>NC_090933.1:267733602-269087769 GCF_040938575.1 Ambystoma mexicanum
ATTATTGTATACTTACTCTTTGGTCTAGTAACGGGAGTCCATGTTTTTCTTGTCCATTTCTGTGATAAAAGAAAATAGCATGTTAGTATTAGTATTTTGTAATGACTTATTACATTGTATAATCAATATACTTTTTTTTTTTGGACCCTCATATTTAGTAGATTACAAATCAGAGTACTGTGCAATTTGCTCAGTTTCTGTATTTGTTGCTAAAATCATTGGGTCTGTGGGAGAAAAAAAAATCCATGTTGAATTAAAAAAAAACTTTTTCTGTTATGCTACAGTTTATTTGTTTGTTTGTTTTCAGTGTTCACTTGTTGTTTCTGGCTAATGCTTTATACTTTGGCTTGTTGTATTTTTTTGGAGCAGTAACATATTATTTATTTGTTTTGACATTATAAAATTTTGGAGCAGTTAGATACCAATTGGTGTAGTCTAACTGTCTTTTTTTAAATATATTTTAGTGGTATTGATTTATCTATTTGGATATTGTTAAATTTTGGGACAGTTAGATACCAATTGGCGTATTCTAACTGTGTATTTTTTGGTCTAATTTAGTGGTATTCATTTATCTGATTATTGTTGTTGAATCTTTGAGCAGTTAGATAGCTTTTGGAGTATTCTAACAGTTTATATTTTTTTAACACAAGTTTACTTAGGGTTTAAATACAGTTTAGTTATCAAATTTTGGTTTTAAGAACATCAAATAAGCGTTTGTAAGATTTCCTGGTAATCTCTGCTTTAGAGTAATGGTACTATCATTACATTCAAACCATTCACATTTCTTTTTTATATATGCAGTGTAGTGCCCTGAATTGGTTGTGGCTCCTGCGTGGTAGATTATAGCTATTGTTGTGAAGGTTTTCTTACCAAGTGATATTTGACCATGTGTGAATCCAGTCAGCTTGCAGTTGTTTTTGGTACCATCTGCATTGTAACGTAGAAGCATTAGTATTATGTATTTACCATGTGTTTGTATTACTAACGTGGAGCGATTATCTGAATTGCAGGTAGAGCATAATCTACCATGGTTTGCATTTTGTACAAGTCGCTGAAATGGAATGGATTCACAGTTTGGTATTGATATATATATGAAGCGTTCATTGGGGATTTCTTCTTGTGTCACATTGTTGCAGAGAGTGCATCTATGTTTCCACATGTATGAAATCTGAAAGATTTCATTTATAGGTATGTTTTTGTTTTCCAGTACTTGTAGTAAGTACATTATAAATTCTTGTGGCTCTTCCTGTGAATTTATAGTGAATTTCACCATTCCAGCACAGTAGTCCAATTGTTGTCTTATTCCAAAAAAACTATACGTGTTGTCAGGATTGTTTACTGCATTTCTGTGAAGTACTAACATTTGCAAACACAATGGGTTTGTACTGTGTAAGTAAATGTTGTCAACAATTGGTGGTAATTGAAATAGAATATTCATTGCTACATTTGCGTAGCAACTTACACCGACTATATTTGAGAATTTAAATGGTCCAGGTAGTTCTGTATCTAACTGCTTTTTTTGGAGTTTGCCTTCCTTCTTTAAAGAAGTACTTGGTTTACTTTCCCTAATTGATTCTTTTTTGCTTGTGGTACTTGATGAAGTATTACTTTCCTTTACTCTCTTTGGAGGATTTGCAGTGACATCCTGTTGCATTTCTGTTTGATTTATTTTTCTTTTATAACGTTTTACTTTTTGTGGAACAGAATATGTGTTTAGGTGGAGGGTGTATAGTGAGTGAAGCCTATTGTATTCTAAAATGCAAGGAATATCAGCGTTTATTTTACTTGCATCAAAGTTGATTAGAAATAGACTGTTAAGTGTACGTAAGCGTGATAGTGCTACATAGCTCATGCCTTCTTTAAAGACTGTGTTACCAATATCTATCATTGCTTTGTCTAGGGTAAGACCTTGTGATTTATGAATTGTGACTGCGTATGCAAGAGTTAGAGAAAATTGTTCTCTGCGTATATACATATCTTTGAAGAGAAGGAATCTAGCTGTTGAGCGTCCTATCCTTTTTACTTCTGAAAGTTTGTCAAAGAGTATATGGACAAACTGAATTTTGTTGTTGCGTTGGTATGTTTGAAAGCCAACAACTGTACCCAGTGCTCCATTAACTAGTCCTTGGTCCACGTCAAGGTTACGTTTAAGCATTACTCTGCAATTTAAGGATAATTTTAATATATTTTCTAAGCCTTCTGTGTTTGAGATTGATTTTTCTAAACTATTTAGACTTGTTGTGGCTTGGTCACACATGGGTAGTTTCATCCCATGTACATCTAGTTTGTCTGTGGCGCTAATTTCCATGATTGGTTGCATTTCTTTACTTAGCATGATTTCATTGAATTTGAAACAGCTTGCAAGAGTTGGCATTAAGGCAATTCAATTGACATTTTTGTGGGCTAATTTTACATAACATCTGTAGCACATGCATTATCGCCATAAAGTGCATTAATGTGCTGGGTTTTCAATATTGCTTCTGCTTCTTTAGAAAGTATACTAACTCTGATACTTTTTAAAATGTTGGCATAAGTGAGATCTGCAGATTGCCGCATGTTTTCTGTTAATTCTCTGTATTGGAAAGGTTGACATTTCCAATGCTGCCAACAGTTTTACCGAAGAGTTTGTGTCCTAATGTTTTAAAAATAGGCTCACCTTTTACTGGTGTTAATTGAAGCAAATCTAAAAAAACAATAATGTGTTTTCCTGCAAAGAGCTCTTCATAGTCTGTTTTGAGTACTTCTTGTAATCTGAGGTGAATCAAAGCTAACATCAGGTTGGAGACCATGCTCACTTCATCTATTAGTAGCATTTTCATTCGTTTCAATACTCTGCGTAATTCCATTGCAGCTTCTGAAGAAAGTTTGTAATAGTCTAATTTGTTCTTGTTTTATACTGGTAATAGTAGTAATCGGTGTAATGTAACACCACCTATGTTGTAGGCAGCTAAACCTGTGGGGGCAGTGACAACAGCTGACAGTTTGTTGTTTGTCAATTGTTGAAGGAACTTACTAATTATTTTGATTAGGAATGTTTTGCCAGAACCAGCTTCACCACTGACGTACAGTAGTATAGGTTTATAATTATGGCAGGAACATTCTTTATTTTCATGTTTTACACCATGTGCAATTTGTTTTGTTACTTCTTGAAAAATGCTACTTTGCTCATTGTTTAGTTTTGATTGTAGTATAGTTAAGTCTTCCTTAACTTCATACTGACACATGGTGTTTTCTACTTCTATCATAGCTAATTCTGCCTCATTTATTATTAGTGGTTCTCCCAGTGGTTCTTGGCTTCCTGTTACAGAAGGTTGAATACTGTCAGGAGTGTCCTTATCTAGTTGGGCTTGGAGTTCTTCTTCGTGTTGCTGTTCATTGTGCAACATTTTCTTGTACTGTGTAAAGTTTACATCAGTTATAGTGCTTTCATTTGCTTTGAAAGCATCCTCATATGAGTCATAGTTATCTAGTAATTGTTCTTCTTTTCTCCATGGTTTGACGAGTTGTAGCAGGGACATGTAATATACTTCTTTATGTTGAGGAGCCTTTAATGACAATTTGATATGATTAATTAAATTTGGTTTAGTGAGTTTAACTAAGCTGCCTTCACAGTTTGTCACTCTATATTTACCTTTTTTATCATCAGATTTCATATTATTTTTGTATGTGTAGTTTTGGGCTATGTGGTATAGACACATGTTTTCCAAAGTATTACTTCTGTTTGGGTAGTATGTGTCCAATAAATTGTTTTTTAAAATGTCTTGGCTGTTGGGATCATGTTTGGCTATTGTTTCTATATCTTCATATGATTTTAGAACTCTTTTTCTAGATTTAGCTGGACCAAGACTTAGCCATACTATATTTTCAGATTTACCATACAATGCAGTACCAGTTAAATGATCAGCTGCTTCATATGATCCACATTCTCTATGGGTGAGCATTTTTATGCCCAAGCTGTATAATTTCTGAGATACTGTTTTATCTGATGACAGGTCATTCCAGAGGTCTTGGAGCTCTGTCTTTTCTGCTTTAGTTAAGTATGCTGTACCATATCGTGAAACTGCAGTAGAATTGTCTGCAATGTACTGCACATCTATGTTTGCATTCCATAAGTGGGCAATGATTGCATTATAATCATTGATATATTTTTCTTCTTCTTTTCTTTTTATGTAATATGTATTTTTAGGTGACTTACCTTTAACACTATGGGGGTCATTCCGAGGTTGGAGGTAAGGGATTACCGGCGCCTGTAAGGGCACCGATGGCGGTAATCCCTTACCTCCGTATTCCGAGTTCCCTTTGCGGGTCCCTCTTTACCTCCTGCTTTTAGCAGGAGTAAATTACGGGACCCGCAAAGTGACCTTGGAGTAAATTACGGCACCGTAATTTACGGTGCTGTAATTACCTCCTTCCCCATTCCCATTGAGCCCTATGGGGGCAGAAATGGGGATGGGGAAGGGCTATGGTGAATGGGGAATTACAGGTCCATCCAACCTTGGAATGGACCGGAAATTACTCCATTCACCATGCCGGTATTCCATGGAGTAAATAGCTCCATGGTTGCCAACCATGGAGCTATTTACTCCATGGTGTAGTCCTAACTCCGAATGAGGGCCTATGTCTAACTGAAGACATGAGGTTGTTCACTTGACCTGTATTTGTAACTGGTCTAGGGAAACCAAATTGGCATTTGGTGTAGTATTTCCCTTTGTTTTTGTATTTGCGACGACAATATTTTCCACATTTGTGTCTTTGAAATTGTAAAATTTGTGCATGAAGATCACTATTTGTGGCTTCTGATGGAATTTCACAAGTGACATATTTTTCAATAAACTGTAAAACAGTGGCATCACTGTCTTGACCAAATTTAGGAGCATCTTTAATTCATAAAAGCATGTGGATATGTGGTGCTCCTCTGGCTTGGTATTCTTTTCACCAAAAGAAGTGTTGCACTTCTCCAAGGGGAGGAACAGTTTTATTACAAATAAAATGTAGCATAGCAATGAAGCGATGGTGAAAATATCTTGAAACATTAACAGGATCCAAAGAACAAAGTTCTCCAGGTGTTAGTATATCTATGTTTGTTTTGTTTTAATTTGATATGCGTAGGAAATCTTGTAAATCTTCCCATGCATATTCTGCACAACTTAATGTAACAAACCAAGTGGGTGGGCCAAGGTTTCTGATCATAAAACGTACATCTCTATGACATCAAAACCAGTACTCTTTAGTACCACGCATATTTGCTAATAGATTTGTAATATTTGATTGTAAAACCTCATCCTTTTGTTGCACTTTTTCTAATAATTGTGTAGCTGTCATATTTTGAAAGTGTGATCCTGATTTTAATATGTGTGCAACTCCGTAACATAAAGTTGCTAGTTCACTTTCAAAGAGAAGGTGGAATATGTATTCCACATTTTGTCTAAATCTGGGATCTTCAGAATACATCCGTAATGAGCGGTATTCTGAAGCTGATATTTGAATAGGTCTATCATCATAACTTCCTCCTTTGCCAGTAGGAAAGAGTAGAGGAAAAGCACGTGCTTCTATACTTTTTTCCCATATGCTGAATGGCGATCCTTTTGTTTGACGCATTTGGTAAGTTTCCAGTACATCTTCTATGGTGTCATTACAGTGCAAAGGATGAATTGTATAATGGTCTAAAGTATTTGATATTGTAGCAGGATCTAGTAGCTCAAATTGACCAGCTTCTTGTGTTTCTTGAATTATTTCAGTTGTATCTTTCAAGTTTTCTTCAATATTAATTTCTTTGTAATATTCATTATTCTCTTTAAGATATTGGAAGGCTTGTCTAACTTTATATAAATCTACCAGCTGTTGCCATATATTTTTGTCTTTTGTAGGTACTCCATTTACTAAGATAATTAAAGATTGCTGCATTGGACGTTGCACTCCTAGAGTATGCACATTTTCTTTTAGATCTAATGGTAAATAAACTACTTTTCCACGAATGCCTTTTACCAATTCAGAGGGAGGTAATTTTGCTGTTTTTGGTTGAAGGCGTATTATTGCTTGAAATGGGTGTACTGTTTGAATTATGATGCTCTCATATAAATTAAGTTGTTGTAGGGGTTTTGGCACTGGGTATAATTCCAAATTATTTGTGATAGCACGTGAAGGAGTTTGGTTGTTGTCAAGTGTTGTAGTGCAGTAACTGCAAAGTATTAAGGGCTCAGTTATTTCGTATTTGTTTTCTGCTACAAGGTAGAGAGCTAATTCAAACCATTTAGAATCTTCATTGTCTTCTATTTTGTATGATAGGTCTACAGTTTTTGTGTTACTTTTTTAAAAAGTTCTACGGCAACATACACGGTTTGGTACTTCAGCTGATGTACTTTTAAATTTTAGTATTTCTTTTTTGTATGTGTTTAGCAAAAGGTTGCCATATGTAGAATTGTTGCTTAATTGGTTTAAAGCCATTTCATTCTGTAAATGGCTTTCACTTCCAAAATATTCTTTCTGGATATAGTGAATTTCTTCAAGTAAGTCTTTTGCTGTACCATGTAGAAGGATGTTATTTAACTTTGCTAGTGCTAAAGCAGGACTTTTAGCATAGTACAGTTTATAGACTTGATTTCTTATAGTTGAATGATGTGTTGATATCCTTTTGATATCATGGAAAGTGGTTTTACAAGTAGGTCCTGTAATGCAGGCCAATGAATGTCCTTGTAGTCCTGTGTACTTGCGCAATGGACAGGTATCCATATTTTGCAGTAATTTAATTTTGATTTTGTCTTTGCTTTTTACATATTTATTGAGGAATTGGCGTAAAGATTTGAAACATTGTTTGGGAATGTTACACATTGACGTGCATGGCCATTTGTACACTAGACGTTCTGATTCAGTTGAATTGAGGGGTAATTCTAAGTTTTCAGGGCATATTTTTGTAAGGAGTACTTCTTGTTCCATTATGGTATTATTCACTTTTTCATAACCTCGACCACTGCTATGTATGGCAATTGTATTTGTTTGCTTTTGTTTGTACGCTTCTTCATTAAATTATGGTTCTGTGCTCGTAGTGTGATTCCATTCACCTCCGCAGATACTTAAGAAGTTCTTTCTGTTGACATTTCGCTTATTGAGAAGTCTTTTTTGTAATTTAGTTATTAGTTTTGTTAGTGGTTTCATTTTGTTTAACAGTAAAATAAATAACTTTCTTTTCAGAAGAATTGCACTGTCCATCAACGTTTCTAAGATTAATTTCCTACGATAGGTTTTAAGCATTGAACCTGATTTCTCTCCTGTTTTTATAAGATTTTGAAGGACTTTGTGACGGTACATTTTGGCTAAAATACATTTCTTGGTATGCTTACTTTGCACTATATTAAAATTTGAAGAAGTAGTTTTATCTGTAGTGATAGCTGATTTTCTGTTAATTGTTTTTTTGTTTGTTTTACATTTTGATAGAGGAGGCAAAGTTTTTGTACTTGAAACTTCTTGTGTTTCACTAAATGACTGTATTAGCTGTTTTGTTTCAACTTTATTTACAAATTCTGCTAGAGATGGATGCTTATGTTGGACACTTTTATTTTCATTTGCTCTACTTTTGCGTTGCTTTCTACGGACTTGACTTTTGGTAGGCATTGTTTAAGGTCTGTTGAAAAAAATAAAGAAGATATGGGTTGGGGTGTTCTGGAATGTATGTGTGCTGTGTGCATGAGTGTTTGAGTAAGATGATAAAGATGTATGTAATGGTGTGTGATTGTGCATTGGGAACTACAAATAGTAGGGATAGGTATTCTTGAATTTATGTGTTACTAAACTGGGGTTCAGATGACAAAAAACAGTAAGCTAGTGGTGTGGAAAAGTACAAATAGTAAATCTAATGTATACAATTAAAACAGTTGTTTGTTCTATAATATGAAAATTGTAGCAGTTCAGTTGGGTAATTTGTGTGTCCAAAAATAGGAATTTGTGGGCCATTCTGGCTGTAAATCGCTGTTTAAGACATGGAGATTTTTGGACAAAATGGTACACAATCTCTATTTTTAGGCACCGAAATAGCTTGTATTAATGTTATAGTATGTTTGATTAATAATACAAATATTATGGTGATATTCTACCTACTTTTTTTCTTAAATTAACAGGTAACTTCTTAGTTCTTCTTTGTTCTTCGAATTTGGCTGCTTCTTTTCAAGAGACTGGTCTTCACTGCAATTGTAAAAGCTTCAAATTAGTAACTATGTTTGTACTTAGCGCTGTTTTCAATTTAGATATGACATTTTTTAATTGAAATGCTCAGTGCCTTCTTTAAAACCATTAAACTAATTTATTTACATAAGATACATTGCATCAGTTCAGTACATATGATATGTGTCATGCCCGCACCGCTGGCACACGCATTGGCAGCCATCATGGACTACTTGGTACTCATTTATCCTCCTAATACTCCTTGAACAACTCCTTTTCACACCTTGGTCTTTTATTTCCATTTGCTCAACTTTGGTTCTTTCTTATTTTATTCAATTAACTACATTTACCATAATGCACCTGGCTACAGTCCTCAATTCCTGGCTATTCTCATTCATCGTTATTGGGACCACAATCCCCAGAAGCCCTAGCGGCCAGTGCTGCTTCCACCTGCTCAGGACCAGAGAGGGAGGAGGCAGATTGTCATCAGGTGTGCTGCCCCAGATGCTGTCAATTAGCCTGCCTCAGAACAGGGCAGGGCTGTATATAAGCAGCTGCCTGCAGGAGCACAGTGTCTTGCATCTTGAGATCTCCCCACTCCTGTTTGCCTTGACCCGCTATTTTGTATGCTGTTCCTGTTGCTGCATTATCCTATTTTGATCCAGTGCCCTTCCGGGCTCCCTGCCTTGCAGCCGATCACGCTCCACTGCCTTCTACCTACAGCCCTTGTCCTCTGGGCTTCCTGCCTCGCAGCCTACTACAGTCCTCTGCAGCCCTCTACAGCCAGCGGCCCTGCTCCTCTGGGCTCACTCCTTGCTGCCATGCTCTTCTGGGCTCCTTGCCTTGCAGCCTGCCTCACTCCGGCTTCCTACAGTCCTTGTCCTCTGGGCTCCCTGCCCTACAGCCTGCAACCCTCTGCTGTCTCCAAGCCCTTGTCCTCTGGGCTCCCTACCTTGCAGCCTGCACCTCTTCGCTGCCTACAGCCCTTGTCCTCTGGGCTCCTTCCTTGCAGCCTGCTCCCTCCGCTGCCTACAGCCCGTTTCCTCTGGGCTCCCTGCCTTGCGGCTTGCTACACTCCTCTGCAGTACAGCCTGTTTTACACTTAGCTGCCTACAGCCCTGCTCCTCTGGGCTCCCTACCTCGCGGCCCTATTCTTTTGGGCTCTCTGTCTGTCGCCTCCTACTAATCGCTCTCTGTCCTGTTCTTCTGGACTCCCTGACTTGCAGCCTACTACAGTCCTCTGCAGTCCACTACAGTTTGCCTGCACCTAGTCCCACTCTTGACTGCAGACCTGCTTCCTACTTTGCAGCCCTTCTGTTTTCCTGACTGCTGCTCCCTTGTTCTCTTCCTTGAGTCCTCTGTACTCCACCTTAGGTTATCTACTTTAGTCTAACTGCCTTCCCTTCATTTCCTTCTGCTAGATTGCTCATTGTCTTCCTTTTCGCTGGATATATCTGTTCTTGTCTTCTCATGTGTCTTATGTAATCCCTTTGTACAGAGCTTGCCTGTTGGTTTCCGGCAGGCAACCTCTGCCCCTTCCCTTGTCGCGTTTTCAGTGTTACAGACACCCACTGCTGTTGTTCCCAGCCATGAGCATACAGCGTGGGCCTCTGTTATAGCAATCTGTGCAGAAGGTTGGAGTTTCCAGTTTGTTTGTACCTTGTATCTTTTGCCCCTTTTGGCTCACAGCTACAGTTTCCTACTCTTCTTTCTTGTTTAACTCCCTGCTGTGTGTGCTTATCTGCTACCTTACTTCGGCAAAGCCACCCAAAACCTACCTGGGTACCCTGTGCCACTCTTGACAGAGTGCCATTCCTGACAATATGTTCTTAATGAACAAATTGTATTGAATGACTAACTGTAGGAAAAAAAAAATATCTTTACCATGTCTTGTGAAATTTATAATATACCAGTGAATACCACTATTCCTGTAAGTCAGCTGTTCTAGGTAATAGCGCCTCATTGTCATGTCTAAATTAAAGTAATTAAGTAAATAAATAAATAAAAACAAAAACATATGAAATTGTATAAGTATTTTATTAAAGATTTAAACATAGATTGTGCTTGCATGCAATTTTGTTTGAATATATGTAGTCTATATATTTCATTTAAAAAATGTTAGTTTAACATGATTTGAGTGTGTGTGTATAAAGAAAGTAAATAGTATAAAGGTTTATAAGTGATAGTTGATTTTAGGAAATTGAAAAAAATACAGTAAATTCATTTTACAGATTACACAAGCTAAAAGTCTGTTTGAAAATGTGTTCATCTACTGTACAGAAAATATGCATACCTGAAGTTTGTGTTCATGCATATGGACATGCATGGAGCTGCAAGTAGAAATCTTGGAGACTTGTAGAGTATTTCTGGTAGATGGTGCTTGCCAATGATATGACACTTGTACTCAGAGAGATTCACAGTACATTTGCAGTGCTGATCTATGATGATGCAGTTAGATCTAGAGGTATTGAATGTGATTGGTGCATGGTTATGTGATTTTTTAGCTACATCCAATGAGGGAATGGCAGAGAGAGTGAAGTGGAAATGGTAGAAGGGCTGTTCATGTTACGATATGTCCGCGGACATGGCGGTAGTTCGCGGACCTCAGGAGTTACATCCAGGGATTTTTGGGTTCAGAAGTCATGCAAATGAGAATAAGCACTGAAAGGGATTGGTCAGGAAAGTTTAGTGGGTGTGTCGTGCCAGGAGAGAGTTTCTCAGATACTCTTTTTGCTGAGAGAACAAAAGATAGCTATGGCTGTGTGTTTCTGTCACGCCTCAGGGAACCTGGCGGCTTTGGAAGAAATGGAAGCTGCGCCCGCCATAGCGGGTTCCATCACGTTTTTTGGGAAGCGCGCTGTGCAGGTCTAGCTGTCGTTGCAACGTTCCTGACACCGGTATTTAATCCTTTCACTTCCGGGGTCAGGTGCGTTGCAACGTACAATGTTTTCGTCCTGTTTCCAGCGCTGCTGTTTTTTCGTGGAGTTTCCCTTTTTTCCCACCGTTGTCCATCCTTTCCTTTTTCTTTTCCCTTTCCTTGCTCTCCGTACCTTTAGCCAGTATTTCTCATTGCCTTCTTGACTCCTCCTCCCTTGTCTGTTCCGTTCCCGTCTCTTATCCTTCCTCCCTCCCGTCTCGTGGCTTTTCTCTCTTTACTTATTCTGTTGATTCTTGCTTCCTTCCTATATTGTGCTTACCTCTCTTGGTCCTCTTCTTTGCCCTCCTCTGTTCCTATTCTGCTTACATCTCCGTGTACCGACCATTGCCTGTCTTGTGGATTGCCTAGCCCAGCCCTCATCTGTTTATCCTGTATCGGAACTACTTCCTGTTGATATCCCGGTGTATCGACCTCAGCCTGTCTCGTGGATTGCCTCGCCAAGCCCTCTACTGTCTATCTATACAGGAACTTTCCCATTATCCGGTCTCATACCCGATTCTCATTGGAACTTCTTCTATTTCTGGACCGTGTTCACCAGATTCCTCTCCCTCTGCTGCTGCCTCCGGAGTGTGTTTACTACCACCTCTCTGCGTTTGAAGATCCAAATCTTCCGGGGTTTTTTGTGCCACTGGCTTTTTCCCCATTGACCAGCGACCGAGGAGGGTTGCCACAGATCACCCAAAGGGTGTCACTGTGGCGTCCTACCTTGGTCGTCCTTATCTTCAAAAAAAAGGGGTGAAGACTCGAACAAAGGACAACCCAAAGCTGACTCAACGCCGGAGACTTCAAGGTGAGGAGGAAGGGGAGGAAAGGGAGTCTGGAGCATCTCAGGAGGAAGAAGAGATTACAGACCTTCCTGACAGTTTGCAACTCCCCAAATTCGACATGGCTATTCCGCAGCAGGTTCAGGAGCTAGTAGCTGCAGTCCAAAACCTGAGCCTGGAAGTCCAGAATCTTAAGGGCGCAAATGCAGTGCTACAACAGAGGATAGCAGAGCGGGAACCACCGACTACCGACTTGCCTCCCCTACCGTTAGTCTCTGGGAAGTTTGATGGGACACCCAAGAGACTAAAGGAGTTCTTGGATGCGTGTCACTTGCATTTTTCATTTCGTCCACTGGCCTTTACTTTGGTCATGCCAAGGTTGGGTTTATGATAACCCACATGTCAGGCAATGCCTTGGCTTGGGCCACCCCTTTAGTCAATAGAACTGATCCTGTGCTTCAGGATTATGAGGCTTTCAAGACCTTGATGAAACAAACCTTCCTTCGAACCGAGAGCACCTATCTGGCCTCCGAGGATCTGTTGGACATCAGACAAGGAAATTCTGACTTAATGTCCTATATCACCTCATTTAAACAGATTGCAGCGGAAGCAGGTTGGCAAGAACAGGCGCAGTATGCCATCTTTCGGAGGGGTCTGCGAGAAGAGTTAAAAGACGAACTTGCACGTATCGAACGCCCCTTAACCTTTGCTGACCTGATCACTGCAACACTTCGGATTGATTTCCGGCTGTCTGAACGGCGAGCTGAGCGACGTAAGATAAAGAGTGGTATTCCGATGCCTCCAGTTCCTTCTCCTTCGGCACCACCTCCCTCTGCTCGTCTCTCTCGTGAAGAGCCTATGCAGATCGGCATCACCCGCTCCCCTCTCTCGGCTGAAGAACACAGGAGGAGGCGAGAATGTACTGTGGATCATCGACTCACTTACTTCGAGATTGTCCTGATGTGCCTCCCAGACGCTCGGGAAATAAGCACCCTCGGTAAATTTAGGGACGTATTACTGAGGGAAGGATTCCAGTCCCTTTGTTACCCTCTCAGTCACCACTTTGGAGTGTTCTGACGATGCTCGACTTATGGTGATGACAGTCACCCTTTTGAGCGGCCAGACATCAATACAAACTCAGGCACTTCTGGATTGTGGATTGGGCAGAGAGCCAAGGACTGACTCGGATAGCCAAGACCGAGGACCAGACGGTGGAGGGAGTAGATGGCGAGCCTTTGAGCTCTGGCCTTATTACCCATTCTACTGAAGTGCTCACCATGCGTATCATGCAGCATACAGAACGCCTTTCCTTTGGTATCATCAGAGCTGCTCACTTCCCTTTGATTCTAGGCATTGGATGGTTACGTCGGCATAATCCCACCATTGACTGGTCCAGAAACCTGTTAAGTTTTCATTCAACCTTCTGCAAGGCTAGCTGTTTGCCAAAACCAACCTTTTCTATGATTCAAACTTCCTGTGGGGTGGAATCTAAGACCATACATTGTTTACCATCCTATTTGAGAGGATACACTGAAGTGGTGACAGAGAAAATCCCTTTGGAGCTCCCTCCTCACAGACCCGAAGATTGCTGTATTGATTTGCACCCAGATGCCTTAGTCCCATTTTGTCGCATGTATCCATTGACTATGCAAGAAAGGCAGTATCTGAGAGACTACCTAGACAAGAACCTAGCCAATGAGTTGATCAGACCATCCAAATCTCCTGCTGGTGCCTCTTTATTCTTCAGTCCCAAGAAAGACACTCAAGAGCTACGCCCCTGTATAGATTACAGAGGATTAAACAAAGTAACCATTAAGGACAGATATCCTATGCCCCTCATCTCTGAAATCATTCATGCCGTGCAGTCGGCCACTGTGTTTACTAAACTAGACTTACGCAACGCTTACCATCTGCTTCGTATACAAACCGGAGATGAGTGGAAGACTGCCTTTAGGACCCCCTTTGGTTTGTATGAGTATCAAGTGATGCCCTTCGGCCTTGTAAATGCTCCATCGATATTCCAACGTTTTATGGACAGACTCTTTTCAGATCTACTGGGACACTCTGTCATCATTTATCTTGATGACATATTGGTCTTTTCCCACACCCAGGTTGAGCATAACACTCATGTTAAGGAGGTTTTTCACAGACTCAAAGACAACCACCTCTCAGTCAAATTGGAAAAGTGTGTGTTTTCGGCAACGTCCATATCATATCTAGGATACATTCTTTCCTCAGAGGGAATTGCTATGGACCCTCAGAAGGTCAATTCTATTCTAGATTGGCCGTCTCCCAAGTCTGTTAAAGACATCCAGAGATTCCTTGGTTTATCGAATTTCTACCGAAGTTTATACCAAACTTCTCACAACGGGTACTCCCGATGACCTCGCTTCTTAAGAAATCTTCCTCCCCTTTCCAATGGTCTCCTCAAGCCGAGGAGAGTTTCCAACAACTCAAACAAGCATTCTGTTCAGCTCCCATATTAAGGCAACCTGACCAGCTCCGTCCCTTTATAGTGGAAGCTGACGCTTCTTCTGCCGCTATCGGTGCAGTATTACTGCAAGAGTATGAGGGTAAGGAACATCCGGTGTCCTATTATTCCAAAACACTGAACCCCAGCCAACGCAACTACTCTGTGATTGAGAGGGAATTGCTGGCTATGAAATTAGCTTGCACAGAGTGGCGACACCTCCTCCAAGGTGGAGAACACCCTTTTACCCTCCGAACGGATCATAAGAATTTGCAGGTATTGCGTCAATTTGAATGTTATAACATAAGACAGGCAAGGTGGGCTCATTTTTTTTACCCAATTTGATTTCAATATTACTTACATCCCGGGTGAACAAAACTTAGTGGCTGATGCCCTGTCCCGACGCAGTGACTACCTGTCTGAACAAGAAGCTACTACAGAATTGATGTTTACAAGATCTCAGAGAATAGGAGTGGTGTCCACGTTCCTGCAACAGGTCAAGGACGATTCTGGAGGGAGATTTGAAGCAGAAAAACATAGCAACAAGACCGATTATGTAATCAAGGATGGGTTATATATGGTCAACGACAAGTTGTATCTGCCAACTCCGTCGTTAAGGAAGACAGCATTATCCTGGTGCCATGATACCAAGATTGCGGGTCATCGTGGCATTCGTAATACTCAAGAACTCTTATCAAGGTATTTTTTTTGGCCAAAGATGAAGGAAGAGACCAGACAATACGTTCAGTCTTGTGTTACCTGTCTTCGTAACAAGTATTCCACACAAAAACCTCTAGGATTGTTGGAATCCAGTGGCATTCCCACAGGCCCATGGACCACTGTATCGACCTACTTCATCGTAGAGTTGCCAGAATCTCAGGGTTGTACCTGTATAATGGTGGTCATTGATTCATTCACTAAAATGGCGCATTTTTCACCTCTACCTGGTGTACCTTCTGCATCTCGCATGGCTGAGGTTTTCCTGAGAGACATATTTAAGCTACATGGTATGCCTACTAAGATCATCTCCGACCGTGGTAGCCAGTACACCTCTCATTTCTGGTCTGCCTTATGCAAAAGATTAGGCATTGAAAGGGCCTTGACCTCTGGGTTCCATCCAAAATCTAATGGACAAACTGAATGCCTAAATGGAACCTTAGAGCAGTATCTCCGGTGTTTTGTCAACCAACAACAGGATGATTGGGTCCAGTTACTCCCGACGGCCGAATTCTCCTATAACAACACTTGCCACTCTGCCCTCGGTACTAGCCCTTTTTTTGTACGTACGGTTATCATCCCCGTACCTTTCTTCCCTTGACCAACATTGAGTCCTCTGTGCCCTCTGTGGAAGCTTTGTTAGCAACTATCCGAGAGGCTCATAACAAGGCTAGGCTGGGACTCATAGAGGCTCAAGAGAGAAATAGATCCCAAGCTAATAAACACAGGACACCGGTGCCCGACTGGGGAGTCGGTTCCAAAGTACTTCTGTCCACTAAATTCTTACCACGTTGGGTACGCCCATCTAAGCTGTCCCCTAGATTTATTGGACCATACAAGATAACACAAGTAGTAAACCCAGTAGCTTTTCGCTTACAGCTGCCTACACGGTTACGTCGTGTACACCCGGTGTTTCACACCTCTCAATTGAAGGCCTTCATGGAAGATAAGTGGTCCCGAAGAAGGAAAAACACTCCGGTCCCACCAGATCCCGCTGAAGACATCTATGAGGTATCCCAAATATGTGACTCTCGATATCATAAGGGACGTTTAGAGTACTTAGTCCACTGGAAAGGATACCCGAGGTCTGAAGACACGTGGGAACCCAGAGCACATTTAAATACTCCCCTCCTGTTGCGTAGGTTCCATTTCAGACACCCCAATAAACCTGGTGGGGTGGACCTTAGGAGGGGCCAATATGTCACGCCTCAGGGAACCTGGCGGCTTTGGAAGAAGTGGAAGCTGCGCCCGCCATAGAGGGTTCCATCACGTTTTTTGGGAAGCGCGCTGTGCAGGTCTAGCTGTCGTTGCGACGTTCCTGACACCGGTATTTAATCCTTTCACTTCCGGGGTCAGGTGCGTTGCAACGTACAGTGTTTTTGTTCTGTTTCCAGCGCTGCTGTTTTTTTCGTGGAGTTTCCCTTTTTTCCCACCGTTGTCCATCCTTTCCTTTTTCTTTTCCCTTTCCTTGCTCTCCGTACCTTTAGCCAGTATTTCTCATCGCCTTCTTGACTCCTCCTCCCTTGTCTGTTCCGTTCCCGTCTCTTATCCTTCCTCCCTCCCTCCCGTCTCGTGGCTTTTCTCTCTTTACTTATTCTGTTGATTCTTGCTTCCTTCCTATATTGTGCTTACCTCTCTTGGTCCTCTTCTTTGCCCTCCTCTGTTCCTATTCTGCTTACATCTCCGTGTACCGACCATTGCCTGTCTTGTGGATTGCCTAGCCCAGCCCTCATCTGTTTATCCTGTATCGGAACTACTTCCTGTTGATATCCCGGTGTATCGACCTCAGCCTGTCTTGTGGATTGCTTCGCCAAGCCCTCTACTGTCTATCTATACAGGAACTTTCCCATTATCCGGTCTCATACACGATTCTCATTGGAACTTCTTCTATTTCTGGACCGTGTTCACCAGATTCCTCTCCCTCTGCTGCTGCCTCCGGAGTGTGTTTACTACCACCTCTCTGCGTTTGAAGATCCAAATCTTCCGGGGTTTTTTGTGCCACTGGTGTTTTCCCCATTGACCAGCGACCGAGGAGGGTTGCCACCGATCACCCAAAGGGTGTCACTGTGGCGTCCTACCTTGGTCGTCCTTATCTTCAAAAAAAAGGGGTGAAGACTCAAACAAAGGACAACCCAAAGCTGACTCAACGCCGGAGACTTCAAGGTGAGGAGGAAGGGGAGGAAAGGGAGTCTGGAGCATCTCAGGAGGAAGAAGAGATTACAGACCTTCCTGACAGTTTCAGAAAACAGATTGTTTGGATTTAGGGAGATTCGTGGATACATTGGTTGAAGGTGCATGCAGAAAGCTGTGGAGTAGCTGTAGATCTTGGATTCCCACATGTGGAAGTACACTGGCATGGAGTACGTGGAATGAAGTGGTTGGACTTGCTACCTCTCTGTGCTACTTTGGAGACAGAGCAACATCCAGACATAATTGTAATTCATTGTGGAGGGAACAGTTTAGGACATGTGACTGGAATTTTTTTGCAATTTGCTATGAAAGAAGGACTTGGGAAGGTTATGGACATGTTTCCTAATTCTCAAGTGATATTTTCACGGATTGCCCAGAGACAAATGTGGCTTCGTTCTTCTTCATTTGGTCCACAAATGGAAAAAGCAAGGCGCAATGTTAATAAGGCTCTTTGTGCCTTTCTAAGAGATTTTGGCATGTCCTCTTTTCACAATGAAAATATTAGGTTTCGTAGTGCATACATTTTTCGCAGAGATGGAGTCCATCTTACTTATGTTGGCAATCAGATTTTTCTGAGAAATGTACAAAATGCATTGCAACCTTTTTTGGAATTACAACAACCATTTTGAAGTAGGTGTTAAGCATTTATAATTTTTGACTTACAAATACCACCCAAAGACTCTTTTCAGAGCCACCACTTCTTCCCAGAGAAAATTGCAATGTTTGTGATGGGGTAGCAACCCAATTTTTTAAATGTTTGCGAACTGTCCGCGGACTTCTAAAAAATACAAAGGGCCCTGCTTCATTTATTTTCACTTCTATTTTTTAACTGTGAAAGGCGGCTCTGAAAAGAGCCTTATTTCTTTTTTGATTTTTGATATTTTGTATTTGTTTTGGTTTTTTATACACGACACACTACGAGAGGAGGGGAAAGGAAGGTAAAGGGGAGGACACCAGCCACAGGGATAAGAAAGGGCGAGCTGAGAGAGGAAGATGTAGAGTGGGTTTTATTTGGGTAGTGAGCAGATCTTCTCGTGCTCTGAGACAATAGTCTCAAAAGCACTACAAAGTCGCTCCCCCCTGCAGAGTACTGTGTCACAGTACATACATACAACTGCAACCCTCGAAAGGTAAGGGTCATCAGCATTCTGTATGGCCTGTGAGGCAGCTTGAGGAAGACGCTGTCCCACAGAGGTGGTCCTTGTGGTGACAGGATCAGAAACAGAGGATGAAGTAGAGGAAATCAACTTGATACGTTCTTCGTAAGGTACAACCCTGCGAATAGCCCCAGAGTGAAATTACCTCAGGTGTCGCTTCATAGTAGTGGTCCCAAAGCTGTACTTACCGTGGTTCCCGCGACTGAGTATCATTTTGCACTCATTGCAGGTAACACGGTTCGCACGAGCCTTAGGAACATTACCATGAATGGTAAATAACCGCCACACCCAAGACTCACGCCTAGTGCGGGTAGTAGGGTATTCCTCTACCTCATTATCATCATCCTCTTTTTCCTCCTCCGCATCCTCACTCCTGTTCCCCCCTTCAGGCCCTTGGGAAGGTGGTGGTGGTGGAGGGGGTGGGGGTGGTGCTGAAGCAGGTGCAGCACCAGGTGGCAGTTCTGCAGCCAGGGATGCCATCTCGATGGTGTAATCAGCAAGTTGCTGGAGAAATAGATGTGCTCTGAAGAATAGCCAGAAACACAATTAGAATAAGCTCTAGGGCGTGGTCTTTAATAGGGGTGCTTGTGCGCGGTTCGCGGACATGCGCACTGTCCGCGGACAGATCGAACACAAAAAAAGTTTGAAAAGTTTCAAAAGGTATGTAGAAACTCAAGATTACTATGTGGGACTTGTGCCATGGTGAGATTTTATTGAAAAATATTATGGATTAATTGAAAATGTACTTTTAATTTGTTCAAAGACCCGAACAGTGTCCGCATTCAGAACACGCGATCAGCGTGGGCGCGGTCATATGATCCGTTCGTGAACAAGTCCGCGAAGGAAGCGCATGTCCGCAGGACACCAAATGCACGGAGATTGGCTAGCGCATGCGCGTTGATGTTCTACGGACACTGTTCGGGTCCTGAACTAATAAAAAATGCGTCACACGTGAAACGAACATTTCAGGACACTGCGTGTGTTCTTAGAACAGTTTAAATTTGCTAGCGAACAGTAAGGACAGATATAGTGTTCTTCAGGACACGTTCAATTTCGTTTATGTACGAACATTTCAGGACACCAATTGTGTTCTTAGAACATTTTCAACTTGCTAACGAACAGTACGGACAGGTATAGTGTTCTTTAAGACACCTCAATTTTCGTTTAATTACAAACAATTCAGGACACCACGTGTGTTCTTAGAACAGTTTGAACTTGCTAGCGAACACTACGGACAGATATAGTGTTCTTTAGGACACTTTAATTTTTTTTTTTTACGAACATTTCAGGACACCGCGTGTGTTCTTCAAATAGTTTCATCTTGCTAGCGAACAGTACGAACAGGTATAGTGTTCTTCAGGACACCTCCATTTTCGTTTATTTATGAACATTTCAGAACACCTGCACTGTCCGCGGACACCTACATTGTTTTTTTTTTTAAAAACGAAACTATTTACAACACAATATAAAAATTAAACTTTATTTAACATATATTAATAATTTATGACAGAGAAGGTGAGGCAGAAACAGAAACAAAAACTGGAGAATTAGGGGTTTCATCATGATTGTTATTAGGTGAAGAAGGGATGGAAGTCTCATCAAAACGTTTTGGGTTATGGAGAGGGATTGGGGATAATTGACTGGGATATGGTGAGGAGGGACAAGTACATGTGGGGCAATGGTACGAGGTTTTTGGTTTAAAATGATCTTCAACAAAAGTTTTCAAATTATTAAAATTAGTCAACAATAAATCAATTTTTTCTTCTATATTGTGAAAAGTGTTATCCATAACAGGTTTTTCTGAAGTATTTTCTATTTTGGTATGCTCTGTACAAAAAAAAAATATACATATATGTTAAATGTATACAAAATAATAATAATTAAATGGTTTATATTATAAAGTGTTTACCATTAGTTTCACTATCTTGTGACATTTTTTCATGTGGGAAATGTTCTTCTAGCCATTCCAGAGTACTAGACATTTCTGTGAGAAAAAAAAAAAAAGATAATATATTTTTTTATCTAATACAGAAAGTTTATACATATATGAATAAAATTAAGTACACTTACTATTTCAGGTAAGATATGTCCTATGTACCCAGTGGGTCTGCTCTTGTTCTCAGTTCTGTTGTGTTTGTGAGGTAATTATGTTGGAAGCCAATTTATTTTCTTGTGGTATATTCCATTTTAGAACATAGTGCATTTAAATGAATGGTTAGTGTGTTGTATATATGGGTTACATTTCTTATGTATTAGTACATATAATGTGTTTGTGTGCTTTTTTTGAATTTGTTAAATGTTCCTATGTTATGATATAACAATCAAACATACCCCCCCAGAGTTTTTTTAGGTAGTGGTACTGTTCTTCGAACATGTCCGCGAACATTAAATGAGTTCGCGGACATCAAGTACAGTAGAAGAGATTTAGTCAGTTCCATATGATATGTATATAAAGTGAAAGTCATTATTGTTAAGTTGCACTACTAAAAACCTACGAAATTCAATGAAAAAACTTTGTTAAAGGGACGTTATGGTTAAGTTGCGCTACTAAAAACCTATGAAATTCAGTGAAAAAACTTTGTTAAAGGGACGTTATGGTTAAGTTGCGCTACTAAAAACCTATGAAATTCAGTGAAAAAACTTTGTTAAAGGGACGTTCTGGTTCCAAGTAAAACCGAAAAACCCTTGAAATGCGCCAGTTATGGTAAGCTAAGCAACCATAACTCGCGCCACCACCGTGCACTGCTAAGACTAACACCCAGGACATCAAATATGACATCACAAATGTCATTGATGACATCACTGATGACATCACATGTGTATGTACTTTTCATGAAATATGTGTACAAGGGATTCTTATTATAATGTTGCGAAACAAGTGTCAAGGATCGTTGCAATAAATATCATACCCTAATTAGTGCATTGAACAATGCATTGATATAAATAGCATTCTATTATGGGGTTCTATCTAGTATACTAAGCTACTCATACAGAAACATAACATTGTGTGCAGCGTACAAGATGAAGGTATAATATTCGTAATGTTAATATGTTGAATAATGAAATGATAATTGTTTTCTTAATAGAGTTTTGTGTATTGTGAAATATGTAATACATAGCTAATAAAACACATGTGTTACATAATTGCATTACTATAGACAAAACACAAAGACACAAGAACACATACCAATATGGGTATATACAGGGAAAGTGAAGTTAGCAAAAAAGCACAAGTAGTAGTGGAAACAATTCATAACTTAAATGATTATTTTCATGCAAATAAATGATTGCTCTGTTTCAAAGCTGCTATTTACCCTATGTATATGTATCACTTGATGTGATTGGACCCACAGGAAAAGTACAGCCATAAAAAAAAACAACAGAACTATCAGAAAGTGCTCATAAGTCTATTGATTATCTTTATGCACAAAAAGGATTGCTGTCTTTCAAGCTTGTGTCTTCCCGTATCTATATGTTTCATATGATGTGACTGGACTCTAAGGGAATTACTGTAAGAACCTACTTGAAGGATACATCTACAAATAAAATAAAATGTTTAGTTTGTGACTGTTACTGAAGAAAACCATGTGGCCTAGATATGTCAGCAAAAGAAAAAAGAGTGAGCCAGACATGTGATGTCATCAGTGATGTCATCAATGACATTTGTGATGTCATCTTTGATGTCCTGGCTGTTAGTCTTAGCAGTGCACGGTGGTGGCGCGAGTTATGGTTGCTTAGCTTACCATAACTGGCAAATTTCAAAGTTTTTTCACTGAATTTCATAGGTTTTTAGTAGCGCAACTTAACCATAACGTCCCTTTAACAAAGTTTTTTCACTCAATATATATATATATATATATATATATATATATATATATATATTCATTTGTAAGCTTAAAATGTCATCACAGAAACCCACATTCAGTTTTTCTATGTGTAATGTGCCTAGGTGCTTCCATAGGCCCAAATGTATCTGCAAGAGGTTTATGTAAGTAAGAGCAAAGACAATGAGGGCTTTGTGATGAGTTTGGAGTGGCTACTGTTGGTTGTGAAATGGCACAACCAGACCTCACAGGCATGCCAATGATTGACTCAGCCCAGGAGTCAGAGGTTGGGAGGGAGTTAACACAGGAAGCAGCCACAAGACTTGATGAAGCTTGATGTATGGTCCAAATAATAATAAGTCAAAGTACTGTGTCCATTCACACACTGATTGAGCATAGATTGGCTGCCCATCTGGGACAGTTGTCCAGATCTAGATTACGTGTGAGCTCCCCTTAACTGACCCCCTTCACTAATAGAGCATGTTTTATTATGAACTCTCATATGTCTGGCATGCAAACACATTGTATCGTTTTCAATTTGTACCACACATATCCTAACAGACTGAGGCACTTCACAAGGGACCTGACTCAGATTTGCTTAATTAGAACTCTGAATAACAAAGACAGTATTGGAAAGTATAGATTTGTGAGTGTGTTCCTAAGCAACAAAAGGGAATCTCAAACCTGAATGTCCAGCAAAAGCCAAATCTACAGGTTAGGGCATATTACTGAGAATCGTCTGCCACCATGTAAATGAAAGTATAAACGATGAACCATCTGTTTATGTTTGACATCAGAAAGAATGAAGTGAACGTTTTGGATTAAACAGGGACATTTACATAAATAGGTACAATGGGGCAGCATCATGAATGCACCTGTAAGTAAGACACTAGAATTTGAAAATGATCCTTTTTTTGCACTGGCAACCAATGAAGATGTCAGCGATAACTAGACACTGAAGCAGATTTAAGAGGGATTAAAAATTCAGTGCACCACAGTGTTTTGAATCATTTGTAACTTGTGCAACATATTATTAGAGATACCAGCATAGAGAGCATAGAAGTTATTTAATTAGTACTTTGTAAGTGCAGCCACCACAATAGAATGGGGTTCTTTAGTAGCAAAGCGGAAGGTATTATGAGCAGCCATAGCCACAAGAAATTTGGTCCTTAGTATTGAATGCTGCTGAGAGGTCAAGCATGCCCAGCAAGGAAGAATGACCATTATGGGCTGTGGCCATGATGTCGTCCCACACAGTGACAAATGCACACTCAATACCATGTTTTGGGCAAAAGCCTGTTTGACATACATATAAGATGTCTTTTATATTAATACATTCTTGGAGTTGAATCATCACCAAATTTTCCAGCACCTTGGCTAATCAAGATGCATGCAATATCAGTCATACAATTACTCTTGATCATAGGATCAATGTTAGATGTTTTAACAGTAGGGAAATTACCACTGATTTAAGGGTTCTAGGTCTTAAGATGAATTTGCAAAATCAGCCCCGGTGCGAGGACTTTGGGAGGCCACCCTATTATGGTGAATAGGGAAGACACTGTGAGATTATCCAGAATCAATGAAGGTGAGGTAGCAGAGCTGCACAGCTTGGTCTCAGGAAGGCGTGAGCATGGTGTAAGGCTGCAACGGATCCACAACTATGGCCATGCCCCTAAGAATCTGGCTGCAACCATCACAATAGAATTATATAACAAGTATGTACAATGCACCTTCAAATAACATGACTCACCCAGACCCGCCACCAATCCCAATAGCGTCAGCAGACAAATAGATGAACGGCAGACATGGCCGCACCTGCACAGATCTTTTGTACTATAGTAGCTTTTTTTGACTACCCCACCCTTTCCATGCCCTCCTTTGACCACAAAATAACCCCAAGTATATTTCCAGACTTTTTTTCCTGACCGCGCTGACCACAAACAAAGTCCAAGATCTGCCCATCCAATATGGTGACCATTTATAAAATGATGACACACCTCATATTTTCAAACATCCAATCAGCATGTGCCTCTCTGCAAACTTTGCTGACCATTCTTCAAACTAAGCCCAAGTCATAAGCTGCCAAATAGTACTGTTTCTTTAAATTGAACAACTTAACCAAAACATTTTTTTTACCATTCATTATATAAACATTTCTCATAAACAAGTATCCCATTTTTTTTTTATTTTAACAGAAATGGCAAGCACACTTCAGTGGCTAGAAGACATCTTTCAAAAAGAAGAAATGAGTGAAGATAAAATCTCTAATGTTAAACAATACATATTTTAATATTAACAAATAATATAATTTATGGAGAGATACTTAAAATAATAATTTCTACTTTTCTTATAGTACATGGTTTACAAACAAACTACACCACAGATTAATTGTACAGAATCCAAACAATCACAAATACAATCCCAAACCCCAAATATACAGAATGAAATAATGATCTTGTCTTTAAAATTCTATAAAATGATCACTAACTTTAAAGAACTATTAAATGATGTTAAAAATCATTTTATTACAACATATTGATTGTTATTCTCCTACTTGTACATGTCCCTCTTTCTCCCAGCACCCCAATCAAATTCAGAAAATATAAATCAAACACAGTTTGATGAAACTTCTCTCCCTCGCTCGACAGATGATAACTTTATAGAAATGCCAAACTCTCCCATTGATGTTTCCCATTCTGATACCCCGACCCTTTCATAAATACATTTATTTTTTCTACTGTAAATATCTTGTATATTATTGTTTAATACATTCTTATTTATTTTTTAAATCCCCAATCATTACCATTCATTATATAAACATTTCTTATAAACAAATATCACATTTTTTTTCATTTTAACAGAAATGGCAAGCACACTTCAGTGTCTAGAAGAAAACTTTCCCAAAGAAGAAATGAGTGAATATAAAATCTCTAATGGTAAACAATACATCTTTCAATATTAACAAATATTATAATTTATGGAGAGATCATTGAAATACTAATGTCTTCTTTTCTGATAGTACATAGTTTACAAACAAAACTACACCACAGACTAATTATACAGAATCGAAAAAATCAGAAATACAATCCCAAACCCCAACTGTACAGAATGAAATAATTATCTTGTCTTTAAAGTTCTACAAAATTAGCAATAACTTTAGAACTATTAAATTATGTTAAAAATCATTTTTATTACAAAATATTGATTATCACTCTCCTACTTGTACCTGTCCCCCTTTCTCCCAGCACCCCGCCAATCAAATTCACAAAACATAAATCGAACACGTGTTGATGAAACTTCTCCCCCTCATCCCCAGATGATAACTTTATTGAAATTCCAAAATCTCCCATTTATGTTTCCCATTCTTATACCCCGTCCCTTTCATAAATACATTTATTTTTTCTACTATAACTATCTTGTATATTATTGTGTAATACATTCTTATTTATTTTTGAAAGCCCAATTCAATAGTCCATGAACATCTTGACCATTCAGAAGGTCAGTTTGCGTAACCATGCGTCTGTGAAAATTGCGCCCTGTTCGTGCATGCCTGGTCTCACATAAGGCATTTTAAATTAGTCCACAGACAACACGCCCATTTGCTAACATCCCCACACATGCACCCAGCATCTCCCAGCCACCCATGTTCCTGTACACCTGCCGCTACCACAGACGTCATCATGGCACCGTGCTCATGTGGCATGCCAACGTGTCCAAAGAGAGTGTCCGTGACTGCGGATGGTTTGAAACTGCATTTTTCGGCCAATCTCGAATGTTTCAAGTTGTAAGTTTACCCTTCCAGAACTCCTATACCTATTCTTAGTTTATCTGTCAACTTTATTCAAGGTCTATTTTCAACTTGGTAATGTACGGACAGTCACAATGTCCGTGGCGGTTCCTCTGAAGGAACCTACCCATTACTTCTTTTCAGAGCTACTTCCAGGAGACTTCCAGGAGTTTAAGAATGGCATTTGTCATGACCATCCCAACTTCCCAGGGGTCACCACCACCACTACCATCACCAGGTGGAGGGCCTGGACAGGGAAACAAGCATGATGATGCAAAGGTGGATGACAGGAAACAGGAAGATGAGGTAGGGATGTTCCTACCTCAGGCACCCAAAGAGAATCATGGGTGTCGTGGTTATTTAACACTGTCAGGGGCGTCCAAAAGCTTTGGCTGCCAAGGTTCAATGCATTGAGTGCAGGGTCATACTCAGTTGTGGACATCCTGGGAAGTACTCTTTTGTGACCACCTTCATGTGGCACCCCAGGTACTCTAAGAAAGGCTATTCTTTTCTCAGGAAGAATTAGGTTATCTTACTCTACCCCATCTTCCTTATCCGCTCCTTCTACCACAAAGCCTATTCATGTGGGGCAGAGTATCCCACCGGCTGCCTCATATGCCATACAGAACACTATTAACCCTTACCTTTTGAAAGTCACAATACTCTGTACTGTGACAAACCCCTCTGCATGGGTGAGCAGTTTCAGAGTGCTTTTAAGACTGCGGTCAAGGAGCATGAGAAACACTGCGACTGACCTTAAAATTAAGGCACGCCCAACATCTTGCCCTGTCCACCTGCCCCTCCGTATCTTTGGTTGGTGCCCCTTGCCTCACAGGACATTTTGCAGTCTGCATAGTCTGTGGACAGTATGAAAGTCTGCGTACATATGGAAAATTCCAGCCATGAAGTGGGGGAATTGAATCTGTGATCACTGCGCCACCCATAATGTTGACTATTAAATTGAAGAGTCCCATTATGGCGCTGGCAGTGATCACATATATCACTGTGCCCTGCATCCCCATACCCGTCTCCCCCCTATCCACTTACCTTTTTTACTTCTTGCCCCCCACTTACCATTAGGGTAAGTGGGGGACACCCCTGCAACCCCCGACTCCCGTTACCGCACCCAAAAGGAGCGGGGGACATCCTGCACCCCCTGCTCTGCTTGGGATCAGTAATGGGAGTCAGGATTTTGTGTCTTCCTAAAGGCACAGTAACTGCGGGCGCAGTACTGGAGTCAACATTTCTGTATGATTCCAGGGAATTAAAATCAATTAACTTTTCGCTCAGAAAGGTTGGCTCTTAAAAGTACCTTTAAAAAATGTTTTGAGGGGTTTATATACTGCACAAACAAATGTTCTACTGAACTTATTAAGTTTTCTAACTTTCACAAAACTCACTTCTGATTTTTTTCCGTTTTTTTATTTTATTTACTACAACTACTAAAAAGCACCAGCATGCCTACTAATGGCCTTGTATCTGAGTCATTTCAACTGAAGAGAGGGACAAGACAAGGATGCCCACTTTCCCATTTGTTGTTATTTCTAGCAATTGAATTGCTGGCTATAATGCTGGGGACTAATGAAAATATTTGTGAACTTGAGAGAGGGGAGTGTTCTGGCAAGGTCTGGCTTTATGTGGATGACCTATTGGTGGCTGTATGTTACCCTAAGTCGAGTATGGCTTACCTGATGGATGAGATCCGGGTCTTCGCTGAATTATCCGGGAATAAGTTCAATTGGAGCAAGTCTGAGGTGCTTCCTATGATGTGTCATGCATGCAACACATGTTTGGCAACCTCAATTTTACATGCAGTCCCGAGAGGCTGAAGTACTTGGGGATGTGGATTGGCCTTGAGTTGAAGTCGTTGCTGAAGATCAATTTTGATGGCCTAATAACTAATCTCAGGACTGACAGACCAGTGGTCACTTCTGAACCTTTCACTGTGGGGCAAGGTAAAATTGCATCAAAATTAACATGGCACCAATGGTCAACTATGTCCTTTCAATACTTTCGCAAGAATAGATATTCAAGAAACTTGATGCACTTATACAGAAATGTATATGAGATGGAAAGCATCCTAGGCTGGCTCTGTGGAAGATGCAACTACCATTGAAACAGGGTGGCATGAATTTGCTAAATTTCTTCGGATATCATCTCGCTTTCACCATGAGGTATGTATGCCGCATGGTGGAGGCTGCTCCAGACAAGTGGAATGAATTTGAATCCAAACATGTGTTTCAACTGGAACACAGGGCCTTGTTGTTAAAAACCTTGAAAGGCTCTTGGTCATTGGGTACTCTTACTGTCTTCTTATGTGAATGTTGGTGCTCTTTATCAAGACGTCTGAACAGCGACCCATTAATTTCCCCTGAGGCATCCATTTGGCTGAATCCATCGCTGAACGTACAAGGAAAGGTATTTGTTTGGTCGTCCTGGCATTTGGGTCGAATTCGGCATATCCTAGACCTTTTTGAGGATGAAAATGGGATTCCTTTTGCGCATTTTTGCCACGATTTTGTTTTGAGATTGTGCAGTCATGTCGAATATAGACAGCTTGGGGGGTCTTGTATCTGCTAAACTTGAGCTTGCACCTCAGAAAACTGCGCATAGTGCCACTTGGTCAACGCTCAGACTTTGCACCTTATACAATGTCCTTGTATCCAATCGCAAAGGGGATTATGAACTTGCTAATGTCTGGGCTGGTGAACTGGGTGAAGTGATTAGCCGTGAACGTTGGCAGAGATGCTGTAACAATGTCTTCTTGACAAGCATGTATTGGGGCCTGTGAGACTCTCAAACTCAATTGTTTTTTTGGGCATATTGGACACCAGGAAATGTTTAAGAGACACCTTTCAGAAAGTGACCAATGCTGGAAATGTAATCAATTTCTGGGTATGCTGAGCCACTTACTTTGGTTTTGTTAGAGAACCAGGGACTTCTGGAAGGGGGTATGTGAAAGGATGGGGGTAGTGTTGGAATGTTCTATTCCCAGAAGGGCTTCCCTTTTGGTTCTTGAGGATGTCTCTCTACTAGCAGATCTGTCATTCTCAAAGAATGTTTGGGTACTTAGAAGTAGCATGATAGCCAAAGAAACTATCCTGTGTGCGTGGAAGTCATCCAATTCCTTCAACATTGATGATTGGGTGGAGGAATTGATGACAGTGTCCACATATGAGATTGCGATTTTCAAATATAAACGGGAGTCTGACAACTTCAATGATCTTTTGGGGTTGTTCCAGAATGCCTATGGCTGATTTTCTCATGGAAGATGTTCCTTTAAATGTTTCAAGGAAATATTTTTGGTTACATTGCTTTTGATATATTCGTGTCAATGTGTCCTGTTGTGCAGGATTTTTGTGTCACACTTCCATGACATGTTTATGAATTTGCTGTGTTATTATTTTCACTTTTCCCCTTTTCTCTGCTTGGTACCGGGTGTAACCTACTCATTACGTCCTGGATGTTCTAAAGTTGGATAACACTGTTTGTATTGGTTGTGATCTTTTTATTGCGCTGTCATTTATTGGTATTACAATAAAGAATCATGTCAGATTATTGGATCCGATTGATTTGGTGGTGAATATATCACTCCCTTGAACTTTTATGTCTGTAATCTTCCTCTCAGTTGATAGTAGGAGTGAGGAAATATGTGATTCTTCCGATTGGATTGATAGGGTATTGCTAATGGCAATAAAGCATATAATGAAGGTGTGAAAATCTAAAAAAAAATACATTATGAAAACTGGTTATCGGAGATGCAAACGCTTTCATGGTACGAGAAGACTCAGGCTTCTAGGCGTCATCGGGAGACTGATTATGATGAGATGTGGGGAGCTTTTAATCATTTATTTGGATATGGTGTAGGATTGCTCTTTAGGTGTGATAATGATAAGTGGTTCAGGTGGGGGGTGTATGTTTTGTCTGGTGTTGTGTTTTTGTTATGTTGTGTCTTTAATTTGGGATATGGGGGTGGGAATTTTATGGTGATGTTAAATTGACTGTTATATATATTCTATAGAAGTGATAGGTATGGAATTGCTTATACCCTGTTCTCACTGGTATGTTTCTCATTTGTAATCTTTGGAATTATTACATAAAGTTGGTAAAATAAAAGAATAATGTCAGGTGATAGAGCAAATGTATGCCATATATTAAAATTGGCAAACGTTTACAAAAAGGTACAGCTCAATGCAGTAAAAATTACAAATTCATTCAGGCCTAATAAAGATTGTTTTATATTGATGGGAGTCCGATAACAAAGATGAACTTTAAAAGAATCAGAGGAGGTCAGCAACATGGACACAACACCGATATGAAATACCTTGTCTCATGAATAGTCAGTAAAGTTAGTAACTGTAAACTATGATGGACAGATTTGTGATATGTCCCTGTATTTAAAAGTTGGTAAATTTGTGCTATGGAGGTAGTTGTTTCCAGTCACCTGCCAGTAAAATCAAGTGCGAAAAATACAAGTACCAGAATCCTCAGAGTCAATGAACTTGCCACACCTGAAAAAGAAATGAAGACACGCCTGAAGCAGCAAAGAAACTCAGCCTCCCTGAAGATTGATGGAGTCATGAAAACGTGCGTTTGGAGGAGAAGCTAATGACTGGTAACAAAGCACCTGCCTTAACAATTTTTAAACATTGTTCCAGGAGTCCCGGGCTCAAAGGCAGCAGCAGCAGGGCCACCATGCCTTACAGTGGAGAGCCACAACCATGGCTTTCCCCCTCCCCCATTCAAGGGGAAAATTTGTGCTATGGAGGGAGTTGTTTCCAGTAACCTGCCAGTAAAATCAAGTGCAAAAATACAAGTACCAGAATCCTCAAAGTCAATTAACTTGCCACACTTGAAAAAGAAATGAAGACACGCCTGAAACAGCAAAGAAACTCAGCCTCCCTGAAGATTGATGGAGTCATGAAAATGTTCGTTTGGAGGAGAAGCTAATGACTGGTAACAGACTGCGTGCCTTACCAATTTTTAAACATTATTCCAGGAGTCCCTGGCTCAAAGGCAGCAGCAGCAGGGCCACCATGCCTTACAGTGGAGAGCCACAACCGTGGCTTTCCCCCTCCCCCCATCAAAGGGAAAATTTGTGCTATGGAGGGAGTTGTTTCCAGTCACCTGCCAGTAAAATCAAGTGCGAAAAATACAAGTACCAGAATCCTCAGAGTCAATTAACTTGCCACACATGAAAAAGAAATGAAGACACGCCTGAAACAGCAAAGAAACTCAGTCTCCCTGAAGATTGATGGAGTCATGAAAAGGTGGGTTTGGAGGAGAAGCTAATGACTGGTAACAGAGCGCCTGCCTTACCAATTTTTAAACTATGTCCCTATATACATGCACATGTCTGTTCACCCATTTCACAGAATAATTATCGGGGATCATAAGATAAAGACTAGCTTGTGCGTCATCTGACATACAGATTTCAGTAATACATAGGATGTCTAATGTATGGCCACTTATCAGATCTGAGATGTTATATATATTCAATATTGATGTAGAATTAATGAGGGCACATGTGATAGTCATTTGAAGCAGAATGATACAGGTAACATTACCTCCATGCTGGTCTGAGGGCTTTCTAGATTCTCACTTTCCCCCAGAAGCTCACGGTCTCCAGAGCGCTGGGTATCTCTAGGCTGGACTATTGCAACAGCCTCTTTCTAAATCTTCCTGCCTCTACTCTTCAACCTCTAAAGCGTATCTATAACAGGACTGCAAGACTTGTCCTAAGCCTAAAGCCCAGGGATCTGCAGCTCTGAAATGTCTTCACTGGCTCCCTGTGGCTGTAAGGATCAACTTGAAGACCCTCTGCATTGTCCAGTGCTTTCTGGGGCCTGGACTGCTCTACCTATAACTTTCTCTTCCAAAACATCTTCCTTCTCGAGATATCCGCTCATCCACCTCCAACTCTCTGAGGGTCAGACACTTCTCCAAGCAGAGAGTTGGGGGCAGATGTATCTGCTCAGCTGGGGCCTCCCTCTGGAACAGCCACCTGCCTCTCTCAGGCTTGAGCAGAACCAACTCCAGTTCCGGAATCACCTTAAGAACTTCCTTTTCGCTTCCGCTTTCTCCCTTCCTCTCCCCTGCTGATGCACCTGACTGTTCCGTGCAATGGTCACCTGGTCACTCTCTGAACTCGGGGCCAGGCTGCTGCATGTCCAGTTGCCCTTGCAGTGCCTACGGGCTCCCCAGCACTTAAGGGTCTGTATCTGCAACCCTACCATCCCTTCTCTCGCACTTATGAGCCACCAGCTGGCTGCACTTGTGAATTAACTGCAATTCCTCCGCCTCCTCCCCCTGGCACATCTCCCCTTCCCCGCACTTGGTGATCTGAATGACACAAGGCCTAGTAAGATCTTTTTTTGTCCTCCCGTGTTTCCCCATCCTTGTTGCGCCTAGAAACACTTGTGTACAGGCATGTTATAAATGCCCCATTATATCATATCATTGCCGTAAGGAAATGTGAAGAATGTGAATTTCATTGAACATGTGTAATGAAGTTGAGCTGCAGTCTGTACTCAAAGCACACAGTGCCTCACTGATGTGAATTAACCTGTGAGTATCCATAACAACACTTATCAGCGAAGTAATAGAACCAAGAGCTCAGACATACCGTTTTCTAAGGAGCTTTTTCTTATAACAAAGTAACAGAAACTTTGCAGTGACATGAGTCCTTTAAGTCTTCGCAAACAAAGTGCTAAAACTAGCAGTGCCTTCAAGAAGGGGAATTATACAAAGACGCAAAATCGAAGTCTGCAAATGAAAATCATAAAACAGTAGATAAACGGAATTTAAAATCAATTGAGTAACGATCATGCAAACAGGTTTGAAAGGATTTATAAATTCTTCAATTCATCTATTCATAAAAATCCTCTTTTAATCAATGTACTCTAGAGGCATTACTCTTTATCAAATGTTAAAACAGTAGTAGGATACACTTGCTACATGTTCTAAATTCAACAGCATACAGAGTGGATATGCCTGGAATATTTTAATGCTGAGCCGATTACAACATCATCTGGGCACTGACCTATGCGTACATACATTGGCGCTTTGAAATACAATTCTGTTGCATAAAGTACCTTATAAATGCACAATAAAATAAATAAAAATACAATATTTGCTTTCTGATGTTTTCTCATGTTTCTAATGTTCTCAAGGCAGCAGAAGGGCATGACCCGATACCAAGTTATAGAGGCCACCTGCGATAATGGTAGATAAAAGCCACAATTGTGTATGGCAGAATCTGGAAAAGACAGGAGGGGGATTCATGGCAATGACTGGCACTTTGAGAGATGGCAATTGCATAATCAGTCCACAGGAAGAGGAGCCCTACCTTTATGAGTCCAACCCTAAGTTGAATGGGTCCTTGTACCCACAACTCGCAAAGTACCTTTAGAAGTTGGGAGGAAGTTAGGAATGGTCCTGTGGGTGCAAAGATTGTTCCAGAAGTCTTTCAAAGGGATTTACAGATAAGTAAAATACTTTTCCTAGCTTCTAGAGCACCTTTTTCAACAAATGTTTAAAAAGCAATGGAATGGAATATAAGTCAAATTTCTTTACAAACTTTATAATGCAGGACATCGGGGCACCAGTCAGTATTGCGACTACTCATCACATTTACTCCGATTTTCCCAAAGGACTTGGCATGTCAAATGGGGGTGGCCAGCACAGAGGGTGGAAGATTCATAATTGAGTGTAATATTCTTCCCTCTAATTTCACCAACCAATTAGTATGTTTTTGAGGAAGTACAGACATGGCATAGAGAAGAGTGGGAATAATGCTCACTTGATATATCTCCAAGAGACTTCCCGTGTTATGCCCCCCATGTTTGGCCATGTAGTGTTTGGCTGCTTGCCATTTGTTCCAGACCTTAGATTTGATTATTTCTTTGCAGTAATCATTAGGCAGTTTTACTTTTATGCTATATCCCAAGTGGACATAGTTTTCCACAACCATGAGCTTGGTCTTATTTAATTTCCAGGTAGGCATACCTTTTTTTGATGTGCGTCCCCCAACCACATTGCCTTTGTTTTGGATATGTTGATAACCATGTGTTTTTTTCTGCATAGATAGTGTGTCTATGGAGCATTGAACAGAATAGTATCATAGGAATAAGTCAAACACAGTACTACCTGACCACTTATTTCTGAAGGAAAGTTACGAACTGCTCCACTAAAATCTATCATATCAACTATATACAGATTGTAGAGCATGGGTGCCAATGCACATACCTGCTTCAGCCCACAGTTTGCTCTTCTATGATCTGTGTATTTACCTTCTTTACTCAGTGTAATTGAAACTGACGGTTATCTTTTTAAGTTCCTTGCACCCCAATATCGCAACTTGTTTGTAAGATTAAGAAGTCTTATCCTCCCCAAAGCTGGGAATGAAACATGTCTTTTACAGATACTGTGAACACAAAGATGCTGCTGAATCAAATTTCCATCTGTTGATAGAATGTGAAAAACTTGCAATGATCAGAACACTATAGCTAGGGAAATTCCTCAAGGACCCAACCTCCTTAACATCTAAGGAATGGTGGAATCTGATATTAATAGGCACTAACGTAAGAATGACATTGGAAGTTATCCAACTGATGGAAAGGATTATGGTGTTGGCATAATGTTTACTCGTCTGTGTTAGAAAACGGTTCCAGATTCACATGTCCCTCCCGTTACCCCATCCTCTCGCAGGCAGCAGCAGGTAGGCTTACCGGGTAGAACACGGAGGGGAGCAGTGTTTTGTCTGCGAGCCGACTTTTGCAGACGCGCTCGTCAGAAACCACCTTGCCGACGCTTTGTTTGGAAGTTGCCATGGCGATTACGGCAATGGGCGCATCGTGTCCCACGTGATTCCTTACGTAGCGGTTCACGTGATCAGGGTATTGCCGGAAGTCTGGTATTTAACTCCTCCTCGCCCTCCAGTCAGCGCTTCTGATCGTGTTTTGACAGCAGCGTTTGTTTTTCTCTTGGATTTGCCGGTACTTTGATCTCGGATTGCTTCTCTTGGATTTTGCGCCGGGATTGCCCTTGTATTACTGTTTCTTGGATATTTGACCTCAGATCGTTCTTGGATTGCCTTGCTTTGTGATTTTGTGGGTTTTTGATTCTGGACTTTGGTGGTTTCATGACCGCTCCCTACCTGGTACTTGCCTGTTTCTCCATCATTCCTGGGGCTCTACTCTACTGCTTGTCCAATACCTCTTCTATTGTTTCTGCTCCTCTTCTACTAACCTCTGTCTGGCTCAATTTAGGTCTTAGGCGTCCTCGTGCCGGCGGGCACAGGTTTAGGTGCTGGACTAGAGACTGCCTTGGCACCTTAGGCATCCTCGTGCCGGCGGGCACAGGTTTAGGTGCTGGACTAGAGACTGCCTTGGTACCTTAGGCGTCCTCGTGCCGTCGGGGTAGGTGCATGGTGCATTGGAGTCCGCTTATCACCAAATTGGACTCCGTTTACAAGAGGCGACAAGGACAAGTAATCACCTGGGGATCTATCATATCCTGAGCACACTGGTAAGAACTTTTCCCTTTCTTTGCCATTTTTCCTGTACCTTTTTGTTACCTGCTATGCTAAATACCTTTCTTGTGGTCTACAGAACCCATCATTCCTGAGGACCAATTTATACGGAACTTCTGTGGTTAATGTTACGTTCTTCTGCAGGTTAGTGTTCTGAATTATGTAAGGTATCACTAGAGGTTCCTATAATAGTTGGTAATTAGTTGTATTTCTCTTCAAGTCATCAGGAGTTGCCTTGATGTCCTCATTTTCTTGCAGCTGTCGCGGTTCCAGCGAGGTCACAACATCTTTCGACCAATTGGTTTCTCAGTCTGTCCTCTCATACCCCTGAGAATCACATTGGTAGGAAGAATTCTTTACTTCACGACGCGTTCAACAAGAAGAAATCTATTAAAGGATTCTGACAGTCTGACTGTCGATATCAACTGGAAGCTTCTGAGGAGAAATTAAATATGGCACACAGTGACAAAGAATTGATTGATTGAGTATGTGTGTACAGAGATTGTATATAGTATGGTAAATGTTGATCAATCCCCCAACTCTCTAATGTTTCCCAAAGCAATGGGTGCGAAATTAAATCAAACACTTGACTGTAATCTATGTAACAACAGTATAAATTGTTGTTGGGCCACAGTCCGCTTCAGCAATTAAATAGCATATTGCATAAATGTTATGCATTGTGCTGTGCATTTTCCTAAATCGTGTCTGGAATAAACTTAGAAATTGCATTCCTTGGCCCTAGTGAGCTTTCTGAGTAAGATAGATGCATATATTTTCTGTGAAGAGTCCATCATAGGCAATAGACAATAATTGGCTGAGTTAAGCCTATCGCCTTTTTTAAAAACTGGAATTAAGATGGACTTGAGCCAGCTATCAGGGATATGTCTGTTTTTCTCTAGTTCCCTAAAAATGATATCCAGGAATCTAGCCCATATCTGAGGGTTGGACTTGTAGAGAGCATTAGGAATGCCATCCGGGCCTGAGGCACTTGTTTTTAGTTCCTATTCTTTATAATTATGTCATCAATATCATAATCCAACTGGGTGGCCCTTGGCCTGTTAGTGGAACAGATTATCTCAGGATTTTCACTGTATATAATTTTCATATGTACGAGCTCCATGTGTGTTCAGAAACTGGGCTGAGCTCTGCTAAGTCTAGGGAAATGTGTAATTCATTAAACCTTGCCTTAAACTTACGAGAATCACTAGTTCTTAGCCAATCAGTCAACAATAACCAATTTGCATTGTTGGTAGAATGTTTGTGTTGGCAAAGCCAGTCCTGATATTGGGTGTCTAAGTTTGTTAACTTTTTGTATTTCTCCACCTCTGTCCATCTTATCTGCCTTCTAATCTCTTCCCTAGCTTTTCAGTAAATTTGTTTTTGCTGATGATATGATATTATATGGTATTTATAACGCATCTATACAGATGTGTTTCAAGGCGCGATGAGGCTGGGGAGGGAAAACAGAAGGAGGACAAAGACAACGATCTTACTAGGCCTAGTGACATTGAGATTGTGCAATTTCAAGGGGGAAGGGGAGGGGAAAGGTCCTGGGGGAGGGAATGGACAAGTGCCGAACATGGGATAAAAACAACAAGTAGTGCGGCCATAAAGTGGCAAGTGCAAGGGTTAAAGTGCAGGCAGCAGGTGTCTAATACGTGCAGATAAGGGGACTGCAGGGTTGGAGATAAAGACCAAAGTGCAAGGGTTGCCAGGAGGCAGTGCAGGGGTGCAACTGGGCATGCAGGGACCTGGGCCCAAATTCAGAGGTTAACCAGGTGACCAATGCAGTATCAGACAGAAGATTTGCAAGGGATAGGAAGAGAGAAGGCAGAAGCAGAGAGGAAGGTCTTGAGGTGCTTCTGTAAACCGGAAATGGTTCTGCTCAAGTTTCAGAGAGGCAAGGAGGCTGTTTGAGAGGGATGCACCAGCCGAAGAAAGAGATCAGCCCCCAACTCTTGCTTGGAGAAGTGACTGACTCTCAGGGATTTGGAAGTGGAGGAGCAAAGACCTCGAGTAGGAAGATATTTCCAAAGAGAGAGATGGAGGTATTGCGGTCCCAGGCCCCAGAAGGCCTTGTGGACAATGGGAAGGGTTTTGAACTTGATCCTTGCAGCCAATGGGAGCCAATGGATAGATTACAGGGCTGGAGAGAAACGTTAATGTGAATCTCTTAAAAGAGTGGAAGGAAAACCCGTCTGCCACCAATGCCACAATACTATCCTGTTTGTTGCCAGAAGAAGTAGACAATCACTTTTCCCTTAGAAGAAGAAGTAGACAACTTTGAATTAATTCCTCAAGAGCTATCTATTGAACAACAAGAGGATTTAAAATACTTAATTTTCTCATTGCCCGATATAGTCTCGGAAAAACCAGGAGGAGTGAAAGGCACCTATCACTACATTAGTGCACCTAAGGGAAAAGTGATTAATCTGAAACCCTATAGACTCCCGGAAGCCTGCAAACAGAGAGTGGTTGAGGAAATGAATAAAATGTTAAGAGCAAACATGATCGAACCCTCTTCAAGATTATGGTCCTCCCCTATCATATTGGTCACCAAACCTGACAATTCCTGGAGGTTTTGTATAGTTTTCCGACAGGTTAATGCCATTTCCGACTTCAAAGCTCATCCCATGCCAGGCACTGATGACCTTATTGATAAACTTGGAAACGCCACCTTTCTCAGAACCCTAGAGTTAACAAAAGGGTACTGGCAGGTCCCAGTGGACCTAATAAGGAAAAGACAATTTTCTCGACACCCCTAGGACTGTTTCAGTTCAAAGTCCTGCCTTTTGGCTTACACAGGGCTCCGGCCACTTTCCAATGGCTAATGGACAAAAAATGACAGGGTGTATTATTATATCAAATACACCCGTTGATTTATTCCAGAGTTACCCAGTTGGGGCTTTTTCTCTCTTTGTATGTTGCTGACAATATTTCTCAGTAATTTGCCTGTATTACATCCTTCCCTTGCACACCACTGCTCTAGTTCTATATAATGTCCTCCAATATATTGTTCATCTCTTTTATCATATTCCCGTTCCATAGTATACGATTTCCCAGTTTGTTGAAGCCCACCTTTTCTTTCCTAAAAATGGCAGGGCCCTGGATCATGCTGTCAATAGTCCAGTTTATGGTGGCATGATCACTCACTTCATTTAATTGAATTTTAACTGGTGCGCAATGCAGGGCAATTGTCATGTCTTCAGTTTCTCCTCCTCCCAGGTCCACATCTTACTCCCAGCCTCCCGCTTCTACACCACAAGCGCAGGGTAACACTCGAACATCCCGCAACCCACGCCAGTCTTCGTTCAGACTGCGACCATTCTTTTACTGGCACCTACCTTGGCGTTGCTATCCCAAACAACGTTGGTATACAGGAGCACGAAACAACGCAGGTCGCGTGCCGCGTTGTGTTAACATAAGGAGAAAAACAAAGCGCCTCGAGTCACGTGCTTCTACATCGACGGCTGCTTCCTTCACTACGAGGGTCACCTGATTCGACTCCACGCTCCCGGAGCAGAATCACGCGATCCCTGTATGCTGTTAAAAGAACGAAGGAAACAATCAACAAACGCTTCACAGCTGCTTCATTCCTTGAGTGCTGCATAGCGTTTAGTTGTCACGTTTGGAACTTTGGCTTATTCGACCATGGAACTCTTTTTGGATTGAACTGCTTAACCCTGACACTTTACTTGGAACTCTGGCTTACTCGACCACGGAACTCTTTTTGGATTGAACTGCTTAACCCTGGCACTTTACTTGGAACTCTGGCTTACTCGACCACGGAACTCTTTTTGGATTGAACTGCTTAACCCTGACACTTTGCTTGGAACTTTGGCTTACTCGACCACGGAACTCTTTTTGGTTTGAACTGCTTAACCCTGACACTTTGCTTGGAACTTTGGCTTACTCGACCACGGAACTCTTTTTGGATTGCATTTTCTTTTCCCCGTTGTCAAGTTGAACGGAACACCCGGTGTCCTTGGAATTTCGATTGGACTTCGTGCCTCTGCCTGTGATATTCCTGTCTGCCTCAAGTATCCTTCCTCCCCTATCCCTTCAAAGTGTCCTGCCCACCAGACTTGGGTAAGCTTACACACGTTGATTCGCCTTACTGCATTTTCATTCGTTTTCTGTTAACTGACCTAACCATTATTGCCTTACAGCGGTCAGGGGGTCCTTCCGGCGTTCCCGTTTCCGGCCTTCGGCACTCTCACCTGTGGCCTCAAAGATTGCACTGATAGTAATTCCTAAATCTATCAGTGGGGTACCTGGGAGACGGAGGTCCTATTAATCTGCACGACCATCCAGTACAACAGAACAGACTGTGAAGCCTACTTGGTCGTTCGGATTATGGACACCTCCGCCGGGGACCCTGTGACCGCTCTATTGCAAGCAGTCGCTACCCTTAGATCTGACATGGCCGCAGCCACCACAGCGATCCACCACCGCTTAGACACCCTACAGAGCACCCGACACCCTTTACCTGATAATGCTGAATATGGGGATGCCACGCCTCAGGTTCCCACTACCCCTGCTGCCCCTCCAGTGCCAACTCCTGTGTTACTCCCAAGCCCTTTCCCCTTAGCAGCCCCAGAAAGGTATCAGGGAGACCCTAGTAGGTATCGAACATTTCTAAATCAGTGTAAGCTTCATTTCTTATGCCGACCACTGGCCTTCCCTGACTCTATATCAAAGGCTGCCTTTCTCCTTTCCCATCTTTCGGGTGTGGCTGGTACTTGGGCAAACCCTTTGTTAGAAAACAACCATCCTGCTCTATACGACTTCGATCTTTTGGTCAATGAGATGGCGAAAGTCTTTGACACCCGACACAAAGCGCAGTCCCGGGATCTAGAACTACTAGACCTAGCACAAGGAAAACAGACTCTCATAGAGTATATAACCCGCTTCAATCAGTTATCCGCAGAAACCTCATGGCCAGAAGACAAGAAGGCGGTTGTATTTTATCGGGGTTTGTGTGGGGGCATGAAAGACGCCCTGTCAGTCGTACCATCGCTTCCCACCGTCTACTCAGAATTGGTAGACCTAACATTACAGGTGGATGCCCGGAGAACCGAGCGTAGGGCAAAGGGAGGGTTTTCTGGTCACCGGACCTCTTCCTCGATAGACCCAACCACAGAGGCCATGCAAGTAGGAGGGATTCGCAGCCCCATAACCCAAGCTGAACGAGAACGTAGACGTTCCGGCAATGCTTGTTTCTATTGCGGTACGAATGGTCACTACGTAAAGGAGTGTCCCCGTCGCTCAAAGAATAAGAACCCGGGTTTTCGGAAGGCTCGTCCCTGAGATCGGGGGTAAGGGCGAGCACTTCAACGATCACCTCCAACCTTGCTTTTGGTCCCATCAAACCCATAGTGGTCCAGGCTGTGTTGATCCTTAGCAGAGATCATGTGCACCCAGTCCATATCGTCATAGATTCCGGAGCAACTGGTTGCTTTATTGGTATTGCATTAGCCCATCGACTCAACCTACCACTCATAGATAAAGATCGCCCAGAACAAGTACAGGCCGTGGACGGAACCTCCCTCGCTTCCGGCCCTATTAAGCAACAGACCGCCCCTTTGGAAGTAATAATTCAGGGTAATCACAGAGAAACCATATCCTTCGATCTAATCACAACTCCGCAGTTTGGGGTCATTCTGGGCATACCATGGCTAAAACAACACAACCCCTTCATCAATTGGGGTACCGGACAAGTGTCCTTCGAGTCAGAAATCTGCCAACACTACTGCTTAGTTGAATCCGCAGTTCCATCCACTCCTGCCAGTATCCTGGGAGTCATGGCTTCTCTTACCATGGAAGATAACTCTTCCTTAACACATACGGTCGGGGTGGTGTCAGCCGGTATACCCGCGGTATATCAAGATTACACGTGGTATTCGATAAAGCCTCAGCAGAAGGCCTGCCACCCCACAGGTCGTATGATTGCCCCATTATCTGGTACCAAACGCTCCAGTACCAAGAGGCCGTATCTATTCTTTGTCTCAGTCCGAAGAACGAGCACTGACAGAATACATCCAACAGGCCTTGCGACTTGGTCACATCCGCCCTTCCTCTTCCCCAGCTGCGAGTCCCATATTCTTCGTTCCTAAGAAGGAGGGGGAACTACGTCCCTGTGTTGATTACCGCCAGTTGAACACAATCACCATAAAGAACCGGTACCCGATTCCCCTTATCTCCAAGCTATTGGACAAACTAACACACGCTACCGTTTACACCAAGTTAGATTTACGTGGGGCTTATAACCTGATCCGCATATGCAAGGGGGATGAGTGGAAGACGGCCTTTTGCACCAAACAGGGTCTTTTTGAATATCTAGTGATGCCTTTTGGGCTTTGTAACGCCCCCGCTACGTTTCAACATTTTATGAAAAACGTGTTCAGTGACATCCTGGATGTATATGTCGTGATCTATCTGGATGACATTTTGATCTTTTCCCCTTCATTGGAGGAACACGTCATGCACGTCAAGGAGGTTCTGTCCCGTCTGCAGGCGAATGCACTGTTTGCCAAACCCGAGAAATGCTTGTTCCATACCCATGAAGTGGATTTCCTTGGTTTCCACATAACACCCGGGGGTCTCGCTATGAATCGGTCCAAGGTACGCGCAATCACGGAGTGGCCTGTCCCAGTTAATCTTAAACAACTGCAGTCCTTCCTCGGTTTCGTGAATTTTTATCGGCGTTTCATCACTGGTTTTTCCTCCATCGCTGCCCCGTTAACCGCTCTTACCAGTCCCCTGGTCCCTTACCTTTGGACTCCCGAACACCAAGCGGCATTTGATGCCCTCAAAGCTAGATTTACCACAGCCCCTGTACTCCAACACCCGGACCCAGAACTCCCTTTTGTCTTGGAAGCAGACGCCTCCTCGTTTGCGTTGGGTGCAGTACTTTCCCAGCCCTGTTCAACCACAGGTCGGTTACACCCCGTGGCATACCACTCTCGGAAATTCAACTCGTCTGAGGTGCATTATACCATTACAGAAAAAGAGCTCTTGGCCATCAAGGATGCCATGCAGACTTGGAGACACCATCTCCTGGGGGCCAAGCACCAGACGATAGTATATTCAGATCATAAGAATCTCCAAGACCTGGCTACACTGAAATGCCTGAACAGCCGTCAAGTGCGATGGCATTTGTTTTTTGCCGCTTACAATTTTATGATCAAACACAGACCAGGTATTGGTCACGGGAAGGCCGATGCCCTGTCTCGTTCACCTGGGGGGGACTCTCTTCCTGTATTTCCTGAAACGTTGTTAGACAAGAACCACGTCATTTGTGCTTGCACGCCTACCCTGCCAATGATAGCCACCATACGCCAATGGGTATCACAGAATCAACATAGATTAACAGAGTGGGACTTGTACCTCCAGGATGGGCTGCCTTACATACACGGGAAATTATTCCTGCCCACTACCGACACACGCAACCAGGCCCTAGACTGGTCACATGATACAGCTATCAATGGTCATCCAGGACAAATCCGTACGCTAGACCTATTGAAGCGTTGGTGTTGGTGGCCATCTATGAGACATGACGTCGAGGTATATGTAAATTCCTGCTCCATCTGTGCACAAAGTAAATCCCGCAGGGGTCGCCCCTTAGGCTTGCTCCAACCTCTACCAATTCCCCCCAAAACCATGGCACACAATCTCTATGGATCTAATCACCGATCTACCATGTATACAAAGCCATGACACCGTGTGGGTGATCGTGGATTCGTACACCAAAATGGCACGATTCATACCTTGTACGGGGATACCTTCGGCCCCCACATTAGCACGCCTGTTTTTCAGATCGGTCTTTTGCCTCTTTGGGTTACCTCAAGTAATAGTATCTGATCGAGGTACTCAATTCACCTCTCGTTTTTGGCAGGCGCTGGCCAAGCTTCTGGGCATCGATGTTCGGTTTTCCTCTGCCTATCATCCAGAGAGTGACGGACAGACGGAGAGGGTAAACCAGTCGTTGGAGCAGTATCTACGTTGCCTTACCCTCCAACATCAGGACACATGGCTTAACCTTTTACATCTTGCGGAATTTGCATATAATAACGCTCTTCACTCCTCCACTGGTTTCTCCCCGTTCTATTCACTATACGGCCAACACCCCCGCACCCTGCCACTTCCTGATTTCCCACCTATGAACACCCCTGCTGCTGATGCGTGTGCCCGTGACCTCGTCACGGTCCACGCCCAGACCCTCGTCCATCTGCGGGAATCCCAGGCCTCCATGAAGGCAGTGGCTGATAGGAAGAGGTTGCCAGCACCCGAATACAAGATTGGGGATCGTGTTTGGCTGTCTACACGTCACCTCCGTATCCCTGGCTGTCGCAAGCTGCTCCCTCGTTTTGTGGGGCCCTATAAGATCGTCAAGATCATCAACCCTGTTGCCTTGCGCCTTGCGGTTCTGGCTGCTTCGCGGGTCCATCCGGTGTTCCATGCCTCTCTGCTCAAGCCCTGCCCTGATACTACCCGTATCTGTGCCCCTCCTGCTCCTGTTTCGGTGTCTGCGCCCAATATATTTGAGGTCAATGCCATTCTGGGTTCTCGTCTCTATAGGGGACGCCTTCAGTATTTAGTGGATTGGCTGGGTTACGGTCCTGAAGACCGCTCGTGGGTTCCATCTCGCGATGTCCATGCCCCGCGGTTGCTTGCCCGATTCCATCGTGAACATCCGTCAAGCCCACGAGGTCGTGGGCCTTTGGGGGGGGGGATCTGTCATGTCTTCCGTTTCTCCTCCTCCCAGGTCCACATCTTACTCCCAGCCTCCCGCTTCTACACCACAAGCGCAGGGTAACACTCGAACATCCCGCAACCCACGCCAGTCTTCGTTCAGACTGCGACCATTCTTTTACTGGCACCTACCTTGGCGTTGCTATCCCAAACAACGTTGGTATACAGGAGCACGAAACAACGCAGGTCGCGTGCCGCGTTGGGTTAACATAAGAAGAAAAACAAAGCGCCTCGAGTCACGTGCTTCTACATCGACGGCTGCTTCCTTCACTACGAGGGTCACCTGATTCGACTCCATGCTCCCGGAGCAGAATCACGTGATCCCTGTATGCTGTTAAAAGAACGAAGGAAACAATCAACAAACGCTTCACAGCTGCTTCATTCCTTGAGTGCTGCATAGCGTTTAGTTGTCACGTTTGGAACTTTGGCTTATTCGACCACGGAACTCTTTTTGGATTGAACTGCTTAACCCTGACACTTTACTTGGAACTCTGGCTTACTCGACCACGGAACTCTTTTTGGATTGAACTGCTTAACCCTGACACTTTACTTGGAACTCTGGCTTACTCGACCACGGAACTCTTTTTGGATTGAACTGCTTAACCCTGACACTTTGCTTGGAACTTTGGCTTACTCGACCACGGAACTCTTTTTGGTTTGAACTGCTTAACCCTGACACTTTGCTTGGAACTTTGGCTTACTCGACCACGGAACTCTTTTTGGATTGCATTTTCTTTTCCCCGTTGTCAAGTTGAACGGAACACCCGGTGTCCTTGGAATTTCGATTGGACTTCGTGCCTCTGCCTGTGATATTCCTGCCTGCCTCAAGTATCCTTCCTCCCCTATCCCTTCAAAGTGTCCTGCCCACCAGACTTGGGTAACCTTACACACGTTGATTCGCCTTACTGCATTTTCATTCGTTTTCTGTTAACTGACCTAACCATTATTGCCTTACAGCGGTCAGGGGGTCCTTCCGGCGTTCCCGTTTCTGGCCTTCGGCACTCTCACCTGTGGCCTCAAAGATTGCACTGATAGTAATTCCTAAATCTATCAGTGTGGTACTTGGGGACGGAGGTCCTATTAATCTGCACGACCATCCAGTACAACAGAACAGCAATATCCAAATATGTTATTACATATCTATATGTGACTGGTAAAAACCATTTTACCATGTGTATGTGGATTTATCAATTCCCTGCTCTATAAATGATACGTATACAAAGTCGTACATATTCATAAATTGTTGCCAGTTACGGTCTAATTTCAAGATTGATCCTGCCTCAAATGCAGGTTTTTTGTATTCATGTCCCCAGCAATAACAATATTTCCCTTGGGATGCTTTGCATACCATAGTGACATTTCTCGCTGATGACTTTTTGTATTTTGTTGGTTTGTAAGGGGGATTGTATATGTTGATAATTTAAAAAAAGTTTGTTGATTTTTAAAGGCATATGCAATACAACAGATAAAACATGAGGGGGCCGTATATATCCAGAAAATGGTTCCAAGTGACTTGTTGATCTAACACCAATTTCCAATCCACCACTAGGGCGACCTCTCAGGGAAGGTCTAGCTAAATTGCGTTGTATATGATACCCATCAATATTAAAGGGGCACATCAGCCATGTTTCCTATTAAATAAACAGGCCTTTGCCCGAAATAAATGCTGAGCCAGTTGGATGAGAGAGGAAGCACCTATGTCCCCTCGTATTCCAAGTTACCCATTTCATAGGTGGTTGTACATTGGTGAGTCAATTTGGCTCCTCATAAAATCTTTCAGGTACCCACTGAATTACTTCTTGTTGGTTTACAATCTTATTTTCCGTCAGTTGTTGGCTTGAACAAAGAATGACACATTCCAAAGTCAAAGATGCTGAATCCCAAGAGCCAATAGCCAACTGTTTAGGTGTAGTAATACATTGTATCTGTGTTTTGACTTTTCTGCAAGGCAAGTCAAGGCTAGACACATTTGATCAAGCACATAAATAATAGCTTTCAGTAGTGCTGATAATAAAGGGAATCTGAGTTGGATAAGGGCCCAGTTCGAATCACTGTTCATTCGTGGGCACTCAATTTGGAGCATGTCTGCAAAAGGAATTATTTTTAGTTGATCCACCCCACTAAATAAATTCAATAAATGTGTGCGGTTCAAGAATGGGCTATATGGAGTAGGGTGACACTCCTCCAATATTGCCCAGTTCCCCAGATCCCGCATGTCTTTAAACACTGCATGCTCTTCGGGTGCCTGGATTGTTATAGGATTTTTCCCTGCTTCTTTTGTGGCTTCTGGGCAACTAGCCTCAGGATTTTCTATAGTGTCACTAATTGGAGCGGTTGCATTTATAGTATCCTGTTTTAAACCAGGTTTAAACCAGGTTCTTGCATTTTTGCATTAGAAGGAACTGTAATTTCAATATTATTAGTGGGATTTAGCCATTGGTCCATGGTACCCATGAGTTGCACGATCTTTTGGTTCCATCTGGGAGCACATTCACAATTAAGGTGTTATTGCAGGTTCATGATATTCCCGAAAATGGGGGCTTTTCTTTGTTAATTTCTATGTTTTTAGCGTCTTGATGTCTGTTAAGATTGTGTTTAAATTTCTTTTTGGCCTTTGTGGAAGTATTTTTTAATTTCATCTTCAGTTTTGGACTCATAACTTTGCAGTCTCCATTGACGTGGACACAATAGTAATCTCCTCATAGTCCCAGTCTGAATAGATATCATCTGGCTGTTTTTTTTATTTTTATATACAGTGTGGGGCTTTACTTGTGCTGCGCCATGGGGAACTTTCTGCCGCTTGTCGATGTATTGCTAATCTGTCCTGTAGGCATTGAGCATCCATTGAAGAGATTCCTGTTATGTGGGTCGGAGGATCTGTCAATACTACATCAGCAATTTTTATTAATGTGGATTTGAGGACCATCTGTTCTGTTGCTATAGTAGCCACAAGTGCAGACAATGCGTCAATCTTGGCAATAATTAAGCTTAGGATCGCAGGGGTTATGTTTGCCATTGTAGGAGGGGCAGAATTTATTTGACACACATGACTTGCATAGTCTGTAGAATAGGCCAGCGCTGCAAGATCTGGAATGCTAGATAGATTGGTATGCCTTATATTTTCTGTGTCCGTATAATGAGCAATACCATTCCCCCCTCCCAAAGAGGCTCTTTGTAATCATATACACATGTTTAACAATTAATTATTGTTGTCTTTTGTGGGCGAATGCATTGATGCCCTATTTGAACTATCAAAAAATGTGTCCGTTTGGAACTCAAAGTGGTGGTGGGGTGTGGGGATCAAAGGCATAGACCCAAAATATCCAGTAATTGAAGAGTGTTTACCAACTTGCTTGTCCGGATCTTGTATACTGTGTGGGATGTTTTTATCCATGCATCCAAGCCCTACCTCAAAACTGTGCAGTACTGACATGGAAAACATCATGATGGCCAGAGCTTCCCAGAAAATGCACAGGGAAATGCATGAAGAATAGGCTGCCGCTCATTTTTGCCGATGTTATGGGCACAGGAGGGAACTGCCTAAAACCACCATTGGACTACCCGCACAGTAGTCTGAAACCATTGGGAATGGCAATGCTGATTGCCAAAAGCAACCTAGAATTGTGGGGAATTAATTTTCTTAAATCCCAAAAAGGGTTGCATTACCAGTACTCACCACTATCAGAAAGCCGGCGTTTTAAAACCACCAGACTTTGTGTAAAACTGAATAAATGAACCCAAAGCAGGCCAAAGAAAGACTTACTGAGAGGTGGATACAATGTAAAGTTACATTCTGAAGTGACTTGAAGGTTTATAACAAGACTGGCTGAGCTGTGGATTTCAGCAGTTTAAGTAAATTTGGACTGAAAGACACTAAAAATCTAAATGTTTAAAAGAAATGAGTGACCTACATTTGAGTGTCACATAGGTTGCAATTGTTTAAATGTCATAGTTTTAAACTTAGAATCAGCATTTTAGCTGCATATGAAGAAATGGTTAATTTTATTTGAATGCAGAAAACTGGGTAACTAAAAGTGACATTAGCTGGGGCCTGGCTTAAGGAACTGAATTCTGCCCACCAGCTACCCCCGACAGGAGATGAGACTTGCACAACAGCTCTGTTCCCAGGCCTAGCTGTCCTTTTGCTGCTCCCACCAAAAGGGATATGACACTTCTCTGATTGAATTATTTCGGCTCTGCAGGAAATTGAACAAAGCCCTGCCCTGACTCAGGCAAATGTTTTATTACGGGGGCCGTAAAAGTGGCTTCCTCCTGGAAGTAAAGGGGAGGAGCACTGCCTGTGAGAGCAAGCTGGCTTGGCAGAACTGGAAAAACCAGAAATTCAACCTTGTGCTGGGCGGAAACCACACCCCTTTGGGGCCAGAACATAACTCTAAAAAGATGGATCATTCATAGAGCGGACTTGTGAAAATTATTTAAATGATACCATAATTCTTGTGATTTTTCTGCCCACATTTTAAGAGGTTTTTAGAACCGGTGGCATGATCTGGGGGCAAGCTAGCAGTTAAAAGGGTATTACTTAAAATGTATGCATGTTAAAAATCTGACACTTCATCAATTAATGTCCATACTCCTTGCGCACATGTGTGTAAATTTGGGGTAATGTCCGATATTACGAAACCAGTTAAAAAGTGCAAATGTCGCCATTTCTCAATGCAAGCTCCCAGGAAGAGCAGATTTGGACAGGGTATACCTCCTGAGATATGTGATGGGTGCATGTAATTTAAAACAAATGTGTACCTGTGCAAATATGTCTTTTGGGTCAAAATATAGATTGTGTGTAATTTGACAGGGGTGGGTTCTCTGTACCATAAACAGACCTCATCATGATGACACTTCATTTCATTCCCCCAATCAAGGGGAAGAGGATGAAGTGGCCAATGCCAAGTGGAGAGGGGTAGAGCCTAGTGATGCTGCACACACACCCATTTTCAAAACACATAAAAGCAGACAGCCAGGACATATAGGGACCTTCAAATCCATTTGCTGCGGGACGCTCTGCCAGGAAAATCCATACTTTACCTCCATCAATCTCTAGAGAAAGCTGTGCAGAAAGATCCAGACTTCAAATCTATCAATATCCAGAACCAGAGACCCAGACCAGACCAGCAGAGCAGAGCTGACCCAGATCACTGTGAAGTGCCGAGACCAGACCAGAGTCCAGTCTAAAACCTGACCAGATCCGTGGCGAGGCCCATTTATTTCAAAAATATATTGTGAGTACCTAGCAGAACTGTGTAGAACCAATCTCTTAGTTAAAATATTATAATTCAATCTATTTTAATCTAACCAGAACTGCCTCCTAGAAGTTGTCACCTGTCATTTGCAAAGCTGTCACTTGTCATTTTTTAGCTGCAAGTTTTTCAAATCCAAAAAACAACCTTCACAAAATCGTTCATAACTCTGGCTTTTCAACGAACCTAGAACCGCATTCCGATTCCCTATAGTTTTGCGGCAATCGCGAAAAACGCACTCGCGAATTTGCCGCGATTTGCAAATTTCTCCACGTGTGAAAACAGCAGTTTTTTTTGCTTTCTTTGCTAAAGATTCGTTTGCCTCTTAAGAACCATCCCTGAATCATTGCTAGAGTGAGCCTGGACCAATATTAACTTGACACCACTCACCCTGAACCTCTAGAGGGAATTAAAAGCATTTTAGCATATTTTTCACTTCGTTGCCAGCACATATAGCATTTTGGGCCTGTGTTTCCAACTTCTGTAGTCTAAGCTTGCTGGGGTGAACTGAATTACATTTGATTGCATTTCTGAGAACTGTGTGCTTTCCTTCCATTTCCTTGCATTGCATAAAGGGGGGAGGGGATTGCCAGAGAAAAGTGATTACATTGTTTTGTTGAAATCATATTGAGTATTTTCTGTATTGCATTTTTCATTCAACATTACATCCATCTGAACATATATAAAGTATTCTCTACCACCTTATTCTTCTGTTCCTATTCACAAGTGTGCTAGTGCCAGACTATCCATTATGGATTACTGATCAGATTAAGTGTGATATCCAATTATTAATTTATTATAAAGTGTGATATATATCTATATTGTTTAAATTCTCAAATAAACCTTTTAACTTGCAAAACAGAACTACTTCTTGGCTCAGTGGGGTCAGGGGGATTCCAAGAGAGGGGTGTTATATAGGGGTAGTCATCCAGAACGCATGAACTGGACATAAAGATATATCAATAAGGGTTTCCATTCAGTATCCCAGACTAGGCATTGACTTAGCTGTAGTGTTGAATTGAATCCTCTTACAAATGGCCATAGAGTGCTTGCTAACTGTGTTAGTCGTTTTTGCTCCCTGGGAACATTTCCCTGGCGAGACGTTGTACTACTTGTCTCATATTTCCTGGCAGCTCATTTTATCACTACAAGCACAGCACTGCTGGAACAATCCCAGCAATGGTAATCCCCCCTCTATGAGGTTTAATTTGTACTCTTAAGAGCATTCAATCATGGCTCAAAGGGGAGGTGCAGGTCACACCCCCGCAGTCACCACGATAAAAGTTTCAAGGTTTGGTGTGTGCTCCGACCAGCAGTCGATCGTGGCTAAAGGAGGCGGCACAAGTCACACCCCTGCAGTCACCACAATCAAAGTTTCAATATTTAAATTGTACTCTAAGCCGCGTTGAATCGTCACTCCAAGGGGTGGTACCAATCACACTCCCGCAGCCCAGGCCAGCAATATTTCAATTATTTTGATTAATCCAAAACAAACCAATGTTACAGTACCTTGGAATCCGTTTTTAGTTCCAGGAGAGCACTGTAGCCGATCCTCGGCAAACCCAATTTCTCCACGACGAAGGGGGCGCGATTCGAACAAAAGTTATGGTCAAGTCCCAGCCATTCCTAAAAAGCAAACTCGGCTTGCTTGATAACCTCACACTTCACACCCCCAAACATCGCAAATACTACTCACACTCAGCTTGCTCCGCTACAAATGATGGGGATTAAGTAGCAGAGTGGGTTGGCTCAGGCAGGGAGCAGCAGCAAGGAAACACTCTGGCAACAAGCACATTTGTAAAAAAAAAAACAAAAAAAAACAGTGAGGCACCTCCAACACCACACACAATCCTCGTACTGCACTCCAAATTGGGATTAAGTAGGCAAGTGGATTGGCACAGGAACGGAGCATTAGCAAGGAAAGAAAGACTCTGGAAACAAGCACTTTTGGAAAAATAAAGACAGCAAGCCATCTCCAGCAGAGCAAACACTCCTCGCACTCCACTTGCTAGACTCCAAATGGGGATTAAGTAGCAGAGTGGGTTGGCACAGGAAGGAAGGAGCAGCAAGGAAGGAAACACTCTGTCAAATAAAAGACAGTGAGGCACCTCCAACAACGCAAACACTCCTCGCACTATAGGGGATGTTAATACTTAGTATGTGGCAGGCTTTGGTGACAGTCATCTATAAACCAGGGAAAGACACATGCACCAAATCACTTAGGTTCCTTATTGACAGCAATCTTTCCTTTTGCAACATATCAACTGCATGGTAACAACTAGCACTCCTCCAGAAAATAAAAACTCTTCCTTCTGAGGATTCCAGAACTGTAATCCAGCCCTGGTAATCTCACACATTGAGGGAGGGAATGCCCTCCTCCCCATAGGCCTTGCCACACTCCCGCCACCCTACTTAGGGTGGTGTACCACACTGCTGCTGAAGAACTAATAAATGTCACCACTTCTCACATTCCTAAGAGAAATGCATTGGTTAACCATCCCAGGTATTATTATTTACACCTGCCTACATCACAAATAATGCAAACCACTGCCCAAACAGCAACCTGCTTGCCACAAAACATACAGGCTCAGATTGGATGTGCCCCTCTGGGAGGCACACCATTGTGAGGTTTGATAATAGACTGATATGTAAAGCGAAAACCAGGAAACAGTTCTACCCTTGTTATAGTCCATCCTACTAGTACACCTTCTGGGTTGAATCAGGACTGCTCCAACACTCTTGCAGCTTGGGAAGAAATTCAAGACCCTGCGCTCCTAGGAATACATAGGGTCACTACGGACTATTTTCTCCTTGGTATGTAAGACCCCTGTAGTATTAGGTATTCAAAATACTATAATCCTGTACTAAATCCGCATTTCCACTAACCTCTGTTAACCGCAAAGTACTTGTACAGTGCCGAGTGAATTCTGAGCTAGGTATACACCATTCAGACCCCAAAACAAATACAATCACAGGAATGCGATTAGCCTGTGATACCACAATACTTATCAAAGTGCCGGAATATACAAGGATTTGAGGGAGTCATGCCTGCAATAATATACTCTGACCAGACTGGCTTTATCGCAACAAAGAGCACTACATGTAATGTGCAATTCTTTGCACTGCTCCTGACTGAGTGAGCCAAGCACAGCACTTAGATGATGTTATTGCTACAAGCTGAATAGAAATTTGAGTCATAGAGTGGAATGGCTATATCTAATAAAGATACTGCAGTAGTATAGGAGGTGACTATATATGATAGACTGTAACAAGACCCTATATCACACCTCAAAGACCAAGGGATAAGACAGACTGAGTAATTCCTGGGTCATTCTTGCTCCAGAGCAGTACCCATAATCCCAGATAATGTTTGTTTTCAATATTCATGACACCATTGTCCCAAGCATCAAAACAGATTGATATGTAATAAGGCAATATGATGGGGTTAGCCAACAGTCTTTTTGCACTATATAAATATTACAAATTACATTGTGTTGACAATGCATCTGTCCAGACAAGTGTTATGTGAATTTCTGGGCACATTTTACCCATCCTAATCATCATACTATTGTTTTAATAGGATATTAGTCAGCAGAAAAAAGACTCCAGTACACGGTGGGCCCACATTGGATTTATGTATTTCAGGATGTTGACAAGCATTGTGGTTAAAGAGCTCATTGAGGAGTGGGCTGATGAATAGAGATATGTTGTTGGCGATATGCAAATAGTTTGGGTCGGGTTTCTTCTGTAGTGGAATGGCAACCTCTTCTTTCAGGAAAGTGAGGGCTTTGCAGGAGGTGAGTGAGAGGTTTGCAAAGTCCAGGAGGTGGTGAGAGATTTCAGGGAATAAGGATTTCAGAATTCCTGGGACTGTGATAAAGGGGGAATCAGAGGTCTTTTGTTTAGTAAAAAGACGTATGACTTGACTGATGGGGAGAGGACAGAAGCAGGAGAAGTTACATGGTTGGTTGTGAAGTGGTGGCTCAGAAGGTTGGTGCCATAATTTGAGCCTGGAGAGGCATTACTGCTGGAAATCTTTTGCCTGATGATCAAGATCTTGAAATGGAAGGAGGTGACTAACTGAATACAGAGTGATGGTTGAATTCACAGAGTTTGAATGATTGGCAAAGACCTGTATTGCCTGTGCTTGTTCTCCTTGGCTTTAAACATTCTGTTGGAATAATATTTATTTTGGCGGTATGCAAAGTTTGTCCTGCTGGCTAGTTTGTTAAAAAAGCTTTTGTACAGCTTTTATTTCTAAAGAGTTTCTTTTCTTAATGAAGCATTTTGAAGATTGAGTGTGAAAAGTGGGGTAGCACAGTGATGTAGATATGACATCTTGAAAAAGTGAAAGGGAGAGTACGCCTAGATTATAGCATGCCTTAGATGCCATGAAGAGGCGGCATCCGTCTTGAGGAGAATTGTATATCAGGAGCTTTCAAAGATCACAAAATAGTTCTCAGTACATTCTCAGTCTTTAAGTTTAGCTTTCAAGAAGAGTTTAAAATAATGTCTCTTAATGTTCAACTGTAGAGTTATGAATTAGACGATGTCTCATTGATCATAAAAGTGGTTAGATCATATAAGCAACCATGCATAGAATGATGAATGAACTGCAGTAGGTGGTTATATGTGAGGTGGTCTAGTGCAGTTGTTGTTTTACATATGACAGTATAATACAGCTTCAAGAATGCATATGTGTGACTAAAACCATATGATGGCCCCCACTGAAGGGGCGAGGTATGCTGAAGAGGAGGAAGAAAGATATATTTAGTCAAAATGGTGTTTATGAACGTGAAGTTTATAAGCAGCTAATACTTTTTCTGTGGCAATTCACTGCAGCATTTCCCACTGGGTGAACTGTTACTCTATGGTATCTGACATGACCACTGGATCATTGTCAGGCACTGCCTGGAAAATCTCTCTAGCAAGAGCTATACTAGCCACCAGCTCCAGGGCCTTGATCTTCAGGGATCTCTTGCAATTTGCCAATAGGAGATGTGATTCTGCCTACTAATGTTGCCTCACAAACCAATCTTGGTAGTAGGGTAACCTGCCTGTTCCCCAGGACAGGAAAACGTTTTTCATCTGCATCTCACAGTCTCCATGGTGGCAATCCATGTTGTAAAACAGGGATCTACCGGTGTCCCACACCAAGTTGAGAGATGGACCACAGGTGGTTAGATGCCTTTCTTTCTCCAAATCCCTAATTCTGCATCCTCTAAACTTGCCTCACTTCCCTCAACCTCTTTTTCTCACTATGTTTGTGATAGCTGTAAGGTAAGCCTACTCAGTATTTGAAGCAGTAGTTGGGAAGGCCTGGGGAGTTAGGGGGGGGGTTAACACATTGTTATTGTTATTGTTATTTTGCATTTATATAGCGCCTTATATACCATTGGTATGGTCTGAAGGCGCTGGTAGGTTGAACGCCCTTGGGAACCGAAGTTCATATCAGTAGAGAGAGAGAAGAGAGAGTCAAAAAGGTGCGTGTGAGCACCAGGTATGTGTACAGCTCGTGCAGTATCAGTGTAATAGCTGCTTTCTAGCGGTAGGTGTGGTGGTTGAGAGGTCAGGAGTATGTGTTCGTTCTGGCAGGATTAATCCAGATCGGATGTGGCTGCGTTAGGCCTGAGGAGAACGCCTTGCTTGGGGGGGTGTAACCAGCACTGATTATTTAGAATGATGTGGAGTGAGCAGCGAATGTTGATATGAGAACAGTTATACCGAATGGTGTCATAGTATCTCTGTGTTCTAGTTGAGTGGTGATGTAAGGAGAGAGTCAGCGTGTTGGTGAGATATGATGGGTTTCATGCCCTTTCAGAGACTTCTAATTCACAGGGAGGCTATTGGGGACACTTCTAAATTCAACTTCATAGAGAGGCTATTGGGCACATTTCTAAAATCAACTTTCACGGAGAGGCTATTGGGCACATTTCTAAATTCAACATTTCACAGCTATTGGGTGCACTTCTGAATTCAACTTTTCACAGAGAAGCTATTGGGTAACTTCTAAATTTAACTTTCTACAGAGAAGCTGTTGGGTACACTTCTAAATGCGACTTTCTAAATGTACTTCTAAATTCAACTTTTCGCATAGAGGCTATTGGGCACATTTCTAAATTCAACTTTTCATAGAGAGGCTATTGAGCACAATTCTAAATGCAACATTTCACAGCTATTGGGCACACTTCTAAATTCAACTTTCCACAGAGAGGCTATTGGGCACATTTCTAAATTCAACTTTTCATAGAGAGGCTCTTGAGCACAATTCTAAATGCAACATTTCACAGCTATTGGGTACACTTCTAAATGTAACTTTCCACAGAGAGGCTATTGGGCACATAGGGTTTTCTTTGTGCTGTCTACCCCCTTGAAGATGTCCAGGGTGCATAATTGTATTTGTGCATGATAATAAATCTATGATGGCCTTATCAACACTAGCATGGTAGAAAACCAAGCACTGGTGAGCAGCTGCGCAAAGAACTGACCCTTCCTTATTTCCTGAACCATACTCAGCAGGAGGGATAACATAACATAACCTCTAATCAACCACTGTGAATGTACATAGAGTCTCCTCTGCACCAGGGTAGTCATGTTGCAAATTGCCAGAATGTCTCATCCCTATGAAATAAATTGCCCATTCAACCTCCCCCCCATTGTAGTGTCCTGTATTGAAGTCACATGGACAACATTTAAAGGGATACGCATAATTAATTATTGGTTGATACGCTCAAGTATTAAGATTCAAACCCGCATCCTTCCATGTCTCTCCTTGCCTCTCAAGCACCACTCCAGAACCATTCTCTGTCATTCCCTTCCATCCTGACTGCCACACATGCTATGTTCTATGATGACCTCATATGTACACCCAGGTAGACAGCACTGCCTGTGTATATATAACACACTTCCCTCCTTTACTTTCTCATCACCTCTTGTACATTTGGAATTGTTCACCTTTGCCACCCTACTCATATGCCACACGTAACCTCCATCACCTCCCACTGCCCCTCTCAGTACCTTTTCTTCCATTGCAGGCTCATTGTACAGGAGATCCCTCTTTCTCTTTCTCTTCACTTTGCTCTTCCTTATCCTCACCCAATCACCTGCATGGATGTTGAAACTCCTGCTCACCCTCCTTTCATTTCCAGGTCTTATAGACTCTTCCTTGTTCTCAGCCACTTTCCTCCTCAGACCCTACACATCGATCTGTGTAATTTTTCCTCTCTCTAACCACAGAAGACACACCTTAGTATTTCCCTTCCCCCATCTCAAACGGGTTCACACCTGTCAACACTTGTTGAGACATCCAAAGAGCACATACGCTTTCTCTCACCACATGCTTTCTTTCTGCCTACACCACATAGATAGGCTAAACTTATGGCATCCATAATACTCCTATTCATTCTTTAGACTGCCCCATATAAACCAGTTCTCTTATGCAATATTTCACTCTTCTGGAAACTTGTTTTCATCACATTACTTATAAATTGACTCCCATTATCAGTAAGAATACTTCTTGATTACCCTTCTCCCTCAAACATTTCTTCTACGAACTACCATCATTGCATCTGATTTCCTTACAATTTTAAATTCAATCCAACTTGATAACAAATCCACCAACAAAATGATAAACTTGCCATGGCTACCTCTGGGGTCCACCGGCCCCAATATGTCAAATATGTGCATAGCTAATTTATCACATACACCTTTTGGAGGCTTCATCAAGTGTTGGGCCACTACTTTCATGGCCTTCCCTGTCTTCTCACACTCAAGACAGCTCTCCAGTCTTCTCTCAATCAGCCTATCAAAACCAGGCAACTAATAATATTCTCTCAAAACAGCTTTAGTCCTGGTAATCCGTATATGCCTGGCTTGGGCAATATCCATTCATCTATCCCTCAAACATTTTGTGTCCTCATTTCATTCACTTTGCCAGTGAAATATTTGACAAAACTTTGGTAGAAATGAATCATACCCAGAAATGAATGCAATTCTCCTTTTGACTGCAGTGACTGTATTTTATTAATACTGTCAACCATCTCTTTCTTCGGTTTCACTCCATTGACAGAATCTCGTGACCTAAGTGTTCCACTGATTCCTTCTAGGCAACACATTTAAGTTATCATTTCTCAGAGTCATTCCTCTCTCCTCCAAAATATCTAATACACTCTGAAATCAATTTGTGTTCTTCTATTGCCTCACTGCACATCAATGTGTCATCCTGAAAACAGTGGACCTCCTTTATCCCACTGAACAATTTGTACATAAAGTTTTTAAATATTGAGGTAGAAACTGAGCTGCATGGCATCCTTCAGAACTGAAATATTCCTTCATGTGATGCAAAGGCTGTTAACCTCTGTGATTGCGCCTCCAGTCACACCTGGTGGTACTCTGAAGCAAGGTCCACCTTGGTAATTATCTTTCCCTTGCCTATCATAGATAACATTTCAGCCTCATCTGTTACAGTGTGCCTTTAAACCACAACACACGTTGTCTACGGGCAAAACAAAGATGCATCTCGCCACTCTGTTTTTTAACCACAACCAAGCGTGACACCCACTCAACATCTCTCGCTCTCTCGGCGATCACCATCCTGGACAGTGTATCTATTTCCTGCTTCACACTCTCTCACAACACCAGTGGGACTATGCAGAAATGTTTCCTACTACCGGTACACTGCCTTCCTTTAGAACTATTAAGTGTTTCATCCACTTTAGCTTCCCAACATCTTTGGCAAACCCTCTCTTATAACTCTCTTTATCTATCCTGGTATAACTTTGTCCCACTATTAATAATTGATCCGCTGTGTTGGGATCTAACCGTATATACAACCTTTTCTTTTCACGACACCCCAGCAGCGTTGCAACCTTCTTGGTTTCATATACCTTCGCAGAATCCTTTCTATCCTTAAATTTCAACTCTGCTAACAAGTAACCTAACAACTCTTTTGTTTAACAATTGTGGCCTGAAGATTATCTAGTTGGGCCCACTGTCGTGACATTAACATCTGTAAATGCCCACAAAACACTACTGAGAGGGAATTTAAAGATTTTTGGTGGGCCTTGCCCACTCAGGCCCTGTCTACGCCTCATGTCAGGTGTCAAAAATGTTTCCACATCACCTTCCAATACCTTTCGGAACACCATCCTTCCCATGGGAGAGCATTTAGCTCCATAATCCACCATCACTTGTATTGTTACCCCATATATCCTGCCCTCAACTTTTGGACTCTCAGACTCTTCCTCACACTCCTCTCCTCCTATCAGATTCATCGTTATCATATCTGTTTTCTCTTCTTCTTCCTCCTCGAAGGACACACAGCATTCTCCACTCACTAATTGCACACTCTTTTTCATCAGCAATGTAATTCCCCTGAAAGTGTTTACAATCATTTGCAAATTGTGCCCATCTCTTGCATTATGAGCATGCTACTTTTCTTCCTGGACATATCGTGGAACCTGCCAAATGGTTCCTACCTCCACACCTGAAACACAGGTGACCTGCAGCCATGTGTTTCTTTCCCCCTTTGTACACTGTCTTGTCTCCCCTATGATCTCCACTCCCGTTTTGGCAGACGCCGCTCACGTTTTATCTTATCTTGGGTTAGTCCAAACCATGACAACCTCTGTGTGTGCTACTTTTCATTCCAACTTGGTCAACTTCGCTACACACACCTCTGAGTGTTTCACATGCTTCACTCCTCCTGTATTCTGTTGCTGCTGCAATCGATCATAAAGTCATCATAGATGTGTTCATCCAAGGAACTCCCAAAGTTACAAGACAATGCCAAATGACGCAACACAGAGATGTACACGCTCTAAATTCGTGATAATGTACACAAAAATTATAACATTCCAAGATTGAGCTTGTGTTTGGATTGAAATGACCATGAAGTTTTAGCATTACAATCTCCAATTTGTTCATTTCTTGTCTCTATGTTCTCCTCATCATCAATGTAATTAAGTTACGTGGACACCATTTAAAGGGGTTAGAGTATTTAATTTTCGCTCAATATTATCAAGTATTAGGGTTCAAACCCCCAGCCTTCTGTGTGTCTCTTCACCTCTCAACCACCATTGAAGAACCCTTCTCAGTGGTCGAAATGTACATAAAGAAGTAGTGGAACTATGTTCCCTACTGGCCTGCACAGCTGCCCACAAACCCCATCGCCACACACCCTCCCACGCAAAATACAAATCCCAAAAACATGCTCCTGCTATTTAGGGGAACGCTCAGTGCAGTGCACTGAAAGTGAAAGTTTTAACTTCTTCCTACACTTTTGTTTTAAAACGGAACCGTCCCGGAACGGTTTAAAAGTATAGGAACAGGAAAACTTAATTAAAAGAAGTAGAGGAGCACCGCTCCCGCCCACTTCGACCACTGACCCTTCTCCCTCACTCCCTTCCATCATGACCTCCACACATTCCACGTTCTATGAGGGCCTCGCATATACACCCAGATAGACAGTGATACCTGTGTTCATACACCAGGTCCACTTGCGCAGTAGTGCTGGATAGATACATCTAGCTCTGAACAAACAGTGGCCGAGTTGCCTGTTTCTGAACTGCAAAGCAAACCTCTCGCAAGGGACCATGGGCCCAGAGTGTACGTGCTGCGTCTTACCCGGATGGATAGTCCTGCTCGCTCTCCACGCTGTGAACAGCAGCTTCTCTATTATAAGCGCAATAGGCACAAAGGGGAACGACCTCTGTGCAGCACATCGTGCATCAACGTAAACCTTTCAGATGCGAGCTCTACAATATAAATTGATGTGTAATGGAGAAATCAATGAGTACAAATGACGAATGTTGTCAACAAGCGGAGCATAGGATGACAAATAGACCGTTCCTGGGAAAACATGCCATCAGTCACCACATTACATTTATATCAGCTCACTTGAGTAAACCAGGTCACCTAAGAAGCTCGGAAATGTCAGCAGTGGAATGTTAGGCAGCCTATCTACAAAAAGGAAATAGCGAACAAACGCCCCTATACATGCACCCTGCTGTCTCGCTGGCCTTTCCTATGTTCTATAAGCTTAGCATAGGAACTGATGGGGGCATGCGGGGAGTTATGAAGGTGTGGCATTTCCTTCAGTTTACTGGAGTTCCTTTGCCCACCCAAAAAGAATGCATTTTTCATGCCACGCAAGAATGAAAGAAAAATATGTGTTGCCAAAGTGCAGATTAATATCATTGTGCATGCACCACACGAGACATTCAATCTGAACAGCACAACTGCTGCAGTGTGGTGTTTGCTTTTTGTCTTACTAGTGCGAGGGGGCTGATGGGGGGCTGAAAGCCATACCAGATTTTCAGAATAACCACTTTCTATTTAACCAATGGCCGTTTAGATTAATTTGGCCTAATTCATGGAACTTTTAGCGTGGTGCAAAGTGACTTTGCACTGCCAACAAGCACCCCGATTCATAGAACGGTGCAGTGTATTTCTACGGAGCAAGGTCAGTTTGCACTGCACACGTACGCTTTGCACCGCCCACAAAGAGTGCTAAAAGTTCCAGGAATTAGGTCCATTGTATTCCAATGTAGCTTGCCTGGATTGTAATTGTGATTGTAACTGTTTATTTATACTGTGCTTATACACAGGTGGAGTGCTTCAAAGCCCTGGACATTCTGAAAACTATTGGGAGCATCAAGGACGACTGTTGAACACTTCTGGGTGGATTCAGGTCCAATTGCAGATATCAGATTGCACTCTGTAGGTTACCCAGTTTGAGTCCAAGCAGTGACGGCTCAGTTTCTTACAAGGTCAATTGATGGTACGCTGTGAAGCGTGGTCATAGCTAGGCCTGGGATTTAAAGTACACCTCAGTGGGAAAGCAGTGGGTGCCATCTTCTATGCAAAAACACTTCTTTGATTTCTATAAAAGTGCATTATAAAACATAGCAAATCGATAACCAACCTCCTCCCCGAAAAACAGTGCATAAATATCCCGACAAAATGTAGAAACATCCACCTTAACATAATGGCAATGTATTTCAGCAATTACAAGAGGACATGTAAATATCTATTTGTGCCAACATGATCATGTTTTCTTCTGAATCGTTTATAAATGTGATACATAATTAGAAGGGACAAAGTATTTTTCTCAATGGCATTAGCAAAACAAAGAACTTCAAGAAAAGGTTGGCAGTCTATTTGCTACCTGAAAATGACAAATTTGCACAAAAATGCTCCTCAGAATAAAACCTATTCATACAAATAAGGCAATATGAAAGAAAGACAACCCTCAGGAAGCATTTTACATGCTTACTAGGTCTCACAACTACAGCAACAGCCACGTAGTCCCAAGCAGACATCTCCAAAGCAAATAAACTAGTGCTACAGAGTGCTTTGAAATGAAGAGCCACTTGCCATTAAGATCCTGCAGCCGCACCCTGAGCAAATGATCTCAGAATGACAGGACTTTAGCCAGTGGGCATAGGTCAAATGAACAGTGGCCACAGAATTGTGAAGGAAGAAAGCCATACATTTCGAAAGACAATGTGAATGATCCCCTTATATCAAGCTAATGTGATAGAGAAACAGGGAGAGAAGAAAGGCACAGTGAGTCCATGGTGCTAGGCAGAGTACATAATCATGCCAGCACACTCCATCCTAGGTTCCACTTCACCAGCAATGTGTCTTAGGGCCGGCCCTATTCTATGGTGCCTGCAAAAATAGAAAAGTGCTGTCCGTGGAGGACAATCCTTTTGTTAAAAACACCCTATTCTGTTAAAGAAAGAATGTGGCGGCCTGGCATCAAAGCCTCGACTTGCGCACGTGCATGTGCTTGATTTACAGACGGGCAAAAGCCTTAGCAACTTTCAGTAATGCTGGACAGCCACTGCAAACAGATTCTCGTTTCTTACCACTGGTATTGCATGTAAAAAAAACAAAGGAGTTGCAATGTGGAGACTGTGAAGTGTGTTAGAGAGAATTTTCATTTCAGTGCTAAATTCCTCCCACCTTAGAGACCCCGAGCTCTTTTGCTGGATTTAGCACTTTTTAATTTTAACCCAAGTGAGTGGGACCTTTTCTCCCTCTCTCATGTGTTTTTACCTGATTTGGATTTTGTGTTTTTGCTGTTTTTGGAATCTGACAAACTCCATAGGCATGTGCATGTTGTACAGTGACACACCTTCAGTACAGTGTCACTGAGAAATCCTTTGGATTTCTCATAAGGTTTAAATACCTTGTCTTGGGTGAACAACAGTTCCCAAGAATAGTAAAGTGAAATTGACTTTACTTACTTTTTTCTCTTTGTAGTTGCAGCACACAAATATGTGTATACACAAAATATCAAAAAACTGAACAATGACTATTCATCATTTGTTATAGATGGCAACACCATTAAAGTAGCAAAAGAGGTAAACACATTAAAAACATTAGGTTTTTACCTCGACTCTTGTCTCTTTCTCTAACAAAGCAGGTGAGTATGATGGCCTTTAGCACCACAAACACCTGTAAGTTGATCAGAGCAGCAAAACCATTCCTGTCCACTACCAGCTGCCTCACCTTATCAAGAGCTCTGGTATTATCCAAATTGGACTATTGTCGTGCACTATATATAGGGTCTAATAACACACATTGCAAAAAATCCAAACCTTGCAGAATAATGCCCTTAGAGCCGCCTTAGGAATCCCAAAAAGAGAGCATATCTCAGATGTCAGAAGACAATCCAATTGGCTCTCTACAGCGGACAAAATTAAAATTAAGACTAGTACACTAACATTCAAAAGTATTAATGATTTAGCCCCCAAATACCTAACCGAAAGGTTCAAAATAAGAATTTCCAATAGACCCACCTTAGAAGCATATACCAACCAGCTAGTTGTGCCCCTTTTTAAACTGAGCACTGCCGGAGGTAACAGTTTCCCTGTCAAAGGAGCCCACTTATGGAACTCCCTCCCTACCTCGTTAAGGTCTGACCAATCCTATCCACACTTCAGACTTAACTGTATTAAATGGCTCAAAGAAAATGACCTGTAACTGACCGACACCAGGACTACCTACATCTTACCCACCTGTTAATCTGGAGTTGAACGCATACTCACATGCTCTTCCCCCAGCCTATTCTCCCTGCTTTTTTGTCCTAATGTATACTGTGTATACATCTCTATGTACAAATACCTGTGTATATAACTTAGTATATTACCCTGTGTACAAACTGTATATTACCCCATGCACAAACCTTTAGTGTAATCATTTTGTTGTTGTCAATGTATCTTGTACCTACTTGAAATGTGTAACTGTAACTTGTAAGCTTAACGTATTCTTGTACACGTGCCTGGATACATTCAGGTCTGGCACGCGCTATAAATAAATAAACAAACAAACAAATTTAGTAGCCCCTTATCCTACTTACTCATGTAGCATATGTATGTTACCCTCACTACTTGAAATGTATGGTGGCACTGGATTAATCTGTCCTACCATTGTGCTTTTCTACCGCAGGCTGAACCCTCGGCTGCAGTACAGCAACCATGGGTGACCATTTTGTCAAAATGGCCACTGTGTTTTTTTTCACCATTTTCTGTTTGTCAGATCTTTCTTGGCTTTTACTCTGTGCGTTGAGACAGGTTTTTATCCCTTTGTTTTTCTTGCTTTTCGGGGGCTTCAGCCCTGAAGCTCGCCCCTGGCTCCAGTGTGTCTGGAAGGACAGGATGTGAGGGAAGGTCCCAATGCTCCCCTGTCCTTTGTCTCTAGGAGTGCCTGAATGAAACTAGTACTGATTGGCTGGCTGGCTGTCTTTCCGGACAACCACTGTGAAGTGTGATTGACAGCTTAGGGTGTGCATGAATGGGAGAAACCTGCTTAAAAGGCAAGGGCTTTGGGACTACGGGCAGAGTCGACCAATGGAAGAACATCCAAAGAACAAACCGTGAACGAAGCTCGCTTAACCTCCTCGATCTTGAATTGCCCGGTGAAGCCCTGCTGCTGTGCTGACCTCCTTTTTCACCTTAACAGAGATGCTCCTCAGGAATGACTTCTCCCCTTGGGTTAGTGGAACCAACTAACCCTGAGATGAACTCCACTTGGCGCCCTTCCCAACTTGCTGTGGCTCTTCGTTGCTGCAGAAGCCCAATGCCCGGAGTCGAGGGACCATAAGCGAGTGCAACGTCTGCCGCAGAATGAATTGGGCTAAATGCTCTAGGAGCTGCCTGTGGGCCCATAATAAGCAGGACCTCCCAATCCACTGTCCCCTCACCAGAGTGCAGGACCGAGGGAGCACGGAAAGTCCAACCGGTGTCCAGCGATCCGCATTAGTGCATTTACTAAGGGCTGAAACCACGAAGTGCTGCTGAAACTAAAAGATTCCGCAGCTGCTGACGACCTTCTCGAGTACTGCCGCAGGATCCCTCCAGATGTCCTCCCTCTTGTCCCCACGACTGAGGCTCAGGAACCAGGGTCTTCTTGGCTGTAGCATGATGAAATCTAGCTGGACAACCTTTTCTTCTAATCAGAGGTACTGTTTGGATTTTGGGGGACTTACGGTCTTGCCCTGAGTCATGCTGTCTCCCTTGAGACCTGCATCTACTTACTTTCTTAGTTGATTTCAGCTCCCTTTTCACAGCTTGTGGCCCTACAAGGGATTTTTCTGAACTCTCTAACTTTGTGCAAGACTTTTAACCAAGAAGTGCTTCAGATCTATAGACTTTATCCAAATGACTTTGGTTATCCTGGCTCCGTAAAGGCACTTTTCTTAATTCATTGACTTTGATACTGCTACTCCCCCCCATAGGTTGTGGCTTGTTAAACCCTGTTACTGCTGGAAAAGGCTTATCTAGACTTCATTGGAGGATTTAGTTGTCCTGACATATTCTGAGAATCTGTTCTAACCTTTATGCTTCCCTTACCCTTTCCTTCCTGCAACTCTGAATCTGCAAAGTATGCTAGTGAAATAGATAAATGCAAATACTATTCTTCTGATTGAAGTCACCTCCGGGTGTAGGAGAAGCGTATGAAGCATAACCAAATATTATTCACTGGCTCATTTGTTTCTGAAAAATGATTTCACGGGTCTCGGGAGGATAGCTCAGTGGCAACGTGCTTGCCTTGGAAGCAAGACGACACGGAGCAACACAGGTGCGATTCCCGGGTCCACGCGTAGAAACCTGTGGGTATTAAGTGAGTTATAAATAACCTATCATATCATATTAAAGTTTATTTGTGTTGTTACAAACTTTTACCTTTTTAAAGGATGCTTACTTAAAACTGACGTTCAATAAATAAATAACTGTTTATAACTGAAGCGATGAGCATTAGTGTTACTTGACCACTTGTATTTATGCATTTCAATTGTACAGCTCTGCAGCTTACATTTACCCCTCTTGAGATAGGACTGGCTGCTCAGTCACACTACCAACTTGTGTACTACAGACCTATACCAAAAGGTGGGTTACCCTTACCTAATACCAAGCACATAAGTCTTGTGTAGTCGCACACAGCTTTCCCTTCTTATTTTTGTATTTCTCTCAACAGTTACACCGCACTGAGAGAATTGGGCATTCTTTTATACATAACATGCTTAAAATTGATGCTGATAATTGTTTGTTTTATTGTTACCACAACTAATGTGACACACCTCCTGACAAATGTTCTGAGACTAACTAAAGAACAGAAACATGTTGAGCTTTATGTTCTAGTATAATGTTCTACTAGAGATAAACATTGGACTCCATTACCTGGTTCAATAAGTGAAAGATTGCAAGTGCTTCGATAGTTGTCACGAAATAACTGTGTTTATCAATTTAACACTACCCTCCTTTCTTGAGGAGATTCTGTCACTATTAGTCCTGTGTTTTACATTTGATATATTGTACTGACAACAAACCTTTTTGTTGTGTTTCATATTAATGAGCTTTGATTAAATTAATATTTTTGCCTGTGATCATTTACAGACTAATTGTATTATTTTGTCTAACTGTTGATAGAATTGCTACTTTCCTTCTGTAATATTTAAAGCTTTATTATTCCAAATAAGGTAGAGCGTCCACTTTTAGTGGTCTACTTTGGGTTTCCCCCTTTTTATACAGAGTTTCACAGTGGCTATCGGTCACTGAATCCTATAACCTGTGGAGTACCTCGCCCCTCTTTTGGTCCGTATTTTGGCCCCCCTACGACAATTTCTTTTGTGAACCTTGATTTTTCGAACTCTTTAAGTGACCATTTCTCTAATCAATAATGACAGAAGACAACACATTGGGGTATAGTGTTGACTATGCCTCAGCTCTAATTAATGCTATTTCGATCATTAACAACAGCGAATTAGAAGCTAATCAAGACCCTAATACAGAATGGGATAAGATCAGACAGCTAAGAAAAAGACTAAACAGGACAGAACTGCATGGGGCTATAATGCTTGAATATTTTAAAAATAAAGCATTGCCACAAGGCCTCACAGTTCATAATGGCAATTTTAAGCTCCAATGCAGCTATATAGCTAATCAATGTGGGCGTGATTGGCTCATTTTAATAATAGACACAGCAAAAGAAGTGTCTCAAAAATTAGAAATTGTGCTTAAAAAAGTGGAGGAAGACATTAAAAAATTAACATCTCTAGATATTGTTAAAAAGCGATTGGAGGAGATTGAAAAGGAAATTAAAGATTTCAAACAGAATAACACTCTGGAATGTATTCAACGCCTCAAAAAAAACATAGCTGAATTTAGGCACGAAAAGACATATCCATACACCGAAGAGGACTATCAAACACTAACAACACAGTCTACTGGCTCGCAAAACCGGAACAGACAGGTCAGGTTTTGAGCCACATTCTACAATTAAAGCAACAACAGTAGTGATCCTGATAGCACCACCCCAGGTAGTTCCACTTCTGCCTCAACGAGAGGAAGAGGCAATCAAAACAACAAGAGAGGCAGAGGTAACCAGAGTAATCCTCCAAAAAATGTTTTATACCAAGGCCCTAACAGGGGGAATTGGAATGGCGATCAATGCCAGACGAGGAGCGGCAATCGCTTTTAATCAATCTCTCAAAATATGATCCTACACCAATAGAAAAACATGTCCTGAACTGAAAGGGGTCCCTAGGGGACCCTGACATCTATGGAAACAAGGCGGGTCACCCCACATGATAGAGACGCCAGACATGAGGTTGTATTCCCAAAGCTAGGGTTTTATTGCAAAGCAAAAGTCTCAGTTGACCAACTCGGTCTCATGCCCCGTGACGTGTATCTCTAGACCTCGAGGGACGCAAGAGAGCGAATTACGTACATCAGTTACATATATATAAAATGCATATCAAACAATCAGCTATGACATGGTTAACACCCCCCTTATTGGGTTTCTTTGAACTTGGTGTGATGATGGACATCTAAGACCACTATGACACCTTCAAACATCTATTCTAGTAACAATTTGCAATTTGTGAGTGCGAAGGCATCTTTCGGTTATTGAATAGAACACGGCGTTCTGTTCTTGGAAGCGAACTACATACTGGGGGGGAGTTGCATTCCGGACCTTGCTATCTATCAGGTGCTATTCGCGTCCTGGGAGCCGACATGCTCTAGCGGGCTCAGCAAAGGGGGGCCGTTAGAAAAGCATAATTCAAGCCTTTAGCGGTATTATTCTAACATATTCTACCATATAACAAGACTGGCTGGCAGCTGTGAAATGATTAAATGCCCTGCAGCTCTGCTTCAAGGCTACATTCGGGAGGGAGCCGGGCATTCTTCCTGGCACTGCCTATGTTTGTGTTTCAGCAAACTCTTGTTATCCTCACAGCCCTGTGGCCTTGTCCTTTTCACATACAGACAACAATGTTTCACAGTCGACCAGTGTAAGCGGAAAATATACTGCGAAGCAATAGGAACAGAAAGCAATGAGCAATGGTTAGAAAACAAAATGGCGATTCTTGTTACATCAAAATGGCCGCTCATTGGCAAACTCGAATACCTATATTCTTTCATATCGTGCGTGAGACGGTTGGCCCACGGCCAACAAAATGCTTTTGCGGTCTCAAAGTAGAGGTATCCGTATTTCTAGACTGACAAACCCTCCTTTGGCCGTCTGCCAAATGTCTCATCTATTTATTGAAACCTCCTCTAGTGAAAATGAATCTGAAGTACTTATGTCTAAGTCTTGCCTGCTATCGTGGACATCATTGTCTTCATCAATATCTATTGCCATCAACTCTTTTACTGTTCTCATCTCATTTGGGTCTGGGCTAGTTCGATCATGAGGTTGTTTTTTCTTTGTTATCATATGCATGCATCCTTCCGTACATCCCTCAGTTACCTCTGCACAAACTATGGGTAAACGATGTATACAACAACAGCACGTTAGGAATTTTCCGAACACCACTACTAATATTGAGATCAACTTCCATCCCCAAGATCATAGTATTTCTCAAAACCAAGATCCTATTCCCCAGCTCCCTTCTCCAATGGGGAGTTCAGAACTTAGAACGTGCATTTTCTTTATTGCTTCAAAGATCATGGGGGAATAGTCATCAACATAAACGCAACATGCTGATCCCACTATTTTGCAAATTCCCCCACGATCAACCAGGATTACATCGAGAGCCATTCTATTTTGCAGCGTCATTAACCTTATTCCTCTTTCTTCCAAAGTCATGTTAAATAATATATCTGTTGTTGTGTTTATTGTATTCTTTAGGATTCTGGACAGTTGCCTTATATTATAGGAGTTCACTATCAGTCCTAAGGATGGAATGAATGATTTTGCTACATCAGTTGCTATTAAAACACCTTTGTCAGTCCTTTTGACTCTAGTTCTGGATAATCTGGCCATGGCTGCTGTTTCTAAGAGGAATACTCCTGGGAACAGTAGCTCTAGGTAACATGTACCTCCCCAGTTTCTGGGCAACCAAGGGTATGCTTTCTCTCCACATATAAAATAAACTGGATCATCTACGTATACTGGTTCTATTTCCCATTTTAGTACCACTGTATTCATACAACCAGTATATGTTCCGACTGAAAAAGAGCCTTTCTTTTTTAGACAAAAAGAGACAGTTCTTGGGCTATAATTCACTGTGTAAGATGGGGAAATTGCATCTTTGTCCCCTTCTGTTCTTACACGAAATGTCATTACAGATGTTTTTTCTGGCGGGGACAATCTATCTCATCTATTTTGTCGTGTTATCTTCCGTGTACTTTTCCTCATGGGCTATGGGCCTATTACTTGTGCTTTATGGAAAATGGAACAACCCACAGGCTTCATTATTATCTCCTCAAACTCATTCATGTTGGTTCTGTCTAATTGACCCGTATTACTCTCATTCCATTTCCCATAGAACATTGCACCTAAAGATGCACTACATGCAGAACTTAATAGTAATGGCTGCACATACCACCCTATTCCTTTTCCGGCATGCTGTGGTAAATGGGCACATACCCAGCAGTTTGTTTTCTTTAGGATTGCATGTGTCATGTTCATTATCAGCAGTAAGGTGTTATTTCCAAAACCTTCCCTGTGTTTTTCTTCCATTGGGGGTAGGGTATAAGTGATCACCTGAACCAGGCTTTCAATAGTGGATATATTAATTATTGGTTAAAACATTTCTAATGGGTGTATTGTTTCTACCCACCATAATATTAGGGCTGCCGATATTGGTGCTACCACGCTCATAAAGCACATTATTATCGTTAGTGCCAGCATACAATTTGTTTTACCATGCGTTTTTCTTAAACTTATAGTCTTTATAACTGACTCATTCTCAGCGGTGGTGGTGAAGGAGGAGGCTGGAACTGGTCCCGGCATGTTTTTCGTCGTCCTTCTTCTTTTTTATCACAGCTCGTTGTTGATATCTTTCTTTGTCGTGCTTGCTCTGATGTTAATAAGTTCAATGGATTTGTCACAGTTCAGTTTTGCCTGTCCTTTTTAGCCTGGATTTGATTATTCGTTTTTAGGCGAGATCACTTGTCCCTTCTTATACTGATCAGAGGACCTTTGATCAGTTATCGCCTCAGTATCATGTGCGCTCAGCTTGTCCGCTCTGGTTCTGGACACATGTACTTTTTATGATCGCATTCTCACGCTTCTCTCCTCTACACCCCTGGTTCCTACTCCATCCATGAGCTGAACCAGAGGTCCACATAAACACCAAAAAAAAAGACTGCGGATCACTTTGTCTTTCGAGGCCGCAGGTTGTATCGCCTTGCTCCTGGTATCGTATGATTCGTGAACAGTTCCGGTGCACTTTCAGATTCAGGCTTGAAGTCAGCCTGTGGCGCTACTGCAGGTGTTGGTGTGCGCCGCACCAATGATGCAGATCCGTTTTTGGCGTGCTGGCAAGTGCTGGTGGGCGCCAAAGGGGTACACGATTTGGTTTTGCTGGTATCTGCAAGGCAAATTTCACGTCGGTCAGCAGTGATGTCGATTCTGCTGGGCAATGTTGGGGCACTCTTTGCCCTTCCCTCTTTTTGGCAATCGTCTCAGGCTTTGTTTCGAGTTTCACTTCTCGTTTTGGCAGATTAGCTGGCTGCGCACTGGCAACAGTTTCTTTCGTTTCTGGGACCGCTGTCTCTTTCCGGTCATCAGTTTCAGGCAAGACTTTCAGTGCAGTTGGAATATTTTTGGCATGGGTGGCATGGATCCACGACTTCCTTCCATCCACCCGTATTGCCGTCTGCGTCGCCAAAAAGTACTTGATGGGGCCCGCGCCACCTGGGTGCTAATGATGACTTTCTTTCAAAGTTTTTTAGCAGCACCCAGTCTCCTGGCTCCAGCGCGTGCCCCGTACCGGTGTACCTTACTGGTAATGCCTCCTGCACCTGCTGATGAATCAAATGCAATTTCTGCATTAAAAGGCCACAATAAGTACTAAGCACAGGATGTTCTATCTCACTAAGTCGTTTTGGCTGAGGTGCGCACCAAACATTTGCCGGCCTCCCCATTACGATTTCGTATGGGGAGAGCCCAGTTTTAGCCTGTACAGATGTACGCATGCATAATAGTGCTATTGGTAATGCATCCACACAACTCAACTTGCTCCCCGCACAAATCTTGCTAATCTTTAATTTAAGAATCCCGTTGTGCCTCTCCACAAGACCGGCAGAACTCGGATGCCTTGAACTATGGAATCTCTTATCAATCTGGAGACCAGCACATATCTGTAATACCACTGCACCCACAAAATGCGGTCCATTATCAGACCATAGGACCCGGGGCAAGCCAAATCTGGAAAAATACTCCTTCAACATTACTTTTGCCATACTCATTGCTGTGCAATCTTTCAAAGGATATTCCTCCACCCACTTACTGAATGCACAGATTACCACCAAGTCGTATTTTAAGTTTTGGCACCTCTCCATCTCTATGAAATCAAAATGAACTACCTCAAACGGCATGGAGGGCGGGCCAAAACTGCCTATTGGAGTCACTGTTCCCTTTCCTACATTGTGTTGTAAACACGTGATACAGTTCTGCACCAACCTCTCTGCATTCTTTTTTATGTTTACATTCTGCCATACTGTAGAAAGGTGCTGTATCATTTTCTTGGCACAGATGTGCATAGGGCTGTGGGCCATTGTGACCATTGCAGTCACATAAGAATTTGGCAACATCCAGTTTCTAGTTCCCTTGTCCACCCAACAACCCTCCAAATCCAACTCAGCAGATCCCTCTGCCCATCCCTGTATTTCATCGGCCGTAGCCTCGGCCTGCATTTCTTTGACAGTCGCAACTCCATCTTATATCATACAGGGTACTTCCTCTGTCTGAACCGTCATCATATTGGTATTCAAATCAGTGGCAGTTTGTTTCGCAATTCTGTCTGCAAACGCGTTTCCCTCGCCTATATTGCATGTTACTTTTTTATGTGCCTCGCATTTAACTATTGCTAGGCGCTTTGGAAATGTGAGTGCAGACAGTAATCGTACAATCAAAGGGCCATGTTGAATTCTGGCAACATGTGATGTCAGAAACCCTCTCTCAGCCCAGAGTCGATCAAAGTTATGAACCACTCCAAAAGCATACCTACTATCAGTATATATATTCACATTCAAATTTTCAGAAATCTCGCAGGCTCCGGTTAATGCTATTATTTCCGCGGCTTGTGCTGAATTATAGGGGATTCTTTTACTTTCTACAACACTCTCTAGGGTAGTGATTGCATATGCGGCAGTTGTCGTGCCATCTGGTAATTTAAAACATGAGCCGTCACAAAATAACTCTCCATCCGGCTCTTTCTGTGGAAGATCACTTAAATCAACTCTTCCCTTGGTTTCTTCCTCAGTGACCATTAAGCAATCATGGGGGGGGGGGTGATTAATTCTTCCCAATTTCTTTTATGGTTGGTGGCATTAATTCTGCAGGATTCAAAGCACTACACCTCATAATTTGGATATGGGGTGTGAACATGATAATCTCATATTTTGTCAATCTAGCAGAGGTGAGGTGTTGCGTCTGTGTCCTATTTAATAGAACGTCTATGGCATGTGGCACCATCAGAATTAAAATGTGCCCCAATACCATCCCTTCCGTTTGTTTCACTGACGCAGCAGCCGCCGCGACAGATCGCAAACATCGTGGTAGTGCGCGCGCTACAGGGTCCCCCGCAGAAGAAAAATAGCCACACATCCTATTTCTTCCACCTTGTTCCTGTGTCAAAACCGCCAATGCACATCCTTCACTTTCACACACAAATAGTCTAAAAATGTTCTCATAGTTCGGCGTACCCAAAACTGGAGCCGAGCATAATGCAGTTTTCAATCCATCAAATGCTCTCTGACATTCCTCATCCCACTGCAAAGGCATAACCGCATCTTTTCTAGTTAAATTCACTAATGGTTTCACAATTAACGCAAAATTACCAATCCATTGTCGGCAATATGAAGCCATGCCTATTATGGCTCTGACTCCTTTTTGTGTCTTTTGAATAGGCATACAAGAAATACTTTCTATGCGTTCTGGTGTTAGTTTTCTCCCTCCTTTCGAAAGTAGGTAGCCCAAATAAGCCACCTCCTTTCGATTATACTGAAATGTCTTCAAACTAGCTTTATGGCCATGTGCCGCTAGGTGTGACAGTAGTAATACAGTGCTTTCTTTACAAATCTCCTCTGTGTCTGCAGCTAGCAATAAATCGTCTATGTATTGCAAAAGTACACAACCCATGGGCAATTCCAGCATGTCTAGCTGTTCTTTTAATGCTCTACTGTAAATACCTGGGCTTCCGCATAATCTTGCGGAATCCGCGTAAATGTAAATGATCATCCTCCTAATGTGAACGCGAACAAATATCTACTGTCCTTGTCCACTGGAATACTAAAGAATGCGTTTTTCAAATCTATTACACTAAAATATTCTGCTGAAACAGGTATCATTGTCAATATTGTAGTCACGTCTGGCACTAGAGGAAATTGTGGATCTACTACCTTATTCAATGCGCGTAGATCAATTATGAAATGGTATGGTACCTCATTACCTCCTTTTTTATAAACCAGAAGAATCGGGCTGTTGCATGTACTGCCTGTGATTTCCTCTATTACCCCTAATTTCACCAAATCGGTAACAATACTCTTCAATCCTTTCTCACCTTCAACCAAAATTTTGTATTGGGGTATTCGCGATAGGGTAACAACTTCTTTCAAAATAATCTTTACTGGCTCTATCTTTAAACATCCCACATCGTTGTCATGCATTGCCCATATACAGGTTGGTACTTTACTTAGTTCCCCTGGTAACGCTTCAGACATGAATTCTGACACCGGGGCATCGAGTGGCCATATCGTTAGAAACACTCCGTCTGTCATGCAATGTATAACAGAACCTAGCTTTTTCAACAAATTTAATCCCAACAAATTTTCTCCACAATTTTCTGTTAGAAGGAAAGGACAATGTTCGGTAACTGGTCCTATGGTAACTGGGACTGGTTTGGACATTGGAAATATTCTTTTGCCCTGACAGTGGTATATTCGGAACCAAGTGATGGTCTATTGAACACTTCTGTGCTCCTGTATCTACAAGAAAGCGGTGCTCCTCATTCCCGACTCTTATTTCTACGTAGGGTCCTCTCTGATTCACGGGAATAGACACTGGTTCCGACCCCTGTCCTGGGCTGTCCTATTCGGGAAATAACACATCGTCCGATGTGTAATCATTACTATTACTGTAATACGTGTTTGGCTGTGTATCGAAAACATTTCCACTCTTCCCTCTATTTCCCCCACTCTGATTTCCATATTGTTGATTTTGCTGTCCCTGACTCTGGTTTGGGGCATTTTGGTTTTGGCCTTGGTTTTGATTACCTCCGTTATTATGATGCTGCTGCATACTATTCCTATTTGGTCCATTCGCTCCTGAGCGTCCTCTATGCTGTCTCCTCTGACCAGACCCATTTCTATTCTGTAGATGCGGGCATTGCGCTCGCCAATGTCTTTCCTCTTTACAATATGCACACTGATTCCGCTCCACTGTTCCCCCATTGCATATGCAAACTACTCCTTCCTTGTGCATTCCCTCGCACTATATTATGTCCTACTACTTGCTGCATTAATACTCGTGTCTTTAGATTTACCCTATCCCTCTCTTCTTTTTATTTTCCTGCAGTCACTCTGCGCTCATAATATTGGGCCATATGCAGTACTTCGCCCAACGTTTTTGCTTGCCATGCACTCTCCGATGTCATTATTAGATCCTGAATTGGAAGTTTTAACCCCCTCACATATTTGTCAACAAATAACCTCTTTCCTGCTTCTGAACCCACATCCTGCCCGCTGAAGTCTGTGAATACTTCTTCAAATCTATTAAAATAATCTGTAGCCAACTCATCTTTGCCTTGTACACATGCAGTCAATTTGTCCCATTGGATTCTTTTCTCTGGGACAATTGTTTTTAACGTCTGTACTATACGTGCTGGTAACGCCGCCAGGTTCGCTCCTTGTGTCCCTCCAACCGCTTTATTTCTATATTCTATTATCAAGTCCGCCCATGTGGCACCAAAGGCCAATGTGTCATCTAGCTTCCTTATTTGTTTCCATATGTCTGCTGGCAGGATCACCGGGAATATTAGATCTATAACACCCATGGTAAGCACGGATGATTGTAGGCAGCACTCTACTTCCTTGTAAACCCTGCAGGATTCTTTCTTATATCAGGAATCGTCTGCTTTATGTTGTTCACCTCCTGTCTGGAGAAGGGGACATGCACATATTGGGCGGTGTAATGGGCTGGTGTCACCTGCGCCGCTGCACCGCCCACTGCGGGAACCACCACTTTAGGCACAAAGGTAGGAGGAACCTCTCTCATAAGAAATGCCCCACTTACCATCCCTCCCCCTTCTCTTAGATGTAACAATATTCCCAGATCCAATGATAGGGCTGTTTCTCCTGTCCCTCGCTCTAGTGCTCTTCTATATACTGCCATTATTTCGGGCGGGCTGGCCTTATCGTTTTTTATATCTTTATCTAATAAATGTTCAACCATCGATTGTTGCGCTTTTCTTTTCATAGGTATGGAATATTCATCAAATATCTCGTGTATCTCCATTGTGGGAATACTAGGATCTGACATCCATCTAAACGCTTCTCGCATACATACTTTTAACTTGTCGCCCCTTTGTACTGACGACATTGAATGTCGTCGTTGTATATATGGCTCTACAGTTTCCTTCCTATTTCTCCCTATATCTCTACTCCTGTACCCAGGTGCAGTAAACATTTCGGCATAATCATTATCTAATTCATCTTTAACCTCAAAAAGTCTATACACATGTTCTCTCACTTCTTCATCCCTCTCCCTACAGTGTGCTAATGCATTCAAATCTAACAATCGCTGCAGTGGTAAATTCCCAATTAGCTGTTTCCATTTCTCCACCAAATATTCACCCATGCACTCCAACACTACCTGTCTTTCGTTGCTTCTATGAAAGTCATATATTGAAGCCAATGTTGCCGTCCCATCATTCCCGTCTTTATGCATCTCTGCCTGTTGCTGCAATTCCATCTTCCTTTCTTTGCTGATTGCGCTGTGGGTTACCCTTGTGCACTCCCTTTGGTCAGTCCCGCCTCTTGCCCCCGCGGTTTCAACTTCAACCCGGGGAGGAACGGACAGTACCGAGTCTGTGTCTAAGGTGGGAGGTGCGGATGGGACAATGGGAACAGGGAGTGTCTGTTGTGGGCCTGGTTGGCTAATAGGAAGTGTTACGTGTGCGGTCTGTGGCTGTGGGAGGGCTTGAGCTACCAGAGGGGGAGCTTGGGCTACGGGCAGGGTCTGGGCAATAGCTCCTGACGTGTCTGGTCTTACTTCTGATCTTGGGCCTTGTTTTGTATGGGTCAATATATTTTCTATCAATTCATCTGCTATGTGTAATTCTCACTATGGGTATATCTTTGTATATTCAACTGGTCACGCCTGCCTGCCCTTCTTAGACTCTCAGTCCACTCCTCCTCTTCTTTTTCTTCCGCTACCTCACCTTTTGATTTATGCCTGCGCGCATACTTTGCTCTGCTTTTAAATCGGAGCATTGCTCCCTTTCTCCAGTCTTTAATAGTCTCAAATGCTGCAGGATGCGCTTTCTTTCTTATCAACACCCTTTCCAAGTTATCTATACTCGCCATCTAAAAACTACCATTAATCGGCCACTTATGGTCTTGTTGCTTTCTGGTTTGCCTATGCCAAGTCTCACAGAATATTATCGCACCCACTCCATACTTCACATACATCTCATACGCTGGCGTTCCCCCAGGTGGTACAATTTGGCCATCTTCCAAAGATTGTCTACCACAGTGGAAAAAACCTTCTAGGGTGGAAAATACCCCAGGCATGTTTCAACCTTCCCCCTGGTTAATCAACCTTACCTAGGGCGTTTGATTTTGCAAAGTCAACTCTCAACCAATATCAGGATGCTTTGAATCGGGGAATGTAAATCAAGTCGTCTCTACACTGATGCACCAAAGGACGTCCTGTCTGTGTTTCTTGGCTTTTGCCTCGTTTCGGGACCATCGCCTCCTTGTTCTCTAGCCAGGCACGTCGATCAGGGATCAGATGTGTGCAGATTTGCAAAGGAGTCTCTCAAAACTTTTACAGGGCGCCCGAACACCTCTTGATCCCAGCTCGATCGTCCCGTCCTCGCCGTTCTCTGCCTTTCTCAATTACAACGTTACTTGAAGGAACAAGTGGGGGAGGGTCCCTATTTGGGCGCCATCTTGAAAGGGGCCCCTATGGGACACTGATGTCTATGGAAACAAGGCGGGTCACCACACATGATAGAGACGCCAGACACGAGGTTGTATTCCCAAAGCTAGGGTTTTATTGCAAAGCAAAAGTCTCAGTTGGCCAACTCGGTCTCACGCCCCACGACGTGTATCTCTAGACCTCGAGGGACGCAAGAGAGCAAATCCGCGTACATCAGTTACATATATATAAAATGCATATCAAACAATCAGCTATGACATGGTTAACACCCCCCTTTATTGGGTTTCTTTGAACTTCGTGTGATGATGGACATCTCCGAACCACTATGACACCTTCAAACATCTATACTAGTAACAATTTGCAATTTGTGAGTGCGAAGGCATCTTTCGGTTATTGGATAGAACACGACGCTTCTGTTCTTGGAAGCGAACTACATACGGGGGGGAGTTGCATTCCGGACCTTGTTATCTATCAGGTGCTATTCGCGTCCTGGGAGCCGACATGCTCTAGCGTGCTCAGCAAAGGGGGGCCGTTAGAAAAGCATAATTCAAGCCTTTAGCTGTATTATTCTAACATATTCTACCATGTAACGTGACTGGCTGGCAGCTGTGAAATGATTAAATGCCCTGCAGCTCTGCTTCAAGGCTACATTCGGGAGGGAGCTGGGCATTCTTCCTGGCGCTGCCTATGTTTGTGTTTCAGCGAACTCTTGTTATCCTCACGGCCCTGTGGCCTTGTCCTTTTCACATACAGACAACAATGTTTCACAGTCGAGCAGTGTAAGTGGAAAATATACTACGAAGCAATAGGAACAGAAAGCAAAGAGCAATGGTTAGAAAACAAAATGGCGATTCTTCTTACATCAAAATGGCCGCTCATTGGCAAACTCGAATACCTATATTCTGTCATATCGTGCATGAGACGGTTGGCCCACGGCCACCAAAATGCGTTTGCGGTCTCAAAATAAAGGTATCCGTGTTTCTAGACTGACAGAACAAAGGATTAGGCTTTGTGATCTCCAAAAAACATGACCCGTTCCTATTTCGAAGTGAGTTCTGTAAGTTAATGCACAAAATTAATCTTAAAGACTTTTTTGCTGACAAAACAAGACTCTACTGATATACAGACAATTAACCACACAGGGCTTAAAAATCCTTCTTTATTTTGCCCAGCTACACATACCTATTCCCCAGAATCCATGATCTTTGAAAAAAGAGTATTGACAGAGGTTGAAAACATTGAAAATAAGAATACTCCAATGTTTCACAACCTCTTGCTAGAAATGACACCATTATTATAAAAAAGAGCGGATAAGGGAGGAGGCATTGTTATATTGGATAAAATCTATTATATTAACAAATGCTTCACTCAACTTAACAACAACAAATACTACAAAAAACTAGAGAGTGACCCCACGAAGGAATTACTCAACATGATCAAACTGAAAGCTACAAAAGCTAAAGAAAGAGGATGGTTGAGCAAATAGGAATGCCAGTTTGAGGAAATAAGGGTTCCAGGCAGCAGTGATGAAGAAACAGTAATTTATTTCATTACAGCGACAGCGGCCTATGAGAGCCGAGTGCCAACATGGCTCTCTCCCTGCAGTCTCTACTGTCTCTCATCCACATTCTTAGAATAACATTCTTAGAACTTAATGAGCTTATAGTGCAGCTCAATGTTTAACTAGGATCTGGTAATACATTTTTATGAACTTGTTTTAACTTACACTTACATCATAACACAGTTCCTTATTAACGCCAAATTTACCACTCCAACTTTCTATTGTCTTCCTAAAATTTATAAGTCATTGACTAATCACCAGGAAGACCCATCGTGGCTGGTATTAATTCTATACTTGAATCCCTATCTATTTTTACAGATCACTACCTTAAGAACTATGTAGTAAAAATGAGATCATATCTCAAAGATACAAAAGAAGTGATGAAACGGTTTGAGTACCGCCCCTATGAATTAGAAACCGATTACTTGATCGGTTTAGTTATAGTTTCCTTATACACCAACATTCCTCAATGGGAAAATATTGAAACCATAGAAGAAATTCTACTTACTCATATTGACCTAAATCCTATACCCATGTTTTTAATACTATGGTGTATAGAAGTTTCCCATACTCGAAACTTCTTCGAATTTCAAGGATGCTTCTACCAGCAAATGGAAGGAACGGCGATGGGTGCAACCATGCTCCAAGTGTAGCAAATCTTTACGGTGAATTTTTTTAAAAGAAACATATCTACATCCATTACCCCTTTGAGCAAGACCTTAAGTGTTGGGTACGTTATATTGATGATATAATTGTGACCTGGAAAGGGACTCAAGAGCAGGCAGCTGAATTCTTAATATGGTTGCATCAACTGAATCGCCATTTGTAATTTGCTATGACAATCAAGAAAGAGGCAGTCGATTTTCTTGATCTTGCTATCTTCCACCAAGAAGGTAAAACCGTACCTTAAGAGTAGGGGTAAGAACAGCCTGCTCCATTACCATAGTCAATATGTGAGACACCTTAAAGATAACTTACCTTACGGACAGTTTCTACGGTTGAAAAGGAATAGCAGTAAAAAGGAAGCATATGAAGCGGAAGCCAAGACCCTCAGGAAGAAACTGAGAGAGCGAGAATATCCAAAACAACTTATCAAAAAAGCTGCTAAACGAGCATATAATAACAATCGAGAGGCACTCCGGCTGAAGATAAAATAAAGAAGCTGCAGATGAAAGGATTGTGGCCGTCAACACTTTGACCAATCTCAGCTTGACGATTAATAATATTGTCAAAAAACAATGGAACATTTTTAAAAAATCATCTACCAGGCTACAGTGCCCCCTATTTGCCTATAAAAAGTCCACCCTATAGGCAATAACGTTAGCAGCAGTAAATTGAACGGCTTGAGACCAGTTACAGAAAGTTTAACACAAACTTGGGGCATGGAGGAAATAACGGGCCATTACCCTTGTGGACACTGTACCATATGTAAGTTAACATCTAAATCAAAAGAGATTGACTCGGGGAGTGAAACAGGGATGCCCCCTTGCTCCTGCTTTATTCATAGCTTTCATCAGAGATTTCCAGGTGTCAGAGAAAACAGTGAGAAGCTTCCCCCCAAATGTAGGAGCGAATCAAGTATCAAGGTTGTGGTATGCGGACGACTTAGTCCTTATGGACCAGACTGCAATAGGTCTCCAAAGACAGCTTTCCAATCTGGCTGAATATATGAAAAAAATAACCTGCAAATCAACATCGCCAAAACCAAAATCCTAACAATATCCAAAACAGTGGGAAGGAAAAAAAAACTCACACAACTCCTGGTTTCTGGAGAAAGCAAAGATTGAAGAAGTGACAGAATTTAAGTACTTGGGCTTAATGCTAGACAACACCCTGAGAGACAGATCACTGCAAAATTCCCTTTGGAGCAAGGCAAGAAATTTAGCAGCTCAGCTACGTGTGATTGATAAAAAGTTTGGCAAATTTTCCTGGAATGCAGCTCTGCAATTCTATAAAGCAAAAGTTGTGCCGGCACTAACTTATGGGACGGCGGCAAACTTAAACCTACCCACTGAGCTTTGGACCCAGTTAGAAGGTTTCATCTGGAAATCAGTTCTAGGTCTGCCTAAGTCGGCTCCAACACCAGCAATCCGGCGTGACCTAGGGCTACAGTCCCTTGCTTCCGTGGTGACTCAAAGCGCGTCCCTATTATATGGAAAAATCCAGGCACCAAACACCATGCCCATCTACGGAATTATCCTCTCTGAAATTCGAAAAGGGTCCTGCAAACCGCTCACTACCTGGGTCGATAAGATTAAAACTAGTCTTGAAGAAATATCATGCACTGAAGACCTTCTTATCTCAAATCCAAGCCGTGTCAAAAAAAAAACTACAGCAACAAGACTGGATCAACACGCTGGAGCTAGTACAGCAATATAAGTCTCTAAAGCATCTTCCACCGACCCATAACAAACTAAAAGAACCCCTGAAATACTGCGAGAAATTCCCAGAGAAAAATTTAAGAATGATCTATCTCCGCGCACGCCTAAACTTACTACACACTAGGGAAAATCGAGCAGCAAGATCTTCAACGCTGGAAAGTGAGAGACAAGCATTTATGACACCACTTATCAGTGACCCACTAGCCATCGACGAAGAAACCTATTGGTCCCGTTGATGGCAGGTAATTCAGCCAGATGGTCAAGAACTGCAGCTAAATTTCTGTCGCTGGCCCTGTCCAAAGCCAACGTAGTTGCTAGTGGTCCCTAGACTTTCAGGTGGGACTGTTTGGCAGACCCCATTTATGCCCGCTAGACCTGTTTACTCGTCTCTTGACCCCCGAAGTGGTGTGATAATGCGTCTCTTTTCTAATTGAAATTTAAGCAACACATTAAAGAGAGAAACAGAAGCAGACCTTTTTACACTTTTGTAAAAAACAATAGGTTAAAACAAACAAAAAAAAAAATAAAAAAAATACAAAGAGATTGACATTGGCTTGGATAAACCATGGAGACAGAAGAATTTTACAAATTGCAATACAGATCACGTAATATATATGATAACGTGCCAATGTAAACCTATATATATAGGAAAAACCATTCGAAAGATGAAGACCCGCATCACTGAACATAGAAGCTGTATTAAAAACAAGACAGTGCTTGCCCCAATGGTAAAACATTTTATTCAAAAGAAACATGGGTGTGAGGAATTCTACTGGACAGTACTAATGGCCATTAAAGGGAGTGATAGTAGACATAAGAAGAAAATTCTCTTGGAAAAAGAACAAAAACTTATTTTCCAAACACAAAGCGATAAGGATGGTCTCAATGAAGCAAAAGAGTGGCATAAGATGTAAAGTCCACAGATGTTATACTAATGGCCGTGGATAGCGCCACCTCTTAGGCTTAAAAAGGATGATAACTTCTTCAAATGGTATACAAAACCCCTCTGTGTGTACCTTCACCCCACAGGGACGAACAACACTGATAATTGTCAGCCCCAGTCAAAGTAACACTATCTTCAGTCTATAGAGAGTTTTTCTTCTACAGATTAGATTTGGTGCACTCTCCTGACAATCTAGATATATTATTGTTAGGTCAATCGAATATTCACTATATATTCTAGCAAGATTTTAGAGTTGATCATGTTATTATTAGTATTATAATTTTAGTTTTGGTTTAAAAAATACCTTTGAATTACGGCATATTGTTGCTAAAAATAAAGAAAGGACTAAATAGGAGGCTTATATCCTTCTAAGATGACAGAGAACGTTGTTTGTTGCACTGAAAAACGGGACGAGCAGCTATCTTCTCCCTTTGCGGATATACCTGCTTTTCTAGATACCAGACACGCGTATGGTTTCCCAACCACCGGCGAGAACAAGGTAAGATTCTAATTAAACAAGTCTTTTAGACTCACAGATAGTTTGCACCTACTTCTAGATGCCGTACCATCAAAGAGTTTAAGACAGACTAATAGTAAGACTAGTTCTACATCACTTCTCATTAACAACCACATGAGAACAGATCCTCTTGAGCTCCCGGTGTATTGAAGTGTGCCACACTGATTAACGCTGTAGACCAATTTGGAGATGGGTTTTCAACTATAGCGACCACGGAGGTACATTTTAATTGTATTATACTAAGAGAGACTCTAAAAAGATAGAGACCGTCACGGATTGGTTAATAGTAAGTTTTATGTTTAGTTTCAGCTTTCTGATTAACACCACCTACTGATCAGATTTGGAAACTGGGACACCCCTACAGCGAGCTGGCCATTAAGCAGCAACAATGTCTTTCTTTGACCGCATCACAGACATACTAGAGAAAGGTATGTTTCTAAATACGTTGCACACTCGAGGTTCTGATTAAGATTCTACGGAGGAGGGTTATTTTTGGACATGAAAAGGTTGAGTCCTTTTTCACTGAAATTTTAGGTTGACTTTCTTGCATCAAGCTGATTTCGACTGCAAATGATACTTCCTACTCAATTTAGTATCTCATAAACTAAGGACTCACTCCACAGTCAAGTAGGTAATTCATTTAGACACTTGAGCTTTGATATAATGAAAAATACCAGAAGGAATTGAGCAATCAAAGCTTTCCCTAATTCTTTTTGTGTTTATCTCAACAGTTACACTGCACAGAGCGAATTGGAAATTCTTCTTTACATAAAATGCTAAAAATTGATGCTGATAATTGTTTTTTTTTATTTTTTATTTTTTTATTTTGATATAGCTGAACAATTCAACTTTTCAAAACAATAAAATGCATAAAATTCACTCCATTACATTATATTATTACTTATAAAGGAAGAGCAGAACAGAATGTATATATTTACACATCAAATTTCAAAGGCCAATGATGGTCTGGTCTAACTCATTACTTATTAAGTAATTCTAAGATTACTTAACTATAACAGGTAAAATTACATCAAGAAATTGTACTAGTAACCAGATTGTAGAGAATTTCATATCAGTACACACTGCTTCCCAAATTTGCATGTCATCTTTTTGACTATAAAAATTCATTGAATTAAGGAAGAATTTTGAGCGTTGCTCGTGCAGGGCACTGCAAGAAATAATCAAATGTTGCAGCGTCTCCTTTTCATCAATTAGTCCACAATAGCGACAATAGGACAAGTTAATTGGAATAAAATGCCTTTTAGCAAGGACCTCCATGGTTGTATACAAATTCAATCTAAACCGTAAGTATTTGTTCCTTTTGTCCACTGAAGGACATTTTAACAAATAAGGCGCGGCATAACCCAAAGGTTTATGACCAAAGGTGCTTCTGTTGAAGTCTTTATATTCAAGGCATACTGCTTGATTGGAAATCCATGCCCATTGATAAAACTTTTTCTTTGCCCGTGCAGAATTTTCAAGTAAAAGTGGTATTGATATGTTATCTTCAAGCAAGATATCAATTACATAATTACGCCACGTGCGCGGATAAGATTGCGTGGAGGAGATCAAACACCGTGCTACAGTGCTTAGTATATTGTTCATTCCCAGGCCCAATAAGCACCTGCGGAAAAAGACACACATCCGCCATTTGACTCTAGAAGCAATTGAATTCAGGCCAAGTTCAAATCTTACTATAGGCATGGGAACACAGTTTGGTAAACATAAAACTCTTTTCCAAAAAACCGCTTCAAGCTCATTCCACATTTTATCGTTAAAGCCAAGCTTGGATTCTGCAGCAGCATATAACAATATAGGTATTACCTTTTGTTCATAGAAGAGTAGAAGGTGTTTTAAAGTGAATTCGTCTTACTTGAAAATCAAACTTTTTGCTTGCGAAATCAAATTAGCTAATTTAGACTGCAAATTTTTTATATAAGCCTTGTCAATCAGTGTATTCTGTACCATGGGGCCCAAATATTTGTATTCCGAAACAATTTTCAGGGCTTCACTACCGATAGACCAAATAAAACAAGTAGGTTTTCTATTAACTTGGAATTTACACGTCAAAATCTGAGATTTATCAAAATTCACACTTAGGTGATTGTCTTCAGCATAACTTGAAAGCGCAGTTAATAGATTTTGTAATCCTTTAGGAGTCTGGGATATTAAGACCAGATCATCCGCATATAGTAGCCATCCTATACGCTGACCTCCTCACTCTGGGGCATCAGAGCGAACCCCAGAGAAAAGTTCACTCAAGTCAAGAATAAATAAATTAAACAAAAAAGAGGCTAATATACACCCTTGTTTGAGACCGATGTGTGTAGAAAAGGAGGATGACAAAAGCCCCTCTAAATTTAATCTTACACGCATGGTAGTGTTAGAGTGTAACTGGACAATAAGAGTTAGCAGTGACGGTGGACAGCTTAAAAGGTGTAATTTTTTAAACAAAGTTCTCTCTTTATAGAGTCAAAAGCTGACCTGAAATCTATAAAAGCAAAATGTAAAGGTTGCTTCCGTGGTGCATATTGAGATTTTAACATATTAATAGTCATAATATTAGGCAAAGTACCAACTCCTGAAATAAAACCAGATTGAAAAGGGTCTGTCATATGATTATTTTTAGACCACACATGTAAGTCTCTTAAGATTAGACGACAGAAGATTTTCCCTGGTACGTCCAACAAGGATATTGGGCAGTAACAGGCCGGGTCGGAGCGATCACATTTTTTATAAATAGGAACAACAATGGACTGTTTCCATGATGCTGGAATACACTGGGTCTTATGTATATTCGAAAAAATGGAATACAAAATTTCAGCCCAGATAGTAGGGAATTGCTTCAGATGCATATTTGACAGACTATCAGGTCCAGGGGCCAGTGAGCAATTGGCTTTGTTAATAAAAAATAACAGATCTTCTTTATCAAAACTAAGGTTAAATATCGTTTGGTATGGAAGCTCATGGCTATCTAGTATAGTGGTGTGGGAGCCATATAAATTAGAATAATATTGAACCCAAGACCCTTCGCTCACCCCATTTATCTGAATAGCAGCCTGATGTCCTGCAGTGGCTTGATTGATAATATCCCATGATTCTTTAGAATTTTTACTTGCCAATACTTTTAACAACTTACTGCCATCTTGTTGATATAGATTAGCCCGCTTACCTCTTAGCCAGTTTCTATATCTGGTCTTAATCAGGATAAGTTTTTTCTTTGTTCGTCGCCATTAAGTTTAAAAGCCGCCCTTTTTTCTGCTTGCACTAAAACTTTCATGGCTTTGATTTCATGGTCAAAGGCGTGGAAGTGAGGGGGTTGTTTTTGTGTATGCGCAATAGACGCAGGTCGGAATAGTTGCATTAGTTCATAATATATGACCGTGCAGTTGTGATCCAACGAATACTGATGTTTTAATTGATCATCATAGTGATGTCTAAATGCTTCCAAGGAGGTTTCTGTCCAGTATAATCTATTCCTAGCTGTATTCACATTAATGGAACCTCTTAAGCATTGAGATGCTTCATGGCTCATAAGGAATTTACAAGTCCAGGACATATTAAGAATATTGTGATCACTTATTTCTACGTCTATAACCTGAAATGATTTAACACTATTCAACATGCGACTATCTACATAAATATAATCAATAATTCCCTTACTAAACGCGCGCTGCCATGTTGCTCTAGCAGGCATATCAGGAGCAATTGATCCATTTAACATAAGCAGTCCTCTGTCCTCAACTCGACTCAGCCATTTATTCAAACGGCTCAGCTCTGCACTATGAGTCGAGCCGAGACAATGAAGGTTAAAGTCTCCAGCTATGACAATAGTGTCCACGTTATCATCTAAAACAATAAGGTCAAGTGCCTTGGCCATACTAGCCAAGAATTTCTCATCTGTAATGCTTAAAGCATTCCAATATACATTGATAAGTGCACAATGCATATCGGGACCAATGTGCCTTGACATTTGGATGAAAGAATTGGGAGAAAACTATGGCTCAAGTTTAAGAGCAATGTTTTGTTTCATGGCCACTAGTAAACCAGAAGTGGGTCTTCCAAGTTTTCCCTTCTCAGCTGGTATAAGTAAAATATCATAATTATCCCAGGAGGGAAGATGCAAAAGCCAAGATTCTTGTAATAATATGACATCATATTTCGACAAATTATTAAATCGATTATTCATCAAATGTCGATGTCCCCTGGAATTCCAGCTGATCAAGGACAAAGTGACCTCATCGTTAACCTGATGCTAACGCTGGGTTTGCATATGATTACAAGCACATTTTGGAGAACCGGAGTTTGAATTATGATTCATAGATTGATGCATAGGATGCAGAGTATTTCCTCCTAAAGTAGATTCTGTTGTACTTGAATCTACCGAGACTAGGAAACCCAAATCCAGTAATTTTGCTCGAACTGCCCAGATAGTATTAACTACAATTCTGGAATTAATCCATAAAATTACTGAAGACCATTGCGAGTGGTTAGGAAATTCCACTTGTTCTATGTCAATAGAACCAATATCATCAAGTTCTGGAAACTCACTAAATATGGCCAGAATAGATGTACGATTCAAGTGATACTGAGGGGCTGGAGAGGGACAACATTTGAAAGACAGCGAATGGACAGCAGGTCTCCTTGGACGAGAATTCCCATTTTTCGGCTCAGAGTTATTAGTAGGTTCAGAAGATGTTTTATTTATTGATGCCCCGATTTTGGCCACTTTTCCACCTGCAAAAGTATCAGTATTAAAAATGTTAACTAGTGTGGTCTTAATCAATGTTTCAATATCCGAGCAGGAGGACATTTCTTCTAATTGTTTGTTTTATTGTTGCCACAACTAATGTGACACACCTCCTGATGAATTTTCTGAGACTAACTAAAGAACAGAAACATGTTGAGCTTTATGTTTTAGTATAATGTTCCACTAGAGATAAACATTGGACTTCATCACCGGGTTCGAAAACTGAAAGATTGCACATGCTTAGATAATTGTTGCTAACTAACATTGTTTATTAATTTAACACTACCCCCCATTTTTGAGGAGATTCTGTCACTATTAGTCTTGTGTTTTATTGTGTTTTACAGTTGACATATTGTACTGACAGCAAACCTTTTTGTTGTTTTTTAGATTAATGAGCTTTGATTAAATTAATATTTTTGCCTGTGATCATTTAGAGACTAATTATATTATTTGGTCTAACTGTTGATAGAATTGCTAACTACCTTCTGTAATATTTAAAGCTTTATTATCCCAAAATAAGGTAGAGTGTCCACTTTTAGTGGTCTAATTTGGGTTTCTCCCCTTTTTATACGGAGTCTCACACAGTGTGACTGAACCAATTCCAACCTAACAAAGTGCAGTTAACATCTACTGCACACATGTTTCCTTTCATTGTTAAGGTATTTCCCACACTGCAGCAGCTATTTTCTGATTTACTGAAAGTTCAACAGCACTTTCGTAAATCAGAAATGGGTCAGACTTTATACAAAACCTCACAGTGACACTGGAGCACATGCTGCCCCCGCAAAGATGGATTTTAGCAGATTTCGCTGCTGGTAAGCACAAAAGGTCCTCTCCAATCTTTCAACCATCTCAGAATGGTTTTCAACACTACTTTTCTCCCGAGCTCAGAATCGGGTCATGGGTAAGTTTAAAAGAAATTACTTCTTGTTATTTGTATTCTCAGTAGGTCATCTTCAACTTCTGGAACCAACAAAGTTGCAAAGCGCTACTTCACTAACTAATTTCCATTGTATATTCTTCTTTAGAAATGAAATAGATACAATTTTGTTATATTTTATTAGTGTTATAGTTCAAAATTGAACTGTTCACTATAAATATAATCACATGTTGAAGGCCATGAGTTTTAGTGAATTGTCTTCCTCATGTCTTCTCAAGTTTTCTTAACACTCACTCTACTTTCTTACCTTCAAGCCTAAAGCAACAAGTACCTATTTAGGAGCTTTTTCGGGAAAAATGAGAAAGGGAGGAAAATTAACCAAAATTACTAAGTCTCTTCACAAACTTATTATGAATTGATTGGCAATCTCAGTATTGCTGTTAATAAAATAACCTGTGGTCGTTGTCCAGGTCCAGATGAGATACCGACAGAGCTATTTAGAGATCAGTGTGATTTTTGGGCTCTGATTTTGTTGATTGGATTTAATGCACTGTTACACGAGGACATAATACCGGATAATTGGAAACAGGCACTCATTCTATGCATTCATAAAAAAGGAAAAAGGGACAGCCCAGCAGTGTATAGATAGATAGATTTCACTCCTTGACACAATTTAAAGAATTATTTTGGGGGAGCTCCTTAAACGTGAGCAGTGGGTTTAAAACATATTTTTAATCTAATATTAAACAAAGTAGCATGATTCAAACCCTACAAGTGAACACCAATAAATAATTTCTTGTTTAAATGTGGTATCCATTATACTAGAAATTCCTGCTTTCATTACCATTCGTAATTTGGGATTGATGACCTTTAATGTGTATATCATTTGGTTAAAAATTAATGTGTTTAATCTGTAATCAGTAAAATAAAATGACAACCAACTCAATGGTAAAAGAGAAAAAAGAAAGTGATTTATTGCTGTGATAAAAATGTTCAATGTTTAAATAAATCTTTAAATTTGGGAATTCAGTTCATAGAAAAAACTGCAAAACATCACATGTATCGGACCCTTAGTGTTCAATTAGTATCAAGTCCTCAAACGTTTCCTGATTCTTTAATGAAAGATCCTGATAAATCAATGAAATGCTCCAATCTTTCAAATTCTGCAAAATCCTAATTTATATTGTTACATTTTTGAGTTTTAAAATACACAAATGTTCTCGAGTCAAAAGTTGGATATCGAATAATCTATCTTCAAGTAATATTTTGAATTCTTAAATCATTAATCCTTAGATTAGATTATCAATACTCAATCCTCAACACATCTTTCACCATTTATATGGCTCATCAAGAGGATTAATATTTTCAAATCATGTACAATTCCCATTGAGAATTTTGATTTTCCTTATGAATTAATTCTCTTATGGTCTTTGGTTCTCAGTTACCATCAGTTCATACATGTCAGGATTCGTAAATCAGGGAGGCATACTGGCAATCTTTCCCTTCCTACTCGCTTACCTTTCTCACCTGGGTTTCCTTCGCTTTTGTCACGGAGACGCTGGTTCAAGGCATGGAAGTTTGCTCAGCCAGTTCGTTCTGTGTCCTTTAAGCAGCGCTGGGCTTTACCATGGAAACGCAGTCACTCTGTGTACTTGAGGTCACCTGTCTTTACACATTGTTAGACCCTCACGTGACTTTTTGGTTTTCGTTCTTATGCCCCGCCTCCCCGCTACTCGCTGCTTCTGAAATTGTTATTTCTCTTGCCGCTGCGTACCTTGCTTTGCTCCTGTTGAATTAGTGTTTGACCCGGATCGCCTACTGGATTCCTGGTGGTTTTCCCTTGTTTGCCCCTCTTGTTGTTGCCTCGACCCTCGGAACTGCTCATTGGAATGGTTACAGATCACCGATGTCTGCTTGAATTTTGCCCGCTTGGTTTTCGATTCTTGGAACTGTTCACAGATTTTTCTTGTCCTCATTTCGGCTGGTGCTGCTATCTACGTCCTCCATTCTACTGCTACTGGAACTTGGATACAGACTTCCTCGTTGCCCCATGGAACTGGAGACTCTGTACTAGGCATCCGCTTGCGGATCACTTCTGCTCTTCATTTATTCCTCCGGATTTTGAACTTCCTTGGAAACTCTCAACCGGTAAGACTGTTCCTATATATCTAATTCAAGTTTTGATCCTTGTTTGGGTTCCAGTGAATTACTGGTTATTTTTTGTCCTCTTAGAATTCTGATGCCAACCTTAATATTCTGATTTGCCAGTCAGTCAACTACAGTCTATTTTCAGGTACTAAGAGTTTGGGTTGTCTGTGCATTGCTATTCAGGTTGTCTTCTGTCACTAATGTACGGTTCCTTTGCAGGTTGACCGGTTCCTGTGACGTCCTCTCATCTTTCGGTCAATTGACCGTTTAGAGAGTTTCTTCTACCTCTCTGTTGGGTACATTGACAAAAAGAATTCGTCCTCTACACGACGAGTTCAAAATCTTGAAGTCAGGATTCTGGTTACCTTGTCATGGAATATACCCTGATTTAACATATTCAGAAGCCTTATTATGGACGTCACAGGTGACCCGTTAACCGCATTGGCACAACTAGTGGCTGATTTACGGACTGACATGACAGCAGCTCATGAGGACACACAACGCAACATCCATGAGTTGCGATTAGGCCTTCAATCTGCTGGGGCTGGCACGTCTGGTTTCTCCTCTGGTTCTGGTGCCAGTTCGGGATCTGCTCCTATTAACCCAGAGAGCGCTCCCGTGGTTCTTGCTGCCCAATTCCCTCTGGCTCCACCGGAGTGGTTTCACGGGGATCCAAAAACATTTCGGACCTTTATTAATCAGTGTCGGTTGCATTTTTTGTGCCGCCCTACTTCATTTCCTGATTCCACTTCCAAGGCAGCGTTCGTACTGTCTTATTTAGGTGGCACAGCGGCAGTTTGGGCGAATCCCTGTTGGAGCAGGGTAGCCATCTACTCTATGATTGTGATGCATTAATTAAAGCCCTGTCACGGGTTTTTGATACCAGGTATAAAACCCAGGCCACCGATCTGGAACATCTCTCTTTGCAACAAGGTGACACTACATTATTGAATTATCTGGCTAGTTTTAACCAGTTGGTAGCAGAAGCCGGTTGGCCTGATGAGAAAAAGGCAGCCCTTTTTTACAAGGGTCTATCTGAATCCCTGAAAGATATACTGGCCACAGTCCCGGTAGTACCCTCCACGTTTCCGGAACTGTTGGATCTTGTCCTCCAGATAGATGCCCGTCGGGCAGAACGGAAGGGTGAAAAGCGGGGCCCCGTTCCTGCTCCCGCTTCCATAAATGCCCCTGTGCCAGGCAGCGAGGAACCTATGCAGATAGGAGCAGTACGGGGTCCCTTAACCACAGAGGAGAGAGAACATCGCAAGAAAAGTAATTTGTGCTTTTATTGCGGTTCAGCCGAACATTTTTTGAGACAATGCCCTAAAAAACCCAAGAAACAGGAAAACTCCAGGGCCCGGCAATAGATGGAGTCCCATTGCCGAGCAAACTAGGTCAGGACTCCAGACACTACGTCCTTTTTTTTGTTCCAGCTACTTTAGTCTTTCAGTCTGCCAGTCCATCGACTGTCCATGCTGTCTTGGATTCAGGTGCTACGGGAAACTACATAGACGGACAGTATTTACAGGAATGGAAGATCCTTGTAGAACCAAAGGAATTTCCAGAGGTGGTCAACGCTGTTGACGGCACCTCCCTATTGTCAGGTCTGGTCACGGAGCGCACCATTGAGCTCACCATGACATTAGAATCTGGCCATACGGAACCAATAACTTTTGATGTAATTTCCGCACCTCAATATAAGATCATCTTGGGGTTACCATGGTTGGTGCGCCACAACCCATTGGTCAATTGGCAGTCTGGTTGTATTACGTTCTCTTCGGACCATTGCAAGAGACACTGTCTGTCAGTACCTACGAAGTCTTGTGGGCCGTGCATCTCCTTGTTGGATACGGCCGCTGTGGTAGGTGGTGTTTCTTCAGCCTTGCCAAAGGTATATGAGGAGTTCAAGGATGTATTCGATAAAATAGGGGCCGATACCCTTCCACCTCATCGTCCTTACGATTGCCCTATAGACTTACTAAGGCGCTAAAATACCTTCAGGACGCATATATTAACTTACTCAAAAGGAGAATCTCGTTTTGAAGGAGTATTTGGATAAAGCCCTAGCCAATGGTTTTATCCGTCCTTCTAGTTCCCCTGCCGCGTCTCCTCCCTTTTTTGTGCCGAAGAAAGAGGGAGATCTGAGACCGTGCATAGACTATCGCGAATTGAATGCTGTTACCATCAGAAACCAATACCCTATTCCGTTGATTTCTGTTCTCTTAGACCCGCTTGGTTTTCGATTCTTGGAACTGTTCACAGATTTTTCTTGTCCTCATTTCGGCTGGTGCTGCTATCTACGTCCTCCATTCTACTGCTACTGGAACTTTTCTACAGACCTGTGGATACAGACTTCCTCATTGCCCCATGGAACTGGAGACTCTGTAATAGGCGTCCGCGTGCCGTCGGTTTCAGGTGGACATTGTTGTTTACCGGATTCTTGTTTAGGCATCCTCGTGCCGGCGGTGGGTAGGTGGATCTACGCTCCTGCTTGTGGATCACTTCTGCTCTTCATTTATTCCTCCGGTTTTTTAACTTCCTTGGAAACTCTCAACCAGTAAGACTGTTCCTATATATCTAATTCAAGTTTTGATCCTTGTTTGGGTTCCGGTGAATTACTGGTTATTTTTTGTCCTCTTAGAATTCTGACGCCAACCTTACTATTCTGATTTGCCAGTCAGTCAACTACAGTCTACTTTCAGGTACTAAGAGTTTGGGTTGTCTGTGCATTGCTATTCAGGTTGTCTTCTATCACTAATGTACGGTTCCTTTGCAGGTTGACCGGTTCCTGTGACATCCTCTCATCTTTAGGTCAATTGACCGTTCAGAGAGTTTCTTCTACCTCTCTGTTGGGTACATTGACAAAAAGAATTCGTCCTCTACACGACGAGTTCAAAATCTTGAAGTCAGGATTCTGGTTACCTTGTCAAGGAATATACCCTGACTTAACAATACATTACAGTTTCTATTTATTTTGACCTGAAATGTTTAGTGCTATGAAGATCCAACAGAGTGTCTCTCTGTTTGAAGAAACATGCTTCTTTCACATACCCGAGGACATTTACAGATGTTTTAACCCACTTAGAAATTGATGTCCCTAGAATTGGAAATAATATGTTCCCGGTGTTGGTTTATGTTGAAAACACTGAGCCTTTCAGTAACTCATTGTTCAGTACACAAGGTTTATGATGAACCTAGACTTGGAGGTAAACTCCTGTAAATCTGCAATATGTGTGTCATAGAGTGGGGAGACGAATAGAAAAGCCCTATGCCCTTAATGAGCTGCAACAGCTGTTATTGTGGTCGTAAACACATTTTATTACTTGGGAATTCGTTTCAACTGAACTTTAACAGGTACGAGTCACTGTATTAAACAGAACTCAGCAATGAAACAGGCAATTGGAGGACTTTTTCAAGTTTAAAAAATACATGTGCAGGTCGCAACCAATAAATATGATCTTGGAAACATAATTTTAGTAGCAAATTACATGGCTTCTCTTTGGGGATTTGAGAATCGAACATCCAAAAAGATTGCAGAAAACCCATTTTTTTAAGAAAAGGCCAAGTCTCATAGATTCTGCATCAAGCTTTGCAGTGCACCACAAGCTAGGTGCAAACTTCATTGAGGATGATCTTTCTCTACAGCCAGTTTTCCACTAGTTGAGAATATGGCCTAACCAAGAAGCAGACCTAACTCAATTTAGCATTTTAGTTATCCTTGGTAAAAAGTGGGGCTTTTTCTCTACCCTGGTTACAAGACGATAACGCATCTTTTATGAAGATTAATGCACAAATGAATGTTTTGTCACCAAACTGTGATGAATTGCTGTCTAGCAATGGTGTGCAAGCCCTGGCTTTTTTTATTTGTATTGAATAGGGCTCCAGCCCTATTTATCGCCTTCCTCAGGGACTATCAAATTGGCGAGGAAAAAATAAGAGCATTTCCACCAGAAATCGGAAAAATAAACATATTGCGACTCCTCTACGCGGACAACGCCATCATCATCGACCAAACACAAATCGGACTACAACGCAAATTAACGAACTTGGCAAGATATATATGGAACAGAACAATCTGGAAATCAATATAACAAAAATGAAAGTACTAGTTTTGGCCAAAACAACAAAGAAGTTGACTAACCACCTAAATGGTTTCTGGACAAAACAAAAATTGAAGTCGTCAATGAGTTCAAATACTTAGGGGTGACCATCGACGGGTCGGCCAAAGACAAAGCGATGCAAGAACAGCTATGGAGCAAGGTGAAATACAGCACAAACAAGATTGATGGATAAGAAATTTGGTAAATTCTCACTGTTGCCAGCCATCAACTTCTATAAGAGTAAGGTAGTCCCATCGATTATCCATGGCATGCAATCATCATTACACATCCAAAGCTCCATATGGCAAAAGTTGGAAGGCCATGTCTGGAAATCGGTACTGGGCCTACCAAAGTCGACATCCATGGCCGCGATTAGACAAGAACTGGGCCTGGTTTCCTTGGCCTCGTTAGTAGAACAAAGCAAGATGAGACTATTCAGAAAAATCCTGATGGCGGATACCTTGCCAATCTACAACATCATTGCCGAAGAACTTAAGAGTGGCTCATGTAAGGCTCTCAAATATTGGGCGGCAAGGCAGAAAGATACCCTGAGAGAAATAGCCTGTTCAGAAGAAGTTCTGGCAACCAACCCAGACCGAGTGAAATTGAAAATGGAACTGATGGACTGGATCACACCGATTGACACAGCTAGCACCAACAAACTATTGGCTCATCTCCCTCTGACTTTCAACAAAGTCAAGAAACCTCAAAATTACTGCATGAAATTCCCAAACAAAGGTATGCGAGGTATGTTCCTGAAGGCTAGACTCAATTTGCTAAGGACACACGAAATTCTAGCCATCCGCTCCCCGTCGATGGACAATAGTTGTCATCTATGTAAGAATAAAGACTAAGTGGAAACACTGAAAAATGTAGTGCTCCAGTGCTCTAAGACACACAACAAAGCGGAGACACATATCTCCAAACTCACTTGCAAGGGTCGATAACGCTGGATGAAGAAGCTCTATGGAACAGGCTAATCTAGGGAGAGACAACACGATGGACTTTGACAATGGTGAAGCTAATAGAATCAGCCTTCTCGGCACACTCAGAGGGCCACTCTAAGTTGGATAAAAGTCTGGCATTTGAAGAGGGAGACGATGGTTCTTTCGAACCAGGAAGGTGATAGGACAAGACACAGTAAAACACGCTTGGTGCTGTCAATCTTCAAATGTTCAAGACCCTTGTAAAAATTAAAAACCTTTTTGATTAAAATTCAAGGAAATAAAAAAAATTAAAAAATACAATTATGTGGGTAATACCATCGCTGAAAGGGCAATCGACTGATCAGGTTCCCCTTTCATAGGCTACCTGCCAAAAGCATACTATTATCTGTGATCCGTAAGTACCCATGATGGTGGTAGAATAAACTATAATAATACAACTATAAAGCTGTTCCTGTGTCAATGCATGGTGCACAGCCATACTTATGATAATTACAGCCACATTCGATTCATGTTGCACATGAGTCAACCCTGTGGGTCCAGTTCAGCTCTGTTTGGATTATTTCTATTCCTCCCAGACAAGTCACACCCCTGTGCATTGACAGGACTGCAGCCTTGGGGGATTGATTCTGTTTGTTACTTTGTAAGGGCAGGTAAAACTCTTTCACCCAGGACAGCCACTCCTTAGGACAGTGGCCTGGGAATAGGCATCAAAGGGCACACTGATTCACAAAGAGCCAGAGATCACACCAGGGGGCAGCATTTCTGAAGGCCTTTGTTTCTATTGAGAAGGAAAGGGGTGGATTGAGTATAGCCAGTGAGGGATCTGTACAGTTTTGGGAGGGTTCTGCTAACTTGATTCTCTCTGCCCCTCTTTCTCTTTCCTGCCCCTCCACTTCCTCTGGAGCAAAGTGCTTTGGGTGTGATATCATATGGGCAAAGTCCACACATTTCAAGAGTGGGGATTGGACCCCTAAAGCAGGTTTGCTTTAATCCAATTACCTGGGTACTTTTATCTGTAAAAAAAGGGTCTCCCACCACTTCTTTGAATCATCTTATGAATCATCTTGAACCATCTTTGGATCATCACTTGCAAAGATTTCACTGGACCCTGCTGAGAGAGCAGTCCTTTGTAAAGCCCCCCCCCCAGTTGTGAGGGGAAGGCATGTGTTCCAAGGCAGAGACCACCTCTGCCCCATAACCATTGGGGATGATCTGCTGCTGTAATAGGGGTGCCTCTCTGCCATCCACAGCAGAGTGCTGCATCTACTATATTTGTTTATTCTGTGTTCTTTTCTCAGAGGCGGATTTGTGTAGTGTTTTTCTAGTTAGTTCTTATTGAACATGGTTTGCTTAATTAAAGTGTATATATTTTTATAGGACTTTGATTGGACATTCATTTATTTTGGACTGTAAAACTTTGCTGTTTGGGTTTCTACTGAACCAAATTTGCACCGCTCTTAAGACTGTAGCCGATCCTCGGCCCATGTTACCACAAAAGGAGAAGGAGGTATATCACTTGATGGTGACTATTTTACATTTATGATTGTGTTGGCTCTTGGTTTGTAGAAATGTGAGGGTTGAGTCAAGTTTTAGCCTCTACTCATCTTTGTACTCTTGCAAGACAGATGGAAATTCATCATACAAACATTTTAAATGGACCTATGGTATGACACTTAAAAGATCAGCTGCTATCCTATTCCAAGGACACTCGAGAATTGTCTAAACTAATGAAGCGCTTTAATCAGAGGAATGCATTTATAATACATGTCAGCCTGCAATATCTGTACAAAAGCCTGGAAATAATGTTATATTTACAAGCTTGTTGTAACATCAAAACTGACCTGTAATAAGAACATTACAAACTGCTCTGAAATCAGGTATTACGCTTCATTGTGATGTCACAATGCCTCCTGATTGAGCCAGCAGAAAGAATTTCAGTAGTAACTGCAGCACTTAATTAAAACCGTGAAAAGTGTTTCAAAATCCCTGCTTGCAAAGTAGTTTTCTGTGACACATTGCAGCTGGTAATTGACAAGGAACTGTCCAAGGTAGAATGTTTAATATGTGCCCTGCTGGACTTTAACTCGTGTGAGCAAGAATCTGCACGTTATTACTTATTTTAAAACACAAAATGAAATTTGTTTTCAATGCATTTTATTAATCTGCTTGATCTATTTTCCTGTAACACAATAGGAGCTGCATTTTTGCTTTTTTTAAAATCCAGATTCAGCATTGATTATATGGAGCAGAAAACTGAAGATCTCTTATCTTACAGCGCGTTGGGACCATACCCATGGTGACAGGTGCTTTACAAATGACGAAATTAAATGAAACAAAGTAAAACAATTATATTAAGCAAGATATGAAGTATTAAAGGGAATGGCAGTGTTTAGCCATGTATTATTTGTAAACTCAGCGTTAGTGTGCTGACTACGGATAGTTTCCGACAGTATTTTGACTTTCCACTTGCTTATTGCATAGCCAGATTCGATTTTAGTAGGAAGTGTATTTATTATCCTGATTAGAATTCACCCTTGATTTTAGAATTATGCCTGTCGCCTTTTAGACATTTTAAATTGCATCTCTTACGGGTCATTGTTATTGTGTCTTCTGTGCCGCCACATGGTTCTTAACAGGCGTACCTTAAGCCAGCCAGTCTCTGCAAGTCTGCATGTGACGCTCCGGTGCTGACCCCTGGCCCCAGTGGAACTATGGACAGGCTACTCGACGTAGGTATACTGTCCTCTCACAGGCATATTGAGAATTCAGGAAATGCAGTGCATGTAAATAATTTACCTTCCACGACCGCTACACAATGTGGTTCTATTAACGAGAATTCAGCTCCTATGGCAAACACTGGTCAGCCTGTAGGCTCGACCAATTTAGAACTGGCTGAGTATTTGATTCTGGTTGTGGCCTCCTTATGATCTCCTTATAAATACCAGATCCTTAGAGACGCATGCCATTAATGTCAGTGACCACATAATCGATCAGTAGATCAATATTATCAGGGTAATTCATGGAAATTTGCACAAAAGTGTTGCACGCGGCTGGCGCACAGCGTGCCCGTGCGAATGTCTACGACAGCCGCGTGCGATAAAATCAATTTCCGCGCACAGCGTATTCATGGATTCTCGCCTCCAAAAGCAGACGTGACGCAGAGTGGCGCAGCGACCCTGCAGCAGCGCCAGTTACGCCCCCAAGAACGCCCTTGCGCAAGGAAAAGCCATCAAGATCGCAAAACCATCGCAAAGGGCTGCGCCAACCCTGTACCAGTTTACCGGACTGGCAAACAGCAAACGCAAAGCGGGGAACGTGTATTACGGGTTTCGGGAACACGCGTGCGCGTGAAGTTTCACACGCGATCTGGCCTGGGGCAGTGTGTGCGTGTATTTCAGAGGTGCGCGAGAAGTTTCACACGCGAACAAGGTGGGTGCGTGTATTTCAGGGGTGCGCGAGAAGTACCACACGTGATTGGCCTGGGTGCGTGTATTTCAGAGTTGCGTGAGAAGTTCCACACGCGATCGGGCCTGGGGGAGCGTGTGCGTGTATTTCAGGGGTGCGCGAGAAGTATTACACGCCAATGACCTGGTTGCGTGTATTTCAGGGGTGCGCGAGAAGTTCCACACGCGATTGACCTGGGCGCGTGTATTCTAGAGGTGCGTGAGAAGTTCCACACGTGATCGGGCCTGGGGGAGCGTGTGCGTGTATTTCAGGGGTGCGCGAGAATTTTCACATGCGATTTCAGCAGGGTGCGTGTATTTCAGGGGTGCGCGAGAATTTCCACACGCAATTTCAGCAGGGTACGTGTATTTCAGGGGTGCCGGGGAGTCCTACATGTGATTTGGCAGTGTGGGTCCTCCCAGGTGTTCCCTGTACACCCTCCACGGCCCCTGCAGGCAGCCCACACCACAGGGGACTACCCTGCATCCCTGGTCATGTCCCGCAGGCAGCCCACCCAACATGGGCTTCCCCCCAACAAAGGCACATGTCTCCTTGCACTACTGATCACCAACTCATGTCCCCTTGTACCTTCACCCCCCAGCAGTGTGGGGCACCTGCTAGCAGGCCCCCACTCATGTCCCCTTGCACCCCCACCCCCCAGCAGTGTGGGGCACCTGCCAGCAGGCCCCCACTCATGTCTCACTCATGTCCCCTTGCACCCCCACCCCCCAGCAGTGCAGGGCACCTGCCAGCAGGCCCCCACTCATGTCCCACTCATGTCCCCTTGCACCCCCACCCCCAGCATTGCGGGGCACCTGCCAGCAGGCCCCCACTCATGTCCCCCTGCACCCCCACCCCCCAGCATTGCGGGGCACCTGCCAGCAGGCCCCCACTCATGTCCCACTCATGTCCCCCTGCACCCCCACCCCCAGCATTGCGGGGCACCTGCCAGCAGGCCCCCACACATGTCCCCCAGCCAACATGACATCACAATCTAGATCCTTGGCCCTTATGGTCAGCCTCCAAATGCCAAACACCCACCCGAGTATTGCATCCAACCACTTAGAAATGGCAATGACATGATAGAACCCCAATTGCAAGTTTGCAAATGAACACATGGCCCTCACATACACCCAATGGGTGTCAGTGAATCTCAAAACCCATATCATGATATGCATGATACCAATGAGATGATACTACACATTGAAGTTTGATGAAAAAAATGTATTAAAAACAGCATAAATGGAATTCAAAATAAACAAATGACAATGGGAATCAAAAACCAAAAGCAGCATGTCCGTAAAATAATGAAAAACGACAAATCATAATCCAAAGGAAAGGTGTCCAAAGTCACAGTTCAAGAAAGTAAATCCAAGGTAAAAACAAAACCGAAAACCATTGCTCCATGGGTAAATCCAAAAAAAAATAAAAAAATCCAACAGTCAACTATATACAGATAAACAAACCAGGGTCCATGATCCCAACTGAAGAAATGAAACCTACATAAAAATACTACCTAATAAAATAAAACTATATGCAAAAATGTGGCCCATTGTCCAAAAGGTCAAAAATAAATAAAAAAGCAAAGGAAACCTAACACTAACTACATAACTATTTACAAGGGCAGCGGGCTAGTCCGACGGCTCACTGGTTGTTGTCATGGGCCAGGGCATCATCGAACTCCTGTTCAATGGCTTGGAGGCGGGCATGTTCCCTGGCCCCGAGGTCCCACAGGGATAATGCAGTGTCCAGCTCCAACTCCCTGCAAAGACCCTCGAGGCACTCAGCCCGCCTCAGCGCCCTCCGCATGGAGTTCTCCGCCCTGACCATTGTGAGCCGTTCCTCCTCTGCCCGCTGCCGCTCGGCACCTATCTGCTGGCCCAACCGCTCCCACACGGAAGCCACTCCCATTCCAGGGTTCTCCTGCCCTCCGGCCGATGCCTGCACCCCTGATGTTGATGGCCCCGAGCCATGATGCCTCCCACGTCGAGCCTGCCGCTGCCTCCGACGGAACTGCCTGTGCCAGCACAACGGCATCCAGGCTGATGGAATCCACCGACGCCGTTGTGCCCGTGCCCTGCCCGATGATGCCGTCACATCCTCCATCTGCTGGGGTCCAGTTGCTGGTGTGTCCACCCCTGCTGGACCTCCGACTCCCGACTGTGGCAGGGATGGGATCCCCACCGAGGTGGCTGCATTGGTCGGGGCAGGTCCACAGGGGGCCCTGGTGGCATCTGGGCCAGAAGACGGCATGGAGTACGACTGGCGCATAGCCTCCACAGAGGAGGAGAGGGTCGCCAGAGTGCCCGACACATGTACGAGACCCCGGACCATGACCGCTCCCAACTGGGCCACGTTGGCACAGTGCTCTTCGTGATGACGTGCGTGCTCCCCCCCCGGGAAGCACGCACCTCATCACGAATGACAGCCGTGCGCAACGCGACACCAATCAGGACGTCTCCATACGGCCAGAGGTCCCCTCGTCCGCAGGTGGAGGGGAGTCAGATGACATGGACATCCCCCCTACCTGCGGACGGGCCTGGGATGGGGCATCCCTTCTGGTGCATGGTGGTGCAGTCACAGTGTCAGGGACAGTGACATGCACAGGCACCTCCACGGCGACCTGTGCTGCCTCCTGCCCCTGCCCCTGGACTGCACCACTTGCACCACCAGGCCCCATGTGCGGCTCAGTAGAAGCCTCCTCCTCCTCTGTGGAAACCACCAACCTGGATGGCTCCACACCGTCTTCCGCCGTTGCAAGCTCATGTGGGGGCTCACCCACCCCTTCCGCTGCAGCTGTGGGGGCATCCCCGCCGCTTAGCTCCACAGCGCCGTCTCCGCCCTCTTCTTCACTTTGCGCTGTGTAGAGGGAGACATAGAACACAAGCATCAGGGTACTGTACAATGGTCCCCTAGACAGGAAGCAACAGCAGATGAGTGGCACTGTCAAAGATCACTTCCATCATGTCCCTCCACAACACATGGGTCAGTGCAGGCAAAACACATGCAGTAACAGGCATGGCACATGCTATGGACACAATCAAACATGTCCAGGGAGTCTTGAAGCATACAATGTTGATTTTGGACTCACCTGCATCATGGGTCATGCCTATCACATGCACACACTTCAACGTGCTTTCATCCATCTGGTCTCGTACACCCCAGACACATTGGATGCAAGGATAACTAGGCTGCATCAGTGATTCTGAACATTGTCACAGACATGTGTCATGCATCCATGGCATTCACAAGTCACAGACACGCAGGCCAGAAACACAGACATGGACACCATACATGTACATGGCATCAGCACACATCCCTCACCCTCACCCATGTCCAGGAACAGAGACTGGCATGCTCTCATGTGTCCATTCCGCATAGGGCTCCCCATGTTGCATTTAGACACATACACCAACCATGTGCTTCACACATTACTGGTCTCACATGCATGACCATGATGTCCCTGCACACACACACGTGTACATGGCCTATGTCACACATACAGGCAAGTATCAGACAACCAGCACAGTGCAACATGCCCTTTCTCACACAGCAATGCTTGGCCACTTACTGCTCGACTCCAGACGGGTCTGCCTCGTAAGGATCTGGGCATGGAGCGATGGGCGTACGCGTTCCAGGACCCTCAGCTGGATGGTACTCATGCTGCCCCGGCCCCCCTCCACGAGGCGCCGGGCCTTTATGAGGGTCCTGGACCTGAAGTCCTCCCAGCGCTTCTTGACTTGCTTGATGTTGCGGGTTGCCACCCCCTCCGCGTTGATGGCAACCACAAAGTCATCCCAGATCCTGTCCCGTCCTTCCTTGTCGGCGCGTGGTGATCCGAAGAGAGCATCATAATGCCCCAGGACAAGCTCCACCAGGACACCAACTTCCTTCTGACTGAAGCTGGTGGCCCTCTGCCCCTCTGGCTCGTGGTCGCCAGTGGCCTCGGATGGTGTTTGCCCCGACATGGCGACCCCCGAGGCAGGCGTGGGTGGGCAACTGGGTCCTGGGGCTGGGCTGTGGAGCGATGGTATCCCAGTCGGGAGTGTTCTGTTCCAGCAGGGGTGGACACAGCAACTGGACCCCTGCAGATGGCTGATGTGCAGGCACCAAATGGCAGGGCACGGTGGCAGCAGGCAGGCAGCAGCAGATGGCTCATGCGAGGCTGCTCGGGGCTCTGGGGGGCAGTAATTCGGCCTTTTGGGCAGGAGCGTGGTCTTCCATGTGCTTACACGTGGCCAGCTTCATACGGAGTGATTTGGCACGTGAAAATTCTGCACGTCAGCGTGTAAATCGAGGAAAGGCCCTTAGCGCGTAAGCGCGTCAGCACGCATACGCGATTCCATTGGACCAAAGGCCCTTAGCGCGTATGCGTGTCTGTCACGTATCGCGTACGGGCATTGCTTTTTGTGGGGTGCGGTGCGTGTGTTTTGCAGGCGTTGGGGTTCAGACGCTATTACTTCACAGCGGGTGGGTGTTTGCTACGCATTCTTCTACACGCAAGGCAGACGGTGAGTGGTACCCTGCTCCCCCAGGCCCGATCGCGTGTGAAACCACCCGCAAGCCCCTGAAATACACGCACACGCTCCCCCAGGCCCGATCGCGTGTGGAACTTCTCGCGCGCCTCTGAAATACACACGCCCAGGCCAATCGCGTGTGAAACTTCTGGCGCACCCCTGAAATACACGCACACACTCCCCCAGGCCCAATCGCGTGTGGAACTTCTCGCGCACCTCTGAAATACACGCACACGCTCCCCCAAGCCCGATCGCGTGTGGAACTTCTCGCGCACTTCTGAAATACACGCACACGCTCCCCCAGGCCCGATCGCGTGTGGATCTTCTCGCGCACCCCTGAAATACACGCACACGCTCCCCCAGGCCCGATCGCGTGTGAAACTTCTCTCGCACCTCTGAAATACACGCGCCAAGGCCAATCGCATGTGAAACTTCTCACGCACCTCTGAAATACACGCACATGCTCCCCCAGGCCCGATCGCATATGGAACTTATCGCGCGCCCTGGAAATACATGCACACGCTCCCCCAGGCCCGATCGCGTGTGAAACTTCTCACGTCTCACGCACCTCTGAAATACACGCGCCAGGCCAATCACGTGTGAAACTTCTTGCGCACCTCTGAAATACATGCACACGCTCCCCCAGGCCCGATCGCGTGTGGAACTTCTCGCGCACCCCTGAAATACACGCACACGCTCCCCCAGGCCTGACCGCGTGTGAAACTTCTCGCGCACCTCTGAAATACACGCACACGCTCCCCCAGGCCCATCGCGTGTGGAACTTCTCGCGCGTGTAGAACTTTGGCGCACATTTTTTGCCTGCGCAGGGATGCTACCGCCTGCTTTTGTGTGGCGGACATGTATGGGCCTGTGCACGTCTTTGGCCGTGCGCTGTTTGTCCCTATTCCATTCCATGAATACATGTTGTAGGCGAGCGTGTGGGCGTTCCGCGCACTTGCCTCCTGTACTTCCCCCGTGATGCCCACATTTTCACGAGTTGTTCCCCATTCTGCGTGTAACGCCCCATGTTACGCCTACTTTTGTTATGTGCGCCACACTATGTGCGAATTCGCTGTGGCCTTATCGCACGGCGTTCGATGACCTGTGCGCCAGCGTGCGCCGCACACTTTTTCAGCGCACATCCCACATTTTGCGCGTGCACGGACTTCCATGAATAGATGTGCGCTGTTTTCTGTGCGATAATCGCACTTGCACTGCAATTTTCGCTCTTTCACTGCGAATCGCACGTTTTCGCACGCTTGCGCCGAAATTTTCGGCGCACATTAATTCCATGAATCGGCTTGTATGTGTCTTACTAAAACGTGGCTGTGAGACTCTAGCGGTCCAAACATACATCTAGCCACTGCCCTGGGCTATATGTCCTTTGGCCAAAACGGAGATGCTGCAAAAGGTGGGGGAGCTGCCATTTTGGCTCACATCGATTTACCCTTCTTAAGGTCACCTGTCAGCTGCAATGATTGCGAAATTATGTTACTCAAAATTACCCCCACCTCTAATAACTGCATGAACATTTTCCTACTTTACCGTCCCCCTAATGACATGCCACATTTCGCAGATGACCTTCTGGATATTTTATCCTCCTCAAACAAATCCAATAATTCAGCTCTTTTTTTGGGAAATGTTAATTGATGGCATGGTAACTCTCCTGATGCGGAAGCTACTAACCTTAACCAATGGCTTGCGTTTGCAGGCTTTGAAATACATAGTAAGGACCAAACACACAATCGTGGTAACACTTTAGACTGGGTTGTCAGTATAAATCTTAACTTAATTCCTCTAGAAATTAGTCTCTGCATGTGGGCCGACCATTCTTTCATCTCTTTCCAGCTCACCCCCCATCTTATATAGCAAATAAGAAGAATATGTTGAGGAAAGTCAGTAGTAGGAATTAAAATAAAATGAACTGTTCTGACTTGTGTAAATGCCTCACCAAACTCATGAACTCCACGTCGGACATGGACTCTCCTGACTCCCTATATCGGAATATGACAGAACTATAAATGTGCTTCTTGATCAAGTTGCCCCTATCAAAGTCAAACTGTGCAGAGAAAAAAATAATGACCACAAATGGTATACTCTAGCCCTGACTTTACGGAAACAGGAAAACTGCAAGGCCGAAAGAGCATGGGAAAAAGACCATATGCTGTTAAAGAAGGACAAATAAATCCCTAGAGAAACTATACCGGGCAGAAATTGTGTTGGCTAAGAAAAAAGATTTTGAATGTCAGAAATCCAATGCTGGAAACAACTCTCGGAAGCTTTTTGAAATACTTTGTGGCTTTGAAAAACCGCCAGGCACAGCACTCCCCTTTACGCCATCTAATTCGGACTGTGAAGACATACCGAAGGCATTTCTCGATAAAATCGATAAAGCACTCTCTAACATTACTCCCAACAAGAGCTGCCTTCCTCAGCATTTACATATCACGATTTCAGCGGCACACTGCACCATCAACTTAACCCAACCGGAAAGACTCCGATTCAAGAAGGTGAATTGATAAAAATGCTAAACTCTATGAAACCCTCCACTTGTGTGGGAGAAACCGTAACTGCAAAAGTTGTTTTTGACAATAAAGAGCTTTTCACTCCATTTTTAACACATCTCAACAACGTATCTTTTAGAGAATATAAGGTCGCTGAAGCCTTGAAGAAAGTTGCTGTGACCCCTATTTTAAAAGAAACAGGACTGGACCCCTAGGACTATTCAAATCTGTGACCAATTTCAAATTTCCCTTTTTCATTAAAGGTAATCGGCAAGGTGGCCACCAACCAACTTCAGGCCCATTTGGAGGCCTCCGAGATATTGCATTCAAAGCAATCTGGCTTTAGGGCCCACCACAGCACGCAGACTGCCCTGTGCACCTGAGAACGGAAATACTTCTTCTTTTGGACAAAAGTAAGGCGGGCTGCTGATGTTGCTTGACCTCTTATCGGCCTTCCACCTGGTGGACCACACCATGCTCATAAACAGGTCGAAGATTATTGGTTACTGTTCCAATGAAGCTGCCAACTGGATTGCATAATTCCTGGACAACAGGTTGTCCAGAGTTGTGTGGGGCATGGCCAGTTGGGCAGTAGAAATGTTGAGATATGAGGTTTCTGCACCTGCCTCTCTCCGTCCTTATTCAAAATATTTTGTCAACCCTTATGTGTTTTGTTATATCAACTGGAGTACGTTTTACAAATTATGCTGATGACACTCAGTTAGTCATCGAGATGACTGGAGTATATGAGCAAGATGTAGAGAGTGTCTCGTGTATATAAATCCATCCAGATTTGGATGGCCAATACCGGCATGTGCCTTAATGCAGCTGAAGCAGAGCTGTTGCTGTTTGGCTCACCTCAGGCCCGAGGGAAACTTGGCAACTGCTACTCCAGCTTTACTATAGATAACCATCCTATCCTAACTGTTGCTAAGGTGAAAACATTTGGTGTCATCTTTGAAGCATCTCTCTGAACAGATGCCCATATCCAAAATGTAGTTAATAATTCCCAATATTATCTCAGACTTCTACAATTGATAAACCCTATGTCATGGAAGGCAATTGCACTACCCTGGTGAGAGTTGTCATCATGCCCAGGATAGACTATTGCAGCACTCTTTACAGTGTCACTAACAAGGGAGGACAAGGACGGCTGCAGGTATTACGAAACGATGCTGTCGGTATTGTGAAAAATGTGTGCAGAAAAGAACCCATCTCAGCACACAGAAGAAGCCTTCACTGGCTCCCAGTTGAAGCCAGAATCTGCTTCAAGGCACTCACTTTGATACGGTAGTGTCATTATGGAGAGGCTCCAGCTTATCTTAAAACGTCCATACCCCTACGAGATCGACTAGATCCAGTGAGTGCATTTGCCTGACCATTCCAAAAAGTTACTGATCGAGAGGTTTGGGAAGATCTTTCCCTGCTCTGGCTACTCATGCATGGAACAATCTGCCCAAAGAGCTACGTGCAGATTCAGTCCTCCTCAATTTTGGAAGATGTCTAAAAACCTTTTTATATGAATAGTCAGATCGTCTCCCCCTCCCTCCTCTATTCATCCACTTCTGCACCCTAATGCCTGTGGGCTACGGCACTATATAAACTGATAAATAAATAAAAGGAATAAAATCCCACCTACCATACAAAGAAAGAATATTGCAAGTCAATTTACAGTTCTGTGACCTTATAAAGGAACTCAGACTTCGCCCTCATTCCTCTATTTGATCACAAAACTCCTTGATCACTTGCAATATCTTTATAATGTATGGTAGGCGGTTCAATATCCCATATATATCTTCCAACACAATAAAGCATTACTAAATTGGTTGTGTTATCTTCATGAGCGCTCTCTTTTAGCCAGAGACAGATTTAACTGTATACCTCTTAGAGTGGTAAATGTAGTCTGGTTCAGCATCCCCAAGAACAGTATATGGTCTACTTTGTGGAGCACCTAGTGAGAATGTATTGCACTTTGTGCATTTTTGCCCCTGCATATGACCAAATGAGAGCAACAACACTAGTTCCTCTATTGAGAGGAAAGTGTTTTGTTCACTCTCAGGCTGCTCCTACGTATTTACTAGTGGTGGATTATACACCGGTTGGATGGACTGTGCTAATGTATCTTAAGCATGCTGTAAAATATAGGAAACATCAAATTGCAAATCTGTAATGACACTTTGAAATGTTTTATTCTGGATTTTTATATGTACTATTTGTTAGCTGTATTGCTTTGTATTAGTTAATGTATTTCATCCGAATAAATGTACTTGATTGATTGATTGATTGATTGGAATTATGTCTGAAAAGGTACATCTGGCAATTGTCATTTTTTCTTATTGCATATTATTTTGAGAGACAATTATATCCCCTCTTTGTATGATCTTTTCTCCACTGTTTCTTTGCAATTACACCTTTCCACATCCATTCCCTATCCATTATATATATTTTTATATATATTTTTCAAGCATGCATAAAAAAAGAATAACCAATCTATCTTATGTGAGGTTGTACATGCATAGATGCCCTACTCTTCAAAATATCCTTAGTCTTCATGACTTTTTCAATAGAACATCAGGTTTAATTCAGTTGAAATATGTATTACTACCTGTACCTGACATAGCATATGGTGATCTAGCACTCTTTTTTCTCTCTCTCTCTTGATCTCTCTCTCTCTGTATCTCTCTATGTCTCTATCCATGCCTCTGAGTGCGATATCTCCCTCTCTCCCCCCTCTCTCTCTCTCTCTCTCTCTCTCTCTCTCTCTCTTTCTCTCTCCACCTCTAGGTCTCTCTCTCTCTCTCTCTCTCTCTCTCTCTTTCTCTCTCAACCTCTAGCTCTCTCTCTCTCTCTCTCTCTCTCTCTGTCTCCCCCTCTCGCTGTCTCTGTCAGTGTGACAAGAGGTAAAATACAGATAGTACTGGAAAAGATTTAGAAACAGGTTGTAACTTCAATAAATTGACAGGCATTGCAATAAAAACTTTCATTGAGGTTTTTGTGGAGTTAAAGGAATGGTTCGCCCAAAAAATTTTATTTCAAAAATAGATAGGCAATATAAAAAAAAACGATTGCCATTTTTTTTTTCTTCGAAGTCCCTGTGTAAATTTTGAGCAATTCAAGCTCAAAGATAGCATATGGGGGCGTCCATTTTGTGAAATGGATGCCCGCCGCTGTGCTCGCTTTGGCTTTTGCGGCACTAATGAAGGAAACAAAAGCTACCACTGGGTGGCTTTTTCTTCATTGGTGCTGTACGCAGAGGACGGGGACCGGAGACTACAGGCAGAAAAGCTGGAGGAGCCCGGAAAACTTCGAAATAAAACCGCAGCTGTAAAAACGTTGTATTAATGTTTGCGGTAGCTTTTGAAGCGACCGCAAACATAAATACAACGTTATTGTGTTTGAAAACGGTGCAGTTTTTCATTCTAAGTTTCTCAGGCTCCTCCGGCTCAGAGGATCCTGAGAAACTCAGAAAGAAACACTGCAGTGTTTCTGCCTGCCGTGGCTATCCCCCAGGAGAGCACCAGAGACCCAAAGTGAAAGCAAAGGCAGGCAGAAACACAACACGGTTGTGTTTACATGCCGCTGTGTTTCTGCCTAAATCTGCTTTCCCATTTGGGGCTCTATGGGAAAGCCCCAAATGGGAAAGCAGATTTAGGCAGAAACACAACGCGGTTGTGTTTGAAAACGCTGCAGTTTTTCTTTCTAAGTTTCTCAGGCTCAGAGGAGCCTGAGAAACTTAGAAAGAAAAACCGCAGCGTTTTCAAACACAATAACGTTGTATTTATGTTTGCGGTCACTTCAAAATCGACCACAAACATAAATACAACGTTTTTAAAGCTGCGGTTTAAAAACGTTGGCTCCTCCAGCCTGGAAAACTTAGAAAAAGACAACGCAGCTAGTGCTTATTTTAAAAAATAAATAAATAGCACTTACCAAGATGCAGCTGCAGGTTTTCTGCCTGTAGTCTCCGGTCCGCGTCCTCCGAGTCTCGGCACCAATGGAGGAAAAGCCACCCAGTGGTAGCTTTTGTTTACTACAGCTGGCTGGCTTTTCCTTCATTAGTGCCGCAAAAGCCAGCACAGGCGCGCAGCCATTTCACAAAATGGATGCGCCCATGTGCTTGCTTTTTCAATTTTTGAGCTTGAATTGGTCAACATTTTACATAGGGACTTCGAAAAAAAAAATGGCAATCGTTGCCTATCTATTTTTGAAATAAAAATGTTTGGGCGAACCATTCCTTTAATGTTTACTTGTTTGTCATGGCTGTGTTGGTTTGAGGGAAGATATTGGGCCATATGTGGGTGGAGTAATGTGTCTGAGCATAACAAAAGGTTTGTGCATTCCAAATTCGAAATTCTTTATTTTTTGGGGTAACATATGGACATTAGCAAATATGTGTGCGTGGTGAATGACTGCTGTTACTGGTTGGGAGTGACTGTTTTAAAGGCATTTTTTAATTTTTTTTACAAATGATAAGTGAAGTATCACATGAAGTCCATATATGAAAATTATTATATATTTATGTTAAGTCTGCATTCCTAAAGAAACAACAAAGGAATATTGCGTTATGGGTGTAATGCAATACTACATAGCTATGAGTGAAACACCACATTTTTATAAAGAAAGTTCATATGTCAAAATGCTATTCTAAAATATTATGAGGATGCACAACCGGTTTTCAAATTAAGTTGGTAGTTATAGAGTTAGGACCTTTCCCTTTGTGTTAGAGAAAAAATGCAAGTATATTCACACCCCTAAGGATTTGAATTATATGTCATAGATCACATCATAATATGAAACTGAAGAGCAGGGGAACCCACTCTCTGCATTTAGGAGCTACACATTTTTTGGAAAGAAAAATCCAGAGGACACAATTTACGAAGGCAGAAACATGATTTATTTAATGAATATGAATATTGAGTAAATCAAGAACAAATCAAAAGCCATAATTCAATGCAAGAACATGATATATATATATATACATATATATATTCAATGAAAAAACTTTGTTAAAGGGACGTTATGGTTCAAAGTAAAACCGAAAACCCCCTGAAATTCGGCAGTTATGGTAAGATAAGCAACCATAACTCGCGCCACCGTGCACTGCTAACACTAACACCCAGGACATCAAAGATGGCATCACAAATGTCATTGAGGATTCGTCCAGAGGGAGCGAAGTTATAAGCCACCCAAAAAATGCTCTTCCTATGGAAATACCAACTTAACCATAACTACAAGGACGCTATAATGGTTCATTTATATTTGCAGTCTGGCTGCAAATGAAGAATAATTAAATATGGATTTCGACTAAAGTTGACTCAGTTCCTTTAATTTACTGTTATTTAACATATTTAACACACGTCCTATGTGCATTTGATAAATAAAATGGTCGGTGTCTTTTGATCGTGTGATGTCACTTCTTGACACATCACTGTGGAGTCAAGGCTTGTGTAAGGTCCTTTGCTCGTCCCTTAATATTTTGCTAAAATGATGCACATGTTTCTATCATAAACATCATACTGTAAAATCCCAAGCAATATCTCACAACACCTGGTTTGTTGGGCTTGTTTTGTGGATACTTGGGGCCTAATTTACAAAGAAAGCGCTAAGTCTGCGCTAACTACTTTGCAAAAGAAAGAACTTTCTGCAGACGAGAAGAATAGCGTGGGGAGACAATACATGGAAGCAAAAGCACAAAGAAACCTGCTGCACCAAGAATAACAACTTGCGCCCACAACATGGAAATGTGCCCTGTCAAAAAACCTTTGCGCCAGACCCATTTAAAAAAGGAATCAAGAATTACTTACAAGCAGTCACCATTACATCCACCGCTCTCGTGCAACTCACAAGTCTACGCCCCAACCCCCTAACTCAAAGCAGCACCGCGTACCCCAGTAAAACAGTGCCTCGTCCCCCTAAATTAAGGAAGCACCCGCAAACACCAGTAAAACTGTACCTCGTTCTTCTAAATTAAAGCAGAAACCGTGAACCCTAGCTGAACTATGACTTATCCTACTAAATCAAAGCACCACCAGCAAGTCCTCTCTCCTCCCAATACCCCCTCTGACCTCTGCCCCAACCTCCAACCCAAGGCACCAACTGCAAGTTCGACCTCCTCCCAGTACCCCCACTAACCTCCACCCCCAGACCCAACCCAAGGCACAACCCGCAAGTCTGCCCTCCTCCCAGTATCCCCACTGACCTCTGCCACAAAACCCCAAAACAAGACACCACTTGTGAGTCCACCAACCTCCCAGTACACCCACTGACCTCAGCCCCAACACCCCAACCCAAGTCACCACCTGTAAGTCTGCCCTCCTGCCAGTACCCCACTGACCTCTATCCAAACCCCTAACCCAAGGCACCACCTCAGGTCCACCCTCCTCGCAGTACACCCACTGACCTCTACCCCAACCTCACAACCCAAGGCACCACCTGCAAGTCCTCGCTCCTTCCCTTCCCCCCCACTGACCTCTGCCCCAAATACCCCACCCAAGCCACCACCAGCAATTACTTCTTCCCATACCACCACTGACCACTGCCCCAAACCTACAACTGAAGGCACCACCTGCAAGTCCACCCTCCTCACAATACCCTCACTGACCTTTGCCCTAACCCCCAACCCAAGGCAACACCTGCAAGTCTGCCCTCCTCCCAGTACCCCGACTGGCCTCTGACCCAGACCTACAACTCAAGGCACCACCTGCAAGTTCACCCTCCTCCCAGTACCCCCAATGACCTCTGCTCCAACCTCCAACCCAAGGCACCATCTGCAGTTCCACACTCCTCCCAGTACCCCGACTGATCTCTGCCCCAACCGCGAACCAAAGGCACCAGCTGCAAGTTCGGCCTCCTCCCAGTAACCACAATGACCTCTACCCCAAACCTGACCCAAGGCACAACCCGCAAGACTGCCCTCCTCCCAGTATCATCACTAACCTCTGCCACATACCCCCAACCCAAGACACCACTTGCAAGTCTGCCCTCCTGCCTCTACCCCCACTGACATTTGTCCCAACCTCCAACTCAAGGCCCCACCTGCAGGTCCATCCTCCTTGCAGTACACCCACTGACCTCTGCCCCAACCCCCAACCCAAGGCATCACCTGCAAGTCCGCCCTCCTCCCAGTACCCCCCCAGTACCCTCATCGATCTCTGCCCCACACATCCCACCCATGGCACCACCTGCAAGTCCACCCTCCTCCCAGTACCCCCACTGACCTTTGCCCCAACCCCCAACCCAAGGCAACACAAGCAAGTTTCCCGTCCTCCCACTAACCAACTGATGTCTGCACCAAGACCCCAACCCAAGCAATCACTCACACATCTGCCCTCGTTCCAGTACCTCCACTGACCTCTGCCACAAACCCCCAACCCAAGGCACCAGCTGAAACCACATCCCCCTTCCAGTATCCCCACTGATCTCTGCCCCAACCCACCAATACAAGGCACCACCTGCAAGTCTGCCCTCCTCCCAATACCCCTATTGACCGCTGCCCCAAACATCTACCCAAGGCACCACCCACAAGTCTGCCATTCTCCCAGTGCCACCACTGACCCCTGCACAAAACCCCCAACCCAAGTTCCCACATGCAAGTCTGCCCTTCCCACAGTACCCCCACTGAAATCTTCCCCAGACCCCAACCCTATGCACAACCAGCAAGTCTGCCCTCCTCCCAGGTCCTCCAATGACCTCTGACCTAACCCCTAACACACGGCTCTCTTCTGAGTGCTGCCACTGACCTCTGCCACAAACCTCCAATGCAAGGCACCACCTGCAAGATTGCCCTCCTTCCAGTACCCCCACTAAACTTGCCCCAACACAAGGCACTACCTGCATGTCAGCCCTCCTCACCTCTGCCCCAACCTACCAACCCAAGGCACCACCTCTAAGTCCACCCTCCTCCCACTAATGTCTGCACCAAGACCCCAACCCAAGGCACCACCCACACATCTGCCCTCCTTCCAGTAACCCCAATGACCTCTGCCACAAACCCCCAACCCAAGGGACCAGCTGAAACCACGTCCTCCATCCAGTATCCCCACTGATCTCTGTTCCAACCCACCAATACAAGGCACCACCCACAAGTCTGCCCTCCTCCCAGTATCCCTACTGACTGCTGCCCCAACCCCCAACCCAAGGCACCACCCACAAGTATGCCCTTATCCTAGTACCTCCACTGACCTCTGCCCCAACTCAAGGCACCACCTGCAAGTCTGCCCTCCTCCCAGTACCCCCACTGACTGCTGCCCCACCCCCCAACCCAAAGCACCACCTGCCAGTCCGCCCTCCTCCTGGTACCCCCAAAGACCTCTGCCCCAAACCCCCAACTGAAGGTACAAGCTACAAGTCAGCCCTCCTCCCAGTACCCCCACTGACCACTGTCCCAAACCCCCAACCCAAGGCACAGTCCACAAATCTGCCCTCCTCCCACTACCCCACTGACCTTTTCCCCATCCCCCAACCCAAGGCAACACCTGCAGGTCTGCCATCCTCCCAGTAACCCAACTGACCTATGCCCCAACCCTCCAACCCAAGTTCCCACCCTCAAGTCTGCCCTTCACCCAGTACCCCCACTTAAATCTTCCCCAACCCAATGCACCACCAGCAAGTCTGCCCTCCTCCCAGCTCCCTCAATGACCTCTGACGTAAACCTAAACCCAGGGTACAACCTGCAAGTCTGCCCTCCTCTGAGTACTGCCACTGACCTTTGCCACAAACTTCCAACCCGAGGTGCCACCTGGAAGATTGACCTCCTTCCAGTACCCCCACTAACCTTGCCCCAACCCTAACCCATGGCATCACCTGCATGTCAGCCCTCCTCACCTCTGCCCCAAGGCACCCCTCCAAGTCTGCCCTCCCCCCTGCACCCCCACTGACCTCTACCCCAAACACAACACAAAGCACAACCTCCAAGTCTACCCTCCTCTCTGTATCCCCACTGATCTATGCCACAAAACCCAACCCAAGACACCACTTGCAAGTCCACCATCCTTCCAGTGCACGCTTTGACCCAACCTCCCAACCCAAGGCACCACCTGCAAATCCACCCTCCTGCCAGTACCCCCACTGACCTCTGCCCCAAACACCCCACCCAAGGCACCCTCCACAAGTACACCCTCATGCCAGTAACACCACTGACCACTGCCCAAATCTACAACCCAACACACCACCTGCAAGTCCACCCTCCTCCCAGTACCCCCAGTGACGTTTGCCTCAACCCCAAACCCAAGGCAACACCTGCAAATCTGCCCTCCTGTCAGTACCCCACTAACCTCTGCCCCAGACCTACAACTCAACACACCACCTGCAAGTCCGCCCTCCTCAGAGTACCCCCACTGACATCTGACCCAACCCCAAAATCCAAGGCACGACCCGCAAGTCCACCATCCTCCCAGTACCTCCACTGACCTCTGCCCCAACCTGCAACCCAAGGCACCACCTGAAGGTCCGTCCTCCTCCCAGTACGCCCACTGATCTCTGCCCCAAAGCTGACCCAAGGCACAACCTGCAAGTCTGCCCTCCTCCCAGCACGCCACTGACCTCTGCCACAAACCCCCAACCCAAGACCTCACTTGCAAGTCCACCATCCTCACAGTTTGACCACTGACCTCTGACCCAACCCCTCAACTCAAGGCACCACCTGTAAATCTGCCCTCCTGCCGGTATGCCCACTGACCTTTATCCCAACCTCCAACCCAAGGCACCAACTGCAGGTCCATCCTCCTCCCAGTACCCCCACTGACCTCTGCCCTAACCACCAACCCCAGGCACCACCTGCAAGTCCCCACTCCTCCCGGTACCCCCACTGACCTCTGCCTCAAACACCCCACCCAAGGCACCACACACAAATACGCCCTCTTCGCCATACCCGCATTGACAACTGCCCCAAACCTACAACCCAAGGCACCGCCTGCAAGTCCACCGTCCTCCCAGTACCCCCACTGACTTTTGGCCAACCCCCAACCCAAGGCAACACCCACAAGTCTGTTCTCCTCCCAGTACCCCCACTGTCCTCTGCCCCAGACTTACAACCCAAGGGACCACCTGCAAGTCCCACCTTCTCCCAGCACCCCCACTGACCTCTGTGCCAACCCCCGAACCCAATGCACCTCTGCAAGTATGCCTTTCAACTAGTACCACCACTCACCACTGCCCCACCCCAAACCCAAGGCACCACCCACAAACCTGTCCTCCTCCCAGTACCCCCACCAAGTTCTGCCCCATTCCCTCAACCCAAGGCACTACCCACACATTTGCACTCCTTCCACTTCCCCCACTGACCTCTCCCTCAACCAACCAACCCAAGGCTAAACCTATACGTCCACCCTCCTCCCAGTACCCCCACTGAACTATGCTGCAAACTCCAGCCCAAGGAACCACCCACACGTCTGCCCCCTGCCAGTAACCCAACTGACCTCTGCCCCTAGCCCCAATCCCAGGCACTGCCCGCAAGTCTGCCCTCCTATCAGTACCCCCACTGACCTCTGCCACAATCCCCAGCCCATGGCACCCGGTATAAAGATGACCTACTCCCAGTACCCGCACTGACCTCCGCCCCAACCCAAAGCACCACCTGCAAGTCTTCCCTCCTCCCAGTAGCCCCATGGACCTCTGCCCCAACCCCACAATCTGAGGGACCACAGCAATTCCACCTACCTCTCAGTACCCCCACTGACCTCTGCTCCAATCCCTCAACAGAAGGCACCACCCTCAATCTGCCATTCTCCCCATACCACCACTGACCTCTGCACCAAACCCCCAACCCAAGTTCCCATCCACAAGTCAGCCCTTCTCCCAGTACCCCACTGAAATCTTCCCAAACCCCCAACCCAATGCACCACCAGCAGGTCCGCCATACTCCCAGCTCCCCCAATGGCCTCTGACCTAAACCCCAACCCAAGGCACAACCCACAAGTCTGCCCTCCTCTGAGCACTGCCACTGACCTCTGCCACAAACTTCCAAGGCAAGGCACCACCTGCAAGATTGCCCTCCTTCCAGTACACCCACTAAACTTGCCCCAACCCCCAACCCAAGCCACCACCTGCATGTCAGCCCTCCTCACCTCTGCCCCAACCCGCCAACCCAAGGCACCACCTTCAAGCCTACCGTCCTTCCACTAACTCCACTGATGTCTGCAGCAAAACCCCAACCCAAGGCACCACCCGCACATTCACCCTCCTTCCAGTACCCACATTGACCTCTGCCACAAAGCCCCAACCCATGGCCCCAGCTGAAAGTATAAACTCCTCCCAGTATCCCTACTGATCTCTGTCGCATCCCACCAATCCAAGCCACCACCAGCAATTCTGCCCTCCTCCCAGTACCCCTACTGACATATGCCCCAACACCCCAACCCAAGGCACCACCCGCAAGTCTGCCTTTCTTCCAGTACCTCCACTGACCTCTGCCCCAACCCCCAACCCAATGCACCACCTAAAAGTCTGCTCTCCTACCAATACCCCTACAGAACTCTGCCCCACCCCTCCAACCCAAGGCACCAACTGCAAGTCCACACTCCTCCCGTTACCCCTGAAGATCTCTGCCTGAGCCCCGCAACTGCGCAACTGAAGGCACCACCTGCAATTCAGCCCTCCTCCCAGTACCTCCACTGACCACTGTCCCAACCCCCAACCCAAGGCACGACCCACAAACCTGTCCTCCTCCCAGTATCCCCACCAACCTCTGCCCCATTCCCTCAACCCAAGGCACCACCCACACATCTGCACTCCTTCCAGTACCCCCACTGACCTCTCCCTCAACCAACCAACCCAAGGCTAAACCCATATGTCCACCCTCCTCCAAGTACCCCCACTGACCTATGCTGCAAACTCCAGCCCAAGGAACCACCCACACATCTGCCCCCTGCCAGTAACCCAACTGACCTCTGCCCCTAGCCCAATCCCAGGCACTGCCCGCAAGTCTGCCCTCCTCTCAGTACCCCCACTGACCTCTGCCACAATCCCCCGCCCATGGCACCCACTATAAAGATGATCTACACCCAGTACCCGCACTGACCTCCGCCCCAACTCAAAGCACCACCTGCAAGTCTTCCCTCCTCCCAGTAGCCCCATGGACCTCTGCCCCAACCCCACAACCCGATGGACCACTGCAATTCTACCTACCTCTCAGTACCCCCACTGACCTCTGCTCCAACCCCTCCAACAGAAGGCACCACCCTCAATCTGCCATTCTCCCCATACCACCACTGACCTCTGCACCAAAACCCCAACCCAAGTTCCCACCCACAAGTCAGCCCTTCTCCCAGTACCCACTGAAATCTTCCCAAACCCCCAACCCAATGCACCACCAGCAAGTCCGCCCTCCTCCCAGCTCCCCCAATGGCCTCTGACCTAAACCCCAACCCAAGGCACAACCCACAAGTCTGCCCTCCTCTGAGTACTGCCACTGACCTCTGCCACAAACTTCCAATGCAAGGCACCACCTGCAAGATTGCCCTCCGTCCAGTACACCCACTAAACTTGCCCCAACACACAACCCAAGCCACCACCTGCATGTCAGCCCTCCTCACCTCTGCCCCAACCCGCCAACCCAAGGCACCACCTTCAAGCATACCCTCCTTCCACTAACTCCACTGATGTCTGCAGCAAAACCCCAACCCAAGGCACCATCCGCACATTCACCCTCCTTCCAGTATCCACATTGACCTGTGCCACAAACCCCCAACCCAAGGCCCCAGCTGAAAGTATAAACTCCTCCCAGTACTCCTACTCATCTCTGTCCCATTCCACCAATCCAAGGCACCACGAGCAATTCTGCGCTCCTCCCAGTACCCCTACTGACATCTGCCCCAACACCCCAACCCAAGGCACCACCCGCAAGTCTGCCTTTCTTCCTGTACCTCCACTGACCTCTGCCCCAACCCTGAACCCAATGCAACACCTACAAGTCTGCTCTTCTGCCAATACCCTTACAGAACTCTGCCCCAACCCCCCAACCCAAGGCACCACCTGCAAGTCCACACTCCTCCCGTTTCCCCTGAAGACCTCTGCCCGAGCCCCGCAACTAAAGGCACCCCCTGCAATTCAACCCTCCTCCCAGTACCTCCACTGACCACTGTCCCAATCCCCAACCCAAGGCACCGTCCACAAGTCTGCTTTCCTCCCACAACCCCACTGACCTTTGCACCATCCCCCAACTCAAGGCAACACCTGCAAATCTGCTCTCCCAATACACCCACTGACCTCTGCCCCAATCCACCAACCCAAATTCCCACCAGCATATGCGCCCTCCTGCCAGCTCCCCAAATGACCTCTGACCTAAATTCAACCCAAGGCACAACCAGCAAGTCAGCCCTCCTCTGAGTACTGCCATTGACTCTGCCAAAATCTTCCAACCCAAGGCACCATATCAATATTGCCCTCCTTCCAGTTCCCCCACTAATTTTGCCCTAACCCCAACCCATGACACCACCTGCATGTCAGCCCTCCTCACCGCTGCCCCAACCCACCAACTCAAGTGACGACCTCCAAGTCTGACTTCTTCCCAATACCCCCACTGATGTCTGCATCAAGACCCCAACCCAAGGCACCACCCGCACATCCGTCCTCCTTGCAGTACCCCCACTTACCTTTACCACAAACCCCCAACCCAAGGCACCACTGGCAAGTCTGCACTCCTCCTGCACACCTACTGACCTCTGCACCAACACCACAACCCTAGGCACCACCCGCAGGTCCCTCCTTCTTCCAGTACCTCCACTGACCTCTGCCCCAAACTCCCAACTCAAGGCACCACTGGCAAGTCTGCACTCCTCCCAGTACCCCCACAGAACTCTGTCCCAACCCTCCAACCCAAGGCACCACCCACAAGTCTGCCCTCCTCCCGATACCCCCGAAGACCTCTGCCCCAACCCCAAAACTGAAGGCACCACCTGCAAGTCCACCCTCCTCCCAGTATCCGCACTGACCTCTGCCCCAACCCTCCAACCCAAGGCACCACCTCAAGTCAGCCCTCACCCCAGGACCCCCACTGACCACTGTCCCAACCCCCCAACCAAAGGCACCATCGACAAGTCTACCCTCCTTCCACTGCCCCACTCACCTCTCCCCCAAACATCCAACCCAAGGACCAAGGAACCACACTCACACCCCTAAAGTGTCTCATGGTCCTTTGTCCCCTTCTCTGTTCTCCCACCCCTTGTTTGCCTCACCGCCCCCCCCCCCCACTCCTCCGAGCTCCTACCTCCCCAGCAGCTGACTGGCCAGTGCAATACTACAGGAAATGAGAAACTGAGAGCGCCATTCTCAACTCATTTATTTTAGCTTCCAAGTCCATGTTTAGGCCTAGTAACCCCCCTCATTTGCCTGTAAGGTTTCTGATGATCTTGTGTCCCCTTCTCCATGGCCCTTGCGGCTTCTTTGCCTCTTTGTACCTCCCTTCCCATTCCTCCAAGCTCCTGCCTCCCCAGCAGCTGTTTGTTTGGTGTGACACCACAGGAAGCGCCTTGTAGCTGGTGGAGCTAGGGCAGCCTTGCCGAGGCAGCCAGTCAGCATAGGGTCGCAAGGCAAAGGACAGCTCCTGAAGAAGCAGCTCCACTCTGTGTGTGCCCGTGTTTGCCTGAGAAGCCTGCTGTAGTCAACCAGCAGTGACAGATAAGGTAGTGTTGTCTGGGTTTGGAGTACAGCCATTACTGTACTCCAGTAAAGCCCCACCACTCTTAAAACCTACTAGAACACCATGTGTGTTAGTCAGCCATATCTCACATTTAGCCAACCTGCATTAGTCATATCTCACATTTAGCCCATTTGTGTTAGTCAGTCATATCTCGCAATTAGTCCCCCTGTGTTAGTTAGCCATTTAGTGCATTTATATTAGTCAGTCATATCGCACATTTATCCTATTTGTGTTAGCCAGCTGTATCTCACATTTAGCTTATTTTCGTTAGTCAGTCATATCTCACATTTATCCCACCTCTGTTAGTAGACCATTTCTCCCATTTAGGTAATTTGTGTTAGCCAGTCCTATCTCGCATTTAGCCCACCTGTGTTAGTCAGCCATATCTCGTATTTACCCCATTTGTGTTATTCAGTCATATCTTGCATTAACCATCCTGTGTTAGTCAGTTTTATCTCACATTCAGCCCACCTGTGTTAGTCAGTTCTATCTCTCATTAACCATCCTGTGTTAGTCAGCCATATCTCGCATTTAGCCTACCTGTGTTAGTCAGCCATATCTTGCATTTACCCCATTTGTGTTAGTAAGTCATACCTTGCATTAAAGATCCTGTGTTAGTTTTATCTCGCATTCATCCCACCTGTGTTAGTCAGTCTTATCTCTCAATTAGTCCACCTGTTTTAGTCAGCCATATATCCAATTTAGCCCACCTGTGTTAATGTGGTAATGTGTTTTTAAACTTGACTGAAAACTCAGAAATAAACTTTGCACTGACCTGATTCAGACAAAGTGCTTGTGATAAGGAGAGAAATTCCCAATGACCCTGCACCCCTCTCCCCCTCTAATCCACAGAGTGGAGAAAGCAGAACTCCCAGGGAAACCCTCTGGGGAAGAAAACCCTGATGGATGCAATTCTCTAGTAGTCCTCGGGTTTCAGTCTTGTTCTTGAATAGGGAGCAAGCTTGATGAGTCTCCTTCTGATGTCCTTTCCACCTTGGTTAACACCCCTGAGTGAAAGAGAGGACAGTGAGGGATTGCTATGGCTGAACTGGTAGGTGATGTAAAGAGACGACATGGAATGACCCTCAATTGGATGTGGCTAAACTGCCAGGGCAGAGAGCCCTGTTACGGGTTGTGGGAGATGTGCACCGGGGGAGCCGTAGTTGCTGTTCTGCATAGTAGATATAAAGGAGGTTAGAGACAGAAGCAGGGACAGAACAGTAAGTTTGCAGAAGAACGGAGAGTCCTACCTCTGTACTACTGAGTCAAGAGTCTCTGGACTGCTGGAGACTACTGCAAGCGAAGCCGCTGTTCTCTGAGGAGACGGAGCGGGTGCTTGAAGAGGTCTGCGCCTGGTGTTGGATGATAATACTACAGAAACAGACAGGATCGGATGAGTTAGAAAGGTGAGAGAGATCCGGGGTGACAAATAATGCAAAAGGACTGGAAGGTGGAAGATGCACCGTTGCTAGGTAACAAAATCACATCTGGTGGAAACTAGGAAGTAACCGTAAGCGCGTGAGCAGCAGCTGAGGTTCGGGAGGGCTCCGAAAGCTAAAAGGCTAATTTAAGAGATTATGACACACTCAAGACAAATATTACGAAAGACGTTTTCCCTAGAATTCAAACTTACCAAGTATCTGCTGTGAGGAGTAGCGAGTAGCGACGTGCTGCCTCCAAGTCCTGGCTCCCAGATAAGCTTTTCCACAAAGCAGGGTGGGTGGAGCCATAGGCAAGGGAAGCAAATAAACTGAAATGCGACACTAAATTTGAGGCGCCATCTTGGGTGAAAGTGTGGTTACCATGCCAAGGTGTTGCCACCGAAGCCAGAGGGACCAACGCCTGCCATGGGCCATGACAGTTAGTCAGCCATATCTCACATTCAGCCCATTTGTGTTATTCAGACACTTATCACATCATGCCCACCTGTGTTAGTCAGTCATATCTAGCATTTAGCCCACCTGTGTTAGCCAGTCATATCTTGCATTTAGCCCTTCTGTATTAGTCAGTCATACCTTGCATTTAGCCCATTAGGGTTAGTCAGCCATATGTCCCAAGACCCAGTGGAACTTGTGGAGCCAATGACCATGTTAAGCGGGACCACAGGTGTAATGTCAAAACCGTGGGTGTCCACTCTGTGAATCTGGCCTTCACTAGTGATGAGGAAGAAGTACTCACAGGGGCATCCTTCTCTTCTGATTCCTTACCCTGTGGGATAAGAGCAGAAGTAGTCTTAGTTTTCCTGGGAACCTATAGTAGCTGGGTCACATGCCTTTGAGGATAGTGTCATGGTAGATGGGTTAGAAACCACTGCCATTAGGGATACATGGGCCAGCAGAACTGTGGTGGATTCCGCAATGGTAAAACCAGAGAAGCTAGCCAGAGCTCCTCTGATGCCCACCAAGTTGGCTGATGGACCCATTCTCAAGTTCCCAATTATGCCTGTAACTCTAGCTGTGAATGGTGGAGTAGTTAGGATACCTGTGAGTGTTCAGAGGAAAGTCCCTGGGAATGTTCTGTTATGATATGATGTGATATTATATGGCGTTTATAACGTGCCTGTGCACAAGCGTTTCTACGTGCCACAAGACAAGGGGGAAGACACAAGGAGGATAAGACAAAAAAATCCTACTAGGCCTTGTGTCCTTCGGATCGTGTAAGTGCAACAACAATAAGTGCAGGGGAAGGAGAGGGGAAGTGCAAGGGACAGGAAAGGGGGAAGTGCAATCAGGGCAACGCAGCACTGAGTAAGTGCAGCCAAGGCAACACAGCACTGGGTAAGTGCAAGGAAGAGGACTGTAGGGATTACAGTTACAGCCTCTAACTGTGCTGCTGGTCAAAAGGCAGTGCAAAAGAGACTGGTCATGGAGGAGTCTGGTACCAAGTGAGACTCTGAGGGAGCTAAGAAACCAGTCGGCACAGCAGACAGGTACGTTAGCAAGGGAGAGAGAGAGAAGGCAGAGGAGAAAAGAAGGGTCTTGAGGTGCTTCTAAAACTTCAGGTGGTCTGGCTCAAATCTAAGAGGGGCAGGGAGGCCAGTCCAGAGGGAGGCACCTGCAGAGGAGAGAGATCTACCTCCCACTCTCTTCCTGGGGAAGCGTCTGATCCTCAGAGAGTTGGAGGTAGCTGAGTGAAGGGCTGTACAAGGAAGGTATTTCAGAAGAGAGAGTTGGATGAATTGCAGACCCCAGACCAAAAAAGCCTTGTGGACCATGCAGAGGGTCTTGAACTTGATCCTTGCAGCCACTGGGAGCCTATGAAGAGCTTTCAGGGCTGGAGGGATACAGGCCCTCTGCTTGAGGCTAAGGATATGTCTTGCAGTCCTGTTCTGGATTAGTTGCAGGGGGCAAAGAGTAGAGGTAGGCAGATTGAGAAAGAGGCTGTTGCAGTAGTCCAGCCTGGAGAGAAGCAGGACTCTGGAGACATTGAGCTTCTGGGGGAAAGTGAGAAATGGTAGAATACCTCTGAGGGGCTGCAGCTAGAAGTGGGCCTTTTTGGCAAGGTCTGTGATGTTAGGAGAGAAGGAATGAGTGGATATGAAGATGACACCAAAGTGTTTTACTTCACAGGAAGGTGAGGTTAGAAAGCCCAAGGAGGGAGGCCAGAGTGAGAGAGGGAAAGCGGGATCAGGGGTCCCAATGAGAAGGATATCTGTCTTACTGGCATTAAGGCAAAGATCAATGGAGGCGCACCAATCCTGGATTGCAGAAAGGGAGTCAGGTATGAACGAGGAAAGAGAGGACACTGAGGGCAGCCTGAAAGTGAGTTGAGTGTCCCTTGCATAAAACTGAAAGTTAGAAGAGAAGGTGGAGATCAGGTGGGTCAAAGGGGCCAGATAGACATTGAAGAGCCAGGGTTAGAGGATAGAGTCCTAGGGGACACTAAATGTAGAAGGAGAGAGGTGGTGGAGAGAAAGGACCCAGGTTGGATATCAGAGAGACTTCCAGGAGGATGGTGGTCAGCCACACCAGGGCCTGGTCCGTGATGTTCAGGTTCACACTGAGTTGGTTGATCAAGATGGCATGATTGACCATGTCAAAAGCAGAGAACATGTCAAGGAGGATGAGGACAGGGGGAGAGCTGGAGTCGAGGCTAGAGAGAATCTTCACAAGTGTTCAGGAGATCGTTTTCTGTGCGTCTGGCCTCTCTGAAGCCACACTGATGGACATGGGGGCAGCCAGCAGATTCAGTGCGGAGGGTAAGCTGGGAGATGTCCAGCTTTTCCAGGAGTTTGCCCAGGAAGGGAGTGATAGAAATCAGGCTATAGCTTGCCATAAAAGTAGGATCGGCAGAATGGTTTTTTAGTACAGGGTGGCAGAGGTGGCCAAAGGAGGCATGAGAGATGTAGCGGGAGAGGAAGAGGAAAGCAAAAGAGTTTTAGTGGTGAAATGAGAGGCTAGGACCATACAAAGGGCCTGGGATGGAACAGGCGAAGTGGAGACTGCAGTAGGATTGGCCAGCTCCTTGCAGATTTTAAAAAGTTTGGCTCTGTTATTAGAGGAAGCAGAGACGCAGGCTTGGATATGGACCGTCTTCTTGGAGAGGACAGAGAGTCCAGGCCAGTTTGTCAGAGGATACTTCCAAAGCCCTCCACTTCCTCTCAGACATCCTACACTTGTGTATAAGGGCAGTCAGAGTCGTACCAAGTGTTGCACTTAGAGGTAGGCGTCAGATGGATTCTCATGACAGGGGCAAGGATGTCCAGAGTGTTGGAGATAGAAAAATGCATGATAGAGAGTGCTGTGTCAGGGTGCGAGTCAGACATATGAGTAGGTGGAGCAGAGAAAGTAGAGGCAAAGGCGTCCACTGACACTAACTTCATGGGCCGAATGACCAGGAAGGAAGGTGGCCGTGCTGGGGCCTTCCAAAGCAGGGCCCTCACATTAGCCCTTACTGAACTCTTCCATATTTATTTATTTAATTGTTTTGGTTTATAATAAACCTTTTCAATATAATACAAAAAAAATAAATAAATACACATTTTCACATAAATAAATAATCTGTCTGAAATATTTCATATTGGAGTATACAAATATCATCAATTACATTCATAAACAGAAAAGTGCAAATATAACATATAAAACAGTTTCAAAACTTCACAACAAGCACTGACCATCACACTAAGAAAGATCACAAATATTTTTCAGAAAAGCACTAACATGTAATATCAAAGTTACTGAATTTTCATGCCTCATTCTATGTCAGAGCCATTCCCTATTGACACAAGCAGTTGAATTCACAAATTGAGCAAAGTACGCAATATGTTGACCCATAAGCATGGGACAAATGAGTAATAAATGTTTAAGTGTTTCCTCCACCCCCTCTTTTTTACAAAATTGACACCATTGCCAACCTCCCTAAGTTTTACTTCTTACGTTCCTAATTTGATTTGTCCACATCACATTCATTCTACAACGCATGACTTGATTCTGGGTCGTCCTGGACGGATATTTCCACAAGTATCCTTCAAATTCGGGAAAAAATGTCCATGAAGAATAGGTCTGACTATACAACTTTGAATTGGACACTATATTTAAAGTGTTTAGGCAATTATTTGCCCTGATAATTAGTATAATCTTATTGGGTTTGTTTATTAAAGTGCAACGTGCAATGCTCAAATTCCTGAGCAAGTTTTCACCCTCAGTATGCAATTTCTTCATAAACATACATGATGAAGCATTTCCAGCAGAGACATATAGATATTTTTTCCTAGGCATAATACATTTCCTCCATAAAAGGAGTATTTTCCCAAGTACAAGTGAGTGCAAAGATGGGATCCCAAATTCTTCTCTAATAACTTCAATAGGGATACATTTGGGTAGAAAAAATAAAATACCCCTCCATAATCTACCCTCAAGAAGTTTAAGGTAATCTATAAAATCTGACGCAAAAAATTCCATACCATATAAGAGCCTCGGAATCAATTTCATAGTGTAACATTTCTTCAGGGTTTACATTGTAAACGTGACACATTTCTTTTCAATAAGACACATTTGTCTCAGAGCAACTTCAATGTTCGCATTCAACTGGGCTTTTATTAAAGAAAGTGAACCTGTACCAGAAAAACAGTAAGCAAGATAATTAAACACTGGTTGTATTTGAATGTGTTTTCCCTCACAGTACCATGTGTAAGCATTCTCAATCTTACTAGATTTGCCGATGCGGATAATAATAGTTTTTGTTGGGTTAATTTTTTGTTGTAGCTGAGAGATAAACTATTCAAATTCATTGATAAGACGTTTAGTTTAGTTTAGTTTATTATTTATAGGGCGCGCCATACCCTGGGGCATCAGGGCGCACAGGACAAGAATATGCTCAGCTTAGTTACAAGTACATAATAAGTAGTAACAGTACAAGGGTATCATACAATATACAGTATATAGTAGGCATATATATACACGGCCGGAACTAGGTCCAGAGCCAACACAGTTTTACAGGTGTGGGTATACCATCGGGAGTATACAATAATATATACAGTAGTAATATACATACAATATATAGTATACAATAATATATGCAGTAGTAATATACAGGTATCAGGAACATTCCAGTGCAAAAGGAAGTTGATTTAGATACTCTGGTATAGGGGTGCCAGTGGAGCTTCAGTTAGTTTACCAATGGAAACAGTCAGGACAGGGAAGTTAGTTAGGCGTCATTTACTCTCAGCCAATTGATCAAGTTCTGCCTGAATTTCGCAAAGGGCTGGGGTTCTCTGATGCCAAGGGGTAGTGAGTTCCACAGCTGCGCTGCCTTGACTGGGAAGCTCTGTCCTCCTATAGTCGCGAGTTTAAATCGCGGGACTTGTAGGCAGTTAGCATTTGCTGTTCTTGTGGGTCTGGTCGATGTTCTAGGGTGTAGCCTATCCTTGAGGTATGGTGGTGCTTTGTTGTTGAGGCACTTGTGGGTGAGGGAGGCAATTTTGAGTTGAATTTTATCCTGTGTGGATAGCCATTTATGTTCTCTTCTTACCGAGGATATATGCTCCTTTCTGCTAATCTTGAGAGCTGCTCTCAGGGCATTGTTCTGGAGGACCTGGATTTTATGAATAGTCTGTTTATTAGCCCCAATGTATAGTCCATTGCAATAATCCAGTTTGGAAAGTATGAGGGCTCTGGCAAGCGTGATGCAGCTGTCTGTAGAAAGGAATTGTTTGCTCGCTCTGATGAGTTTGCATGCGTATGCGGTAGCTGAGGCTAGGGAGTTAACTTGTTTAGCAAAGTTCAAGGTGGCATCTAGGTAAAAGCCTAGGGTCTTCACTTCCTTCGCTACTTTTATGTTGTTCCCATCGATGATGAAATTGGCATAATCCGGGCTGAGTTTGGTTATGTATGTCGGGTTGCCTAGGATAATGAGTTCAGTTTTGTCATCGTTCAGGCATAGGCCGTGTGTGGCCATCCATGCCTGAACGATGCTGTAGATTTTATTCACTAAAGCCAGATCCCTGACGTAGTCACCTGAAAGCGGGAGGAGGATCTGGGTATCGTTTGCGTAATTGGTGTAGGCAATACCCAGATGATCCATTTCGTCAAAGAGTGGCTTTGTAAGCCCACCTTAGTGATATCCAGAAACAAAAAGTAATCCGCATAAGCGAGCCAAGAAACTCAGACGTTACCCAATTTGGGCGAAACCAAACCTTTGTTGGTCAGAGCATTTTGAGCACCACTTACATATAAATAAATAATTGTTGGTGCTATCATGCAGCCTTGGCGTAAACCATTATGTGTGGGTATCTCTGTTGATAGCAGACCCTCTGAATTTAAACATACTGTAAGTTTAGTGTTTGTATATAGACTGATCACAATGTCCAGGAGATGTGTTGGCATACACAATGCACTCATTTTTTTCCATAATGTAACTCTGTCCACTAAATCAAAGGCCATACTCAAGTCCATTGATGCGATAAACATTGACCTTGCTCCCTTTCTCATCGTTTGGCTTTGTAAGCAGCGTAATATGAGAACCCCACGGTCAGTACCACATTTTTTCTTAAAACCATTTTGTTTATTGTCAAGAATGTGATTGTTTGAAATCCACTGTTGGATATCAGATAAAACCATTGATGCAAATATTTTAGAATCGGGGTCCACAATAGCAATCAGCCTGTAGCTTGCTGGGCACATACGTGAGCCTTTTTCAAAAATTGGTAATACTATGGAGACCCTCCAAGAGCTAAGAATACTCTTAGTCACCAACACATCACAAAATAACATAGAATTCTCGCCCAATATAATGGATTAAGTTTCAGAATTTTGTTAGAAAGATTGTTAGGTCCAGGAGCCCCCGAATTTATAGATTTTTTAATGAATCCACTCACTAGTCCCACAGAGTTAGCAACAGACCATGAATTATTTAGAGTCCGAAGTTGAGGTGTACGACCCTACACCCTTTTTAAATATACTCCCGAAATGACCTTCCCAGGCCTCCTCTGTAACAGGATTGAAGGCCAAAGATTTCTGACAGCATTCAGTGTTGTTAATAAGGTTCCAAAATGTTGCCGAATTGTTGTCTCTTAAAGTATTCAGCATCAGTTCCCCATCTAATTGCTCTCTTATACTTCTATGGTTAAACAGCCAATTTTTGTAATGCTGTTTAATTTTTTTCTTCTTTTTCTAAAACTCGTTCATGGACCTCAAAGTCTGTACAATGTCTTTTAATTTTCATAGTGTTAATCCTAGCCACCCATGACCTCTCCAGGGCATTAGTATTTTTAGCAATATAAGGTACAACGTTCTTTACAGAATACCTTTTTATTCATTGACACAAGGGAGACCCATCATATTCCTTTATCATTGTTGAAGTGAATCTCTGAGCCCTGAAAAAGGACCATTTAATTTGATTCCCTGTAGGATTGATCAGAATGTCTTCTTTATAATAATTAGTTACTTGTTGTTTTGTCTTACACGCTATTTCAATAGATAGCATACAGTGATCACTAACTTGTACTGCTTCAACATTGAAATTAGAAGTGTTATAATACAGTTCAGCAGACAGAAAATATAATCGATTATTGAGGAAAAACCCCTTTCCTTCCACATATAATGATCATTGAGGGTGAAATCTAAACCCCATAAATCCCCAAAATGTAACCAGAGAATACCTCTTAATTTCGGGTTCCCACTCCTCGAAACATGGGAGGTCCTATTTGAATATAGGACATCCCCAACCACCCTGTCTGTCACATCCCACCCTTGGTGTCAGTGGAAGAGATGGAGTTTGAACAGTTCGGGACACTAGAACTGTGGTTAGTGGTCTAGTCTCCTTCCAATATGGCCGACGGATGTTTATAGGTATTCTCTTCCGGGTACTTCCTTGCGTTGTATCCGTCTGGAAGCCGCTCTGTTTTTGGCGGCCGTTTCTTGACTGCGTTCGCTTTCACTTATTGAGTGCAATTTTTTGCACAGCTTTCTCGTCCATCTATCGTTTTTCTTTTACCTCTTTTGCTTCCTTTTCTGTGCTGAATCTTATTTCTAGTTCTGTATTCTAGTATTATATATTTATTTTCTTTGGTACTTGCATTTTATTATTACGCGGTTCGCGTCTAGCCTTTTCAACCTTTTCTGCCTTTTCATGTTCCATTCCGCTACTCGCTCTCTCAGAAGTTTCCTACGTTTCTCTCTCTTTCGTTCTTGGTGCCCTGCCGAACGTATTATCTATTCTTACATACTTTGTTGTTTGTTTTTCTTGGTACTTGCCGTTAACCGGTGTCGGTCTGTGGACCCGCCCCCATTTGGGGGCTGGTTTCGCGGTACGTTTGGGTATCATATTCGCTTCTTTCTTTAGATTTTGTTTTATTTTGTAGTATTTTTTACTTACCAGTTTTTCCTTACCTGATTATCGCTGTTACACTTCTTATTTCGTCTAACTTCCATTTGTTTCTTAACTAAGCCTTTCTCTTTGCTTATTTTGTCTGCATTGTTCTGCTTCCTCTGTTCTTTCGGTGTTGGTTCTTCTTTTCATCCATTCCGCCTTTCCTTCTGCGGATTCTTCATTTAATCCGTTTGCCACACTACCTCTTCTTTCCTTTTCCTTTGAAAATAAGGATTTGCATTATCTTGAGGATCTGTTATATCATCTATCCAGAAATCAAGAAAAACTTACCTTTAAGAAAGAAGAACTGTTCCATTCCATCAAGGATAAAACTCGATCCTACCCAGGGTTTTTTCTGCCATTACAAGGCTTTTTCCCTTGAAGACTTTGGGAGCTTGCTCCTTGGGGGCGCTTTGATCCTGCATCCTAACAGGACAAGGTGGCCTCTGAGGAAGCTTGCCCCTATTTGCACAAGAAGAAGGAGAAGAAACCAAAGGAGACCAAGAAGGAACGAAGAAAGAAGATCTCTGAAGGGCACAAACACATCTCTGAAGAATCAGGTGAGGAGAGGGAACAGGAGGGTACCTTAAAACATGACACTGTTAACCAAACAGTCGGCATTTAGGTCCCCGGCTATAATGAGTTGTCAAATAGCCATACGTCAATCTTTTCCCCTAAAATAATCAGCTCACTCTCCAGTTGAGCATCTGTGTGCTCGAGCGGATTCCAGTAAACATTAACGATAGGAAGTGGATATCCACTACCACAGGCCCCAATCATAAAAGTGACAACCAAAAATGATTGCACATTACTCCAGACCCCCGTTTTTGTAATCTGCACAGATTCTTTATGAGCCAGCACCAACCCTCCCTTTGAGTGTCCCTTAGCACCACCTGTAGTACATATATCATCCACCGCATCACCGTCCCAGCCCAACTTGTCACGAGCCCAAGTCTCCTGTAGTAGAACAAAGTCGAAGGTGGAAAGTTTGTCAGTCAGGCTAGCATTATTCAATAAATGATGACATCCCCTTGAGTTCCAGCTGACCAATTTCCAATAAAACACACCTTCTAAAGGGGTTTCCCCAGCTGTTTCAGTGAGTTGATCGAATCTCTCAATGAAAGGGCCAACCACCTCCAATCCTGACTATCAGGATTGTCTTCTCGCCTGGTATGATTAGATCCAACTTTTGTCTCATAGGACACACCATTCCCTGTCTTGGGCCCACTTCTGCGTGCTCCCATAGCAAGGATTGGGGAGGTGAATGTAAACAAATCAAATCCTCCACTTTGAAGAGATTCCGCTTCTTTCATTAGAAGGGATAATACAACAGGTGACGGTATGACCAATCTTACAAAGTCATATCTAAACTTATGGATAAAGTCAATCAGCAATATATCCGCTGAAGCGATAAGACTTAGTTTGGGTATGGATGCAAGCAATGAAAGAATGAATAGTCTATTCAAAGGCCGCTGCCCACCCTTGTTAAACATTGAACATAAGATGAGGCCTGGAGTTTCGGGATAACCCGGTTTTCTTAAATTGTTCACACAGTATTCAAACCATGTTTCCTCCTTCTCAACTCAACCCTCATATGGATAATCTAATGGTTCAGTTTTATTCATATTTACTTCAGCACCAGTGGTTTCACAGAAATGTAACTCGTTCATTTGATTAGGTTCATCACTCATAATCACCATAGGCTCTTTTAGGCCTTGACTTAAAGCCAAAACCTTCTGAACATTCTCCCTCAGTATTTCTTCATTAATACCGCATTCTGCAGTCAGTTTGTTAACCGAATCATTATTATTCATTTTCACAGATGTTTTTACCCCTTTCAAGTCAGGGTTGGGCTTTGGGGCAGTAAATAGAGTGTTTTTCGTGAAGGGATTGGTATTTGATTTGGCAGCATCTTTCTGGCCCAAACCTTTATTCACTGTTAAGCACTGCCCTCTGACGCCGGATGCGGCTGGCACAGATTTAATCTTTGGAGTAAAAGTCCTAAGGGCTTCGCCTTCATCTGCAACCCCCCATGCAGTCCCTTCCATATTCCCTTTACCACTCAAAACATCCATCTGAAACTCCTTGCTCAAGTCATTCACTGGATTTTTAAAAATCTCGAAAATGGCATTCAACCCATTCACCAGAGATTTTAATTGTTTAACAGTGTTGACAGGATCTCTTTTTTTTTCATTATGTCAAACAACTTATCCTCGCCTTCCAAGTATTCACTCTGAGTAGCTTGGTCACTAGAGTACAGTTTAGACTGCAATCCCTTCCCTCAGAACTGACCACCTGTGCACATTCTGGGAAAACAGTGGATGGTACGGGGGTACCGATGATGCCAGCATCTCCCTCTTTTCCTCCTCCATTGTATGTTTGAACCCATAATCTCTGAGAAATGTGCTGGATGATTTTTTGTGCAACTCCAGTTTTCTTTTTTGTTTAGTCTGTTTTTTTTCTTGTTTTTTAGCAGATTTGTTTTTATTTTTCGACGACTGTTCAGGAATCGATGGCATCATCGTCCCCTCATCCATACCTCCGGCAGCACAATTACTTCATTTAAAAACTCCTCACGAATGACATTTTCCACCAATGAGTCTGGAATTGTAATCACCTCCCTTGGTACCGCTGTTACCCAAACATCTTTTCCAACTCCACTCATATCCCACTTATCCACATTACATGACTGCTCACCCAAAGTAACCCCCTGTGTTGAGGACATTAGAGCATTGACCAGTCTAGACGGTAACAAGGTGGACGCCTCAGCTAGTTTAGTTAGGACTTCGGTTTGCTTACGCAATTCAGCAAGCATTAACCTGTTAAAGATGCCTAGCATCGTTGAAAGCTCGTCCCGCTCCCCCATCCCCTATTTTCTTCACCACACACCTCTGAAGTTAGAACTGGAATGGAATTCTCGGGCAGAAAAATCATTGGAGTATCAATGTAAGGTTTGTCATTACTAAGGTCGCCTGAGGAAAGGGGATCATATGATGGCAAAAGACAATTGGGGTTGATGTTTACACTCTCTGTTAGCAAATCCTCCATAAACAGAGGTTACGAGGGGTCCCCAATCTCCTCATTGCTCCTCAGTGCTGCCGAACAGTCCTGTGCACAATGCAGGAGGAGCAGAAGCTCCTCCTCATCTACACCCGGTAGGGGAAGGGGGAGCGCCCCAGCCCGTGCCAGACTAGCCCGCCATGTGCTAACCGCAGCAAAGAAGTCAGCCCCTGGCTCTTTCCTAAGAGATGGCATTTTATTTCTCCTCATACCTCCAAACCGAATGCACCCCTCTTGAATATATTTTTTAAGATCAAGGGACCGTTGTAGTTATCCAATATTATTTAGACCTCAAGAAATAATTTGATATGGTAACCAACAGAGGTCACACACTATTTACAATGAAAGTGTGATAATTACGGTTAAAGCTACCTAGTAAAAGAAAACTGGAAGCCCCCAGCCCAGAAACAGCCATCCAGCCACAGCACTTCCATGCACTTCCGTTGCGCGCGTGGTGTGCTTGCCCGGAGCTTTTATGGAGAGTGGAGGCCCGCGGGCTAGTCCAGTGGGCGGGGCAAAAGAGGCTGCACACGTAACAGGTAGCCAGAATGTGGAGAAAAGAGAAGCAGGATTTAATGTATGTAGACCTAATGCGCTAAGGGCACTGCAAAGCACTGCAGGGAGGGTTCGACCTAAAATAAATATTTACTTTAAAGTCCTTGCCCAAAATTCACAAGCCGCTTCACGTGGTTCGCTTTCACTTGTGCTTCCTTTTGGCGACGGGACCATGTAGGGCAGAAACAAACAGACCGGCAGTGGCCACAAAGATCAACGCGAAAGATCAGCAGCAGAGCTCCTCGCCAAACAGCCACACCACTTCCATGCACTTCCCTGTAAGGACCACCTTCAGCAAGCAAGTTCTGCAGTTCAGGGTGCATGGGGATTGGGAATTTCAGGCAGCCTTCTTCCTCTGCAGGTTCAGTGTCTTGGCCAACTGCCTCCACCTCAGTGATATGTGAGTTGAGGGGAATATTCTCTTTCCCTCTTTTTTGTTTCTTTACTCCCATAGCTTTGGGGAATTACCTCAGAGACTTAGATATTGTGGGAGATACATCAGAAAAACACTGCACTAGGTCTCAGACCAAGGCTGCCCTGGTCAAGTCCAAGGCTGAGCCAAAACCAAGGGGGAATCCTTGGGCATGAGGTTTGTACAGGTATAATTCAGCCTCTTCCCATTTAGGCGCAAGCAGTACAAGACTGGTCTACAAACACAACCCGAACCCAAGTGAGAACTTTCCCGGGCCTCATTTGGTATTACAGGAATTTTGTGGTGGATTTTGGAACCATAGCTGCCTCCCTGATTGCCCTTTCTACTCCAAAGAAAACCAAGAAGATCACTTGGTCTCAGGAGTATGAGAAGGCCTTACATGGCTTAAAAGACTCCCTGTGCCAAGCCCCTTTTGTTCTCAGGGCCCCTGAATATCAGAACACTTTTATTGTGCAGACAGATACCTCTGATACTGGGATAGGTGCAGTTCTATCACGGCTAGATGAGAAAGGCAAGTAACACCCTGTTGGTTTCATCAGCCACCAATTTAAGGACAGCGTAATGGGGTCCTTGAGTTTTCTGGACCTAGGCATCCACTAAGGATTGTTTGGTAATTGAACAAAGTACCTAGGATTAGAGTGGTGGCAGCAGACACTTTTTGGCAGCAGAACCTGACAGCTATGTTCTCGTGAGTGGCCCCCAAGTGTGGGCCCTCACCCACCACCATCCGGCCTCGCCTTCGATGTCCTAAAGCAGTGCCCTGCCAACAGATGGCTGGGGACCCCAACTCCTTGCAGAGCCCCAGTAGCTCTTCCCAGGGACTCCTACCAGAGCCCTTGTCCTGCCTGGGCCTTCAACTACTCTGCTTGCATAGCCTCTCCTACTTCAGCCAGGCCAAATGCTAAAACCTGGTCTTGTGCCCCGGTACTAGCACGGAGAAGGCCCCTTGACTCCCATGCCACACATCCATCCCACAGGGAGAAGCTTAAGACACTTACCACAGACTATTATGCACGTAAAACGTGTGGTCAATGGAGCCTGGCTGCAGACAAATGTGGGCAACATCTGGGCAAGTTGTATCCCAAGCCATCTGGTGGGCCTGGTCAGATGGCCAGTTGAGCCTCGCCGGTCCAGACCTTAAGCTGTCAACACTGCTCTCGGGGCCACAACCGGCATGAAACTGTCTGTGGGATGAGCTTCGATCAGCAGAATTTGTGCCCACTGAGCGATGCTGGGTAGTCAGCCACTGTACGCCACATTGCCTGCGACCACTACCGGATCGGAATTTTGCACCGTACACTTCCATCCTCACTCGCCGTTACTGAGGGAATCATGTTTATTTAATTTCCATCCACTTAGTAATATGCTTAAAACCAGTGGTTCACCACATCTGATTTGAGTTCTTAGGCAACAGAAGCTCAGGCGACTGCCTCAGGCCAACCTTCACACCCTCAGGGTTGTCTGTGGGACCCAAGCCTCAGGGCATGCCCCAAGACTACATGCTGGGGTAAAGGTTGGTCACACAGGTGCCAAGGGCACTGCTGGAGGGGTGGGATGGAGAAGCTGGGCCCATGCGCAATTTGTGTGAAGGGGCGGCTGTTCCTCGCACGCCTCCACCACTGGCGTGGGGAATGTTGGGGGGTCTGCGGGGCCCTTGGTAGGTCAGGCAACTACTAAACGAATTGGAGTCTTGCTGGTCCGGGGGACCTCCCCAGGCAAGCAGAGTGCGCTGCTGGGTACACCATAGCTGTCAAGTATCCCTGTTTCATGCAGGACCCCTTGAGCCAGTCCTTATTTGATTTCACACAGCATGGTCATGAGAGTGGGCAGAGAGTTTTTATGAGACCTCTTTGGGCACTTGTCCATTCAATCACGTCTAGCAATATGCACCTCTGACAGTCGTACCTGAAAGCATGCAACATGTACAGGCACCCATTGCTGAGGATCAAGCAGCATTGATGTTGCTCCGAGCCCCAACAAATTCCATGATGACACGCAGGGATCAAGTCCTAAAAAAACTGGAGGTACTCATTAACATATGGAAATGGATGTGATGTCACCAGAAATTACCATATCAAGGTGAAATATAAACATTTCATTCAATCGGCTTTGCATAATCATACAAATTGCACAGAACAAATTGCATTTGCTTTTCATAAAATCAATAAACACAAAAAAACTGAGTGGACATTTTCTTCTATTAGTGTTTTGAATACGTTAAAAGGTGTGCATGTTTTAAAATCCAAGAATCAATAACAATGTTTTCCCAGGAACATGCAATCCTGAAATGTGACATTTCAGCTTTAGTTGTTTGCCAGTTTTCATTAGCTTATCTGGGGCAGTGGTGAAGTGCCTGGCCTGTGAATCTAGTGACCACAGTTTGACCTCTGAGGGTGGTGTAAATTAACAAGTTTAAAATAGACAGGGCATGTTTGCTCATTTTACATGCAGACTCTAAAATACCCAGGGGGACTGCGTCAACACTCACACAAAAGTGGGTGAACTCCTTCCACCCATTTGTGCACTCGACTTGAGCCCTGATGACATGCCATGTCTGGCCCATCATGCAGAGGGCTGAGAGATTACACAGAAAGTAAATGCTCCAACATGTCATTATCAGACATTCATACACATGTGTCAGTCTCAGCTGCTGAGTGTGGATGATGCAATCATCATTTGCAAATGAGCAACCCATAGAGGTGTCATGCCGGAATGTGCCTCACATGCCCCCAACATCTCAATCTGGCAACTGTTCCTGTCTGAGTACTTGCTGTCAGCAACTCACATTGTATGCACACAAGTACAATGTATCACCAAGAACTAACAGATGTCTGTCATCACATATGGCCAGCATCAGCAAGAGGCTGCATGCTTGTAAAGGGTTGTGCAACAAACATGCCATGTCCAGAAGAGATTACCTCAAATCATGTATATCCATACAGAACACAAAAACACTGCAGAGAGGAACATCCTGTGGGTACTCACCAGCACTTAGATCAACACATGCAGGTCAAGTATCCCAGCATGGACAGCTTGGTTGACCCTCTCCAGGACCCAGAGGTAAAGGGATGACACCCGAGGGTGGCCTGCATGATGCACCCCCACACTGGCACCTGCTTCGAGGGCCCCTTTTCCTTCACCTATATTCAGTGCCTGAGGTCCCCCCAGCGTTTCTTGGTGTGGTGCACAGTACAGACTGCTACCCTCTCCTCATTGATGGCAGCTGTTTTGCCTCCCAGATCTTCTGACGTCCACATGTCCCAAGCTCCTTCGTATGCAGTTTGAAGAGTGTGTCATAATGGGCCAAGACCTGCTCTCCAGGGATGCCAACTTTGGTGGTGGTAAAGTTGACAACCCTCAGCCTCACAATGTGAATGCTGGTTGATGTAGTGGATATGGCTCCCTCTGAGGCTGGTGGCATGCAACTGGACCCTGACTATGTGTGCTGTGGAGCTGTGATGGTGGAAAAGAGGGGTGGAAGTCCAAAAATTGCAAATGAGGTGGTCACAGAGCCTAACAGTTGAGCCACAGGATAACAGGCAACGAAGGAATATCAAGCCCTCCATGGCAGTTCTGGTGGTCAGCAGGCACCAACACACTAACAGGCACTAGGAGATGGTGAGGTTTGGAGGCAATCTAGGGCAGGAGGAGACAAGAAATGGCATAAGGCAGTGGGAGCAGGTATCACCTATGAATTAATGAGGCAGCAGTGTGAAGATCAGAGCAACAGGCCCCAGCACGTAATTTATACGCTGCACACATAGAACCTATGTGCCTGATGCATTATATACCATGCGCTCCCTTGTGTGCACAGTGCAGGAGAAATGTATGGTGTGCAACATGCATTTTCTGTCATGCACAATTATGGAGACATTTTGGGGTTGAACGCCTAGCTCATTTCCTGTCATGTGGGTAAACAGACATTTAGTTGGTTGAACGTGTATAGCATTTCCTGTTGTGTGTGGAGACAGAGTTAGTTATGGGGTGCAGCATGTACCTGTCATGCACAGAGCTAGACATTGTTAGGGGTGCAACGTGCATGTTGTGGAGCTGGTCATTTTTGGGGGGGGGTGCACATGGATTTTGCAGCCAGATTTAAGACTACCTTGCTGACTGCACCATGAGTGGGAGTGCTCTACTTAGAGGATGAGGACAGGGAAGAGTGCAGAAAAAAGTTCACCTACTACACATGGTGGTGAACCTACAGTTGTCCCTGCACAACCAATGTCCACTAGGGGCAAGAGGAGCCATCCTGCAAAGCAGGAAGAGGCAGCACCCCACAAAAAGGTACAGGTCAAAGAGAAGTGGCTACCAAGGAAGAAGTGCTTTTCAGATGAGCAGCTAACAATCCTCACAGATTGTGTTTCTGAATAGCAGGTCAACTCTACCCTTGGGATGGCAGTACCCTTCCTATGAAAAAGTGGTGGAGGATGCGGCAGGAGCATACAGACCACATCAATGCCTGTGGCATGTGGAGGCACACTGCTGTAGAGGTCCACAAGAGGATTGGCTACCTCATATGTTGGACCGAGGACAAGCTCGGCAGCAACGTGGCCTCTCCCCAGGCCATTGGAGGAAGATCACCACAGGAGGACGAGCTGACCCAATTTGAAGAGATCACCAGTGGGCTTATCTGCAGTGGGCAAATGGTTGGCATGGGAGGTATGGCCCCCCATGCAGCCACATCATGCGAGTGCCATGAATGCATGTCATGTGTGCTTCCATCTATGCATGATATGCTGTCAAATGTTAGTTCACAGTTGGCTCAGATTCCACTCATCCATCCATGGGTACTGTATTAATGGTACCATGGTCACTTCCATCACATGTTCTACATTGCAGGAGGTGGATGTGTAGCATCCTTGTGTGGTTGACGTTGATTTTACAGTAAACATTACTTTATACAAAATCTCACACCTATGGCAATACACCTATATCTGGCAATGGAACATGCTCACAGTTTCATGTGTGTGGATCGTGCATTATGAACCCAAATCATGACTCACACAGAATTACAGAAAGGTGTGAATGATCTCAGAGCCATCCATTCACTGGCCCTGGCCATCAGGGGACAAGGATAAGTGAAAATGTCAGTGCAAATATGCATGAGGCTCTGTTCCAGACAGAAGCTGCTGTGGCTGGCCAATAGATGTTTGAGTGATATACATTTCACAGTTGGAGTGTCAATAGTCTAGTGGCCACGCAAGTGCATACTGGTCACATCCATGTTGCACTCTCCTCACACATGGTTGAGTTGCATGTGAGCGTGAAAAACCACATATCTGGCTGAGGTCAATATGGCGATGGGGATTAGGAAGATTATGGCAACACATATGCCTGTTGGTTTCATCAGCCACCAACTTAAGGACAGCGTAATGGGGTCCTTGAGTTTTCTGGACCTAGGCATCCACTAAGGATTGTTTGGTAATTGAACAAAGTGCCTAGGATTAGAGTGGTGTCAGTAGACATATAGGTGAGACTTTCACATTTTGCAAGTAGACAAGTTTTGAGCAGAGGCTCAGTAATGATGCACAGCCCAACCTCCATTTGTCCACTGGGAGGACTTCTACTCTCATCCATGTCTGTATTTAGGTATGTTATCCTAATCCTCCAAACCATGACATGTTGCAGGGCCTAATATTCACCAACATGATTGCACAGGTCATCGACTGTCAGTCATCTATACTTTAGACGCACACTGATATCAGTTTGAATGTGTGATGTATGTGTGACGTACCATATTGTGTCTGTATGCACTGCATTTCACAAATGCATGCTCTGCTACATACTCACACATCTGTATATTGTTTTGTCTGTCTTTGTGCAGGTAATAACTCAGCAGATGAGGAGATGGAGGCACATACAACCACCAGTGCAGCCCGGGGTGCTGTGTCTAGTGAGAATGCCCACGTGCTGCAGAGCATCACCAGCAGGCCCGCCAACCCTTCGGTATTACCCAAATTGACCTTTTACAATTGACCGTTTGTCCTATTTGACCTACTAATCAATTACCTTTTTTACCTTCTTTACAATTGACCCTTAATTGGTACATGCACAATGTACCAAGAGTACAGCCATACAAGCTTGGGCCTTCTTATCGCACACTAGCTTTTTGCTGGTTCTTGCAATCATTTTCGACACAGGACTTGGTTAGAGGGTGGGAATAAGCCATCACTAAAGGTCCTTCATGAAGTGTTTAACAATCATTTTGTTAATCGCAGTTATTTAGGTGGAAGTGCAATTTAAACAGTTACATCATTAATGATGTGCGCTCTGCAGCATGTTTGTGTTCCGACCACACTCAGTAGTTTGTTTTTATACCCATCACACACTAATTTGACAGTCTTTGCTTACTGTTGTTTTTTGTAATTTTAGAACAGTTTTTAAACTGCAATGTATGGCCCGGTCCCCCTTCTGAGCATACCAGGCAAGACAAGACCCTCGCTTGGTGATTTCCCCTATTGCCAATTAACGGCATGGCTCTTAAATATTCTCTATTTATAACCGTGGAGCGGCTGGGGTAGGCCGAGTTAACAGTCTCTTGTGAGAAGCATTGTGGCCATAAATGTTGCATCCACAACCCGGGAGCGAACATTTTTCTGAAGGCAGTGGTTGTATTACCTGGATCTGAACCTTTACTTTTTGCATTTACAAGGGCAAATGCTTTACCTATTTTCATGAAGATCAAGTGCTGTACTGCCATGATGCTGTTCGGGGTTGGAAAGAGACGTACCAGGGCCCTACTAGACTTTTCAGAAGCCACCAGCTTCTCAGGTAACGCTTGCGATTTTCCTACAGGCCATACCACTTCTTTAAGATGAAGTTTGGCAAGTCCATGCCATGCACTGTGCTATTTACTGTTTCTTTTGGGGATTGTGGATATTAACAGCAGATGTCTGCTCTCTCGTGCATGCCTTTTTTTACGTCTGCAGCACACATTAAAATAATGTTGCACATCATTTTCTGACCAATTCTGGTAATGTATTTCGTCAAATTCTACAGGTTTGATTTCCCTGTATGCAGTGAGAAATAAAGTAGCAGTTTTTCTGCAGAAAATGAAAATGGCAACTTTATTTCTCACTTTGACGTGCCGATCTCAACCACAATGCTAGCTTTATTTAGGATGATCTTTTTCGAACAAAAGCGCATTTATGTTTTTATTTAACCTTGCGTGCAGCTTCAATGGACGAGCTGTTGCTCTCACAATCACTTTGTCTGTGAGCAGTTTTCTCGTGAACAAATGTCACTCAAGCAATTCGTATATATCCAACTCTTCAGATGATGCTGCTGAATCTTGAGTTCCTTGAGGCTGCTGAGTCTGAGGAGGAGACCAAGGAGACCATGGGGCGTGCTTTGGGAAGCCTTGCGCCAATGGTAGATTCAGTTTCTGTAAGATTGCCTTCACTCATAATGGACCCAGCAGCCAAGGCTGGTGTCAATTGAACGGTTGCAGACAACCAGCCAATGACAGTGCAACCCGGCTTGGAAGGCCCTGCACATAAGGTGGATATGTGCCTGCCGGACACTCAGATTGGGAGGAGGAGTTGCTTCGTGAAAGTGCCCAATGGGGTTTAGGTCCTGCAGCAGATGGCAAGGGACATCTATCACCTGGCTGAACATGTCATCTCCTCAACTGCTGCACACACTACTGAACAACCCCTATCACAACAGGATGGGAGAGAGGACACGCAACAACTGAGGCAGGCAATTAGCAAGGATGGTTCAGCTCTCCTGCAATTTCTGCATGATGAGTTATTGGCCTCCAGGGACCACCAGTGGCAGGTGATGGACAACTTGAGGGAAACACTTCTTGTGGAGATGTTGTCCTCAAGGGTATTCCAGCATCAAAATGCAGAAGCCCATAGTAAATGCCTTCAGGCATAACTGCTGTCTGTGAGGGAATACCTATGTCAAGACGTGGAAGCCCAGTGCAAATGTCTGCATGCAGAGATGTTGGCTTTGAGGGTATCCCACGTTAAGACGTGGAAGCACAGAGCAAATGCCGGCAGGCTGAGATGTTGACATTAAGGATGCTTGCCACCAAGACACTGAGACCCTGGGGCAGGCTCTGCATGATGAAATGTTTGCCACAAGGGATCTCCACTGCCAAGAAATGGCTTCCTTCGACAATCTCTCAAAATACAGTTGGAGACATCAAGAGTGAGAATGCATAATGACTCTGTGAACAATCACAACGTACATTACCAGAAACTTGAAGCAATTGGGACCATCATGCAGTTCAAGAGTGACCATGGTCAATGAGAACCAGGCTTTGGCACTACATGGCCAGAGTGCACGGTCCAAGGATCCACCACAGGATGGTGGTCCCAGTTGAAACATGCAGGTGTTTCCTTTGCCCATGTCCACACACACACACCTATCCTCTTGCCAATACCAGCCCTTCTTCATGTGCCCTGGGGTCCATGAGCCCCTGGAGGAGCTATGCAATTTGATTCAGATGTGTGGAACCCGTTCCCCCTCCATAGTGAATTCTATTTGCTTTGTGACCCAGTCCAAGGTAGACTATTTTCATTTTTTGTCATTGTCCAGGGTGGACTCTATTTGATTTGTACCCCTGTTCAAGGTGGACTATTCATTATTATTTAATGTTTTCCCTCATGTCAGGGCCATTGCCCTCTTGAGGGCATTTTCAGTCGGAGGACTGGACATACGGCCATGCACAGTGGAGTAAACTGACATGGTGTTGTGGACTGGTAAAGCCTCCCACTGTCACGACCCGTGACCCAGAACCCCACTGGCATGGTCACATGCCAGGAAGGGCTAGGACTCGGGGTTCATTTGGGGCCCCAAGGGTCTTACATTATCATCACAGACTCTCCTGGATTCAGTCCAGGCGCCTTTGGCGCCAGGCTCGTGTTCAGATTGGGACTTTTACTTGAAGGGACTACTTTTTCTGTAAAGGCCTGCAGCCAACACGGAGGCACCCATACATTCTAGTTCCTGAGAACCAGACTGTGCGGTGCAGTGTTTTAGGGTGTGGTAGCCCAGACTACTTTACCTGGACTACTTTACAGAGGACTACATAAGCCACAACCCAGCTACAGAACGTACTTCGCGTTATTCTGCAGCCAGCAGCGTGATGTTCATCGTGTTCGGAGACCAGCACCCGGCGATCCTGAAATAGCGGACCTGCAGAGGAGACAAAAGAACATCATTAGCAGTCTCAGCTTACCTGCAACTTTTCCATCCGTCGATTACTGCTGCTCGCGGTCTTCCATCGAGTTGGCAGCATCTTCAGGACATCACACACGCACCGGAACGAAGCACCTGGAGGGAGAGATAAAGAAGGACAACATTAAACAGGTTACTCACGGCATTCACAGCAGTAACCATAAAGTCCTCACCTGGCTGGGCATTTCTTGGCCGGTTCCACTCCCGAAATCTTCGCACGCCCAGAAAGACCATCGCAATCTGAAAAGGAATAAAGAATACAGGTTAGCCCAAAAAGACATTAGTGTGCCGCCACTTCGCACTTAACCTACCATCCATCATACGCTCCCGCGTCCATAATCCCGGCAGGCGCCTGATCCAAGCTGCGCAACCATCGAACCTCTGTACACCTAAGGGGGAAACAAACAAGGAAAGACATTAATAGCAAGAAAGAAAAGCAAAGGCTTCTAGAGACTGCCATAATCAGACTTACCTCCTTAAAGACACTTGAATGGTTGGCTCCAGTGAAGTTATCTCGGTCGCTTCAACCCGCAGAAAACTACGCGCCTCTGCGCAGAAAGCAGGACGGAGAACACGCCAGACATCATAACAAGGTGAGGATGGGGCAATCAGGTCGAGTCCAAGGGGCTGGTGGGAGGAAACAAAATCAGTTCCTAAGTCCAGTCCTCCTGTGTTTTCAGGCCCACCTGCCATAAAAGACATCACCCCGAATTTGGCACGTCCAGGGTGAATCCGGCAACCAGGGCATACGGGCGTCCCCCTGGATACCAGGTGAGCGTAACACCCATATACAGGTGCACATCCCATTCTACATTGATTCTCATATATTTAATATGTATGACTGACTCCTTTAGCTGGTTCAAATAAATATTCTATGTTTTTACAAGTATCTTGCCTCATCCGGTGCCCACACTTCCTGAGAGGACCACCCACCATCCTATTTCCACCCCTATGCTGGATAATGGCACTCCTTGCACCATTGCAGAGGCCCAGTGTTACAATGAGGTGGCGAGAAATGCACAGCACTACATCTGTACCAGCAGGTAAGGTTGTTCACTTGTTCACTGTTGATCATGTTCATGCCTGGTGATGTATGCAACCCAAAAGTGGCATACCATGGCACATTTAGGGTTTGCATGGATGATGTGATTAAGTGATGTTTGAGTTATAGTCACTATCACTGAAGATGTGAGTTTACCTACATGTCTGTGTGTTTGCATGTCTCCTTTATCAGCCATGCATGTGTTTTGGGTTTCTCGTTGCACATCCACAACGTACTGCTTGGATACAGTCTCCTTGGGATTTTCCTGTTTAAATGCTTCTGGTGGGAGCTGTGTGTCATTCCTTTTGCACTCCTGTCACGCCAGCTGCGCATGCCATCTCCTGCCATGTGTCATATTCAGTGGCCACTCCAAGATCATGTGTGGACTGTCATATTGGGCACTCTGGTGAATTCCCTGTCAGCCTCTGCACCCTAGGACTTGTTTGTGTGGTGTTTCCACATTTTCTCATGGGAACTGAGTTGACATTTCCATGGTCTATTTTGTTTTCCAGTGCACCCCTCTCCATGTTGTGCGCAAAACACCTGTCTGCCTCTTTCTTCATAGATGGATGATCCAGTTGATATGTATGCATGTGGGGGATGCTTGTAGTGAGCAGTGCATTGCTGGTGAGGTGCAGGTGCAGGTGCTGGATACCAGCATGTCCTTCTCATGTGTCATTAGTCATATGTCATGTTGCTGATGTGTTCCCATTAATATGGTTAATGAATGTTCATTAAGAGTGGTGTGTTACCATATCTTTTCATTCATGTTTGTGTATTCTGTGGTTGGCTAGTTTGCATTTCTCGTATTCCTGAAGAGCATATTCATGTTTGAATGGGGGAAATGTTGAGGTCCTCAGAGTCATGCATGTGGAGAGGGTGGGTGGGCAGCTGTTGATTTTCCTCAGTTCAGGAGCACTTACAGGGTTGTGATATGTGAAGGTGAGCAGATGCGGCAACAAAGGTGCAGTGGGAGATATCATGAACATCCTCACCTGCTTGCATAGGCATGCACTGTGGAATGAAACAAGGACTGGCTCAGGGAATCCTGTACGGAACTTGAAAACTTGACAGCTATGGCCTACCCAGTGGAGCCCACAGTCCACCGGCCCTGCAATGCTATAATGCGTTTATCTGTTGCCTGCCCTGCGAAAGACCATGCAGCCTGTCCCCATAACCCGCTTGGGTGTTGCCTCCCACAGGCAAGCAGCAGGTGGATAGGTTTTGCCAGGGCACCAAGGGCCCTTAACATCTGGGCACATTGGAATGCATTGCACTACCAGGTGGCTGCTTTCCAAGCCCGGCAATCTGGTATTGGGCCATAATAATGGGCGGAAGAACGAAATGAGCTGCATGCTCTAGAAATCAGATTTGAGCCAATTATAAAATGTACTCAATTTGGGTATATAAGGAGGCTGGACACTTTTGGGAAGACCTCCCCCCTTCTCACCCAGGGTACATAGACAACAAGAAAGCTTAGTCACCGTCCCCTGCAATACTGTAGGCAGTGTGTATGGGTCCTGTCTGTGCTCCACTTGATTCACACTGTCCAACCTAGGTCCCTATGGTGAAACCACAGCACCCCCCAAGCTGGACAAGGACCGCAACCCACTCAATTTACCAGGTCGGGTGCTGTAACCCCAATGTGGGCCTTTTAAGCCACCGCCGAGGATGTTTCTACAGCAGTTCAGAACAACTGTTTCATGGGGTGCTAACCCACCCTGTCACCACATAAGTACATGGAGAAACCCTTCCTCCTTGAAGTTGTACCTGGGCCCAGCCTCTCCCCTTCCACCCCCCACACCCCAGAGTAAGCTGGGAAACTTGTTCCCTTGTGGTTGACCTGTCCGCCTCAACCCATGTTTTGCTGGGGGGCACACTCTGATGCTTGTCTCCCGTAGTTGGCCCATAGGGTGTGAAGGTTGTCCAGAGGCAGGCGCAAGGCTCTCCCATTGCCATCCTCCAACAGGTGTGGCTACCGGGTTGATCCTGCCAGTGGCATATGCATGTTTCAAAGATTGAGCCATACACATGTAAGTACACAGTCTGTACAGTGACACTGAGAATGGCTCGTTGAATTCATGATGCTTCCTTTTGTAAGTGACTCCAATCAAGCAATCCCACTAAGTCAGTGCCTTGTCTGGGATGCCCAAGGGAAGCCCTTATTTATGTATTTTTATGGCAAGTTATAATCTGGATGATGAACTCTTGTATAACACCCCTCTCTTAGAATCCCCCTTGACCCCACTGAGCCAAGAAGTAGGCTTGTTTTGCAAATTTAAAAGGTTTATTTGAAAAATTAAACTATATATATATATATATATATATATATATATATATATATATATCACACTTCTATAAATACATTGATAATGGATAGCACAGTTGTGAATATGAGCAGTAATCAGCAATAGGTAATCCTACAGTAGCACAGTTCTTGATTACTTATGAATAGGAACAGAAGAATGAGGTGGGAAAGAATGCTTTATATGGTTCAAGGAAACACAATGATGAATGAAATGCAGTACAGAAAATAACTTGATATGGCTTCAACAAAAGACAATGTAATCACTTTTCCTTGACAATTCACCCCCCCCCTTTATGCAATATAAGGAGATGGAAAGAAGACCCACAGTTCTCAGGAATGCAATCAAATATAATTCAGTTCCCCCCTAGCAAGCTTAGAGGAAAACAGGTATGAGTTTTAACACAGGCAAGATACTTTGATGTGGTTGCAATTAAGTGAAAAATATGCTAAAAAGGCTTTTAATTCCCTATAGGGGGTTCAGGGTGGGTGATATCTAGTTTATATTAGTTCAGGCTCACTTTAGCAATGCTCTATGAGTAACTAGCAGGTTAAAACGAATTTTAGCAAAGGAAAGCAAGGAGCTGCTGATTTTTACACGTGGCTGAAATTGTGCAAAATGTCAAATCGTGGCAAAGTTAATTGCGTGCGTCGAGCGTAATTACGGAGGCCCTATAAGGAGTAGGAAGTCGGTTCTAGGTTCGTTGGAAATCCTAGAACCTTAGCTTTAAGATGACAGTTAAAACTTGCTCCTAGCACAAACGGTTCCAGAGATACGGGCGATTTAGTCAAGGTAGTTTTTCAGATTTGAAATTTTAAAGCTCAGAATGACAGATGACAGTTTTCAGTTTTAAAGATGACAGAATGACACGATTCTAGGAGGCAGTTCTAATAGGCTAAAATAGTTTGGATTAGATTATTTTAAACTAAGAGATTGGTTTTGGCACAGTGAGTACTCACACTATATTTATGAAATAAGCCGTCAAGGTCTGGTCAGGTTGGACGGGACTTCCGGCGAGTGGTTCTGAAGTCCTGGCTATCTGGGTCAGCTCTGCTCTCTGGGTCTGTCAAGCACCGGTTCTGCTCACAACGGTCTGGTTTGTGGTTCTCTCTGGTTCCGGATACAGCACTTCTTTCTGGATACTGCTACAGGTTCTTGCAAAAGTTCTTGGCAAAAAATTCAAACAGCTCGTCTGGCTGTTGAATAGTTTGGTTGGTTTTGAGGCTTGCTGAAGAGGATTCAGCTTGTGGATTCAGGCCTCTCTGCTACAAATTCTGGCGTTAATTTCTGCTACAGGTTCTGGAGATTGATGGATTTGAAGTCTGGATCTCTGGATGTGAAGTCTGAAGTCTCCTGGCAAAGCGTCCCGCAAGAAATTGGAAAGTGAATGTCCCTACCTGTCCTGCACTGTCTGCTTTTATGTGTTTAGAAAGTGGGTGTGTGCGTGGCATAACTGAGCCTGCCCCTCTCTACGTGTCATTGGCCCAATTCTCCCCTCTCCCATGATTGGGGGAAGGAAATGGATTGTCATCATGATGAGGTCTGTTTATGGGTCAGAGGATCCTCCCCTGGTCAATTTGCCCACAAATCTATATTTGATTCAAATACATATTTCCCAGAAACACAAGTGGTTGACATTACATGCACATATTACAGAGGAATTAAGACAGGTCTCTGTTCAAGCCCCATGTTCCTGCGAGCTGGGATTCAGAAATGACAACATTTTGCGCTTTTTGGTCGGTTTACCAATATCGGACATTTACCAAAAATTACACAAATGTGCGCAAGGAGTATGGACATTAATTGATGAAGTGTCAGATTTTTAACATGCAGACATCTGGAGTAAGACCCTATTTTCCGTTAGCAACCCCCCAGAATACACCACAGGGTCCTAACACCTCTTAAAACGTGCACAGAAAAATCACAAGAATAAAGATATTACTTATATAATTCTGACAAGTCCGTACTATGAATTATCCATCTTTTGTTTAACTTGTGCTCTGGCCCAAAGGGGTGTGGTTTCCACCAAGCACATGGTGGAGTTTATGGTTTGTCCACTTCCCCCAAGCTCAGTTTGCTCTCACAGGCACTGCCCCTCCCAGTTTCTCCCAAGAGGAAGCCATTTACGACCCCCCCAATATAACATTTGCCTGAGTCCAGAACAGGGCTTTGTTCAATTTACTGCAGTCTGCAGGTACCCCTCCCTTAATTCAATCAGAGAGGTGTGATCTCCTTTTGGTGGGGGCAGCAGGATGCAGCCAGGCCTGGGAAGAGTTGTTGAGCCAGTTCAACTCCGGTCGGGGGTAGTTGTCAGGCAGAATTCAATTTCTTTAAACCAAGCTTCAGCTAAATGTCCTGCTTGTTCCCAGTTTAAATCAAACTTACAATTTTTACACATGCAGCTAGAATGCTGATTCTAAGTTCAAAACCATGACATTTAACAGTTGCTAACTATGTGACACTCAAAAGTAGGTCACTCATTTAATTTAAACATTTCGATTTTAGTGGTTTTAAATCCAATTTCAATTAAGCTGCTGACATCCACAGCTCAGCCAGTTTTGTTATAAACATTGTTTTGGGCTCTTCATCTTTCCAGATTTAGTATGCACTCAAGAATTCATTCTGCCACATGTCTGCTGGTGTTCAGTGAGATTTTTGGATATCTCGCAATGTTTGAAATGGGAATTTTGAGCTTGCATTCAGAGAAACAAAGGGTGATTTTTAAAGTGATTTTTAGCTAACAGGCACTGCTGTTTTTCTCTTTGGCACCCCATTTCACCCATTGCTCTTCTGACCCAGCACGCTCGCACTGGTGGGTGGCAGGTCAGCCGATTATTTTGGTGTGCGCACAACTGCGCAGTTCTCCTGGACTCTGGGATGGAATGATGGGCGGCGACAGCTCATCCCCACATCTACCCAGTCTATTGGTTCAACATAGGTCAAAACCCTTGCCAAACCCCCCCGCCCGACTGCGCTTTGATTGAGTCAAGGGGAAGTCGGGTGTAAAGGATGTTTTGAGCCCTGAGCTGGTATGTCCGCATTATCTTCTTCCAATTCTGTAGATGGCACAGTTCAGCATCTTTTCCTCCACCCAGTTTGATCGATCAGTTCTCCTCGCCGGTCCTGATGGGAATATTGGGCGGTACCCCGGGCCCCTCGGATCTTTGCTCCCGGTCCCCGGTCGTCCTCCTTGGCCAGTCTCCAGTTTTCTTTCTCCTAGGACGACAAAGCAAAAGCGGCAATACCTATTCATAGACATTTTTCCACCACTATTGATATAGTGGGGCGACATATACATTTTATAAATCACGAGAATAGATCATAGCATTCTTATTTTGAAAAACAAGATATCATCATGAAACATTTTTTTTTTCAATCATAATATTTTAGAGACTATATGTGGGATATTTTAGGATGGGAACTGAATTAATATGGAGTGGTCCCCTCTGGTATTGCAGAGGACTCCTCCAGTTGCTGCAGAGTGTGCCTGGGATGGCAACCCTTTAGCTGATTTATATGTACCCACTTGTCTTCCCCTTCCGCCAGACTACCTTTGGGGATGCAGATCTTATATGCTACAGGGGAGATCTTGTCTATAATTTCAAACGGTTCCTTCCATGTAGGCAAACATTTTCGCTGTTTGGCCTGGTTCCTTTGGAAATTGTATAGATAAACCCGGTCTCCCACAGTATATTCCTTCCTGGTGGTCTTCAGGTCGTAGTGGGATTTCATGCTATCAGCTGATCTTTCTAGATTCCGCTGAGCATAGGCAAAAGCAGTTGAAGGTGTTTCCTTAAATTCTCCACATACTCATGAGTTGTGGAGGCATTTATCAACGTCTGCTCTTGGGTCCTGTAGAGCAAATGCTGGGGAAGCACCATCTTGCGTCCGGTCATCAACTCAAATGGTGACATTTTAGTTGCAGATGAAGGGGTAGATCTGATGGCCATTAGGACCAGAGGTAATCGAATATCCCAACTTGGCCCAGAATCTGCCACAAACTTTTTTAATATGCTCACAATGGTTCGGTCGTATCTCTCTACTGCTCCAGAAGAAGCTGTCCGGTAAGCAATATGTAGCTTCCTTTTGACCCCCCAGTATCTCCCACTACTTCTGTCTGACTCAATCCTTTGAGGTAGACCAAAACGGGAAAAGATGTGGTTAATCATCAGGGCAGCTGCTGTTTCTGCCTTGCAGTTTGGGGCCGGGAGACATTCCACTCACTTGGTAAACAAGCATGTGACGGTCAACATGTACTTGTTTCCTCTTGACGAGCGGATTACAGGGCCTACGAAGTCGATTTGCAAATCTGACCATGGCAGTGTCATCCCCCTCTTTTGGAGAGGCGCACGGTGTGTGAGGGATGATGGCTGAAATTGTGCACACACCAGACACTCCTTCCAGTATTGGTCGAGGACCTGCCCCATGTGTGGCCAGTATGCAACCTCTCTTAAGATTTCCAGTGTTGTATGAAACCCCCTATGACCGGCGGTGGCCGCATCATGGGCGTGACTTAACATCAGGCTTCGGAATGAGGTAGGGACCACCCACTGATCATGGCCAGCTTGGGATTTCCTTACCAACAAACCGTCTTGGATTCGGAACCTTTTTGGGCATTTCATCAACACTCTTAGGTCCTCCTTCCCAAATTTATCGGTATCCGTCAGGGGAAAGTTCCCCGGGTCCTCAATGTGGTAAAATTTACCAATTATTGGATCCCCCTTTTGAGCCGTAATTAAATCAGCATCAGGGGTCTCCTTACTCCATTGTGCAGTTGAAAAATCATTGTGAGCATTTGTCTGGGACCTAGTGATAGCAGTGACCTGGATTTCCCCCAACAGGGACTCTATTTCTATTAGATCCCCTTGGATGGCCCTGGTTTTGGCCAGCTGATCAGCTAAGTCATTTCCAGTTTTGTCTGGTCCCTCTACTTTGGAATGACCCTTGATCTTTTTCCAATAGATGGTCATCCCATTCAAGGTGACCAGATCATCAATGTTTTGGATTAACTTCCCATGTTTCAAGGGTTTGTTATTAGCACATAACATACCTCTGGTTTTCCAATTAACCAGGTGCTTCACGAACCCGTTCCGTACATAATCCGAATCTGTGATTATAACCAGTTCGTGGAGTTGATGTTGGACAGCAGTGAGGATGGCCTGATGCACAGCCATCAACTCTGCCACCTGACTACTTCGGAGACCAATTTTGTACCCAGCGGAGGGTTCTGGGAACTCCTTCACCCATTTATTCCCTACGCCAGCCACCAGTTCTTTCTCCCCGTTGTTGTCAACATGGTACGAGCATCCATCCACATAGACAGTGGGCATTCCCTCACACTTGTCTTCTTCAAAGACTTTGTGTGGGGAATTAAAGTATGCTTCCATGTTGTCCTTGATTTTTAGACTTTCGTCCTCGAGACAGTTTTCTCTGGCACAATCATGCAAGTCAGCCAGACCTTGTGCGAGGGGACTCTTCTTGTTTTGGCCATATCTGACCTCTACAGGAAAGCCCTGCATTGACAGAATCCAGGAAGTAATTCGGGAATTATTCACATTTCCGGCCCGGATTCTGTCACTTTGGAGGTATTGCAGAGGCTAGTGTGGAGTCTCCACTATTATGTGTTCCCCCTGGATGAACGGGCGGTAATTCTTCAATGCCCACACCGTTGACAGGAGTGCCTTCTCACAATCGTTGAATTTTTCCTCCACAGAGGATAAAGTTTTGCTCGCATAGGAGATTACTTTATTGACCTTGTCATGCTTTTGGTATGATACTGCCGTCAAGCACGTATTAGAGAACCCTGTCTCCAGGAAGAACTCCTTGTTTCTGACAGGGTAAGCTAGGCAAGGCGCTTGTGAGAGGCTTCTCTTGAGTTGTCTTACTGCCTCGGATTGTTCTGGACCCCATTCCCACTTGACCCCCCCCTTCAAGAGATGAATCAGGGGTCTGGTGATCTCTGCGTAGCCCTCAATGAACTTTCTGCTGTAATTAGTCAGTCCAAGGAGGCTCCTTAGTTCCCGCAGAGTTGTGGGATCCTTCAGTTTCTGGAGTGCTTCCACTTTCTTTTCCTGGGGACAGAGACCCTGAGGAGTAATCTCATGGCCCAAGAAATTAACACGGGTTCTACACCACTGTGCTTTCTGAAAGGAAAGTTTTGCTCCGGCGGCCCTCAACTGTGTCAGAACATAACGGATCTCCGCTATGTGTTCCTCCACAGATGAACTTTTGATGAGGACATCATCTACATAAGCCAGGTTACCCCTCGCACCCAGGTCAGGCATGGCCTTATGTAGGAAAATGTTGAATTCATTGCCGGAGTTGAGGTATCCGAAGGGAGTCCGGGTCCATGTCTACTGCTGGCCCCCAAAGGTAAAAGCCAGTTTGTATTGGTCCTCCCTACTGACAGGCACGGTCCAGTATCCATTGGTCAGGTCTATTGCTGTGAATACCTGTGACCCCTGAAACTGGGCCAGCCCTTGGTCAATGTAGGGCAGAGGCCATCGGGAAGTATGGACCCATTTGTTGAGCTCCCTAAGGTCGGTGCAGAGTCTCCACTGGCCGTTTGGCTTCAATATTCCCAGCACCGGATTATTGAAGGTGCTGTGTACTGGACGGATTATACCCCGGGACTCAAGGTTCTTAATTATTCAGGTAAGGGACTCCATGGATGCGAGAGGCAAACGATATTGCTTCACAAACACTGGAGTCATTCCAGGGTCTGTGGGAATTGTTGTGGTGTGGAAGTTGGTGCGACCACAGTCATATGAGTCTACCGCAAAGAGTTCTTGGAAATCCAAGAAAACTTGTTTCAACTTTTGCTTCTGTTCCAGAGTCACGCAGGCATCAGCTAGGTTGACTCTCTCTTCCACCATCTGCCTGAAGCCTGGAAAGACTTCTGGTTTTGCTATCTCAGCGGCCTCCTCTAGCTGGGTGGAGAAGTCCCTGGTCAGAGTGCTGATTTGGACTGGAGGCTTCAGGTGGGAAAGGCAGCCCTCATGGACCTGGAACATCACCTCATCCCTCCTGAAGTCACAAGTCACATCTTCCTTACCATAAGGGCAAGAAGTGTACACCAGGAAGTTCCCCCCATGCCGGGTGAAAATCCTGTCTGGTGGTGTATTGTCATCACTGTCACTGTCAAAACAGTCCTTGGGGATTTGTCCTAACAGTTAATTTCCTAAATCAATGGAGAAATGTCGCTCATCAACCGCCATTCCAATGATGGTGTATGCGGCTAGAGTCATACTCTGTAAGTCGCTGTTATCCGCCTCTATTGGAATGGTGTCATGTTCTATGTTGACTAATGGTGTTGGGTTTACCCCTAACCCTTGCTGTTGGAGAGAAGCATTTAGATGAATATAAGCATCAGGGTTTTTCAATTTTTGTCCTCTTTTAACTTTCACTTCCAGGGAGAATTGTCGGGTCCTTTCTGGGATGGTGACTTCCTCTTTAATCTGAATTTCAACTGCATAAGGTAGCAATTGAGCTGACCTAAATGCTTTTTCTGAATCATCAGAGCCCATGGGATTATCCGCTAATCGGGACCAAGCTTTGAACTTTATTAGGTCCAAACTAATGGCAAAGCGATTGAGAATGTAACTGCCTAAGTAAAAGGCGGCAGTGACGTCTCGCCCGACCCAACAATTATGGACTATGCGCTTGTTGCCAATGGAGATTTTGAGCATACACCTGCTTGGCAGGAGATGTTTGGAATTGGGTGCTTCCAGGTCCATTCCCCATTTATCTATCAGTTTGAATGTGGGAATGGCTGGATCTTTTGGGAGTTGGCGGAACATGGCTTCGCTGATGAAGCTCTTACCGTTGTTCACACACACTCAAGTGAGAACAGAGTCCTTCCCATCATTTAACTGAACAGGGATGAACAACTGCTCTCCAATTTGCTGAATATCAGCCAGGCTCTGAGCTGATTTCACATCTTTCTGGACTATAGGAGTGGGAGTGTCTGATTGTGGATTGGTAAAGAATTTCAGAGTGTTTCCTTCCAGTGTGGAATACCACCTTAAACTGGAAGGAAGGTTGATTTTCAGAAATAGAGAGGACCCCCCATCACCAGTCTGTTGTCCTACTGCTATTACTGTCACATCTGGAATTTGGTTGTTCTGGAAGTGAAATTCTACTTGGTCAGATTTTTGTTCAACCATGTGGCAGGTGCCGTTTAAACTAACATGGTTGACACTCTGTTTTAATTTTATTGGTCGGCTATTCTGGGTCCAGAGGACCTTGTTTACACAATCTATTAGGGGTGACAACCTTCTCAAGAGGTCATTCTCTAGTAAACAAGGGGTGCCCTCTGGAGTCACTAGTATGACCGGGTGTTTCACCTTGTGTCGCCCAATTTTGATGTCCAAATCTGCAGTCCCCTCGACAGGAATTTCCTTCCCGTCAAGGTTCTGCAGTTTTCCAGGAAGAGAGGTGAGAGGAATACGGTAATTCTCCCCCCTTCCTGCATTTAGTTCATCAAAGGCCCTTTTGGACAGAAGGGTAGCTTGGGGTCCAGTGTCCACCAGAGTCGAAATTGTACCCTGCCCCTGTACTTGTACCGGGGCATAATATCTTCCCTCCTTCTCCTCAAGGGGGCACAGATAATGCACATTTTTGTACAACTGGTGGGCTAATTCTCTGGTTTTGGACATTGCTAGCGAAGAGATTTGGGCAGAATTCTGTGGAGAGCCTGGGGAATCTGAAAGAAAAAGTTGGCAACTGGAAATGGTTTCGGGTCCTGGGCCGCCCCCCCCTTTTTGGATGCAGTCATCAGGATGGGTTGCACCCATGGGATTTTGGTATTGTTGGTTCTGGGATAGAATGATGGGCGGCGACAGCTCAGTCCCCACATCTACCCAGTCTGTTGATTCGGTTTTAGGTTCCCCTGGTTCCAGTTCTGGGCCGCCCCTGCCTTTTGGGAGGCAGTCACCAGGATGGGTTTGAACCAGGGGTTTTTGGTTTTGTTGGTTCTGGGATAGGATGGTGGGCGACGACAGCTCAATCCCCACATCTACCCAGTCTGGATTGGAATCTCTTGGGGCCCATTTTTCCTTGGGAAGAGTTCCCCCATCTCTGAAGGAGAAGATCCTTTCCCAGCGTCCTCTGAGGATCCCTCTCCCTCAAATTGGAAGACCTGTACCTCCTCCACAAAATGGGTCTGTTTGGGTCCTTTGTTTCTCCTACCTCCTCTTTGCTCTTTGGGTGGCAGACTTTCAGGGGTAGGAGATTTTGTTTCCGGTTCCTGGTTTTCCAGGGGCTGTTTACAAGTTGGGAAGGAAGCTTCCTCCCAAGCTTTACACCCCCCTTCCACTTGTGTCTCCTCCCTGGGAACCGGTGGGTTATCGGGGTGCTGCCCCCGTCATTGTTCTGGAGCACCAGGCCCAGAGTTTGGGGCATTCTACGGTGGCATGCTCACCTGAGGGTTCTGTTGAGCACTCAGTATGTGACCCAGATCCCGTGCCATATTTTAGACCTGGCGCTCAAGTTGTGAAACCCGCTCAGGCTGATACGGGGCTCTATTTTCTCCCCTGGGCTGATCCCGGGAAGGGTAGCTATCCCTTCTCTGGTAATACCCCGGATTGGGAAGATTTGGGTACCCCTCCACCCTTGGCCTCCCCTCTCCCGGATTAGGTTGTCTGGGCTCAGGGAATTGGGGAAAGAAGGATGGATGATTTTGGGGCTGGAAATAGGGTGGATACCTGGGAAAAAAGTTCTGCCCAGGATTTGGTGAATTTCTGCCCTCCTGGGGGAAGTTAGGAGGGAAGTTCCCTGGGTCAGGTGCTTGGCTGGCTCCCCCCCTTGGGCTGGAGGAGTCCACACATAACCCAGGATGGGTCGGTTTCCCTTGTAGCAGGGACTTACATAATCAGGGGAGCGGGGGACCCCATTTGTGGGACTACCTCCTCGACTCCCTGTCTGTGACTGGCCCGAGGGCCTTCTGGGCTGTGAATTATTTGGTGCAGGCAGGTTTTTAGGCCCCCCCATCTCCAAATCTAAAACGGGGGCAACCTTTACCTCTGCCACCTTGGCAGCAGCAGGGGTGCTGTTGGTTTTGGGGTTTTTCTGCGCATTACTTTTAATTTCTATGGGCTTCTGCACCTCATAGATCCGTGTAGCCTGTTCAATGACCCAGTCTAGTGACCTCTTCCCGTGAAAAACTCTCACTAGCTGGGTCATGATGTATTTGGGCAAGGCATGGAAAAAAGTATTGACAAATTCTCTGAGGTCCATGCTCACCATTCTGGTGGTCTGCGCAAAGGCACGCTTCAATTCATGCACGAATTCTTGTGGGGCCTGATCCTCCCCACATTGCAAATTGTAGGCTGCCTTGCGAGCCTCTTGAGGATTTCTATGAACAGAAAAATGTTTCAAGATGGCCGCCCTATATGCGGACCATCTTGAATGGTTTTGGTCCTCCAGCCCTGCAAAGAAACTGGAGTATTCTGGGGAGAATGTCCATTTGACGTACTGGATGCAGCTACTGCTGTCCTTCAAATGGAAAGTCTCCATCATTTGCTCTTAGAGCTCCAAGTGTTTCCAAACAGAATGCTTGGCGTTCTTATGATAAGGCCTGATGACACTCCTTATTGCCTTTATTTGTTTCAATGGGTCCTTAAGCAAGGCCCTTTTTGCCTTATTGGCCTTTTTGGTTCGGGTAACCCTGGTCCATTCATCCTCTGACTCCGAAGCACCGCTCCCAGAGGTGCCCGTCTGATCTTCCAGGTTTTCCCGGATTCTGCAAGCCTGGGAATGGCTCGTAGAATGTGGGGACCTGGTCTCCTGTGTCCTGTAACGCTCAGAGGAGTCTTCCGATCCCTCCTTGCTGACAGGATTTGCTGGGTACCCCCCCCACTGACCTAACTGGGCAGAGGTTTTCAGGATGCCCTTAATGGGCCTACTCTCCTGGGGTTCCCCACTAAATTGCACTGTGCTTGGGTGCCCATACCCGGATGCCCGCCCCTCCATTCCTGGGTGGTACTGGCCTATGAGCCCCATACTTTTGGCTGGATAGTAATCTGCCATTCCTGTGGCCCTGTGCTCATGCGCGCCAGGGGACATGGGGGTGGCAGAGTCCAGGGACTGGGAGAGATGAAGGCCTCTGGTACCAGGGCTCCTGAGGTTATGCTCAGGCGTTTCCCTTTCCCAGCGAACCTCATCTCTATCAGCCCCTGCTCCCTGTTGCAATGCAAGAGCCTGCGCTTTCATTTCCTCAGTTAAGGCCTTACTAGACTCTATCAGTCTCTCCTGCATGGCTACCTGTTGCTGGAGCCTATCATTGTGCTGACAGAGAGCCTCATTTTCTCTCTGTGCCTCCTGATTGGTCCTGGAGCATTGGGCCAGTCTCTGCTGCAGGAGGGTTACCTCCTGAGTCCCATCCCTACTGGCCTGCTCCTTTCTTGCCAGAGCCTCCTCCACCCTCCTGGTGTGCTCTAGCAAGTCGTGATGCTCTTTTTGGAGGTCACCCAGCCCCTGTAGGGCCAGGTGATTTTCTTCAAAGTTTTCTTTTAATTGGCAGACTTCCTGGCCTAAGGTGTCCCTTTCCTGACTAAGAGCCTGCATCTGTGCCGCCAGGTCATCCCTCTGCCTTTGAAAGGCACCAGCTTTCTGGCGCTCTTCCTGAAATTCTATCTGGGTGTCCAGGTCTTTCAGAATCAGTTTATTGCTCTCCTCTTTTTCTCTATCCAATTGGCTTTGCAGCGTGGCTACCTGCTTTGTGCATGCCCTATTGAAATCTATCTGTTGCTCCAGCTTTTTCTGGCTCTGCAGTAAGGAGTCCAAACTGTCTTGGTGCTCCTTCTGCAAAGCCAGAATTCTGGTATCCTGGTCAGCCTTTTCCTGTTGCAGGATATCCATATCCTCCTTCATTTTAATGATGTATTGTCTACTCTCGTTTTCTGACTCCTGGCTTCTGTGCAGCCTCTGCTCAGAAGAGACCAGGTCAGATTGGGCCTTTTCTATCGCCATCTGTTGCCTATTTGCCAGATCTTGGCCTTCAGCACATTTGTCCTGCATGGCTCCCAATATAGATACACATATGCCGCTATCCTGGCAATCTTATTGTGTTCATCTTTGGCCTTAGGAGCCATGTATAGTTCGCTCAGGGCCACATGTAAGGGGCCCTGATCTCTCCAGATATCTAACCCAGTTGCAGTGACCTGTTTTGTGATTGCCTGCAACCAGGCATCCTGGCCCTGCTCAGTCCATTCACCTCTCACAAATAGCTTATGTAAGAAGTGCTCTCTGGCTATTTTGGCACACTTCCCCCAAGCTCAGTTTGCTCTCACAGGCACTGCCCCTCCCAGTTTCTCCCAAGAGGAAGCCATTTACGACCCCCCCAATATAACATTTGCCTGAGTCCAGGACAGGGCTTTGTTCATATTCCTGCAGTCTGCAGGTACCCCTCCCTTAATTCAATCAGAGAGGTGTGATCTCCTTTTGGTGGGGGCAGCAGGATGCAGCCAGGCCTGGGAAGAGTTGTTGAGCCAGTTCAACTCCGGTTGGGGGTAGTTGTCAGGCAGAATTCAATTTCTTTACGCCAAGCTTCAGCTAAATGTCCTGTTTGTTCCCAGTTTAAATCAAACTTACAATTTTTACACATGCAGCTAGAATGCTGATTCTAAGTTCAAAACCATGACATTTAACAGTTGCAAACTATGTGACTGTGACGGTTTAGGTGCCTGATTTCCCTTTTCTCCCCCTTCTGTCCAGCTCTCCTCACCTGAACTGCCGGAATTACTGCTGGGATCCTGTAGCCGCCGTCGAGTAAGATAGTCCTTCTCCTTTTTTCGATGTGCCTGCTTGTCACGGAGGGAGGCCACCTTGACTGCTGCTGGGAACAGCTGGCCGGGGACCTCCCTTCCGGGACTAAGCCGAAAATAGGGGAAAAAACCCCAGATGGGGAAAAAACCCTGGGACTCCTCAGGTTGTCAGCAAGGTAGTATTGTACGTGGCCGTGTAGGTGAGCAGGAGAAAGTAATAAGCAGGATCCGCGTTGGTTGCAGGAACAGCAAAGCAGCAGGGGGGTCCTACTGAGTGGAAGAATCCCCGAAACCCCTGCCAGCCAAGCAACTAGCGGGGCGAGGACCAGGAATGGGAGGAGGTCAGGAAAAAAGCACCGGCAAGGCACCGGCAAGGCAGTCCAGAGAGAAAGCAGAGGAACGAAGGAAAAAAGGGGCGGAGCCTATCCGCGAGGACGGAACCGCAGAGAACTGAAACAAAAGTCGCCGAGGCACGGTGACTACAGGGAAAACTGGAGGAGAGAGAGGTAAGAGAAAAAACGTACGCCGTGAAGGGGCGCGAGAGCAGAGCAGAGCAGAGCAGAGCAGAGTAGACGGAAGCTGAACGGGGTAGGAGCGAAGAACCAGGAAGCAACGAGGGCTTCCACTGGACAGTTGCAACGCAGGGACCGCTGGGCCGGGAAGGTAATTATACTCCCAGCGGCCCCGCGTCGTGAGGAAGAAGCGTGATGGACACAAAGGAGGGACTAGTGCCCTGCATACCTGTGTCCTAATTTCCAACGCGGGAGAAGCCGCCAAGCGGAACGCCTGCGGGTGACAGTATGCCCCCTTCCAGACCGCATCACCCCCGGCTTCCCTGGGTGCAGGCGGTGAAATCTAGCGAGCAAGCGAGGCGCATGCACCTGAGAAGCAGGTTCCCAAGAGTCCTCCGACTCCGGATAACCCTTCCAGGACAAAAGGTATTCCAACCTGCCTCGATAGAACCTAGAGTCCCTAATGTTGGAGACTTCATATTCTGCTTGAGTGAGGGTCTGTGATGGAGCAAGTCTGGGCACTGGTCTGTGATGGGAATCGAAATAGAAGTCTTTAAGGAGAGAGGAATGAAAGACTGGGTGAATGCGACTTAGAGAAGGCGGCAGCCGAAGACGGTAAGCCACAGGATTGATTTTGAGAAGAATGGGAAAAGGACCCAGATAACGAGGGGACAGTTTAGAGGGTCTTGTCCATTTGGGTAGAAACCGGGTGGACAGCCACACCTTGTCGCCTGGCTTCCAGTCCGGACATTCTTTGCGATGTTTATCCACTCCCATCTTAGATCGTCTCCTGCTGTTCTCCAAACTCTGTAATGCTGTGTCATGGGCATCCTTGATCTGATCTAACACCTCTTCGGCCGTCGGGGAATTGGTGAAACTGGGAATTTCAGGGAGAAAGGACTTAGGGTGAACCCCATAGGTACAAAAGAAAGGTGAAAGACCTATGGCAGAGTGTTTGGCATTGTTATACGAGAATTCTGCAGTAGGGAGTAGGGAAACCCAATTCTCCTGGTGTTGAGTGACGTAACATCTCAGATATAGTTCGAGAGTGGCATTAAGTCGTTCCGTCATCCCGTTGGACTGGGGATGAAAACCCGAAGAGAGTGCTCTCTCAATTCCTAAACGGGTACACAGGGCTGTCCAGAATCTCGAAGTGTACTGGCTTCCCCGGTCCGAGATGATCTTGTCGGGTAGACCGTGTAGCCTGAAAATGTCTCGTGCAAACACTTCAGCCATCTTGGTGGCTGTGGGAACCCCAGAAAGAGGGGAGAAGTGTGCCATCTTGGAGAATGCATCTACCGTGACCATGATGCAGGTACATGATCCAGATTCCGGGAGGTCTACAATGAAATCCGTAGAAACCAACCCCCAAGGGCGAGTAGGCATTTCAACTTGGGTAAGTAATCCCAACGGTTTCCCCGTCGGATATTTTGATCGGGCACAAATAGGACAGGTCTTCACAAAGTCTAGGGTGTCTCTCCTCACGGTGGGCCAGGAAAAGGTTCTCGAGATGAGCTCCAGAGTGTTGATTCCCCCGCGATGACCCGCAAGGCGGGATGTGTGACACCAATCCAGAATCTTCTTCCGCAGCGGGCCTTCCGGAATGTATAGACGTTTCTTGAAGAACAGCCAGCCGTCTTTCTCTTGATAAGGAGAAGCGGGGTGCAACGCAATTCGAGGAAGCTCTTGACTCACGGCGGTCTTAACCCCTTGTAGGAAAGTACTGACCTGGGCCAATATCCGATTGTGATGAAACATGGGTTCAGTGTCTAGTGAAGCCCTTTCCTTGCTGGAGTCCTTGCGAGATAGAGCGTCTGCCAGACGGTTAAGCGAACCGGGAATGTAAGAGATCTGAAAATCATATTGTGAGAAAAGATAGGCCCAACGAGCTTGCCTGGAATTTGAGCACTCCATTTCTTGGAGGGCTTTCAGGTTTTTGTGGTCAGTCCTGATGAGGAATGGATGCCTGGCCCCCATGAGTAAATGGCGCCATTCGTCACAAGCCAATTTCATAGCCAACAACTCCTTTTCTAGGACCGAATAATTCAATTGGCTAGGTGAGAGAGTCTTGGATAAGTAGGCTACTGGATGCTCCACACCGTTGACAGTCTGAAGTAGAACCGCTCCAATCGCGATTGCAGAAGCGTCAGTCTCCAGGATGAAGGGCAAAGTCTGATCTGGGTGGTGGAGGATCGGAGCCGAGCAGAAAAGATGTTTGAGTAGTCTGAAACTGTTTTCGGTATCGGGCGACCAGTAGAACGGAGAGGCCTCTTTCTTGAGTAGGCGAGTGATGGGATATACTACTTCAGAGAAGTTGGGGATGAATCTTCTGTAATAATTGGAAAGTCCCAGAAACCTTTGCACCTCCCGGACAGATGTGGGTGCGGGCCATTCGAGGATGGCCTGAACCTTCCTCTGATCCATATCTATACCCTCTTCGGACAGCTGATAGCCCAGATACTGCACGGAAGGGACCGCGAATTTACACTTCTCAGCCTTCACTAACAGCTCGTTCTTTTGTAGACGTTCCAGGACTTGAGTGACATGCCCGATATGTTCTTGTAGGTTGGGGGAGTAGATAAGGATATCATCCAAATAGATGATGACGGAAGTAGAGAGCATGTCAGAAAACATTCTGTCCATAAATCTTTGGAACACAGCCGGGGCGTTAACTAGCCCGAATGGCATCACCTTATACTCATATAGGCCGAATGGAGTGCGGAATGCCGTCTTCCATTCGTCACCCTGGGAGATTCTGAGCAGATGATAAGCGTTTCTGAGGTCAAGTTTTGTAAATATTCTGGCCCCTTGTACCGCCTCGATGATGTCGGAGATAAGTGGCATAGGATAACAATCACGGATCGTCACCTTGTTGAGACCTCTGTAATCGATACAGGGTCTCAGATCAGTAGAGTCTCTTTTTTTTATGAAAAACAGAGGAGCCCCTGCTGGGGATTTTGAAGGCTGAATCAACCCGTTCTTCATATTAGTGTCCAGATAGTGTCGTAACACAAGTTTCTCGGCCAGAGTAAGGGAGAACATTCTGCCAAAGGGAACTAGGGCATTGGGTACCAGATCTATGGTACAGTCTTCGGGCCGGTGAGGTGGCAGTATGGAGTGAAGGTTCTCCCGGAACACCTCAGAGTATTTTGAACAATAGTTGGGCAATGCAAACACTCTCACACAGTCCGAGGTATAGGCCGTAACGGATTCAGGGCCCTTCTGGCTCTTCGGAGGAAGACAATGTTCGGTGCAGTATGAAGAACCAAAGCTCAGCTGGTTCTTAGTCCAATCGATCTGGGGATTGTGTTTGCGAAGCCATGTGATTCCCAGTATGATTGGGAAATGTGCAGCCCGGATAATGTCGAATCTTACCACTTCTGAATGATGAAAAACTGTTAAGGACAGATCTTCAGTGGTATGGGTGATGAGTCCGGATGATAAGGGAGAGCCGTCGACTCCTTCTATCTTCTGTCCTTCCTTCCGGGGTATCCTGCGTAGACCGACCTGGTCTGCCCACAGGGTATCAACAAAGTTGCCGGCTGCTCCGCAGTCCAGTAACGCGAGAGTCTCCACCTTCTCGCCTTTTACCGTAAGAGCGGCAGTAACTACCATGAGTCTGGTATCTTCCTTGGGTTCAGAAGAAGAAACTGTAAGCGAAACATAGGGACGAGTAGAGAGAACTGGAAACCCCCGGACACTAGTCCCTATTGATGCCGAGGGTGCTCGTTTCCCTGCCTCTTGCTAGGCAATTCAGAACAATCCTTAAGAAGGTGTTGGTCTGACCCACAATAGGCACAAAGTCCCTTTTCCCTTCTTCGCCGTCTTTCGGCAGCAGTCAAAGGTGCTCTTGTGGCGCCTATCTGCATGGGTTCTTCTGACGCGGCAGTGGAAGAGCGACGAGGGGGAGAGCATGCCCGAACATCCAGGGGGAATCCTGAGCCACGTTGTCTGCGTCTTTCTGTCTTCCTTTCTTGTAGACGATACTCGATATGCAGTGCAGCCGTTAGTAGGTCCGAAAAAGTAGGCGAGCGAGTAGACCTGGCTAACTCGTCCTTAATTTCCTCTTTGAGACCCCTCCTGAAAATGGCATACTGTGCAGGTTCTGGCCAGCCAGCGCCAGAAGCTACTGTCTTAAAGGCCGAAATATATGACAGGACATCCAAGGAACCCTGCTTGACATCCAACAATTCTTCAGAAGCAGTGAATGATAATTCTGGGCGTTCGAATGTCTGTCTCAGAGAATTCTGAAATGCTGAGTAGTCTTGAAGTATGGCATTGTTGCTTATGACTAGGGGAGTAGCCCAAGTCAACGCATTGCCGGTCATATTCGAGATTAGGAAGCCGATTTTAGCTTGATCCGTAGAGAAAGTGCGGGGTCGGAAAGTAAAGTAGACAGTACATGCCTCTAGGAATTCCTTCACCTTCTTGGGGGCACCGTCAAACTTTCCCGAGGATAGTATCGTAGGTGGTAGTTCTGGAGGAGGGGGTTCCCTGGCGGAAACCATTTGTCTAAGGAGGGCGTTCTCCGCCTTGACTCCCTGGAGTTCTTGAGACATAGCCTGGATCGCCTTCCAAAGCTCTTGCACTTGTCCCTCAGCGGACATCGTGTCTTTACTTGGCGTTGCAATCTGTGACGGTTTAGGTGCCTGATTTCCCTTTTCTCCCCCTTCTGTCCAGCTCTCCTCACCTGAACTGCCGAAATTACTGCTGGGATCCTGTAGCCGCCGTCGAGTAAGATAGTCCTTCTCCTTTTTTCGATGTGCCTGCTTGTCACGGAGGGAGGCCACCTTGACTGCTGCTGGGAACAGCTGGCCGGGGACCTCCCTTCCGGGACTAAGCCGAAAATAGGGGAAAAAACCCCAGATGGGGAAAAAACCCTGGGACTCCTCAGGTTGTCAGCAAGGTAGTATTGTACGTGGCCGTGTAGGTGAGCAGGAGAAAGTAATAAGCAGGATCCGCGTTGGTTGCAGGAACAGCAAAGCAGCAGGGGGGTCCTACTGAGTGGAAGAATCCCCGAAACCCCTGCCAGCCAAGCAACTAGCGGGGCGAGGACCAGGAATGGGAGGAGGTCAGGAAAAAAGCACCGGCAAGGCACCGGCAAGGCAGTCCAGAGAGAAAGCAGAGGAACGAAGGAAAAAAGGGGCGGAGCCTATCCGCGAGGACGGAACCGCAGAGAACTGAAACAAAAGTCGCCGAGGCACGGTGACTACAGGGAAAACTGGAGGAGAGAGAGGTAAGAGAAAAAACGTACGCCGTGAAGGGGCGCGAGAGCAGAGCAGAGCAGAGCAGAGCAGAGTAGACGGAAGCTGAACGGGGTAGGAGCGAAGAACCAGGAAGCAACGAGGGCTTCCACTGGACAGTTGCAACGCAGGGACCGCTGGGCCGGGAAGGTAATTATACTCCCAGCGGCCCCGCGTCGTGAGGAAGAAGCGTGATGGACACAAAGGAGGGACTAGTGCCCTGCATACCTGTGTCCTAATTTCCAACGCGGGAGAAGCCGCCAAGCGGAACGCCTGCGGGTGACAGTGACACTCAAAAGTAGGTCACTCATTTAATTTAAACATTTCGATTTTAGTGGTTTTAAATCCAATTTCAATTAAGCTGCTGACATCCACAGCTCAGCCAGTTTTGTTATAAACATTGATTGGGCTCTTCATCTTTCCAGATTTAGTATGCACGCAAGAATTCATTCTGCCACATGTCTGCTGGTGTTCAGTGAGATTTTTGGATATTTCGCAATGTTTGAAATGGGCATTTTGAGCTTGCATTCAGAGAAACAAAGGGTGATTTTTAAAGTGATTTTTAGCTAACAGGCACTGCTGTTTTTCTCTTTGGCACCCCATTTCACCCATGGCTCTTCTGACCCAGCACGCTCGCACTGGTGGGTGGCAGGTCAGCCGATTATTTTGGTGTGCGCACAAATGCGCAGTTCTCCTGGACTCTGGAATGGAATGATGGGTGACGACAGCTCATCCCCACATCTACCCAGTCTATTGGTTCAACATGGGTCAAAACCCTTGACACTTTGATGACTCCATCTGTTACTTTGATAACTGTGGTAAATTTACAGCAAATACATGCCAACAAATGCTGACCTCCCAAGATACATGCATTCATCAGACCAAGATCAATCCGCCCTCATGCAGCCGTTTTGGTAACTCTAGCTAACATTGGTTAGATCTCACATCCCTGTGATGGCTACGATACACTCTGATGTCTGGCCTACCAAATTCTGATGGTACTTCCTTTGCCTATCATGATCATCACAGGTAAGGGGGAGTCAGGAGTCAATTTTAGAGAGAGAACCTGAGAAACAGTTACCACATTTATAGAAGCCAGCAGGCACACACATTACCCACTCCCCATTCGGGAAGTAGTGAAGGAAATTCATGATACAGGAATGTTTTGAGGCCCTATAATTGGAAGGTGTACACTTTAAATCCTTTAACAGGGATTCATTGCAAAGCAAGTCTGTTGCCAGAAGCTGTGGTAATCCTAGCTCCAATAGCGTAAGTTAAAGTGTCTGTATTTAAAAAGATTGTTGGTGGATCTTGTGATCGAGCTGGCAGTCTGGCACGAGGTGCGCTAATGCCTGTCCCACCTCTGTCTCTAGGCACCACTTGGTGCTCTTGACTTAGTGTCCTTGGGGTCCAAAGTGTTCACTATTAAAGCATTAGATTGCTCAAAGCAGGCCAGTCACCTGCCTAGAAACTTCAGCTAGTAATGATGGAATATGACTCCAGTTGCATTTTATTTGTTTTTGGAACTGGGGTCATGATTAAGAGAGATTTATTGTGCCGCTAGAGCTGATATTCTTGGACCTTCATACTTCCGACTATAAATGATGCCAAGGATCGATCCAGCAGTGTTATTCCAATGACCTGCTGAGTAGCTACCAGGAAACCAAAGTCTTTAGGTACTAGGGGGAGCCTGGTTGCAAACTTGGAACTGAAAGGAATAGCTGGAAGGGCACCACCAGGAGTGGAGCCTCTGGTTTAATTTGACTCAACACAGGAAACCTCACCTGGCCCTGACACAGAAAGGATTGACAGGTGAATAGCTCTTTCACAATTCTATGGGGGCTGGTGCATGGCCATTCTTAGTTGGTGAAGCGGCTTGTCTGGTGAATTCTGATTACAAATAAGACTCTGCCATGCTTACTAGGTAAAACAAACCCCAGCAGTCATCGTTCAACTTCCTAGTGGGCAAGTGGTGTTCATCCACACGAGATTGAGCAATAACGGGTCTGTGATGCCCTTAGATGTGCAGGGCAATGCACACTGCACTGAACGGACCAGCATGTGTCTACCCTTCGTTGACAGGTGCAAGTAACACGCTGAACCCGTTCATGATAGGAATTGGGAATTGCAATCCAGTAAATGCAGATCATTGGCTCACTCTGATTAACTCCTGCACTTTGTACACACCGCCCATCGCTACTACCAAATGGATGTTTAAGTGAGGTCTTCGGATCAGCTCCAATGGGTTCAGCAACAGCCCTGGAATCTTGGAATGGACCAGCGCAAAGTCCGATCCATGAATCAGCAAATGTTTTTTGGCACGATGCAAAGTGTACTTTCACCGTGCAAAGTTTCTTTGCGCCACGCTAAATATTTTGTAAATTAGGTCCTAGTCAACTTAGCACTGTATCGGGGAGTCCACACATGTGCAAACAAAAACAATGTGTTTTACGCAAACATACATTTTTCAAATGGTGTGGAAGAGAAGGTTAATGAAAGCTTCTTCATTTAAAGCAATTATCAGTTAACAACTATGGTACTGTGCGGAATCTGAAATGCGCTGCTCATTGTCTCACAGTGTGAAAGTTATGAATTATACAGACTGCGAACAAAACTCCTTTATTCCAGCTATATTACCTCTTAATTAGGTGACTCTGCCACACGGTTCTCTTCTGTCCCACACGTGGACCTGTTTATGAACTAATTTACAGGTAGAGTTGTTATAAATACTGTCGCTTCACAAAAATAAATTTAAAGTTCCCTTTAAAAGGAGCTATCTTGATTTCAAAACAACTCCAAACATACAACATATGAGCTGTCCTGTAACATTTCCCAGTGGACGTCTTTTCGGTTGTGGTGCTTGCAATTGCAATATGCGCTTGCTTGACGTATGTTATTAGAGAAAGATAACAGACACACGCTAATACAAATGATGCAAAGAACACTTGATTTTTTTATTTTTTATTATTTAATTGCGTCTGCAGGTAGTAAGCACATCTAAACTCGGAAGCCAGAAGCAAATGTATGATGGTGCAAATGCACAATAATCATGCACACTTCCGCATTGCAATTCGCAACAAGAGAATAGTGACATGCAGCACCCTCGTCCTTCAGCATATGTCATTGCCCATGGTAGTGGCCTTGGATAGGGGTCATCTCAGTCCGCTTCTGGTTTCAGCAAATATTTCCGTTGCTGTGTTGCTTTCCATGCAAGCCTTTGTGCTTTCTTTGCACCGCACAACATATTGTTACTTGTTAGTTTTTGTTTTCGCCTTTACTTATGACAGGGCAAACCCAAGGCTCCCCTTTTAGCTCCTCCTTGTCACCTTCTGACTGTTCTTTTCCCGCGATTTTTTGTTGATGCAGCACAATGGCTGCCAGCATCACTTACACTCCAGGAAAAAGAACCACAGTAAGAAGACAAGGTACAATTGCTGTTGCAATCTCTGGGGATATGGGGGCACCAAATACTATGAGGCCAGGGTGACCATTGCAGATCAACTTTTGTACTACTGAGGCAGCAAGTTACAAATGTATGACTTTATCAAAACACGCTCCATTGCAGTCTGCAGGACTTGGGAAAGGTGACTGGCACTGGACAGACACAGGCCCAGGCCTGGTCTACTCCCAGAACAGGAGTGGACAGCAGAGCCAGCTTGTGCTGCTGACAGTGCCAACGCTTTTATTATGACTGGTTCCTTTGCCACAGTGCTGCGTGCATTTCTGAAGCTATGGCTCACGCACCCATCAGAGAATTAAATAAAGGCAACTCATATCTTGGTTCTCTTCACTTCTCTCTTCGCCTCGATGCTGTCTCTCTTACATTGTTCCCATACGTCTCTCTCTGTCTTTCTATCCTTCTAATAAACGACTGAGGCATTCAAGCAGAGTCATGACGACTACCATAGCAAGACCAACATATCAACATGTATGCGTGTGCTTGTGTACGTGTGCGCACGCACACACCCACTCTCTCAGTTGAAGAATGCAAGATGCCAATTTCAGCCATTGCTGCCTCTTCATGAACTCCACCTAGCTCCCTCTGTCTGCCGACCCAGCCCTAACAACTAGTCCAGTTGCCTGAACTCGCAGGTATCACAAGACTGGCAGGTCTCAAGCATAACAGTGAACGGATGGCAGCCCAAAATCCGGAGAATAAAAATAATAAAAAATGCCAAAATAATCACTGCACCTTTTTGAAAGGAAAACTAGGTGTATTACATGCAAAAAGGGTCTGTAGAACCTACCTGACATTTTGCTCCCTGATTTTATAAAGGGTTACATCTGTTTCTAGGCTGATAAGCCATAATTAACCATAGTAACATAATAATGAGTTGCAACACAATGCCACCATCCTCATATGCTACCACCTATATAGAACATGCTAATCCCCCCTATAGTCTCTTGACTGATTGGCCACATTTACGCTAAACCCATTCCCTTAGAAATGTGGTGCCTTACATCATCACTATCGATCCCAGGTATATGACTGGTGGGTTTGTATCAATAGGTTTGTAAATATGGAACCATCATGAGATGTGCACCCTCCTATTCCAGACGCGATTAAAATAACTTGGTGAGGCCAACCCTGTTTTTATTTTTTTTATTTTATATTTGTATTCAAAATAAATCAACATTTCAACATTTCAGCATCGGCCAACCCTGCTTTTGATGAGAAAATAGGAGGCTTCCACATTAACCCTGGCGCTATGGTGCACACAAGCTGCACCCCCGACTTTGTACTAAATGTATTGACAGAGAGGTCATTTCACCAAAATGCCAGGGGGTAGCAGAAGTGACATCACACAACCCTTGACCTCGGATGACATCACAGCAAGTAATGTAATTTGACCCCACCCCAAAGTTACATCACAGGAAGTGATGGAACACATCCTTTCAACCCATGACAAAACAGGAAGTGGACTCACATAGCATTGTTTCTGAGTACACTCTGAAATATACGTTTACGATATCACTGTAAAGTGATATACATTTCATACAAGAATGGATCACCATATGTATCGTTAATATCAATGCGTATAGGCCCATATTACTAAATCACTGTGAATGCAAGCAGACGTCCAAGGCCAAAGGATAATGATGTGTTATTATACAGCACTTATGCTTAAGCACTTATTATATAACAAATATACACACAATATCACCCTACCTGTGTTGGTACTCTTTATCAACCTCAGCAGGATTAAAGGCTGAGTTGACCTTGCTGTGAGTCGAACCTTCAACCTGCAGATCACACACACATTGCAGCAGCCAGCACTCAACCCACTGAGCTATCCTACCGGCTATAGCCATCAGAAAACCAGCCACTCCAGAAACAAAGAGCCACACGCTGCTGGCCACAGCTCATCATCCTCAATATAAAAAAATATATTATTTTGTAAAACTTTTTTTAGAGGTAGCAGTGGAGACCACAGGGGTAGCTCAAGTTGCGGCCCCTGTTGACCCCTAAATGCACCCATGGGTATTGGCATCTCCTCTGCTCCTTCTGTCCCAAATCACAAGAAGTTCTAGTCACGGCTTCCCACTTTATCTCCTCCCAGCTGTTGCTGTCCAGGGATGATGTGACCAGGGTACTGCTCTTGAGTCTGAATTTTGGGAATTTTCTTTGCTTAAGTTGTGTGTCGAGGTGCAATTCATATGGGGTGTTCACCCAGGATGAGGGTAGTACTGTTCCAAATCTTCGCCTGGCTCATTGGCATCACAGAGCCGTGTGCCTTATTATCATGAATTTGTCCTTCAAAGAGTGCATCCCTTCCTGATCTTCCATCAACTAACATTCTGTTCCCATCATGTTCAGGCCCCACATCTGGATACAATTAGTGCTTATCTGTGCAAAATGAATGCTTCTGACCTCTGCTTCTCTTCTCGGGAACGGGAAAGGGAATTGTTTTTGGAGCTGAACTTCGTTTCCGCAGCTCCACCCAAAAGCCTGTGTTCTCTTTTGTTCATTGTGTACTAGGCCGCAACATCAAACATGGTGACACTTCTCCCAAGTTAATACACTGACCTTGCTTCTACCACACTAGCTTGCTGGCTCCATCTTCCGCTTACTTCAATACTTCCTGCACATCACACTATTCTACATCACTACAATACATCAACTAAATACTGGGCTTATAATACTTCCCTATCTATGCCTATGCAACCACAACATTTATAAATGTGTTGCTCTTCTGTTTTGCTATATGTGTGTATCTAATGTGTATCAAATCTAACTAAAGCAACATATGCACTGTCTGTGGCACAAACTTCACTCTGCTCCTCTGATGTTGCTTTCTAATAGGTTTTACTCAACCTGAACCTTTCTGCCTGGCTGGGATGCTGCACGTGCATCCCAACATTCCCACCTTTAGTTAATACTCCATTACTTAACCCTTCTTTCTTCTTTCTATACTTGTCGTCCTTGGGTACCCATGCTCTACACACTTGACTTAAGCCCCCCGCTCCCTTTGAGCATATTCTTCTAGGGTGCAAGTCATGAAACAGCGCCCTCAATCTCCTGCCAAATCGAACCAACACTCTATATAATCTTCTGGGTTTGGTAGAGGTTTTGACACCGTCCCCAGGGGTTCTACAGGCCGCTCTATTATTACCATTTGTTGCCTGACAACCCTTCCCCACCTATCTGTCTGGGTGTACTTCTTTTTTATGAGAGGAGAAGCTTAACCCGCCCTTATTTAAATCATAATTGTGACTCTCTTCGGAAAAGTCTTCATGCAACACCTCAGGGTCATCTGACAGGAACAAAATATCACTAACAATAATACTATGATGGGAACCAGTATTTTTACAGCTATCTCTAACCATGAGGGGGCCCAAGAAAATATGGCCTCAAACCAGTCATCTGCATTCACTCCAGCTTCTTTCTCCATGGCAGTCCTCAAATTGTGACGGGCCCTTATTGCATGGGATAACCATCCATTGTCAGCATCATTTGGGGGAACGTACATACAGCTAGACAGTCCAATGTTCTTGCATACACCCCCGTATATAGCTGCGGTCAAGTCCAGAAACTTTTCGGTACTGGAGAGTCATGAGCCTAATGGCTCTCAAATCACTCTTAATTGAACTAAGGCCCTCCTCTGTCTGGGTTGCCATCTGAATCATCTCCCATCTGGCTGCAGTCTGCATACCTGACACCATAAGGAAGGCAAAAAGGGTTTCTGTCTTGGTAAAGAGCTGGTATTGATCGGGAATCAACTCTACTTTCTGGGAGGAGTCTTTGGACTGGTAATTAGGTCTCTTCAGCAAAAACCTCTGAGTGAGCATGCACATGCTAAATGGTTGGGAGCCTAGTTGGTTCTGGGGCTGGCACATTTAAAACTGATAGATGAGAATCAGTAACTACTAGAACTGCGGAGAGTAGGGTGGTCAACGAGCATACACTCCTCCATGATGACAGGAGGTGTAAATATGCATATTGTCCACACACCGAGTACCCATTCATTAATGCTGCCATGCCCTCAGTTACATCAGGGATTAATAATGTCTTATTGCATAGGCTGTTTGTTTCTATGGGTAAAGTGTCTTTTCCTTGAAATCAAAAAAGAGAACTCTGCCAGCCTTTGTACTTTAGCTGGTGTTTCGTTTGGCCCAATCCATGTCAAGTTTGGCACATAGTAAACCAATATTTTGGCACCACATCTTCAGGAAACCCCAGTCAGCCCCCACTACACAGCTAATACTCCTGCCACCCAACTATTGTTGGAAAACATGGCTCCTTCAATCTGCAGCAATGGCTACACCTCGCACCATGTCTTTCCTTTCTTCTTGGCACATTCGAAAATCATCCCTTTCCATAATTACTACTTGGACAGTGTGCCCTTGGAAAAGATTCCATACTCTGCACAGGGGTAAGTGTACCAGACACAGGCTATAAGAGGCAGCATTTCCTGGGGTATAAACAACTTGGTTGTGCCCGTCGCATGAGGTATCAAAGAGCTTGCAAAGCAGCTCTCATTTGACCTCTCCCTCCCCACATTGTGGATGTGGTTATACCACATGCTTTCCCATTCAGAGCGATGCACATTGGCCACAGTGTCAAATATAACTCCCTTATACTGATTGTATTTTATCTCATCCTCAGTTTCCCTCCTACTTCATGTTATCCCCAAGTGTGTTTCATTCTCAAAGACATTGCATAATCCTCCTAGCCCCTCCTTTATATGCCCCCACCATATAAAATTCACACAGAAACAATATACAACCTGCTAGGAAGACGAAAATATACAACATAATATATATATTACACAAAGTCTGCGGTGTTGCACCAGCAGAGGGAGAGAAAAAAACAGACAACCATGCAAACAACCGTAGATCCGTCATTATAGAAAAGGTACCAGAATCAGCTGTAACATCAAAAAGAGACCATAATAGCTTACATATGTTAATATCAGTGAACAACTGAGTCAGAAAGGAAACGTAGCATAAAGTAACAAGTCAATAGGGAATGTACTGCACGATGCAACTCATACTTGTTCAATACTTAAGTCAGTTAGGAGAATCAGGAATGTAATGCAATATGCAGCTTATTCTGGATCTATACTTAGGTCCCCTGCATGAGAAGGTGTAGCGCCATTGTGTGCCTTTCGAAGAAAGGATTAGTGAACCCGATGTCGGAACTACTTCACCTTAACAGCAAATGGTGTCACAAGCATCACAGTGAACAGCCCCTAGAACTTTTGCTGGTTCCAGTGACGGGCAAAATTATGAACGTAGATCTTCTCGCCTGGAAATAACTGTAGTGGCGGCAAGTTCATTTCATCAGTCACAAATGTTGCGGTTGCATCTTCTCTTCTAGGAGCAATCTGTCAAGTGAGCACTTTAATTCATTTGCTTAATTCACACAGATACACATGCAATTTCTCCCCCTAAACTCATGCTGCCTTATGAGCATCTGATTCTGTGCGTGTGTGTTTAAAGTGGTGTGTGCATCTTTCTCCCAGTCACTATTTTGTGCAGGGACAAGTGGTGGTCTTTGCTGGGCTGAGTTCACAAGCTAAACAGGGCCAGCGGGAGACATTACACATAACATGGACGGTTTGCTCTCCAGAAATCTATCACAACTTATGCCGATATTTCAATAGAGATGCAATCTCCTTAAATAAATCATTAAAAAGTGAGTTGCATTATCAGATTTTAGGAACTCACATACCCACCAATGAGGAAATACCTCATGTACTAGAAATGTTGCAGCATATTTTGCATCTGGCCGTGGACAGGGGCCAGCCTCTACCCAGCAGGAGAACAGATATACTACAACAATAAGATAATGGTAAGTATTACACCTGTTAGACATTTCCGCATAGTTAATGTGAAGTTCTCAGAAGCAGCCAAGTGGAATGGGGCAATGTGCCATGCAACGTCCTGAGTGTCTGGCCCGTGTTGTAGAGATGGTACGTTGTGCAGTTTGTCACAAACGTGTTGAGAAATTGTTGCATATTGAGGATGAACCAGTGCTCCAAAATATCTGAAGCAATGTGCTGTTTCAAAACATGTGCCAGGTAGTTCACCTGGTCAAAAGAAACAGCAACTCCTGTGGCATTATCACCTTACCTGTAATATTTTGCCTCCAAATCAGATCCATTGGGGACTGCGAGCAGCCCCTCTTCATCCACAAATCTTTCTCCTCTTGGGGGTCTATCCCTGCAAATCAATTATTTGTTTAATTGGTGCTGTAGTGTATGGAATAGTTAACTGTAACTGTAGATTTGCCACCTTAGGATATGTGCTGACATCTGGATGCCTGTGATATGGTGATCCTTTGGCAGCCTTGTTTGCTGCATCATTGCCGATTGAAAAAGGGTCTGTATTCTGCGTGTTGGAGCCGCATTTAACTGCGGCTACGAAAGGGGCAGGAAAATGCATACATCAGTATTTCAAATAAGGCCACATACTGCACAGGCATGCCGTCAGATATACAAAAAAGCCTCCTTTTTCCACTTGGACAACCCTTAATGTACAGTGGTGGGGACGTACACCAAATCAGAGAAAATGGTCAACAAGAATCTGTGAGATGCATCCAGTGCTTCAATTAATTTAATGAGTTCTGCTGCCTGAGCAGAATAATGTGTTGGTAATCTCATTTGAACAAAAACCTCATATTCTCCATCTATGAGGCACACTGCTGCCACACCTGTGTGTCCCTGGCCAGTCTTCTCATCATTGATGAGCCATCAATGAAGAGGACTCTCTCCCTCCTCCAGTGTGGCCTCCCGTGCCCACACCAAATCATCTTCGGGACATTCATAAGTGACACAATCATGTGCTTCATCTCCTTCCTCAACAGGGATAGCAATGAACTTGGCAGGGTTCACTGTGCGGCATCTTATAATATGAATGGAGGGGCTGGACAAAAATACTTCATACGTGGAGGCCCTTTGTGTGGTTAATGTGGATTTTGATCATTCTAGTATTGCGAACACAGCATTCTCTACATATAATGGAACTGAGCACCCCATAGTGATGGTTGAGATTTTCTCAATAGAGAAAACTGCAGCAGCCAAAACCTTTTCACAAGGAAATTGGCCCGGCATTACTGATTCTGTGGCTTTTGTCCCAGGGATGTTTGTTAGGCCAAGATAGCAGTAATTACTTGTCTGTCAGAATAAATAAAATTGTTTCCTGCAATCAGGGATTGCCAGTACTGGAGCATTACTTATAGCATTTTTCAATTCTGTGAAACATGTTATCATATTGCCTGTCCATATCAGAGACCCTTTCCTCTTCTGTGCTTTTTTGGTCTCTGCAGGAGAGGTTTTGTGTAACTGGAATTGTCAAAATTGCAAACTCCACAGCAGTTACACAAACTCAGGAATTGTTGCATCTCTTTAGTATAGTGGACTGTGTTGTATTCTACACTCCAGCAGCTCTTTCCAGAGTTACCCTTTCCACTGCTGTCGATATTATTTCTCAGAAACCCACAACCTCCTTCTGGCAATTTTGAATGTTCACCTTGTCTGCTTTGTATTCGTTGTCTGCAAGCATTGTCAATAGTGTAAACAAATCTGTTCTGCTCATCCCTTCTGTGGTGCTACACACTAAAAGATTGTCTACACACTGAATGATTGTACTCAGTACATGATTATTGCCCAAATCCATGTGTAACGCTCAAGGACTCCTAGTACCCCTGTGGGAGTCTGGTGCGTTGAAATATCTGCCCGCAGTAAATAAAAAGGGCACGATATTAGCAATCAGGGTGCAACAGGGTTGACGCAAATGTGTTTTTCAAATTAATTACAGTAAAATTGAGGCCTCTTTTGGTATGTTGCAAAAAATTGTGGCGGGATTCGGTACGGATGGGAACTCTGCTTCCACTCTCCTATTCAATGGTTGTAAATCTTGTATGAGTCTCCAACTTGACCCCTTTGCTTTTTTGACAGAGTATATCACTGTATTACACAGTGACTCTGAGGACAGTGCCCTGTCACCATAGTGCACTAATTTGCTGATGTATGCCTTCATCTGCTTCTCTTGACAATTGTTACTGTCGAAATCTAGGCAACACTGGTCCTTGCCTCAACTTAATACATACTGGTCCTATGCTCTTCAAGATCCCAATGTCATGTGGGCTGTCCGTCCATAAAAAGCTTGGGGCCTGTAGCAAGCAATCTTGTAAATGTGCAGGTATGCTTTGAGCAATAAGTACAGAATGTGGGACATTCCTATGCTGACTCATTATTTCACATGGAATGCAAACCTCCAATATAGGTTCACCGTCATTGTCACTATCTTCAAACAACTGTCCACCCAACAGCTCACTCAATGGTTGAGCAGGATTTACACACAAAACTGTTAGCCACTCGCCTCCCTCTTTGTCAGTCCCTATGAGCATTATTTTGTAATCCACACTCAACACCCCCTCAAAATCTAATGTGATATTACTACCTGGGACATTGACTTGGGGCACTGCTGGTTTGAAGAGAAATCCTGCAGCACTCTCCAAGACCTGTTTTGAAAATCTGGCACCAAACTCAACAAAACTGTTACTCCATATATAAACAAATCATGGTGCACGGGTACTCCCCTAGAAGCGCCCTCACTCAAGAATGCTCTTGTTATCGCCAGGACCCTAGCGTAACACATTCCAGGTGTGGAACACAGTACCCCTCCCTCTCAAAATGAAATGGTCATGTTCAATTTGGTTAACAGATCCCTTCACAACAAATTTACCGGCATAGCCATTGAACACTACAGTGGAGCTAATACCTCTCGGTTACCTACCTTGATGGGGATTACCGAGAAATATTTGATTCCGAAATGACCAAGGGAGAAAAAAAATGAAAGTAATTTTTTTGAAAATAACTTTCGGTTTTGTCTCCCACAGACATTTCCGACAACCCAATGCCCCCCACCCCATTACTTAGCTTCTTGGGGCACATAGCGAAGTGTGCCTGCCTCCGCAATCCCCTTGCGAAGCCGGTTCCCTTCCCGCACATGAAAGGGAACCAGTGTTGGAGGTCCTTTCCTTTCTTTTTATTAGTTCACTTGACCCCGGATTTCCTTTTTGTGGAAGGAGGGACACCTCTGTAACCCCCAAGGCCCAGAATGTTGATCAAGGGGAGTGGGAGAGACCCCTGCAAATCCTGCTGCCCTTGATCGACATTTTCAAAATTTATTTTCTTACAACGTCATTTTCCACATTTTCTCCCTTTCACTTTTGTTCCGTTCTTTTCTCTGGATTCCCCTTGATGGGTAGGTTTTCTGTGAATGGTACCAAATGTATTGCCCCAGAGTATCCCTACATGTCCATTACTTTACCCGAAAAGGGGAAGCACCTTTTCTTTATACATGATTTTGTTGCACCTGTAACAACCATGACAACACTTTTTTGTTGCATATCTCCACACCTACCAGGGGTTCCTCTTATGGGTCGGCAGTGACTGACAGGACTCATCATGAGTGTCATTATCCATTTGTACCCCTGGATATCCTGCTTTCTTCCAAACATCATCTGCTTGATACCCCAATACTGCGACAAACAAACTTTTCATATCTCCTACTGCCAATGTAATAACTGCAGTCATTTTCTGAAGCACATAGATCTGCTTGCCTGCTCCTGCGGGGATGGAGTGTAGCACCTCAACATATTGTTTCTATCCATGTGTGGCCCAGGCACATACTATGCTCTGCCAGAGCCCTTACGTAACAAAGGAAACTGCGCTCCCACGTGATTCGCTGGTAACTTCTTCCTCCCTCACTTCCCTTTTACCACTGCCATACGACCTGGTTGTGCCCTAAATCTTTGGCCTCACAAACTCTATACTCTTGATGTAACTCTTGGCGGCACCTCTTCTCCCTGCTCCTCATCTGTCCCCCATTCTTCCTCCTCCTCCGCTACTCCTGCATCAGCATCTGAACAGATGGATTTGTAATCTAAACTATAAGCTCACAGTCGCCCTCCCCTATATCTTTCATAATTGCAAACATCTTCTCTCATTTCAACATGAACATCTCTAATCACAGTGCTGTCAATTCTAAATAAAATATTGTCCGCTCTCCAAACATCTGTACCTTTCAGCGCTTGTTGCCCTTCTGCCCTCTCCTGCCTTACTCATGCAAGCTCTGCTTCTATCCTTCGGAGCGCATTTTCTAAATCACTTTGTGCCCTATTGTCTGTTTAACTCACGAGTGGGTTGCACGTGGCACTCGCTGCTAGGGGCTGCAGACATTTTTATAAGACATTTTTATAAGGTGTAGGTGCTTTAGTGCTGTTAGCATACCTTACAGCTGCTTGCATGGGGTAACACCCCTGTTGGTGAGGCAGAGTTGTGGGGGTTGTGCGGATTTTCGGGTGTTTCGGACTGCCCACAAGGTGCTCTTGTGACACTAGGTGAGATGGGGGTGATGCAAGGTGCTTGTACCTCTCCTCTTTTGGGATCCTCAGGGGCATCTTCCAAATCCTCTATCATTCTCCAAAGCTCGAGAATACCCTTGCTATACCATACTTATGTCCCCTTATATTTCACCACCAAATAAGTGTGCATGTGACTCAAAACCTCACAATTATTTGTTCCTTCTTCGGGCCAGGGCTTATATATCCCCCCTCTCGTATCAGTAACCCACTCATTGTGATACTTCATTATCTTTTAACGTTACAGCAGATGTGCGGTACACATATATTCGGGTGGCGTCAGGGAACTCATATTGTAACCAGGCCCTACCTCGTAAAGCTATCTCACTTCCTAGACACTGATCCAGCGGTACCAATCTTCCCCACCTTCCCACTATTATGCACCCTTCCCATTACCCCTCCCTTCCCTTGTCACCACACACACTAAACACTTTAGCCCACACGACTATCCACACCATTCAACAACCACTGTTTCAAACCAAAAAATGCAATAACACCTTAAACCACAAATCAATAAAAACACAAATATATACACAATGCTTTAGAGCCTTCCTCAATCTCCACTTTGAGACAAGTGCATGTACCTCCTTACGCACCCTTCTGCCGGGCAATGGTATCCCAGGTCTACAATATAATGAACCGTCACAACAAAATCATACTTCTTTACACAATGGTGTAGACCCTTCCTCTTTCCTCTTGCCTCGGAAAGAGGGAATTTACCTTCTCACACTCCACTGTGCTGAATGGAGGGTTCCCAGGTCCTCCATGTAATGGACCTTCCTCCTTAGTTTATTCCTTAGGTTATTCCACAGCACTGCCTTTCCTCCACAATCAGAGAAGTTCCAGTTAATCTTCCATCATCTTTTACCTGATAATATATACTGTGACGTCACCAAATACGAAACTACTATATACTGACACATGTTTGTGTCATACTTCACTTATTCCCCATCAACTCATTCATACACACACAATTTCCTCTTCTTTTTTTCTCCTTCAAAGGTGCACTTACATCTATGCATTCTCCTAAGTTCCCCCGATACGGGGTCCTGTAAACGGCCTGCACAATCTGATGGCAATGCCCTGTTACAAAGATCAGAGAAGCCTTCTGGGAACACAGCGCCTATGAACCTCTCATGCACAGAACTGGTTGCTGCAGGTGGGTGCCACCCCCCAGAATGCACAGCTGGGACAACCCCGACCTCACCGAGAGTTTTGGATCACCTGGGTGTCACCAAATTCAAGGGAATGCAGCCCCAAAACAAGGGAATGAAAACAATAAAACATGACAAAATAACCATTGCACCACTTTGCAAGGGAAAACACAGTTTATTGCATGATAAAAGGGTCTCAGACAGTCCAGTAAAACCAAACATACATGGAGCTCCCTGATTTTACAAAGTGTTGCATATGCAATAGGCTGATAAGACATAATTACAATACTAACATAATAATGATTTACAACAAAATCTTACCATTCTCATTAGCTACCACCTATAGAGCATGATAATCCCCACTATAGTCCCTTGACTGATTGGCCACATCTACGCTACCCCCATTCCCTTATACATGTGGTTCTTATCAATAGTTTCATACATTTGGGACCATCATGTGATGTGCACCCTCATGTTCCAGACGCGATCAAAGTAACTTGGCGAGGCTAAACCTGCTTTTGATGAGACAATAGGCTTCCACATTAACCCAGATGCCATGGCGCACACAAGCTGCACCCCAGAGCTTGTACTACTTTCATCACCTCTGCTCCTTCTGTCCCAAATCACAAGATGTTCCAGGCACGGCTCCCCCTTTATCTCCTCCCAGGATCCAGGTGCCCAGGTATGATGTGACCAGGGCACCACTGTCGAGTCTGAATATCGAGGATTTGTCTGTTTAATTTGTGTGTCTAGGTGTAATTCTTATGGGATGCCCAACCCGGGCTGGGAGCAGTAGTGTTTTAAATCTTTGTCTGGCATATTGGCATCACAGAGGCTCGATCCCTATTATAATGAATTTGTCCTTCAAACGGTGAATGCCTTCCTGCTCTTCTATCAACTAGCATTCTGTTCCCATCATGTCCAGTCTTTCGCAGCTGGATACAAATAGTGCTTTTAGCACACCATGGCTGCCTCTGACCTCATCTTCTCTCCTGGGGAAGAGGAATGTGGATTTGTTTTTGAAGCTGTACTTCAAGTTCTGCAGCTCCACACCAAGGCCTGTATTCTCTTCTGATCATCGTGTACTAGGCCTTAATATAAAAAAAATGTAATCTCTGCCAAGTTAATACTCCAACCTCGCTTCAACCATGCAACCTTGCTGACTCCATCTTCTGCTTATTTCAATCCTTCCTATACATCACACTATTCTACGTCGCACAATACATCAACTAAATACATGTGTTGCTCTTTCTATGTTGCTACATATGCTTATCTAATATGTTTCAGACTTAACTAAAACACCATATGTGCTGTCTGTGGTGTAAACATCAATCTGCTCCACCAATGTCGCTTTGTAATAGGCATTCCTCAACCTGAACCTTTTTGCCTGGATGGGATGCTGCACATGCATTTGCCAGGTAGAACTAGTACCAGTGACCTAGGACCAAGGAATCCCACACCGTGACAGGCCTGATTAAATGTTTTATGGGCTAAACGAAAAGCAATACAGGAAAACCTGGCAGGTAAGAAGACAGCTTGTTTAAAACAACACTGTTTGTTTACATTTTGAAGCAGTTAGTGTCTTTTGCTAATTTTCGTAGTGTACAAATTGCCATTAACAGGTGCATTTGTCCTGTTGCTGTGAGCGTCCTTCGAGGAATGCATGTTTTCACTGTGCTTTTGCGAATTTTTCCCGACATTGCCCATAAATTCTGTTCGCATTTTAATGATAAAATGCAGCATTTGATTCGCTTATGGCAACATTTTGACTAGATGTGCACATTGTATATTTGTTAGTTTTGTTTAGCCACGTTAGATTTGACTGCCATTGCTATTTTTGAGTGTATTTTTTTTTGTATCTGGTTTAAATTAAACCTTTACAAAAACCATCATCATAGAAAAAGAAATGCAAAGTAATCAGAATATTTACATAAATTACATAGAACATAACTACTGCTGTACAGATTAGACAAAAAATAGCAATACAAAAAACATCTAATAACATTCTTTCATAGCAGGTTTTTGGAATTATTCAGCATCACAATGTGAATCACAGCAAGCAACATGTTGAGAAAACACACCAAAATAAATGTGCAATAGGGGAAACAGGCGAATATTCCAACAAATTAAGGCTTTTGATAAAGGCTGATAGCACTAAGCCTTCATGAGCGTTTTGAATATTAAGACAATGTTTCCATACGTTTCCAGCTATACAGCCTAATCGATACTTCATAAGAGACACCATATATGTATTCCTCCCAGATGTTAGTGCATCACAATCCAGTATTAATTGCTTAGTAGTTTCCACACCCACATTTCAGAATCTACATGTCGGAAGCGGATTCCAACGCAGCCTAAGTAAGATCCCCCTATGATAGTGATTGGGGAATTGGGAGAGCAGGGTAGATAAAATTCCCCAACATTTATACTCATGAGATAACCGACTCATTGATGAGTAGGAATGGAATACATTGGTTGTTGTAGGCCAATCAAGATCGAACAGAGCCCTTTTAGCCTCCATTAGGTTGTTAATTAAGCTCTCCAGGTCATGGACAATTCTTTAAAGAATAACTTTGCCTCTCTTTCCAAGCTGGGCCATGTGATTGAAGTTAGCCTGAAAAGCACTTTTACATTTTGACATTTGATACTAGTGCTCAGGGTCTCATACAAGGAATCCGGCATTGGTGAGGCCAATTTTGAATATAACGTCAACAGCCACCACTCAACCCTGGCCGTCAAAGATATAACCACAAGTTCAAACCTGATGGCCGCTAAAGGTATTGCATTCAGAATGCCCAAGATCTTCTCCATAGCTTACCCTCAATCCTATCCAATAATCTAAATATGCTTTCATTGTATAGTTTAAGATCATATATTAATTTAGGGACAATTTTCCCTTCATAAAACATGAGAGCCAGTTTGAAAGAGAATCTGGCAAATTTCCGATCGATCTTAATGATCTGGCACTGAAGCTGTGCTACCTTTTGCAGAAGTATGTCTGTAATATTTCCTATACCTGCATGAGCCCCAAAATGGAACCCTAAGTATAAAACTGTTATGCGTGCGGGTTCTCGGAATGGTGTACGTTCTTTTCATGCAACCAGGAAAAACACGGGAATCAGCCGAACTTCGTGTAATGGTTCAAGGGGAGGAATACTTCGAACCTCGGTCTTCCGAGGTGGCTGGAGGTTGCCATGGAAGTTTAGCAATGTGTTGCTAAGGAGACGCAACGTGCGTGCTGGTTCACGGCGGTGATCATGTGATATTGGGTATTTAACCCCACCCCCTGCTTCCTCAGTGCTTCTGATCAAGCATTTTTGGCGCTACTTGTTTCCTGACCTTGCTTATTGTTTACCTGGTATCTTGAACCCTTGCCTCTGTGACCTGACCTTGCTTTTGGATTTTCCTAGTCTGTTTTGGTGCTTCAGTGATTTACTGGTTTTCGACCCATGCTTTCTGCCCTTGGATATTGTTATTGCCTAATCCTCAGTCTAGTTTACCTGTGTGGATTTGACCCGGATTGTTTAAATGATTTCTTTTGGAGGTGTTGACTTCAGTTACTCTTGTTATTTCTTGGTACTTCTTGTACTGTTAAACACAGTATCTGTTACTTTGTGGAACAGCCTCAGCTGCGCCGCGGGACAGCCTCTGCTGCAATGTGGGACAGCATCAGCTGCGCTGCGGGAGTGACGTGGGAAAGTATCCGCCGTCCAGCGACACAGCCTCCGCTGCTACGTGGGAAGGCCTCTGCCGTCCAGCGAAACAGCCGCCGCTGCAATGTGGAACAGCATCTGCTGCGCAGTGGGTGCGACGTGGGAAGGCATCCGACGTCCAGCGACACAGCCTCCGCTGCTCCGTTGGACAGCGTCCGCTGCATCGCGGGAGTTGTTTCAGCATTTGGTAAAACTGCAGAACACTTTAGCTTTTCGTATTCCTTCTAACTCAGATGGAAATCTGGTTTTTCTCTTTCATCATGAATCTTTGCCAGTCATACTCGTGTGCAATCAACCCTGGGATCCCTCAGGTAAGAATCTCTGTGTCTTTGCTTGTTATTGGTAGTTTAGTACTAAAACGGATTGTAAACCAGAGAGGTCATTTGTTTTTGCAGAATATTCCTATAATTTCCCGATTCCTGCTCAGATCGTGGTAAATCTTCTTAGGATAAATTCTATCATTGAGCATGTTAGTGTGGGAGAAGAGTTAGTATTTAGTGAAGCCACACAGTATACTTGGATACTAATTGTGCTTCTTTCCTTCTACAGCTACGCTGGTCTTGGAGGGATATCCAAACATCTTTCAATTAATTGATCCCTCTGTATGTGTGTTGTTACCATTCAGAGGGGTACATTGGTGGGAAGAATTCTTCTTCTACACTATGGGGTCAACCAGTGAAGAGGAATTCTGACAAAAACACTAAGACTATTTTTTATATTTACACCCTCAACGAGCCAGGAGGTATTGGTAGTTTTCGGCCTTTTCCTTGCGAATGCCAGAATTTTTGTCTTTCTAGGGTTGATAATAAGCCCATTCTCCCTGGCATAGTCAGAAAAGATTTTCAACAGCCTTTGTAGACCAACCCTAGCTTTGTGAGAAATCAGAACGTTGTTGGCGTATGCCACCCATGAAATCTTTGTTTGAGCAACCTTCAGGGAAATAAGACCTCCTTCACCCAGGCAATCATGAACGTCAGACAGATTCCGATTGACAAGCCATGGTGCCAGCACACATCCCTGCCTGAGACCCCGAAATGAGCATATTCTCCTAGAAAGATTGCCCAGTTGGTTTAGCCGAACCTGGATTACACAGTTTTCATAAACACCATTAACCAGACACAGAAGCCCCTCAGGCATGCCCCAACCAGCCAATTTCACCCATAAACAGCTCCAATCAACAAAGTCGAATGCTGCTGATAAATCGATTGAGGCCATATAAATGCAACCCTCAGGTGTCAACCATGCCGATTCTTGTATACATTTTACTACAAGGCCATTAATGTTGGTTGAGTGCCCTCTGCGAAAGCCTGTCTGCAGTTTATTTAGGCCATTGGTAGTGGACGCCCATTGTTGCTAATGAGTCAAAAGAAAGGCAGAAAAGATCTTGCAATCCGCATCGATAAGGGAAATTGCCTGGTAATTTTTAGGTTCAGACCTACTGCCACATTTAAAAATAGGTACAACATGAGCTGTGCTCCATGAGGCTGGCAAGATGGCGTTGGATAATACTGCCAAATTGCGGGAACAACAAAGTTGCCCAATTGATTTGGACAGCCTTAAAAGTGTTGTTTGTTAAACCATTTGGGCAAGGTGCTCGAGATTTTTACACTTTTTTAAAAGGAGTTAGATAGTTTTAATATCCAGGTGCGGCTGCCAAATATAGTCTGGTGAATGAGGGCAAGAACCCTGATCTGCCCCCACACAAGAGTTTATAAGCAGCCCAAGCATGTTCTTGGTGTCCTGCTGCTAGATCTTTTCATATCATCATCACTAAGGTGCTGAGGTTTCCTAATTTCCCCCCTCATGGTGGATTTAGCTGCGGCAGGATCTTCATTGTAACATTGTGGGGATCTAAATGGTCTAATTGGTTTAAATCCTGGATGAGATTGTACCCGGGTTACCAAGTCATGAAAAGAGGCCTGGATCTCATTCACATTAACATTTTGCATATTCCATTCCAGTGTTGTGGATTTCATATGAAACAGAGATTTTGGTTTAAGATGAGAATGTTAGATTCAGACCATCGGATTGCATTACCAGAGAAAGTAGTATTTAAATGAAACGAGCGAGTGTACTCTCTGGTAATCAGTCCAATATCAAAATCCACCCTAAGGATGGCATGATCACTCCAGTTGTTTCTAAGTAAGAGGAACAGCAATTTGTCAAGCATTTGTCCACAGAAATATAGTCTACCATGGAAGAGCTCCTACCTCCATACCAAGTATGCATATCTGTCTCATTAGATTGACTAGATAACTTGCCCACCAGGGGCTGCAACCCAAGTGCCCCAAAGCAAGACACCAGCCTCTGCCTTCTTGGTATTTAGAAGTCAGCGGAATCATGTCCAATGACAGATCCCATAGATCCCAATACAAGTCCTGAATGAGACAATTGGAATTAAAATCTCCTGCTACAAAAACTCCACCACAAGGATGTCTGGATGACCACACGGTTATACATTCACATACCGCCCTCACAAAGTGTGGAAGCTCAGAAATTCCCTTATGCCAGTATATATTTACTAGCAATAGATTTAGTGCTGAGTCTGCGGAAGAAAGAGAAACAAATGGAAGATCATGGAGGAGAACCATAGTCATACCCAGGGCTGAACCCACCGCAATAATAAGCATCCAGAGGCTCTCCCACCCTTGTTGGACTTTGCTGTTTGGGTGAGCACTTGACATCCATCCAACACTGGGGCACTAGTCAGCCAAGTCTCCTGTAGGAGTATGCAATGTGCCTTTTTGAGGGTAGCCATAGAAACAGGATTATTGAATAGATGTCGGCTCCCACAAGTGTTCTAAGATTTAAGACATAAGGCTATCTCTCTCTTCCCCGTACCCAACGCGATCAATGGTTTATGGGATTGGTTTCCACACAAATGCTAACGTAACTGCTGCCCAGTCGATATTCCCCCCATCTGCCTGTTCATCCACCTTACCCACTCTTCTACCACCATCACTGTGTGGCTCGACCACAATGTGTAACCCTCCCAGAGAACCTAAAGGACCATCCTCCTCTTGTACGATAGGGCATATTTCGAAACCCAGAGCTTGTTAACAGGATCATTAGGAAAGTACAAGTTGAATTGAGATAGATGATACTGGTGATAGAGTGGTTCTTGTCTGCGATAGCCACTCTGTGGATACCCGATGAACAGAGTAGTCCCAAAGCCGGGATTTCACCAAAAATAAGTAGGATGTTCAATTAAGACAGACCGGGAAATTAGAGCCCAGAGCACTCCACATTTTAAGTTGGAACTCCCCTTTAGCCACTGAGGATTCAGTTATCCACCCCCTGATTTCTGTTGGATTTGTCCCATATGGCATCATTCCCTCTAGCATGCTGCAGGATACTGTAGGATTTTCACCGCTGTGGGTCATCACATCTTGAATGAGAGTCCATCAGTGTTTGTTAGGTCAGAACGTTCAATCTTTCCAGGAGATGGCCCACACCAGCCACCAAGGTTGTATAAAGGTTAGATGGCAGATTTTGTAATATTTGATCACCTACTACCCCTGTGTCAGTATCTAGGACTCGACACCCAAGAGCTGGAGTGGATAGTTGGACAGCAGTCTGATTCACACTGCTAATTGGGAGACAGATAGACTAACAGTTTTCCCCATCTACCCACCAGATTCCCCTCTCCACCCTCCATATTATAACCAGTTGAACCAGAATTAGCTGCTAGATTACAAGCAATGGGTGATAAAGTTAAAGGCTGAGTTACCAACCTAGTAGACAGCAATGTAGACCCCCTCAATCCTAACACACTTCCCAGCACACCACACTAAGGGAACAGGCACAATGGTTTGAGAGTTAACTACAATGTGGGAAAACCCCTCTCATCACTCCAGACACAAGAGCTTATTGCCCCCTTAGGGATGGTCAAACAAGCAGGCATTGAAGATTCCCAAAGGACTAAGTCTGTCTGTGCAGTGGAGTCAGTCATAAGAGGCTTAGCTGACACCAGTTCCACTGGACTTCCTTCTTCGAGTAACAGAGGCATGCATGTGCAAAAGAATGGTTTGGAGTTAAGTCTTAAAAAATGTGTCGAGTCCTTTGCTGCAGGATTTTCTTCTTAGCATTTTTAGGTAACATCCCTTGAGATTGTTTGGTAGGCTGAGACTCCTCGACAGCCCTGGAGCCCTCCTGCTCTTTTGAGGGCAACAAAGGCTCTGTCATCACATCAATTATTGAGACACCCTTTGTGGTGGAGCAAACTAGCTGAGAGGCATTATGTTATAGGATGCTGCTCTAAAAATGGATCAGTAAGGATAGCTGGAGCCATTTCCATAGCAGGCAAATTCAATGTGTCAGAGATTTCAATTATTTCACTTGCATCTATAGGTCTCATATTTGAGGACCCGGGAACAGCTTCTGATAAACCCAGACCATTGCCTATTGGATGAAAGCACAGCTCTGACCCGATAAAATCAATTTGCAATTCACCTCAGATATCAAGGTTTTTGTTGATTTCAGCTCACTTCAAATAATATCTTACAATGATACAAAGGAGCTCAATACAATGTTTAAGGCAGAGACCGTCGGATGGGTGATGCAAATTCTCTCATCAACTTCCCTCATTGTATGGTGCATTGCAGCATTGTCATACTGATCTCCAGCCTCAGATGGTGATTCCACTCGAACCCGGGCATGGCCATCAGGTTCATTTGTTATTGGATATTGATCAATTATGTTAGTAAGGTCCATTGGGGTACCCAACAGAGATGCATCACACGTTTGTTGATGGACACTGCCAACATTGTCAAACAACGGAGACCCCTTGACGATGATGATTTCCACAGCCTGATCTGCAAACTCAATGATGCTAAGGTCTGTAAGATCTTTATGCCAGCAAGATTGTCATGCACTGTCATCACGGAGAGATCAAGCATTGCTTTTTCTCTTACAGGGGGTGCAGATTAGAAGTAGTGATCCAGAAAACAGAGTTCATTTGAGGAGTTTAAAGGTAGCTAATGCTATTCTAGAGATATTCACACATGCTCCAACCTGAGCACAATCAAGATGGGCTACATCCGTGCTTATCAGCCTAGCTGGATTGAATTGGTCGTCCAAATTTAGAATCAGTTGAGGTAACACTAGCACTGTAGATGGGTACGTTGAAACCTTCCTGAGCACTTCCAAAGTAGGGGGGAGGCGAAACCCTACATAGTGATGAAGATTCCTGTGGTATCTGGAGGACCTGAATGTTACATCTCATTGAGAGAGCGTTATCCTGATGTTCCCCAGGTACCCGAGCAGTTTCATGGCCTGGCTGAGTTTCAGAGCCAGATTGCCTTTGCAGTCCCAATCTCATTTTCACCAGTTACAACAAGCTGACAAGGCCAACAAGCTAATGGGGCCAACAGGGCCATCAGGGTCAGCAAAGCCCGGAAAATTAGCCAACAAAGCCAATGGAGTCTGGATGATTCACAGTTGTCAAGGACAGATCAGCATCACGTATGCCGGGTGGCAGGCAAAAACAAGAAACAGTTGGTAAGTGCCCCAGATCAAATGGAAAGAGTGGTACAATTAACCGTTGGATAGTTGGAATCTGATGTGGAAGTTAGCTCCGACTGCTGGTAGGTGCCCCAGATCAAAGGGATATGTAACTCCTGCAGCCTCTGTGGAGCATTATACAATTAGCAGTAGAGTAGTTAAAGTCCAATGAAGAAATTTGCTATGGTGCGTCACTTACCAGTCAGTGTATTATGGTGCAGCACCCAACTTCCAGCCACCCCATAGCCCTCAGACTGCAGACTGAACACTTAATGGATCACCTTGCGGCCTGCTTTGTGGTTTGGTCCGGCAAAGTGGAGAAAGTAGTAGGTGGGACTTGCAGAGCTCCAGTAGACACGGAAAAAACACTCCTCACACATCATAGCAGCAAAGTAGAGTGGGTATAATCTGCAGGAACTGCAGACTAGGGGTGTACTGAACTTCGGCTTCGAGTACGTATTCAGCCGAATTCCGACTGAAACTAAGCTATTCGGCTCCAGCCAAATAGTTTCTTGCTATTTGGCTCTTGCCAAATACTTTGAATTTCTCATTTGAATACAATGCAACAAGAACTCAGAAAGGTAAATATTGTCTTCAGTTTGTAAAACTGAATAGAATTAGACCAGCCACTTAGTCACAAGACCAGACAAATAGCTATCACAGAGCTGCAAAATATCTTATATTGTAATCTGCTCTTTAGGGCATGTTTTGTTACAGATTCTTAGACATAAAAAAGGCTCATCTTTTACAATTAGCCTGCAACAATACAGGAACATCTTTTCTTTTGGCGAATGTTTATATACAATGTGCACGTTTTTCAGTTAGAAAACTGAAACTGAAAGAAATGTGCATATTTCACTTTACGTACTTTCAGTTCCTGTCATGTCACTTCCCATTGCATACATCATAGTCCTCCCTTTTCTTTTTTTATGGATTTAGTCCTGAGTTTAACATTATCTGATAATCAGGAATGATAGGTTGAATATATTTGTGTATTGGCGAGAGGAAGTGGCGAGGATAAGTGAAAAGTGAGCAGCATTTGTTTGGGTGGGGTGAATGGTTGTAGGATGGAGTTAATGCATTTAAAATTTTCTCTTGACTTGTGTCCTGCATGAGCCAACATTAACCATTTTATGCATTTCTATGTTAGCTGTAAAGAAGTTTCGAAACTCGACCACATCATCTTTGCAACTGGATAGTGAAGGCAATGCATATGATTCACAAAGGCAGTTGCAAATTGCAATATCCATTTTGTTCATTGCGACCTAGTGCTTTTGCATTTGGGAAGGCTCCTACGTGAACTGGCACTGATAAAACTATGCAACAAACTTCTGTACATGTGGTCCCTTTGGTTAAATCTGCTTTTTTACTGGCTTTTATTCTTTAAATAAAGATGCTTCATTAATTACAATGAAGAGAAATAAAAGAATAGAATGCATTTAAACTGGTGCTTCTTGTTTTTTAATTGTGTTTCATCAAGTTTGGAACATGATTTATTAAATAAAGCAACAATGTGGCTTCGGCCGAATAGTTGACAAACTATTCGGTATTCAGCTGAATACTAAATGTGCTGTTCGGCATAGCCCTACTGCAGACTGAACACTTTACAGACCACATTGAGTATGTTGAGGCTTATTGTGTTGCTCTAAGATGCATTTTATTACATCAGAAGTTGTTTTGGGAGAAATCACCACTAGAAAAGCAAAATTAGTAAAATACTCCACCAATTTCAATTTGCCAGCAAAGCAGATTTTTTCCTGATTCACCTCATTGGCATTTAATTTTGATCACCTAGATTTGGAATTTGGGCAGTTTTGGCAAAATAATTCAGACAATTATGGGATGATGCATTTTACTGTCTGCCAATTGCCAGCAATTGTGGGCACACTGCAAAAAAAGAGAAATCAATACCGAAAAAACAACCAGAATGGCCCATTTCAGTGGATTGATTTTCTTGAGATTTACCAGTTTCACTGGCAGTGAATGTTGGCCTGTTTGTTGACCCATAATTGGAGCATTAAACATAGGTTGTGTTTTAAAAAGATTTTTTTTAAAAGGTTTATCTTAATTTTTTAGTAAAGGCTATATTTGATTTTTTTTATTGCATATAACTATTTATATATATATATATTCAGTGAAAAAACTTTGTTAAAGGGACGTTATGGTTCAAAGTAAAACCGAAAAACCCCTGAAATTCGGCAGTTATGGTAAGATAAGCAACCATAACTCGTGCCACCGTGCACTGCTAACACTAACACCCAGGACATCAAAGATGACATCACAAATGTCATTGATGACATCACTGTTGACATCACATGGCTGGCTCTCCCTTTTTTTCCTTTACTGACATATCTAAGCCACATAGTTTTCTTCAGTAACAGTCAGGAAGTACAAATTGAAAATGTACTATATCTGTAGACTTAGGGTCAAGTCACATCATATGAAACATATACATAGCGGAAGACACAGGCTTGAAAGAGAGCAATCCTTTCTGTGCATGAAGATAATCATTAGGGTTATCAGCACTTTCTCATAGTTTTATTTTTATTACTCTACCTTCCCTGTATATGCTCATATTTGTATACATTATACTCACTCTCCTTACCTTTGGGTGCAGTCACATCATGTGATACGCTTACATATGGTAAGTGCCAGCTTTGAAACAGAGCAATAGTTTCTCTGCATAAAGACAATCAGTTAGGTTATGCACTCTTTCTGCTACTACTTCTGCTTTTTTGTTTACTTCACTGTCCCTGTATATACTCATATTTGTATGTGTTGTTGTCTCTTTGTGTTTTGTCTGTAATAATTATGTATTAAGTGGGTTTTATTATCTACTTATTACATGTTTCACAGTACGCAAAACTCTAATAAGAAAGCAGTTATCATTTCACTATTCAACATGGCAAGATTATGAATATGGCACCTTCATCATGTCTGCTGCACACACTGCCTATGCTTCTGCATGAGTACCTTAGTATACTGGATAGAACTTCATAATAGAATGCTATTTATATCAATGCATTGCTTAATGCACTAATTAGCTCATGATATTTATCCCAATGATCCTTGACAGTTTTTGGTCAGCATTATAAGAATCCCTTGTACAGAGTTTTTATGAAAAGTAAATGCACATGTGATGTCATCAGTGATGTCATCAATGACATTTGTGATGTCATCTTTGATGTCCTGGGTGTTAGTGTTAGCAGTGCACGGTGGCGCGAGTTATGGTTGCTTATCTTACCATAACTACCGAATTTCAGGGTTTTTTTGGTTTTACTTTGAACCATAACGTCCCTTTAACAAAGTTTTTTCACTGAATTTCATAGGATTTTAGTAGCGCAACTTAACCATAACGTCCCTTTAACAAAGTTTTTTTACTGAATTTCATAGGTTTTTAGTAGCAAAACCTAACCATAACGTCCCTTTAACAAAGTTTTTTTACTGAATTTCATAGTTTATTAGTGCAACATAACCATAACGTCCTTTTCAATGGAGGAAGACCACTAGCATCCTAGGTTCTCAAAGTGGGAACCCGGGGTGGTATTTTTCTTCCCAAACTGGGACGCCGCAGGCAGGCGTCCCGGTGTAGGAAGGAAAATCTTTTACCAAGATGGACACCAGGGAAAGGGAAGGCAGGGTGTATAAAGAGAACACAACAGGGCATTGGCGGGGGGTCGGGAAGACCAGGAGAGAGAAACGGGGCATGAGCAGGGGGTGGAAAGAAGGGAGACACGGGGCATGGGCGGGAAAGAAGGGAGACACAGGGCATGAGAGGGGGGTGTGGGGGAAGAAGGGAGACACGGGGCATGAGCGGGGAAGAAGGGAGACACGGGGCATGAGCGGGGGGTGGGGGTGAACAGGGGAGACACGGCCATGAGCGGGGGGAAAAGGAGGGAGACAGACACGGAGCATGAGCGGGGGTGGGGTGAACAGGAGAGACACAGGGCATGAGCGGGGGTAGGGCAAGGTGGGGCCCCCACCCCCGCTCATGCCCTGTGTCTGCCCTGTTCCAACAGTGCAGACACGGGGCATGAGCGGGGGTGGGGGGTAAAGAAGGGAGACACGGGGCATGAGCGGGGGGTGGGTGGAACAAGAGGTCAACAAGGGGCATCATAGGAGGGGGGACAAGAGGAAGACACGGGGCATGAGCAGGGGGTTGGAGGGAACAGGAGGAAGACACAGGGCATCAGCGAGGAGTGGTGGGGACAGGAAGAAGACACGGGGCATGAGCGGGGGGTGGGGGGAACAAGAGGTCAACAAGGGGCATCATAGGAGGGGGGACAAGAGGAAGACATGGAGCATGAGCGGTGGTGGGGCAAAGGAGAGAGACACGGGCATGAGCGGGGGGTGGGGGGTACAGGAGACAGACACGGGGCATGAGCGGGGGGGCCAACAGGAGAGAGACACAGGGCATGAGCGGGGGGTGGGGAGAACAGGAGAGAGACACGGGGCATGAGCAGGGGTGGAAGGTACAGGAGACAGACACGGGGCATGGGTGGGGGGCAACAAGAGACAGACACGGGGCATGAGCGGGGGGTGGGGGGAACAGGAGACAGACACGGGGCATGAGCGGGGGGTGGGGGGAACAGGAGACAGACACGGGGCATGAGCGGGGGGTGGGGGGCTACAGGAGAGACACGGGCAGGAGCGGGATGTGGGGGGCTACAGGAGACAGACACGGGGCATGAGCAGGGGGTGGGGGGAAACAGGAGAGAGACACGGGGCATGAACGGGTGGGGGAACAGGAGACAGACACGGAGCATGAGTGGGGGGCAACAGGAGAGAGACACAGGGCATGAGCGGGTGGGGGGAACAGGAGACAGACACGGGGCATGAGTGGGGGGTGGGGGGTACAGGAGACAGACACGGGGCATGAGCGGGGGGTGGGGGGCAACAGGAGAGAGATGCAGGGGGTGGGGGGAACAGGAGACAGACATGGGGCATGAGCGGGTGGTGGGGGGGAACAACAGAGACAGACACGGGGCATGAGCGGGGGGTGGGGGGCAACAGGAGACAGACACGGGGCATGAGCGGGGGATGGGGGGCAAAAGGAGACAGACACAGGGCATGAGCAGGGGGTGGGGGGAACAGGAGACAGACACAGGGCATGAGCGGGGGGTGGGGGGCAACATGAGACAGACACGGGGCATGAGCGGGGGTGGGGGAACAGGAGACAGACACGGGGCATGAGCGGGGGTGGGGAGAACAGGAGACAGACACAGGGCATGAGCGGAGGTTGGGGGGCAACAGGAGACAGACACGGGGCATGAGCAGGGGGTGGGGGAACAGGAGACAGACAGGGCATGAGCGGGGCGTGGGGGAAAAACAGACACGGGGCATGAGCTCGGGGTGGGGAGAACAGGAGACAGACACGGGGCATGAGCGGGGGGGGTGGGGGGCAACAGGCGACAGACACGGGGCATGAGCGGGGGGTGGGAGGAACAGGAGACAGACACAGGGCATGAGCGGGGGGTGGGGAGAACAGGAGACAGACACAGGGCATGAACGGGGGGTTGGGAGGCAACAAGAGAGAGACACGGGGCATGAGTGGGTGGGGGAAGAGGAGACAGACACGGGGCATGGACGGGTGGGGGGGAACAGGAGACAGACAGGGGGCATGAACAGGGGGTGGGGGTGAACAGGGGAGACACGGGCCATGAGCGGGGGAAAAGGAGGGAGACAGACACGGAGCATGAGCAAGGGTGAACAGGAGAGAGAGACACGGGCATGAGCGGGGGTAGGGCAAGGTGGGGCCCCCACCCCCTCTGATGCCCGTGTCTGCCCTGTTCTAACAGTGCAGACACGGGGCATGAGCAGGGGGTGGGGGGGAAAGAAGGGAGACACAGGGCACGAGCGGGGAGTGTGGGGGGGGAGGAAGACACAGGGGATGAGTGGGGGTTGGGGGGAAAAAGGGAGACACGGGGCACGAGCGGGGAGTGTGGGGGGGAAGGAAGACACAGGGGATGAGCGGGGTTTGGGGGACAAGAGGAAGACATGGAGCATGAGCGGTGGTGGGGGGCAACAGGAGAGAGACAGGAGGCATGAGCCGGGGGTGGGAGTACAGGAGACAGACACGGGGCATGAATGGGGGTGGGGGGCAACAGGAGAGAGACACAGGGCATGAGCAGGGGTTGGGGGGCACCAGGAGACAGACACGGGCATGAGCGGGGGGGTGGGGAGAACAGGAGTCAGACACGGGGCATGAGCGGGGGGTGGGGGGCGGGGGGAACAGGAGACAGATATGGGGCATGAGCTGGGGGTGGGGAGAGCAGGAGACAGACACGGGGCATGAGAGGGAGGTGGGGGGCAATAGGAGAAAGACACGGGGCATGAGCGGGGGTGGGGGCAACAGGAGAGAGACACGGGGCATGAGCGGGGGGTGGGGGTACTGGAGACAGACACAGGGCATGGGTGGGGGGAAACAGGAGACAGACATGGGGCATGAGCGGGGGTGGGTGGGTACAGGAGACAGACACGGGGCATGAGCAGGGGGTGGGGGGCCACCGGAGAGAGACACGGGGCATGAGCAGGTGGGGGGAACAGGAGACAGACACGGGGCATGAGCGGGGGGCAACAGGAGAGAGACACGGGGCATGAGCGGGTGGGGGGAACAGGAGACAGACACAGGGCATGAGCGGGGGTGGGGGTACAGGAGAGACACGGGGCATGAGCGGGGCATGGGGGGTACAGGAGACAGACACGGGGCATGAGCAGGAGGTGGGGGGCAACAGGAGAGAGACACAGGGCATGAGCGGGTGGGGGAACAGGAGGCAGACACGGGGCATGAGCGGGGGGCAACAGGAGAGAGACACGGGGCATGAGCGGGTGGGGGAACAGGAGACAGACACGGGGCATGAGCAGGGGGTGGGGGGCAACAGGAGAGAGACGCGGGGGGTGGGGGAACAGGAGACAGACACGGGGCATGAGCGGGGGGTGGGGGGGAACAACCGAGACAGACACGGGGCATGAGCGGGGGGTGGAGGGCAACAGGAGACAGACACGGGGCATGAGCGGGGTTGGGGGCAACAGGAGACAGACACGGGGCATGAGCAGGGGGAAGAGGGGACAGATACGGGGCATGAGCAGGGGGTGGGGAGAACAGGAGACAGACACGGGGCATGAGCAGGGGGAACAGAAGACAGACACGGGGCATGAGCGGGGGGAACAGAAGACAGACACGAGGCATGAGCGGGCGGTGGGGGAGACAGACACGAGGCATGAGCGGGGGGTGGGGGGCAACAGGAGACAGACACGTGGCATGAGCTGGGGTTTGGGGGGGTTTGAGAGAGACACACGGGGCATGAGCGGGGGTGGGGGGAGGGAGAGAGACACGGGGCATGAGCGGGGGGTGGGGGGGAGACACACAGGGTATGAGCGAGGGGTGGGGGAGGGAGAGAGACACACGGGGCATGAGCTGTGGGTGGGGGAGGGAGAGAGACACATGGGGCATGAGCGGGGGTGGGGGGAGGGAGAGAGACTCACGGGGCATGAGTGAGGGGTTGGGGGAGGGGGAGAGACACACGGGGCATGAGCGGGGGTGGGGGCGAGGCAGAGAGACACATGGGGCATGAGCGGGGGTGGGGGGCAGGGAGAGAGACACACGCGGCATGAGCGGGTGGTGGGGGAGAGAAACACGGGGCAGGAGGTGGGGGTGAGGGGAGAGACACGGGGCATGAGTGGGGGGTGGGGGGAGGGAGAGAGACACACGGGACATGAGCGGGGGTGGGGGTGAACATGAGAGACACGGGCCATGAGGGGGGGAAAAGGAGGGAGACAGACACGGAGCATGAGCGGGGGTGGGGGTGAACAGGAGAGACACGGGGCATGAGCGGAGGTAGGGTAAGGTGGGGCCCCCACCCCCGCTCATGCCTGTGTCTGCACTGTTGGAGCAGGGGGTGGGGGGAAAGAAGGGAGACACGGGGCATGAGCGGGGGTGGGTGGAACAAGAGGTCAACAAGGGGCATCATAGGAGGGGGGACAAGAGGAAGACACGGGGCATGAGCAGGTGGTGGGAGGGAACAGGAGGAAAACACAAGGCATCAGCGAGGAGTCGGGGGGACAGGAGGAAGACACGGGGCATGAGCGGGGTGTGGGAGGAACAAGAGGTCAACAAGTGGCATCATAAGAGGGGGGACAAGAAGCATGAGCGGTGGTGGGGGGCAACAGGAGAGAGACACGGGGCATGAGCAGGTGGGGGGAACAGGAGACAGACACGGGGCATGAGCGGGGGGTGGAGGGCAACAGGAGACAGACACGGGGCATGAGCGGGCTTGTGGGGGGCAACAGGAGACAGACACGGTGCATGAGCGGGGGGTGGTGGGCATCAGGAGACAGACACGGGGCATGAGCGGGGGGTGGGGAGAACAGGAGAGACACGGGGCATGAGCGGGGGGTGGGGGAACAGAAGACAGACACGGGGCATGAGCGGGGGGTTGGGGGGCAACAGGAGAGAGACACGGGGCATGAGTGGGGGGTACAGGAGACAGACACGGGCATGAGCAGGGGGTGGGGGGCAACAGGAGAGAGACATGGGGCATGAGCGGGGGTGGGGGGTACAGGAGACAGACACGGGGCATGAGCAGGGGGTGGGGGGCAACAGGAGAGAGACACGGGGCATGAGCGGGGGTGTGGGGGGCAACAGGAGAAAGACACGGTGCATGAGCGGGGGGTGGTGGGCATCAGGAGACAGACACGGGGCATGAGCGGGGGGTGGGGAGAACAAGAGAGACACGGGGCATGAGCGGGGGGGTGGGGGAACAGAAGACAGACACGGGGCATGAGCGGGGGGTTGGGGGGCAACAGGAGAGAGACACGGGGCATGAGTGGGGGTACAGGAGACAGACACGGGCATGAGCAGGGGGTGGGGGCAACAGGAGAGAGACACGGGGCATGAGCGGGGGTGGGGGGTACAGGAGACAGACACAGGGCATGAGCAGGGGGTGGGGGGCAACAGGAGAGAGACACGGGGCATGAGCAGGTGGGGGGAACAGGAGACAGACACAGGGCATGAGCGGGGGGTGGGGGGGTACAGGAGACAGACACGGGTATGAGCGGGGAGCGGGGAGAACAGGAGACAGACACGGGCATGAGCAGGGGTGTGGGGGGCAACAGGAGAATGACACGGGGCATGAGCGGGCTTGTGGGGGGCAACAGGAGACAGACACGGTGCATGAGCGGGGGGTGGTGGGCATCAGGAGACAGACACGGGGCATGAGCGGGGGGTGGGGAGAACAAGAGAGACACGGGGCATGAGCGGGGGGTGGGGGAACAGAAGACAGACACGGGGCATGAGCGGGGGGTTGGGGGGCAACAGGAGAGAGACACGGGGCATGAGTGGGGGGGTACAGGAGAAAGACACGGGCATGAGCAGGGGGTGGGGGCAACAGGAGAGAGACACGGGGCATGAGCGGGGGTGGGCGGTACAGGAGACAGACACGGGGCATGAGCAGGGGGTGGGGGGCAACAGGAGAGAGACACGGGGCATGAGCAGGTGGGGGGAACAGGAGACAGACACGGGGCATGAGCGGGGGGTGGGGGGGTACAGGAGACAGACACGGGTATGAGCGGGGAGAACAGGAGACAGACACGGGGCATGAGCAGGGGTGTGGGGGGCAACAGGAGGCAGACACGGGCCATAAGCGGGGGTGTGGGGGGCAACAGGAGACAGACACGGTGCATGAGCGGGGGGTGGTGGGCATCAGTAGACAGACACGGGGCATGAGCGGGGGTGGGGAGAACAAGAGAGACACGGGGCATGAGCGGGGGGTGGGGGAACAGAAGACAGACACGGGGCATGAGCGGGGGGTTGGGGGGCAACAGGAGAGAGACACGGGGCATGAGTGGGGGGTACAGGAGACAGACACCGGCATGAGCAGGGGGTGGGGGGCAACAGGAGAGAGACACGGGGCATGAGCGGGGGTGGGGGGTACAGGAGAAAGACACGGGGCATGAGCAGGGGGTGGGGGCAACAGGAGAGAGACACGGGGCATGAGCAGGTGGGGGGCAACAGGAGAGAGACACGGTGCATGAGCGGGGGGTGGTGGGCATCAGGAGACAGACACGGGGCATGAGCGGGGGTGGGGAGAACAAGAGAGACACGGGGCATGAGCGGGGGGTGGGGGAACAGAAGACAGACACGGGGCATGAGCGGGGAGTTGGGGGGCAACAGGAGAGAGACACGGGGCATGAGTGGGGGGTACAGGAGACAGACACGGGCATGAGCAGGGGGTGGGGGGCAACAGGAGAGAGACACGGGGCATGAGCGGGGGGTGGGGGGGTACAGGAGACAGACACAGGTATGGGCGGGGGCCAACAGGAGAGAGACACGGGGCATGAGCGGGGGGTCGGGAGAACAGGAGACAGACACGGGGCATGAGCGGGGGGTGGGGAGACCAGGAGACAGACACGGGGCATGAGCGGGGGGTGGGGGGATCAGGAGACAAACACGGGGCATGAGCGGGGGGGTTGGGGGGCAACAGGAGACAGACACTGGGCATGAGCGGGGGGTGGGGGGCAACAGGAGAGAGACACGGGGCATGAGCGGGGGTGGGGGGTACAGGAGAAAGACACGGGGCATGAGCAGGGGGTGGGGGCAACAGGAGAGAGACACGGGGCATGAGCAGGTGGGGGAACAGGAGACAGACACGGGGCATGAGCGGGGGTGGGGGGGTACAGGAGATAGACACGGGGCATGAGCGGGGGGTGGTGGAACAGGAGACAGACACGGGGCATGAGCGGGGGGTGGGGGAACAGAAGACAGACACGGGGCATGAGCGGGGGGTGGGGGAACAGAAGACAGACACGGTGCATGAGCAGGGGGGCAGGGGGCAACAGGAGAGAGACACGGGGCATGAGCGGGGGTGGGGGGGTACAGGAGACAGACACGGGGCATGAGCAGGGGGGCAGGGGGCAACAGGAGAGAGACACGGGGCATGAGTGAGGGGTGGGGGGGTACAGGAGACAGACACGGGGTATGAACGGGGGGTGGGGGGAAACAGGAGAGAGACACGGGGCATGAGCAGGGGGTGGGGTGACAGGAGACAGACACGGGGCATGAGCGGGGGCATGGGGGGGAACAACAGAGACATACACGGGGCATGAGCGGGGGGTGGGGGCAACAGGAGAGAGACACAGGGCATGAGCGGGGGCTGGGGGTACATGAGACAGACACGGGGCATGAGCGGGGGGGCAACAGGAGAGAGACACGGGGCATGAGCGGGTGGGGGAACAGGAGACAGCTACGGGCATGAGTGGGGGGTGGGGGGTACAGGAGACAGACACAGGGCATTAGTGGGGGGTGGGGGGCAACAGGAGACAGACACGGGGCATGAGCGGGGTGGGGGATACAGGAGACAGACACGGGCATGAGCGGGGGGTGGGGGCAACAGGAGAGAGACACAGGGCATGAGCGGGTGGGGGAACAGGAGACAGACACGGGGCATGAGTGAGGGGTGGGGGGGTATAGTAGACAGACACTGGTCATGAGCGGGGGGTGGGGGGCAACAGGAGATAGACACGGGGCATGAGCGGGGGGTGGGGGAACAGGAGACAGACACGGGGCATGAGCGGGGGGTGGGGGAACAGAAGACAGACACGGGGCTTGAGCGGGGGGTGGGGGAACAGAAGACAGACACGGTGCATGAGCAGGGGGGCAGGGGGCAACAGGAGAGAGACACGGGGCATGAGCGGGGGTGGGGGGGTACAGGAGACAGACACGGGGCATGAGCAGGGGGGCAGGGGGCAACAGGAGAGAGACACGGGGCATGAGCGGGGGTAGGGGGTACAGGAGACAGACACGGGGGATTAGCAGGGGCAGCAACAGGAGAGAGACACGGGGCATGAGCGGGGTGGGGGATACAGGAGACAGACACGGGCATGAGCGGGGGGTGGGGGCAACAGGAGAGAGACACAGGGCATGAGCGGGTGGGGGAACAGGAGACAGACACGGGGCATGAGTGAGGGGTGGGGGGGTATAGGAGACAGACACGGGGTATGAACGGGGGGTCGGGGCAAACAGGAGAGAGACACGGGGCATGAGCAGGGGGTGGGGTGACAGGAGACAGACACGGGGCATGAGCGGGGCCATGGGGGGAACAACAGAGACATACACGGGGCATGAGCGGGGGGTGGGGGCAACAGGAGAGAGACACAGGGCATGAGCGGGGGCTGGGGGTACAGGAGACAGACACGGGGCATGAGCGGGGATGCAACAGGAGAGAGACACGGGGCATGAGCGGGTGGGGGGAACAGGAGACAGCTACGGGCATGAGTGGGGGGTGGGGGGTACAGGAGACAGACACAGGGCATTAGTGGGGGGTGGGGGGCAACAGGATACAGACACGGGGCATGAGCAGGGGGTCGGGGGCAACAGGAGACAGACACGGGGCATGAGCTGGGGGTGGGGGGGCAACAGGAGACAGAAACGGGGCATGAGCGGGGGGTGGGGGGAACAGGATACAGACACGGGGCATGAGCAGGGGGTGGGGAGAACAGGAGACAGACATGGGGCATGAGCGGGGGGCGGGGGACAACAGGAGACAGACACGGGGCATGAGCGGGGGTGGGGGGCAACAGGAGAGACACAGGGCATGAGCGGGGGTGGGGGGAACAGGAGACAGACACGGGGCATGAGCGGGGGGTGGGGGGAACAGGAGACAGACACAGGTCATGAGCGGGTGGTGGGGGGAACAACAGACACGGGGCATGAGCGGGGGTGGGAGAACAGGAGAAAGACACGGGGCATGAGCAGGAAGGGTGTGGGGGACAAAAGGAGACAGACACGGGGCATGAGCGAGGGGTGGGAGGAACAGGAGACAGACACTGGGCATGAGCGGGGGGTGGGGAGAACAGGAGAAAGACACGGGGCATGAGCGGGGTGGGGGGCAACAAGAGAGAGACACTGGGCATGAGTGGGTGGGGGGAACAGGAGACAGACACGAGGCATGCGCGGGTGGGGGCAACAGGAGACAGACACGGGGCATGAGCGGGGGGTTGGGGGGAACAGGAGACAGACACAGGTCATGAGCGGGTGGTGGGGGGAACAACAGACACGGGGCATGAGCGGGGGTGGGGAGAACAGGAGAAAGACACGGGGCATGAGCAGGAAGGGTGTGGGGGACAAAAGGAGACAGACACGGGGCATGAGCGAGGGGTGGGAGGAACAGGAGACAGACACGGGGCATGAGCGGGGGTGGGGGGAACAGGAGACAGACACGGGGCATGAGCGGGGGGTGGGGGGAACAGGAGACAGACACAGGTCATGAGCGGGTGGTGGGGGGAACAACAGACACTGGGCATGAGCGGGGGGTGGGGAGAACAGGAGAAAGACACGGGGCATGAGCGGGGTGGGGGGCAACAAGAGAGAGACACTGGGCATGAGTGGGTGGGGGGAACAGGCGACAGACACGAGGCATGCGCGGGTGGGGGCAACAGGAGACAGACACGGGGCATGAGCGGGGGGTTGGGGGCAACAGGAGATACACGGGGCATGAGCGGGGGGTGGGGGGAGACAGACACGGGGCATAAGCGGGGGGTGGGGGGCAACAGGAGACATACACGGGGCATGAGCGGGGGTGGGGGGGAGGGAGAGCAACACACGGGGCATGAGCGGGGGTGGAGGGGAGGGAGAGAGACACGGGGCATGAGCAGGGGGTGGGGAGAGGGAGAGAGACACAGGGGGCATGAGCGGGGGTTGGGGGGAGGACGAGAGGCACACGGGGCATGAGCTGGGGGTGGGGGGAAGGAGAGAGACACACGGGGCATGAGCGGGTGGCGGGGGGGAGAGAAGAGACACACGGAGCATGAGCGGGGGGTGGGGGGAGGGAAGAGACACAGAGGGCATGAGCAGGGGGTGGGGCGAGGGGGAGAGACACACGGAGCATGAGCGGGGGGTGGGGGGGAGGAGAGAGACACACGGGGCATGAGCAGGGGGTAGGGGGCAACAGGAGAGAGACACCGGGCATGAGCAGGGGGTGGGGGGCAACAGGACAGACACGGGGCATGAGCGGAGGGGCCAACAGGAGAGAGACACAGGGCATGAGCAGGGGGTGGGGAAAACAGGAGACAGACACGGGACATGAGCAGGGGGGTGGGGAGAACAGGAGACAGACACGGGGCATGAGTGGGGGGTGGGGGGAACAGGAGACAGACACGGTGCATGGATGGGGGGCAACAAGAGACAGACACGGGGCATGAGCGGGGGGTGGGGGGAACAAGAGACAGACACGGGGCATGAGCGGGGGGTGGGGAGGAACAGAAGACAGACACGGGGCATGAGCAGGGGGTGGGTGGCTACAGGAGAGACACGGGCATGAGCGGGATGTGAGGGGCTACAGGAGAGAGACACAGGGCATGAGCGGGTGGGGTAACAGGAGACAGACACGGAGCATGAGTGGGGGGGCAACAGGAGAGAGATACAGGGCATGAGCGGGTGGGGGGAACAGGAGACAGATACGGGGCATGAGTGGGGGTGGAGGGGGTACAGGAGACAGACACGGGGCATGAGCGGGGGGTGGGGGCCAACAGGAGAGAGATGCAGGGGGTGGGGGGAACAGGAGACAGACATGGGGCATGAGCGGGTGGTGGGGGAACAACAGAGACAGACACGGGGCATGAGCGGGGGGTGGGGGGCAACAGGAGACAGACACGGGGCATGAGCGGGGGATGGGGGCAACAGGAGACAGACACAGGGCATGAGCAGGGGGTGGGGGGAACAGGAGACAGACATGGGGCATGAGCGGGGGGTGGGGGGCAACAGGAGACAGACACGGGGCATCAGCGGGGTGTGGGGGAACAGGAGACAGACACGGGGCATGAGCCGGGGGTGGGGAGAACAGGAGACAGACACGGGGCATGAGCGGGGGTTGGGGGGGCAACAGGAGACAGACACGGGGCATGAGCAGGGGGTGGGGGAACAGGAGACAGACTCAGGGCATAAGCGGGGGGGTGGGGGGCAACAGGCGACAGACACGGGGCATGAGCGGGGGTGGGAGGAACAGGAGACAGACACAGGGCATGAGCGGGGGGTGGGGAGAACAGGAGACATACACGGGGCATGAACAGGGGGGTGGGGGGCAACAAGAGAGAGACACGGGGCATGAGTGGGTGGGGGAACAGGAGACAGACACGGGGCATGAGCGGGTGGGGGCAACAGGAGACATACACGGGGCATGAGCGGGGGGTGGGGGGAGGGAGAGCAACACACGGGGCATGAGCGGGGGTGGAGGGGAGGGAGAGAGACACGGGGCATGAGCAGGGGGTGGGGGGAGGGAGAGAGACAGGGGGCATGAGCGGGGGTTGGGGGGAGGACGAGAGGCACACGAGGCATGAGCTGGGGGTGGGGGGAAGGAGAGAGACACACGGGGCATGAGCGGGAGGCGGGGGGGAGAGAAGAGACACACGGAGCATGAGCGGGGGGTGGGGGGAGGGAAGAGACACACAGGGCATGAGCAGGGGGTGGGGCGAGGGGGAGAGACACACGGAGCATGAGCGGGGGGTGGGGGGGAGGAGAGAGACACACGGGGCATGAGCAGGGGGTAGGGGGCAACAGGAGAGAGACACCGGGCATGAGCAGGGGGTGGGGGGCAACAGGACAGACACGGGGCATGAGCGGGGGGGCCAACAGGAGAGAGACACAGGGCATGAGCAGGGGGTGGGGAGAACTGGAGACAGACACGGGACATGAGCAAGGGGGTGGGGAGAACAGGAGACAGACACGGGGCATGAGTGGGGGGTGGGGTGAACAGGAGACAGATACGGGGCATGAGCTGGGGGTGGGGAGAACAGGAGAGAGACACGGGGCATGAGCAGGGGCTGGAGGGTACAGGAGACAGACACAGGGCATGGGTGGGGGGCAACAAGAGACAGGCACGGGGCATGAGCGGGGGGTGGGGGGAACAGGAGACAGACACGGGGCATGAGCGGGGGGTGGGGGGAACAGAAGACAGACACGGGGCATGAGCAGGGGGTGGGGGGCTACAGGAGAGACACGGGCATGAGCGGGATGTGGGGGGTTACAGGAGACAGACACGGGGCATGAGCAGGGGGTGGGGGGAAACAGGAGAGAGACACAGGGCATGAGCGGGTGGGGGAACAGGAGACAGACACGGAGCATGAGTGGGGGGGCAACAGGAGAGAGATACAGGGCATGAGCAGGTGGGGGGAACAGGAGACAGACACGGGGCATGAGTGGGGGGCAGGGGGGTACAGGAGACAGACACGGGGCATGAGCGGGGGGTGGGGGGCAACAGGAGAGAGACGCAGGGGGTGGGGGGAACAGGAGACAGACATGGGGCATGAGCGGGTGGTGGGGGAACAACAGAGACAGACACGGGGCATGAGCGGGGGGTGGGGGGCAACAGGAGACAGACACGGGGCATGAGCGGGGGATGGGGGCAACAGGGGACAGACACAGGGCATGAGCAGGGGGTGGGGGGAACAGGAGACAGACACGGGGCATGAGCGGGGGGTGGGGGGCAACAGGAGACAGACACGGGGCATGAGCGGGTGTGGGGGAACAGGAGACAGACACGGGGCATGAGCCGGGGGTGGGGAGAACAGGAGACAGACACAGGGCATGAGCGGGGGTTAGGGGGGCAACAGGAGACAGACACGTGGCATGAGCAGGGGGTGGGGGAACAGGAGACAGACACAGGGCATAAGCGGGGCGTGGGGGGAACAACAGACACGGGGCATGAGCTCGGGGTGGGGGGAACAGGAGACAGACACGGGGCATGAGCGGGGGGTGGGGGGCAACAGGCGACAGACACGGGGCATGAGCGGGGGGTGGGAGGAACAGGAGACAGACACAGGGCATGAGCGGAGGGTGGGGAGAACAGGAGACAGACACGGGGCATGAACGGGGGGTGGGGGGCAACAAGAGAGAGACACGGGGCATGAGTGGGTGGGGGGAACAGGAGACAGACACGGGGCATGAGCGGGTGGGGGGAACAGGAGACAGACAGGGGGCATGAACGGGGGGTGGGGGTGAACAGGGGGACATGGGCCATGAGCGGGGGAAAAGGAAGGAGACAGACACGGAGCATGAGCGGGGGTGAACAGGAGAGAGAGACACGGGGCATGAGCGGGGTAGGGCAAGGTGGGGCCCCCACCCCCGCTCATGTCCCGTGTCTGCCCTGTTCTAACAGTGCAGACACGGGGCATGAGCAGGGGGTGGGGGGGAAAGAAGGGAGACACAGGGTACGAGCGCGGAGTGTGGGGGGAAGGAAGACACGGGGGATGAGCGGGGGTTGGGGGGAAGAAGGGAGACACGGGGCACGAGCGGGGAGTGTGGGGGGAAGGAAGATACAGGGGATGAGCGGGGGTTGAGGGACAAGAGGAAGACATGGGGCATGAGCGGTGGTGGGGGGCAACAGGAGAGAGACAGGAGGCATGAGCAGGGGGTGGGGGCAACAGGAGAGACACGGGGCATGAGCGGGGGGTGGGGGGAACAACAGAGACAGACACGGGGCATGAGCGGGGGTTGGGGGGCAACAGGAGACAGACACGGGGCATGAGCGGGGGTGGGGGCAACAGGAGACAGACACGGGGCATGAGTGGGGGGTGGGGAGAACACGAGACAGACACGGGGCATGAGCGGGTGGGTGGGGGTCAACAGGAGACAGACACGGGGCATGAGCAGGGGGTGGGGGGAAGAGGAGACAGATACGGGGCATGAGCAGGGGGTGGGGAGAACAGGAGACAGACACGGAGCATCAGCGGGGGCAACAGGAGAGAGACATGGGGCATGAGCGGGTGGGGGAACAGGAGACAGACACGGGGCATGAGCAGGTGGTGGGGGGCAACAGGAGAGACGCAGGGGGTGGGGGAACAGGAGACAGACACGGGGCATGAGCGGGGGGTGGGGGGAACAACAGAGACAGACACGGGGCAAGAGCGGGGGCTGGGGGGCAACAGGAGACAGACACGGGGCATGAGCGGGGGTGGGGGCAACAGGAGACAGACAAGGGGCATGAGTGGGGGGTGGGGAGAACACGAGACAGACACGGGGCATGAGCGGGTGGGTGGGGGTCAACAGGAGACAGACACGGGGCATGAGCAGGGGGTGGGGGGAAGAGGAGACAGATACGGGGCATGAGCAGGGGGTGGGGGAAGAGGAGACATACACGGGGCATGAGCGGGGGGAACAGAAGACAGACACGGGGCATGAGCGGGGGGAACAGAAGACAGACACGAGGCATGAGGGGGTGGTGGGGGGAGACAGACACGAGGCATGAGCGGGGGGTGGGGGGCAACAGGAGACAGACACGGGGCATGAGCTGGGGTTTGGGGGGGTTTGAGAGAGACACACAGGGCATGAGCGGGGGTGGGGGGAGGGAGAGAGACACGGGGCATGAGCGGGGGGTGGGGGAACAGAAGACAGACACGGGGCATGAGCGGGGAGTTGGGGGGCAACAGGAGAGAGACACGGGGCATGAGTGGGGGGTACAGGAGACAGACACGGGCATGAGCAGGGGGTGGGGGGCAACAGGAGAGAGACACGGGGCATGAGCGGGGGGTGGGGGGGTACAGGAGACAGACACGGGTATGGGCGGGGGCCAACAGGAGAGAGACACGGGGCATGAGCGGGGGGTCGGGAGAACAGGAGACAGACACGGGGCATGAGCGGGGGGTGGGGAGACCAGGAGACAGACACGGGGCATGAGCGGGGGGTGGGGGGGATCAGGAGACAAACACGGGGCATGAGCGGGGGGGTTGGGGGGCAACAGGAGACAGACACTGGGCATGAGCGGGGGGTGGGGGGCAACAGGAGAGAGACACGGGGCATGAGCGGGGTTGGGGGGTACAGGAGAAAGACACAGGGCATGAGCAGGGGGTGGGGGCAACAGGAGAGAGACACGGGGCATGAGCAGGTGGGGGAACAGGAGACAGACACGGGGCATGAGCGGGGGGTGGGGGGTACAGGAGATAGACACGGGGCATGAGCGGGGGGTGGTGGAACAGGAGACAGACACGGGGCATGAGCGAGGGGTGGGGGAACAGAAGACAGACACGGGGCATGAGCGGGGGGTGGGGGAACAGAAGACAGACACGGTGCATGAGCAGGGGGGCAGGGGGCAACAGGAGAGAGACACGGGGCATGAGCGGGGGTGGGGGGGTACAGGAGACAGACACGGGGCATGAGCAGGGGGGCAGGGGGCAACAGGAGAGAGACACGGGGCATGAGTGAGGGGTGGGGGGATACAGGAGACAGACACGGGGTATGAACGGGGGGTGGGGGGAAACAGGAGAGAGACACGGGGCATGAGCAGGGGGTGGGGTGACAGGAGACAGACACGGGGCATGAGCGGGGGCATGGGGGGAACAACAGAGACATACACGGGGCATGAGCGGGGGGTGGGGGCAACAGGAGAGAGACACAGGGCATGAGCGGGGGCTGGGGGTACAGGAGACAGACACGGGGCATGAGCGGGGGGGCAACAGGAGAGAGACACGGGGCATGAGCGGGTGGGGGAACAGGAGACAGCTACGGGCATGAGTGGGGGGTGGGGGGTACAGGAGACAGACACAGGGCATTAGTGGGGGGTGGGGGGCAACAGGAGACAGACACGGGGCATGAGCGGGGTGGGGGATACAGGAGACAGACACGGGCATGAGCGGGGGGTGGGGGCAACAGGAGAGAGACACAGGGCATGAGCGGGTGGGGGAACAGGAGACAGACACGGGGCATGAGTGAGGGGTGGGGGGGTATAGTAGACAGACACTGGTCATGAGCGGGGGGTGGGGGGCAACAGGAGATAGACACGGGGCATGAGCGGGGGGTGGGGGAACAGGAGACAGACACGGGGCATGAGCGGAGGGTGGGGGAACAGAAGACAGACACGGGGCTTGAGCGGGGGGTGGGGGAACAGAAGACAGACACGGTGCATGAGCAGGGGGGCAGGGGGCAACAGGAGAGAGACACGGGGCATGAGCGGGGGTGGGGGGGTACAGGAGACAGACACGGGGCATGAGCAGGGGGGCAGGGGGCAACAGGAGAGAGACACGGGGCATGAGCGGGGGTAGGTGGTACAGGAGACAGACACGGGGGATTAGCAGGGGCAGCAACAGGAGAGAGACACGGGGCATGAGCGGGGTGGGGGATACAGGAGACAGACACGGGCATGAGCGGGGGGTGGGGGCAACAGGAGAGAGACACAGGGCATGAGCGGGTGGGGGAACAGGAGACAGACACGGGGCATGAGTGAGGGGTGGGGGGGTATAGGAGACAGACACGGGGTATGAACGGGGGGTCGGGGGAAACAGGAGAGAGACACGGGGCATGAGCAGGGGGTGGGGTGACAGGAGACAGACACGGGGCATGAGCGGGGCCATGGGGGGAACAACAGAGACATACACGGGGCATGAGCGGGGGGTGGGGGCAACAGGAGAGAGACACAGGGCATGAGCGGGGGCTGGGGGTACAGGAGACAGACACGGGGCATGAGCGGGGATGCAACAGGAGAGAGACACGGGGCATGAGCGGGTGGGGGGAACAGGAGACAGCTACGGGCATGAGTGGGGGGTGGGGGGTACAGGAGACAGACACAGGGCATTAGTGGGGGGTGGGGGGCAACAGGATACAGACACGGGGCATGAGCAGGGGGTGGGGTGAACAACAGAGACAGACACGGGGCATGAGCAGGGGGTCGGGGGCAACAGGAGACAGACACGGGGCATGAGCTGGGGGTGGGGGGGCAACAGGAGACAGAAACGGGGCATGAGCGGGGGGTGGGGGGAACAGGATACAGACACGGGGCATGAGCAGGGGGTGGGGAGAACAGGAGACAGACATGGGGCATGAGCGGGGGGCGGGGGACAACAGGAGACAGACACGGGGCATGAGCGGGGGTGGGGGGCAACAGGAGAGACACAGGGCATGAGCGGGGGTGGGGGGAACAGGAGACAGACACGGGGCATGAGCGGGGGGTGGGGGGAACAGGAGACAGACACAGGTCATGAGCGGGTGGTGGGGGGAACAACAGACACGGGGCATGAGCGGGGGTGGGAGAACAGGAGAAAGACACGGGGCATGAGCAGGAAGGGTGTGGGGGACAAAAGGAGACAGACACGGGGCATGAGCGAGGGGTGGGAGGAACAGGAGACAGACACTGGGCATGAGCGGGGGGTGGGGAGAACAGGAGAAAGACACGGGGCATGAGCGGGGTGGGGGGCAACAAGAGAGAGACACTGGGCATGAGTGGGTGGGGGGAACAGGAGACAGACACGAGGCATGCGCGGGTGGGGGCAACAGGAGACAGACACGGGGCATGAGCGGGGGGTTGGGGGGAACAGGAGACAGACACAGGTCATGAGCGGGTGGTGGGGGGAACAACAGACACGGGGCATGAGCGGGGGTGGGGAGAACAGGAGAAAGACACGGGGCATGAGCAGGAAGGGTGTGGGGGACAAAAGGAGACAGACACGGGGCATGAGCGAGGGGTGGGAGGAACAGGAGACAGACACGGGGCATGAGCGGGGGTGGGGGGAACAGGAGACAGACACGGGGCATGAGCGGGGGGTGGGGGGAACAGGAGACAGACACAGGTCATGAGCGGGTGGTGGGGGGAACAACAGACACTGGGCATGAGCGGGGGGTGGGGAGAACAGGAGAAAGACACGGGGCATGAGCGGGGTGGGGGGCAACAAGAGAGAGACACTGGGCATGAGTGGGTGGGGGGAACAGGCGACAGACACGAGGCATGCGCGGGTGGGGGCAACAGGAGACAGACACGGGGCATGAGCGGGGGGTTGGGGGCAACAGGAGATACACGGGGCATGAGCGGGGGGTGGGGGGAGACAGACACGGGGCATAAGCGGGGGGTGGGGGGCAACAGGAGACATACACGGGGCATGAGCGGGGGTGGGGGGGAGGGAGAGCAACACACGGGGCATGAGCGGGGGTGGAGGGGAGGGAGAGAGACACGGGGCATGAGCAGGGGGTGGGGAGAGGGAGAGAGACACAGGGGGCATGAGCGGGGGTTGGGGGGAGGACGAGAGGCACACGGGGCATGAGCTGGGGGTGGGGGGAAGGAGAGAGACACACGGGGCATGAGCGGGTGGCGGGGGGGAGAGAAGAGACACACGGAGCATGAGCGGGGGGTGGGGGGAGGGAAGAGACACAGAGGGCATGAGCAGGGGGTGGGGCGAGGGGGAGAGACACACGGAGCATGAGCGGGGGGTGGGGGGGAGGAGAGAGACACACGGGGCATGAGCAGGGGGTAGGGGGCAACAGGAGAGAGACACCGGGCATGAGCAGGGGGTGGGGGGCAACAGGACAGACACGGGGCATGAGCGGAGGGGCCAACAGGAGAGAGACACAGGGCATGAGCAGGGGGTGGGGAAAACAGGAGACAGACACGGGACATGAGCAGGGGGGTGGAGAGAACAGGAGACAGACACGGGGCATGAGTGGGGGGTGGGGGGAACAGGAGACAGACACGGTGCATGGATGGGGGGCAACAAGAGACAGACACGGGGCATGAGCGGGGGGTGGGGGGAACAGAAGACAGACACGGGGCATGAGCAGGGGGTGGGTGGCTACAGGAGAGACACGGGCATGAGCGGGATGTGAGGGGCTACAGGAGAGAGACACAGGGCATGAGCGGGTGGGGTAACAGGAGACAGACACGGAGCATGAGTGGGGGGGCAACAGGAGAGAGATACAGGGCATGAGCGGGTGGGGGGAACAGGAGACAGATACGGGGCATGAGTGGGGGTGGAGGGGGTACAGGAGACAGACACGGGGCATGAGCGGGGGGTGGGGGCCAACAGGAGAGAGATGCAGGGGGTGGGGGGAACAGGAGACAGACATGGGGCATGAGCGGGTGGTGGGGGAACAACAGAGACAGACACGGGGCATGAGCGGGGGGTGGGGGGCAACAGGAGACAGACACGGGGCATGAGCGGGGGATGGGGGCAACAGGAGACAGACACAGGGCATGAGCAGGGGGTGGGGGGAACAGGAGACAGACATGGGGCATGAGCGGGGGGTGGGGGGCAACAGGAGACAGACACGGGGCATCAGCGGGGTGTGGGGGAACAGGAGACAGACACGGGGCATGAGCCGGGGGTGGGGAGAACAGGAGACAGACACGGGGCATGAGCGGGGGTTGGGGGGGCAACAGGAGACAGACACGGGGCATGAGCAGGGGGTGGGGGAACAGGAGACAGACTCAGGGCATAAGCGGGGGGGTGGGGGGCAACAGGCGACAGACACGGGGCATGAGCGGGGGTGGGAGGAACAGGAGACAGACACAGGGCATGAGCGGGGGGTGGGGAGAACAGGAGACATACACGGGGCATGAACGGGGGGGTGGGGGGCAACAAGAGAGAGACACGGGGCATGAGTGGGTGGGGGAACAGGAGACAGACACGGGGCATGAGCGGGTGGGGGCAACAGGAGACATACACGGGGCATGAGCGGGGGGTGGGGGGAGGGAGAGCAACACACGGGGCATGAGCGGGGGTGGAGGGGAGGGAGAGAGACACGGGGCATGAGCAGGGGGTGGGGGGAGGGAGAGAGACAGGGGGCATGAGCGGGGGTTGGGGGGAGGACGAGAGGCACACGAGGCATGAGCTGGGGTTGGGGGGAAGGAGAGAGACACACGGGGCATGAGCGGGTGGCGGGGGGGAGAGAAGAGACACACGGAGCATGAGCGGGGGGTGGGGGGAGGGAAGAGACACAGAGGGCATGAGCAGGGGGTGGGGCGAGGGGGAGAGACACACGGAGCATGAGCGGGGGGTGGGGGGGAGGAGAGAGACACACGGGGCATGATCAGGGGGTAGGGGGCAACAGGAGAGAGACACCGGGCATGAGCAGGGGGTGGGGGGCAACAGGACAGACACGGGGCATGAGCGGAGGGGCCAACAGGAGAGAGACACAGGGCATGAGCAGGGGGTGGGGAAAACAGGAGACAGACACGGGACATGAGCAGGGGGGTGGGGAGAACAGGAGACAGACACGGGGCATGAGTGGGGGGTGGGGGGAACAGGAGACAGACACGGTGCATGGATGGGGGGCAACAAGAGACAGACACGGGGCATGAGCGGGGGGTGGGGGGAACAAGAGACAGACACGGGGCATGAGCGGGGGGTGGGGAGGAACAGAAGACAGACACGGGGCATGAGCAGGGGGTGGGTGGCTACAGGAGAGACACGGGCATGAGCGGGATGTGAGGGGCTACAGGAGAGAGACACAGGGCATGAGCGGGTGGGGTAACAGGAGACAGACACGGAGCATGAGTGGGGGGGCAACAGGAGAGAGATACAGGGCATGAGCGGGTGGGGGGAACAGGAGACAGATACGGGGCATGAGTGGGGGTGGAGGGGGTACAGGAGACAGACACGGGGCATGAGCGGGGGGTGGGGGCCAACAGGAGAGAGATGCAGGGGGTGGGGGGAACAGGAGACAGACATGGGGCATGAGCGGGTGGTGGGGGAACAACAGAGACAGACACGGGGCATGAGCGGGGGGTGGGGGGCAACAGGAGACAGACACGGGGCATGAGCGGGGGATGGGGGCAACAGGAGACAGACACAGGGCATGAGCAGGGGGTGGGGGGAACAGGAGACAGACATGGGGCATGAGCGGGGGGTGGGGGGCAACAGGAGACAGACACGGGGCATCAGCGGGGTGTGGGGGAACAGGAGACAGACACGGGGCATGAGCCGGGGGTGGGGAGAACAGGAGACAGACACGGGGCATGAGCGGGGGTTGGGGGGGCAACAGGAGACAGACACGGGGCATGAGCAGGGGGTGGGGGAACAGGAGACAGACTCAGGGCATAAGCGGGGGGGTGGGGGGCAACAGGCGACAGACACGGGGCATGAGCGGGGGTGGGAGGAACAGGAGACAGACACAGGGCATGAGCGGGGGGTGGGGAGAACAGGAGACATACACGGGGCATGAACGGGGGGGTGGGGGTCAACAAGAGAGAGACACGGGGCATGAGTGGGTGGGGGAACAGGAGACAGACACGGGGCATGAGCGGGTGGGGGCAACAGGAGACATACACGGGGCATGAGCGGGGGTGGGGGGAGGGAGAGCAACACACGGGGCATGAGCGGGGGTGGAGGGGAGGGAGAGAGACACGGGGCATGAGCAGGGGGTGGGGGGAGGGAGAGAGACAGGGGGCATGAGCGGGGGTTGGGGGGAGGACGAGAGGCACACGAGGCATGAGCTGGGGGTGGGGGGAAGGAGAGAGACACACGGGGCATGAGCGGGGGGCGGGGGGGAGAGAAGAGACACACGGAGCATGAGCGGGGGGTGGGGGGAGGGAAGAGACACACGGGGCATGAGCAGGGGGTGGGGCAAGGGGGAGAGACACACGGAGCATGAGCGGGGGGTGGGGGGGAGGAGAGAGACACACGGGGCATGAGCAGGGGGTAGGGGGCAACAGGAGAGAGACACCGGGCATGAGCAGGGGGTGGGGGGCAACAGGACAGACACGGGGCATGAGCGGGGGGGCCAACAGGAGAGAGACACAGGGCATGAGCAGGGGGTGGGGAGAACAGGAGACAGACACGGGACATGAGCAAGGGGGTGGGGAGAACAGGAGACAGACACGGGGCATGAGTGGGGGGTGGGGTGAACAGGAGACAGATACGGGGCATGAGCTGGGGGTGGGGAGAACAGGAGAGAGACACGGGGCATGAGCAGGGGCTGGAGGGTACAGGAGACAGACACGGGGCATGGGTGGGGGGCAACAAGAGACAGGCACGGGGCATGAGCGGGGGGTGGGGGGAACAGGAGACAGACACGGGGCATGAGCGGGGGGTGGGGGGAACAGAAGACAGACACGGGGCATGAGCAGGGGGTGGGGGGCTACAGGAGAGACACGGGCATGAGCGGGATGTGGGGGGTTACAGGAGACAGACACGGGGCATGAGCAGGGGGTGGGGGGAAACAGGAGAGAGACACAGGGCATGAGCGGGTGGGGGAACAGGAGACAGACACGGAGCATGAGTGGGGGGGCAACAGGAGAGAGATACAGGGCATGAGCAGGTGGGGGGAACAGGAGACAGACACGGGGCATGAGTGGGGGGCAGGGGGGTACAGGAGACAGACACGGGGCATGAGCGGGGGGTGGGGGGCAACAGGAGAGAGACGCAGGGGGTGGGGGGAACAGGAGACAGACATGGGGCATGAGCGGGTGGTGGGGGAACAACAGAGACAGACACGGGGCATGAGCGGGGGGTGGGGGGCAACAGGAGACAGACACGGGGCATGAGCGGGGGATGGGGGCAACAGGGGACAGACACAGGGCATGAGCAGGGGGTGGGGGGAACAGGAGACAGACACGGGGCATGAGCGGGGGGTGGGGGGCAACAGGAGACAGACACGGGGCATGAGCGGGTGTGGGGGAACAGGAGACAGACACGGGGCATGAGCCGGGGGTGGGGAGAACAGGAGACAGACACAGGGCATGAGCGGGGGTTAGGGGGGCAACAGGAGACAGACACGTGGCATGAGCAGGGGGTGGGGGAACAGGAGACAGACACAGGGCATAAGCGGGGCGTGGGGGGAACAACAGACACGGGGCATGAGCTCGGGGTGGGGGGAACAGGAGACAGACACGGGGCATGAGCGGGGGGTGGGGGGCAACAGGCGACAGACATGGGGCATGAGCGGGGGGTGGGAGGAACAGGAGACAGACACAGGGCATGAGCGGAGGGTGGGGAGAACAGGAGACAGACACGGGGCATGAACGGGGGGTGGGGGGCAACAAGAGAGAGACACGGGGCATGAGTGGGTGGGGGGAACAGGAGACAGACACGGGGCATGAGCGGGTGGGGGGAACAGGAGACAGACAGGGGGCATGAACGGGGGGTGGGGGTGAACAGGGGGACATGGGCCATGAGCGGGGGAAAAGGAAGGAGACAGACACGGAGCATGAGCGGGGGTGAACAGGAGAGAGAGACACGGGGCATGAGCGGGGTAGGGCAAGGTGGGGCCCCCACCCCCGCTCATGTCCCGTGTCTGCCCTGTTCTAACAGTGCAGACACGGGGCATGAGCAGGGGGTGGGGGGGAAAGAAGGGAGACACAGGGTACGAGCGCGGAGTGTGGGGGGAAGGAAGACACGGGGGATGAGCGGGGGTTGGGGGGAAGAAGGGAGACACGGGGCACGAGCGGGGAGTGTGGGGGGAAGGAAGATACAGGGGATGAGCGGGGGTTGAGGGACAAGAGGAAGACATGGGGCATGAGCGGTGGTGGGGGGCAACAGGAGAGAGACAGGAGGCATGAGCAGGGGGTGGGGGCAACAGGAGAGACACGGGGCATGAGCGGGGGGTGGGGGGAACAACAGAGACAGACACGGGGCATGAGCGGGGGTTGGGGGGCAACAGGAGACAGACACGGGGCATGAGCGGGGGTGGGGGCAACAGGAGACAGACACGGGGCATGAGTGGGGGGTGGGGAGAACACGAGACAGACACGGGGCATGAGCGGGTGGGTGGGGGTCAACAGGAGACAGACACGGGGCATGAGCAGGGGGTGGGGGAAGAGGAGACAGATACGGGGCATGAGCAGGGGGTGGGGAGAACAGGAGACAGACACGGAGCATCAGCGGGGGCAACAGGAGAGAGACATGGGGCATGAGCGGGTGGGGGGAACAGGAGACAGACACGGGGCATGAGCAGGTGGTGGGGGGCAACAGGAGAGACGCAGGGGGTGGGGGAACAGGAGACAGACACGGGGCATGAGCGGGGGGTGGGGGGAACAACAGAGACAGACACGGGGCAGAGCGGGGGTGGGGGCAACAGGAGACAGACACGGGCATGAGCGGTGGTGGGGGCAACAGGAGACAGACACGGGGCATGAGTGGGGGGTGGGGAGAACACGAGACAGACACGGGGCATGAGCGGGTGGGTGGGGGTCAACAGGAGACAGACACGGGGCATGAGCAGGGGGTGGGGGAAGAGGAGACAGATACGGGGCATGAGCAGGGGGTGGGGGAAGAGGAGACATACACGGGGCATGAGCGGGGGGAACAGAAGACAGACACGGGGCATGAGCGGGGGGAACAGAAGACAGACACGAGGCATGAGGGGGTGGTGGGGGGAGACAGACACGAGGCATGAGCGGGGGGTGGGGGGCAACAGGAGACAGACACGGGCATGAGCTGGGGTTTTGGGGGGGGTTTGAGAGAGACACACAGGGCATGAGCGGGGTGGGGGGAGGGAGAGAGACACGGGGCATGAGCGGGGGGTGGGGGAACAGAAGACAGACACGGGGCATGAGCTGGGAGTTGGGGGGCAACAGGAGAGAGACACGGGGCATGAGTGGGGGTACAGGAGACAGACACGGGCATGAGCAGGGGGTGGGGGGCAACAGGAGAGAGACACGGGGCATGAGCGGGGGGTGGGGGGGTACAGGAGACAGACACGGGTATGGGCGGGGCCAACAGGAGAGAGACACGGGGCATGAGCGGGGGGTCGGGAGAACAGGAGACAGACACGGGGCATGAGCGGGGGGTGGGGAGACCAGGAGACAGACACGGGGCATGAGCGGGGGGTGGGGGGGATCAGGAGACAAACACGGGCATGAGCGGGGGGGTTGGGGGGCAACAGGAGACAGACACTGGGCATGAGCGGGGGGTGGGGGGCAACAGGAGAGAGACACGGGGCATGAGCGGGGGTGGGGGGTACAGGAGAAAGACACGGGGCATGAGCAGGGGGTGGGGGCAACAGGGAGAGAGACACGGGGCATGAGCAGGTGGGGGAACAGGAGACAGACACGGGGCATGAGCGGGGGGTGGGGGGGTACAGGAGATAGACACGGGGCATGAGCGGGGGTGGGTGGAACAGGAGACAGACACGGGGCATGAGCGGGGGGTGGGGGAACAGAAGACAGACACGGGGCATGAGCGGGGGTGGGGGAACAGAAGACAGACACGGTGCATGAGCAGGGGGGCAGGGGGCACAGGAGAGAGACACGGGGCATGAGCGGGGGTGGGGGGGTACAGGAGACAGACACGGGGCATGAGCAGGGGGGCAGGGGGCAACAGGAGAGAGACACGGGGCATGAGTGAGGGGTGGGGGGGTACAGGAGACAGACACGGGGTATGAACGGGGGTGGGGGGAAACAGGAGAGAGACACGGGGCATGAGCAGGGGTGGGGTGACAGGAGACAGACACGGGGCATGAGCGGGGGCATGGGGGGAACAACAGAGACATACACGGGGCATGAGCGGGGGGTGGGGGCAACAGGAGAGAGACACAGGGCATGAGCGGGGGCTGGGGGTACAGGAGACAGACACGGGGCATGAGCGGGGGGGCAACAGGAGAGAGACACGGGGCATGAGCGGGTGGGGGAACAGGAGACAGCTACGGGCATGAGTGGGGGGTGGGGGGTACAGGAGACAGACACAGGGCATTAGTGGGGGGTGGGGGGCAACAGGAGACAGACACGGGGCATGAGGCGGGGTGGGGGATACAGGAGACAGACACGGGCATGAGCGGGGGGTGGGGGCAACAGGAGAGAGACACAGGGCATGAGCGGGTGGGGGAACAGGAGACAGACACGGGGCATGAGTGAGGGGTGGGGGGGTATAGTAGACAGACACTGGTCATGAGCGGGGGGTGGGGGGCAACAGGAGATAGACACGGGGCATGAGCGGGGGGTGGGGGAACAGGAGACAGACACGGGGCATGAGCGGGGGGTGGGGGAACAGAAGACAGACACGGGGCTTGAGCGGGGCGTGGGGGAACAGAAGACAGACACGGTGCATGAGCAGGGGGGCAGGGGGCAACAGGAGAGAGACACGGGGCATGAGCGGGGGTGGGGGGGTACAGGAGACAGACACGGGGCATGAGCAGGGGGGCAGGGGGCAACAGGAGAGAGACACGGGGCATGAGCGGGGGTAGGGGGTACAGGAGACAGACACGGGGGATTAGCAGGGGCAGCAACAGGAGAGAGACACGGGGCATGAGCGGGGTGGGGGATACAGGAGACAGACACGGGCATGAGCGGGGGGTGGGGGCAACAGGAGAGAGACACAGGGCATGAGCGGGTGGGGGAACAGGAGACAGACACGGGGCATGAGTGAGGGGTGGGGGGGTATAGGAGACAGACACGGGGTATGAACGGGGGGTCGGGGGAAACAGGAGAGAGACACGGGGCATGAGCAGGGGGTGGGGTGACAGGAGACAGACACGGGGCATGAGCGGGGCCATGGGGGGAACAACAGAGACATACACGGGGCATGAGCGGGGGGTGGGGGCAACAGGAGAGAGACACAGGGCATGAGCGGGGGCTGGGGGTACAGGAGACAGACACGGGGCATGAGCGGGGGGTGGGGGAACAGAAGACAGACACGGGGCTTGAGCGGGGGGTGGGGGAACAGAAGACAGACACGGTGCATGAGCAGGGGGGCAGGGGGCAACAGGAGAGAGACACGGGGCATGAGCGGGGGTGGGGGGGTACAGGAGACAGACACGGGGCATGAGCAGGGGGGCAGGGGGCAACAGGAGAGAGACACGGGGCATGAGCGGGGGTAGGTGGTACAGGAGACAGACACGGGGGATTAGCAGGGGCAGCAACAGGAGAGAGACACGGGGCATGAGCGGGGTGGGGGATACAGGAGACAGACACGGGCATGAGCGGGGGGTGGGGGCAACAGGAGAGAGACACAGGGCATGAGCGGGTGGGGGAACAGGAGACAGACACGGGGCATGAGTGAGGGGTGGGGGGGTATAGGAGACAGACACGGGGTATGAACGGGGGGTCGGGGGAAACAGGAGAGAGACACGGGGCATGAGCAGGGGGTGGGGTGACAGGAGACAGACACGGGGCATGAGCGGGGCCATGGGGGGAACAACAGAGACATACACGGGGCATGAGCGGGGGGTGGGGGCAACAGGAGAGAGACACAGGGCATGAGCGGGGGCTGGGGGTACAGGAGACAGACACGGGGCATGAGCGGGGATGCAACAGGAGAGAGACACGGGGCATGAGCGGGTGGGGGGAACAGGAGACAGCTACGGGCATGAGTGGGGGGTGGGGGGTACAGGAGACAGACACAGGGCATTAGTGGGGGGTGGGGGGCAACAGGATACAGACACGGGGCATGAGCAGGGGGTGGGGTGAACAACAGAGACAGACACGGGGCATGAGCAGGGGGTCGGGGGCAACAGGAGACAGACACGGGGCATGAGCTGGGGGTGGGGGGGCAACAGGAGACAGAAACGGGGCATGAGCGGGGGGTGGGGGGAACAGGATACAGACACGGGGCATGAGCAGGGGGTGGGGAGAACAGGAGACAGACATGGGGCATGAGCGGGGGGCGGGGGACAACAGGAGACAGACACGGGGCATGAGCGGGGGTGGGGGGCAACAGGAGAGACACAGGGCATGAGCGGGGGTGGGGGGAACAGGAGACAGACACGGGGCATGAGCGGGGGGTGGGGGGAACAGGAGACAGACACAGGTCATGAGCGGGTGGTGGGGGGAACAACAGACACGGGGCATGAGCGGGGGTGGGAGAACAGGAGAAAGACACGGGGCATGAGCAGGAAGGGTGTGGGGGACAAAAGGAGACAGACACGGGGCATGAGCGAGGGGTGGGAGGAACAGGAGACAGACACTGGGCATGAGCGGGGGGTGGGGAGAACAGGAGAAAGACACGGGGCATGAGCGGGGTGGGGGGCAACAAGAGAGAGACACTGGGCATGAGTGGGTGGGGGGAACAGGAGACAGACACGAGGCATGCGCGGGTGGGGGCAACAGGAGACAGACACGGGGCATGAGCGGGGGGTTGGGGGGAAAAGGAGACAGACACAGGTCATGAGCGGGTGGTGGGGGGAACAACAGACACGGGGCATGAGCGGGGGTGGGGAGAACAGGAGAAAGACACGGGGCATGAGCAGGAAGGGTGTGGGGGACAAAAGGAGACAGACACGGGGCATGAGCGAGGGGTGGGAGGAACAGGAGACAGACACGGGGCATGAGCGGGGGTGGGGGGAACAGGAGACAGACACGGGGCATGAGCGGGGGGTGGGGGGAACAGGAGACAGACACAGGTCATGAGCGGGTGGTGGGGGGAACAACAGACACTGGGCATGAGCGGGGGGTGGGGAGAACAGGAGAAAGACACGGGGCATGAGCGGGGTGGGGGGCAACAAGAGAGAGACACTGGGCATGAGTGGGTGGGGGGAACAGGAGACAGACACGAGGCATGCGCGGGTGGGGGCAACAGGAGACAGACACGGGGCATGAGCGGGGGGTTGGGGGGCAACAGGAGATACACGGGGCATGAGCGGGGGGTGGGGGGAGACAGACACGGGGCATAAGCGGGGGGTGGGGGGCAACAGGAGACATACACGGGGCATGAGCGGGGGTGGGGGGGAGGGAGAGCAACACACGGGGCATGAGCGGGGGTGGAGGGGAGGGAGAGAGACACGGGGCATGAGCAGGGGGTGGGGAGAGGGAGAGAGACACAGGGGGCATGAGCGGGGGTTGGGGGGAGGACGAGAGGCACACGGGGCATGAGCTGGGGGTGGGGGGAAGGAGAGAGACACACGGGGCATGAGCGGGTGGCGGGGGGGAGAGAAGAGACACACGGAGCATGAGCGGGGGGTGGGGGGAGGGAAGAGACACAGAGGGCATGAGCAGGGGGTGGGGCGAGGGGGAGAGACACACGGAGCATGAGCGGGGGGTGGGGGGGAGGAGAGAGACACACGGGGCATGAGCAGGGGGTAGGGGGCAACAGGAGAGAGACACCGGGCATGAGCAGGGGGTGGGGGGCAACAGTACAGACACGGGGCATGAGCGGAGGGGCCAACAGGAGAGAGACACAGGGCATGAGCAGGGGGTGGGGAAAACAGGAGACAGACACGGGACATGAGCAGGGGGGTGGGGAGAACAGGAGACAGGACACGGGGCATGAGTGGGGGGTGGGGGGAACAGGAGACAGACACGGTGCATGGATGGGGGGCAACAAGAGACAGACACGGGGCATGAGCGGGGGTTGGGGGAACAAGAGACAGACACGGGGCATGAGCGGGGGGTGGGGAGGAACAGAAGACAGACACGGGGCATGAGCAGGGGGTGGGTGGCTACAGGAGAGACACGGGCATGAGCGGGATGTGAGGGGCTACAGGAGAGAGACACAGGGCATGAGCGGGTGGGGTAACAGGAGACAGACACGGAGCATGAGTGGGGGGGCAACAGGAGAGAGATACAGGGCATGAGCGGGTGGGGGGAACAGGAGACAGACACGGGGCATGAGTGGGGGGTGGAGGGGGTACAGGAGACAGACACGGGGCATGAGCGGGGGGTGGGGGCCAACAGGAGAGAGATGCAGGGGGTGGGGGGAACAGGAGACAGACATGGGGCATGAGCGGGTGGTGGGGGAACAACAGAGACAGACACGGGGCATGAGCGGGGGGTGGGGGGCAACAGGAGACAGACACGGGGCATGAGCGGGGGATGGGGGCAACAGGAGACAGACACAGGGCATGAGCAGGGGGTGGGGGGAACAGGAGACAGACATGGGGCATGAGCGGGGGGTGGGGGGCAACAGGAGACAGACACGGGGCATCAGCGGGGTGTGGGGGAACAGGAGACAGACACGGGGCATGAGCCGGGGGTGGGGAGAACAGGAGACAGACACGGGGCATGAGCGGGGGTTGGGGGGGCAACAGGAGACAGACACGGGGCATGAGCAGGGGGTGGGGGAACAGGAGACAGACTCAGGGCATAAGCGGGGGGGTGGGGGGCAACAGGCGACAGACACGGGGCATGAGCGGGGGTGGGAGGAACAGGAGACAGACACAGGGCATGAGCGGGGGGTGGGGAGAACAGGAGACATACACGGGGCATGAACGGGGGGGTGGGGGGCAACAAGAGAGAGACACGGGGCATGAGTGGGTGGGGGAACAGGAGACAGACACGGGGCATGAGCGGGTGGGGGCAACAGGAGACACACGGGGCATGAGCGGGGGTGGAGGGGAGGGAGAGAGACACGGGGCATGAGCAGGGGGTGGGGGAGGGAGAGAGACACAGGGGGCATGAGCGGGGGTTGGGGGGAGGACGAGAGGCACACGAGGCATGAGCTGGGGGTGGGGGGAAGGAGAGAGACACACGGGGCATGAGCGGGGGGCGGGGGGGAGAGAAGAGACACACGGAGCATGAGCGGGGGGTGGGGGGAGGGAAGAGACACACAGGGCATGAGCAGGGGGTGGGGCGAGGGGGAGAGACACACGGGGCATGAGCAGGGGGTAGGGGGCAACAGGAGAGAGACACCGGGCATGAGCAGGGGGTGGGGGCAACAGGACAGACACGGGGCATGAGCGGGGGGGCCAACAGGAGAGAGACACAGGGCATGAGCAGGGGGTGGGGAGAACAGGAGACAGACACGGGACATGAGCAAGGGGGTGGGGAGAACAGGAGACAGACACGGGGCATGAGTGGGGGGTGGGGTGAACAGGAGACAGATACGGGGCATGAGCTGGGGGTGGGGAGAACAGGAGAGAGACACGGGGCATGAGCAGGGGCTGGAGGGTACAGGAGACAGACACGGGGCATGGGTGGGGGGCAACAAGAGACAGGCACGGGGCATGAGCGGGGGGTGGGGGGAACAGGAGACAGACACGGGGCATGAGCGGGGGGTGGGGGGAACAGGAGACAGACACGGGGCATGAGCGGGGGGTGGGGGGAACAGAAGACAGACACGGGGCATGAGCAGGGGGTGGGGGGCTACAGGAGAGACACAGGGCATGAGCGGGTGGGGGAACAGGAGACAGACACGGAGCATGAGTGGGGGGGCAACAGGAGAGAGATACAGGGCATGAGCAGGTGGGGGGGAACAGGAGACAGACACGGGGCATGAGTGGGGGGCAGGGGGGTACAGGAGACAGACACGGGGCATGAGCGGGGGGTGGGGGGCAACAGGAGAGAGACGCAGGGGGTGGGGGGAACAGGAGACAGACATGGGGCATGAGCGGGTGGTGGGGGAACAACAGAGACAGACACGGGGCATGAGCGGGGGGTGGGGGGCAACAGGAGACAGACACGGGGCATGAGCGGGGGATGGGGGCAACAGGGGACAGACACAGGGCATGAGCAGGGGGTGGGGGGAACAGGAGACAGACACGGGGCATGAGCGGGGGGTGGGGGGCAACAGGAGACAGACACGGGGCATGAGCGGGTGTGGGGGAACAGGAGACAGACACGGGGCATGAGCCGGGGGTGGGGAGAACAGGAGACAGACACAGGGCATGAGCGGGTGTTAGGGGGGCAACAGGAGACAGACACGTGGCATGAGCAGGGGGTGGGGGAACAGGAGACAGACACAGGGCATAAGCGGGGCGTGGGGGGAACAACAGACACGGGGCATGAGCTCGGGGTGGGGGGAACAGGAGACAGACACGGGGCATGAGCGGGGGGTGGGGGGCAACAGGCGACAGACACGGGGCATGAGCGGGGGGTGGGAGGAACAGGAGACAGACACAGGGCATGAGCGGAGGGTGGGGAGAACAGGAGACAGACACGGGGCATGAACGGGGGGTGGGGGGCAACAAGAGAGAGACACGGGGCATGAGTGGGTGGGGGGAACAGGAGACAGACACGGGGCATGAGCGGGTGGGGGGAACAGGAGACAGACAGGGGGCATGAACGGGGGGTGGGGGTGAACAGGGGGACATGGGCCATGAGCGGGGGAAAAGGAAGGAGACAGACACGGAGCATGAGCGGGGGTGAACAGGAGAGAGAGACACGGGGCATGAGCGGGGTAGGGCAAGGTGGGGCCCCCACCCCCGCTCATGTCCCGTGTCTGCCCTGTTCTAACAGTGCAGACACGGGGCATGAGCAGGGGGTGGGGGGGAAAGAAGGGAGACACAGGGTACGAGCGCGGAGTGTGGGGGGAAGGAAGACACGGGGGATGAGCGGGGGTTGGGGGGAAGAAGGGAGACACGGGGCACGAGCGGGGAGTGTGGGGGGAAGGAAGATACAGGGGATGAGCGGGGGTTGAGGGACAAGAGGAAGACATGGGGCATGAGCGGTGGTGGGGGGCAACAGGAGAGAGACAGGAGGCATGAGCAGGGGGTGGGGGCAACAGGAGAGACACGGGGCATGAGCGGGGGGTGGGGGGAACAACAGAGACAGACACGGGGCATGAGCGGGGGTTGGGGGGCAACAGGAGACAGACACGGGGCATGAGCGGGGGTGGGGGCAACAGGAGACAGACACGGGGCATGAGTGGGGGGTGGGGAGAACACGAGACAGACACGGGGCATGAGCGGGTGGGTGGGGGTCAACAGGAGACAGACACGGGGCATGAGCAGGGGGTGGGGGGAAGAGGAGACAGATACGGGGCATGAGCAGGGGGTGGGGAGAACAGGAGACAGACACGGGGCATCAGCGGGGGCAACAGGAGAGAGACATGGGGCATGAGCGGGTGGGGGGAACAGGAGACAGACACGGGGCATGAGCAGGTGGTGGGGGGCAACAGGAGAGACGCAGGGGGTGGGGGAACAGGAGACAGACACGGGGCATGAGCGGGGGGTGGGGGGAACAACAGAGACAGACACGGGGCAAGAGCGGGGGCTGGGGGGCAACAGGAGACAGACACGGGGCATGAGCGGGGGTGGGGGCAACAGGAGACAGACACGGGGCATGAGTGGGGGGTGGGGAGAACACGAGACAGACACGGGGCATGAGCGGGTGGGTGGGGGTCAACAGGAGACAGACACGGGGCATGAGCAGGGGGTGGGGGGAAGAGGAGACAGATACGGGGCATGAGCAGGGGGTGGGGGAAGAGGAGACATACACGGGGCATGAGCGGGGGGAACAGAAGACAGACACGGGGCATGAGCGGGGGGAACAGAAGACAGACACGAGGCATGAGGGGGTGGTGGGGGGAGACAGACACGAGGCATGAGCGGGGGGTGGGGGGCAACAGGAGACAGACACGGGGCATGAGCTGGGGTTTGGGGGGGTTTGAGAGAGACACACAGGGCATGAGCGGGGGTGGGGGGAGGGAGAGAGACACGGGGCATGAGCGGGGGGTGGGGGGAGAGACACACGGGGCATGAGAGGGGGGTGGGGGAGGGAGAGAGACACACGGGGCATGAGCAGGGGGTGGGGGAGGGAGAGAGACACACGGGGCATGAGCGGGGGTGGGGGGAGGGAGAGAGACTCACGGGGCATGAGTGGGGGGTGGGGGGAGGGGGAGAGACACACGGGGCATGAGCGGGGGTGGGGGCGAGGCAGAGAGACACATGGGGCATGAGCGGGGGTGGGGGGCAGGGAGAGAGACACACGCGGCATGAGCGGGGGGTGGGGGAGAGAAACACGGGGCATGAGTGGGGGGAGGGAGAGAGACACACGGGACATGAGCGGGGGTGGGGGTGAACAGGAGAGACACGGGCCATGAGGGGGGGAAAAGGAGGGAGACAGACACGGAGCATGAGCGGGGGTGGGGGTGAACAGGAGAGACACGGGGCATGAGCGGAGGTAGGGTAAGGTGGGGCCCCCACCCCCGCTCATGCCTGTGTCTGCACTGTTGGAGCAGGGGGTGGGGGGAAAGAAGGGAGACACGGGGCATGAGCGGGGGTGGGTGGAACAAGAGGTCAACAGGGGCATCATAGGAGGGGGGACAAGAGGAAGACACGGGGCATGAGCAGGCGGTGGGAGGGAACAGGAGGAAGACACAGGGCATCAGCGAGGAGTCGGGGGGACAGGAGGAAGACACGGGGCATGAGCGGGGTGTGGGAGGAACAAGAGGTCAACAAGTGGCATTATAAGAGGGGGGACAAGAAGAAGCATGAGCGGTGGTGGGGGGCAACAGGAGAGAGACACAGGGCATGAGCGGGGGTGGGGGCAACAGGAGAGAGACACGGGGCATGAGCGGGGGATGGGGGAACAGGAGACAGACACGGGGCATGAGCAGGGGGTGGGGGGAACAGGAGACAGATACGGGGCATGAGTGGGGAGCAGGGAGAACAGGAGACAGACACGGGGCATGAGCAGGGGTGTGGGGGGCAACAGGAGACAGACACGGGGCATGAGCGGGGGCTGGGGGGCAACAGGAGACAGACACGGGGCATGAGCGGGGGTGGGGGCAACAGGAGACAGACACGGGGCATGAGTGGGGGTGGGGAGAACACGAGACAGACACGGGGCATGAGCGGGTGGGTGGGGGTCAACAGGAGACAGACACGGGGCATGAGCAGGGGGTGGGGGGAAGAGGAGACAGATACGGGCATGAGCAGGGGGTGGGGGAAGAGGAGACATACACGGGGCATGAGCGGGGGGAACAGAAGACAGACACGGGGCATGAGCGGGGGGAACAGAAGACAGACACGAGGCATGAGGGGGTGGTGGGGGGAGACAGACACGAGGCATGAGCGGGGGGTGGGGGGCAACAGGAGACAGACACGGGGCATGAGCTGGGGTTTGGGGGGGTTTGAGAGAGACACACAGGGCATGAGCGGGGGTGGGGGGAGAGACACACGGGGCATGAGAGGGGGGAGGGGGAGGGAGAGAGACACACGGGGCATGAGCAGGGGGTGGGGGAGGGAGAGAGACACACGGGGCATGAGCGGGGGTGGGGGAGGGAGAGAGACACACGGGGCATGAGCGGGGGTGGGGGGAGGGAGAGAGACTCACGGGGCATGAGTGGGGGGTGGGGGGAGGGGGAGAGACACACGGGGCATGAGCGGGGGTGGGGGCGAGGCAGAGAGACACATGGGGCATGAGCGGGGGTGGGGGGCAGGGAGAGAGACACACGCGGCATGAGCGGGGGGTGGGGGAGAGAAACACGGGGCATGAGTGGGGGGAGGGAGAGAGACACACGGGACATGAGCGGGGGTGGGGGTGAACAGGAGAGACACGGGGCATGAGCGGAGGTAGGGTAAGGTGGGGCCCCCACCCCCGCTCATGCCTGTGTCTGCACTGTTGGAGCAGGGGGTGGGGGGAAAGAAGGGAGACACGGGGCATGAGCGGGGGTGGGTGGAACAAGAGGTCAACAGGGGCATCATAGGAGGGGGGACAAGAGGAAGACACGGGGCATGAGCAGGCGGTGGGAGGGAACAGGAGGAAGACACAGGGCATCAGCGAGGAGTCGGGGGGACAGGAGGAAGACACGGGGCATGAGCGGGGTGTGGGAGGAACAAGAGGTCAACAAGTGGCATTATAAGAGGGGGGACAAGAAGAAGCATGAGCGGTGGTGGGGGGCAACAGGAGAGAGACACAGGGCATGAGCGGGGGTGGGGGCAACAGGAGAGAGACACGGGGCATGAGCGGGGGATGGGGGAACAGGAGACAGACACGGGGCATGAGCAGGGGGTGGGGGGAACAGGAGACAGATACGGGGCATGAGTGGGGAGCAGGGAGAACAGGAGACAGACACGGGGCATGAGCAGGGGTGTGGGGGGCAACAGGAGACAGACACGGGGCATGAGCGGGGTTGTGGGGGGCAACAGGAGACAGACACGGTGCATGAGCGGGGGGTGGTGGGCATCAGGAGACAGACACGGGGCATGAGCGGGGTGTGGGGGAACAGGAGACAGACACGATGCATGAGCGGGGGTTGGGGGGGCAACAGGAGACAGACACGGGGCATGAGCAGGGGGTGGGAGGAACAGGAGACAGACACAGGGCATAAGCGGGGGGGTGGGGGGCAACAGGAGACAGACAAGGGGCATGAACGGGGGGTAGGGGGGCAACAAGAGAGAGACACGGGGCATGAGCGGGTGGGGGCAACAGGAGACATACACGGGGCATGAGCGGGGGGTGGGGGGGAGGGAGAGCAACACAAGGGGCATGAGCAGGGGTGGAGGGGAGGGAGAGAGACACGGGGCATGAGCAGGGGGTGGGGGGAGGGAGAGAGACATAGGGGCATGAGCGGGGGTTGGGGGGAGGACGAGAGGCACACGGGGCATGAGCTGGGGGTGGGGGGAAGGAGAGAGACACACGGGGCATGAGCTGGGGGTGGGGGGAAGGAGAGAAGAGACACACGGAGCATGAGCGGGGGGTGGGGAGGAGGGAAGAGACACACAGGGCATGAGCAGGGGGTGGGGCGAGGGGGAGAGACACACGGAGCATGAGCGGGGGGTGGGGGGGAGGAGAGAGACACACGGGGCATGAGCAGGGGGTAGGGGGCAACAGGAGAGAGACACCGGGCATGAGCAGGGGGTGGGGGGCAACAGGACAGACACGGGGCATGAGCGGGGGGGCCAACAGGAGACAGACACGGGACATGAGCAGGGGGGTGGGGAGAACAGGAGACAGACACGGGGCATGAGTGGGGGGTGGGGGAACAGGAGAGAGACACGGGGCATGAGCAGGGGCTGGAGGGTACAGGAGACAGACACGGGGCATGGGTGGGGGGCAACAAGAGACAGACACGGGGCATGAGCGGGGGGTGGAGGGAACAGGAGACAGACACGGGGCATGAGCGGGGGGTGGGGGGAACAGAAGACAGACACGGGGCATGAGCAGGGGGTGGGGGGCTACAGGAGAGACACGGGCATGAGCGGGATGTGGGGGGTTACAGGAGACAGACACGGGGCATGAGCAGGGGGTGGGGGGAAACAGGAGAGAGACACAGGGCATGAGTGGGGGGCGGGGGGGTACAGGAGACAGACACGGAGCATGAGTGGGGGGGCAACAGGAGAGAGATACAGGGCATGAGCAGGTGGGGGGAACAGGAGACAGACACGGGGCATGAGTGGGGGGCGGGGGGGTACAGGAGACAGACACGGGGCATGAGCGGGGGTGGGGGGCAACAGGAGAGAGACGCAGGGGGTGGGGGGAAAAGGAGACAGACATGGGGCATGAGCGGGTGGTGGGGGAACAACAGAGACAGACACGGGGCATGAGCGGGGGGTGGGGGGCAACAGGAGACAGACACGGGGCATGAGCGGGGGATGGGGGCAACAGGAGACAGACACAGGGCATGAGCAGGGGGTGGGGGAACAGGAGACAGACACGGGGCATGAGCGGGGGGTGGGGGGCAACAGGAGACAGACACGGGGCATGAGCGGGGTGTGGGGGAACAGGAGACAGACACGGGGCATGAGCCGGGGGTGGGGAGAACAGGAGACAGACACGGGGCATGAGCGGGGGTTGGGGGGGCAACAAGAGAGAGACACGGGGCATGAGTGGGTGGGGGGAACAGGAGACAGACACAGGGCATGAGCGGGTGGGGGGAACAGGAGACAGACAGGGGGCATGAACGGGGGGTGGGGGTGAACAGGGGGACACGGGCCATGAGCGGGGGAAAAGGAGGGAGACAGACACGGAGCATGAGCGGGGGTGAACAGGAGAGAGAGACACGGGGCATGAGCGGGGTAGGGCAAGGTGGGGCCCCCACCCCCGCTCATGTCCCGTGTCTGCCCTGTTCTAACAGTGCAGACACGGGGCATGAGCAGGGGGTGGGGGGGAAAGAAGGGAGACACAGGGTACGAGCGGGGAGTGTGGGGGGAAGGAAGACACGGGGGATGAGCGGGGGTTGGGGGGAAGAAGGGAGACACGGAGCACGAGCGGGGATTGTGGGGGGAAGGAAGACACAGGGGATGAGCGGGGGTTGAGGGACAAGAGGAAGACATGGGGCATGAGCGGTGGTGGGGGGCAACAGGAGAGAGACAGGAGGCATGAGCAGGGGGTGGGGGGTACAGGAGACAGACACGGGGCATGAGCGGGGGGTGGGGGGCAACAGGAGAGAGACACAGGGCATGAGCGGGGGGGTGGGGAGAACAGGAGTCAGACATGGGGCTGCAGCGGCGGGTGGGGGGAACAGGAGACAGATATGGGGCATGAGCGGGGGTGTGGTGAGCAGGAGAGAGACACCGGGCATGAGCAGGGGGTGGGGGGCAACAGGACAGACACGGGGCATGAGCGGGGGGGCCAACAGGAGAGAGACACAGGGCATGAGCAGGGGGTGGGGAGAACAGGAGACAGACACGGGACATGAGCAAGGGGGTGGGGAGAACAGGAGACAGACACGGGGCATGAGCGGGGGGTGGGGGGAACAGGAGACAGATACGGGGCATGAGCGGGGGTGGGGGCAACAGGAGAGAGACACGGGGCATGAGCGGGGGGTGGGGGTACTGGAGACAGACACATGGCATGGGTGGGGGGCAACAGGAGACAGACACGGGGCATGAGCGGGGGGTGGGGGGAGACAGACACGGGGCATAAGCGGGGGGTGGGGGGCAACAGGAGACATACACGGGGCATGAGCGGGGTTGGGGGGGGAGGTAGAGCAACACACGGGGCATGAGCGGGGGTGGAGGGGAGGGAGAGAGACACGGGGCATGAGCAGGGGGTGGGGAGAGGGAGAGAGACACAGGGGGCATGAGCGGGGGTAGGGGGGAGGACGAGAGGCACACGGGGCATGAGCTGGGGGTGGGGGGAAGGAGAGAGACACGGGGCATGAGCGGGGGGCGGGGGGGAGAGAAGAGACACACGGAGCATGAGCTGGGGGTGGGGGGAGGGAAGAGACACACAGGGCATGAGCAGGGGGTGGGGCGAGGGGGAGAGACACACGGAGCATGAGCGGGGGGTGGGGGGGAGGAGAGAGACACACGGGGCATGAGCAGGGGGTAGGGGGCAACAGGAGAGAGACACCGGGCATGAGCAGGGGGTGGGGAAAACAGGAGACAGACACGGGACATGAGCAGGGGGGTGGGGAGAACAGGAGACAGACACGGGGCATGAGTGGGGGGTGGGGGGAACAGGAGACAGACACGGTGCATGGATGGGGCAACAAGAGACAGACACGGGGCATGAGCGGGGGGTGGGGGGAACAAGAGACAGACACGGGGCATGAGCGGGGGGTGGGGGGAACAGAAGACAGACACGGGGCATGAGTAGGGGGTGGGTGGCTACAGGAGAGACACGGGCATGAGCGGGATGTGGGGGGCTACAGGAGACAGACACGGGGCATGAGCAGGGGGTGGGGGGAAACAGGAGAGAGACACAGGGCATGAGCGGGTGGGGGAACAGGAGACAGACACGGAGCATGAGTGGGGGGGTAACAGGAGAGAGATACAGGGCATGAGCGGGTGGGGGGAACAGGAGACAGACACGGGGCATGAGTGGGGGGTGGGGAGGTACAGGAGACAGACACGGGGCATGAGCGGGGGGTGGGCGGCAACAGGAGAGAGATGCAGGGGGTGGGGGGAACAGGAGACAGACATGGGGCATGAGCGGGTGGTGGGGGAACAACAGAGACAGACACGGGGCATGAGCGGGGGGTGGGGGGGCAACAGGAGACAGACACGTGGCATGAGCGGGGGATGGGGGCAACAGGAGACAGACACAGGGCATGAGCAGGGGGTGGGGGGAACAGGAGACAGACACGGGGCATGAGCGGGGGGTGGGGGGCAACATGAGACAGACACGGGGCATCAGCGGGGTGTGGGGGAACAGGAGACAGACACGGGGCATGAGCCGGGGGTGGGGAGAACAGGAGACAGACACGGGGCATGAGCGGGGGGGTGGGGGGAAACAGGCGACAGACACGGGGCATGAGCGGGGGGTGGGAGGAGCAGAAGACAGACACAGGGCATGAGCGGGGGGTGGGGAGAACAGGAGACAGACACGGGGCATGAACGGGGGGGTGGGGGGCAACAAGAGAGAGACACAGGGCATGAGTGGGTGGGGGAACAGGAGACAGACACGGGGCATGAGCGGGTGGGGGCAACAGGAGACATACACGGGGCATGAGCGGGGGGTGGGGGGGAGGGAGAGCAACACACGGGGCATGAGCGGGGGTGGAGGGGAGGGAGAGAGACACGGGGCATGAGCAGGGGGTGGGGGGAGGGAGAGAGACACAGGGGGCATGAGCGGGGGTTGGGGGAGGACGAGAGGCACACGGGGCATGAGCTGGGGGTGGGGGGAAGGAGAGAGACACACGGGGCATGAGCGGGGGGCGGGGGGAGAGAAGAGACACACGGAGCATGAGCGGGGGGTGGGGGGGAGGGAAGAGACACACAGGGCATGAGCAGGGGGTGGGGCGAGGGGGAGAGACACACGGAGCATGAGCGGGGGGTGGGGGGGAGGAGAGAGACACACGGGGCATGAGCAGGGGGTAGGGGGCAACAGGAGAGAGACACCGGGCATGAGCAGGGGGTGGGGGGCAACAGGACAGACACAGGGCATGAGCGGGGGGGCCAACAGGAGAGAGACACAGGGCATGAGCAGGGGGTGGGGAGAACAGGAGACAGACACGGGACATGAGCAAGGGGGTGGGGAGAACAGGAGACAGACACGGGGCATGAGCGGGGGGTGGGGGGAACAGGAGACAGATACGGGGCATGAGCGGGGGTGGGGAGAACAGGAGAGAGACACGGGGCATGAGCAGGGGCTGGAGGGTACAGGAGACAGACACGGGGCATGGGTGGGGGGCAACAAGAGACAGACACGGGGCATGAGCGGGGGGTGGGGGGAACAGGAGACAGACACGGGGCATGAGCGGGGGGTGGGGGGAACAGAAGACAGACACGGGGCATGAGCAGGGGGTGGGGGGCTACAGGAGAGACACGGGCATGAGTGGGATGTGGGGGGTTACAGGAGACAGACACGGGGTATGAGCAGGGGGTGGGGGGAAACAGGAGAGAGACACAGGGCATGAGCGGGTGGGGGAACAGGAGACAGACACGGAGCATGAGTGGGGGGGCAACAGGAGAGAGATACAGGGCATGAGCATGTGGGGGGCACAGGAGACAGACACGGGGCATGAGTGGGGGGTGGGGGGGTACAGGAGACAGACAAGGGGCATGAGCGGGGGGTGGGGGGCAACAGGAGAGAGACGCAGGGGGTGGGGGAACAGGAGACAGACATGGGGCATGAGCGGGTGGTGGGGGAACAACAGAGACAGACACGGGGCATGAGCGGGGGATGGGGGCAACAGGGGACAGACACAGGGCATGAGCAGGGGGTGGGGGGAACAGGAGACAGACACGGGGCATGAGCGGGGGGTGGGGGGCAACAGGAGACAGACACGGGGCATGAGCGGGTGTGGGGGAACAGGAGACAGACACGGGGCATGAGCCGGGGGTGGGGAGAACAGGAGACAGACACGGGGCATGAGCGGGGGTTGGGGGGGCAACAGGAGACAGACACGGGGCATGAGCAGGGGGTGGGGGAACAGGAGACAGACACAGGGCATAAGTGGGGCGTGGGGGGAACAACAGACACGGGGCATGAGCTTGGGGTGGGGGGAACAGGAGACAGACACGGGGCATGAGCGGGGGGTGGGGGGCAACAGGTGACAGACACGGGGCATGAGCGGGGGGTGGGAGGAACAGGAGACAGACACAGGGCATGAGCGGGGGGTGGGGAGAACAGGAGACAGACACGGGGCATGAACAGGGGGGTGGGGGGCAACAAGAGAGAGACACAGGGCATGAGTGGGTGGGGGGAACAGGAGACAGACACGGGGCATGAGCGGGTGGGGGAACAGGAGACAGACAGGGGGCATGAACGGGGGGTGGGGGTGAACAGGGGGACACGGGCCATGAGCAGGGGAAAAGGAGGGAGACAGACACGGAGCATGAGCGGGGGTGAACAGGAGAGAGAGACACGGGGCATGAGCGGGGTAGGGCAAGGTGGGGCCCCCACCCCCGCTCATGTCCCGTGTCTGCCCTGTTCTAACAGTGCAGACACGGGGCATGAGCAGGGGGTGGGGGGGAAAGAAGGGAGACACAGGGTACGAGCGCGGAGTGTGGGGGGAAGGAAGACACGGGGGATGAGCGGGGCTTGGGGGGAAGAAGGGAGACACGGGGCACGAGCGGGGAGTGTGGGGGGAAGGAAGATACAGGGGATGAGCGGGGGTTGAGGGACAAGAGGAAGACATGGGGCATGAGCGGTGGTGGGGGGCAAAAGGAGAGAGACAGGAGGCATGAGCAGGGGGTGGGGGGCACAGGAGACAGACACGGGGCATTAGCGGGGGGTGGGGGGCAACAGGAGAGAGACACGGGGCATGAGCGGGGGGGTGGGGAGAACAGGAGTCAGACATGGGGCTGCAGCGGCGGGTGGGCGGTGGGGGGAACAGGAGACAGATATGGGGCATGAGCGGGGGTGTGGTGAGCAGGAGACAGACATGGGGCATGAGAGGGAGGTGGGGGGGCAATAGGAGAAAGACACGGGGCTTGAGCGGGGGTGGGGGCAACAGGAGAGAGACACGGGGCATGAGCGGGGGGTGGGGGTACTGGAGAGAGACACAGGGCATGGGTGGGGGGCAACAGGAGACAGACATGCGGCATGAGCGGGGGTGGGGGGTACAGGAGATAGACACGGGGCATGAGCAGGGGGTGGGGGGCCACGGGAGAGAGACACGGGGCATGAGCAGGTGGGGGGAACAGGTGACAGACACGGGGCATGAGCGGGGGCAACAGGAGAGAGACACGGGGCATGAGCGGGTGGGGGAACAGGAGACAGACACCGGGCATGAGCGGGGGTAGGGGGTACAGGAGAGACACGGGGCATGAGCGGGGCATGGGGGATACAGGAGACAGGCACGGGCATGAGCAGGAGGTGGGGGGCAACAGGAGAGAGACACGGGGCATGAGCCGGTGGGGGAACAGGAGGCAGACAAGGGGCATGAGCGGGGGGCAACAGGAGAGAGACACGGGGCATGAGCGGGTGGGGGAACAGGAGACAGATACGGGGCATGAGCAGGGGGTGGGGGGCAACAGGAGAGACGTAGGAGGTGGGGGAACAGCAGACAGACACGGGGCATGAGCGGGGGGTGGGGGGAACAACAGAGACAGACACGGGGCATGAGCGGGGGTTGGGGGGCAACAGGAGACAGACACGGGGCATGAGCGGGGTGGGGGCAACAGGAGACAGACACGGGGCATGAGTGGGGGGTGGGGAGAACATGAGACAGACACGGGGCATGAGCGGGTGGGTGGGGGTCAACAGGAGACAGACACGGGGCATGAGCAGGGGGTGGGGGGAAGAGGAGACAGATACGGGGCATGAGAAGGGGGTGGGGAGAACAGGAGACAGACACGGGGCATCAGCGGGGGCAACAGGAGAGAGACATGGGGCATGAGCGGGTGGGGGGAACAGGAGACATACACGGGGCATGAGCGGGGGGAACAGAAGACAGACACGGGGCATGAGCGGGGGGAACAGAAGACAGACACGAGGCATGAGGGGGTGGTGGGGGGAGACAGACACGAGGCATGAGCGGGGGGTGGGGGGCAACAGGAGACAGACACGGGGCATGAGCTGGGGTTTGGGGGGTTTGAGAGAGACACACAGGGCATGAGCGGGGGTGGGGGGAGGGAGAGAGACACGGGGCATGAGCGGGGGGTGGGGGGAGAGACACACGGGGCATGAGAGGGGGGTGGGGGAGGGAGAGAGACACACGGGGCATGAGCAGGGGGTGGGGGAGGGAGAGACACACGGGGCATGAGCGGGGGTGGGGGGAGGGAGAGAGACTCACGGGGCATGAGTGGGGGGTGGGGGGAGGGGGAGAGACACACAGGGCATGAGCGGGGGTGGGGGCGAGGCAGAGAGACACATGGGGCATGAGCGGGGGTGGGGGGCAGGGAGAGAGACACACGCGGCATGAGCGGGGGGTGGGGGAGAGAAACACGGGGCATGAGCAGGAGGTGGGGGTGAGGGGAGAGACACGGGGAATGAGTGGGGGGTGGGGGGAGGGAGAGAGACACACGGGACATGAGCGGGGGTGGGGGTGAACAGGAGAGACACGGGCCATGAGGGGGGGAAAAGGAGGGAGACAGACACGGAGCATGAGCGGGGGTGAACAGGAGAGACGCGGGGCATGAGCGGAGGTAGGGTAAGGTGGGGCCCCCACCCCCGCTCATGCCTGTGTCTGCACTGTTGGAGCAGGGGGTGGGGGGAAAGAAGGGAGACACGGGGCATGAGCGGGGGTGGGTGGAACAAGAGGTCAACAAGGGGCATCATAGGAGGGGGGACAAGAGGAAGACACGGGGCATGAGCAGGCGGTGGGAGGGAACAGGAGGAAGACACAGGGCATCAGCGAGGAGTCGGGGGGACAGGAGGAAGACACGAGGCATGAGCCGGGTGTGGGAGGAACAAGAGGTCAACAAGTGGCATCATAAGAGGGGGGACAAGAAGAAGCATGAGCGGTGGGGGGGGCAACAGGAGAGAGACACAGGGCATGAGCGGGGGTGGGGGCAACAGGACAGAGACACGGGGCATGAGCGGGGGATGGGGGGAACAGGAGACAGACACGGGGCATGAGCAGGGGGTGGGGGGAACAGGAGACAGATACGGGCATGAGTGGGGAGCAGGGAGAACAGGAGACAGACACGGGGCATGAGCAGGGGTGTGGGGGGCAACAGGAGACAGACACGGGGCATGAGCGGGGTTGTGGGGGGCAACAGGAGACAGACACGGGGCATGAGCAGGGGGTGGGGGGGAACAGGAGACAGACACGGGGCATGAGCGGGGGGTGGGGGCAACAGGAGACAGACACAGGGCATGAGCAGGGGGTGGGGGGGAACAGGAGACAGACACGGGGCATGAGCGGGGGGTGGGGGGCAACAGGAGACAGACACGGGGCATGAGCGGGGTGTGGGGGAACAGGAGACAGACACGGGGCATGAGCCGGGGGTGGGGAGAACAGGAGACAGACACGAGGCATGAGCGGGGGTGGGGGGGCAACAGGAGACAGACACGGGGCATGAGCAGGGGGTGGGGGAACAGGAGACATACACGGGGCATGAGCGGGGGGTGGGGGGGAGGGAGAGCAACACACGGGGCATGAGCGGGGGTGGAGGGGAGGGAGAGAGACATGGGGCATGAGCAGGGGGTGGGGAGGGAGAGAGACACAGGGGGCATGAGCGGGGGTTGGGGGAGGACGAGAGGCACACGGGGCATGAGCTGGGGGTGGGGGGAAGGAGAGACACACGGGGCATGAGCGGGGGGCGGGGGGGGAGAGAAGAGACACACGGAGCATGAGCGGGGGTGTGGAGGAGGGAAGAGACACACAGGGCATGAGCAGGGGGTGGGGCGAGGGGGAGAGACACACGGAGCATGAGCGGGGGGTGGGGGGAGGAGAGAGACACACGGGGCATGAGCAGGGGGTAGGGGGCAACAGGAGAGAGACACCGGGCATGAGCAGGGGGTGGGGGGCAACAGGACAGACACTGGGCATGAGCGGGGGGGCCAACAGGAGAGAGACACAGGGCATGAGCAGGGGGTGGGGAGAACAGGAGACAGACACGGGACATGAGCAGGGGGGTGGGGAGAACAGGAGACAGACACGGGGCATGAGTGGGGGGTGGGGGAACAGGAGACAGATACGGGGCATGAGCGGGGGGTGGGGAGAACAGGAGAGAGACACGGGGCATGAGCGGGGGGTGGGGAGAACAGGAGAGAGACACGGGGCATGAGCAGGGGCTGGAGGGTACAGGAGACAGACACGGGGCATGGGTGGGGGGCAACAAGAGACAGACACGGGACATGAGCGGGGGGTGGGGGGAAACAGGAGAGAGACACAGGGCATGAGCGGGTGGGGGAACAGGAGACAGACACGGAGCATGAGTGGGGGGGCAACAGGAGAGAGATACAGGGCATGAGCAGGTGGGGGGAACAGGAGACAGACACGGGGCATGAGTGGGGGGCGGGGGGGTATAGGAGACAGACACGGGTCATGAGCGGGGGTGGGGGGCCACAGGAGAGAGACGCAGGGGGTGGGGGGAAAAGGAGACAGACATGGGGCATGAGCGGGTGGTGGGGGAACAACAGAGACAGACACGGGGCATGAGCGGGGGGTGGGGGGCAACAGGAGACAGACACGGGGCATGAGCGGGGGATGGGGGCAACAGGAGACAGACACAGGGCATGAGCAGGGGGTGGGGGGAACAGGAGACAGACACGGGGCATGAGCGGGGGGTGGGGGGCAACAGGAGACAGACACGGGGCATGAGCGGGGTGTGGGGGAACAGGAGACAGACACGGGGCATGAGCCGGGGGTGGAGGGAACAACAGACACGGGGCATGAGCTCGGGGTGGGGGGAACAGGAGACAGACACGGGCATGAGCGGGGGGTGGGGGGCAACAGGCGATAGACACGGGGGGTGGGAGGAACAGGAGACAGACACAGGGCATGAGCGGGGGGTGTGGAGAACAGGAGACAGACACGGGGCATGAACGGGGGGTGGGGGGCAACAAGAGAGAGACACGGGGCATGAGTGGGTGGGGGGGAACAGGAGACAGACAGGGGGCATGAACGGGGGGTGGGGGTGAAAAGGGGGACACGGGCCATGAGCGGGGGAAAAGGAGGGAGACAGACACGGAGCATGAGCGGGGGTGAACAGGAGAGAGAGACACGGAGCATGAGCGGGGTAGGGCAAGGTGGGGCCCCCACCCCCGCTCATGTCCCGTGTCTGCCCTGTTCTAACAGTGCAGACACGGGTCATGAGCAGGGGGTAGGGGGGAAAGAACGGAGACACAGGGTACGAGCGGGGAGTGTGGGGGGAAGGAAGACACGGGGGATGAGCGGGGGTTGGGGGGAAGAAGGTGCACATGCCTTAGTAGTTGGTATCGTAGGAGATGTGCCAGTGTGTTATAGGACTGGCTATGATAGGAGCATAAGAGTGTGTGTCGTAACAGTGGTTAACATAACAGAGCATGTCATAATAGCATGTGTCATGCAAGCATGAATAATAGCACATTACTTAAATGTGCCATAAGTGTGTGTTGTAAGACGGTGTGTTGTAATAGTGTTTGTGGTGTGTGTCTTCAGTGTGTGTGTTATAAAAGTTTGTCATAGAAGTGTGCGTCTTAGGACTGTGTGTCAGGAGTGTGTGTAATAGAACTGTTTGTCATAGGAGGCAGTGTCATAGGAGCGTGTGTCATGACTGTGTGTGTCATACAGAGTGTATTACAGTAGTGTGAGTGGCAGATGGATTTGTCAAAGGATTGACTGTTGCATGAGTGCATGTCATAGGAACATGTGTCATAGTATCATGTATTGTAGGACCACATGTCAAAGGAGAGTGTTGTAGCAATGCATTTCATTGGAGCATTCACAGAACTAGCATGCATCGTAGTAGCATATTTTGAAAGAGCATGTGTCGGAGGACCATTTGGCGTAGGAAAGTGTGTCATAGAAAAACGTTATAACAGCGTGTGTCATATGAGTGTGTGTTGGAGGAAACTGTCTCAAAGGAGGCTGATTCATAGGTGAGTAGGTCATAGCTACATGTCTCACAAGAGCGGGTGTCATAGGAGTGTGCTGTAAGAGTGTGTGTCAAAGGACCAATGTCGTAGAAGCATGTTTCATAGGAGCATGTGTCACAGGAGCATGTAGCAATGACATTTTTGATGTCTTCTTTAATGTCCTGGGTGTTAGTCTTGGCAGTGCACACTGGTGGCTTGAGTTATTGTTCCTTAGCTTACCATAACTGACAAGTGTCTGTGTTTTTTAAATTTTACTTGTAACCATAACGTGCCTTTAAAAATGTTACTTCACTGAATTTCAATGGTTCTGTTAGGGATATTTATCATTTTTAGGCTTCATACCCTCTCCTAGTGAGACCACCAGTACTTTTTGCTGGACTTCTGGACCTTTTTTCTTAAAATACCGAATGAGTGGAGTCTTTTTCCACTCATTCATTCTTGTGGGCTCTGTCTTTTGGATCTCTAGTCTTTGTATTCTACCTGCTATGGAGTCTATTTTGATCCATAACTCTTAACAGCATCTGAATGTTAATATGGCACCACACAGCTCCTTATGGGCTGTGTTGCTGGGGACCCTTAGGGTCCTCCTTTGAGATTATTTTCTTTATCCTAGAGTAACTACAGTTCTTCAGGGTAGAGAGATCCTTAGTATCTCTCCTAAAACTTTATAGCCGGAGAGATTGGCACACACCACCTTATGTGGATTGCCATACAGATACCTAGTATCCCCCTTCTCTCTGCTCCTGTGACTATTTTGCCACATACACAATCTCCTAGTTATGGCTGGTGACAGTGGATGTGCCCTATCAATGTTTGTGTAGGTTCTGTACTAGAGGCTATGTCCAAAACCTCGGTAGTGCACAATAGGGGCACCCAAGTTCCAACGTGGGGCCTGCCTTTTTTTTCACCATTACTAGCGTGGTTGTCCTTTGTTAGACCTTCTTCTACTATTCTGGGAGGGGGAGGTCAATGTGTGTGTTTTACCTTTGGCGGGAACCATTGGATATCCCTGCCTAGGCTCCACAGTGTCTGGGCAGACAGGAAGGGGGGTGGGAGGAGTTTTCCACCCAACTGTCCTTTGTTTGCCAGAGTGCCTGAATAGGACTTTGAAAACAAAAAGAAGATATTGAGGCTGAGTACCCCAAAAGGAAATACACCAAACGCGGGTTACAAAGAAAGATACAAAGATCTTTATTCTATACTGAACAGTTTCAAAGGACAAAACAACAGATAGCTATCGGCCCTCAGCACAAAACAATGAACTCCAGCGCTGTTCGGTGTGCTCAGTGAGTGGGACTGTACATTAGAATAGTCGCACTTTTTATACTCTCGAAATCATGATGTTCAGCCCACCTACAAGTTAATACAAGTTAATAAATCACAGATCTAGGGTTTGTGCCGAGTTCTTGCATCTATACATTTAGGGTTTACCTTTAATACATTCATCAACAAGTCACAATGGCAAAAGTATGTCTTAGGATTCCTCGTTAAGCCTTCTCATACATTTTGGTACAATGTAGTTAAACAAGTGTGGCAATTGGTTGGAGTTCTCTGGTTCGGGACTCCCTACCTGCCGCGCACCTTTCTTTGGAACACAATTTAGGTCAACTCCTTGTTCGTCTGGGGACCAACTCCAGATCCTCAATAGGTTTAAAGGATACTGGCATGACAAACTGTGGATGATGATGGGCGCTGGGGGGCTTCACTGGCCCATGCATGTAGCGATTGCATAAAGAATTGGTTTCATGGTCAGATTAGAAAAAGTCTTCTTTATACATTAAAACGTGTTGTTTTATTATTGCTTATGCAACTCCATACGATAAAAAATGAAAGAACATAGTGATGTATACATCAGTCATAACCCATTGGTAAGTGAAACCAGCCGACGCGCGTTTCGACCTAAGTCTTTTTCAGGGCAAGATCGGTAGTAGGATGAGCTCTGAATAGGGCTAGAGGCTGGTCCTCCCGAGTACGGGCACCAGTTGGGCTGGGTAGCCTGATCTGAAGCCGTATCCAGCTAGGAAGTGTGTGTGTCCTGACGAGCGGATTCTCTAGTTAAACAAGTGTTCACATTTCAGTATTTGAATATATTGTGTTCAACATGTGCTCGCGGATTAGCTTCGTTGGCACAGTTAATCCTCTACACACCGGTCAGCGAAGGATGAGGTCTCAGTTCATGACCCTAACATGTGGCCTGCAGGCAGGTTACATTTTAGCTTATACACAGAGGTCAAGACGGACATGTTACATTCAGAATTACACTGTCCACCATTTTAGAACACAGGGTGACTTTAGAGAGAGAATCTAAAATGGCAGATAGACCTAAAATGGTGGCTTACTCAGATCTAAGGTCAAGACCTTGCAACGCGGATTTCTTCATAAGTGGCTTGTAAGCAGCTTGGCATAGGCCAATATACATATATTCATATAGTATAGGAGGCACAATATGATTTCCCATTCGACAAACCCTCCTTTTGGCCTATGCCAAGCACTAAAACTATTGCTGGTCACTTTGCGAACAACTCCATGTCTCAACGTCCATACACCCAGAATCGCTGTTGGAAATATCTATTGCCATTAGATCGGCTATCAGCATTTCTTTCAACACATATTTTTTGGAGTTCTTATCTGGGGCGTATACGTGGTGTCCTAAGGTACCTATCACCAGTGGGCAACATCCCCCTAGCATCGAACATATACTAGGTAGACACTGTATACAGCAAAAAAGGAGCAACAGAATTCCCAAAATGATCAGTAAGACCGAAAGCACCTTCCAACCCCAAGATCGTAAGTAGTCCCAGAACCAAGCACTAAGATCCCACTTTCCTTCGGGAACATGCACTTCTGAACTAAGGACATGCAGATTTTGTATTGCCTTAAAGATAGTTGGGGAGGAATCTGGCACGAAAACACAGCAAGCGGACCCCACTAATTTACACACTCCACCACGTTCAGCCAAAATGACATCTAATGCCATCAGGTTCTGAAGTGCTACTAATCTTATTGCTTTCTGTTCTAATGTCATATTATAGAGTATGTCTGTGGTCCGGTTGATGGTTCTCTCCAGTACTCTCGCTAGTCTCCTGATGTATTCAGAGTTCGCTATTTGTCCCCAAAATGGCACAAAGGATTTTGCTACGTCTCCCGGAACCTTCCCGGGAAGGGAAGGTTCCCGGGAAGCTTCCGGCGAGACGAATACTGGAGTATCACCATTCTCGTCTCGCCGTGGACGAGCTTTTGAAACCTCTACAGTACTGGCCATGAATACCGCGGGTAACAGGATCCCTAAATAACAAGTTCCCTGGTTAGCCATGGGAATGCTACATTACTGCAAACAAAGTAGACAGGTTTGCCTACATACAAAGGTCTGTCTTCCCCAGTCAAATTTGCAACATTGGCGCAATCTCTAAAATTTCCCATTGACTGAGTTCCATTCCTCTGTATGCAGAAAGAAACTGAATCGGGGCTATGGTTAACAGTGTAAGAAGGAAACATGGCATCCTTATTGCCTATAAGAGCCATCTTGAAAGAAATCAAAGATTGAAAAGGACAAGACAGTCTGTCAGAAGGCCTAATAGAAGCAACCTTGAGCTTGCTCCCATTCGTGAAAAGCGAGCATCCCAGGGGCGTAAGAACACGTTTCTCAAAACTATTCAAATTAGTACCGTCAAAGTTCCCCGAGATGCTATCGTTCCATCGGCCAAAGAACAATGCTCTAAGAGAAGCATAGCAAGCAGTTGTCAAAGGTAAAGGATGAATATACCAACCTAGCCCCTTATCCCTGTGTTGCGGTAAATGCGAACAGACCCAACAATTGGACATGTGTAGCATTCATGATAAGTAACAATGTATTATTGTAGTATCTTTGTCTATGCTGAGAGTATCTAGGAGATAATGGGCCTCATCACGAGTTGGGCGGTATTACCGTCGGTGGTATTAGCCCTACCGCCAAACCCCCCAGTGCTATTAGCGCCAGATCACGGGTTTGGCGGTAATGGAATTCCCCATTCCTGTCACGCCCCCATCCACATCCACAAACCCTCCTATTGCATCCCGTAATTCCATCAATATACGGCAGAATCATAGTACACAACAAGACACCACACGCACCATTGCACATTCTCACCTTCAGGTTTGCCGACAAGGGGCTGGCCGAACTCTACGACGCTGGTTTATGCCTCGCTCTCCAATCCTGCATTGGCGGTTGCCGTGGAGACGCGCCATGAACATTCCGCGTCTCCGCTGCCGACGCTTGGACGTTCTTCCTCCACGCATCCAATCGCGTGTGCGCCAATCACGTGTGTGAGTCACGTGACCACTGGAGCGAGCGTTCAAAAGTGACGCGCGAACTCCCATCCACGCTTCACAGCTGATCTTGGTTGGATTACGGACGCTGCTATCCTTGATCTTGGATTTTGCCTTTGGATTCCGAACCGCTTCCTCTTTTGTACCTCGCCTGGACCTGCTTCTTCCTGGTTTTGACCTCGGCTACTCCCACGGACTGATTCTTGGATTTCCCTAGTTTGGTACCTTGTCTTGAACCGCTCCCCCTGGACACGACCTTGGCTTTTCTCCTGGACTGCAATTGGATTATCCTTTGGTTTGAATTCAGCTCTCTGCATCACGTGCCATCTAGATTGGCTCACAGTACCAGGTTCCGTATCAGGTGGTGATTCCATCCTTCAAGTGCTTTGCCAGGCTGCGACCTTGTCGTCAACCCTGCCGGCCCCTCAGACGCCCTACATCACATTCCAGACAACCACTCAGGGTAAGCTCCTTATAGGTATACATTTAGGATTGTGCACAGGGTTTATTGGTTATCTAACCCGCGTGTTTGCCTTACAGTGGTCAGGGGAAAACATCTTCCGGCATTCCTGGTTCCGGCTGACGACATTCACCACCTGTGGCCTCAAGGGCTGCTCGGGCAGTATATTGACTGTTTGCTCGAGTGGAACTTGGGGACAGAGATATCATCGCCTACACGACCATCAAGTCCTGACAATTCCCCACTGAGCCCATTCGGGAATGCCCCTTTCCCCATTGGGCTCAATGGGGAATTGTCACGGTTTTACCGCCGGCGGATTTCCCGCCAGCGGAAATAGCGCACATTTTCAGAGGATTTCCCCCCAGCTCGGAGCTGGGGAGAAATACGCTGAAGCCCTGATTTGGCGGAACCTTGAATCCAGCGGTAATAGCACGACCGCCGGATTTAAGGATTACCACCAAACTCGTGATGAGGCCCAATATGTGCAGTTGCACGAAAGGAGTAGAGACTGGATGCACTTCTTCCAGGTACCAAAAGCCTAAAACAATTACTATCATAAAACCAATTGACATTATAAAAAGACAGCAGTATGTTTTCGGGGCCCAAACAGTTTGTCCATTATCACAGCCGGTCACACGATCATTTATCAGTTCTGTACGAGCAGTAGCGGTTGCAGGTATTGCAGTCTTCAAACGAAAAACCCCAGTGTTTTTGGCTGTCGACCTCTAGCCGAGTGACTTCTTAGTCCTTCCTCAACCCTAGCCAACAGAATCCCCTTTTTCAAACAATTACTTGGCAAAAAGCAAGCCCTTGATGGTTTTTTTCTTCTTTCTTCTTCGAACGCACAGCCGAACCGTGCTATAAGTCTATTTCCTTGGATGCAAATTGTACCTTGTTGTCCCTGGTAATGATTGATCCAAGAACAACGTGTCGCCACTTCCCATTGGAAGCGACGTATCAGGAGCAAGTGAAGATGCAAGTTCCGGAACAGTTTCCGGAAGCAAAACTTTTGGAGAGTGTGGAGACAAGATGGCCGTTTCCCCAGGCCTCACAGGCTCAGAGAGAATCTCTGATGCACTCTCAATGCTGTTTACTGCTTCGGGATCGTTGGTTGCAGTATTGGTGAGGGGTTCTGTTTCTTCTGTATCGTATGGCACGATAAAAATTGACTCTTTTCATTATATGTATAGGTTTTCGACATTATTGTTTTCTACATTTTTTTTCTACATTATTACTATAAACCATGGTGGAATGATATAACAGAACTGTATATGATATTGATTGTAGTTCAAGTGAGTAAAGTGCTTATGCAATATGTATTTGTTTATACTAGCTTTGGTTACTTAGTTGCATACAGTGATGAAGCTGGAATCCCTGGTTTAGTGGGAAAAAAGGGTATAATTTGTTACGTAGGATAGTTTAAGAGCTTTAATTGAGAGCTTTAATTGCATAGCATTCTATATATGCATTTACTTTCTTGACCCTTATAAACAGTACATTCATAGAGGATTATTAAACACTATTATAATTATGTGAGTGTAAGTGTTATAGTATATTTGTTTGAAGTATGTTGTGATTAAAGGAATGTTTAAAGTAGTTAGATACCTGTTGGCGTATTCTAAATACATTAGCCTTAGACAGAGTTTTGTAGTAACAAGAATTCTGATGGCGTGCTTAAAGTGTATTGTAATAAAGGATATTTTTGAATTAGTTAGATACCAGTAGCTGTATTGTAACTAGAATCACGTTTAAAAGTACTATTGTAGTATTACGGATGTATTTAGATACCTGTTGTTGTATTCTAACTGTTAATTGTGCTACAAGTTAGTGGGTACATTTTGGTTGAAGGAATATTAAGTAGGCATTTGTTAGGTTTTCAGGTAACCTTTGTTTTGGAATAACTGAGGTGTTGATACATTCAAACCAACCACTACTTTTTTGACATATGCGGCATAGTGCCCTGAAGTGGTTGTGGCACCAGTGTGGTATATTTTGCCTACTGTTGTGAAGTTCTTTTTTTTGTTTGCCAAGAGATACTTGGTCATGTGTAAAGCTAGTGAGCTTATAGTTATTTTTGGTGCCATCTTCATTGTACCTTAGAAGCATTAGTATCACATATTAGCTATGTGAGTATATGTGTATGCTGGAGCGATTGTCTGAATTGCAAAAAGGGCATACTATGCCATGATTTGCATTGTGCAGAAGCTGGTGAAATGGAATGGATTCACAATTTGGTATGGAAACATAAACAAATGGTTTGTTAGGGATATGCTCTTGTGAAACGTGGTTGCAGAGAGTGCATGTATGTCTCTAAGTATATGAAATCTAGACCATTTTGTTTAGAGGCATTTTTTTGGTTTCTAGTACTTGTAGTAAGTTGATTAGGAATTCTTGATGATCTTTTTGTGTGTTTAAGGTAAATTTTATCATTCCTGCACAGTAGTCCATCTCTTGCCTTATTCCTGAGACACTAAATGCTGTTAGGATTATTTGTTGCATTTCTATGAAGGACAAGCATTTGCAAACAGAACTGGTGGGAGCTGTTTAAGTAAATGTTGTGAAATCGGTGGCATTTGGAAGAGAAGATTGATTGTTACATTCTGATAGTGTCACAATTTCTCCCCTTCTCACCTGTTTCTCCTTACTTGCGACCTTCTTGGAAGTGGCTTCCTTCTTTCGTACTGCCCGAGAATTGTATAGGCCTGGGTCTTCGGATTCCAGCGTGAGTTCTTGTTGCATTCCGCTAGGAAGCATTCAGTATCCAGGACGTGGAACCACGAGGGAGATAGTCCAGGCTCGGAAGGAACCGAAGCGTCGTAGGACTGAGCACAAGATTAATCCAGGAATGGATAACGGAAGGGGAAATGGAAGGGGACGAGTGCGTAGGAGGAATAGGAAGGATGAAAACAAAGGAATCAAAGGGAGCACGGAGCGGACTCTGAGACACACGTGTAACTACTCCAAGCAGTAGCATTGAGACGCACGGCGCCGTGCGGACGTGGCTCCTTTCTAGGAAGTCGAGCGTAACGTAGAGCGTAACACAGAAGGGCTGGTGTGCAGTGTTTCCGAACTGTCGGCCATGTTGTTAGAATCACGGAGTTCATACCGTGGTGCATCATGGACCATGAAGTCCAGAATGGACGAATTTGGCGGTTGATGACAGTATGCCTCCTCTAAGCCCTGCACCTCCAGGTTTGCCTGGGTGGATCCGATGATATCTTTGTATTAAACGGGGGGCATTCATGTTTGAGACAGGTTCCCAGGTGCGCTCGCTGGGAGGATATCCTTTCCATTCAACCAGATACTGGAGTTGACCTCGTCTGTATCTGGAATCACATATCCTGGAGACCTTGAATTCAAGTTCATTATTGATGTTTACTGGAGTGGGTCTTGGAGCAGTTTGGGTGGATTGTACAAGTGATTTTAACAAGGAAGTGTGGAAGACCAGATGAATCCTTTTCCACGACTCTGCAAGTTGAAGTCAGTAGGCCACTGGATTAATGATTTCCCTTATGGAGAAGGGCCCATAATACTTGGGGGCCAGTTTATTTGGTCGCAGATGTCGAGGAAGAAGTTTTGAAGACAGCCAAACCTTGTCTCCCACTACGTAAGAAGGGCTTGGTCTCCTTTTGGTGTCTGCATATTGTTTGACATCTTTTCTGGCCTTTTCCAGTCGTTCCTTGGCGTCTTTGTGTACGTTGATCAGTATTTTGACCGCAGGAACTAGGGTAGGATGAGGAAGAACAGATGGTAGAACTGAAGGATGAAATCCCTGGCTACAAAAGAACGGACTGGTCTTGATAGCTGAATGATCCAAATTGTTGTGAGCGAATTCAGCTACAGGAATCAAAAGTGACCAATCATCCTGGACTTTGGTGTTGAAACAGCGAAGGTACTGCTCTAGGGTCTGGTTGACTCGTTCAGTTGCTCCATTGGTTTGTGGAAGGTATCCTGACGACAATGGGCGCTGGATTCCCAATATTTGACATAGTTGTTTCCAAAACTGGGATATGTATTGGGGTCCTCTGTCAGAGATGATTTTGGAAGGTAGTCCATGATGCCTAAATATATGTTCCAGGAAAATCCCAGCCAATTCAGATGAGGATGGTAGCTTGAACAAGGGTGTAAAGTGAGCCATATGTGTAAACAAATCGATGGTAACCATTATGGTTGAATATGCTCTGGATGGGGGTAACTCCACGATACAATCTGTGGCGATGTTTATGTTTAACATTTGTATAGCGCAACCAGGTTCCCTGAGGCTTAAGAGCGCTGTGAAACGTAAAACAGAACAGAGACAACAAAAACGGTGCCAAGTCTGGGATTGGATCAAAATCAGAAATCATACAATGTCAGGATCAGGCGTGAAGCAGCATGATTTTATGCGAAGAGTGCCGTTTTCAGCCCCTTCTTAAATATTTCCGTAGAAGAGGTGGTCCTCAGTATTGATGCAAGAGAATTCCATTTAAGGGGGGCTGCCGAGATGAATGCTGATTCCCTGGATTTTTTTGTTTTCAGGCGTGGCATAGCTAGGGTATTAGATTTCCCAAGGTGGTTTTCGCATTGCTGATTGGTGTAAGAGACCAGCTGGTCTTATGTTATCATGTTTATTCTGGTTGCAAATTGCAAAGGATTGGACATAGGTTCTTATCTTTCATCCTTGGCCACCAGAACTGCCTCTGTAAAAGATGGAGGGTGGTGGTGATGCCTCGATGTCCTGAATGGAGGGTATCATTGCATAGATTAGTAATCTTATGTCTGAGTTCTTGTGTGGGTATTGCCAGCCGTGTTTCCTTGAAGAGATATCTGTCCTTCAGCAGGAGGTTCCTTGGATTGTTCCCCTTGTATTCCTTCCAGAGTTCGGAAGAAGGTGTCTTTGCATCTTGGGAAAGGTCTGTGCTTCGAGGGGCTCATAATCAGGACGTCTGGACAAGCCATCAGCTATGATATTATGTGTTCCAGGAAAGTGGAGTATTTGAAATTGATATTGGGCAAAAAAGAAGGCCCAACGGGCCTGACGGATGTTTCTGCACTGCAGGGATTGTAGCACTTGTAAATTTCAATGGTCCGTACGAACTTGTACTGGGTTTTTGGCACCCAAAAGAAGATGACGCCAGTCGGTGAAGGCTTGTCGGATGGCCAACAACTTTTCCAGGATGGAATAATGTGCCTCACTGGGAGTCAGGTGCGGGATAAATATGCAATAGGATGCTCCATCTTGTCTTCAAGTTCTTGTTTTAAGACTGCTCCAATGGCATAGTTGGATGCATCTGTCTCTACCAAGAAGCATCGATCTATATCAGGTTGAGCTAGGATTGAAGCTTGTGTGAATTCCTGTTTCAGTTGTTGAAAGGCCGTCTCTTGAGCCGAGGACCATTGAAACGGAGTGTCCTTCTTTAAGAGTGTTACAATGGGATATGTACAATGTCAGAAAACGTGGGGATACATTTTCTGTAGAAATGAGCATGTCCCAGGAAGGATTGAATCTGTTTCACAGTAGTGGGAGCAGGCCAAGACAGGATGGAATCAACCTTAGAAGGATCCATTCTGATACCTTTGGAACTAAGTACGAATCCAAGATAATGAACGGTTGATACATGGAAAAGGCATCTTTCAGGTTTGTCCAGGAGCTTGTGTTCACATAGGCATTGCAGAACTGCTTTTACATGTTCATGATGGGCCTGGGGTTCCTTGGAGTAAATTAGTATATCTTCCAGATATACAATGACAAAAAGGAACAGCATGTCAGAAAAACCTGATCCATGAAGCGCTGAAATACGGCAGGGGCATTGGCGAGACCAAAGGGCATTACCAGATACTCAAAGTGGCCAAAGGGAGTTCTGAAGGATGTTTTCCACTCATCGCCTTCCCTTATGCGAATGAGATGGTAAGCACCCCTGATATCAAGTTTAGTGAAAATGACAGCACCCCTCACTGCCTCCAGAATGTCCGAAATAAGTGATAATGGATAGCGGTCCTTGTGTGTGCATTGGTTGAGGCAACGGGAATCCAGACAAGGTCAAATTTCCATGGTATCTTTTTTAGGAACGAATAAGAGGGAAGTACCGGCTGGGGATTTGGAAGGTTGAATAGTACCGTTTGTCAAATTGCTATCCAGATATTCTCTGAGAGCTTTCTTTTCTGGTTCAGACAAAATGAACATTCTTCCGAAGGGAATCACTGCAGATGGTTCTGTATCAATGGCACTATCCTCGGGTCTATGATGTGGGAGAGCTTGAAGAATGGCTGTTGAAAACAAATCTGCTTATGTTTGGTATGTCTGAGGAATTTGGATAATGTTGGAGACAGTTACGGATGGTTGTTTGAGTTCCTGGAAGTCTGACAAAGGACTTGGCAATGTGGCAAGAGATAAACAATGGGACATGCAATGTTCTGAACCGAGAAACAAGGATCCAGTTGCCCAATTGATGTAGGGATTGTGTTTCTGTAGCCAAGGCATGTCTAAAACCATGGGGTAGTGAGCAGACTTAATGATGTCAAATTTAAGTATTTCCTGATGGTTGTTTATTGAAAGCATTAAGTCCTTGGCTTGGTGAGTTATGGGTCCAGAAGACAAGGGTCTGCCATCAATGGCTTCAACAGGTTGTACTATCTCTTTGGTTTCTCGAGGAATGTGATGGTTGACAACCCAATCATGGTCTATGAAAATACCCATGGCACTGCAGTGTACTAAGGCCAGGATGGGGTAGGATTCTCTCTTGGAAGGGGACTTGAATGTCTGTAGAATCACGAGAGTGTTCTGTCCTGGGGATTTCAAGGAAGGAATACGTGAGGAGCTGACATCTTTCTCCCGAAGCTGTGCTCCGCTTAGGATCGCGAGCTGACGTTTCCCGAATGCTGAGGTGGCGCTATAGGACATTCTCTTACAAGGTGTTTATCAGAGGCACAATACATGCACTGTGCGGTATTAATATGACGGATCCTTTCTTGGGGAGAAATAGGTCCTCGGAAGGCGCCTAGTTGTATGGGTTCTGGATCTGAGGCTTGCGAAGCAGTTGTTTCTTTTGGGTAGGGATAACCTGTGGCTGTCTTTGGGGGTGTTGACTTAGACTTCCTTTTCTCTGCCTTTCTTTCCTGGATCCGGAAATCAATCTGTAGGGAGAGGTCCATGAGAGCTTGGAAGGAACTTGGGCGAGCAACTCTAGCTAATTCATCCTTTATCTCATCATTTAAACCTATTCGAAAGAGGGTAAAGCTGGCTTCTTGGGACCAATCGGCTTCTTTTACTAGCTGTTTAAAGTGAGTCACATAAGTGAGCATATCCTGAGTTCCTTGTTGGAATTCAAGCAGTCTTTCCTGTGCACTATAAACAAGTTCTGGGCGATCAAACATGGCCTTAAGGGCTTCCACAAACCCATCGTAATTATCCACAAGAGCATAACCCGCATTGACTAAGGGAGTTGCCCAGGTTAAGGGATTGCCCGTGAGATGAGATATCATGAATCCAACCTTTGCTCGTGGGGTGGAAAAATAGTATGGTTTGAAGGTGAAATGTACTAAACAAGAATCAAGGAAGGCACATAGGGTTTTTGATGATCCGTCCTATTTGTCCACTACTCCTCCTAATAGGACACTTTACTTGGCTGCAAAGTCTTGAGATATGACTAACTGCTTTAATGCCACATTCTCAGCCTTGAGGGTTTGGACTTCAGTGGTTAATTCCTGCATACCTCTCATGAGGTCCTGAATTGCGGCTTCCATATCTTCCCTTGTATCAGGTTTGAGGCGTCTCAATCTGTCACACGTTTCTCCCCTTCTCACCTGTGTCTCCATACTTGTGACCATCATGGAAGTGGCTTCCTTCTTTTGTACTGTCCGAGACTTGTATAGGCCTGGGCGCGGGTCTTCCGCTAAGAAGCATTCAGTATCCAGGACATGGAAACAGGAGGGAGATAGTCCAGGCTCGAAGGAATCGAAGCGCCATAGGACTGAGCACAAGATGAATCCAGGAATGGACCACAGAAGGGGAAAAGGGGACAAGTGAGTAGCAGGAATAGGAAGGATGAAAACAAAGGAATCAAAGGGAGCACGCAGCAGACTCTGATACACAAGACTAACTACTCCAAGCAGTAGCGTTGAGCCGCGTGGCGCTGTGGGGGCATGGCTCCTTTCTAGGAAGTCGCGCATAACACGGAGCGTAACGCAGAAGGGCTGGTGTGCAGTGTTTGGGAACTGTCAGCCATGTTGGTGGAATCACAGAGTTCATATCGCGGTGCATCATAGACCATGAAGTCCAGAATGGATGAATTCAGCGGTTCATGACAGATAGCCATTTACTCCAGTTGTGTTGTTGTATTTAAATGGAACAGAGAGTTGTGTCTCCGCATCTTTTGATGGGCCCGCACATTATTTTCAAGAAGAGATATTTCTCTGTTTCTCTTCAAATCAACGTGCAGGTGAGTTTGTGGTAGGCACTTTTGTGGTTGTATTATTTTTTGTGATGCTGTTGAGAGATCTGTTAAAGGTTCAGTTTGTATTACTTTCTTTTTAAAGGTTGTCTTTTTTGAGGTACAAGGTAAATATCTAGATGGGGGCTGTACAGTGCACATAGCCTGTTGTATTCTAGGATGCAAGGAATGTATGCATTTACTTTGTTTCATCAAAGTTAACTAGGAATAGACCATTGAGTGTATGGAGACGTGAAGGTGCTATGTAACTCTTACCTTCTTTAAAGACAGTGCTGCCAATGTCAATTAATGCGCGATCTAGGGTTAGACCTTGAGATTTGTGAATAGTGACAGAATATGCAAGAAACAGAGATAATTGTTCTCTGCGTATGTACATGTCTTTGAAAAGAAGGAAATGTGCTGTTATGCAGCTAATTTCTTTAACTTCTGCAAGTTCGTCAAAGTGGATGTTGACAAACTGAATGTTGTTATCATGTGGATATGCTTGGAAGCCAACAATTGTACCAATTGCTCCATTGACTTAACCTTTTTCTACGTCAAGGTTACGTTTTAGAATTATTCTGCAATTTAGACACAAAGTTAACATTTCCTCCAATCCAGCTGTGTTGGAGATACATTTTTCTAAGCTATTTGTTTGTGCTGTTGCTTATTGACACATAGGGAGTGTCATGACGTGCACTTCCAGTTTGTCTGTGAAGCTGATATGAAGTATGCGTTGCATTTCTTTTTTTAACATTGTCTGGTTGAATTGACTACAGCTTTGAAGGTTTGGCATACTATATTTTGTTGAGTTAATTGTTCCATGACATCAGGAGCAGATGTGTGTCACCCATATAGCTCATGGATTAGTCTACCATTTAAGATGGATTTAGCATCTTTAGTAAGCAGACTAGTTCTCATGCTTTTAAAAATGTGTGCATAGGTGAGGTCTGCAGAATGAGGCATGTTTTGAGTTTTCTGTACTGGAAACGATGCCAGGGATTTACATTTCCAGTGATGCCAAGTGTGTTGCATCATTGTTTGTGTCCTAATGTTTTGAGAATAGGTTGACCTTTTACTGGTGTTAACTGTAGGAGGTCTCCATAAAAAATAAAGTGTTTTCCTCCCAGCAGTTCTTCGTGGTCAGTTTTTAGGACTTCTTTAATTCTGAGGTGAATTAAAGCTAACATGAGGCTTGAACACATGCTCACTTTATCTCTTAGGTGTACTCTAATTTGTTTTAGAATTTTGTGTACTTCACTAGCAGCTTCTGCTGATAAATTGTAGTATTATCATTTGTATAGGTGTTCTATTGGAAGAAGCAGTAGTCGGTTTAAAGATAAACCTCCTATGTTGTATGCAGCTAAACCTGAGGGGGCTATTACAACAGCCAAAAAGGTGTTTGATACATTTTGTAGACATTTGCTGATTATTTTAATTAAGAATGTTTTTACCAGAGCCAGCTTCACCACTTACAAACAGGAACAGAGGTTTCTAATTTTTACAGCTACAAGTTTTAGTTTCATTTTTAAAGTCATGTTCAATTTGTTCAGTGACTTGTAGATAAATGCTGAGTTGTTCATCATTGTGATTTGAGCACTGGCAACTCTTTTTCAAATTGTTTATATTCATACATGGTATTTGTTACACCTGTCATGGCTATTTCTTCTTCATTTAGAATGAGTGCTTCCCAAAGTGGTTCTTGGCTTCCTGTGAGGGAAGTTTTACTACCCTCAGGAGTGTCTTTATCTAGTTGAGCTTCAATGTATTTTTCTTGTTGCTGTTCCTTGTCCAACAGGTCTTTGTATTGTTTGAAATTGACATATGTTATACTGCTTTCATTTGCTTTGAATGCAGCTTCAAATGAGTCATAGTCACCTAATAATTCTTCATTTCTCCAAGGTTTGAAAAGTTGCAGCAGGGTCATGTTATACAGTTCTCTATGTTGCAGATAACTTTATATGATTAATTAGGCTGGGTTAGGTACGTTTCACTAGGCTTCCTTCACAAGTTAAGACTGAATATTTGCCAGTTGTCTCATCTGGTGTGACATTGTTTTTGTAGGAGTAGTGTTGGGCTATCCAAAGCAGTACTTCACTGTTTCGGTAGCATATGTCAATTAAATTGCTTTTTTAAATTTGGTACAGTATTCATGTTAGTTTTTATATCTATATTGGCAATATTTGCCACACTTATGTTTTTGGAAGTGTAAGATGTGTCTTTTCTCCAAAAGAAGTGTTGCACTTCTCTAAGCAGGGGGGGGGTCATTTTATTGCATATTAAGTGCAGCAAGGCAATGACGCCATGGTGAAATATATATTTTTTATATATATTTCATCTTTATTTTGGTTTGCAGTGCGTAAGAAGTCATGCAAATCTTCCCATGCATATTCAGCACGACTTAAAGTAACAAACCATGTGGGTGGGCCTAGGTTCCTGAGCATACAACGAACACCAGCGTGACATCAGAACAAGTATTCTTTTGAACCACGGATGTTTGCCAAGGGATTTCTGATACTTGACTGCAAAACTTAATCTTTGTCTTTTATTTTTTGAGGCAGTTGGGTAGCGGACATGTTTAAAAAATTAAAGCCTGTTTTTAACGAGTGTGCAACTCCATAAAATAGAGTTGCTAGTTCACTTTCGAACACAAGGTTGAAAATGTATTCTACATTTTGTCTGAATCTGCGGTCTTCAGAATGTATTCCTAAAGAGCGATATTCTGATGCACTAATTTGTGTGGACCTTTCGTCATATCTTCATTCTTTTCCTGTATGAAAGAGTAGAGGAAAACAACATGCTACAACACTTTTTTCCCATATGCTCATTTGGGATCCATTGGCTTGACGCATTTGTTATGTTTCTAATGCATCTTCAATGGTTTCTTTGGAGTGTAGTAGCTGAATTGTATACTGGTCTAAAATGTTTTCCGCAGTAAAAGGATCTACATATTTAATTTGGCCAGTTGCTGGTGAATCTTGAATTATTTGGGTGGTTTCTCTTAAGTATCTTTGTAGTATTCATTGGTGTCTTTCACAAATTGTAGGGTTTGTCTAACTTTGTTTAAGTCGACTAGTTGTTGCCAAATGTTTTTGTCTTTTGTTGGTACACCATTAACTAGTACAATTAAAGGTTGCACTCCTAGATTTTCTAGATTTTCTACACTTTCTTTAAGATCTAATGGCAAATACACTACTTTGCCATGGATTCCCTTTAGTAATTCAGATGGAGGCAATGTGGCTGTTTTTGGTTGAAGACACATTAAAGCTTGAAATAGGTGTACTATTGGGATTATAATGCTGTCATACAAGTTAAGTTGTTGCAGAGTCTCTGGAAGTAGGAATATTTCTAAGTTATTAGTCATAGCACGTGCAGCATTTGGTTATTGTCAAGATTTGTTTTGCAGTACATACAAACTATTGAGGGGTTAGTTATTGTGTATGTATTTTCTGCTATTAGATATAAAGCTGATTGGAACCATTGGGATTCCTCATTGTCATCGATTTCATAGGCCATAGCCACTATTTTTGTGCTGTTTTTATAAAAAGTTCTCCGACAACAGACACATACCTGGTCTGGTATTTCAGCAGATGTGTTTTGAAATTGAGCTATTTCTTTCTGTATGTGTTTATTAGGAGGTTGGTGTCTGTGAGGTTTTCCATGATGTTTTCTGAAGTTACTGAATTTCTTAAGTCAACTTCAGTTCCAAGGTATTTACTTTGGATGTGCTCTTTTTTGGAGTTCCTTGGCTGTTACATGTAGGAGAATGTTATTTAAATGTTGCAGTTCTAGAGCAGGAGTTTTTGCATAGTATAGTCTATGCACAAGATACTGTATATCGGAATGGTGGTTTGCTAACATTTTGATGTGTTAGAAGGTGCTTTTGCAATCAGTTCCTAAAATGCAGTCTAATGAATGTCCTGAAATTCCAGTGTAGCTGTGCACTGGACAAGAGTACATGGTTTGTATAGTTTTCATTTTATGTCTGTTAGTTTCACATAGTAATTGAGGAATTGTCGTAAAGATTTAAAGGATTGTTGGCATATGTTACACATTGAGCTGCATGTCCATTTGTATGCTGGATGGTTTATTTGGTTGAAAGGAATATTTGGTTGAAAGTTTGTTGGGAACATTTTTTCTCTAAGGGTTTCTTTTTCATTAATGGTGTCTCCTACCACTTCATACCGTTGGCCATCACTGTCGATGGCATTTATTTTTGTTCTTGTTTATAAGCCTCTTTATTAATATGTTTCTTTGCGGCCTGTTTGAATTCATTCACCTTTACAGAAGTCTGAAAATGTATCTATGTTGACATTGCACATGATTAGAAGTACTTTTTGTAAATTATTAATGAATTTAGTTAGTGGGAGGCGTGGCTGAGCGGCCATGGGATAGCTTGTGTTCCACTGGGGCTCCTGCAGATCCTACATGATCCTTCATTGCACGTATGCAGAGTCCGGTGCATTTTGGACAGAAATGATACAACTGCTGCAAGAACGCTTGCTGATTACAAGGATGGTACTGGCGAGGTGGTCCTCAACGTGAATGCAGAGATACCAGTGAAAGAAGTGCTGCGAAATACCACAGAGGCATAAACAAGATGGCGCCCGCACTAGAACAAAGGGAGAGCTTTAAGAGCCGGAGCAAGGACTGAAGAGATTGTGTAGTACGATGTTTGCGGCTGGCCCTGGAAACTGCAGGAGAAAAGATAATGTTGGAAAGACATTCTCCGATTGATCCGCAGATGTTGCAGCCTTCGGAAATCTACTGAATACAAAGAAAGTCGTGACCCATCGGTGCGGAGTCCCATTTTCTACGGGTAACCTCATCCAGCTGCAGCCCACGGCCGCTCAGGGGTGAACCCAGCTGAAGCGCCTGGTTCCTCCGGAATATGAGAGGCAAAGGCGAAGGCACAAATGGTGTGATGCAAGGCAGTGTGGCGAACAAGGGTTAAAATAGTAAACATAGAACTGGAAGTGCTACTTTTACACGCCGTGACAGGAGCGCCCCAGCTGCAGAACATATTGTGGGAGCGCACGGTGTTAGAAAGGCTTTCTGTGAAATAGGAATCTGGGCTGGATGCAGCCTGATACATGAGAGGCAGCGGGACTGGGTGTGTGCATTGTAACAGTTTCTCCATAGAACCAAGTGCAACCCACGCCCTAAGAAAGATCGCAAGTGACCAAACTTTCGTTTTCCCAAGTACTTGCAGAAAATGACAATGCTCGGATACAAAATAGCAGTAAGGGAGGTTTAGAGCCCCTGACTGCACGGCAACTGACAAACGCATGAGAAGGGAGGTTGATATCAAGCAAGGGAACTCGTTTCAGACATCACAACGGTTGAAACGAAGGAACTAAGAAAACACACTTGCACTAAAAGGTGAGCTGGAGAAATGCAGCAGAAAAATTTGCTCAGACTTCTCGAGCAGCGTTGGGACAACAGCACAGTTACTAACAGTAGTGTTCCAAGGAATTTGAGCTAAAACAGGTCAATAAGGCCACGCAGCAGCTCTGAATGCAATGGTGCACAGACTCAACATAACTGCCCGTGCACATTAATGAACAGTGAATCCCAGACTCAGAAGGCAGCAAACAGCACAAAGACTGTTAATGGAGTCTAGTGGCGGACGTGGCCAGACTGGGTACAGAATGAGGAGAAGCACACCAGACATCTGATTTAGAGGGGGATGTGGAGAGTCACTGCAGTAATTGGATGATACATTGGCAGTTTAGCCCTGGCTTGTAATGCATTGCAAGGATAGAAGTACCGATAAATGACCCCGACACTGGTGTTAACAGTGGATTAAGAAAACAGGGCATAGCAAGTGTCGCGCAGTTACTGTGGCAGCATTGCTCCTTCGGGATGCTTGTGGCTTTGGCAGTGGGGATTGTACATTGATACAAGCTATGTGACTGAAGCTCACGCAGGTCAGAAGGAAATACCTGCAGACAACAGTGGTGCCAAGAGGTGGAAGGGTACATTGCAGCGGGCTGAAGAAGAACCCACAGCTGGAACGGAACTACAGTGAAATGGGTTTGGTACCGGTATGGCCCCGCTGACGGCAAGCTGCAGAAGGTCACACTGGTGGAAGGACCACGGTGCTCTACAGAACGTCACAGAGGACTGAGGCGGTCGTGGCAGGTGACGACACCGGATCAGTGTGACACAAAAAAGGTAGAATGGCGTCTAAATCAAATAAACCAAAAGGTGAAACAGCCATCAATAGACATTTTTGCCAAATCGACTCAGGCTACAGAAGTAGCAAAAACACCAGAGCAATGCACGCAAGGAGTGATAACCCCGATACGAGATGACCAACAGATCCTGGCAGCTATTGCAGAGTTGAAGTCATCATGGGAGTCCAAGATCGATACCGACATTGCAGAACTGAAGACGTCGCTGGAATCCAAGATTGATGCCGTTAATGTAGATGTCAACCTCCTTAGACAAGATGTTTGAGCATTATCCGAACACACAGGAGGACTGGGAAAAGAGGTGAAAGCCAACATAAATGCTTGCACCGCTAATGCCACAGCCATCTCCATATTGCAGTAGTGCATAACCTGGAAAGCATAGCGGACGAGGCGGAGGGATGTGCATGTAGGAACAATATACGCATGGTGGGGCTACCGGAAGGAGAGGAAAATCCAGATCTGACAAACTATATTGAAAACATGCTGTTGCAAGAAATAGGCGCTGGTGCACTCACCCAGGGGTTCACTGTAGAGAGAGTGCATAGGGGTCTGACCAGAACGGTGCCACCGGGAGCCCCCTTGCGTCCAATCATTGCAAAGACATTAAATTATAAAGACAGAGAGAAGATCCTGGAGCACTTCCGCAAAGGAGGAACTATTAGCAGAGCATCGGCAACCATTACGGCGTATCCAGATTACACCTTCCTGGTACAGAAAAATGGCTGGGTTATGTGTCGGTCAAAAGACGGTTGCGTGAATCCGGGACTCAGGTACATGTTGCTGTATACAGCGAAACTGAAAGTACTGAAAGTACTGCATAAGGATAAAGCTAATTTTTTCGATACACTGCAGGATGCAACAAAATGGATGGACATAATTAACTGCTCAGTGGGCGCCGATGACCAAGTGGAGAGGGAACGAGATAAATGAGATTGAGTTCCCGCAAGGCCATGACTATGGACACATTGGACACCGCTAGGTAAAATTTCATGAAGACACTTCTAGCCATTTAGCAGAAGCATAATCTAAGATAAGTCAAAACATGAATAAACTACAAAGACAGAGACATTATTTTGGAACACTTTTTCAAGGGCGGAACGATAAGCAGAGCATCAGCGACCATTACAGCGTACCCAGACTACAACTTCCTGATACAGAAACAACGGTTGAACTACGTGGCATCAAGAGAAGGCTGCGTCAAGCCGGCTTTAAATATATGGTGCTGTACCAAGCGAAATTGAAGGTTATGCACAAAAATAAGGCTCTTTTCTTCGAGACTCCTGAAGATGTGATGGGTTGGTTTGACGCAATGAACTGCCCGACAGGAGCAGAGACCCAGATGCCGAGCAGACAGGATAAGTGAACCTGCATTCCTCCTTTAATATACTATTGATCAGAACAGATGCTGATAGATAATGGTTATAACACTGACATTGGCATTGGGATGTGGTACAATCTAGAGAGAATTACAACGGATGCAATATGTTAAGGCAGTGATTGAGGAAATTGAACTATTGTGCAGAATATTGGGTGCTAGGTGGAATAGAAAAGTGAACCTGCGTTTTCCCTAAAACGTGCTTTTGGATAGAGCAGATGCAGTGGGGTAATGCTTAAGCAAGGACAGTGACCTCGGGACTAGAATATAATGTGGAATATGCAGAGAATAGTGTAAAAAGTGCACATGTGGGATTTTTAGAATACAAAAGCCATGCAGTATATTGTTAGCCTAATGCAGGAGATACAGGTAGGTGCTGTATAGGAATAAGCGGCACTAGGAGACACGCTATCACCCCCAGTTGTTACTTTAGTTAGGATACTGGTAGTGTGATAGCCTCCTGCTGAGCTCTGAGTATCGGTAGCTGACCGAGAAAAGGACTAGATGTGGGGTATCCTGAGATCCAGGGATGGGGGTGGGCAACAGTTGGGGACAAGTTGGGAGGACGGTTTTACTGCTGCGGTTACCGCCAGACTCGTAATGAGGCCCAATGCCCAGATGCAACAAATCAGGAATGATGACAGATTTAATTATCATAATTTTCCCTTCCAATGTCAGCTCTCCCAATTACTGGTGTCAAACCAATTTTTCAATTGTATTAACTTTGTTCTGCAACATCTTATACCCAATGGATCTAAATGTACTCAACTTCAAACACACATTTGATTGATGTGTCCATTGACCATACATCATATATTTACTCTTTTCAACATTTAACTTTGAACCAGATACACCACATAATCTTTTCAGAATGCACACTGGCTCCATAAAAGGAAAAACTTTATTCACACACTCTGTTTTTACACTTTATATCCAACTAAAAAATAAAGGAGCACAACTCAAGGGTTTGAATATTCAAATTAATTAATGTCTTTATTCGACAATGTGTCATTGTGCTTGCATGTAATAACTTCAGTACACAAGACACCAACATTTTACAATAAAACATCAATACACATATGATACACTAATACATCAAATAGGCTACTGGTATAAAAAATTATTGATAAACAATGATGACAATATTAAGAACAAAAGAACAACCAAGATAAAATACTGTGCAGATTCACGACAATGAAAGATTAAAATAACCAATGCAGCATTTAAAATTGTAAGCCAATACACATGTGAAATTCTGTGATACACTTCCTCCAAGCCTAAATTCACTACACATACTTTCAATTTTCTATCTGTTACAACTACAGTTATTTAGAACACTAGCGGAACACCAAAAAAGGATACTCAGGTATACAAAAAGGATACAAGTTGAGTTCCCGGAGGGCTTCTCACAATGACGTATTCCGGATGACTTCTAAGAGGAATTAGATGATTGAAAACCTTCAAACTAATGTCACTATCAGACTAGATAAAAACAGCCTGAGGGAGTAATTAGTGGAAAGGGCCAGATATGGAAAGGATATCACCAGTCTGCTGAAAAGAAAACAAGGAGTTTTAATCACTACTCTTCATGAACTAATTACTAGGTTAGAAATACACTAACCTGCAGCTAGATGGACTGAGGACTGTAATCTGTCAAGGGTTTTGACCCATGTTGAATCAATAGACTGGGTAGATGTGGGGATGAGCTGTCGCCGCCCATTATTCTATCCCAGAACAAACTAAATCAATAGACTGGGTGGATGTGGGGATGAGCTGTCGCCGCCCACATTCACGCCAGAATCCAAGAGACCTGCGCAGTTGGCACAAGGCCACTCCAAAGATACAACCTTCTTGTGGGGGGTTCCACATCACCACTCTACTGTAAGGATGCCATCAAAACAATGTTAAGCAAGTGTTCTATTCTATCAAGCAAAAGACCACTCTATTGAAATGCAGTAATTCAAGACAGATCCCAAAAATGGGTGCAGTACCAGCTTTGTCCACAAACCGGCACTAGCGGTCTAAACTCTGACAGGGAAACTGTATTTAGGAGTTGCAAGAGGGGCAGGGACTTCAAAGCCTGTTGGTTAATTAGAAATCTTAGCCACCTGCTGTTCCCAGAGGCCAAGAGGCTGAGAACTCTTAACACCCCAGAAACTCACAACAGGAGGCAGGATATCACATGGCCCTTCTGAGTGAGAGGGAGGGGTTTTCCCCTTCAGCCTGGAGGAGAGAGACAATAGCCCCCTTTCAGTTGAATGGGGTATGTTAATTTTGAATGTTGGCTGTAAACAAAGAGCTGCCTGTGAGCAGAGACATGTGGTCCCTGGCCCACCCAGCTTCAAGGGGCAGGCCAGACTTGAGTGTGGATTCCTATTGCAGCAAATATATATTTTATAGAAACATTATAACTTATTGTAACCAAATGACAGGAATGTACAACTGAGATTCTTAGTATGAAAAACGCCCTCACGATTTGAGTCCAAACTCCAATTTCTACGGTGTTCTAGGACCAAACCCCGCTATTTATTGATATTACAGACACCAGGTTTATGCTAGAAACCTAGTAAATAGCTGGAATGTGTGGAGAAGGAGGGTGTACATTTGTATAATTTTTGATGAAAAACCAATGTTGCAAAACCCACTAAAATCGAAAATAAGTTGCCATTTTTTAATGCAAGCTCCTAGAAACGCCAGAGTCGGAACAGAGACTACCTTAAGCAATGTGTAATATGTACATGTAATGTCAACCACTTGTGTACCTGGGAAATATGTATTTGGATCAGAAATAGATTTGTGTGCACATTGACCAGGGGAGTGTCATTTCTGTAGGTCATCAAAATGACATCACTCTGACACACTATCCCTTCCCAAATCGGGGACCAAAGAATCTATTGACCTATCAAATTAAGAGGGGCAGGCTTAGTGAAGCTAGCCTCTCCACCCACTTTCTAAACACATAAAAGCAGACAGTGCAGGACAGGTAGGGACATTCAATTCCATTTTCTGCGGGATGCTCTGCCGGGAGACTCCAGACTTCACATCCATCAATCTCCAGGACCCAGAAATTTACTTCAGAACTTAAAGCAAGGGCCTAAACCCACAAACTGAGAACTCTTCTCAGCAGGCCTTAGCATCCTTAAAATCATTTGTAAACTATTCCACAGCCGGGCGATCTGTCTGAATCCTTTGCCAAGAACTTTTGCCAGTACCCAGAAAGCAGTGTTACATCCAGAATCCACTTGATCCGAACCGGAAAGCAGAGCAGTATCCAGAACCAGAGGCCGCTGTATCCAGAGAGGCTAGACCAGCAGAGCAGAGCTGACCCAGACGCTGTGAGCAGAACCGCCCGAAGTCCAGTCCAGTTGACCAGATCCGTGACGAGGCCCATTCATTTCAAAATTAGGAGTGAGTATCTGCCAGAACTGTGCAGAACCCAATCTCTTAGTTAAAATAATCTAATCCAAACTATTTGATCCTAAGTAGAACTGCCTCCTAGTAATCATGTCATCTGTCATTCTACAGTTGCGAGCTGTCATCTGTCATTCTAAAGCGGCAAGCTGTCACCTGTCATTCTGAGTTTTACTTTAAATTCGAAAAACTACATTTACTAAATTGTCCGTATCTTCGGAACCGTTTGTCCTAGGAACGTGGATTTAAACGTGGTTTAACTTTCATTTTAAAGCTAAGATTCTAAGCTTTCCTACTCTTTATAGTGCCTCCGCAATCGCGCTCGACGCACGCGACTAAATTTGCCGCAATTTGACATTTTGTTCAATTTCAGCCACGTGTAAAAATATTTGTCCTTGCTTTGCTTGCTGAAATTCGTGTGCAACCTGACAATCATTCATAGAGCATTGCTAAAGTGATCTTGAACTGATTCAAAGTATCTATCAACTACCCTGAACCCCCTATAGGGAATTAAAATCCTTTTTAGCATATTTTTCACTTAATTGCAAACGCATCAAAGTATCTTGCCTGTGTTTTAAAATCATGCCTGTTTTTCTCTAAGCTTGCTAGGGGGGAACTGCATTTCGTAGTGCATTTTTGATGGGATTCTTGAAGACTGTGTGCTCTCCTTCCATTTCTTACATTGCATAGGTGGGGTGAATTGCCAGAGAAAAAGTGATTATCTTATCTTTTGCTAAAATCATATCAAGTTATTTCTGTACTCCATTTTATTCCTCATTGCTTTTCCCTTGAAACCATAAAAGTATTTTTGCTACCTTATCCATCCTATACTAACTCCTCATTGATTGTAAAGAAGTGTGCTAGTGCCAGAATACCCATTGTTGATCAACATTATATCCATAAGTGTGATATCAATTATTAATTTATTATAAAAGTGTGATATATATCTTGTTAATTTTTAAAATAAACCTTTTAATTTGCAAAACAAACCTACCTCTTGGCTCAGTGGGGTCAGGGGGATTCTAAGAGGGGGGTGCTATACAAGGGTTGTCATCCAGAGTACTGAACTGGACATAAAAATACATCAATAAGGGTTTTCCTCGGCATCCCAGACTAGGCATTGACTTAGCTGTAGTGTTGATTGAATATTGCTTACAAATCCAGGAATTCCAAATCCGAAAACAAAAAACAACTAAAGGAAAAGGGAAGTTAGTAAATTGACTAACCCGAACGGAACGAGGACCGCACTAGTGACGGGTTGGTGCACACCGGATAGCGTCCATAAGTTCAGTGCACTATCCTTGCAGCAATGAAGGCTGAAATGGATGGATATTCGGTTGGAAATAAGTCTAAGGAATTCCTAGAACAAGAAGGTCCAGGATAGGCAGGGACTGGCAGGGCCCTTTAAGGGAGGTTGGGGCTGGGATAGGAACTGATTGCAGAGTAACACAGGACTCAGTTCTCACCTATATTCACCCCCTTGTGGAGACAGTATAACTGGCGAAGATGAAGGAGGAACGGAGAGGATCCGGTACCCTGGACGTGGAGAATAGAATAACCAGCTGAGCCGCTATGAGTTGCTGCAAGGAGCCAGAGGACCACTACTTTGGGTTAGTGTTATGTTGTGGTTGAATCTGGTAAGAAAGGGAGATGTTATATATAGTCTTGTACATTGTCACTGGCCTGGAGTGATTGCCAATAGAATGTGATGTATGATGCAGCCAGGAGAATGTTGAGTGCATCAGTGTATGAATGTTCTGAGTGAGTCAGTTGGGGGCCTGAGCTGGAGTGAGTGGATGGCCGGTGGGTCTTCTCCTTCATGTGTACTGTACTACCTATCCCTGTCCTTGTCCTGTCATCCAGACTACTGTAAATACCTGAGTGTAACTGGAACTGTACATATTGTACCAATAAAGCATACCTGGAACAACATCAGTCTCCACAGCTGGTCTGTGTGTCCCTTGTGACTAATTAGAGACTTTATTACATTGGCGACGAGAGTTAAAGAACCCAGGAATATGGACAAATACAACTTAAAAGGACAGAGTGCAACTAAGGAGCTGCAGCTACAAACATGTACAGTAAGGAGAGCTGTGGGGGGGAAGCAGCCTAAGAGTGACCCACCGTTCCCCCAAAGACTCAAAAATAAACATCCTGCCAGCTCCAGGGTTGAAAATGTATATGTGCCACTGGACTCTGGGAGGGAGGTCCCCAGCAACCAATAATTTCCCCAAAGTTCCCTCATGTAATGCGCACCAAAACATTTTTAAAAAAAATAAAAGAGGAATAAGCCCCAGAGATCTTATGGAGACAAAAAGGGCCCTGCTAGCTGGGAATTGACTTTTTGAGCCCCGTTCAAATTAATAAGTAAAAAGATAACTCTCAGCGTAGGAGTTGGGGGCAGGTGTGTCAATGAAATGCAGTAACTTCATGGGAGCATTTTACAGTTTCATTGACCACCCTGTACATTCTGCAAACCACCGGGTGGCGCAAGAGCTCCATGCACTCAGAATATTAACTGTGAAAATGAATACATAAAGGCAGTGTGCAACCCGTAATCAAAGACATTTTTGTTGTGCCAAGTTTTTTGTGTGTATTAAGCATTGTCTCCCATGTGGAATGAACATGGATAAAGTTTGGAGTTTGATTTTATCAAAGATCCTGCCTGAATTTCAAAAAATGCTCCGTGTAATACAGTTACATCAGAGGCCCAGCGAGGTCTGTTCTCCAGTGGGTGATGGTGATCCATGGAATGCGGAGCAGACAATGGAAGCCTGTGATGAGTGGCAATTTCGTTCCTTCAACTTAATATGGGTTAATGGAGAAAAAAGATGCTGAGTTCGCCATCGTGACGTGCAAACATGTCCGGGAAATGAATAATTTCAATGATTGCCTTAAACAAACTGGTGGTATTGGGTGCAGGAAGGAACACTTGCAAGACAAAATGTTATTTTATCAACAGAACTGAAATTACAACGTGGGGGAGATAAGTAAAAGAAGCTACAAGAAAATATATTTTCTGTTGGCTCCAAAATAGTGGATTTAATGGTTTTTGGCAAATATGCAAACACTTGCTGCCGTGTGCGTACCTTAGGAAAGCTTTAGTTTGGGGCGCTGAAAGGAACATTTTGCACGACATTTTCTTTATCATTATATACATCAATTGGGGAGCTGAAAGGAACATTTTGCAAGACATTTTCTTTATTATTATATACATCAATGGAACTAAAGGGACAACGTGAGCAAGCAGCATACTTGTGAAATAAGCTACGAGAAACCCCTTCCCTTGGCATCATTATTTTGGATTGAATTATGTTTGGCAATAATGCAAACGTGACAATTTACAATTTTTCTTTATTTTGATTTTTTTTTTCTTAATGAATCTGGAAAAGCCACCATGGACTTATGCAACTCTTATCAATATAAATGAAAAAACAAATTTAATTTTTTTTTTAAGCACAAAGTAATAATAATTTTTTTTTTATTTTCTCAAATTTCCACCATCATCAAGAAATGTTTATATACTGAATAATGTATGTTATGGTTATGGTGTTAAGGGTCTGATTTACCCTTTGGAGAGTTGTTGAACAAAACATTAGTTACATTGGATACCCTGCAATTGACTTTGGGCCATTGACTTGCTCAGTTTGTGTGATGTTGTGGCCCACTGTTATGTGTTCCATCCCGGCCATGACACACGTGTTGTAGTTCATGGTCGCGGTGCAGGGTATTCCTGTTAATGTGTACTAATCAAATAGTCTTGGAGATATTTGAAGCCAGGTGAGAATTTTAAATTTCCACCAGAGCCACAAAGAAAAATGTGGCGGTATGTATACTCTTTTTTGAGGTATATGTTATATGCGTACGCTCTAATGTGAGATGCTTAAGTGGCCAACTGACTGCATAAGGGTTGCGTCATGAAAGAGTTTGGGCAGCTGACTGAATAAGGGTTGTGCCTAAAAAAAAAAAAGAGAATTTTTTTTTATTCCCAGCAAATGTACATTCTGTATATATATAGTGCGCACTTTTGCATTAGTTACTGTTAAGCATTCACCATTGTTCCTTTAGTAATAGTTTTAAGGTTAAGACCTCCGGTGCTGCCAGGAGCACCTCATCTGTTACATGTAGTTCATCTGTGTGAGATTGTGGTTGTGTTTAGATTTATGAGTGGGCGAGTGATGTGCATTTGGCTGAACTTCCTCCACCCCGAATGAAAGGATGATGTTTGTGTGTATGAACCTGATATGAAAGGGAGATGTCACGCGTGGGTACATCCGGTATGAAAGGGAGATGTTAAGTTGTGGTTGAATCTGGTAAGAAAGGGAGATGTTATATATAGTCTTGTACATTGTCACTGGCCTGGAGTGATTGCCAATAGAATGTGATGTATGATGCAGCCAGGAGAATGTTGAGTGCATCAGTGTATGAATGTTCTGAGTGAGTCAGTTGGGGGCCTGAGCTGGAGTGAGTGGATGGCCGGTGGGTCTTCTCCTTCATGTGTACTGTACTACCTATCCCTGTCCTTGTCCTGTCATCCAGACTACTGTAAATACCTGAGGGTAACTGGAACTGTACATATTGTACAAATAAAGCATACCTGGAACAACATCAGTCTCCACAGCTGGTCTGTGTGTCCCTTGTGACTAATAAGAGACTTTATTACAGTTAGCTGGAGTTCCTGCCGAAGATTGCAGCATGGGTCCGGCTGACAGCAAAAGGAAGAACAGTCTGGAAACTGCTGGGAAGCGTGGTAAAATACCGAGCTCCGTAACGCTGACAAAAGAACAACGATCAGAAGCGCCGTATCGCGGGAGGCTCCTGTTTAAGTACCAGTCAGCTGATGAGGGAGCGTGAGTAGCGCGATGACGTACCATCATGTGATACTCGCGCATACCTGTGGAATAATTGGTAAGCGGTATACGCGGTATGAAATGTCCGTTCGGGAAAGCAGAAGGTAGGCAGCAGAGAAAAGCACGATAGAAGTCTTGCAGGGATTAGCGGGAATGAAGGCGTTTGCCAGAAAACTTCCCCCAGAGTCGCCACCGAGTATAAAGCGGTCTGGCTGATCTCTGGGCTGCACGTGCAGGGTGCCGAGCATGAGCATGAGAGGATCTGACAGGCATGACACTATCCCAGACATACCCAATCACATTCCTTATTAAAGTCAAACTATGAAACATCTTTCTACCTTACAATGTGCTGACATTCACTTCATGTATTAAACTTTACTGATACAATTCACCAATATTTTCATGTACAATTTTAATCCACTGAAGTAATGATGTGGGTTTCCAATTTCTCAAATCTGTTTTATCATCCTTCGTAACCAATAATGAAATAGTATAATCTCAAACAGATAAGATACAGGAACCTTACCAAAGAGTGTTGTCTCCTTCAAACCATCAGCAGACAACCATCAGCAGCCAACTATGTAACATCTATCTTTTTAACATCATATAGTTTGTCAGGCAATTGTTTTGCAATAGCACACAATATGAAGGCTTTTATTCATGCAACAACTTGTTAATCGTTTGATCCTTTTGAATTTACAATTTATTTTCTAAAAAGAACCTCTTCCATTTCCACTCTTATCAATGGAAATGTGCTCTACTTTGAAACATTATATATATTTACTCCTTTCCTGTGCCAGCAACAATTTATATTAAACAAATCTCTCTTCTTACCTTAGTTTAAACTCAAGATTGAATTAATGATTCAATCTTTCCATTATATTTTGCAACATAATTTGCATCTTTCAATCCAAATAAGATTTCTGAATTCCCATTGATAGAAAACAATCTGAAATTATATTTTTGCCAAAAGCCATCCCTTTAGATTTCAAAGACACATTGCTCTGACCCCCATACCTTAGATTCTTTTTTAAAAACATGCTTTAGCTTTTCATCAAATTGCAGTTATACATTCAACTTCCAAGTGCCTTTTACATAAGTAATATTATTTTAGAACCAACATTTTAGACAAAAGAATACAATGATCTTAAACATACAGGGATACAGTTGCTCTACTACATTCCATTATTTTCAGTTATTAAAGTACATTAAATTGTAGATCTACAAGATCCATCAGGAGAGCTCAATGTATGCCTTGGCACACTTGGATTTAAAATTCAAAAACAGTTTGTTTCTCTTAAGTTTATCACAATTTGTTTAAATAATCCAGTCGAGTTAGCAACTGGAGCCTGTCCGACTTTGTCATTCTCTGATGTTACACACATTCAAATCCCCATCACAATTACACCTCTTTGTGTCAAAATAGAAGATTTTAATTCTTAAAAAAGGGGATAGATTTAATGTCAGTCTGGGGAAGCGTAAATATAGATTAAAGACCAATTAGTTCCAAAAAATAAAACCCATTCTTACTATTCTCCATCCTTTTAAAACATCACATTCTAATGTAGTGATATTATATTTCACCAATATTACAGTACAACTATTCATGCATGTGTTTGACCCTGACCTGAAAGAACCCACATGTTTCCACTTCTTTTTAAAATAACCATAATTATATGCAAAATGTATACCACATTCCTGCAAGCAAAATACATCTGCTAACATGTAATTTGCAAATCTCACCAATGTATCATGTCTTGTACAACTGTTAATGTTTCAGACATTCAAGGTCAGAATTTTCAGGGGCCATACAAAACCCTGATGTGCAAAGAATCCTATTGGGCCAATTACTGTACTGCATCTCCAAAACATGCCGGACCAGTATCTGATACATATAGTTCACTATCCACAGCTGCCAACACATCATTTTTATTAGGTCACTGTATTCTCATGGACCCCCACAATGTGAATCAAACTCCTTAGTCATGTTTTTAACTCCTCCTATAACATCCACTTGACTCAGATTCTGATACTTTACGTCATTTATAGCACAACCTTGAACACATGGGCGTTAGGGCGCAAACTTAACAGAGACAGCAACAAGAAACACAGAGAGAGGAATCATACTGTAGGGCCAGAGAATGTACGTCTGAGGGGAACTATGCAAAGAGCCAGGTCTTCAATTTCCTCTTGAAACTAGTATGCAATGTGTGATCCCGCAGATCTGGAGAAGAACATTCCAGGCTGCTGGGGCTGCCGTAGAGGAAGCTCCCTTTTCCATCTTTTTAGATTTGCTTCTACAAATATTCATTAGGTTCTGGAAGCTAGATCTAAGGGGTCGGATACACAATTATATTTTTAATTTTCTTTTTACAGCTAGTTATAATAGTCCTCTACCTTGACCAGCAATTGTGTCCCACTTTCCTACAGAATCTGTGGCAGTATATGTTCATCTGCACCCACATCAAATTCTGAAAAAATCCATGTTCTCTCATTCTTATCAGTCTTTTTACATCTTGGTTGCATCCCTTAAAATCTCATCTCATCAAGTGTATGCTTATCCACACCAGGAATAACAACAATCTCTTCCAAATCCCTATTCTCAACCTGTACACCTATTTCCCTTTTTGGTTGTCCTGCTGGTGGACTGCATGGTATAGACTCCTCAGAAGACCGCATAGTATAGACTCTTGGGAATCTATCGATTCATCCATGTCTTCTTTTCCTCCCATATGCCCTTCCTCTTCATTTGATTCACCAGTAAAACTGCCTTCTTCAACAGTATTCTATACTACACTTTCACCTTCAATTCCCTGCTCTAAAACCTCTGCTGCTTTTTTCATTGAACCACAGCTTCCTTTTTCTCAATTGTTTCTCCTTGCTCCACCCCAACACTGATTATGGCACCACTTTCCTCTGCTAACTTTCAACTAAAACTGTATACAGTTGAAAGCTCACTTTATCATCCTTGTTCATTAAAGCATCGGCGAAACATTTATGATAATCACAGTAATCAAACTCATGACTGAGAAATGACCAAAGTCATTGCAATTGCATATTTTATATTCTAGATATTCTTTTGCTACTTGACCCACCTTTTCAAAATGAGTACCGATTATTTTGCTACACACATATTTAAAGTAACCCTCATCACCACTCCATCATCCTTTTGTCTATCCACTGTAACATACAAATCCTCTGTTTACTACTAACATATATGTAGGCAGCACATTCTTTAATCTGACTGTCTTTGTAGGTCTAGTTCTAGTTTTAGAAAAGTGTCCAGGAACCAGTTGAAGTTGTATCACCATCAATAATCTTTTCCAAATGAGATACCTCAGTACAGTGAATATCTAACAAAGCTTTAAATCAATTTCAGAAACCGTCTCATAGTACATCTTTATAATAACTGTTTTAGCTCCAAAAATCCATAAGCTTCTCCACTTCCAAATTCTGTACTTTCAAGTCACATGTTTGCTTTTGGTATGTAGTCCAAGAATCTGTAAATTCAGAAATGTCAAAAAAAACTAAAATCCCATGCATTATCATTTTGCAAAGCAATAATACAATACATGATATGATATGATATATGACATTTCTAATGTGTCTATACACAAGCATGTCTTTTGCACCAATATTCAATGAATTCTGCAATACCACTTTACTAAAATCTAATCTGTCCATCCCCATCTTCTTAACACCTTCTAAAAACTCCAACATAAAATCTAAATCAAATTATCCTGTGGACCCTAATCCTTGGAGAAACAATTTTTCTACCAAAAACACCAAGTACTTTTTTTTTAGCAGGTCAGCAGCACGACAAAAATATACACACATCTGAACATGGTTTGAATTCCTTACAACATTCAAGGAGAGGAAACAAGAAAAGAAATTAAGGTATCAGTGTTTCAGGCATGAGAGCATTGTTGTTCTGATGTTGGTGGTCAGCCTTGATTGTCGTGCAGCTATAAACTACCTCCGTCCCCAAGTACCGCTCGAGCAGTTAAAGAATACTGCCCTAGCAATCTTTGAGGCCACAGGTGTGGAGTGGCGCCGTCAGTCTGATACCGGGAACACCGGAAGGACCCCTGAGTGCTGTAAATCAAAGGTTAGGATCAGGTATACTTTGAAAGGAATGGCAGTGCAAGCAAACAAGGTAAAATGACAGAGCTTACCCCGTAGATGGTAGAACTGGTGGGAAACCTGAATGGGCAGCAAGGGAAGACAAACAGCAGGCTGGGATGTACTGCAGTTCCTCCAACCCACACCTGCAGCAAGAACGTGACCAGTTAGCGAGTCAATCCAAGGTCCAGGTAGTGAGCACAATAGTTAGTGAACCCCAAGTGGTTCAGGAGACAAAGCGTGATAAACAGGAATTGTGTGGTTCGTAGTTCGCCAAGACAAAAGGGTAATCCAGAGCAGTACCAGGGCCAGAAAGGGAGGTCAAGAGTTCCAAGGGTCCAGAAGATACGTCGAGTCCAGAGGAAAATCCAATACAAGTCCAAGCAATGTTCCGTGGTCGAGTTCCAAACTGTAGCAAGAAGAAATGAGTAACGCCGAACAGGTCTCTGGTAGAAACAGCTGTGAAGCGCTGAGCGTTTCCTCTCGGCTCCTTTTGTGATGGAAATTGAGGTCACGTGACAAGGCACGTGACCGCACAGGAGCGTCACGTGAGGCCGGATGCCAGCAGTGATTGGTGTTGCCCAGTGTGTGGACGCCGGCGTCAGCGGCAGACGAAGAACCCGTGACTAATCACGTGATCGCCTGAGCGAGACGCGATTGGGTTCTCCAGTGCGCAGGAGCTGGAGCCGACGGCCCCGGAGCCGTCGGGCATGGATGAGACGCCAGGGCAAGCGCCAACACGGAAATGGGCGGAAGGAGGTGGTCCTGCCCCCTCTGACATCTCGCCTGCAGTGTCTTCCCCGTTGGTGTGGGTGGTGGGTATGGGAACGGATGGTGTCGGGTAAGTGTCAGAAGGAGGGCAAGATTGAGGACGTGACAATTGTGTACAAGAGAAGCAGACATTACAAGTCAAGGCGAGGACACGGGTGTTACATCTGAGTCTGAGCCCAGGCCACACAGGTAAAGGCGCAACAGTGTCCAAATGTCCTTGGGACGAGAGGGTGACAGGACCGACAGTACAAATAGTTCCTCATCATCATTCACCATACAAGCGTCCTTTAAGAAAGTGGCTCTGGATGGGGCGGTAGGGGACTTCCAACATTTAAGAATACAGCGTTTGGCAATGATGTATGAAATATTGAATAACCGCCTTGTGGTTTCCTTTACCTTGCCTACATCGCCCAATAGGTATTTCAAGGGCGAAAGAGTCGCCTGAATGGCTGTAATGTCTTCGAGAAGTTCTGCAACCTCCCCCCAGAATTCAACAATCAATGGACATGACCAGTACATATGATAAGGCCCCGCATCAGGGGCGTCACATTTAGGGCAGGCACCTGTGCAGTTCTCCACAAATTTAGCCACTCTAGCAGGGGAATAATGTAATTGGTTCAAAACTTTAAACTGGATTAGCCCGAGCTCAGAATTCATGGACACTGATCGAGTAAGTTGACAATAACGGGCCCAACGGACCTCATCTATCTTAGTGCCTGTGTCTCGCTCCCAGACCTCTCTCATTGTGTTGCGTGAAGGGGAATGGGCCTGCACCAGAGTGTATAGCATAGAGACCCCTTTGCCGTTGCTATTTGTGGACACTATTGACCTGATACATTCATGGGTCCGGGGTTCCTGCGGGAATGTTGGCCATTTCGCCAAAAAAGCAGCCCTCATCCTGTAATGTTGAAGGTGTTTAAGCTGCCCCCTTCCCACCACTTCAATGAAATCCGTGAGGACACAGAACTCCCCATCTGGGAACATGTCACGCAGCGTGAAAAGTTTGTTGGGGTCCCAGGATTGCTGAAGGGCCTGACCAAACATGGGGGAGATGCTAGAGAAGTTCCATAGGGGGACTTCCGGATCATAGGGGGATTCCAGGCCTATCCTCTTGTAGATTCTGGTCCACGCATGAGTGGTTGTATATACTGGATCAAACGGGCATATGTCTCCATAGCATGGGTTGAGGAGGACTGAACGTATGTCGTTTGGGCGGACAGAGTGTTTTTCAATCAATATGTGGGGGCCGTGTCCTCAGGGTCAAATCAATGCTTCGCAAATTGAGCTTGCGCACACAAGTAATATAGCTCAAAGTCTGGTGCAGCAATGCCACCCTGCCCAAAAGGCTCAACCATCTTATCCCAACCCATCCTGGCGGTCTTTCCGTTCCAGATAAATGAGGAGGCAAGAGATTTATTTTAGCAAAGAAGGGCTTACCGGGCCAAACAGGGATATTATTAAAGTAATAAAGGAGCTTGGGGAGGAGCACCATCTTGAGTAACGCAACTCTCCCATATAGGGATAGTGGAAGGTTGGCCCACAGTTGAAATTTGGTCAAGAGGGTTGACAATAATTCCCCATGATTATGCGTATACAACAGGTTTTTATCTCTGGCAACCATTATCCCTAGGTACCTTACTTTGGTGGGGGCAGATCTAAATCCCTCTATTTCAGTTAAGTCTCCCATACCGTCAGTAAGGGGGAATATTTCAGACTTTGGTCCATTGATTCTATATCCCGAGTATTCTGAAAATTCATGTACATCTGCCATGATGTGTTGCACATTCTCTATGGGATCTCGGACATATTACAGGGTGTCGTCTGCATATAGCGATATTATCTGAGGGGGGCCGGTCATCCTGAGCCCTCTATGTGCGTGGCGTTGACCTATGTATTCCGCCATTGGTTCAATGGTTAGAGCAAATAGTATGGGCGAGAAGGGTCATGCCTGCCTGGTCCCCCTGTGTAGATGGAATGCCGGGGAGAGAGTGGTGTTGGTTAAAACCTTAGCCGTCGACTGTGTATACAGTAGTCGCACACAGTTGATGTAGTACTGACCGAGAGCAAACCGCTCTAGCACCAGAAAGAGATATGTCCAGGATATGGAATCAAAAGCCATCTCGGCATCTAATGCGACCACGGCTGCCTTGGCATCTGGATCTATTTGTGCCATAACATTAAATAGGTGTCTCAGGTTGAGAGCCGTGGACCGGGCTGGTATAAAGCCTGCCTGGTCAGGATGGACCAGGATCGGCATATATGGAAGGAGTCTGGTGGCCAGTATTTTTGCAAAAATGTTTGCATCAGTGTTAATTAAGGACAGGGGTCTAAAGGACGGCATTTCCTGTGCCGGTCTGCAGGGTTTCAAGAGGACAGTGATAATTGCCTGTCGCATCGATTCCGGAAGCACCCGCAGGCTCATTGCCTCCTCCCATACTTTTAACAGTATCTGGCCAGTTCACTAAAGAACTCTTTATATAATTCCGCAGGCAGGCCATCAGAGCCAGGGGAACGGCCGCTCTATAAAGCTTTTATGGCCTCTACAATCTCCTCCATAGTGATTGGCCCGTCTAATACACTTCGGGTCGCAGCAGTTAATGTGGGAAGGTCGAGGTTGTCCAAATATCGGAATGTGTCCTCTTCGTTCTTTTTATCGTGGTTAGAATAGAGAGAGGAATAGTACTCCATGAATGCGGAATTAATGTCCTGGTCTCCATTCACCGTTGCTCCAGTCGGGGTCTGTATACTCGGGATCGGGTTATGGTGCCTGTCAGTTCTGAGCATGTTGGCAAGGAATTTCCCAGCCTTATTGCTTTCCCCATATCATCAGGCTTTGGCTGGTGCACCCATGTAAAGAACCTCTCTATGGGCCAACTTATGAAATTCTTCCAGCGTAGTGTGAATTTGCGACAGGGTTTCCTTGTTCTGTGTGATACTATATTCAGTTTGTAATAAGTCAATTTTAGCCTCGGTCATGCCCAATTCCTCCCGTACCAATTTCAACATACCAGTTGACTTACCCAGGATGGCTCCCGGATCCAGGCCTTAAATGTATCCCATAGAGTAGCATAGGTGGAAACCAAACCCTCATTTAATTCTAGAAATTCCGCAATCTCAGTATGTAGCGAATCACAAATGTTAGGGTCTCTTAGGATTGCGGGGGGCATCCTCCATCTTCTCGCCGGGGGGGAGACATCACTTAAGTTGATGTCAAGCGTCACCGGTGAGTGATCCGAAAGGGTACGGGGATGTATATTGCATCGGGAGACCGCCCCAGCCAGGATTGACTAATGATCCAATAGTCAATGCGCGAATGAGAATCGTGCACTGATGAATAAAAAGTGTATTTCTTCTTACTTGGGTGCAATGCACGCCATGCGTCTAACATGCCCATTTGTTCCATCAATTGTTTTACAACCAATGAGGCCTTGGAGGGGGTTCTGGGGACAGTCGAGGAGCGATCCAGGGATTGGTCCAATATCATATTGAAATCGCCACCCCAGAGTATTCGTGCCTCCCCAGATGAAGTTACCATATCCATTATTGTACAATAGAACTGTGGATCGTCTAAATTGGGACTGTATGTATTAATCAGGATCACCTGGTGCCCCGCCAACTCCCCCCACACCTGCACGTATCTACCATGTGGGTCTATTTTGCTGGATTGATATTTAAAGCACAACCTGGGGTGTATAAGAGTCAGCACTCCCCTGGATTGTGTCGAGTAGTCTGTGTAATACCTGTGGGGCCCCCACCTCGGTAGAAGTTTAACATTGACCTGCCCAAGCGCATGTGTCTCTTGTATAAACAGAATATGAGGGTTGTGGCGTGCAACATACGCTGAGATCTTCCTTGCCTTGATCGGGTTATTTAATGCCCGGATATTCCAGGAAAGGAGCTTAATGTCCAAACCCTTATTAGCCTGTGTCATGGTCGCACCTTAAACTAGGTGTATGTCCACACTCCCGCCCCTGTCGCGAGAGAAATGGGAATCCTGCTGCAAAACCGCTCTCTGATTTAATCATTATAACAACTCGGAACATGGGTTCCCCCAACAAGACCGACATATCGTTTGGCAAAACCATACCTCTATTCCACCCCCAACCCCCACCCACATCATAAACCTCAACTGGACGATGTACCCCTAGAACCATAACCTGGGAACACTCCTGGGGGTATGAGCTGCACTCACATGGCCGCTAACCCAGGAAGTCTGCACGGCTTCATTCAACAAAACATTAACAATCAGGGCTGCCCAGCGGCCGTCGGATTAAAGCATTATAACAGTGTGGCGTCAATGAAGACGCATCAACCCTCGGGGTCGTCGGGTTCTGCCGCACCCCGCGGTGGCAGATTCTGGTTCCTGGACCGGTAAAGGGATGAAGCCTCAACGTACAACATGGCTTCGGTTGGATTTTCGTAAAAATGAGCCCGGCCACCATGCTGGATTCTCATTTTCGCTGGAAAGACAAGCGAGTATGGGACCTGGCGGAGTCTCAGTTGCCTCTTGACAGGTTCATAAGATCTTCTCAGTGTTTGGACATTTGTGGAAAAGTCCGGATATATGTGTATCCTGTTGTTGTCGTGTAATAGAGTGCCCTTTTCCCTGGATATCCGCAGGATAGCGTCCCTGTCCCTATTGTTGAGGAGACGGGCAATTCATGTGTGAGGCGGTGCTCCAGGCCTGGGCGGACCCCCTGCCAAAGGTTTCGGCCACCCCAACTAGACGGATGTTGTTCCTCCTAGAGCGGGATTCCAAATCCTCGCATTTGTCAAGGGTTTTCCAGAGGTCCCCCTTCAGTTGGGCAATGTCGCGGCCATGTTGTATCATCGAATCTTCATTGGTAGCAATCCTGCCCTCGGCCTCAGTAATGCGTGTGCTTTCCTTGTCCACCCTCGCCTTTAAGGAACTGATTGTTGCCCCAATGTCATCCAATTTAGTGTTCACCGCCAGGAAGCCATTCTGGACCATAGCCATCAATCGATCCACCCTCTCCTCCATTGGAAACTCGGGTTGACTATCCGCCTGCTGCGGCGGAGGCACTGCGGATCCGCCGAGCTGGGCACTAGCGAAGGAGTCCATTGGGCCTGTTTTCTCGGAGCCCAATCCCTTCTGCTCGTAACGGCCCATATGCAGAGGCAGGTGGTCCGTGATTTCTAATACCTCCAGTACCACGTGTATCAATGGGCCTCATTACGACCCAGGCGGTAAGTTACCGCCTGGGCCGTGACTTTACCACCATGGCGTAAACTATGTTTACGCCATGGTGGTTGGCGGATTTACCGCCCCATTCCAACCTTGGCGGGGCGGTAAATCCCCATTTTCCCATTTTCCCTTCCCCATTCCCATTTTGCCCCATAGGGCATAATGGGAGTGGGGAAGGCGTTAATTACGCCACCGTAAATTACGGTGGCGTAATTAACTCCATGGTCCCTTAGCGCCATGGATTTTAACACCTGCTAAAAGCAGGTGTTAAAACCTCCATGGCGCTAAGGGACCTCGTACTCAGGCGGTAAGGGTCAGCGCTGTTTACGCCGCCGTAAACCCCTTACCGCCTGAGTTGTAATGAGGCCCAATGGGCCTCATTACGACCCAGGCGGTAAGTTACCGCCTGGGCCGTGACTTTACCACCATGGCGTAAACTACGTTTACGCCATGGTGGTTGGCGGATTTACCGCCCCATTCCAACCTTGGCGGGGCGGTAAATCCCCATTTTCCCTTCCCCATTCCCATTTTGCCCCATAGGGCATAATGGGAGTGGGGAAGGCGTTAATTACGCCACCGTAAATTACGGTGGCGTAATTAACTCCATGGTTCCTTAGCGCCATGGATTTTAACACTTGCTAAAAGCAGGTGTTAAAACCTCCATGGCGCTAAGGGACCTCGTACTCAGGCGGTAAGGGTCGGCGCTGTTTACGCCGCCGTAAACCCCTTACCGCCTGAGTTGTAATGAGGCCCAATGTGTTGTAAGGCCTCTATATAGGGTTGGTGGCGCACCCGGGCCTAGTCGGCGTGCGGTAGAAGCACCTAAAGTGTTAATTTGGGAGGGTTGAACAGGTGCGATCAAGAAGTAGTGAAGATGCAGGGTCTGTCAATGATCGACTCCAGGACAACGAGGTTTTAATGGCCCCAGCAAGGAGGGATCGTGGGTACAGCGTAGATAGGTGGAAACCAGCCTCTCAGGGTCAATTAGCGCTGTATGCAGTGTCACCTAGCAATGACCAGTATAGGCAGCTGCGCACAGCCACCAAGTTCTGCCACAGGGGTGATATTATGGATCCGGGCGGCAATCAAGGAGTCCCCGGTCATGCGTGTAGGCGCCACCCCAGTCCAGTGTCCCAACCACTCTCGGCCTTGTGTTGTCACCAGGAGAATTGCCCAAGATTCATATCATAGCAGGCAGGCCTGCGCCATCAGTTTGCTGCGCCGTGTATGCCGGGCCCCCGCCGGCATCGCAGGCAACCACTCCGGGGATCAGCACGACCAGGCGTCCCCAAGTGGTGCCCCACTCCACCAACAAAAGCCACCGCCCAGGGAGGGCCGTATCCGACAGAAGTGTTCCCTCCTCAGCAGACCCTCCGTGGGGTGTACACCCTCGTCACACGTTTCCCCACCTGCTCTTACTTGTATTTCGGTCAGGGTCCGTGAAGGAAGGGGCGCCCCCCCTGGCAGGAAACACCAGGTGAACCCTGGAGGCCGTCCATGGGGTCCGGGCCCCCACACGATCCTCGGGGCAACCAGGGGGGCGGCCGCCCAGCAGGACCGGAGGGCGAACCAGCAGCAGTGCACGCAGCGGTCGTCCACATCGCGCGCGGTCGCCGGCAGGGCCCACTGCGTACACCGCCTCCAGCACGCGAGGCCGCGGATAGTCACCGGCAGGGAGCCCCCGCGACAGCCAGGCCCTCCCGGGTCTCCGCGTCACGTCGACCCGCCGGCTGCAATGCTCCACTCGCCTCAAGGAGATTTAGCCGAGCGCGGCCTCTCAACACTCGACTCGGCCCCTCCCCCCGCGGCTCTGAGGGGGAATCGCCCGGAACCCACAGGCGGCCAACGTCCTAGCCTCCCTCCGCAGGGTTTTCAAGACGGCGTATCTACAGCACGGTCCAGCGCACAAGCCCCAAATTTGTCCAGTAGGTGCCCGCAGTTGTACGCCACAGAACACTGCATTTTGTTTGTTCCGCGGGCGGCCCTGAGACAGGATGATTAACTTCAAGGATTCATAAAAGCCGGAGCTCTGGGATCAGTCGGCCATCTTGGATGTGCGCAACAGCGCCTGAAAAAAAACACCAAGTACTTTAAAAAAAAAACAAGGAAGAAAAAGGAAAAAGAAAATAGTAGACTAGACTGCCCCTGAAAGATAATTCAGAATCTACCAATCTGAGTGACCCCTGAGCCCCTCTCACGCGCAGCACTTCCACAAGCTGAACAAGCAAAGGTACTGGAGGAATAAAAATGTTTCTTGCCCCTTCTTTCTGGCTTCCTCCCATGGGCACCCTTTCTACTCACTGGCACTCTCTCAAACCTGCAGTCCAAAGACTCAGAGGTGATCACCTTCCTCTCTCAACCAGGACCAGTATGAGCCAGTACAATCACCATGATGTCCGTAAAGGGCAGACCTTCTTGGTGGAGGTGGCTTCATCTTAAACCAGTGGCTACCACAAGCCCTGTCATGTCAGACAGCAGTGGTTGACACTATAATTGATCCCGACTAAAAGGCCAAGATGGTTTCAAGCCAGACTCACAAGACATAGTCAGGTTGGGTAGTTATCAGTCATGTGTAGCTTGAGTCTATAAGCCTGGCTGAATAATGAAGACATGTGGGCATAGGTGTCCCTCTCTGAGTGACTTAAGCAACACTGCATATGGTAATTCCCCTTATATAATGGATTGGCAGGCTGCAAAAATGTTGGCCTGGGGTGTTTCTCAGAACCATGCTGCTGGTTATGATTGATTCAAAACCCTCCAGCCGTCACATTTACAGTTGCTGAAAGTCACCCTGAGTATACTCAATTGTGAGTCCCAAGTGTGCTAGGTTGAGAGACCCAAGCTACACCTCGCTAATAATGGCCAGTGAGCTTGCCTGGGGTTGTCAGTGGTCTCATGCAGAAGGGATGTGATCTGGAAGGTCAGACTGAATGTCCCCTTTGAAGTGGTACCAAACCTGATATACATGTGAGTTTCCCACTTCTGTTATGGCCCAGAAGGCTGGAAAATGATGGACAGTTCCTCAGAGCAATGTCCATGGTTATGATTGATTCAAAACATTACAGCCCTCACTCTTCGGTTTTGCTTGCAGTTCTGGGAAGACAGGTATCCTTCAGAGATGCTACATATTCTGCTTTAGTTAAAACATTGTATGGTATGGACTTTCTTTTGATTAAATTATTGTAACATGATCGGCTGCTTAGCATCCACATTAGATGCTTTTGAAATCAGCTTCAAATAGATATTCTGAACTCTGGTATGAACATAGTTGGTGCTTCAATATCTAAATACTTTGATGGCATAACTGTGCTGTTTATGACTGAGAGGTTTCTAAGTTCTTTAAGAGTAGCAAACATGCTTGGGGTCGATCAATACTGGCCCTAAAAATCATCTTTTTCTATCCTTCAATTGCAATCAGCATTTTTTGCTAATCTTCAAAGGCTTTACATGGGTGACATGTATGATCTAGTGTACATTTTAGGACTGAAATCCCTCATGCATTCCAGGGCTTTCTAATTGTTTTGTTTAAAAAATGTGTCTTTTGATATAATGGAGATAGCTTATCACACAAATTATTTAATGTTGTTTGTAATTTAGCATTTTCTATTTGAGAGTCTGGCTGAGGAGACATGATAATATTACCTAATTATCAAAAAAGCGGGGGTGAGGCGCGCACTCCAATTGCTGGCCAATATATTACCTAAACAAGTATCCAAAAATACTCACAGGGTTAAATCCCAAAGTGTCCAAAATATTCACAGGGTTAAATCCCAATAAAGTTCACAGGGTTAATTTTCTTCTTGCACTGTTGTACTCCTCCAAGCGCTTTCATATCTGCAATACTCATCAGAGAGGCTGAGTTGCCATTCAATTCAGATGAAACCAACATAAATTCAGTTGCAGTCTATAGGAATTATGGTCACTGTAGTGAACCCATGTAAACAATTCACATGACCAGTGAAAGACTCCCCTCCAAAACACACATCATACCCTTAGCAGGGGAAGGGGGAAATCTATGAATATGGCTCGCCAGTGTAGGGCAAAATAACCCTGGTGCTGCAGCCTCTGGAGTCCGGATCTCCAAAAGTTAATTGTTCAAAAAAGCAGGGGCGAGGCGCGCACTCCAATTCCTGGCCAATATATTACCTGAACAAGTATCCAAAAGCACTCACAGGGTTAAATCCCAAAGTGTCCAAAATATTCACAGGGTTAAATCTCAATACAGTTTAAAGGGTTAATTCTCTTCTTGCACTGTTGTACTCCTTCAAGCGCTTTCGTACCTGCAATACTCATCAGGGAACTTGAGTTGGCATTCAATTGAGGTTAAACCAATATTTATGCAGTTGCAGTCTCTAGGAATTATGGTCAATGTAGTGAACCCATTTAAACAATTCAGGTGACCAGTGAAAGACTCCCTCCAACACACACATCATACCCTTGGCAACTCAGCCTCCCTGATGAGTATTGCAGATACGAAAGCGATTGGAGGAGTACAACATTGCAAGAAGGTAATCAACTCTGAACTATTGGGTAGCTAATTGGGATTTAACCCTGTGAATTTTCTGGACACTTGGAGGCGCACAACAGTGCAATAAAAGAGAATCAACCCTGTGATTGGGATTTAACCCTGTGATTGTTTTTGGACAATTGTTCAGGTAATATATTAGCCAGGAATTGGAGTGCGCGCCTGGCCCGTGCTTTTTTGATTATCTAATTATCAAGTCAATAGTTATACAGTCCCATTTGCATTTATGTGATTGCCTCTGAGCGTTGGCGTTAGATTGCTTTTTCTGTATGGAGATGTGCATGGGCACAGCAACTATCTCACAGTTCAACTATTGTTTCTAGTAAAGGAATTAAGTCGATCAAAAGAAAGGAGTATTGGAAATTAATTTCTCTCCACAGGTGTCCTTATAAATAGCAGAAGAGATTTTGTTCAACGCAAAACCATTTCCTAATATATAGTGAATTAATATGGAGTGTCTCTCAGATCTGAAGATGCAAGAGTGACATGTTTGCAGGTAGCAATATGTTAGTATGTGTCCGATGCAAACTTCTCACACCGTACAGTTAGGTTGTAGATTACCCCAGTCTAATTAGAGGGTGTATGGTCTGGTCTGGTTTGCCTTTCTTATTTGCTTGTCACAGAAAGTGTTTCATTTATGCAGGACCTGGATCATTGCTGATGTCAACCTTTTTATCAGTTTGTGGTTCCATCCATAAGGCTTCTACTTAGTTTGATCTGAGAGCCACATTCAAATGTGCTGGATGTGCCAAAGAGTTAATTGCTGTACTGTAGTCTGTGATTGGCAGAATTTAGGCCTTTGGCCTTTTTAATACTAATATGTATCCATGTGAAGTCCAGTAAGGTAACAATATTGAGATACTGTATTTTGACTTGACAGCGTCTACTAATTTTCCACAAATGTTTTTGGTTGCATGATTAGAGAGTAATGACCATTTTGTTAACAGGAATATTTGCTTGGTTATCATTGCCTCTTCCTTTTCTGATGAGAAATGTTTAGCCCAAAAAGCAAATTAACCTTTGCAAGCAGAACCTGCAGGGTCGGACTGGGACAAAAAAAAGGCCCGGACACCTAAAAAAAAGTGGCCCACCCCTCGCATCAAAAAAGTGGCCCACCCCTCGCATCAAAAAAGTGGCCCTCAAACCATCATCCGTGATTCGCGTCAATTCACGACTTTACAGAAAATGCTACTTATATAGGGTTCATGTGTCTGTTACATTACAACACAACTCATCAAATAACATAACATTGTATACAAGAATGAATCACCATATGTACCATTAATATCTGTGTGTATAGATCCATATTGTCAAATTACTGTGAATCCAAGCAGACGTCCAAGGCCAAATGATAATATGTTATTGTAGAGCACTTACGCTTAAGCTCTTTTTTTATATAACAAATATGCATACGATATCACCCAACCTGTGTTGGTACTCATGTATCGACCTCAGAAGGATGAAAGGTTGAGATGGCCTTGCAGGGATTCGAACCTGCAACCTGCGGTCTGCTTTCCAGAGCTGTTTGGGTTGGTACACGCCGCTGGCATTGGGCTTCTGATGGTGCATGGCACCAGGGGTCTCGGGGCTCCTTTCAGGTCTCTTATTTTCTGGCCTTCCTTTTGTGCCAGGTCACAGCACGTGCAAATACTTTTTTGAGAGCCCACAGTAAAGAGTTAGAGGGGCGACATATTTTCCAGCAAAGCAGAATTTGGAGATTTCGCCTGCCATTCCCCGGAGGTGCCTTCTTTCTATTAATGTGTGCGGGAGTGGGCGGAGGGGGACACCTTAGAGCTACACCTGCAAGCTCTCTGGGAGGCCAGTCCCAGTGGAGCGCCTGGGGCTGGAGCAGAGTCAGCCCGCCTTCTGGACACAGCAACAGGGGACTGAGAGTGCCCCCTCACTCGCCAGCCTCGCAGTGGCACCAGCTAACCTTGAAAGCTCACGGGCCTCCAATAGGCCAGTCCTAGCTCCTGGTGATGCATATTATGCTGCGCCCACTCGTGCATTAACCCTGCAAGCGCAGGGTTTGCAGGCAGCGCAGAAGAGATGCATTCCTGGGTGGTATTACAGAAAACATGCACTGGTGCTGGGGCAAGTGGCACTTGTTTGCCCTTGTGAAAAACAAATATAATTTCAAGGAATGTTTGCACCAGGGCAAAGGAATGTAGGGTAAACAATGCTCTGGTGCAAGGTTGCATTGCAAAAGTATGTTTCTGTACTAAGGCAATGTGTGCCCTCGTGATAACGATACTTGTGCCTGTGTACAATTTCTATGACTTCACACCAGCTGCTCATTCTAAGTACACGGCTGCATTTCAGGACATCGCCCGGACATCACACCTCCGACACCGTTCATTGACTGAAGCCCCGGCACAGAGTAGAGTAACTTCGCTGAAAATGTTGGGGGGACATGACATCCAAAGAAAAGGTGTCCCAGCCAAATGAATGGGGACAAAATGGTGTTCCATGACAGTTGAGGGGGACAAACACCCCTGTCCCACCCCTAAAATTACGCCCATGCCGGCACACTACCACCTCGACCCGCAACACACCGTAGCCTTTCGAATTATACTAAGGAGGACATCCTGGAATTGGACACCATAAGGCACCCCCTGCGGGGTATCCCCTGCAGGGCACCCCCTCCCTCTCAGGCCCCACTGCATTTACCAAGCAAGATACCAGTCCAGGGCGTTGTATGCATGTCCCAAATCCTCGGGGACTTTTGATCTGGGCAGTGCACAGGCAAACAAATCATCAGGTATACACCAATATACAAATTGCACTTCAGATCCAAGACCTCTGGTGACAGCAACACTGCTGGCGCTTAATAATATGAAGAACTGTGACATTGCTGTCAAAAACCAAGGGTATTAAAAGGTATTTAACACTCGTTAACTGCTTAAGTGGTCACGGAATGTGGAGGATAGCATGAATTTGTGTTATTATAGCATACTCACAAGGCCCAGAACGAAATCCAACCCTGAGATGCCAGAAGCTCTGAGATGCTCACATACAAATGTGATTCACACAGATTTGATCATGCGCGTTTCAGAGATGCTCCGGGCATTTCCGGATTTCCGGCAGTTTTAGGTTTTGTGAATCAGGCATGAGGTTGCATGCGCTAATCTGAGATGCTGAAGGGCTCCAGTGTCCATTCTTTGCTAATTAGTCCCACTGTGCTTGATTTTTGTAAAACGTGCACATCACAATGAGATGGGAAATCCCACAAAGATGCACATGCAGGCTCACACATCTCACTGCAATGTCGCCAATCAGAAAAGGGCTCCACGTCAAATATATGACATCTGACCCAGTGCTGCATGACAAAACAGGCCATGATGGATGCATACTTTTTATGCACATTTTGTCCCAGTCAACATGTTGTTTGAAAACGTGGGAATCTGTTAAATGAATTAAACAAGTGTGCATTTAACTTCAAAACCTAGACACAGCCGCAATCCATGCCTGGTTGGCCCCAGAGACTATAGATGGCTGTGAAGAAAGACCAGGGGAGCAAGTGTGGTGGGAAGGGGTGCATTGGAGCATTCGTGCAGGAAACAAAGGACACTTTTCAACCTTGATGGGAATAGAGACGGCATTGCTGCGTGCCGTGTCCTGTGGCTTGAAACAACAAGCAACATCAATGGCATTGATGTGCACCAGAGCACCCCATGTGAAGTGAAGAAGCACTGGGGGACATACAAGTGCAGGGCCATGGCCCAGAGCAGGGCCCATGGAAGTGGGGCGGGTGGCAGACTTGCCTCAGCCACAAAACGTACACCTGTAGAAGAAGCGGCGGCTGAGAGGAGGCCAACACTGGGGGACTAGACGCTACACAGCAAGAACCAGGAATGCATGCACAGCACTCCTGGGTTACTGCACGGTGGTTTGTGCGCGTGTCTCGCGTGCTGCAGGAAGCACCGAAAGGTTGGCAGCGGGAGTGTGTACTTGGAAAAAAAAAAGTCTGTCAAAATGCAAGTCTCGGGCGGATCGCTCAGGGGCAGTAGTGGCGACTATGAGCAGAATAAATAAAGAAATAATTATCTAATTTCAGTGGCACTCACCGTCGATACTGGACGCTGCGACTGTGATGTGTGGTGTGTGGCAGGCTGCAGCAGGTCTCGAGTCGATGCCTCAACACACAGACAGCAAAGTGGCCCGGGCCGAGGCTCAGTCTGCTGCTGCTGCTGGGGGCCAGGCTCAGGGGGGGCAGGCTGCTGGCTGTGAGCGCCGCAGCCACTACTAGTGCTGCTGACTGCTGGCTGCCTGCAGTCTGCAGACAGTGGGCCTGATCACGACTTCGGCGGTAACCCTTAAATCTGGCGGTAGCTCTAATACCGCCGGATTTAAGGGTCAGCCGAATCAGGGCTTCGGCGGATTTCGCCCCAGCTCTGAGCTGGGGGGAAATCCGCCAAAAATGTGCGCTATTACCGCTGGCGGGAAATTCGCCGGCGGTAAGAGCGCGAAAATTCCCCATTGAGCCCAATGGGGAATGGGGCATTCCCAAATGGGCACAATGGGGAATGGGGAATGGGGAATTACTTTACCGCCGAACACGTGATCCGGCGCTATTAGCGCCCGGGAGTCCGGAGGTAGGGCTATTACTGCTGGCGGTAATACCGCCGGCTGTAATGGCCAAGTCGTGATCAGGCCCAGTGTCTTCTTCATCAGTCTTGGCAATGGGCACTGGGCTGGCTCAGCTGGCTGACTCTCAGTGGGCTGCCGCCTGCCTCGTCGACTCGTGGCCAAAAAATAATGGCAGGTTCAGGAGGAGGCCCACTATACCACCAGAGAGAGAGTCACCCACATGTCCACACTCTCTCCTGCTCCAAGATTGTGGCGGCACAGAGTCTGTCTGTCGTCGCAGCCTCAGGCACAAGTTGCTTTCAATTTTCAGGAACTTGTTGATACTTCCTGAAAGTTGAAAGCAACTTGTGTGTGAACTTGGGCAGCCCCGTCCCGGCAGCCAGGCCCCAGCCCTGCAGGCAGAGGAACCGGAGGGAGCGAGCAGCCCAGCCAACCTCCTGCTGTGTGCTACAGTCTGACTGCAGACCACCCCCACCGGAGTTTGTATTCGTTCATTTGTTATTGTTAACACGACTACACTATAAGTTCTCACCTGGGGTGGGGGGGTCCGATGCGCCGCCGCCAGCCTGGTGCGGCCTGCCCTCTCATATGCATGAAGCATGCATGATGCATGATGCATCATGATTATTTATGCATGCATCATGCATTGCAAAAATGAAAGCAAGGTAACAACGTGTGTGTTGTTGTTACTTTGCTTTGATGAATATGCTAATGCTCCTGAGGTCAGGACAAGAGCACCGGCAGCTCCAGGCTTAGCCACTGAGGCTCCCCCTGGCTGGGTGGGCCGGCCCGGCCCCCCCAGCCCCCAGAGAGTAAGAGCGCTGCGTGCGGCAGCGTGACTGACAATGTGTCAGTTTCCTTTGTGTTTCCTTTTCGGGCCCGGCGCCCGAGGTGAGCTGGCTGCTCGGGCCACGCCCAGCGGCCCAGGCCGCCACAGGCATGGCACATGCACCGTGCACACTGCGCGAACAGCGCACACACATAAAAAAAGGCCCAGCTAAGCTTGGGCCACCCACGCCGTGCCCGCACCGACCTTGGGCCGCCCGCGAAAAAATGGCCCAGGGGTGTCCTCAGGAAAAAACTGGCCCCCAGGTCCCAAAGGTCATCGTCCAGTGGCAGATGGGCCGATAGGGCCAGTCCAACTCTGAGAACATGGTGATCTAGAGGTTTTCGCTAGGGGTTCAATGGGGAATTTCTGTGCTGCATTTTTTCCAAATTCAAAGCATACAAGTGTGAATAATGTTCAACAATCCAAACATCATGCGTTTCTCCATCACAAGGAGCGTGATTGTGAAATTGATTTGGCACCGAGTTCAGTAGTGTTGACTAACTGAAGGTATACTGTGTTTGTGAGAGAGAAGTAGACATGTATGGCTTACATAGAAAAAAAATACTCATAGTAGATCATTTTCATTTGATTGCTATAATGTTTTTAATGTTCCTGCTTGTATCGAATTGTGATGCTGCTGCACAGCACCAGTAAACAGGGCTTAATGTGCCAAGGGTACTGTCATTTACAACCTGTTTTTCTCTTTCCTGACTCATCATTTGAATCGTTCTATCCTACCAACTATCCCATCTTATTAGCCTAGTGCCTTGCCATATCTGTCCTTATAATGTCCTTAGCATATTTCCCCCTGCTCTCCACTACAGTATCTTTCTAGCACTCTCCACATTTCACTGGCTTTTTTGCAATTCATCATTCTGAATGTCTACGCTATAGGCACACACATTCTACTTCTCTCAGTCAAAAAGGGTCTTATTCTGATATCCAGAGAACCTGTTTTGACCTTGGTACATTCAAGTTCTTGCTCCTCTTTTCATCTTTCTAAGAACGACCTCCCAGTTCCACTTCCTCTTCTATGAGATTGCTAATAATTAAAATAATATTGTGTTTATAATGGTTTCATATTGTATATGTACAATATAATCAGCCTACCTGAAATACCATGTGCGTGCTTTGACCTTATTCTTAATAAAACGGGGAGTTACTGTTGTAAATTTCCTGCAGCATAATTTCAGAATAATAGGTATATTAGTAAAATACAGGACATGATAATTATCTTCATTGTCACTCCATCCTTGCCTCTTTCTTGCATATGTCACATGTCATTACCTTGATAATGAATTAGAGGAAACCAATTCATGTTGCTTTGAAAAACATCTGTTGTAACCGAACCAAAATTAACCTAAAAAGCACTCTTGATCTCTGTGCTGCTAGTAAAACATAGTTTGCCAGGCCACTCTTCACTAATACCCTCATTACCTGATCACTCATACATTTCTGGAAGCTCTGAAAATCATTAATTGATTTTGTGGGAGGCTTGTAACTTTGCTGATACTTCTACATTATTTTTCAGAAGAGCTGGGAGGGGCATAGTTCAGCAGACTGGAAGGCAGAGGCCAGGCATTGAGGGAGTGCTGTCAGGGTGTGAGGATGCCTGAATTTGTGGGCTTTCTAGTGGGGTATTATGTGGTAAATGTGGGAGTGCATTATGGAAAATTAGTTGGGGTGGTGTGGGCGTGCATTGCTGGGAGAATCTTCCACATCTTTCTGGTTCTGATGTTTTCCTGGGAGCCTGGAGACATGCACACAATTTGATGGGCTGTTTCCATGCCTGAGGGTTGCAAGAGGGGCTGCATATCCTTACTATACGCACCCAGAATGGTTCATAAGCAGAATCAGGGTGACAGTGAAATGGAATTGGTGGATGATATGTGGTTAACTTTCTGGGCAGTGTATTAAGTCATGATCAGGAGGCAAACAAGGAGGCATGATAAGTATCAATGTTATTCTCTCTTCAAAGTAAAATGAGCTACTCATTCCCAAAACATGTAATACTAAGCCCTATTCTACACAAAAGAAAGTCTAAACGGGTGCACATCATGGTGTCAAAATGTATAAACATAAATGAAGTGCTACATCCAGAATCCTATTCTAACCTAATTAGCTATCCCTACTTCTCAGAAGAAACACCCTACCACTCGAAGAAACACTTAAAATGACCAAGAAATACTGTTGGGCATTGTGCAAAGAAAGGGAAGATTGCTAGCTTCTGACCATCACCCCTTTGTCTCTTTACCATAGGTCCTGGTGTGTGTTTACAGGTCCAACATATAATTTGTGCACTGTTGTAGAGTCATCCCAGGGTCCAGCCATGTCTCTCTGCTTCTATTGAAAAATGGGGTTTCTCACAGTCCTTTTCTCTTCAGGATGACTTTCTTCTGGTTTGCTCCCCACCCTGGGGAGATGGGGAGCAGGTGCAAGTTGATCTAGGTCACCTGGCCTAAGCCCCGCCCACCTGGTGCCTTCCTTCCTGCCTGCCGCTTTTTTTTACCACTTAGCAAGCCCCGCCTACCTGGTGCCTTCCTGCTTCCTGCTCTTTTTCACCACTTAGCAAGCCATGCCCACCTGGTGCCTTCCTGCTTGCCGCTCTGTTTCCCTACTTAAGGAGCCCTCCAGCTTGTTTTCCTTTGCAGATGGGGAGCAGGTGCAAGTGGATCTAGGTCACCTGGCTTAAGCCCCGCCCCCCTTGTGCCTTCCTGCCTGCCGCTCTTTTTCACCACTTAGCAAGCCCTGCCCACCTGGTGCCTTCCTGCTTCCGCTCTTTTTCACCACTTAGCAAGCCACGCCCACCTGGTGCCTTCCTGCTTTCCCCTCTGTTTCCCTAATTAAGGAGCCCTCCAGCTTCTTTTCCTTTGCAGATGGGGAGCAGGTGCAAGTGGATCTAGGTCACCTGGCTTAAGCCCCGCCCACCTGGTGCCTTCCTGCCTGCTGCTCTTTTTCACCACTTAGCAAGCCCCGCCCACCTGGTGCCTTCCTTCACCATCACTGTCTTGTGGCCAATGCTGGATTTGACTTTTATGGACTTCATTCATTCACAGTGCGTCACTCTTTCTCAACTCTCATGCTGGACTTCCTTTGCATCTTGTACTCGTGGTGGCTCTGAATCATGCTATTCCCATCTTCATCTTGTATCCTGGCTTGCAACATTATGTGTTACTAATGACTTCTGCAATTGTATTCACTCTCCACTCTTGCTTCTCCACTCTTTTTGACTGCTTACTCTCTGTTCTCTCCTCCATTCCCTTCTCCCTTTTCCTATATCCTCCCCTTACTTTCTTCTATGCACTTACTCTATCAGAATTGTCCCTGGACCTAATATGATAGCAAACTCGTCTGTTTCCGCCACCCTCCCATTACTGTTTTTGTTCCTCCCCACCACCCCTCCAGCACTATCTGAAATGTCGTCAGGCCTAGTATGATAGTCGCTTGTTTTGTTCCTCCCCTCCCTTTCTGCACCCCTCTCCCTCACCTTTTGTTTTTCTCTGGCTCTACCAGAAATGTCATCAGGCCTAGTACGGTAGTTGCCTGTCTGTTTCCATTTCCTTCCCACTCTCCCCCTCCCTTCCTTATCTATGTGTTAGCTCTTGCACTATCTGAAATGTCGTCAGGCCGAGTACGATAGTTAATTTCACATCCTTACTGTTCATGGCCTTAAAGAATGTGGTTGTATTTTCCCTTGTTCCCTCCCTTGCCTTGAAGTGCTTTGAAACACATTGTGTATAGGCGCTATATAAATAAACAATCATATCATATATCATGTATCATATACCCTAACAGAGTCCTTTTAGTATCTTTATACCCACTATTGGATTCTCAGTAGCCCCACTCTGGGGCTTCTCAGTGTCATCCCTGCTCTGGGGCTCATCTCTGTCTTTCTCCCCACTCTGGGGTTTCTCGGTTCCTTTCCTGCTCCGGGACTTGACTGAGTCTTTATCCTAACTCTCAGGTTTCTATGATCTGCCCCCGCAATGGAGCTTTTCTCTAATTTTCACCCCACTCTGGGGCTTCTTGGTCTTTCCCTGCTCCAGGGCTGGTATCTGACTTTCTCCCCACTCTGAGGTTTCTCTGATCTTTCCCCACTCTGGGCTTGTCTCCCTCTGTCTAGCTGTGACACCAGACTCCTGCTGTATTTTAGCTACTATATACCTGATCGTGATTGGTGTGGTGGTCCTCGGGAGGGGTCTGCAGGCTCTCTGGCAAACCTCGCTCTGTGGAACCACTTACGAGACTTCTCAACTGGACTCAGAGTTGGCCGACGACTTCTCTCCTTTCCGGGCCTCTCCCTGGTTGGTTTCTTCTCAGGGCCATTCTTTGGTCATCCAAGAATCTCGTCTCCTGAACTTGTTGCGGTGCCAGCTGCTTCCGTTTAGCCATCCTTGAGGCCTTGCTGCACTCACCAAGTGCAGACCGCCACATGGAATGCTTTGTCTGGTGTCCTCACTCTCTTGCTGGCCACGCCTCCTGTGTAACTGCTACGTATTTGAATTCTGTGGGCTGCGCAGATAGCTTCTCCCATTTGGTTCCTCAGATGACGTGCCTCCAGGATGCTGTTCATGTCGCCTTTCTGTTGATTTCCATAGGGACTGAGTGAAGTTTGTTGCATAAGCACATCCAGACATTAAAGGTATTTTAGGACTATTATACACCTTAGCTCCTACATAACGGATAAAAGGGGGAGGCGTGGTGACTTAAGTCTCTCTCTTGGTGTTTCCTGTCCCCTAAGGGAATGTCACCTGCAGATGCCTTCTGCTTACTCTTCCCCTTTTGGGGTGTTTAGCATAGCAGACTCACCTCCCTGGTCCAAAAGGGGATGGCTCCGCCTTTGGGAGAGGTGCAAACTCTTTGGATTTGTCACTTACCCACACCATTTATTCCAGACCTTCCTTTAGTGGTTCTGCAAGCCTGGTTAGGATGTCTTTCTGCCTAACCCATTCAGAAGTCAACTCCGGAAATTCCTACCAGAATGATAGTGGGGAATAACATCCCTATTTCCTCCATTGTAGTAGAGTATTGGAGTAGATTGTTGCAGAGCCTGAAAATTAAATTAGGGATGTCAATCCTGCTAATTACCTCCTGGTGTAGTCTGGGAATCAATGCTACTTTAAGCAAAGTTGTAATTACCCGAACTTCCAGGGTCAGTGGTACTTTGGGGTGGATCTCAGCATGCGCACACATGAGCTGTACGGCTTCCCTTAACCCTAGGATCTTAGGGTCGACAACGTCTGACCGGACAGCAGTCTGCTTACTGCTCGATTAAGGCATTGGCCCAGGTCATCTTTATGGCTTATGAGTTTTTGAATTCTTCCAGATAACTCCATGGGAATTTCTTCGGGAGTAAATAGGTTGCACATAACCTATGCTGGAAAAGGGTTTCTGTCTGAAAGACCCTGTTCTAAAGCTGGCACACATGTTTGAATAGTCAGAGAAAAACTGTTGGGTCAGCAGAGACAAACTCTCACATTTCTTCTGAGCAGGTAGGTAACTTACTGGTCAGTCATGAAGCTGTTGGGCCTCGTTGATGGTCATCTCATACTAAGGTAATGGATTGACTTGGGATGGTTTTCATGCCCCAGTAGCCCACAAGGGGTATTTGATAAATGTGCTCTAACATCATGATCTCATGGTGGGTCTGACTCTGTATTTGGTTACAAACATTCCACTTCTGCCACCACTTGTGGTAAGTAGTTATACCAACAAAAACTGCATCAGTAGATGAAAGATGACAATGTACTCTGATTTCCCTTTACTTAATTCACAAAAATGATTTTATTTCATCATATACAATTAAATAGCAAAATCAATATCCATATCTAAAAAAGCTCAACCTTTTTCCCATCATTCATACACTTTTCTGCATTCATACATACAATCTCTCTAGTTTGTTCAAAAACTGATGTCATTAACAATATCACCATATCACACAATTCAATAAATATAATGTGATTGCACCCTTTCTTATTTAAAGATTTTGTGAGCTTTTATAGATATGGATATTGATTTTGCTATGTAATTGTATATGATGAAATAAAATCCTTTTTGTGAATTAAGTAAAAGGAACTCAGAGTACATTGTCATCTTCCATCTACTGATGCAGTTTTTGTTGGTATAACTGTATGCTCACCTGGAGGACCACAGATTTTTGCCAGGTATCATTTATTTTCAAACCACTTGTGGTAAGTCCGAATCAGGAGATGGACAAGGATGCAAGATTAGTATCAATATTATTCTCTATTCAAAGTAAAAATACCTACTCTTTCTCTAAACTAGTGATACTAAGACCATCACTATGCAATAGAACGTCCAAAAGGGTGCTTGCCTGTGTCTCAAGATGGATAAACAGAAATGAAGTCCTCCATCCCAAATCCTATTCTAATCTAGTTGTCTCTCCATACCCCTCAAAATATAACCATAAAACAACCAGGACATTGTTTTGGCCATTGCCCAATGAAACAGAAGGCTGCTGGTTTTTTAACCTCAACCATGTGTCGCTTTACCATAGGCCCTTGCCTATGTTCACAGTCTCAAGCTCATAGTTTGTGCATTGCTGTAGAGCCACCCCGGGTCCTGCCATGTTTCTCTACTTCTCTAAAAAATGGGGTTTGTCACAGTCGTTCTGTCTTTGGGGAGGCTTTGCTCTATTTTTCTCCCCTCCCTATTGGGGTTCTTTCATTCTCTTTCTCCCCACTATGGGCTTCTTGTTATTCTCACCACTCTGGGGCTTATTACTGTCTCTCTTTCCACTCTGGGACTTCTCACCACTCTGGGGCTTATCACTGTCTCTCTTTCCACTCTCGGGCTTCTAGGTTTCTTCCCCACTCGGGAGCTTGTCTCTGTCTTTCTCCCCAATCTGGGGTTTCCTGGTTCCTTCACAGCTCCGGGATGTGTCTGTGTCTTTTTCCCCCACTCTGGGGTTTATCAGATCTTTCCCCACTCTGGGGCTTCTCATTCCATTCCCTGATCCAGGGTTTGTCTTTCTTGTTCTACCCACTCTGAGGGTTACTTGGATCTTTGCCCACTCTGGGTCTTGTCTTTGATTATCATCCCACTCTGGGGCTTTTTGGTTCTTCCCCCACTTGGGTGCTGGTCTCTGTATTTCTCCCCACTCTGAGGTTTCTTGGATCTGTCCACACTCTGGACTTGTCTTTCTATTTCTCTTTACTCAGGGTTTTCTCAGTTATTTCCACATTCAGGGGCTTGTCTTTCTCTTTTGCTCTACTCTGGGGATTCTCAGACCTTTATCTGCTCTGGGCCTTTTGTCCCTGACTCTTACCATACTCATGAACGTCTTGGTTCTTTCCCCACTCTGGGGATGGTCTCTGTCTTTCTCCCCACTCTGAGGTTTCCTAGTCCTTTCCCCATTTTGGGGCTTGTCTTTGTCTTTCTCCCTACTCTGGGGTTTTTCTGAACTTTCACTTTTCTGGGCCTTTTATTCTAACCAAACTCTGGACCTTCTTCGTTCTTTCCCCACTCTGATGATGGTCTTTGTCTTGCTTACCACTCTGGGATTTCTCTGATATTTCCCCGCTCTGGGGTATGTTTTTCTCTTTCTCCCCACTCTAGGGTTTGTGCGATATTTCCATGCTCTGGGGCTGGTCTCCGATTCACTCCCCACTCTGGGGCTTCTCAGTTCATTCCCCTCTCAAATCTTTCCCTGCACCGGGGCTTGTTTGTGATTCTAACCCCCTTCTGTAGCTTCTTGGTTCTTTCCCCACTCCAGGGCTGGTTACTGTCTTTCTCACCACTCTGGAATTGCTCGATATTTCTTCACTCCAGGGCTCATCTTCCTCTGTCTTTCCATGCCACCCACCTCCAGGCTTCTGGAGCCATCACGTACCTTCTCATGATGGGCCGTCCTCCTTGGGAGGGCTCTGCAGTCTCCCTGGCATTAATAGCTCCACAGAGCCACTTACATGACTGGTCCTCCGTACTCCATGTTGGTTGATGACTCTGCTCCTTTCTCAGTCTCTCCCGTGAGGACCAGTGGAAGGTTTCTCTTTCGGGGCCTTTCCCTGACCCACATAATCTCTCTGCTCTTGCTCCTGTTGCGGTGTACACCACTTTAGGTTAGCCATCTGTGAGGCCTTTCTGCACTCTCCACGTACATATTGCTGCGCGGCATGCCTCATCTGGAATCCACTCTCTCCTGACAGTCACACCTCCAGTGTGCGCTGTGATGTATTTGAACTTTTTGGGCTGTGCTGAGTCCTTTTCCTTATTGCTTCCTCAGATAACATGCCTTCAGCACGCTGCTCATTTCACCTGTCTGCGGTTTCCCATAAGGACTAAGTAAAGTTTGCGTCATATGCACAGCGAGACAATAAAAGGATAATTATACACCTTAGCTCCTAGATACCCCATAACAGTGTTAGTGTCTGGAAGAAGGGATAGTGACTTAAGTTCTTCTCTGATTGTTTCTTGTCCCCTAAAATGGAGTCACAACCAGAAGGATCCTGCTTCCCCTTCCACTTAATGGGTGTTAAGTATGCCAAGCACATCTCCATAGACCCTTGGGGAGAGGTGACGAACTCCTTGGATTCATCACAGCAGGTGTCCTATTGGTATGATTTTGGTTCAAGTGCTAGGGGTGGATGACAAGTTTTGCATTAATCCAGGGGGTTCATTGAACATGGATAGCAAGCAGCTACAGCAAGGCCATTGGATCTGTCATCCCCTTTCCAGGGATGCTTATTAGGAGGGCAGGGTGTTTGAGGTGAGAGGTCGTTTTTGGTACATGTTGAGTGGTGCAGGGGGCAAAGCAAATCTGACTTTTTCAACTGGGTAATGGTGTTTTGAGTTGAGACTGAATGTCGAAGTTAAGAGACTATTGGGGCAGGTGGTCGGGAGCAAGTTGGCTTCTTATGCAACTCCTCCCTTAGGGTGAATGTTGTTGCATAGCCATCACCCTTTCCCATGCTCTTCCATGATGGGTGGGTAGGGTGGGAGGTGACAGAATGTTAGATCACAGGTTTTGGAAAGGAGAGAATGTGGATGCCTAGTAAGGGTTCATTATTAATGGAATGCTAGAATGCACCATCTCAGGTCTGCAGGCTACACCAACAGTAGCATTATGTACTGTTTTACACAGTTTTAATAATCACCGGCTTTGTTCAATGTGTGGGGCTGCCTGACCATGAGTGGAGACTCCTGATGCCCGCAGATCTGTATTGCATGAGAAAAAATAGTCACAATTATGATAATGGATTAGATTGCATAAGCACTCTTACATCCTTTTCCACCTAAACATTTGGAGTGTTGAATAGTAAGCAGCAATAATGATACACTTTAAGGTCCTGACTGGTATTCCACAACAATTCTTTGATGGGGTAAAGAAACAAATGTGCCCCTCATTAGAGTTTATTAAAGTTGAGAGTTCTACAGCAATAGTTTGATGGGGTAAATTCCAAAGAGGATAATTAATTCCCATGAGTGAAACCAACATGCTCATATGTATTTATTTATTTATGTATTTATTTATTTATATTTCACAAACCAGCCCTCGGGCATTGTGTCACTGTTACAGGCAAGGCGTACTTAGTTAAATGACAAAGTGCAGAATATACATTCTTGGAAAGGCTCACCTCTTGTTGCTTCATACAGTGCATAGATACTAATAAGAACTTGCCTCTTGTTGCGGGGAGCTACATCCAAAATACATATATTGGTCATAATAGGAATGGTGTATACATGCTTGGAGAACTCACCTCTTGTTGCGGGGAGCTCCATCCAAAATATCTATATCGGTCATAATAGGTACGGTGTATACATGCTTGGAGAGCTCGCCTCTTGTTACGGGGGCCTTCATCCAGAATATAAATATGGGACATAAAGGGTGGGTGTAGATAGTACAGACTAGGAAAAGCTTGCCTCTTGCTGCGGGAGCTATTTCAGGGATGTAAAAAGACACATAGATCGGTGCAGGAAGAGTACATAGTACTGAAGGTTCAGCTTTGAAACAAAAGGCCACATCAGGCATGCATAAGAGCAGGAGGGAGGTAAGACATAACTATAATGGCAATGGCTCTTCTCATGCTAAGGGGGCTGTAACAATGAAACAGGCAAAATGGTAGTTGTGAGAAAATTGGAGTCACACAGAGTAGAGCACTTTGCGGGGTACAATGCTAACAGGTTAATGCAGTTATGGCAGAGGTAGGCAAAAAGTAAATAGGAGTGCTATGGTTACGGCAGGCATGCAGGCAGAGGCAGGCAAAATCACGAGTATCAGTTTCCGCATTAAGGCAGTAAATGTACATCTCAGATGGGGTCCATGATCAGTGTTCCTTACGAGGTGTAGAGGAGGTCCCGAGCGAAGCCTGCACACCAGTCGCCCATTTTGAAGTACCAGGAACGTTCATACAGAGATATGACGTATGATGAGCAAATAAACCAGCAGAGAGCTGCACTAGGGCTCTGCCCAGTGCCTATCAGAAGAATAATACCTATTGAAGCACCGATAACCAGACAATCATGGACAGTAAGGTATCTATTGAGAAAACCCTCCCAGCAAATTAAACGAAATGAAGATTGCTTAAACACTGTCCCAGAAGAAACTCAAAAGGCCTTAATTAAAGATGAATGGTGACGTCACGAAGACCCAGACAGACTTGCAGATAGAAGATAAGACGACCCAAAGACGACACACATAGACGAAATGCCATGAATAAGGATATCGTGAACTTAGAAGGAGAGACGATGTTGACATATAAAGAAAATTAAGCAGTAAGCAGGATGAAGATATTGAACCAGCTAACACTTGTATGTATGCTTGAAACCGCAAGAAGCTAAGAAAACAGTGCGGCTTGCTATGCTTAGTAGAAGATAGAACGCGGCAAGCGCCACTTATAGATATCTACCTCAACGAAGCAAATTATACAAGTGCGAGTCCTCTTTACACAAAAGCAGAATTAACTCAGGTTACTAGAGGTCAAACAGGACAGGATTCATGTTCCAGCTAAAACGAGAAGAGATGGCTGAATCGAAACTCAGCAAGAGCAACTCGTGCCTGGGAAGCCAAGGTCAGACCAAGAGAAGGAGTGAACAGTAGCTTCATGGAATCGAAACCTAAGAACAGAACAGCCTATCTCAGGAAGGCCGAGATAAGGAGGCCCAGGCAGGTGGCAACCCAAATGAGAATTAAATGCACAAACTGGAGAAAACGAGGCAGATCCACAGTGTGTTAGCATGTGACCAGCCGAGCGAGAAGAGGCATGGATGCTCTCCTATGCCTGGCTGTCACCCAGACAGACATATCATAACTTTTCCTGACAAGAAGATACAGTTTCAAGGCCAACTACAGCCAGCTAATTGACACATAGCCACTAACGTAATGATTGATGGAAGGGAGGCCGGGTGAATCTTGGGGCATCCTGCACCTGGCTGACCATTCTGCATGCTGCTAAGTAAAGTGAAGATTTATTCATGGAGTTGAAGCCAACCCATCACAATGGACCAAATAATCAAGGGTCCTATAGATGGTAGAACCAATGGGACATCATACTTCTAGTGACGTCTACAAGATTAATGTTGGAAGGATGGGTTTAGACGCCCACCTGATAGTGTTTATCCAATCCCTGCACTCCATTACCATATACAGATATAGCACCTATGTTAAAGTTACCTTTTCCTAACCAATAGGATCACATGTTAACTTTTCAAGTGTTACACGTCAATGATGATGAGTTTTGGGTATAAATGTTACTGTTTGTATGAAGTGTTTGGGAGTTGAAGCGAGACGGGCTATCGCATCACTGTTGATTTCCATGTTTCCCCGTTTTTTGTACTTGTCATTAATGGACTCCCTTTTGCCAAACCATTGAGTTGTCCTTATTGATTGGTGTTGGAGTAAGAAAACCAGCACCCCCATCCATTTCAAGGTGCAACTATCTCATCTTAAAGTACTGCAGAGCAAACCCTGACTCTATGGGCCAACCGGGGGTCTCTCTAGTACACTTGGTAGCAAGATCGGATGGTTTATCAACTGTCTATTATTGATTTGAATAAGAAACCTATTGGCCGTCGATATAAAGTAACATAAAGTAACTCTAGTCCTTTGCCATTCGGCTGAGTAGACCGTGAAGCTCCCCGTAGACAATGGTAGTGTAAAAGAAGTCTGCAGTAAGGGCCTGAAGGGACCCATTTTCCCACATATCCCTTCCCATTCCTACGGGCAGCTGATCAGGCGAAAAGCTGAAGAAGGCTGTAACAAAGGCGGTGATCCCGAGGGTCCAGAGACGATCCATGAGAACTGTGAGTGAAGAAAAAATTGAGTGCTTTGGCAAACAGTGTATGCCTTAGAACAATTAAAGGGAAAAGGTAACGGAGGGAGGAGGAAAAACAAAATAGTCAGAAGTAGAGAAGACTGTATATATATATAAGGGGATAATGACTTGAGAATAATAAAATAAATAAAGGTTACCGGGGTGGACACCTGAGAAGAGAGAGGTTACCAGGGTGAACACCTGAGAAGTGAGAGGATTCGCCTTATTCCTGCACTTTAATATAGCGGCCAGAAGAAATGTGTACCCAAAGTCCCTCATAATGGGGAATAAATAGGCTACCACAATGTTTAAATACGTTGTGAAAGGGGTTTGTTTACACTCCATGAAGGGGTAATGATTAAAGGCAGAGATATTTGTGTCCAGCTGGTGTCTGCCTAGACTGTTAAGCGTCTGTCTTACATGTTTTCTGTCGTGACGTCATATGTATTGAAAAATTTCTTGAGGAAATTGAGTTAAAATTTCATGCAATTTGATAGCTGAGACATAATCGTATGTGAATTGACGTTTTTGAACAAATTGAAAGTATAAAAAGTTTTTCATAAAAAATTTGTATTGGAGCTTGCGATGCTTGTTGCTCACTCATATTATTTGTAGTGTTGAATTTGCATGAAAGCATTGATAAGTGTTATATAAGAGGAAAGGGAACACATTTAAGCATGGAAGACATTACTCCATTAGCACACTTATGCAAGAAATTGCCAAAACACGCACCCAAGCTAAAGAAATATAGCACCGAGTGGGTTAAAGGTACCGCCCACAAGATGTTTAGGCCGTGGCTACAAAATGGGTCTTTATCTAAAGCTGTCTTACAGCATATGACGACTTATTTGCATGTCACATATACAGGCAAGAAGTTAGAAAAACGCCTTGCTGTTCTCGAGTTGTGGAAAATGTACGAAGAGGTAAAGGAGGAAGAGACGCCAGCAGATTGAATACTGAATGTATGCCCAGAGGTGGGTGAGATGCCTACCGTGCCACCTGCCCCGCGTGAAACAAAAATCGAAGAAAGTAAGGATGAGGGATTATTCCCATTAAGGGAGCTCAAAACAGCCACGGGTTACAGCAACCCTGCATATGAGTCACCTAAACATAGTAGTGACGAGAATCAAGGCAGAGATAAGGACAAGAATATTACCTCTGCAGTCCCAAGGGACAAGGGGAGATGCGATGATGAAAGAAAAGATCAAGCACAGACAAGTGCATCTCTCAACAAGGAGAGAGAAGGGAAGAGATGGAACGGGAGCGAAGACAGAACTGATTAGATAGCATTCGCAAAAGACAAATGGATGGGAGGACAAATTCTATTGAAACACGATGGGAAAGGCATTGATGACCCGAGGCAAAAGGAGAGGTTAGATGAGACACAGAGAAAGGGGAAAGAGAAGGAGTTAAGAGATGAGAGGATAAGAAAGAAAGACAAACAAAGACGAGAACAGCTATATCGCGAAGAGCAAGATCGACAGCTCGATGGCAACCCAAGAGCAGCCTATGATCAAGACAGGGAGAAACAGCAAAGGTTAGAAGAAGAGCAAAGGGTACGTGAAAAAAGGATAAGGAAACAAAGAAATGAGGACATTTCGAAGGGCAGATAAACGTAGAAATAAAAAGAGAAAGGAAGAAGATAGGGTCAGAGAAGAGGCGAGGAAGCGCTAAGAATTTGATGATGATATTGAACGTAAGCGAAGTCAGAGAGCACGCAATCTCGAATATTTGGAGAGGGAAGTTAAAAAACCTGATCCAGTTTTACACTGGGAAGACATTGAAGAATTCTTTCCTGCGTATGATTCAGTACCAGGCATGTCTAGGGCAAATATTGAAGATGACTTCGACACCAGAAGCATCGGGGAAACGATCAATAAAATATATGATGAAATGGGGCTAGAACAAATACCCCAAGAAGAGGGGGAGGACGAGCGCTTGGAAAGCACTCAACTGTATGACACTGAGGATGTCACCCGAAGTAGTGGGAATAGGAAACAGCCCCTGGATAGATTAGAAATCAGTTGAAACAATGAAGACACAAAAAGTTGCATGAATTGGGGACAAACAATGTCCGACTCAGAAAGGGAGGAGCACAAGGAAAACGAGGAAGGGAGGCGGAGCGAAAGACGACTCCCAAGGGAAAGAGGGATATGATGGTCAGATACTAGCAAGTCCGCACAGAGGGCATCAGATTCAGCCACGAAGTCCGACCGACATGAAGGAGTACCTCATGGTCAGAGGGGAGTGTCTTCACCGCCCTATGTAGACAGAGTAAGGACATTGCCAGGTAGATGGCGATGCGGGAATATTACCCCTGCAATAGACAGGAGAACAGTGAGAGAAGAGAAGGAAGGCTACGCTTTCCAATTTCCGCTACTAGAGAAGGGGGGAGTAAGACCACAATGTATTCCATGTCCACATATGGATCGAGGTAACTTGAAAAACAAGCTTCCTTTGCTGACATAGAGAGACGGAAAGTGGATAGATGAGTTAGAAAAAATGACAGGAGGAAACACGCTAGCTATAGGGGATATTAAAGGTCTCCTGATCGCCATACTTGGTGAGAGAGCAGACGATGTGTGGGCACGAGCAGGCTACCCGGGTGTAACCACAATTAATACTGTGCATGATGGAGTTCCATTTAACAATTGTAGAGCCGCAGTATGGAAAGCGCTACGAGTACTTTACACAGATACGTCCGATATGGGAGCTATAATGACTAGAAAAATGAAGGATTCTGAGGATCGTTAATTTATATACAGAATTTCCAAGACGCGTGGCTGCTCGAAGCACATGAATCTTGGACGAAATCAATACCTGTGTTTTATAATATATTGTGCCAAGGGTTGCCAAAACCAGTGCAGAAATAACTCAAGAAATTGGTAGGAGTTAAGGCTAAACCGTGGGCAGAAATACAGTTGACCATCGCACATTATTGTAGACTGTTGCAAGAGAAGAATCGCAAAAAGGAAGCAACTCGAAAGGGTGAAGAAGCGAAATTGGTGCAGAAGAAACTATCAAAATATGCTCTTGAAGGAGCTATGCTAATTAGCGCAGCTGAACAAAGCATGCAGCAGGTGGCTAGTCCACGGCACAATAATCAGGGTAACATAGGGTTTTACCCTCGGGGAAGAGGATTTAGAGGAAGAGGATGGCAGAGCAATCAGGGAGGTTTCCAATATAATCAAGGAGGCTTTTAAAATATGCAAAATGGAAATCTGGATATGTGAAATGGGCAAATAATCCGACCACTGCAAGTTTGTTGGCTGTGTGGAATGACAGGGCATTTGGCGTGCACATGCAGAGGTCAAGGCATGATGCAGAACGGCCAAGGAATGGGAGCAGGCACAGCAAATCCACCTGCAATTTTACAACAGACCGTTGCACAGAATCACACGGTGCAATAACAAGCGCCAAGAGCGCAACAAGGAGCGCAACCTCAGAGCATGGGTAGTTTTCCACAAAGACAAACCCAACAGGCACCGTTGCAAGTGACAGATACTATGAGCACAGGGCAGACCCAGAATCCTGGAAGGGGAAGTAACAATGGGAATGGGGAAAATCCACAAGTGCATAGTGGGCCAAACTAGTAATTAACTAGGACAGCTCACGGGGTACCCTGATGTGCTCTATCCTATCAGTGACACCAGACCCTCATAGGGAACCTAGGGTGGATGTCGTTATAGGGGGTAAAGAATATTCCTTCCTAGTGGACATGGGCGCGACACGCTCGTGTATACATGAAGGCACGTTTTCCTTGTCCGGCGAGGCCATAGATGATCAGAGTTTTACAGGAGCTCATAGTCGAGTTCCCTTTACAGACACACTCCCAGTCTCCACAGGAGAGTACGAAATGAATGTACCTTTATTATATTCACGTCAGACCCCAGTAAACATTTTCGGTATAGACTTAATGACAAAGTTGAACATGACAATTTCCTTCATGGAGGGGGGCATAGTATGCTCCACTCCAGGAATGCACTATTCAAATGTATGCAAAATGGTTAGAGCATACTCAGGACACATAGCCATGAGGGCATACCATTAGAGCCAGAAATGTTCGCATATGGCATGCAAGTGCTTATGGTGGGATTGCCAGGTCTTGCAGACAGGATCATGAGAACCCCTGATGAGTTTTTATTCAGACCAAGAATACCTATGCATGAGGAGGAGGGACAAGTATTTCCATTGATGATACACAGAGCTGCAGTGCAAGGGAAAGTGGTCTTGGTTGATGGTTACGATGATGAAGGCAGACAATGGTGCGCAATAATTGCTATTGAAGGAGAATATCGAATGACTGATGTCACTGATGACGGTTTCTTTGAAGAACAAGCAGACAAGGGAGAGACAATGGTGGAAGTAAGTCTCACCTTTTGGGTAAAAATTATCAAAAGAAAAGTGCCTCAGAGAATGATGCTGGTGCTAAAACATCCTGAATATTTTAATGATGATATAGTGCCTGACTCAGTGTGGACTACAGGAACCTATGATGTAGGCCTCTTGAAGGGGGTGTGAGAAGTGAAAATTAAACTGAAAACAGGAGCAATTTTAACAAGAGCCCGACAACATCCCATGTCCAGAGAGGCAGATGAAGGGATTTCTAAGACAATTTCTGCCAAGATGGACCAGGGCATCTAAGTGACATCAGAGTCACCATGTAATATGTCAGTTTATCCTGTCAAGAAATCAAAGGGGCGGTCTTGGAGGCTAATTCAAGATCTTAGACGTTAAACAATTTTGTTGAGGCCGAGTTCCCTTTAGTCCCGAACCCGGCTACAATATTATGCAATATACCCGTTAAGGCAAATTATTTCACGGTGATTGACTTGAAAAATGCATTTTTCTCAATCCCGTTGCACCGTGAATCACCAGATCTGACGTCATTCACATTCAGACAAATGCGTCTGAAAAGCATGAGGCTGCCACAGGGATACTGTGAGTCTCTGTCTATTTTCAACAGAGTCCTGCAGATGGATTTGAGCAATATTGCACTAGAAAGTGTCATCTTAAGTATGTGGATGACATCCTAATTTGCAGCACCACAGAAGAGCAATGCAGGCACGATTCTGTTCAGCTGCTGACTATACTGGCTGAAAACGGTTATAAGGTTGACAAGGAAAAGTTACAATATTGTCAACAGGAAGTGCTGTACATAGGCCAACTGATCTCACATGAAGGCAAGAAAGTGACCCCAGAAAGGGATGAAGCCATATTGAACACGGCTAAGCCACACACAATAAAGCGAATGCAGAGCTTTTTAGGCCTGTGCAACTATGTAAAGGCATGGGTTTTCGATAACAGCTCTTATACTAAGCCTTTACTTCAGGCCCTAAAGAAGGACCAAGTGACAAAAGAATAGATTGAATGGTCGGAAGCCATGGAGAAATGGTTTGCTGAACTCAAGAGAGCGATTTGTACAGCTTCAATTCTCGGAATTTACAATTATGCAGAGAAATTTTACCTATTTTCACACACAGATGGCAACGTCATGACGGCAGTGCTCGCTCAAAGAACATCCTTGGGGTACAAGCCCCTGGCATATTACCGTGGGAATCTGGACCCAGCAATGAGAGGTCATTTTCCCTGCGAACAAAGTTTAGCTGCCGCAGCGTTCGCCATAGAGAAGGCGACAACCATTGTAATGGGATGCTCTATGATGTTGTATGTCGAGCGCTCATTGTTAGCCATTCTATAGAAACCAAAGGGCACATTGACATCAGAGAGCTCCTGCTTATGAAGTGATCATATCAAACCCATTGATTAAAATTGTCCGATGTAAGACAGTAAACCCAGCTATGTTTATAGCAGAGCCAGTCACGGAAGGAGAGCCGATACATGACTGCACGAATTATGAAGAATTCTATGATGAAATTCCCATGGTAAAAGAAAATGCTTTTGCAGGAGGAGAGATCGTCTTTATTGACGGGTCTTCAAGAATCGACCAAGCACACAGCAAATATAGAGTTTCAAGTGCTTCTTAGTGCACGAATACCATCTCATTATTCAGCACAGGCTGGAGAATTATTGGCGTTGATACTCGCCATTGAGAATCACGTAGACCAGGAAGTAACAGTATACAGTGACTCTGCCTATGTGACGTCAACAGTGCATGCAGGCTTAGTGCGCTGGAAAAGAATGGGCTACCTCCGAGCGGACGGCACGCCAATGCTGCACGCAGCCTTATTGGAAAGACTGGTTAAGGCACTACAGCTCCCAGTGGCCATAGCAGTCATGAAATGTGCCGCCCACATCAAAGGGACAGATTTTGTCTCACATGGAAATCACGCAGCAGACACTGAAGCCAAGCGTATGGCATCCAAATGTGAGACGATTAGGGAAGTGGAAGTTATGTACACCCATGAAAGAATGATGGTTGCACGAACCACACCTGAAGGTTACAACGATCTTGGGCAAACACAGCTAATGGAACTCCAAAGGGAGGCACCGCAGGATGAGAAAAACCTGTGGAAACATCGAGGGTGTTCTTTAAACCCCTTTGACAGCTTGTGGCAACAAGACAGCAGTGGTAAACCAGTAATGCCTGTAGCCCTATTAAAAATAGCGCTGGAGCAGTTACATTACCCGGCGCACATGACAAAAGAGAATCTGGCAGCAACGCTCGCAGAAGACTGGTTCATACCGAATTTAGCTGAGCATGTAGCATTTTTTATGGTGAACTGCATAATCTGCCAGCAATCCACCACTAGGCACACATTAAAAGTAATGAGAGGAGTCATCCCCAGGCCAAATGGGCCTTTCCAGCACTTTCGATTATGTTGACATGATTCGAGTATGTAACGGTATAGATACTTAATTGTTGTGGTGTGTCCATTCTCTAGATGGATAGAAGCAGGTCCATGTACACACCCAAACTCCACATGTGCGGCCACATTTTTAGTGAGGGAAGTGTTCCCGAGGTGGGGGGTGTGTGAACTCATGAGATCAGATAATGCATTCTGTTAATGCAGTGTTCAAGCAGATTAACTTGCTGCTTGGTATAAAGTACAAGTTCTCGTCGGTGTTTCATCCACAAGGTAATGGGATCTTTGAGAAGCTCAATGGCTTGTTGAAAGAGAAAATAACCAAGTTGAAGCTTACTCTAAGGAAGGGATGGTTGCACAGCCTTCCACTGGCATTGTATGCTCTTCGGAACCATCCTGGCTCCGACCATCATTTTACGCCACACGCGATAGCCACAGGAAAAAGAATGACAACTCCCCTCACACCCCGAGATAGAGCTAGACATGATGCCCAGTCAACAGGAGAGGTTTTACGGTCTGAAATGCAAAACTATCTGAATTGCATGACATCTTGCCGTACTGTAATTTCAGACCAGCTACAGCGATGACGAAAAGCGTGCAGCGCAGCACAGAACACAGAAGGAGACACTACATCAGACTCAGTTCAAGGTCTATGTGTTCCACTCGTCTTCCCTGGAGACACCGTCTTGGTGAGGAACCATACAAGGAAAAAGTGGGATGAGCCGAGGTTCAACAGTCCTTTTACAGTGGAGGACTGCACTCCGTCTGCAATCAAGCTACAAGGAAGAAGAGCTTGAATCTTCCTGGGTGGGTCCAGCCATACATCGGAGGAATCCCCCTGCCTGCACCCCACCGCGAAGAGACTACAGACAACGGGGAAGAACCACAGCATGTGCAGACGAGATTCATGACGAGGAAGAAGGACGCATGACCAGCAAAGTACAGACAAAGAACCTTTTGCAAGTTCTGGCTTAACTTGGACACTTCCTCTAAGCAAAAAAGGGGATAAGGACAGGACATAAAAACAGACACTCTGTGCATCGTAGTTGCAGGGTGAAGAGGAAAATTGCGCGTATAAGCCACAACATGTTTTGTTGAGTTGAACTGAGGCACACTTAAGCCGTGATGAGAAAAAAGATTATGACAAATTTTGACCAAGGATATTTACATTGGAAACAGATACAGTATACCGATTCATCCAAAAGCGAGACTTTGTTTGGAAGCACTTATGGTGTCCCACAGTAGAGATATCACAAAGGACGTGGTCACCTATTTCAACTTAGTGCTAAGATCATACCCATCACTGGTAGGGAGGCTCACCAGTGTCACAGACTTTCTCCAAGATCATGAAAAAAATGATAAAACAACTGCTTACTGTCATTGCCGAACAATTTATTATACTCCCTGAGTACAGCGAGAAAGAATCAAATGCTCCCAACACAGGCAGAAATAGATGAGCTCATCAACACCCTGTTGATGAGCATAATCGAAGACTGTCCAACTCTTATTGGAAGGACGACAGACAAAATCACGTTTCTTCGAGACCCAGCGAACGCTGAACAATTAAGCAATCTTTTAAATAAAGTAATCATTTTGGTCGGACTACACGCGACTAGGCAGTGCAGACATTGTTTACATCGAGGAAAGAACATATAATCCTGAATCTCAACAAATACAGAACAGTTGTCCCTGACACCAGAAGACAGCAGATTTGCATACAACGTCTTCTTTCACCTTATTGAAGACTTTCCAGAGCTAGTGGGAAGACCAACCGATGTTGATGTACTTACATTTCTCGGAGATCCAGTAAAGTGTACTCAGCTAAACATGCTCTTGCATGCTATTATAGCTCAAATCAAAACTTCCAATCTCCATCGAATCCTTAGGTGAAGATCGTGAAACGTTCCGCCGAGGGACAGATCGAGGGAGCAGATTCAAAAACTCCATTTGTTATGTTTGTTGTTATTTTCCCCTATTTCTTCATACTGAACAGTGTCCAATATGTCCTTCGGACTGAAGCAGATTCGAGGAGTGGACTGGGAGCTCACGTACTTTGAACATGCACAGTAAAAGTGACTCACCAAAGTATTATTTTAATATATTTTTTTCCCATAGTCTAGAAAAGGAACTGTATCCTGAAGTAAAAGACAATTGTCGCTCGCAAGATGGGGGACACTTGTGAAGCATCTGACACTTTTGACACAGAACTCGAAGAACGATATTGGGTGGGGGAACACTAACATTGACATTCGGTAAATGATCGAGATGGGGGCCCAGAGCAGCAATCTGGTCCTCCCACAAGCAGAGAGGCACCCTCGCTTCTCTGGATGGAAATGTTGTCGCCTTACATATCGAACCATAATGTACTTCTGCATTGTGTTTATCATTATTTTACTGTCATTAACGATCAGAACTGCATTCTTTATTGGTGCACAAAGCGTTCCAATTTCAGTGCACCCACCTGATGATATTCGCATGAAACCCACAATAGCACCCACACCGTATATAGTAATGCCAGTCGCTAGAAAATCTGATGGTAGATTAAATTAACTTGAAATGAACGTGATTAATAGTGATATACACACATTTATGGTAACGAATGAGCAGAAAAGCTGGAGACAGGGTTGGCATGATGAAATGAATGAAGAAAAAACACTGACAACTACACGCACACACACACTGAATGCACACGAAACAGGCCCAGTGTCAATGAACACAGAACCACAAACGAAAGCAGCAGAGAAGATGAGACTGCCTGCCATAAGAACCTTCACAGAAGATAGTGCGAGAAAACAAGAAGAATTAAGAGAAAGACCAACAGAAGCAGTCATATCAGAAACCCTTAAGAAAACAGAAGCGGCTGCAGAAAAACTCTCTGCAAGGACACAAATGCTAGTAAACTTACTTTTCCCATACATAGCCAAAGTGAGGAAACAACAAGAGGAACTGAAGAACAAAACGACAGACTGTATTACCCAGCATACATGTTGTAACACAAGGGACAAGTACCAGGTCTACAATACAGCCATATACCGGACCAGTGTCAGGCTGGTTGGCATGGGCATTTTCACGCAGCAGAGAAAAGATGCATGAGGACCAGGAAAGAGCTGCAAGACTCCTGTCCACTCAAATGGCACAGCTAAAGAAGCCTGCACCATGGGCCAGGATACCTGAGGATCCTCCCACAAGAAAAAGCCATACAGATGCTTTCAGAGATGTAGTTGTAGCAAACTACAGAAAAAACCTTAAGAATCAAGAGAAGCATGCATGAAGATAACAATGAACTAAATGATTACCTGGATAGCACAGCACACTTAGGTAACAACATTTGTAACCAGCACATGAAAGAAGTTGGAAGACGAAATTCAGAAGGAGAATGCTTTGTTTGTGCACTTCTACCATACAGCATGGGGAAATCCAAGATTTTGTGGCTGTAGAAATCGATGTCCCGACAGCACACTGTCTCTCACACATAGCAATGTGCAACACCAGAGGCCAGATCATGGGAAGAGATGCCTCATTGATATGGGCAACTGAAACAGCTTATCCCGATGAAGATGATTGTGTCCAGGACATTAAGACGAGAAATAGAGCCCATACTAGGAATCACGTGATCAGGTACGAGAAACCTGAAGTTAAAGCAGCAGGAATAAGATGGGAAGTAAACCCGAAACTGAATGTCCAAGGATAAAGTCCAGAAGAGGCTCAAATTTGGAAAAACAGAGGCCAAATGCAGATTTTGGGAACAGTGCTTTCACCAACCGGATGGGAAGAAGGAGTAGTGATCTGCCGAGCCCGAAAGCAATTGAAAACTCACAAAGACTTTGCAAACCACTATGGCCAAAACGTGCAAAATTACTGACATGGGTCTAAGACAGAGGAGAACCCTTTCAGATAGTGCCACTAGAAAGCCCGAAATTGTGCTTCAGGAACAATGGCACAAGGAAAATGGGAGAGAATCAGAACTGAAGACACATTTTTGAAGCCCCAGAAATGACTCATGGGACGGCAGTGATCATGGATCATTATTGGGGATGCAGATCCAAAGCATACATCAGACTGCCGAAAAACTGGGTGGCATATGCACTATAGTGAATGTCCACGTTCCAGCATTAGTCATCCCGAAATGTGACCTGAATATTGATAGCTTCTTCGAAAGCAGATGCTCACCTGAGGAATAAGAGATCTGTGGAACTGATAACTCGAATGAAGAGAGAAAATTACTTTTCTGCCAAATCAGAAGAAGCATTTCATGCAATTTCATAAGAACACAGGCTGTTTAGCCTCACCTCATCAGTGTTCGCAACAATCTTCATGCCAAGATTCCAAGTTGGAGCAAATACTAAATGGTTGCAGATAACCAGATGGGAAATACTGCAATCCATCAACACGACAATAAAAGGATTCAATGCGATCAAGGAAGAGTTAAGAGCCATCTGACTGATGACTCTCTAGAACAGATATGTACTTGACATGATCACAGCTATGGATGGAGGAGTTTGTGCAAAAATAGGAGAATCATGTTGCACATTTATACCTTCTCATGACGAGGAAAATGGAACTTTAACAGAAGCTCTAGGTATGCTGGCAAAATTACAGAATCAGATGATCAATGAAACCGACGAAGTTGATGATGACAGCTGGTTTGGATCACTGTTTTCATAGGTTCCACAATGGATGGCGGATGCATTCAAGTTCCTAGGAGCCTTGCTAGTGATGATATTGCTAGGATTTTGCATTATCAAGATAATAATCTCGCAATGCCAGAAAACTGCGAAGAAAGCCATAGGGATGAAGATCATGATAGATGTCAAAACCGGATGGAAGCCCAGAGATCTGATTGATGAAGAAATAAGAGACTTTATGAAGGCTAGCGAGCATGCGCCAGAAGGTACAAAGTTTCTTCTCCCCAGGAAACACAGAAATTATGAAGGAAAATGGATTTATTTCAGCCCAAATAGACAATGTCAGCTAATGACATGGAACAAAGACGAACATGTAAGGACAGCAGGAAGCCTGAGAGGAGTGATGAAAATATGGACTCCAAAGAGAGACTTCTTCAAACCATCATGTACAAAGCCAGAAGATAAAGAAGAAATGAATACAGAAGAACTGAGTAAGATGAATCCAAAAGAGGAAGTGGCCGATGAATCGACCAGAGGGAGGAGTGTAGAGGAGGACCTGAGTGAGGCCTGCACTCCAGTCGCCCATTTTGAAGTACCAGGAACATTCACACCGAGATATGTGATGTATAATGAGCAAATAAACCAGCAGAGAGCCGCAGTAGGGCTCTGCCCAGTGCCTATCAGAAGAATCATACCTATTGAAGCACCGATAATCAGACAACCATGGACAGTAAGGTGTCCATTGAGAAAACCCTACCAGCAAATGAAACAAAATGAAGATTGCTTAAACACTGTCCCAAAGAAACTCAAAAGGCCTTAATTGAAGACGAATGGTGACATCACGAAGAACCGGACAGATTTGCAGATAGAAGATAAGATGACCCAAAGATGACACACAAAGACGAAATGCCATGAATAAGGATATCGTGAACTTAGAAGGAGAGACAATGTTGACATATAAAGAAACTTAAGCCGTAAGCAGGATGAAGATATTCAACCAGCTAACGCCTGTACATATGCTTGAAACCGCAAGAAGGTAAGAAAACAGTGCAGCTTGCTATGCTTAGTAGAAGATAGACCGCGGCAAGCGTCACTTATACATATCTACCTCAACGAAGCACATTATACAAGTGCGAGTCCACTTTACACAAAAGCAGAATTAACTCAGGTTACTAGAGGCCAAACAGGAGAGCATTTGTGTTCCAGCTAAGACGAGAAGAGATGGATGAATGGAAACTCAGCAAGAGCAACTTGTGCCTGGAAAGCCAAGGTCAGACCAAGAGAAGGAGCAAACAGTAGCTTTGCGGAATCAAAACCTAAGAACAGAACAGCCTATCTCAGGAAGGCCGAGATAAGGAGGCCCATGCAGGTGGCAACCCGAATGAGAATTAAATGCACAAACTGGAGAAAACGAGGCAGATCCACGGTGTGTTAGCACATGACCAGCCGAGCGAGAATAGGCATGGATGCACACCTATGACTGGCCCATACAGAGATATCATAACTTTTCCTGACAAGAAGATACAGTTTCAAGGCCAACCACAGCCAACTAATTGACACATGGCCACTAAAGTAATGATTGATGGGAGGGAGGTTGGGAGAATCTTGGGGCATCCTGCACCTGGCTGACCATTCTGCATGCTGCTAAGTAAAGTGGAGATTTATGCATGGGGTTGAAGCTAACCCAATCACAATGGACCAAATAATCTAGGGTCCTATAGATAGTAGATCCAATGGGATGTTGTGCTTCTAGTGACGTCTACAAGAGTATTGTTAGAAGGATGGGCTTAGAAGCCCACCTGATAGTGTTTATCCAATCCCTGCACTCCATTACCATATACAGATATAGCACCTATATTAAAGTTACCTTTTCCTAACCAATAGAATTGCATGTTAACTTTTCGAGTGCTACACACCAATGATGACGAGTTTTGGACATACATTTTACTGTTTGTATGAAGTTTTTTGGAGTTGAAGCAAGAGGGGCTATCGCATCACTGTTGATTTCCATGTTTCCCCATTTTTTGTACTTGTCATTAAACTGACTCCCTTTTGCCAAACCATTGAGTTGTCCTTATTGATAAGTGGAGTAAGAAAACCAGCACCCCCATCCATCTCAAGGTGCAGCTATTTCATCTTAAAGTACTGCAGAGCAAACCCCAACGCTATGGGCCGGCCGGGGGTCTCTCTAGTACAGAGGCACATTAGACAGAAACAATAAACTGAAAAAGTAATACAGAGTGTCATGGCGGGTTGAAAGATGGTGCAGAGGCCAATGTTCGCAATCGAAGTTGGCATTGTTATAATCTTCGAAAATGCAACTGTGATGTTCAGGCTTGGACAGTGGTGGATGGAGCATAGCATTCAGCTACACGAGGAGTCATCAGTGCATGTAAAGTAGAGAAATGGTGAGAGCTTTCATATAAAAGTGGGGGTGATGACAGGAATGCTAAGTGGGTGGGTGGTGGCCGGGTCAGGTGCAGGATCAGGAATTAAGCACCTCTTACCTGCGGGATGTTCAGGGGGGGGCCCCGGGAGCAGGTGGCCAGCTCTTATCAGGACGATTGCCCAATGGAGGTGAGAGGAGCCTGGAAGCCATGGAATAGACAGGGAAGAGTCAGGGGGCCTGAAAGCGGGCCTTTAATTTTAATGACAGGCCCTAAATTGGGCCTCAGTATTTGCTGAGGAGAATGGCTAATCAGATGGTTGCATCTTGTTGGTGCCTCTCCAGGCACTCCAGGCAGGTCGAAAATGCAGAGAAAATGTGGTGGCCATCTTAGAGGAGCTGCAAGGTCTGCTTCTGGCTGATGGAACAGCAGCAGATTCTGTCCCACAATCAGGGGGACATTTTTCCAGGGCAGCTGGTACAGGGTAGAGGGGAACACAGTAAGTAAACACAACTAGACCAAATAAACCAAGATTTTCGTGGTTTCTTTTAAATCCCTTTTGATCCCTGGCAAGTCACTGCATCCAGAGAATTTCATAAAAAAACAATGGCTTCTCTACTCTTCCCTTCCCTTTCCCGTTATCCTTTACTTTGGTTTTCTGGGTCAGAAGTCCCAGAAATAAGATTTTGGAGTTTACGCTTTGGAGTATATAACACACTCTCAGTAAACAGAGCGTGTTTGCATAAACAGTCTCCTTGAGCACATCTTTGAATCCAAACACCCAATGCACTATTTTACTTGCGAGATAGTGATGACAATCCGCCATCATGCCTATTGGTGACACTTCAACACATCACTGTTTTTTCGCTACAACATTTACATACTGCCTGGATGGAAAACTGAACACAAAGTTTCAAACATTCTCCACATGTATAACTTGCTTACACCTATCCTCCTCCTTTCCCTATCCCCAGGCATTAGAACCAGAAATCCTGGCATAAAATGCAACCCCTCGGAAAAGCCTAGGCATGATGTGGCCAACAGTGTGGTGATGTGGCACAATTTAAAAGCTCTATAGCATTACATAACATAAACATTACTGAGACCTTTGCTTCATTTCAACCTGGCCAAGTCTCATGCCTATCACCCACCCTGTTTAATGTTGATATCAGGCCCCTGCTCGACCTATTGGACACCATTATGCTGATGACACATAGGTTGTCCTTGAGCTGAGAGGGAAGTATGAACAGGATCTAGCTGCGATAAATAAAATATACGTTGCAGTCCAGGCTTAGATGGCAGGCAATTCACATTCCTTGAACTGCGACAAAACTGATTGATCGTAGCATCCAGATCCCGTCTTAATAAAGTGGATCCGGCCTATTCCAACCTGTGTATTGCAGGCAACATCATCAATGTGCCCAAAAATGTCAAGACAGTAGGGTCATTCTTGATGCTGAACTGACTATGAGACATGTCTCTTACATCCGATCCTCTTGTGTCCTAATCTCCAAGTTACTAAACTACATCTGCCCATTTCTCCCCACCAAGAACTGTGCGCTACTAGCTTCCAACTTAAGAAAAAACAGACTTGACTATTGTAAAAGCATGCTTGCTGGAACCACACTCTCAAACACTCAATTGCTACAGGTTGCACAGAATGGAGCAATTCGAGCCATCTATTACATGCCCAAATGCGCCCATGTATCTGATGCCCAGAGGACATTACACTGGCTACCAGTGCAACACAGGATCACCCACAAGATCCTCACGCTGTCTTTCAAATGCCAGTCCAATGCATGCCCAAAATACCTAAAGCATCATGTGAAGTCCCACAGATCAGGGAGACAACTACGGTCCTATGCCTACCCCACCATTGTGCAGCCTAGATACTGACTGGTGTGCTTTGGGTGGACTTCATTGGAATGTACTTCCAGGGCTAATACTCCTGGCCAACAATCTTGTGATGTTCAAGAAGCAAATCCGAACTTACCTGTTCAACCTCAACCCAGGTTAAGTATGCCCCTGCCTCTTACACTCCCTGACTACTGACCCTCTCTCTGCCCTGTCTGTCATTTTTTGTGAGCTCTGAGGCCCATGGGCTAGTGGCGCATTATAAATATTAAAACAAATAAATTAATATGTTCATGCCCTTTCTAAAGTAGTGAACCCAGAGACCTGGGGTCCCTTAAGATGAAGCAGCAATACCTAGAGATGGATGGGGACATCAACGGACGCCGCACAGCATAATCTCGCATTCTCGAGAACTCAACTTGATACATGAAAAAAACACACATTTATAGTAAGAATTCGTCATCATTGACGTCACCCTACGAGGCAAACTAAGAAGACCTACTTGGGGATGTGATAGGCTTAACAAGAACATCTAGGTATGCGTTCCATACTGATGGGGGTTGTGATAGGGTCTCTAACATCAGGTTGACAACTAAGCCCATCCCAAGTGCAAGTCATCTTCTGTGTCATACTAATACTCAACACTTTATTGGTTACACAAACTATAGAGTTCTTGGATAGGTGGCCCTCCATAATTGATTGGCACTCTTGTACCCTTCTGGAATATTCCACTTGTTAGCAGCACGCAAGCTGGTTACCCGTGGTGCTAGGAGAGTCGACATGGTCAAGCCTCCCCACCCAATTAGCCCAACATCTATCATCACTCCTGCGATCTGCCATCCAATTAGGCTTAGAACTCGGCCTTGTAGAAGCTCACTGTGCCTGAGAATAAAAGGGAGTGTGGCATGGTTTTATCTTCTGGTTTAGGTGTAGCTCGACCCAAGGTTTATTTTCATCTGATCATGTAACTGGAGACCACGTTTTCTAGCTTTTCATTGCATAAAACACTATTAAATTATGAACTTTTGACGCCTTCAGTGTTTTTTTCATTCCACATCAAACAGATGTTTGTTTCTTTCTCACATTCATATAGCTTCTTGACAGACAACCAGGCTCACGGTGGCCTCGACTCTTGGTGCTGGGCCAGCCAGCCTTTCTCGAATTCTCCTTCGCCATCAGCTATTTTTCAACTGCGCCACACTTCAAGCCCTTTCTATTCACGGGGTTCAAGTTTGCTAAAGTGCATTGTGGAACATCCAGATTCTATATATTCCTATGTACATACATTGGCACATTGCTGCAATCTCTTCACTACGTAGCCAGCCTCAGGATTGCTTTGTCTGCTTGCGTTACAGCATCTGTACAAGTATACAGTGACTTTTCATTTTCTTCAGTGTTTCTTCGCACAAGCATCTTTATTTCGAGCCCAAAATGTTGCTTAACTTTGACACCTTCTCTTCAGATCTTATAGAATGTTTATGTTCCTTCTTCATTTGTGTCTTTTCTAGGTGTGTCAGTTCTGCTTCATGTGACATCGCCAGTACTTTTTTCTCATTCATTTTCATAGTACTTCCGGGACTCTCTTCAGAGGATCATTACTTCTTCGTGTATGCATATACTGTTTTCTCAGTGGATATCGTGTCTCAAGAATTCCTTGCGGTATAGGCATACTCACGGATACTGCACATGTCGTAATTTCCGGATCCCAACATATAGGCAAAATGGGGCAGAGCCTCTTCTAGGGGTATCTGGTTCCTCCTCTCCTCTGGTCAGGTCATCAACCACTCTCACATCAATCTTCACACAGAGACATCCTCGTATGAAGAAGTGTTTCTTCAGAGTCCATATCTTTATGACTCCTTTCAGGCATCCTGCTGATTTCCCATGCTCATCAACACTCCAGGTCATAAGACTGAATTGTCCATTGGGAATGCATTAGATCCATTTTCCCACATACTTCTTGTGGTTCTTCGGATACAGGAACTTCGTTCCTTCAGGTGCATGAATACTGACCTTTACATAGTCTCTGATTTCTTCATCTGTCAGCTCTTTGGGTTTGAATCCTGATTCGGCATCAATCACAATCTTCATTCCTACTGCTTTCTTTGCAGTCTTCTTGCATTGTGTAATTATTATCCTGATCACACAGAATACAAACATGATCATCACCAACAGGGCTCAAAGGAACCATGAGAAGATCGATGCAAACCAGCTGTCATCATCAATATAGCTCAGCGGCAATGTGCTTGCCTTGGAAATAAGACGACACGAAGCAGGACAGGTTCGATTCCCGGGTCCGCGCTTAGAAACCTAGTGGTTTTAAGCGCTTATAAATATGCAACTAATGCAGATTCCTATAACAGCACCTCAATGCCTGAGGCTGTGTGAGCACTTTAAAAATGCAAATAAATAAAAAATAAAATAAAATAAATATCTTCTACTTCGTCTTCAATCTTGACGTGTGGGTTTGTCAGCATCATTATGGCCTCTGTCAAAGTGCCATTCTCGTCGTCATGAGAAGGTTTGAATGTGCCCATGATTCTCCGATTATTTGGCAGAAGCACCTACATCCATAGCTCTAATGATATTCAAGACATATCTGTTCTGAAGAATCATCAGGCGTATGGCTATTAGCTCCTCCTTGATAGCATTGAATCCCTTAATGGTGGTGTTGATCGTCTGCAGAGGTTACCATCTGGTTATCTGTAGCCACTTGGCATTCACCATCAACAGTAAAAACGGGAGCAGTCTTGGTGAACAATCTGTGCTAATATGGAATAGCATCAAAGGCCTCTATCGATTTGGCTGAGAAATAGTTTTCTCTCATCATTCAATCAAGGAGTTCAACAGATCTATTCTTCCTCAGGTGAGCATCTGCTTTCGGAAACTCGCCAATGTTCAAGTCACTCTATGGGATCACCAATGCTGGAACATGAACACTCACTATAGAACACAGTCCTCCCTAATCTATGGGCAGCTTCATGTATGCTCTGGATCCACAGGCCCAGTAGTGATTCATTATCACCACTGTCCAATCTTTCATTCCTGGCACATCAAATATTCAACCACACTGCTGATTCTCTGCAACTTTTCTCGTGCCATTGTTTCTGAAGCATAGAACTGCACTAGCCAAAGGCACTATCTGCAAAGGGCTTCCTTTGTCTTCGACCCACATCAGATGTTTTGTGAGCCTCGGCCAGAGAGGTTTGCATTTTTTTTCCACTTGTTCGATAACTGGCTTGTGATGACCAGTTACTGCCACAGCTCTGCATACAACTATGCCTTCTTCTCAGCCATCTGGAGAAAGTACTGTTCCCCAGATTTGCATCTGGCCTCTTTCCTTACAGCTTCATACATCTTCATAAGTCCTTCCTTGGCAATTGAGTTTCCTGTTTATTTCCCATCTAATTCCAGCTCCCTTCATACCAGGCTGTTCATATTTTATCACATGATCACTGGTGTGTGCTCTTTCTCTTGTCTTCAAATCTTGGACATAATAATCTTTATCTGGGGCTGACCATTCTGTCATCCATACCAAGAATGCCGTTCCACCCTTGATCTGACCTCTTGTATGACAGAGTGCAAGGTGAGTCAAGCAATTAGCTGTTTGGACATCTATCTCAATAGCTATGAATATCTTAGACTTTCGCATAGCATAAGGCAGGAGAGCACATGCATTGCAATCCTCCTTAGAAGTCCTTTTTCCCACTTCTTTCATGTGCTGGTACCACATGTTATTAACCAAATGTGCTGTACTGTCTAAATAATCATTGAATTCATAATCATCCTCCCTTGCACTTCTCTTAGGTCTCTTTCTTTGCTTTGCTAAAAGAGCTTGTATCTAATACTCATTAAGAATATCCAAAACAGTCAGTCCTACAATAGGACTCCTGGGAACATTTGTCAGAGAAATTGGTGCTGTCACATGTGCAACAGGTGTAGAGACAATCACATACGTCCTTGGCCTTCTTACAGTGTCTAGTTCTGCAAAGGTGACTGGAGTGGGAAGAATTAATAGAACTCCTTCCCTTTTGGGACCATTAAAGTAAACAGTATGGATCAACAGAAACAGAAAAACGATAATAGATGCTGAACAGACATATATTATGCACCAATACATAACACCCCATATCGGTGTCTCTCCAAATGTCGTTGACTATGCTCACTTTCTGGAACTGCAATATGTTAAATAGACCACATTTTGCCTACAATTACTTTTTAGGAAGCAAACATTATTTTGAATTAGGCAAATTTGTCAGGTGTTCAGGAAGCTGCCTGATTTGTTCTATAATTGCTGCCAATAAACGTGTAATCGTCGGGCCATTTATGGGATCTTGGATAAAAGTGTGCACATCAGTGCTGCACCCAACAAGAGCAGGGTAAACTTGGAGTATAAAAATGAAGACAGCAAGAAGTAGTCTGTATACATCAACATCTGACAGAACCAAGTGCACTTCCAAAGATGCATTCAGTGAGAAACGAGTCAGGGAACAGCTCGCTTTTCCAGTGGTCGAAAAGGAAGTCAAGATCGGGCACATCCCATTTTCTTACACACTCCAAGGTCCAATGTCAACAAACTCCTGTGGCTCAAGAATAATAACTTTCTCACTTCCTGCTATAATATGTACACAGAGTGTTTCAAGGGAGCCACAGTCCAAATGTGCATTGTCATCTATCTACTGCATAGTCTTTGCATCCTTCTTCCTCGTCATCGATCGAGTCTGCACATGCTGAACTTTTTCTTCTTGACTTGCTTCCGAATGAGTTTGGGGTGTGTCAGCCTCTCCAGCGTGGACTTTCACATCTCCTAAACGTATCCAAGCTTGTCTCCCTTGGACTTTAACTGCTGAAGTTGTAGTATCTTCCACAACAAAAGGGCCACTAAATCTGGTGTGTGCCACTTCCTTGTGAAGTTTCTTACTAGAACAGCATCTCTGACAAATAATGTAGGAACTCTTAGTTTTACAAGTCCGGTTGCTCTATTGTCTTCATCTGTGTCCTGAGACCGACACCCCTTCCGCTTGAATTGATCTGAAATGACAGAGATACTGGCGGTCATACATGTTGACTATGCATGTAGCTCATTTCCTAAAAATTCTGTAGTTGTCTGGGCATCACTCCTAGTCCTTGATGGAGGAGTTAGAGGCATTCTCATCTGCCTCCCTGTATCAAGTTTGTGGGGTGTGAGGTGGTGGTCTGTACCAGGGCTGATTTCTCAATGCATATAATGCAAGGGGCAGGCAATTCAGCCACCCCTTTTTCAATGTCAATTTCAACTTTGCTATCCTTTCGTTGAGCAGACTGTTGAGTCTCTTACATATCCTGTTTGCTTGCGTTGATAAGCAGAAGAAAACGTATGTTTAATGCTAAGCAGTAAGCTAATCTGTTTGAGTACCTCATTCACAAAATGAGGTCCATTATCTCCTCTCAATACCTCACATACTCCCCATTTAGGAAATTCCTCTCAAACTTAAAACTTTGCAGTGCAAGTGGCATCAGGATATGTGCATGGACCTGCTTAAATCCATCTCGAGAAGGGGCACACTACCACTATCACATTCCTATATCCATTACAAACCTCCAGCATGTCAACATAGTCAATATGTAAATGGTGAAAAGGATCATTTGGTTGAAGAATTACTCCTCTGACTGCAGCGTGTATCCAGCAGTAAACTCTTGAAATATGAGACAATTTGCTACTGGAAAAGCAACATGTTCTCACAGGTTCGGGTCGAACCAGTCCTCCTCAATGGTTGCTGCAAGGCTCTCCCTAGTAACATGCACAGGGTAGTTTAGCTTTTGTAACACCACCCTTAACAAGGCTACACAAGGCTACAGGCATCGCCAGTTTACCAGTGCTGTCTTGTCACCACAGTGCTTTGGAAGGGGATTAAGAAGACCGCCTCTGTGTCCATAGTTCTTTTTCTTCCCGTGGAGCTCCACCTTGAATTTCCATCAACTGTGTTCTTGATACATGTTTGTCTGTTTGTTTGTTTATTAATTTATAATGCGCACCGGACCCTTGGGTAACTGGGCGCCACAGCATACACGGTTACTTTAAGCTTAGTTACATACATATAACAGTACAGGTTCAGCAAGTCAGACTAAAAGATTATACATCATTTCAGTGTTCAGAATATACATCATCAAATCAAACTAATAGGATTTATACATCATTGCAATATACAAATAAACATCAGGAATATATACATAGGCTAGGTACACAGAGGTCTATCTATGTGTAAATGGGTTAGTTACAAAAGGGGGTGTGGTACAGAGATAACTGGTACAGTGAGCGTAGGTTAATCTTGGCAATCATTTGATCGTAACCAATTGAGAATGTTAAATCTGAAACTGTAATATGATTGATCTATTCTAAGGTCAAGTGGTAGTGTGTTCCAATGTTGGGCCACTTTAACTGGAAAGCTACTACCTCCTGTTTTTTTACCTGAATTTAGGTATCTGGAGGGAATGGGAGTAAGCCACTCTAGTAGGACGGGTCAATGTTTTTCTCACTATTCTTTCTGTAAGGTAAGGTAGTGCTGCATTATTGAGGCATTTGAAAGTTAGTGAAGCTCTTTTGAGCAAGATCCTATCTCTACATTTTAGCCAGTGGTATTCTCTTCTCCTATTCAATATGAGATCTTTAGTGGGGATGTTCAGGGCGGTTCTTAAGGTGTTATTTTGCAGTATCTGCAATTTGTCAGTGATATATTTATTAGCTCCTGAGTACAAAACATTACAGTAGTCTAATCTGCATAGTATTAGGGCATTGGCGAGAATGATGCAGCTGGCTTGTGTTAAGAAAGCACGGCATGCCCTAATAAGCTTACAAGTGTAGGCTGTGGATGATGCTAGAGTATTTACCTGTTTTTTCAGTGTTAGGGCTGAGTTGAGGTAAAAGCCTAGTGTTTTCACTTCTTTTGCTACGGTTATTATGTTACCATCAATGTTGAACGCGGAGTAACTGGGTCAAGTTTTTTTTAGGTTAGTGACAGAACCAAGGAGCAGGATCTCTGTTTTATCATCATTCAGGCAGATGCCATGGGTTGCCATCCATGCCTGAATGATAAGGTATATCTTGTTTACCAAGGCTGTATCAGTGACAGAATTGCCTGAAAGGGGAATGAGGATCTGGGTGTTGTCTGCATAATTAGTGTAGATGACACCCAGTCTGTCCAATTTGTCAAATAAAGGTTTGGTAAAGATATTATACATAGTTGCCGAGACACAAGTTGTTTTGATGAGGTCCACCGAGCGTAATGTAGAGAAAACTCTCATGGTTCTATTGTCCAGAAATGACTGGACCCAAGCTATAGCCTCACCTGAGAAGTGGGCTGCCGATGCCAGATGATCACACAAAACTACATGGTCCACCGGGTCAAGGGCCGCCGACAGGTCAAGGGGGAGTAACATGGCAGTGTTTCCCTTGCCATTAAGCTTGTCAATGTGAGTTTTGAGATCGATTAGAGCTGTCTCAGTGCCATGTTGGGTTGTAAAACCAGATTGGCGGGATCCTAGAAGTTGGATTGTTTCAAGATAGTGCTGAATCTGTAAGCAGGCCACTCTGTCTATGATCTTGAGATGGAATGGTACTGTGGTGATGGGCCTGTAATTGGTGGGAAAGGAGGGGTCTAAGGTTTGTTTCTTGAGGAGAGGTAAAACCCATGACTCCGTTAAAGTGACTTGGGACAGTATTTGTGGAGAAGGAGGAGTTGATTAGTTCAGTAATGAATGGGGCTAGATCCCTTGCAGCATCTTTAATTAGTTGGGCAGGGCAGTTGTCACCCTTACAATTGGAGGGTTTTAGGGATGTGATAATTTTTTCAGTTTCCTGGATGAAAACTTTGGCAAATTTAAAAGGGGTTGGGTGTTGCGTGTTTTTGATTGGGCTGCTAGGTCTTATTTCAGTAAGGGACAGGGACGCTTTTTTTTGGCAATTTTAAGTTGGAGTGTTTTTATTTTATTAGCTAGGGCACCCTGGATCATGGTTCACCATTGTTTGTCTTTAGGTGTATTGTCCGGGGGGGGTATTAGAGATATTGGAGATTCCAATTCCCTGAGGATAACAAATAATTCCTTGGTGTTAGAGCTGGCATTGGAAATTCTCTCATTGAATAGTTCTTTTTTTGTTAATCAAATTTCTTTTTTGTAGTTATTGGCAAAGTGTTTACATTGCAATTTACTTTCAGCGGAGGGGGAGTGTCGCCATAGGGATTCCAGTTTCCTTTTTTGTTGCCTTAGTTCTTTAAGATGGGGGTGAACCATGCATTGTGGTGTGTCTGTTGTTTACTCTTGTGTAGTTTAAGAGGGGCATTGCAGTCTAAGGCCTTGGTCATTGTATTATTATAGGCCTCCACAAGGAGACCTGGGTCCAGATTATTTGGGAGTTCATTAAGGGTAGACAGGAGGAGTGGCAAAATATTTTTGGGTGTTATATCTTTTGTGACTCTAGTAGGGAGAGGGGGTGCCATAGTTTTGTTTTTAATGATCTGTTTATCTAGTGTTAGAGTGAAGTCAATTAGGTAGTGGTCTGTCCATTGTTGAGGGGTGATTTTGGTGATAGTTGTAGGGCAATTCAATGTGGCGACCCAGTCAAGGGTTCTTCCTTTGTTGTGGGTTGGAGTGAGGACTTTTTGCATTAGGCCATGTTCAGTAAGCATAGTCGCTATAGATTGGGTTTGCTTGTCTTCTGGATCATTAAATCCTAGGTTGAAGTAGTATTAGTAGTTGGGAGGAATCTTTGTTGTTCGCTAATAGGCTGGATAGGTCCTCTTCAAAGGTGCTGATAGGGCCATGAGGCCTATATATTAGTTGAATATCTAGGGTGTGACAGTTAGAAATGGGCATTTTGGCAGAGATTAGTTCACAAGATTTGAAATGGGGTAGAGATATGGGTCTTAAGGCAAGGTTGACTTTGGCTGTAATGGCAATTCCGCCACCTGTACCGCTCTGTCTGTCTACTCTGATTAATTATTAGTTTTCTGGTATGGCTAATGAAGGTGCAGGGCCTGCAGCTTCGTGCAGCCATGACTCTGTGACCGCTAGTAAGTCAAGCTCATTGGAGAATAACATGTCAGCTATTTCCGTAGCGTGGGCTACTCTAGATCTGACATTAATTAAGGAACCAGATATAAAAGTTGAGCTAGATTCTTTTTGAGGTTCTATCGGAGTAGGTTTAGGGTCAATATTGTAATCATAGGCTGTGGGTCTTCTAGGGACTAACTTTGGGTGTGGGCGGTTATTTTAAGTTGTGCGTTAAGGTTCTTATGGCTATAAGTTCTGGGTTCATAAAGGCATGGTAATCTAGCTCGGAGTCTAGTGTTTCTCTCCAAGGTAGGGCATGGTATGTATTTGGAAAGGGACATAGTTATGTAGATTAGTGGTAATGTGAAGCAGAGCAGGGAAGTTGCCTGTGTCTTTCTGGGGTACATAGTTAGGAGTGGGTGTGGTGCGCTTTAGATTAATATAGTAGTTTTAGGGTAGATACAGTCAGTCCTGTAGGTAGTACACTTATAAATCCGATCAACGACTGTACGGCAGTCTAGGCACAGTATGAAAGCATCTGGTAATCAGGTCTGAGTATGGGGAACATGTAGGTCTGAGGTAGGCTAGTCTAATATAGGCATGGCATATAAAAAAGCAGTATGGGCTAGTTTGTTATGTAAAACACGTTTTAGGATAGTCCAGTCTATGCAGATGGGTATAGATTAACTGCTGGTCTAACATAGGTAAGCTATATGTAAGAAGGTAAGTCAGTTAATCGAACATAAACAGTAAGGCTAGTCCGGCATAAACAGGCAGGTTTAGTCTGCTGGAATCAGACATATGTGGGTACAAAGTTGTCTAATCTAGCATGGGGCATGCATACAGCTGTGTCTGGAATAAACATGTATATGAGTGTTCGGCAAGTGGAAACATATAAAAATCAAGCGGACTAGTCCGGGCTAACAAAGTAAGTTCAAACATGCTAAACAAAACTAAGCATATACATTCGAACAGGCTAATTCAGCATTTGCATGGTAGGTAAATCATTAAGAAAATTAGTATGGCATACATAGTCATGTAAAAGGTATTAGTATAGGATCAGAACTATATAAAAATAAAAAGGCTTACATAATAGCTAGTGTAGGAATAATGTGGATAGTAAAGTTAGGACAGGAATTGGCAGTTAATTGCAGGTGGTTTGGCCAGTTAACAATACTGTTTTTCGCTATGTGTCGCATATAGCTAGTGAAGCAGTTTATTCCACTACTTTTGGTTTTGTGAGGTAGCTAGAGCAATTTTAGCACATAGTAATGTAGTATGCCACTGGTAGTTTGTCACTAATAACATAACAGTAATAAGCTCATTTTTTGTCGGTACATAGTTCGTAGGGGGCGTTGTTGGCACCAGTATACAGGCCTCGTTGTTGAAATAGGGTTAGTTGAGGTTCACACAGGTCATATAACCAAGGCAAGCACTAGGAGTGATTCGATCAGGGTGCAAATGCAATGTAGCAATATGTAATTTGCTCGGGCGTGCGTTGCAGCCTCATTACAGTGGGTGTATAATGGATACAATAGGCGAGTAAATCCAGGCACAATAGGTAACATACCTTATGTGCTTGTGTGAGGAACAGGCACAGCATAACGCAACCATGCACAGAACAGGAGCAAAACATGGCCTTTACGATGCGTGCCTTCACGGTGGAGGCCCGGCTTCCGCATTGCCTTGCCATGATTAAACCCTTCATTCACAACCATTACTACGACAATTTTTTCTTTCACATCAGGAGTATCAAAACTAGAAATATCAGATGAATATGCAACCCTTTTGGCCTATTCGTCTGCGGCTTGGTTCCCACTTGAAATAAAGTCAGTTTTCTTAGTATGTGCTGCACACTTAACTATGGCAATGGCTACTGGGAGTTGTAGTGCTTTAATAAGCCTGTCCAATAATGCTGCGTGTTGCACTGGAATGCCGTCCGCTCGGAGGTTGCCCCTCCTTTTCCAACGTGCTTGCCCTGCATGCACGGTTGACGTCACATAGGTGGAATAACTGTATGCCGTCACTTCCTTCCCTGCGTGATTCTTGAGTGTAGCAATAAGCGCCACCAGTTCTAAAGCCTGTGCTGAAAAATGAGACATTAGTCTTGCACTTGCCACTACTTCAAATTCCCTGTGAGCTTTGTGGCTTACCACAGCTGAACCTGAATGCCTTTCTCCATCAGTTTGATAGATCTTCGAAGACCCATCAATAAAGAAATCCTCCCCTGCTGCTGAAGCATTCTCCTTTACCCTTGGGATCTCGTCATAGAACTCCTCATAATTTGAGCAATCATGCACTGCCAATGGTTCGGCTACAAACAAGGCAGGGTTCACCATTTTAGACCTGACTATTTTGTTGGCTGGATTCAATGTAACCACCTCATAAGCAGAAGCTCTTTGATACCTCAGTGTACCCTTAGGTTTCTCCAAAACAGCAAATAAAGCATGATCAACAAATAAAGTCATGGAACACCCCATCACTCTGCTTGCAGACTTCTCAATAGTGAACGCGGCTGCTGCCAATGATTGTTCGCAAGGGAAGTGACCCCTCATTACTGGGTCTGAAATCAAGGGTTTGTACCTCAATGTGGTTCTCTGCGTGAGTACTGCTGTCCTAACTGCTCCTTTGTTGTGCGAAAACAAAAATTGGGAATTCCTAAAACTGGAACTGTGCAAATTGTTTTTTTCAATTCATCAAACCCTTCCTCCATCTCCTCAGTACATTCAATTTTTTTCTTATTGACCTGTGCTTTCTTCAGAGCCTGCAAAATGGGTCTCGTATATGAATTATAATCAAATACCCATGCTCCGACATAATTACACAGTCCCGCAAATTGCTGCATTTGCTTTATCATGTGTGGTTTTGATGTTTTCATAATTGCCTCAGCTCTTTCAGGTGTAAATGTCTTTTCTTCATGTGAAATGAACTGACCTATGCATAATACCTCTTCCTGACAATATTGCAATGTCTCTTTATCCACTTTGTGTCCTTTGTCTGCTAAAATAATAATTAGCTGAATCGAGTCTCGTTTGCACTCTTCCTCTGTTGTGCTACATACTAAAATATCATCTGCGTATTGCAGCACAATGCTTATCAAATCAATACTGCTTAAGTCCATCTACAGGACCCTATCAAATATCGATGGAGACTCACAGTACCCATGGGGGCAAACGTGTGCTTTTCACTTTAGTCTGACGGAACGTAAATAATATAAGATCTTGGGAATCTTTGTACAGCAGGATTGAGAAAAATACATTTTTCAAGTCAATCACCGTAAAATATCATGCTTCTGGGACAATAGTGCATAAAATCGTTGCAGGATTCAGAACAAGGGGAATCTCTGCCTCTAGAATCTGGTTAATCAGCCTCATGTCCTGAATTAAATGCCATGACCCACCCTTCGATTTCTTAATCGTATACACTGCGGTATTACATGGTGACTCTGACGTCACCAAAATGCCTTGTTCCATTATGGCTGATATAGTCTTGAAAATGCCCTCATCTGCCTCTCGAGACATAGGATACTGTCTTGTTTGAGGTAAAATTGCTCCTGGTTTCAACTTAATCTTGAATTCTCCCACCATGTTTAACAGGCCTACGCCATAGGGGCCTGTACTCCATAAAGAGGTTGGCACCTTTTCCATTTCATCATCAAAAAATGCTGGTCGCTGCCGCACTATCATCATTCTCTGTGGGATCTCTCTTCTTTCTATCCTGATCCATTGAATAATGCTAATTTCGAACACCACTGTGTCGTCTGACGGATTGTCTTTAAACATATCCTTGTCAGTGATATCAGTCAATCTGTACCCTTCCCCAATGGAAATCACTGTTCTCCATGGCCTGCCCTCATCATCAAATCCTTCGAGCATGGCCAATTCCCCTTGCACTATGGCTGACTGCAATTCCAGGAGAAACACCTCTCCCTCTACTTCATCCATAGGTATCTATGGTCTGAACAAAAATGTGTCAGGTATTCTCATAATCTTGCCCACTAAACCGGGTAGCCAAGTTAATAAAATGCGTACCCCATAGAGAAAAACATCTGGTTCTAATGGTGTTCATCGCAGATCTATTTGTTCTGTAAATGCCATGATAAATTCGCCCACATTTAAATAATGTATTGCTGGCATGGAATACACTATGCCTTTGTCAGTGAAGGAAATTGTCATATTTAACTTTGTTATTAAATCTCTGTGAATAATATTAACTGAAGTCTTTCTTGAATACAACAATGGGACAGACATATCACATTCTTTTATAGAGACTGGTAATTTCTCAGTAAAAATAACTCTACTTTTAGCTCCAGAGAACCCTTGAGCATTCATGGCATTTCCTGATAACAAAAATGCTCCCTCTAGTATATATGAGCGAGTTGCCCCAGTGTCTACTAAAAATAAATTAATTTGCCTCCTATATTAACATCAACCCTTGACTCCTCTTGAGGATTTGGTGTCACCGATAGTACTGAACAAATCAAGTCACCCTCTGAGCTGTCCTATTGTGGGTACATGCTGATTCCCGTGCCTGTAATAGGGTTCCCTCCTGCAATAGTGGCACCCCCTACTATAGAAGTCAATAACTGTCCTGTGTTTGCACTCTGCTGTATCTGCATCGGTGCGTTCTGTGACTACCCTTGCAGATGATTCAATGGTGCTTGCTGCTGTTGTAAAGCTTGTTGCATTTGCAGCACTTGTGCTTGGTACACTGTCTTATCTTGGGCAAACCCATCCCTATGTTGTGGGCTATATGCTGGAGGATAAGCTGTCCCCCCCTCTTGAGAATTTCCCATTCTGTACATCCCCTTAACTCAAACAGGTCCGTGCAATGTGCCCTGTGTTTCCCAATGTCAAACACACATGATGGAGTCTCCTAATCTGCCCTCCCTGTATGCCTTGATTATCGTATTGCACATTCTGAAAACTACCTTGGTTATTCTGGAAGCTTCCTTGATTATTCTGAAAGCCTCCCCTTCCTCTGAAACCTGTTCCCCTGCGTCTTGGCACAAATCTGTTCCCTCCTTGATCCGACTGCTGCTGATTATTCGCATGCAGGACCCCTGCTACTTGCTTCATCCCCAGCTTCTCTACGCTTGTCAACATCGCCCCTTCTATAGTATATATTGACAGTTTCTTCTGAACTAGCTTAGCTTCCTCGAGTTACCTAGCATCTTCCCTTGTCCGATTTTTCTCTTGCAACAATCGGCAATGGTGCGCAATGGTTAGCTGTATTTTCGCCCATGGCTCTGCTTCCATTCCTACCAGCTTTTTGGGCTGTCTCTGTACCTGCTCTGGCAGTCCGTGACATAAAGATTTCCAAAGACCACTGTTCCTGAAAATTCCAAATGTAAGCAAGCAGATCTTCGCCTTCCTGCATCTTATGTGCCATAATTGCACCCATAACCAATGTATCAGGATATTGTACTCAAAGCGCTTTCCAGACTGCCGCTCTACAATTATTAAATGGTATTCCATCATGCGCTTCATTCTGTGCTCTGACACTTGAGTATCCTTCTCTTGTCCAAATGTTGTCAGCCCTTTCCCCAAGCATAGCTGCTAGAAGACCCTTAATGTCTCCTATAGCTAAGGTATTTCCTCCTGTCATGTTTTCCATTCATAAATCCATTTCCCCGCCCCTGCCGTTAAGCTGGGAAATTTGCATCTTAAATTGTCTTCATCCATCTGGGGCCATGGGATATACTGCGGTCTGGCCCCTCTTTTTTCTAACAAAGGGAATTACAAAATTACAAAATCGCAATCGGCTCTACATCTTCTGCCTATCCATATTAAGGACAATGGTTCCTGATTACCTTCCTCCTGGTAATGTCCTCACCCTGCTCACATATGGTGGCGATTACTCCCTCTCACTATGAGATCGCCTTTTAGGTCACTCTGGATACGCCATTTGTTCTAGCATCCTTCTTTAGGGTGGTCTAAATCTGACCACCTTACTTCCTTGTCTGTCTGAAAACCTCTCTCAGGACCACATGCACTAACACCATCCTCCTCACAGAAGGTTTCCCTGTCTTTGTCTGACATATTCTGTCCCCAACTAGTATGGCTGTCATCCAAAGACAAGACTCTGTGCTCCAGACTAAACAAGCTTCCCGCCTTGCCTCGTGACTGGGCAATTTCAGATTGATCACCTTTCCCTCTTTTTGTTGATTCAATTTTTGTCCTTATCTCCTGATTAGCCTTCTCGATTCTGACTCCGATACTTCCTATCTCAGAATTCTCCTCTAGATTTACCCTGGAGGGTCCTGGCATCACTTCTTGTGACGGGAGAAGCTCCTCTATCTCTTCCCACAATATTACTGCACTTGGTTCCATTAGCTCTTTCTCAATGCGATCAATATCACATGCCCTTTGTCTTCTTTTCGTTCCATTTCTACATCAAATGCGCTTCATTTATTTGCTTCCTGTCTACTTCCTGTTTTTTCACTTCTCTCCTCTCATTGGCCCTACGCACCTTTCTGTCTCTTCGTCTTTGTATTCTTTTAACCCTTCATTTCTGTTCTTCCTCTTCTTCTCTCTTCTTTTCTAACCTATCTCGTTCTTCGATGGCTCTTTGTCTATTGTCATGTCTTCTTTGCTCTTCTGCTCTTTTTTTCCTTTCTTAACTGTTCTTCACGATACATCTGTTCTCATCTTTGTCTACTCATTCTTTCATACTCGTCTTCTTTCAATTGCTTCTCTCGTTGCCTGTCTTTTTTTATCCTGCACATCTTGTTCTTCCCCTTGCCTTACTTCCTCAGTGCTCTTCCCATCAAGTTTGAGTAGTATCTGACCACCTATCCATTCGTTATGAATGAGCGCTATCTCGTTAGCTTTGTCTTTTTGTTCATTCCATCTCTTAATTTCCCATTCTATGTCTAGGGTCACACTTGGCCATTCACTTTTCTCTTTTTCCTGTAGGACTTAAGAGATCACGTCCTTTTATGAAATTCTTTCTGGGCTCTCGCCACTGCTATACGCAGGTGGTTCATGTATTGGATTTCTATCTCCTGTCGCTGCTTTAAGTTCTCTTAATGGATACAATCATTCATCTTTTGTACTATCGCCATTTGCTTCAGGCGCAGTCGAGGTACACAATGCTCAACACCCCCTTTTTACATTGGTTATGCATTCAGTCTTCAGAAGGCATGTCTTCCCTTTCCTCCGGATGCATCTTCCAAAGCTCGAAACTAGCTAACCTTTTCTCCAATGTCTTTCCCGTTTACGCAGCGTGCAAGTATGCGGTCATGTGTTGCAAGACTGCTTTTGACAGCAATTCCCCTTGACGCCATGGCATTAACATTTTATCTGCTGTGCCCTTAACCCATTCTGCACTATATTGCTGATGCTTGGGTGCGTGTTTACGCACTTGCTTACATAGGTGCATAAGTGAAGTAACATCCTCCATTGTGACAAGTCTCAATTGATTATCGATACTTACCATTATTTTACACATAAATACTTTTCAGAAAAACAATAAATATGAGTGTGCACTAATTGTCACCGCTCGAAACCTCTATGTCTCTCTTTACTTCAATCTACCTATTCAGTCGATACCATCAATGACAAAATAAATCAATAATTCACTCTCAATCCTCTTAAAACAATCTATAATATGTCGCTCTTCGACATCTCATTGTTTCATCTATTCATAAAATACATACAGCACACAAACGGATAAACTGGCCAGCCCCAACATATATCTCTTCTCAGCGTTCCTCGCTGCTATTCTTGCCACTAAATTTTACTCTGATGGGAGTGTACATTATTTCCTTTAGCAAACCTTGTACACTTGTCAACTATTTATCCACTTGGATTTTAAAATAATTTCTTCTAGACATTCCTTGAACGTAAGATTCTGGGCTTATCTTTGACGCTCTTCGTCATTGATTAAATACCCCTATGTGAAGCTTTTCGTAATTAACTAAATACCCCATCAACCCTTCGTTACTTTCTTCCCATTATCACTTTCCCCAATCAATACTAATTCCTTTTTTGCCACCTTTCTCAATCTACTCACCAATCGCTTTACAGCTCTTGACCCTCGGGATCGTCTCCTCCTCAACCGGACACCTTTGCCTTTGGTCCACTCAGCGCCTTGTGGAAACCAGGAGGGGATTTCATGAAAGAGGGACCCATCCCACCTACCTCTTAATGTCTTGCAAGAACTTTTTTGGCCGCTATCAACAAGAAACCTGGCGGTCCTCCAGCTAAATGGCAGAGGACATCCGATATTCTGAGTCCCTTAAAAGCCTACTGGGGAATAACCATTCTGCTATTATATCCCGGTGACACTGGGATGTGAGGCGCGGAAACAGTATTATGGGGTTAGTGGCAACCCGCCAGCTACCGGCATGGTTTACCATCGACCACGTAATGAGGCCCATGTACTCTTTAACAGGAGAAGACCACACAATATTTTGTATTAAGCAATCCTATTTACATTTTCTCAACACAATCCTGCACAGTCTGATTCGAATTCTGTTGTCGATCAGTGGATTTTAAATACAATGCTTGGCATGTTTTTTTTTTCATATTGGAGGACTTTCAGCTCATTAACTGCTGTGAGGGCACCATTATCATTATCACTTATCATAAGTAGGGCACATTTTAAAAGCACACTGGTTTCTTTGCTCTGCAAAATCGCACTGCATTATACTTTTGCATGTCAGAATACATGTTGATTGTGTATTACTACTGTGCATGTGGTTCAGTGTTTGGCTTGGGGGGGGTCATACATGGTACGTAGGGTTGAACTTTTACCATGATATTCCTCAGGAATTTCCCACTAACACAAGGCTAGGTGTATGGGACTCCTTGAACAGGCAAATGGGTGTTTAGGAACTAGGTTGGGGGCAGCTAGTGATATTCAATAGCGTACAGGGAGTCTTTGAGATTGGTTATGTCGTTGGTGATGATTGGGCAAGAAGCAAGTTGGCACAGATTAGAGCAATGGAATGATTGTAGCAGCCATATTGCTGGGTCTGGAAGGCTACACCAGGTGCCCTGAGGCTTTTAGTTTAACTGGACTCTCTCTTCAAGACACCGGGATATCACTGCCACACCTCCACTTCAATGATCTTATCCTCACCAAGAAACCTGATGGTATGGCACTTTACAGAAAAGTGATTTCATCCTCCCCCCATCCAAAAGTTCCTTCTGTGTACCCAGCATTCACCTTTCACACAACCAATTCTTGGCTCTGACGAATGGCAAGTATTCATATCTGGGGAAGCAGGGCACATCATACCAATGTTGTTTGACAAACATTGGCCAACAAATTAATAAACAATACCTGGGCACATCTTGGGTCCATAACATTTTGGAAAACTGCCTTCACAGAAAATACTTGTCTCCATGAGGAATCACATTTTGCTTTTCTTTAATCATGACCATTTTTTTTTACTGTGCCAAAACCCATTACGCCGTGTATCGGAGGTTAAATGAAAGCACGTAATATGTGTCCCATATGAATATTTTTCTTTTTCCATCCAATGTTACTTTTATTTTTATTATCGCTAGTATTGTCATTGTCTAAAGGCTGGCCACAGAGAGCCCAGCGGTTGTATGTTATAAAATCAATAAAAATGTGTTATTAAAAAAAATCATGACCATTTTTTACAGCAACGCCCATTACAAGTACTTATTACACGGCCTAAGGTAGCGGCTGTGTACTTATGGTTAAGTTGCTCAACTCATAGGAAGACCACTTTTTGGGCGGCTTATAACTTCTCTCCCCCTGGACGAATCCTCACCAAACTTTGCAAAAAAGTATATGGCCCGTCCTGAATTTTTTGGCAAGTTGGTGTGGTTTCGTCAAGGGGGGGCAAAGTTATGGGGGGGTCCAATTATAATTTGTTTTCCATAGACTGAATGGAAACAAAATTGCTCACGCCTGCAGGCCAAAACGCTAAATGGATTTTCACCAAATGTTGGGCAGGAGCAGCGGCTTGGTCCCGAAAGCGTGCTTTTGTAAATTTGGTGGAAATCCATCCAGTAGTTCTTTTTAAAACAACCACAAAGTAGGTCCCAAAAAATGTGTGATATCTGGGTTCGGTCCGCGGACCCATTTCCCTGTTGGATTTGCGGACATCCGCCGGTGTCCATGGACATCGCAGTAAAAACATATGAAAAAACACAACATTGCACTTGTCAAACTTATCAAACAATCTCTGGGGAAGTGAGGGGTTATGAGGATGGGATGGGATATGGCAAGAAGAAGCCAAAAAACTGGTGTTTTTCACCATAAATGTCAGCCAACGGTCCAGGCCTGTGAAGTTCACTGAGATTTACAGGGTTGGTGAAAAGCAATTCTTGGATGGCTTATAACTTTGGTACCACCCAATGAAACTGCATGAAATGTTGGCAGTCGATTCTGAACCTGGTTCTGAAGGGTTTGGTGGGATTCTGTGAAGAGGGGGCAAAATTAGAGGGTGTCCCAAAATAATGTAAAGGCTTATAAATGTGGTGCCTTTTGACGAATCTGCACAAATGTTTGTAAAACAATTTTAAATCTGGATATACACATATTTGCAAAGTTTGGTGGGATTCTGTCAAGAGGGCGCAAAACTAGAGGGGGGTCCCAAAATATTGTAAAGGCTTATAAATGTGGTGCCATTTGACAAATCTGCACAAAGGTTTGCAAAATGATTTTAAATCTAGATATACATGTTTTTCTGAAGTTAGGTGGGATTTTCTCAAGAGGCAGCTAAATTAGTGGGGGGGTCTCAACATTTTTAAATGGCTTATAACTTTGTTGCCGTTTGACGAATGTGGACAAAAGTTTTCAGAAGGATTATAGACCCAACCTTGATTGTTTGTGTAAAGACTGAATAGATTTTGTCAAATGGGGGCTGAGTTATATGACTATTGTATGTACATACATTTTGACACTTTTGAAAAAATAAAACATGGGCGGATTTCACGCAAACTCATGTAAGGAGCATTGGCAAGGACCTGAAAGCATGGTTTTGCAAATGTGCCTGTGTTTTTTTTTATGACAAGTGTCATAATGTAGGTACAAAAAATAGTGATATACCTTTGGTGACCGAGGTATAGCATGTGGTCATGGGCAATGGCCGGATTGACCGTGTCATGATATAAGGTCATGACCTGGACAATCTGGCTACTGGCCATGGCCCCAAGGGATGAAAAATGGGGTTAAAGTGGCCATGTCCACCTGGGACCTGCTACGTGGTAGAGTTATTCAAAAGTGGGATAGGTTTGAAAGGGTTCTGTCTTTGCCTTCAGCAGGCTACCATGGAAAGGGAAGAGGGGCTCTTTACGGAGCCCCGCCTTCCCTTTCCATGGTGACCATCTTGGAAAAAGATTTTCCTTCCTACATTGGGACGTAGGAAGATAAATCTATTTTTTAGCATCTCAGGTTCCCGCTTTGGGAACCAGGGCTGCTAATGGCCTTTGTCCCCCATCGCAGGGCCTGCAATGGAGGATAATGGTCCGGAGCACTTGTTATTTATTTATTGGTGGTTCTCATACTCCTTGATTACAGCTTCAAAACCACTTCAAAATTGCTTCCCCCTGCAGAGTGGTGTGTTGCAGTACATACAGAGGACTGTTGTCTTCGAAAGATATGGATCAAAAGCCTCTTTTATTGCTTGCAAGATAGTTGGTGGGATTTTGTGTCCCACAGAAGTATGCTGTGTGGTTACAGTATTGGCTGAAGAAGATGATGTGGAGGAAGGCAGCCTACTACTTGCTAAGAATGGAACAATCTTTCTGAGAGCATTGCGGTGGTTGGATTTGGTGTGGCGGCGCATGGAGGTGGTCCTGCAGGAGAAGTGTCCAGGTAGTCTGTGACTGAGTACAAAGCTGCACTCAGTGCATTTCAATGAGTGGTAGTGGCTCTTGGGGAGGAGGGATGGCAAAAGCTGAAGCCATTTTTAAGATAAATAGCAGTTTTGCTACTATTTTTCCAAATATGTGCTTTGTACTAGATAGTTAATGGATAATGAGTAAGAATAGTTGTAGGAGCTGTGCAAGGGTAAATTTTGAGCTTGAAAATTCCTAAATCAGTAGAAAATGCAGTTTTAAACTGTGCTCAAAGCAAGGACCCGAAGGCGAAGTGCAAACGTGTTCTTGGACACATCATAATGCCGCACGCAAGCGCATGGTCACGTGACACCTGGCACTGTCCAGAAGGTCAGATGGTCACGGACGTTGACGGAAGCAAAAACAGTGGAAAAAGTATAGAAGTGAAAAAATAGTGCTAGAAGGTGGGAAATGGCACTGTTTTAAGGTGAGTATATTATCATTCACTGGTAAAAACCCATTTAATTCTCTGACAAACATTTTGTTAAAGAGACGTTATGGTTAAGTGGCACCAATAAAAACTTATGAAATTCAATGAAAACACTTAATTAAAGGGATGTTATGGTTACAAGTAAAACCAAAAAACATCTGAAATTTGCCAGGAATGGTAAGCTAAGCAACCATAACTTGCGCCACCACCGTGCACTGCTAAGACTAACACCCAGGACATCAGAGATGACATCACAAATGTCATTGATGACATCACTGATGACATATGTGAATTCAATTTTGATGAAAAGTCCCTATAATGGGTTGTGTTTATAATATTGGTAACAAGATTTCAGGTGTGATTGTGTAATGTAAAACATTTAATAACTAGCTAGCAATTCAAGACGTACTACATACTTGTGCTGGTACAAACAATACATATAAAGACCCACTATGCATACACATCAGAGGCACATACATTGAAACTAAAGGAAGGAAGAAAGAAACAGCATCATCAGAAAATGTTAATAGAATTAAAGTTTATCTTCATGTATGCAAATTAATTGTGTGTTTGAGGCCTGCCTATTGCCCCATGTATGTGCACCATGAGCTGAGACCAAACCCTAAGGAAAGTACTTTAAGAACATATGGCAAGGTTAACTTCTAGATATACAGCAGCTTTCGAATTTTTATATTCTAACTATCAGTGAACAAAACCACCTGGCCTAGATATCTCAGTGAACAAAAACAAGTGGGCCAGATATGTGATGTCATCAGTGATGTCATCAATTACATTTGTAATGTCATCTTTGATGTCCTGGGTGTTAATCTTAGCAGTGCACAGTGGTGGTGCGAGTTATGGTTGCTTAGGTTACCATAACTGGTGAATTTCTGAGGTTTTTCGGTTTTACTTGTAACCATAATGTCCCTTTAACAAAGTTTTTTCATTGTATATAGATAGTGATAAAATCACTTCTCACATTCCCTTCACATTCATCCCCTTGTCGCTCAATGTATCTTGGCAACTTGTTATTCCAGTCACTATTGTTAGCTTTATCTTTACTATTCTTCAGTTCTCTAAACATGATCTGATATCCCCAGAGGGGCCACAATTGCCTAATCATCAGACAAGTTCTCAATGCCATAAAACCACCATGATGGAGAGTGGCATGGTATAAAAGGCATAACATTGGTTTGTGCCAATGTTTGTCCTTCGGGGCTATGAATAAGGTAACAAGAGAGGAATGTTTTTATTTCCATTTGATTAAAGACACTTTGAAATCAGTACATGAGGTACACTTTTCACTGAAGTGAAGTTGTTGGGCCTTTATCAGTCTATTTAGTAGTGAGCTTGAAATGGGCCTTCTTTGCAAACCTACTTCTGAGGTTATAACCATCTGAATCAATTAGAGCACAATGAATGGCTGACACATGGGATAAGTGAGCTGTATGTGATGTGCATGTAAATATAAGAAGTTAAGAAGTAGCAGGACTCACACAGAGTCCACAATCCACAGAAACCGTACCAACTGCAGAGACTGCAAACACTTTCCACGACACTTTGCACAACACTTTGCACACCCATGTGTCTAATACCCTGAAGACCAGGGTCCCAAGTCTTGCGCCTGCATCAGAACCCTCTCGCCCAATAAAGCGTACAAACATCATAAGGTAACTACAGAGATTGCAAACAACACTTCACGGATGTTACCCCTTGGAAAGAATGACTGTGGGTAATGCATCTATTATTGAGAAATGCAAACACTGCCCAAGTGAAATGGCTCATTCTTTGCTTGACACCTGGTTAACTTTGGTCAGTATCAGCAATTGCTCTAAAAGATCAAGTTTGATGGATAGGATAAAGAAATAACTCTACAAGTTACTTTACGATCAATGCTTTTGTGCATTGTTTCTTCTATTTGAAACAATATAGAGACTCATAAATATAGTATCATGAGTTTGCTTACTTGAGAAATCTTAAGCTCACTTTCATTAAAGTATACAATTGTAGGGCAAAAGTGAAAAACAAGGAAAGCAGCCTTCGAGGGAGCTCTGGCCAATCAATCAATGGAAATAGCATGGAGTGTTTTGTCTCTGAGCTCAAAGTATAACCCTTAATTTCATAGACGGTTATTTTAGATAATATTGATTGAATCTGTACTTTTTTCCCTTCACTTTGCAAAAATATAGCTTGAAACTTAAAATAGACATGTCGTTATTGTATTTTCCTTCCTTGTCCTCTAAAATAATCAATTGTGCCTAACCACTCACAAGAGTGCATTGTAATATGTCAGCTTCATCGATCCCAAATGACTCTTATTTTTCCGACATGTAAGTAAATGTGCCAGGCAAATTATAAATCCACATTCTGATGTATCTGTTGCCAGTACTTTCCTTGGATGGATCCAAAGCAATTCATATTTGTCCTCAAAATGTCATACACAGACTTACCAATGATATTCACTAAGTAAAATAATTGTAAACATGTTAACTGCTGTGTGTTGGCCAGTGCACCAATTTCTCGTTCTGCATGCATGAACATATTCATTTGTTCAGCCTACTTTACAGTGTCTAAAACCGTGGCTGTACTTACCTATTTTATGGGCCTCATTAAGAGTTTGGCAGTGTGGCCAAAAACGGTGGTAACAGAGTTACCGCTGCACTACTGGAGCATTACCGCACTATCGAACTATGGTTTAGAAGGTAAGGTGGAGGAAAAACCTACATCATAATGCTGGAGGTAATTCCTCCACCCTACTGTCACCAAGAAATTGCAAAATTGGCAGAATTCCCACCAGAGGTAATTCCGCCAAAATTCCCATGGAGTCCTATTGACTCCAATAAATGGGGACTCAGGCCACCTATCACCTCTTAATTCTGCCAGATCAAGAGGCTTTAAAGGTAAACCGTTTGGTGGACATTAAATCACTATATCTCATCGATTCAAAATAAATGGTCTTATATGTCAGTGTTTCTTTGGCATGAGCCTGGTCATTCCCCTGTCACAGATGATACCTTTGTTGCATGTTGCTGGAGAGTAGGGGAAATACAAGCTGCACATATGCAACACCCTTTTCCACCAGAGGCCTGAGCACACTTATTTGGTGAAATTCGGAGTCCCCCCAACTTCAGGAGATGCAGCAGAACCAAACTTTTATGGAACTTCCTGTATGGTTTGTGCAAAGAGGTTCCATTGGGTTTGGTCTCACGGATTATAAATAAGGCATGCACGTATGTAGAGGCAGAGGATTGCTAGAGGAGTTGTGGGACATATAGACATCGAAATGCAATCTAGTTCAGGGGGATTCACATATTTAAAATAGTCTTTATTTTAAAGAGACAGAACAATAAAACAGGATTTAGTGGATAGAGAGATAGAATATTATAGAAAGGATATAAGGAGAGGGCAGAACATAAAGAATAATAAGCCATCTTCTCTGACTACTCGGCATGGAGAGGATCCCAGGGACCGCTTTCATGGCATTTCTTGGTAGTGTCTATTAGGGCGTTGGGAGAACATCACAGTATTGTTTGGGGACAGGAAGGAAATGTTAATTCATTGGCTGCAGCTGAGTGAAGCATATTTTGATAACGAGGCAAAGCACCCGTCGCAAAGAGAAAACTCTACAATCATTTCAAGGCGGGCAATTTGATTTCTACCCGTTGGCTGTGCTTTTTTCTGCGGTGAGACAAAATACTACCACAAAAAGAAAATGATGCAATTGTTTGGATTAGGATTCATTGAAAGTAAGTGAGTGTGCCATATTAATGCGAGGAGACAAAATACATGGGAAAATCAAATAATTGAAGTGCTGAGATGACTCTCAGTGGCTGAATTGGGTGCGTCATGTATTTCTGTTGAGAAAAACTACTAGTAGCAGAGTAACATCATACATTGTTTGGAGGCAGCAGAGGAATCTCAGTGGATGCAAGTGAATGCAGCCTCTGGTCCTAATAAAAGTAATCACTGGTAGCAAAGAGAATCCGGCCCTCATTACAAGTTATGCCGGTAGCCATGCCGGCAAAACCGCATCCGTGTCCGTGTCCTTGGAATGAGGACTTACCGGACCAGTCCGAGTTTGGATGGCCCGGTAATTCCTCACTCGAGGACACGGACACGGTTCACCCCTATTCCCATTCAGCCCCTTTAGGGCTGAATGGGAATGGGAGAGGGAGTAAACAACGGGCCATTACGAGATGGCCCGTTGTTTGCTTCCTCTTCCCCTCGTGGGACCCGGTATGCACGCCTGGTTTTCCCAGGCGTGCTTAACGTGTCTCACGAGGGGACCTCGTAATGTGGTAGAACGGGTTGAACGGCGCCGCAGCCTTTTACAGCGCCGTTTAACCCTTTCCGCCACGGTCGTAATGAGGCCCGTCTCTGTTTGGAAGCAGTCAGGAAGTTACATTTCAGCAGGAAATATATGTTTATTAAATTCAATTGTATGCAGACTTTTTAAATTATGCGCGCACGCATTGGTATTTCCAGCGATCAGAGGAACTGTAGGCTATGTGGAGAGACAATCATGGAAACCATGAAACCCCTATTTGCTGATTGCACAAGTTTGAATGTTATTAGGGAAACATTTTTTATTAAGTGTAGTAATGATGGTAGAAGGAATTATTGTACAATATTTTATCACCAAGAGCTTTGAGGGTGTTTTATGGGGGTTGGGGTGATCTTAATATTATGTATTATGATTTCAAAAATGTTGTGCATATTTTTGAAATGTTGGCGGAATTCGTTTTATGAACTGGATCTTATTAAGTGTTGTGTATATATTTGAAATGTTGGTCAAGTTAGTTTTATGAAATGGATTTATATTCTTCTTAAATGTTTGGCTTTAGGGATGTATTGTTTTTATATGGATTTTGTATAAAGTCATTATTTGACTATATGTACAATACGAATAAAATAAAAAAATGAAAATAAAGATTCCTCAAAAAAGCAAGTTACATTTAGTGAATATAATGTGTGTGTCATCTTTATTTGACTGAAAAAATACTGCTAGGGAAGAGAAAATTACTTGAATAGTAGCTGCAAATTATTGTGCCCTTTTTGTGAAGATAAAAACGTTGCTGGATTACACCTAGAGGCTGTGAGTGTGCCATATATTTTCACTGGAAGAAAATACTTGCAGTGAAGAGAAAATCCTCAAATTCTTTGGGGAAAGAGAATAAATTGACCGTTACTGAGTATGGTGCCATACTTTTGCAACAAGATAAAACACAAGCAGTAAAGAAGACATTTCAAAATTGTTTGGATACTAGGTATGACATAAAGGGGGTAATTCATGGATTATTTGTGAGAAAAAAAAACTGATTTTTGCGCCATTCAGCCAGCAAATCCCTGTTTAACAAATGGGGATTTGCGGCAGTATGGTGCACAAATCCCATTTTTTTCGGCGCAAATAATCCTTGAATTACCCCCTCAGTCTTCTAGACTGAGTGTGCTATATTTGTGTAACAAGACTATATACTAGCAGTGAAGAGAAAATCATAATTGATCACGTGACATGAGAGTACATTTAGTGGCTGTGACTGGATGTGCTATATTTTTGTGACAAGACGATATACAAGCAGTGAATGGGTAACAGGTAGTGAAGAGAATACCCTACAGCTGTTTTAGGCACAATATTGCATTTTCAATACCATAATTGAAGACATCAATCTAACAATTAGAATCACCTTCATCACAAGACATAGGCCTGCATTACAAGTTTGCCGGTAATGCGCTGGTGATTCTGTGAAACTGGTTGCACAATTTACAACCACAAACACGTAATCACTGAAACATCACAAACCCACGGAAAGCGAGCAATCTGGCATGTCAGTAATGGTGGAACCGGCAGAACGGAAACACTATCATTGATGACCAAAGTCATTGGCACCGTCATCAAAAATGCTGGTGGCACCGTTACCGGCATGTATCCAATGGAAACACTGGCAACGGAACCACTGGACCGGAAACAGTGTCATCGCAGGAACTGGAAGCTTGCCGGCAGCCATCTTGAAAAACCCAATCCACATAAAATCACCAACATCCTGTTGCTATCCGGTCCCTCTGATACCGGCATCCTTACTGCAACTATGAAGTCCAGTGTTCCTGATGTGTGCCGGCAGAAGCTACACTTCAAGGAACCAGATTTGACCGTACTAACAGAGACCATAGTGGACAATGCAGGGAAACTGCCACTGACCACAGGTGGAGTAGCCAAATCTGCAAAAATGCCAGATGGGAGTAGGTTGCACAGAAGGTGTTGCCACAAGCGGTGGGATGACCTCCACCTGAGGTTCTGCAACCTGCAGTACTGGTCATGTGCACATAGTGACGACATGAGAAGCAACACATACACAAGGCACGCACCTCATCAACGTGGCATGCATGCACCATGAGCAATGTTCCCCCATACCAAACACACATGCATGCATGCATCAAAGCCGTCCTGACATCATGACTCCATGCACAGGCATCATGTCACACAATATTGAAACTGCATTTTGCAAGGTCATAGGATGTCATAGAAGTGTCTAACGACATGCCCATCTCACCCCACAGGCACCTTGTCTGAAAGTAAGTATGGTGGATCAAGCACATCACAGCCATCTACACAGAGGAGAAGGTTCTCACCCTGCGTCACCACTGTCAAGGCCACACCAGCCCTGCCAATGCAAACTAAGGGCCCTTTGTGACCAAGCCAGCTGCCCCTGCAGCTGCAGCCCCAGAGACACAGCCAGCTGCCCCTGCAGCCGTACCTGCACCCACAGAGCCACAGCCCCTGCAGCTGCAAATGCACCCACAGAGGCACAGCCAGATGCCCAAGAAACACATATGACCGGCCCGCCAAGACGACCACCTACCCACTCCCACCAGCCTCCCAGATACGCTGCCATGTCCACAGATGACGATGCCATGCAGGAGGGCTTGGACTGCACCAAGGGCTCACCAGACCACACCCCTACCATTATCCTGCCTTCAGTCCATCAGACCTGCACAGCCCACCATCACCACCGATCCCCAGTATCCGGGAAATGGATGCGTGCATCTGGAGGATTGAATCAAGGCATGAGGAGATGGCTGGACTCCTGAGAGAGCATCTTGAGGAGACACGCATGATGTGTGAAAGTATGCAAGCCACCGACTGGTGCTGTGCCTGTGCCCTGGGGTGCTCTACCGGCGTAACGGTCCTGCTGGCACAGAGGATCTGGGAGGGGAACAAAGCCATCTCTGCACTAGCAGAGTCCCTCACCCTTTCCCTGCAGGCTGCCCTAGAGTGCAGGGATACGGTTGGTTCTGACCCCCCTCTACCATCACCATGCCTGCCAGCTCCCAACAGAGCGGCCCAAGGCGCTGTGCCCTGCAACTGTCAGGATCACCAAGAAAGGGCAAGTTTGGTGACAAGAGGACACGGAAGTGACTCTGAACAACAGTTAATGTGACACAACTGCATCCAACTGGGTTTGTCGGGAGGGGTTAGTTGGGGAGGGACTAGTGGGCAGGGTTAGTTGGGGAGGGGGTGGGTCGCACGTTTTGTGAAGCCTTTCTTTCAAAATCCATATAGTTGTGCAAAGACATTTACGCTTGGACATGCATTTTGTGAAGTGGTCTGCTTTATTTTTGCACTGCATCACATGGAGTGTGTACCAAGGATTCTGTGCAGAGGATGGGTGCTCAAAAGTAGTTCTCAATCAGATCCTGGCATTGCTGTGTTGGTGTTATTGCATGTCTTCGGCTGCATCACAATCATCATCAGCGTCCGCAGGAGGCATATCTATGTCCAGGGCCTGGGTATGTTCCTCCTGATGCACATATTGTGCAATACTACACAGGGCAGGAGTATTTTCCCCACCTTCACTGGCCTGTACATTATTGCCCCACCTGAACAATGAAGACACCGGAAACGTTCCTTCGAGATTCCTCATCCCGAGTCGGGATTTGCTGGGTAATGTGATATGGCTGTGATGCATTTCAGTGGCTGTAGTGCATTGCGTGTGCCTGTCCATCTGTGCTCAGATTGTGATGGTGTGTCCATCTGTTGACACATGTGGTAGATGCCAGTCGCAGCCACCCACTTTTGCATGCCGATTTTGTCCCTGCATTGGCATGGTAGCTGTGGGACATGCACTGGTGCTAGCCATAGAACCCTCCGTATCCTGGTTCCCATTCGACTAGGTGTGTGAGTTGATGCTTTCAGTCACCCAATAGCAAGGTCAGCTGTCCTCCATAATGCACCATGTATGCAGGCATGGTGCTGTTTAGCAGGACCATGGAGTTGTGGGTTGATCCCTAGAAGTGGGCTCAGCAGTAGGTGATTGTTATGTCTGCATCACAGACCACCTGCACATTCAATCAGTGGTACTGCTTACAGTTTCTATACACCTCCTCTGTGGCGTGGGCAGCCACAAGCTCTATATGTGTGCAGCACACTACTCCCAATACATGAGACATGCCCTCAAATGCATTGAAGCAGACCTTGGGGGTGTTGACCTGTGCCTGGGTGGCTGGTAGGGCGATGTTCTAGGGCACATGGTGCAGAAGGGCCCCCAAGCCCTGCACCAGCACAGTTGAAAATGCAGGCTGCGAGATCCCATGCAGCTAGCCGATTGAGTGATGAAATTTGCTTCTGGCAAGAAAGTGCAGCACTGACACCACCTTCAACAGGGGTGATATGGCATTCCTGATGCCTATGATACTCTGAATATTGTCCTGGATTAGCTACACAAGTTCCAGGATGGTCTCCCTGTTCAGGTGGTATAGGGTATTTATCTGCCTGTCAGACAGGGCCCAGAGTGTGGCCCTTTTGCAGGGTATTGGTGCACTCCTCCCTGGAGCCACATGCAAGTCATTGTTCATCAGCATTCTCCATCTCATCCTCTTCCAAATCCTCCACTGCCTGTAATCCTCTTGCCACGGATGGAGCTCCTGCTCATGAAGCAGCACTCCTGCATGCAGCACCTCCAGGTCCATAACTACTGCTGCGAGAGGCAGCATGGTTGTGTTGGCCAGTGTGTGTTGTGTGGGTGTGGTCCTTTTCAGCAGTTCTAGTGCTCATTGTGAGCAGCTGGGTGCATTGGGTGCACCGGTGTCCTGTTCCGCTACACTTGGGCCTGGTTACCGCCTGATCCACAGTGCCAGCGTTACCGGCACAGTTTTCCTGTTGGCACCGGCATTTGTGTGCCGATGTTTCTGGGAAAACCACTGTTGTGATGCTGCCTTTTTACTGTAGTGCCAGTGTCTCTGGCACAGCTTCCTGAGGGTCCCATAGCTTCAGTTCGCTGTGCTACCGGCAACGATAGCACAGTGGATGCTGTTACTGGCGCCGTAGTTACCGGCATCCCCTTTCCTATTAGTGCGTTTCGGAAAGAGTTCTGGTAAAGCAAACCTACTCCTATATGTGTGTTCAGTGACCTTCAAACACAACCTATAGGATCTGAAAGAGCAAAACAGCAATTTGTGGAAGCCAGACCATAAAACCCATCACCACCACCTTCACAGTCAGATGAACACAGTAACACAAAGCAGCCCTCCACTGAAAATCAACAGTGATAAATATTTTTAACGAGGATAACGTCCAACAACCTCTCACAACCTGCACTCTGTACAAGACAACTGTGTACTTGGTGATCCTGGGATCAACTTGGGTCTCACATATTTTCAGTCCGATGTCATATAGCACTATCCGCAGAACAAAGACAAACTCACAATGCCTCAAATATTGTGGCAGAGCCTTCATTGCTCTGAATTCCAAACTAGGCGTCATTATCCACATCCAACCACCTTTGTCTTTCTGCAAGGTCAGTGTAATGAAGGTGTTTAAGCATGAACAGTGATATCACGCATCACATGCCAAAGCGGTAATGTTGTAATTTTACTGCTAGAGTTATCCCTTTGTCAAAAAAGATGGTGTCTGTTTTATGAGTAAAACTCAATTACTGCTAGGAAATTTCCAATCAATATGGCTTTTCATTGAAGACTACACTGGAGTGTACAACGTGAAACATTTTACCGTGAAACGGGCACTAGATCAGAATAAAGAAAGGATGTCTACTTAAGCATATATGTGGGGTCCAATGGACAGATCATTGAATCAACATAGCTGTTACTGTGAACTCCTAGTGACTATCCATTTCTCTACCAGGTGAGATGTCCCTGTTCTGATCCTGATTTAATCCATGTGTGGAGAAGGTGCATATTATTTGGCAAAAGACCACTTTGTACATGAATGGTCTTGATGGCAGAGGCCTCAAGGGAGATGACATCTGGAAGATGATGGAGGAGGTAGTGGCAAAGTGGAAAAACCCTTCACTATGTTACATGGCTTTATTGCGGCTGACAATCAGTGTACAGTATTTGCTGCCCCATGATACAGCAAGACAATGCATGTTTTTTTTAATTGGTCTTTTAGATAGCACCTATAGACAAGAACTAGCATTTCAAAGTGCTCCAACGCAGGGAGGGCGAGAGAAGCAAACAGGAATGACATTCTTAATAGGCATTGGGACATTCATAATGGACAAGTGCTGTACGTTTGAAAATACAACAAAGAACAAGAGGTATACAATCTGAATACAACATATGACATAATTAATTGTACGGTCGTTGCAATAATGCAAGAGCAATACATATAATAGAGGAGAGGGGATGGGCAGAGTGAAACAAAACAAGGAAGTGATAGGAAAAGTAAGTGATGTGAACATAAAGGAAGGAGAGGGGGAGGGAGGAGGAGTACTAGAAGAGTAAAAGAGTGTGAGTGGGAGAATAAACAAATGAAGTGCCAGATGGTGGGTGCAGCAGAGGAAAACAACACGATTTGAAAGTCTATGAGTGCACACAGATGCATAAAGATGGTGGGTGCAGCAGAGGAACAACAATATGATTTGAATGTCCATGAGTGCACACAGATGCATAAAGATGGTGGGTGCAGCAGAGGAAAAACAACACAATTTGAATGTCCATGAGTGCACACAGATGCATAAAGATGGTGGGTGCAGCAGAGGAAAAACAACACAATTTGAATGTCCATGAGTGCACACAGATGCATAAAGATGGTGGGTGCAGCAGAGGAAAAACAACACAATTTGAAAGTCTATGAGTGCACACAGATGCATAAAGATGGTGGGTGCAGCAGAGGAACAACAATATGTTTTGAACGTCCATGAGGGCACACAGATGCATAAACATGGTGGGTGCAGCAGAGGAAAAACAACACAATTTGAAAGTCCATGAGTGCATACAGATGCATATAAGATGGGGATTGCCAAGATGTCAGGGTCCGTTTCAAGATGCTGCAAGATGCATGGCCTTCCAGAAAGGATGAGGACTAGAGAGCCATTAAAGGCAGGAAAGGAAGCAATGAGGGGGCAAGAAAGCAAAGGAATCAGGGAGCGGGATGGGGGGTGAGTATGCATTAGCACAAGTGCATAAATGGGTTACAGGAAGGGCAGACAACTGAGTAGGGTTGAGCAAAGGATGAATGGCACTAGCACAAACAGGACGTTGCTGCTTGATGGCACAAATCTCTTACCGCGAGAAGGAAATGGATGGGATGAACAAGGCACGCAGGTGACCAGCAGTGGTTTAGGAAGCCGAAAGGAATGTGGACCGATAGAATGATGCGGTCCATGGCCCGTTCAGGACCGGACAGGAACAGACTGGTCTTTGCCCTTAGATGGAGGCCCTTTGAGTGGTGCCGGTGATTGCCTTCAGGCTCTGTCGGAGGTGTGTTGTAAATACAGGCCCCCAACCAATCCATGCTCCTCCATGGGTCACAAGGCCTGCAGATCAGCTGGTGCTTTGGGTTGTGCAAGGCTGCCAACATGAAATGCCCTTGTGGTCTGGAACAAGGATGATCCCTCATGGGGGGGTGCAGGCAGCGCGAAGATGATTTCTCTCTCCACAGCGCTTGAAGGAAAAGAAGAAGGGAAAAGAACGATGCAGTGAGTGCATCGCCCTTATGTAGGTCGGCCTTTGAGTGGGGCCGGCGATCGCCTTCCAGCTCCAGCGGAGGTGTGTTTTAAATGCAGGCCCTTGACCAATCGTGCTCCTCAATGGGCAAGGGGCTTGCAGACCAGCTGGTTCTGTGGGCCGTGCAAGGCAGCCATCGTAGAGTGCCCTTGTGGTCCGGAACAAGGATGATCCCTCACAGAGGGAATGCGGGCAGGGGGTAGATGATTGTGCTCTCTGCAGCGCTTGAAGGAAAAGAAGACGGGAAAAGAATGGTGCAGTGAGTGCATCAACCTTATATAGGTCGGCCCTTGACTGGGGTCGGCGATCACCTTCCTGCTCAGGCAGAGGTGTGTTGTAAATGCAGGCCACCGACCAATCCGTGCTCCTCCATGGGTCACAGGGCCTGCAGATCAGCTGGCACTATGGGCCGTGCAAGGCGGCCATTATGGAGTGCCCTTTTGGTATGGAGCAAGGATGATCCCTCACAGGGGAGTGCGGGCAGGGGGAAGATGACCGCGCTCTCTGCAGTGCTTGAAGGAAAAGAAGAAGGGAAAAGAACGATGCAGTGAGTGCATCTTCCTTATGTAGGCACCCCCTTCACTGGGGCCAGAGATTGTCTTCCAGCTCCAGCGGAGGTGTGTTGTAAATGCAGGCCCCTGACTAATCCGTGCTCCTCCATGGGTCACAGGGCCTGCAGATCAGCAGGTGCTGTGGGATGTGCAAGTAGGCCGTCATGAAGTGCCCTTGTGGTCCAGAACAAGAATGATCCCTCACAGGGGGACTGTGGGCAGGGGGTAAATTATTGCACTCTCTGCAGCGCTTGAAGGAAAAGAAGAACGTAAAAGAACGATGCAGTGAGTGCGTCACCCTTATGTAGGTCGGCCCTTGAGTGGGGCCGGCAATCGCCTTCCAGCTCCAGCGGAGGTGTGTTGTAAATGCAGGTCACCAACCAATCCATGCTACTCCATGGGTCACAGGGGCTGCAGATCAGCTAGCGCTGTGGGCCGTGCATGGTGGCCATCATGGAATGCCCTTGTGGTATGGAACAAGGATGACCCCTCACAGGGGGAGTGCGCTCGGCGGAAAGATGATTGCACTCTCCACAGCCCTTGAAGGAAAAGAATAAGGGGAGAGCTTTAAGTACCTTTATCTGCACATGTTCTTCCCATTGTAATGACAGACTTCATTAGCATTTGCCATTCCGTGAAGGAAATGATTGATGTGACCCTTTTTTGCAATGCAAGACATTTGGTAACCCAATTGCAGATATGCCACAAGTTGCCACAGCACAACATAAAAACAAATGTTATTGACTGATGGTTGATATCTGTTTTGTAGCATGGTCTTTGGAGGACTGCAAACGTATTAGCTGTCCCACTAGAACTCTGTCAAATGTGATAAAGACTGTGATTTGGCTGGCAAAGTGGATACAGCAGGACTGGTAATGGATGTGCTCTCAAACGTGTGCGTAGCTCAATGGAGCATTACAGATTCAAAGAGCAGAGTGGCTATATCATGTCATCATGTGGCAGATGAAAACTCCTTGAAACCATTAAAATAAAAAATAAAAACCTCAAAGATGTGAACAATGAAGACAGGATGATTACTTAACCTGTGTGCTAAGCACAACCAAAGAGATGTCGAGATAATTGTCTTCTGTATCACCAGGACTTGGATCGTATGTGAACACTACTGATGGCAGTGATAATTTGGAGTTGTAGATCGTGTTGTGATATACACGTCACACAGTTAAGATGGTTCAGTGCAGATGCGTCTTGTGCTGAAATGGCATGTGTTGGGGTGACCATGGGACAGTATGCCACCATCCAGCACAGATATAGGGTCTGAAATCGAGAAACAGTGGATCTCTATTGCACCTCAGTCCATCACCAGCTTTGAAAGAATTTCATACCCACCTTCCCTTGAGAGGCAGGACAAGGCCTAGCAAGTGATGTGAACACTGGGCCAAGCAACACATGGGATAAGAATGAGGATTCCTGAGGTTCTGCCAAGGAATTCTATATAGTAAAGGTAAAAGGGACGATGCCCTCAGTAGAGAGGAATATGCTTGAGGAGAAAATGCCCTATACTTATACCAAGAGACACCACTCCCAAACCCCTCTGGAAGTATTGTGACTGGTTCCATGGATAGGAACTACGATATCCAAAAGATACTCCAAACCATCATGTTTAGACAGGAACTCCTGCCCCCTGCTATGAATTATGCATAGGTTGGATTGACCCTATTCATGTTTTGTCCATAGCTTAGTGCACCACTGAACATCTGAACGAGTAACAGATGTGCCAGGGAAATTGCAGGTCAATTTGAAGTGCCGATCCCATTCTGAAATGACAGGAAGACACAGCAGAACATGCATTGGCAATTTCTATCACCCTCAAACATATAAAAAGTCCAAGGGCTTTGGCTGGTTAAGGTTCCTAATGGATAGAGTTGGAGAGTAGAGGAGCTAACATATTGGAGCTGAAAGGAGGCCAGCAAGGAGAATAGGTTAGAGGAGGGCAAGGAGGACCACAGAAGGGGTGGAAGTGGATGAACAGTACAGGGAGGATCATGGAGAGAAGGAGAAGAAACAATATGAGGTTGGAAAGCTATGGATAGGGAACATGAAGAAGGAATTACATGGTAGAGAAAGAGAATCAGGAGGTTGTTGGAACAGTCCAGAGATTACATGGAGGATAGAGGCAAGGGGTAGTGAGAGAACAATGAAGAGTTTGGAGAAATCTCAAGAAAGTACAGGAAGAGATTGGATTAATAAAGATATTAACAAGTAACACGAGGGTGGAAAGAGTTTGCCCAATTTAACAGAGGTAGTAGGGCTGAACTATGAACATCAACATCAACTATGAATATTAACAGAGAACAGCTTGAATTCTGTCTAAACGACATTAAGGAAAACATCAAGGAAGATGATTTATGTGACAGCATAATGACCACTCTACTTGATCACCTCAAAGAAATGGTTGACCACAAAACTCCGCTTCAATCCAAAACCCTCAGATCCAACGCTAAACAACACTCGTGGTTCACTAGTGAGCTGACACAACAGAAAAAGACAAAATGAAAATTAGAAAACAAATGGAAAAAAATCCCACTATAGAGATCAAGGAGAAATGGAAGAACAGGGAGAAAAGCTATAATAATGTGATATTGAGCCAAAAAAGAACTATTACAATAATCAAATTACATCTGCAGATAACGTCCCCAGAAAAATCTTTAACATACTAAAGTCCATTGAAAACCACAGTGAAATTTCCCCCTCTTTCACCACCACTCAAGAAGAGTGTGATAATACGCAAAATGTTTTTTTTCAGAAAATCTACAAAGCTAGAGACCTAATCATGAAATACCAAACAAACAAGTGTAGAGCTACAGCCCTCCCCATAGAAAAGGCTATTGATAACATCAAGGTCTTCAGGTTTTCGGGCATTACCCCAGAGGACATGATAAAAACCCTTAACTCTATGAAACCAACCACCTGCGCCGAAAACATCATACCCCCAAAAATAATACTGAAACACTATGCTATCTTTGTTCCAATACTAAAAAAAATGATCAGTTCATCATTTAGGGATCAGACAGTACCCCAGGACATAACAAGGGCTACAGTAACCCCTCTGGTCAATAAACCAAGCATGGATCCAAGAGACCCTAGCAATCTTAGGCCAATCACTAATTGTAACTTCTTCCTGAAGATCATGGATAAGATAGCTACATCACAACTTCAAGCCCATGTAGAGGCCTCAGAATCCCATCATCCCCAACAGACGAGATTCAGACCAGCACACAGTACTGAGACCGCTATGATAGCCCTCCAAACTAAAATGCTAAGCATCATGGACAGAGGGAAAGTAAGACTTCTCATCCTGCTTGACCTTAGTGCATTTTTCGACCTGCTTGTCCACAATCTGCTCGAAACTGCGCTGAAAAAAACAGCCAACTGCTCTGCAGAAGCAACTGGTTTGATAATGTAATTCCTAAAAAATAGAATTTCACGTGTCCATTGGGGGGATACATTTTCCATAGAAAAAGAAATTCTCTGTGCTGTCCCACAAGTGGCGAGTATGTCCCCACTACTATTCAAACTGTATCTGAGATACCTCTGCCTCGTAATAGACCACATAAATACCTTTTTTACCAACTACGCTGATTACAGTCAGCCTATGGTCGAACTTAATGGGACCACAAGAAAGATAATGAGCAATTGCTTAAGGTATATTCCATTATAGAATTGTGGATGGACACAAACTGGATGTGTTTGAATGGTAAGAAGACCGAGTTAATGGTATTTGGATTCCATCATGCCACATCCACTGTCTCTCCTGAATTTTGCTAATTTCAGATAGAAAACAGCCAAATTCAGGTACTTGACAAAGTCAAAACTTTAGGTCTGATGCTAGAGGCCTCCATGGGCCCTAAGGCTCAGGCCCAATACATAAGGAAAACATGTGCATACCATCTCAGACTTCTGGAAGCCATCAGGCCATACCTGTAGGAGGGCAACTGTGCTACTGTAGATAGGGTGAGAATACTTTCCCGCCTATACTATGGTAATGCACTGATGATTGGGTCCGATAAAAATGCCTCCAAGACTATCAGATCATACAAAACAATGATGTAAGGATCATAAAGAACAAAACCAAATTTGACCATATTAATGACTCCAGGAAAGAGCTACATCGGTTCAAAATCGAAAACTGAATCCAGTTTAAGGGCCTCATCCTGGCTCACAGATGCATCCACGGGAAAGCACCAGAGTATTTAAAAACTAAAATACACCCTTTTGCATCCAATCGCATGCTCAGATCATCAGACCATGGTACGATCATGGTAGCTACCCACAAGCGTAAATTGGGCCTTGGGAAATCCTTCCCCATCATTACGGCAGGTCTATGAAATAATCTCTCAGCCTACATAAGGAAGGAAGCCAACTATTTGCGATTCCGCAAACTAGTGAAGACCCACATCTTCATTGTCAGTCCTTTGTGTCCTGGTTTCAGCGCCCCGAGACTCGCGAGTTACCGGCTCAATATAAATAAATCAACATAGAGGTGTACCTTTGAAGATACTTCTAAGAGTATTTTTTAATACAAGCTACGCACAATTAGGCTTTTCTTTTGATTCCCAAAAGTCTCTTTATGGGGCCTGGGTCCAAAATACCTTCAGCTATCCCTCTGTAAATACCTCTCCTCTCGAGCTCCTCGCTCCTCGACCTCTAACTCCCTCAGGGTCAGTCGTTTTTCAAAGAGACGAGCTGGGGGTAGATCTCTGTCTTCGGCTGTTTGCGCTACTGTTCTACTGTTCACCCATCCCTGAAAGCTCAGGTCACTTTTGAGAATAATGCAATGAGTGCAAATGAAAAAAGTGCATCCTATGCAGTGTTTTCATTTGTGCTAATTTTGGGGAATCGCCCCCATGGTTTCTAAAGTACCAATGATCTCAGAAATTAAGAAACAAGATACACACAGGATTCAGACTATCTTAAACAGGTTATCAGGGAATGGATGGGCTTACTGAGAAGGCAGAACCAAGACAATGGATCAAGATAGGGTAGGCTATGTGTTGTAATGGGATGGGGAGTTACTCACAATCAGCGCTGGAGTTTGGGATGTGGGACAGCCAACCAGGTTTCTGGACTCAATGGATCTGGTCACGGCACCATGGCGGGACTCTCCTAGCAGAAAACAGCTGGGCATGTCTGGTAACAGCACAGCATCAAGCAGGTAGTGGGGCAAACAGCCGGTTTGGGCACAAGATACTCTCCAAAAGGGTACCACAGCTTTTCCCCCTTCCTCCCTGAGTTAGTAGGATTTTGGTATGGGGATTAGATCTGAAGGGTAGTTCTGCCTGGATAGGGTCAGCTATGCTCTGGCCTGGCAGTGGATCTGGAATCAGCAGGATGGATATGAAATGACTGGATACGCAGCAGCTGGAAAATTCAGAAGAGTGTGTCCCAGTGAGCTTCCCACTTTTATAAGGCGGGTGACATTACAGGATTTACTGTGGGGCAGAAGTAATCTAGACCTACCCCTATGAATCGGGTAGGTCAGCCTATGTCATGTCTCCTCCTCCCTAGAAGCAGATTGGGCTGGAGGAGGGGACTGAGTTTTATGTGGTGTGTTTTTATGAGGTACAGAGCCATCACCCAGTCATTTTTGCCAAAAATCAGTTAACCATAAATCACACATTTTTACACATGTGGCACTTTTGCAAATCTCATAGACACATTACATATTCTACACAGAGCATGGCAGTCCAACTCACAGGTTTGTACGACATTGTTTTATCCTTCTAATAATCTTTTGTACATTTTGGTGGGAAATATTTCACTTACGATTCTATAACTTTATATATGTGTACATATTATCATAAGGCATGTTAGTATTGAATTTCAAAGTGGCACCATATACATTTTCCTCAGAATAAACAATTTTCCGTCATTTCCGTCCCAAACATGCTAGTGAAGGCTACCACGTCTTAATTTAAAGCCACAAAAATTGCATTTAAACGGTAAAACCTTCATATTACTGCATTGTTCAATAGCAGAAATAACAGGCTTAAAGTTCATTAATTAAAATAGTCTTTTGAGCCAGATGGCCAGCATTGTCTGCCAAATAAGGGCATCATCTCCAAGGCTGCTCTGGAGTTGGCTGTGAAATGCCCCAGTTGAAGTTGAGGGGAAGTGTTATTTGCAATTTCACACCTAAGTGTCATGGGACTCTACTGTACCAGGCTCAAGCCCAGATACAAAGTCTGACGAGCATGTGAGATGCTTCCTCTTGGTCCATTCACAGTTTTCAACGGGCTGGCTCCTTTGGGGGAAGGCAAATCCTGTTCCCAGGAAGCAAATGTCCTTTGAAGCCAAGCAGGAAAAATTGTTCTGTGGCTTCCACAGTAAATGCACTTATTTATTTACTTATTTTTTTTTTGTAAATCAGAACCAAGTCTGTTGAAATGAAACATCCCCTATACGTTTTCAAACAAAACCCCCCTTGCATTTCTAGGGAAGGACAGGGCCTTATTCAACATTAAACTTTTAAAACAGAATGTTTCCTTGTTTTCAAAAGCAACCTTTTTTACACGTGGTGAATTTTCCTTTTTCTGTCACCTCCCAATGCGGTTTTCTCTTCCATCTAGATTCTAAACATTGTTTGCAGCCCTTGTCAGTTTCTCTTACACCGCAATCTGTTCAAGGCAAAGATCCACTGATACTGACATATGCACAGAGGAATAGGGCTTCTTTTGAAGAGTTCAGCTCTGATATTTTGTTGCAAAGTGAAACCCTTTTTCCCCTACGGTTGGGAGTGAAGTTGTTTGTGATTTCACAGAATTTGCCTGACACAGCCTGTCATTCAATGAGAAATACTTTCTTTTGCTGGAGCACAACCGGAATATGGCTGGGCATAGCTTGGTCTTACTGGATTAGAACTGTGTTAAACAGTTGAACAGATGAAGGCATCAGTGTTAGGGAGAATTCTCTGTTAAGGCTAATTTCCCAAACCTAGTGAGTCCCCCAGCAGCTTTGCTGGATTTTTGGGGTTTACTTTTTTCTCCTGCTAAGAGTGAGACTCTTTTTCTCCCACTCTTAGACATGATTTGAGGTGTTCCTTTGACTTTGTATGTGTTTTATGGGCTATGGGGACCTTTACCCCATAGGGCTTCATGTGTTTTTGGTATGTGGGTTACACAGCACCTTCCGTGCAGTAACCCAGGGGTGTCGTAGCGACCCCCAAACATAGACTCCATACCCTGGGACTGACTACTGTCTCCCAGGGTATGTAAAGTCACCATTGGCTTTACTAGTCTTAAGTTGTGAACAGAACCAGTACAAACCATCATATTGTGGACGTACTGGTTGGGGCAATTCGATTGCTCCGGGGTCTGTTGTTTGAGGGGGCACTCTCCAGTCCCCCCGACCGAGTTTTGGCTGGTGGCAGTGGATATTACTTTTTATATTCGACCGCGAATATAGTCCTATGGGATTTTCCCATTGTTCGAGGCTACCACTTTTTAATATAGCCTCGAACATACAGCCGGTTTATTAAATTAATATAAATTCACTGGTTGGTATTTTTTGCCGAAACTCGGTTCCAAAATGGCGTTTGTGTTCGCTTCTGTGACTCCAACCCAAGTCGAGCCCTTTGTTCCACTTTTTGGCGGGCTTCTCCACAGAAGCCTCCAAAAGTGGTGCCACTCTGTCTGGGTACCACAGGGGGGGTGGGAGGGGGTTTAGGCACCCTGGACTGAGTTGCATTGGCAACTCAATTTGCACTCTGGTGTGATTGGCACAGTGGTGAGCCGCCCGGCTCACCACTTAGCATGTTTGAGTGACAGCTAGGACTGCTGAATGGGGGTTTTCTGCATAAAAGCAGGTCTTTGGGGACTGGAACTTCAGAAGTCGCCACAGGACCTAAAGAATCTGAGGAGGGAGAAGCTGAGCCGACCAGTGGAGCCCTGCTGAACCGTCTCACCACTTTTCCCGACGACAGAGGAGATCTCCAGTCCGGAGAGTCTTCTTCCTTTGACTGGTGGGGATAACCAGTTTGCCAGTCTTTTCGCTTTCCTGGATCATCTTGTGGCCGCCTTGCCTCTGCCAAGCACCCCAGCAACTGGAATACCACAGTTTAGCACTACTGTGAAGAAAAGGGTAGTGCCTTGTAACCTTAAAACTCAGTGGCTGGTTTCTTCCCTGGCAGTGCAACGACCTTCATCTTTCTTCCACGTCGAGACCTCCTCTTCTTCTGGACGAAACACTGCCCCCGCTGGAGCGTTCTTCCCACTTCAGGTACTGTGTCCTGACTGGCTTCCCTTGCGACAGATCGTTCGGGGTGACAGTAAATCCTCGACTTTCTAACCCGGGTTAGCCTGGGGTCTGTTTACTAACTTTTCCTGACTTGATCTCATCTTTTTGAACTATCTACAAAGACTCTTTGGGCATAACCTCACTGTGTGATCCTGGACACATTTTGCTTGCTCTCTCTAAGAGTGGGCCTGGCATTTGAACTTCCTTGCTCTCCAGTAGACTTTGCCTAACCTGCCGCACTGTGGTTCTTTTAAAAGTATTGAAATTGTGTGCTTTCATAACTCTGCCTTTTCCCTCCCTTTTTTATTACTTATTAGAGTGCCATCTTAGGTTAAGCGCTCACCTCTGTCTGAAAATAAGTGGTGTTTCTCACTAAGACTTGTCTAATAAGTAATCAGGGTTGTATATCTATAATAGTGACTGTGTGTTGAATTTACTTACCTCTTTTTGTGCTAGTGTAATTTACAAGTGTGTCTTTAAATAAATAATTATATACTTTTGCACCAAAGCTCTGGTCAGTGCTTGCTTGTGCTACTACTGTATCTCTGTACCTATTGTGTATACTCTATATACTGCCTAACTCTTTTTGAGAGAAGTCTGACTGCTCAGCCACAGCTACCAGGTAAATCTGGGTGGTACAGACTTCGACCAATTGGGTTTACTGCCAACACCTGTAGTCTTAAGCCTTTTGCAGTGGTCCCTAAGGGAACTGCACAGGTTTCTGCCTAACAATCAGGCTCTTTCATTTTAATGCAAAATATTTCCTTTTTCATTTGGAAATTTTGAGTTAACAGCAAAGCAGCACTGCTTTTCAATTCTCTTCTTTGGTGCACATCAGGAAACACACTGGCAGCCGTTCGTGTGTTCCCTGTTCCATTTTGCCCAGTAGGTGCTTGGGAAGACAGTGCGGCCATCATTTTGTAGCTGCAAACCACAGTTTTGATGCAAGGGGATGGCGCTCTGCAGAGACAGCGCCACCATTCTTCTGGTAGCTGCTGAAGTGCAGATTGGTGATGGAGGGGAATTCTGCTGGGTGGGTAAATATTGTAAATGCATGCATGGAACACACTTACCGTCCTATGCATGGACGCATATAAATAAACTTACTTGGATTTTAAACTGCGTCACAGTAACTAACATCACTATGCTTTGTTATATAGTAATACCAAATGTTCTGCTTGCTCCACTGTACCTGTGAAAATAGGTCCTCATTCTACTGAGATTCGTGCATACTACTCAAATGCATGTACTCTTACTCGGTGGCCAACCACCACAGCCTCCATAACTCTGTTTCAATGGCTACAACTCTTAAAGCATGTTGCAGTTGAAACATATTTTACTTTGTTCACCTTTGTTTTGTAGGTGTTCACTCAGTCATTTTTACAGCACTGTCGTTTTGTAGCTCGCCCCTTCTATAGGAAACCGAGCAATACACGTGTTTAAAAAAACATTTATTTCCACAAAGATATATTGTAAGAGCAATTAGCCCAGAACTATGCACCTGCCTCAAATACATCTTGGGATTTCCCAACGATATCATCAATACTCTGCAATACTTTGTTTGGCTAGTCATAAGGCAGTGTTCTGGCTTCAAAGATCAAATCACTAGACTAGCTCAGAATACAGAGTGAAACAATTCCAACCATATAAGTCAGCATGGTCTCTCAGATCATTATCTGAAAACAATCCAGCCATACACCTAGTGAAATATGCTTGATTCTGCTTTAGATTTCTTTATCTGCCAGCCCTGAATATATGGCTTTTTCTCCTCCAGACCCATTTCTCATATCCGAATGGTAAACTTTACAGAAAGGGGAGATGACTGACATATTGTAATCAAACATATATGTATTTAATTAGTGTGATTCTTATAGCACACACATTGTTGCCATTCAGCTGCTTCTAAAATCCTATATACAAAAAGAAGGGTAGAAAAGAGAGTGAAAAGATTGTGCATAGTCACCTGCGAAAAGAGCAATGGAAAACGATAGCAATATATATATCTTCCAAGTATAGGAATAAAGGTGGTGAGCAAAAGATGTAGGGGGGCAGTAGGCCACTAAGTTAATGGATGATGAGGGGGCGGTGGAGGGAAACAGTCAGACGGAAGTATAGCTAATCAGGTAGATACACTTAAACTGTTGTTATAGTCTATGGTATATTCATTCACAGCAATGGCAAGTCATGTAACAGTCCCATGCTTCCTTAAAAGATTTGGTCTTCAGCATCTTTGCTGTGCTGTTCACATTTTTTTCTTTTTTTTTTCTAGAAGATGACATGTGGCTTCGATGTACCGGCATTTTTAGCACCAAGCCACTTTTTGCAGGTTGTTTTGGTTTTGGTCTCTGAAAAGGACTGGTGCATAAAGCATGCAATTATGAATGTTATTTCTGCTGCCATAGAAGAATAATTATAGGGTAAATATGGTCTGATGCAATCCCGTTATATCAAAGCCAGAGGCCATTATAGGCAGTTACTTATGTAATCTTTGAGAAGCCAAATTACGCTGCCCTGTGATAGTCGAAATGTGCCATGGGTAAAGGTCTGGTCAAATGGATACATTAGCTTGCTTTTTCGAGAGTCAAGATTAGCAAAATGAAGATTAGCTATATCTTGGAAATTTCCTGGGTAAGAGATTTGCAGCGTTGGGTCATGGCAGAGGCGAACATCCTACGGAAACAGAGAGATCCGGAGGAAGAGGGCGCTGAGGGGATGGACTAGGTGCAAATGCTGAATGAATAGATGACCTAACCGGACTTGAGACCACCATGAAAAGTAGGGGCTAGGTATGAGAGCATTGAAGAACAATGAACAGGGCAGGGTCATATGGGAAGGGATTTACGACTACAAGGAGAAGAGTTTTACATTTCAGTTGCAAGATTGGGGAAGTACTGTATTGATGATGCTGTGTTTGAACCAATTGTTGTCATTTGTTGAGTTTAAAAACTGGGAAAAAATAAAAAAATAGCTAAAAAATTGTCAGTAATTATTTAAAGGTTAAAACGAACACACTTAACCAATGCATTGACTCGAGAGATGGAGGAAACGTTAAACAAGATACTTGCACTTTTTTCATATTCTGGATGGCATAGGGATTGTGTGGGCCCATTCACCAGTACAATAGATCATTTCAAACTCTACCTCATCCAGTGAAAGGTACGGTCTAGACATTGGGCCTCATTATGACCCTGCCGGTCCGGAAACAACGGTGGCAATACATCCGCCGCCACCGTTGTTTTTGGACCGGCTTATTCCGAGTCCTGCAGGCTGGAGGGTGTCACTCCCGCCAGGTCTGACCTTCAAGCGGACATGGAAACACCGGCTCTGTCATAGATGTATCCATGGTCCCCCTCCCCATGGAGTCCTATGAGATTCCATGGGAATGGGGATTTACTGAATTCCACCTCCAGAATTACCGGGTCACCGGGGTTGTAATGCCCCGGTGATTCCGGCAATCACAGATTTGTAATGTTATTACCAGTCCAGCGGCAGCCTGGTGGTATTTCCGGCATGGCGACCGCCAGGCTCGTAATGAGGCCCATTGTCTGATGTTGCTCAACTTAACCCCATCTTTTCTAGTCGTAGATGGCTTTGAGTGTTATGTACATCAATCTGGAAGTACAATTGGTCATTTTCAAATAGTTGGGCCAGGAGTTGTATATATTGAACAAAAAGTTGAAAGTGAGGAGTTTGTGGTGCATCAGGGAGTTCCTTCATGGAGGCGGTTTCAGAGGATCTCAGATTAATGTTGTGAATACATTGATGAGGCAAAATTTAATCTACTCAAAAGCAGAACTAGACTTGCATTTATTCTCTTTGTCTTTTTATTACGGGGACATGATCCTATTGCAATATCCAGTTGAGAGTTCATGAGTAATAAGCACTGCGTTATGCCTTTCACCCAAGGTGAACAGCAGGTCTTTGCTTATGTTTACTAGTGTGGATTCATTACATCTGGTGTGCCTCTGGTCATATTGGTGGTTGTGAGGGGTCATAAATGAGAAGCGGAAACACTATTGTAATTTTCTCAATATTAGTGAAGTTTATTAAAATAAAAAAAGGGATTGGGATAAAGGCCTAGCCGACTGTACTCTAAAATGAATGCCCCTGCCTATCAGAACTATAGCTAAAGAAAATTGAACTTGTGTTCAAATGTATCCAACCCTCACACTAACATATACAACCAAAATGTGTAAGGTAAAAGTGTTTGTTTTCAGTTCAACAAAAATGTGCCCAAGTTCACAAATATGACTTCAACAAAGCAATCCTTGTGTGCAGGGTTTGACTCCCTTTTGTCTATTTCACAGGACACCAAAACAACTGTTTCTCTTAGGAAATATTCTTCTCCAGATGTCAAATGTGATTACTTAGAAGGATGAAACAACAATCTTTTCAATAGAATACTTTTTTCAGAATGGCCTAACCAATGTCTCTTGTTGTACTATAGTTTGTCAGGATGATAAAGTAAATTAATTCTATCCACAACATTGCTTATCAGGGTTTGCTCGCCTGACAGGAATACACATCAACGTCTTTCCTGGTTTGGTTTACTCGCCTGCCAGGTAGAGTTTCTACTTCACAAAATTGCTCCTTTCCTGGATTACTCACCTTCCAGGAATGGTTTCTACTTCACACAACTGTTCATATCTCTCTCTCTCTCTCTCTCTCTCTCTCTCTCTCTCTCTCTCTCTCTTTGTCATGTGAGTAGAATGGCACACCTTTTGCCTTTCCTTCTCTTCTTTTGGCTGGTGTCAATGCGAGTTACAGATTTCCCCAAACTGGCAGCCCATGTGAGGAGAATTGTACCCTTTTTCCTTTCCATCTCTTCTTTTGAAGGCTCTTGAAAAATGGCAATCCGGGTTCCAGGTTTCGTCAAAATGACATTTCACGTGAGAGGAATAGTAACCTTGTTGCCTTTCTGTTATCCTGGGTTGGTATTCAAATTGCTTGCTCAAGTGTCCTTTTACTTTATACCACATCCCGGGGTTCCCCAACCCCTTTAGGCTGACTCACCGGCTTAACATATGTCTTTACATAGAACCGTGTCAGGCTGATTTCCCCGCTCACACAGAGTCTTTCTTGGTTCCCACGGTGGCCTCATGCACCTCTGGAAATGAAAACTTTGTTGTTCTGCACGACTGCGTCTCACAAAGTCCTGCAGCCTCTGAATTTCCCCAGAGTCCTTCTCCTCCGGTACGCAATGCCTCCCGGCGGGTGCCTATGACCGACTTCCCTCCTCAGCACGGATCGTTGGTTGCTGCGACTGCTGTGGAGCTTGCCTCTCGCTTTGCATCCTCCATGGCTTTACACTTCATCTTCTTTCTGGAACTGACAACCACCTCCTTTCCAGCTACTCCTCCTCCTTTGTGTATAGCCAGACGCACCATTTGTAAATCTCCCACACAGCGTTGTGCATTGAATACATTAAACAGTCTTATGTCGCATATGTGTTAAAAGGTATTTAAGCCAGCAGTGACTTCAATATTGGTTGACTTTTCAGATGGTGGACTAATGTTTTGTGTTTTCCACAGCTGTAACCATTGTTAGGAACCAAAAGTGTGTTGTAAATTAGGTGGCGTTTGAAATCAGCTGAATAGCTCACTCACTGTTCACACGGTTTTACAATCAGTTGGTCGTTGTTGAACTAAGAGAGATGGTTCAAATGTACTATTAGTAATACTAGTGAGAATGCTTGTCCTGTTGCACAGCACAGCAGCTACTACCTTGGGTATTGACCTAGCTAGTCCCTTTATGAATTGACCAGAAGGTTTCTAGAAGCGGCGGGTTCTTGTACAGAATTCTTGACACACCAATTGTTAGTGTGAATGCTAACTGCATATACATCCATTTGACCATATTTTTTCCTCTGTCTTTTCTTCTTTCCACTCTCTCAACTTCCTCTTTTGGTATCAACGTCTACAATCGCGCATTGGCATATGTCAATTGCCACTATGACCTTTGATGTTTTTCGATGTTGCTGTTTGTATTCACCTTGTGGGGATGTCTTCACCTGGCATGACTATGCCTGACTCACGTGGTTTTAAAAAGGACAAACCTGAATGCACATTGAAATGTTTTTGACATGCCCTTTATGCATTTGATTGCCAGCACACATGACACCTATTATATAATGGACCGTTGTCATGCTTCCCATATGATCCCACCATTTGATTCTTGAATAAAACACTTTATAGAGACATTATATATTGTGAAGTACAAATGAGCACTAAATGAACATTTGACAAATGTCTTCTATCTGTTTGAGCTAGAGTAATGAATTGCAGACCTCACCGTCAGATTTCTACCCTAGGTCTTGTTATTATTTCAGTTGTAAGTACCCATTGCGGACACACTTTTTGAGAGGGTGTGTACCCCAAATTCAATGAGAAGTTAAAGTAAAGCGTTAATAGAAGAATCAAGATAATGCTGAAGTTTGGCTGTGCCCACAAACCCATGTTGTAGAAGTAGTTTCAAAACAGTGTTGATCAGTGCAGGTTGGTAGTAAATGGGTCCTAAGTGCTGATGTGATTTCTATGGGTTTGATGAATACACTTGGGGGTATGTTATTCGATATGGAGATTCCAAGATCTGTTAGAGTTGAATGCTCTGTGTCTGGTTTGCTGGCAATGTAGTGCGAGTGTGATGGGGTTACATTAGAGAACTTAGTAATAGTTTGAGTAGTGTTGATGTGCTAATGGCTAGGCCTGTGGTGGGAGATGTGTATGTCTATTTCAAGGTGACATGACATTTTAGAAGGGAGTTGGTTGGAGGGGTAGGGAGAGAGGAATAGTTCTTAAAAGGCAAACCAACTCTGTGTTCTCTCTCTCTCGCTCGCTCGATCTCTCACACTCTCTTGAATAGATTAATTGTACCAAATATGCAAGATAGGTCTGAGAATTGGCAGATGAGGAAAAGGGCATTTTAGATATGATACACGTTACATTAAGCTATATACGAAGGGTTATGGGAGTCAAGACATTTCAGTTCAGATAAAATTCAGCTTCAAATATCAGGTTTCCCAGCAACAAATTCACCTTTCTTACTTTGTAGGTTGCCATGCAGAGAGCCTCTTCAATCCTTTTTTGCCTATGTGCTGTGATTAATTGTCAGGTAGGACTTTTGCCAATGAGGGTAGAGATTGTTATGTCATGTTAAATATAGTTGTAGAGCGCAGGACCATCATAGACATCTTGGCACTAAGGATACCAACAAAACAACAGAAAGAAAGCGGAAGAGAAACTAAAACAAATATGTTTTTAACCGACGTCTAAACTGAAAATGATTTTTGGTGGCCCTAAGCGTAAATGGCAAATAATTCCATAGCTTGGCTGCAGAACCAGAAAAGGATTGGCCACCGAAACTAGCAAGACAGAAACGATGGACCAGAATCAAGCGGGCATAATGAGAGCGCAGTGAGGAAGTAGGGCAGTATGGTGGAAACTTGGCCTGCAAGTACTCTGTGTCCTGACCATAGAATGCCCGATGGACTGTACCAAGTGATTTGAAGGAGATGCGTTTGGAAACAGTCAACAAATTCAAACAGCGGAGGACAGGAGAAATATGAGAGCCAAAGCAAATCTTTTGGCCGTTAAAGCTGCCAGATTTTGAAGGAGCTGAAGCTGATCAGTGAGATAAGGTGGTTGAGCCAAGGAAAGGGAATTACAATAGTCGATGCAACAAATGGTGAAGATGAGAAGGAATAAAAGGCAGAATTGTCTGCAAGAATTACAGATGAAAATGGCCAGTCTGACAGACAACAATAACTTGTGCCTCGGTAGAAAGAGATGCAGAAATCTTAATTCCAAGATTTTTGATCACAGGAACAGGAGTAGGAAGTGGGCCAAGATCCTGTGGCCAAAATGGAGAAGTCCAAAAAGAAGAAAGGGTCAGAGATCGAAATGAGGACCCCACCACCAAGACTTTCATCCTATCCCCATATAATTTGAACCAATTGCTGCCCATCCATCCTGCGAAAGCCTAAAACGAGATGCTTTGTCCGGCTGAGAAACATCAAGCCGGACGATGATCTGTGTGTCATCAGCATAGGGATAAGAGTGGAAGCCACGGGAACTGATGAGCCATGCAAGACGTTGGATGTAGACTTTGAATAAAGTAGGGGAGATGGCAGAGCCCTGGGGAACAACACAGGAGAGAGTGTGAAAAGAAGAATAGAAAGAAAAGAGAGTAAGAGTTTGACCCGAGATCATCCCGAGACTCTCTACTCTTTTGTATACATGTGCCTTTGTTACTGTGAGCCTGAAGCCAGGGAAGTTGAGTATTTGATGTGCCATGCCTAGTTGTGTATTTAAGTTATACCAAAATAGTAATTCAGGAATCTGACTTCTGATGTGATGTTTTTTTTTTTGTTCTGGCGTTACTGGTGGGTTCAATGTTCTCCTCTTAATTGCTCGTGTCAATTTCAGCAAATTAAACATTTCATTGAAATCACAATGGTTATGTGTTGTTTGCCTGGATCATGATTGTGCAATTGCTGTAATTGTATATTATTGTATTGTATTGTATTTATTTATATAACGCACCAAGACCTTAGGCATCTCTGCACATTGCTTACAGGTTACGTAGGTACAACAAGCACAGAAAAGACTGTTACATGAATAACCAAGTTGCAAAGTCATTATTTAAGCAATAGAACCCGAGCGTCGGGGGCATTACCGTTTCAGGTAATGCCCCACGGCCCATAGGTAAGGACCCGAGCGAAGCGAGGGCCTTACCGAAGGCCCCGGGGTATTACCTGAGACAGTAATGCCTCCGACGCAAGGGTTCTATTGCTATTAGTACCCCAGCCCGCAAAAATTGCGTGACCGGGGCACTAAAAGCTTTTTTTTTGTCCTGAAACGCTGCGGTGTTTCGGCGCTGCGGCGTTTCAGGAGAAAAAAAACGACCAAGAAAATGGCCGCCGCCATGGAAAGGGAAAACGGAGTCCGTTTTCCCTTTCCATGCCGGGCATCGGGAGCGGACGCGCTGGGAACACAAGTGTTTCCAGCGCGCCCGCTCCCGAAAAAGGATCAAAAATAAGGTAAGTGGGGTTTGGAGGGCGGGAGTGGGATGGGGGAAAAAAAAGAAAAAAAACGTACCTGCGTCCCCGGAGGGGGACGAGGGAAGCCTCCAGCCGTGTGGAGGCGCAGAGCGGGGATGGCCCCGCTCTGAGTCTCCACACGGTTGTAGGCTTTCCTCGTCCACCGCCGGGGATGCAGGAACAAGAAGATAAGTGGTGGGGGGGGAGGGAATTTAGTAAACAAAAAAATTCCTTACCCGAGTCCCCGGCGGGGGGTGAAGGCAGCCTCTCAGCCGCAGGGAGGCTCGGATCGGGGATGGCCCCGCTTCGAGCCTCCTCATTAGCTGAGGGGCTGCCACGCCCCTGCCGGGAACAAAGGCTGTGGAATCCCGATGAAGGTATTCCCGGCCGGGTAGGGACCTGGCGAGCGCCAATCAGAATGGCTCTTGCCTTCTGATTGTCTCTCGCCGGGTTACTAATTACAAATAGGATATGGTGAAGTTACAAATACATTGTTAAATATGAAGCAGATAGATACCGCAGGAGGAGGACATTGTACAGATGTGGACATATTAGCAACCAAGGTAGGAAAACATATTACCCTCGCTATAGATTAAGTAGGGAGTGATCAGTTACCAGTAGCATATACATTATTTACAAATATGAAAAGGTGTAGTTACAAAAACACTGTTTAAATGAATGAAGACGTTAGATACAGCAGGAGGATAATGTACAGATGTGGGCCTAAGTGGTATCAGGCAGGGTAAATAAACAAGGGTCACTCATTACAGAGTGATCTGTTAGCCTTCATTCTTGAAAATTCAGTGTTTGAGGCTCACTCAGAATGTATTGTAGGAAGGTTCCAGTCTAATATTAAAGGGTAAGGCGTTCCAATTATTGGCTGCCAGAACTGGGAAGCTTCTTCCACTTGCCTTTTCGAGTTTCAATCGACGTACAGTTAGGGTATTGGAATGTGAGGATCTGGTCAGTCTGTCCAAAGTGTGGAGTATGAATGTGTCGCACAGGTATAACGGTGCTTGATTGTTTAGACATTTGTAGGTGAGTGAGAGTTTCTTTGTATGTGATTCTTTGGTTTATTGAAAACCAGCAAATACTTTGTCTGAACTCATGTGTAGAGTTATTGGGAAGTTGGTTGCTGCTCTAAGCGCATTGTTATGAAATGGTTGTAATCTTTTTATGTTGTGTTGGTTAGTGCCCACATATAGGGCATTGCAATAGCCTTGTTTTGTTAGTAGTAGAGCCCTGGCTAAGGTGAGACAATTGGCAGTATTCAGGAAAGGTCTGCTTGCATTTGTAGGCTGTGGTGTCAGCAGTTGCATTGATTTGTCATGCCAAAGGTCTTGATGTCTTTAGCGACCTTGATGTGATTACCGTCTATGTTGAAGGTATTGATTTGGATGTCAAGTTTGTTCAGTCTGTGTTAGTGCCTATCAGGAATAACGCTGTTTTGTCGTCATTTAAACATAGTCCGTGTGTTGCCATCCATGCTTGGATGATGATATATGTCATTAATTTGTTTGCTGTCGGTAATATAGTTGCCTGAAATGGGGATGAGAATGTGGGTGTCGTCAGCGTAGTTGGTATATGCGATACCCATTTGGTCTAGGATGTTGAAAAGGGGCTCAGTAAATATATTATAGAGTGTTGGGGAAACACATGATCCTTGCGGGAATCCACAGGTGACGTCAGTGGGTGGGGCAGGCAGAGTCGGGGCAAATACTCTGGTAGTTCTATTGCTGAGTAAAGATTGGATCCAAGTGATTGTGTCATTAGAAAAGTTTGCTGCGGATGAGAGATGGCTGCAGAGGGTTTCGTGGTCTACTAGGTCAAAGGCATCTGATAGATCAAGTAGTAGAAGGAGGGCGAGGTTGCCTTTATCTTGTATAGCTTCTATTTGGGCTACTAGGTCTATCAGTGCTGTTTCAGGGCCATGCCTATGTCAGAATCCTGATTGTCTTAGGCCCAGTACGTTCTTGCTTTCCAGATGGTGCTGAATCTGTAAGTAGGCTGTGCTGTCGATGATCTTGAGGAGGAATGGTACTGTTGTGATCGGTCTGTAGTTAGTCGGAGTGTGAGGGTCAATGGAGGGTTTGTTAAGAAAGGGCATCACACAGGCGTCCTTAAGGTTGGTTGGTACTTTATTATTTGTGAATGAGGTGTTTATCAACGAGGTGATAAAGGATGCAAGCTCTTTGGCTGTTTCTTTAATAATAGGAGCTGAACAGATGTCGCCCATGCATCTGGAGGGTTTAAGGGATAATAGATTTCCTTGACTTCCTCATACTTAGAAGGGAGAATTTGAACAGGTAAGGCTGCTCAGGTATGGCCGAGAGTGTCAGTTAGGGAGGGTTATTGACTAAGCAGTCTTTTTTAGTTTAAATTTTCTTTTGAAGGAGCTCAATTTTGTTAGACAATGCTTTTGAATATTGAGGCACCAAGTGGTGTCTTTATCACAGGAGGTGGGAGGTACTGAAAGAGTTTAGAGCTCTCTCAGTATGGTAAATAGTTATTTCGTATTAGATTTTGCATTCTGAATCCTATGATTGTAGGAGTCACATGGACGCTATTTTGAATGTGGAGGAAGCCAATGTAAAGTTATGTTTATTGGCTGTGATAGGTATGCTTTTCCATGTGGTTTCAGCTGCTCTTTTATTTTCTCACAGTGTTTTTAGGTGTGGGGTGAACCAAGTGTTCATGTGGATGAGGGGTTTGGCTTTGCATAGTTGTTGCTGTGCAATCTTGTCGATGGCCTCCAGTATGGTCTTATTATAGAGGTCCACGAGATGGGTGGGGTCTGCATTAGGATTGTTCGTAGTGTGGCCTCAGTGATCGGTTGGAGTAGAAGGAGAAGCTTGTGCGCTGTTGCATTGCACATGTTTCTAGCTAATTTTGGAGGGGCCACGGGTTTGTCAGGGTTGGGGTTAGTGCTCATTTGGATGGTAAAGAGAATGTTGTGGTGATCTGTCCATGGGCAAGGCTAGTTGGAAACTATACTGATATTGCAGTTGGTGTCTGCAAAACAATCTAGTTGTCTGCCTTTGTTGTGTGTAGGTTGTGAGAGCCTTTGTGTGAATCCCAGATCAGCGATGTTATTACTGATCGTTATGGCATTACGGGCTTTAGAGTCATGCAAACCTAGGTTAAAGTCACTTAGGAGCAGAATTTAAGATCCAGGCTTGGAGTTTGTGGTGAGCAGTAGCAATAGGTCTTCCTCAAAAGAGGACAGAGGGCCAGGGGGTCTATAGATCAGGTGCATGGTTATGGTTATGGTTTGTGTGGGTGACAGTGGTTGTTTTATTGAACAGAGTTCTCCTGAAGGGAAGATTTGGATCAGGGCTTGTCTGAGACCTAGGGATATTTTGGCAATGAAAGCCACGCCCCCGCATTTAGATGTGTTTCTGTCTTGCCTGATTATTGTGTACTGGTCTGGGATGGCTAATGAGAGCAGTCAGCCAGATGTAGGTTGGAGCCAGGTTTCTGTAATGGCTAGGGGGTCTAGATTGTTGGCCAGAATGAGGTTGTTGATATCGAGCCCATGGGCTGTTATTGACCTTGCGGTAATAAGTCCTGACTTGATAGTGGTGGAGATCATTTCTGGGGACAATGCAGAGACTTTCCATTTGTTAGTTGGAAGACTTGTTTTGAGAGGTGAGCTACTGGTAGCATTATTGTTCTCTCGAGTAGGAACTGATTTGGTCGTGGTTTGAGGAGGGTTGTTTATGGCTAGATAGTAAACCTTCGGGATTCTGTTGCCAAGTCTACTATTTCTAGTTGCAGTGGGACATGGTGCTTTGAGTGTAGGTTTGGAGGGGGATGCAGGAGGGTTATTGGACAGTGTAATACTTTCTGGAGGTGGACTCTGTCTAGGTTGGTAGATTTTGTCTGCAGTGAGTCTGGGTAAATTAAGTGCATGTTTGATGTGGTCAGGTTTGCGCCCTGGTGGAGTTTGAAAAGTAGGATCTATGAACGGTCTGAATGCTGTAGGTGTCTTTGCGATTGTAGTTTGTAGGATGAAGTTGGGCAGGAATGCAGTAGGTTTGATGGTTTCTGAAGATGGCAGTACTGGGGCCATAGAGAGGGGGTGGCTCACTTTGTTAGCAGTGAGTTGAGTTTGGCCAGGAAGTGTGGTATTTAGTGGTAACATTGTAGTGGAGCCAGGGGTCCAAGCCCAGCTTGTCAAGAGGAATACTGAGAACCAGACCAGACTATATAATGTAGCAGGAACGGTTAGCCGGTGTTGGGACATGTCTGGGAGATATGTAGCCAGGGGTTAGTATCAAGGCCGCCTAGGTGTTTGTGCGGTTGGTGCGATGAGAGACAGAGAATAGCCCAGTCTAGGCCGTGTGGACTACCACACAAGTCAGCCACAGTCTGGGTTCGTAGCATAGCATGGGAAACCAGCAGTAGTGAGGCTGGAATTCAGAGTTATTAGCGATATCACCTACATTCAATCTCAGAATAGAAAGACATGACTAAGGCAGTGCAGGTTGAAGTTAGAACGTGGTTCAGCGGCAATCTGGGACAGTGGCACAGAACGGGCAATCTCAGTGAGGCATTGCAAGTAGCTGCACGGTGCAGTAGAAGTCATAAGTCCCTAATATAGAATAGAGTGAAGCGATCAAATGATTGAAGCCGACTCAAATCGGATTTGTGCACAGACCCAGGCAGTAACCTCAGAAGGGTGCAGTGTACGATGATGCCGGTTATGAGGCAGGGCAAGGTGGTGAGAATCGTGGGTACAATACGGACAATCGCCTTCCTGTATTACTTCGTGAATGGACACAACGGTTTGAAACAATAGGTAATTTTAGAATGTAGAAGTGTTGGACACAATGCGGACAATCACGTTACTGTAATAGTTCATGAATGGTAACCACAGTTTGAAACAATTGGGATTTTTAGAAATTAGAAGTGTTGGACATAATACGTACAATCGCGTTACTGTAATACTTCATGAATGGTAACCACAGTGTGAGACATTTGTCAATTTTAACAATAGGTGAGTTGCACGTTGGGGTGACTAGAGTAAACAACAGTTTAAAGGCACCATGGGGTGATCAGACGACAATGCATAAGTTACAGGTTAACAGACGGCGTAGAGCATGCTGGACGGAAGGCAAACTGATGCTGGTGTTAGTTGTCATAATGTTATGGATGCTATACTGTGATTTTTGCCGGGATATGTGGCATGGTTCCGCCCATGATGGTACTGCTGATAGAGCGAGATAGCAAAGTACACTTTAGATGTCAGAAGTGCTTACCCGATAACAATAGCAAGATTTAGTTCCAAGATAGTAGCACCGCGCTCATACGTGTTCATAGGTAAGTCAGGTGGATCAGACAGGGGTTCTCGCCGACGCAGGAGCCTTTCTTGGATGTCTTAATTGGGGCCGGCTATCGCCTGCTGGTGATAGAGTGACAGACAACGTGTAAGTTGATGCCCCAATCATACATAGAATAAACACTTCTTAACATGTTCTGAAGCATGTACCTGAAAGCTGCCCCTTGCTCCTTTGTTCAGTAAACAGTTCTGATGTCTTTTTGGAAACTCTGAGGAGCGGTGAATACATGCCATTCGGATAAGCCATCTGAGTGTGTGAATGATTCATAGAGGTTACCAGCAGTAGAACTGAAATACTCCTGTTTTACACCTGGAAAGAGATGAAGTTATAAGACCAGGCTACTACTTGTAACTTCTTTGTGAATGTATTGGTCTCTCTCCAGAAGAAACTCAAGGTTAGTTATTCGTGAAATGGCTTCTATGTTATCACAATGTGTGTTGGATGCAAGAAATAATACACAGTTGCTACGCACATTAGTACCACAATCTAACATTACTGAGCTATGTTTTGTAAAATGTGCTAAAACCATAGCTCTCACATGGCACTGCACTTCACCCTTATTTGCAATCATCACCGGGAAGAAATTGATTATATTTTTCAAACTGACCCAAGTCACCAGAATCCGGTGGCAAGGACTTAATGGTTTGGAAACACCTGTGCTACCAAGTGCAATTGCTGGAAATTGTTACATTGCTAGTGACTGATGTGGTTTTGCAACAACATGTAGTATTGTTAAATAGTTGTTAAATTGTAAAACGGGATGCTTTTTTTTGCAAACAGCAGCACTGCTCATTGCAGTCTACAGCCAAAACATGGTGACCTGCCGAGTAATAAATGGCTTGCTTTTCAGGGCTATTTCTGACTGCTGACTTTGCAGTTTGTGAGAATGGCTTGGCTTGTCTTCCTCTAACTGCCACCTTAGCACTGTGGTTGATGGATCATGGGGGCTCAGGATAGTATGAAAGTCCTTGGGGGTCAGTACCATTATGAAGAAACAATGTGGGAGTTCCTTAAACAATAATACTGCACTTATGCCGCTCAACCCTATGTTATGTCAGTGCTACAGAAAGCGTTAAGGCATTCCTCAAAGCAGCAGCATCTCAACAGAATAAGAGCGAAATCTCGTAGAAAAAAAACAAACAAAAATAGAACATTATAAGCATAAGGATGGGGATCCAAGTAGTGGGTTATGCTTTAATTGAAACAGTGTCTCGTTCACTTTTTTTGTTCACGCTATAATATCGGTATTTTCTCTGGCCCCATGCATTTCTCTCGCCGGTCTGACAACTTGAAGCAGCATGCAGGCGGGAGGCTACCTCTTAGAAATTCGGCTAAAATCCAGCAAGACATCCGAAAGTCATTTTAAAGGGTTATCAGTGCAGAGTCAACTGCAAACTCTACGGATTAGCGCAATTGTTCAATCAAGCAACTGACAGTAATTACATGCAACATTCATAGGTCACCTGAAATATATTCACAAAATGCTCATCCGCTAGACCTGACAAAATTAAACATGATTCAATCAGCGCGCGAGTTACGTAAACAGCAACACAAATGTCAAGGTAAAGATCAACCTGACAAGATCACGGGTGGTGTCAGCATTTTTGAAAACCTACTCGGGGTGCTGGACCTCCTGGCGCCTGATGAATTACAGGAGCACGCTGTGTGCCTTGTACACTCAGAAGAGGGCAGGCAATGAATCTGGTTGTGCAGCTGGAGTTCAATACGTAGTTTCCCGAATAAATAACATTAGCATGCATAAGCCATGAGCAGCTAAAATTGTAGCAATGCTTAAGGTACTAAACACGATTAAACCAGGCGCCCTACCAAAGGATATTTGCGGCAAGAACTACGAAAGCAGGAAAGAGACAATAACACGACTTGAGATGAGCATGTCTTGCCCAGAATATATCCGACAGGAATCTTCATGAAAAATAAATATCCCCAGATCTAAAACATTGTAAACATATATAAGTGCTTCTTTAAGTTCATACCTACAGTTTGGATATGCGTTGTTTGACTTAAAAAACGTGACCTACTGCCGATTTGACCAAATATTTTTGGTCGAATTTTTTATGACCTACTGTGCAGAGAGACATCTGCAACCCTCCTAATACAGGGGGAGACCTCCCCTCCTACCCCCGACTTCCGCCACCTTAACCTGTTCCCTTACCCCACCTCACAACTATTTACCATTTCACCTACCGAATTCGACCAAAAAGATGCAGTCAAATCAGGGTAGGTCAAGTTGGCATGAGGTCAACTATGCCAATACCCACAGGTTTTACACGCTGCCCCAAAGCACAGTGAATACATGAGGGTAAATGGTTTCTCAGGTGGGTTCTTAGATTTACAAACTATACGTTGGTAAAAAATAGCCGCATAATACAAAACATGCATAACCAGGTGTCATTACCAGATCAGCAGAAAGCATTGTTCCTTCTGGATCAACATTTGAAACACCTTTTAGAAAATGATTCAAACATAAGGATGCATAAATCTGTAAAACCCAAGAAAGAGTGGCAGCACACGCAGCTTCCAGACAAAACAATCAGTTAAAATGGCTAGTTTTGGACATATAGCCCTTTAATTATTCTCTAAAAATGTGCACACATTTCGCGTTCATCATGTCACAGCATTGCTGCAACATATTGTGCATCTGTGATAGAGGATGACACCTGCCCACCTCAATACCTATGTTGGCTGCTTGTTCAGTTAAGTTCAAATCAGATATGATATGATAGTCTATTTATATAGCGTCTATACACAATGTGTTTGAAAACGCTTCAAGGCAAGCGCGGGAACACTGCAAAAAACAATGACATTCTTACAGGCCATGAACAGTAAGTATGTGAAATTAACTATCGTACTCGACCTGACGACATGACATTTCTGGTAGAGTCGTAGAAAAACAAAAAGCGAGGGAAAGAGGTGCAGAAATGGAGGGGAGGAACAAAACTAGCGACTATCATACTAGGCCTGACGACATTTCAGATAGTGCTGGAGGGGTGTGGGGAACAAGTATGGGGAGGGGAAATAAATAATGTGGCGTACAAACAAAAGCGTATGTCTTGCAGAGCAAACTAGTAGGTTGGAAGTGGTTAGTCAGCGTTCACCCACACAAAAGGTATTAGACATTCACGATTACCGCTTCATGTGCACGAACATTCCTTTCTGTGACTGTGCCCCTCGAGCAAGGGATACATTCTCCATTCCCATGCTTAGAGGAAAGAAATGACAGCATCATAATGACTGCCAAACCAGACTTATCCCATTCGCCACCCTCAAAGCACTGCACAACCAAAATGTGATTGAAGCCCTAACGAAACATAGAAGACCCATGTATGTGTTAAATGATAAGGTGACATATTATATAAATACCAGAGACCACCACCAGAAGTGTTGAAATTAGACATTACCACGAGCAGTATGATTTTACTCACTTAATATTGCCAGCATTTTTTAAATATACAGACCTATTTTGATGTTTTTTAGCAACTACACGAATACAACCAGGAGTAATTACCATTGCTGGAAAAATACTTTTTATCATATAATCACATTTTAGTGGTTGGAAAGTGACTCACATTGACCAAACAACTCCTGCATAATCACATGTTTGCATTGTTCACAGACAACTCAGGGACACCGTGTTTGTCTTGGAAGCAAGACAAAGCATAGCAACACAGGTTCGAATCCCGGGCGTGCGGTAAGAAAATGGCTCTGGTTATAAAAGAACAATTATTATTATACTCGATACGTTCTGTATCAAAAACACAAAATGACATACATACACCATACAGAAGCATGTATTGAGTGTACAGAATACATACATTCTGTATTGTTCATAGACAAATCTTAATACATTCTACATACTTCAGACATTCTATATACAGCAGCAGCTGTTTATTACTGTTCACATTCAGCGAAAAGTTGGACTTACTTTGGGAAGTACATACAGCCAAAACCTGGATGTATCTTGTTCGACAATGGGAATTGCCGGCAGAAAAATAATTCTGCCAGCTGTATTTTTCGTATGGTGGTAATCCACCTCAGGGGACACGCGTCAGTTTTGCTGGCCATACACATTTTGCTTATATGTAATAGCAATTTCATTACAGCCAGCTGTAATGGGGAGTTACCACTGGCCATATTGCTAGACCCTTTACGATAGATGTCCCAAGGGGTTGTGATAGTAACATCGTGGGTTCAAAGACAGAGGGCCTCATTACAAATGAGGCAGAACGGGTTAACGCGACCCACTAAAGGAGGCGGACCTGTTAAACCCGTTCCGCCTCATTACAAGCACCCCTCGCGGGACCCGGTAAGTAACGCCTGGTCAAACCAGGCGTGCTTACCAGGTCCCACGAGGGGAAGAGGGAGCAAACAACGGCTGCTCTTAATCGGCCCGTTGTTTGCTCCCTTCCCCATTCCCATTTCAGCCCTATGGGGGCCCTATGAGGGCCCTATGGGGGCCCTATGGGGGCTGAAATGGGAATGGGGAAGGTCTGTGCCCGGGTTCCTGGAGGGAGGAATTACCAGGCCCTCCGAACTCGGAATGGCCCGGTAATTCCCCATTCTGGGAACCCAAACCCGGACCCAAAATCGTAATGAGGCCCAGAGACATTAAACAGCGGCATAGTAAGGAATTCCATAACTAATACAAATAAACCCAATGCATGTGAAAAAACAATTGTAAAGAGACAAGAACTGAGCGTCATTTGACGTACAGATTCGGCACATTCAGTTTCAAAAGCAGGGATGCAAACCACTGCACTAGCCTACCAGGGCCACAGCAACACTGCAGGAAAGGGGATCTGCCCAGAAGGAGAGCAAGTGCCGGGAGCAGCACAACATAGAAAATGAGGAGGCGTCCATCCTCATATACACGCACTAGAAAGCACTCCACTGAGTTGAACGGGCTTTTAAATCAGGAGCATCAATACTAATCAATCTCTTCAAGTGCAGAGGAGGATACCCATTTCATAAGACTCTGCCAATCAAAAACAAATACATGTGTGCAAGGGAAAGGCATTTTAAGCATAGCCCTTCACCACACATACAAAATGGCTGAAGGTGGAAATACATCCTGATTCACAACGAGTGAGAAAATGGTCAAGAGCAAGACCCTAGCAGGGAACATATCCATGGAGAGGGAACACGTAAAGCAAGTTGAATTACATGATTCCAGGGGAGTTGCTAGGTCTGGAAAAGACCCGGGGCTAAGCCTATGTCCGAACTGTTGGGACTGGGGGCTAGCTAGTCTTTTGGCTGTAGCTCCTGAGATTCTATCCGGGGCTACAACCAAAAGATCAGGGGCTATAGCCCCCTTAGCCCCCCCTAGCAACGCCCCATGCATGATTCCATTTGCAAAGGATTTACCACACACTTGTGAAGTGGAAAACCTTCAGGGGAGAAAAAGTTACAAAATGTTGTATTTGTCCATGGACATTTGACTGCGTCTATTATTCACGCTTGGTTGGGACAGTGGCAAGTTGCTACAAAGGAGAATAGAAGCACGAGATTTGCTCCTGTGCTGACCTGCTAACACGATCTTAATGTAATGGTGCGCCCTTCTTTTGAATTGCCTGTCTATTGCCCCGCCCATACACATGGGCTTAATCTCGTCAAACACAACCCATAGTTTTCAATGTAAAAAACCTGGACCCATTGAACCCAAGAACGCTTTTTTTCCTGTGTCACATAACCATGGCCCTTAGTTACTCTACGCAAAGTGCTTGACCCCCTAATTAGCCAAAGGCAGACTGCTAGTGCTTTGCTTAATGACCACTAAAACGCAGTCAGTCACATCACATTTTGTGTTCTACATATAATAATAAAGATTTATAGACCTGCAGCTCGGGCAGGTACCAGGCGTTATCGGCCCTTAAGACCGAGTTTAACAAATTATGAGGGACCATAACGCCCGGTACGGCCCGAGCTGCAGGTCTATAAAGCTATTAAAACACCCTCAGTATTTAATTAAGTTGGAAAAAATACTACTGATTAATATATGCTGCAGAAATTATTTTTTATTGGGAAAATGGTTAGAGGGTGGAAATGGTAGTTCTGTAAAGGAAAACATCTATTTTAGGTTCAAATGTGTGGTGCCACAGAAAATAGGGCAGATAACCTATTAACCACAAGTGTTTTTCTTGGTTGTCCCTTTTTTAAATATGGTTGTGTGAGGTAATTAGCAATATGTGGGTGGAGTATTTAATTGGGGGAAAATTCAGGTGCGAATTATTTTCAGGTATGCAAAAGTGGTGCCAAAATACTTACATATTACTTACAACTGAACAATAAATACTAATTTCATGAACATTTAGCATGTGGGTATTGGTATGATTTACAATTAATCAGTACTTACGTTTGCATGTGCTACTTTTCATTGCAGGGTTGTAGTACCACAGAACGGCTTTCTTGTCTTTCCCTGGGGGGCAGGGGCCCGGTTATAGATGTGTGTGCACGACACGACACATTTGCTGTGAAAGTAATGGGTGGCGGCAGTCAGCATCAATTATTTTCCGGGCTATATTGAATCAGCGGGCTATACCAGTTGGTATAGCCTGCAGATTAGCCAATCAGGTTTGTGGAAACACCACTATGGTGTTCTAATTGAACCTAAAGACATACTTTACTTAGGAGCCAACAAGTACATTCTAAACAAGATCCAAACTCTTCAGAATAATGCCCTAAGAATGGCACTAAACATTCCAAACAAAGATCACATATCTGAGCTCAGAAGACAAAACCATTGGCTGACAATCAAGGACAGCATCCTGCTTAAAACAACCACCGTGACCCACAAATGCTTGAACAATGCTGCCTCCCAATACCTCACCAACCGGATAGTCAGGAAAACAGCCAACCGCCCGACCAGGACTGCCAACTCATTCTGCCTCACTGTACCGCAATTCAACTTATCCAAATATGGCCGCAGAAGCTTCCCAGTTATGGTAGCACAAACATGGAACTCACTCCCGCCCTCACTCCGTGCTGATCAAACTTACCCAGCTTCAGACGTAACATTCAGAAATGGAGCAGAACTAACGACGCTCACCCTAGAACCTAACAAAAATAATACCATTCAGCATCTTTTCTCCATGTGCATTCATGCCAATAACCCTATGTATTTTATACCATTGCTTGCCCCTTCACTCTCTCCTGTTACCTACATATCCTGCTAACTCTGCAATTGTAAATACTCCTAACCTTGTTCTGTGCAAATACTGTGACTGTTAACTGCTGTTATCTATTGCAATCCTTGTAATTGTAAATATCTCCAACATTGTTCAGTGTAATATTATGTATGATGTAATCTGTAACTAAGCCTAAAACCTACTTGTAGTACTTGCACCCAGTTACCTTCGCGTTTGGTGGCTATACAAATAAATACACAAACAAACAAAACATCACTGCATCATTCTGAAAGGCTGCAGGACCCTCACATATTTCAAGAAGATGGGAAAAGCACCTGTGGAAAGGCCGTCAGGAGCCAGTTGGAAATCATCCTGCCTGAAGTCAGCAAGGATTCCAGGCAGAGCAGGACGGGAAAGTGAGCTCCTTCTGGGGGAGTCGGCAGCCAAGCAGCACCAGCAGACCACGGAGTGTGAGTATTGACCCATTCTAACCTCAACTGTGGGTATGAGGGAGGGTATTGAATATTGTGGAGTACTGTTTAGTATCAAGTTTTGTCAATGTATTGTGTAGTATTGTCAAAATTAGCAGGGACAGGAGTGGCGGTAGATGTCCATATTCTATGTTTAGGGCACATCCGGGTTTAGACGTAAACAGTTCTGGTGAACAACCTAGACTATTGACTTGAGGGCGCGGATGACAGAAGTTATGTAAATAAGTGGAGTTCCTTTGGGTTGGACGTTTTAGCTCGGGTCATAGATGACAGTATCCTGTAAGGGTTAGCAAGGGAGCTGGCCTAGATTGCAGAAGGTGAGTTGACTGGTTAACTCTCCTGGCGTGAGACGTTTTGCATGCTAGGTGATGCAGCGGGTACAGTTCGACCAGAAGAGAATATTGCTATACTCTGCCTGGAGGCGGGAAGACAGCTGTGGGGTTTTGTGTTGTTGGGAGTAACAGGCTATTACTCTGCGCGCGTTTAGTAAACTGGTGATGTCAGCCATAGGTTCGCACATAGGACATGGAGACCATAAAACAGCGAGGAGCTAGTATTGGAAAATTGGGATGGGCAGACGAGGTGAAGAAGTGGCAGTGTGTAGAAGACGCATGTGCAGGATTGTGGGTGTGCATGAGGAGGCAGTGATTGTGAAGGAGGGGCAGTACGTGGAGCATGCCTGATAAGATGTACAGCCAGAGAGGCTTGTAGACACTGAAAAGTAGTGCCATTATATTGTACCTTTTTCCCTAAACAGCTGATTGAGGTCAAGTAAAGGAACAAAACATGTATCAAGGGTAATGTGGGGGGATACGCCCATTCAGCACTTGTGTCAGACACTCCCTCCTTATCAGGTGAAGATTTGTAAATATAGCATGGAATGGTCCAAAGGTAACGAGGGAACGTTAACTAAACCATGGACACCATGCAGAAGTTTCAGCAATCACTATTGACACACATACAGGGTACTGATAAGGGGAAGAAGTTAGCAAAACACATGGGCATATTTTAATTGTTGAGCATGTTTCAGGAGGTGGATGCAGCAATGCATCAGCGGATGCTGAGTCAGCAGGAGGGGAGTGTAGCATCCGATAACACAGACAATAACCAAGGGATATACCCCATACAAGAATTAAGGGCAAGAGAGGGGTACTCAAATCCGACATACAAGTCACCACCATATACAAAGGAAGAGGGGCTGAAAGGCGCAGGGAAGCTAGTTATTGAAAGAGAGACAAGGAGCGAAGCATAGAAGGGCGCAAGGTAGGGGCTCGGGAGTATAGCCACAAATGAGTGGATAGGAGAGCTGATACTCCTGAAGCTGGAATAGAAATCAGATGGGGAGGCAGAAGGGGTGACTAAGGCCAGGAAGGGTCTGAAGGAAAGCAGGGAAGCATCAGACTGGGTGGAGATAATGGATGAGACAGAGACAGACAGGAAGGAGAAAGAATGGGATGAGAGATTAGAACGAGAAGACAGGGAAAGGAGATGAGAAGAGAAGCTGGAGAGGAAGGATAGGGAACAAACGAGAGAGGAGGAGAAGGAGTGCATGGAAAGGGAGAGAGGAGAGGATCGAAAGGGACCTCAAGGAAAGGAAAGGAGCAGAGCGGGAGCAGCAGGGTAGAAAGACAAGAGAAGTGGAAGAGATTGAGACGAGAACGGAAGTAGCAAAGCGGGAAAAACGCAAGTTGGCTAAGAGGGAAGAGAGGAAGTTACAGTTGGATAGACTGGCATGAGAACAAGCACAAAGAGAGGAGGACGAGTGAGCAATAAGGGTGGTAAAGACACAAGGAGCCATAGACAGGGGAAATGACGGACTTGAGGAGTACAGACAAACAGGACCAGATAGCACAAGCTCACAAGGTAGGAGCACAGCAAAAATAAACAGAGCAGGCCTAGGGGCCTGGGCAGGAGGAAGCAGGTACGACTTGATATACATTGAGCTCAGCATGAAACTTTACACCGATTTTATATCGAGGAGACTGAGTTTCACAGATGATTTTTGTAGTAACATGGACACATCGTCCGACAACGAAGACAGGAAGAGTGGGGATCAGAGGGGAGAACAATATAGAACCAAGTCAACGGGGAGAGGAGCAGACAAGCAGGTGTCATGGGAGTTGCGGACGCACACAGAGAGAGAAGGAGGGCGAAGCTTGAATGAACAGGCATGACTGGCAAACAACTTACTCACCCTGCATGGCACCACTATATATGTCGATGGACTTAGAAACCTCCCAGGACGAAGGAAATGGAAGACAGCAATGGCTTGTTCAAGGGGAAGGTTAACAAAGAGATATGACGACAGTATTAGAGTACCCATACTAGAACCGGTGGATGTATGCACAGACATTGAAGGCGAGAGAGGGGACAGACAGGTTGGATTGACTAGAAGAAAGTATGAGGAGGAAGGGGAGTTCACACAAATGCCCTTATTAGAGAGTGGAGGGCTACAACCTTGGTATATACCATGGAAGCAGGCAGATAAGGAGAATGCAAAATGTAGACTGCCCTCATTGAGTGCAGGGGGTGGGAAGTGGATTTATGAAATGGAGAAGTTGACAGCTGGAAATAGGCTAGCAGTGGGCGATGTAAATGGACTCCTAGTGTCGATCTTAGGGGATGCAGCTGATGACTTATGGAAGAGGGCAGGGTTTCCGGGTGTGACGACACAGAACACAGCACACAATAAGTCACTGGTTGCAAACTGCAGAACTGCCATATTGCAAGCACTAAGGACACACTACCCAGAAACATCAGGCATTGGGGCGATTACGTCCCAGAAAATGAGGGAAGAAGAAGACCCTGTGCAGTTAATTTTGGAGATTGAATAGCTTTGGTGCCTTGAAACTCGAAAGCTGTGTGACAAAACAGTAGCAATATTCTATCACATACTAGTACAGTGGTTACCAGAGCCTGCCCAGAAAAGCCTAAGGAAGTTGGTAGGAATGGAAGCAAAGGGATGGCCAGAAATACAACTCACAATAGTTCACCATTGTGGTTATGGCCGGAGAAGATAAAAAAAGGCTAGGGACAGGAAGATAGACAAAGCAAAATTGGTGCAGAAACAAATATCGAAGAATGCAATAGAAGGGGCGGTATTAAACAGCCCCACCCCACAGGAACAGCAGCTTCAGTAGCAGCAACAACTACACCAGTTCGCAACACGCAGCAAGGGTTGTGAGGAAGAGGGAGCCAACAGGGTTAGGACCACAGATGCATCACAACCAAGGGAGTTTCCAGGAGGGTTTCGGGATATGGGCAGCTGATGTAGCTGGATTTTTCAAGGGATTTCCAAGGGGAAGGGAGGGAGCCATCACACTGTTGGATGTGTGGGCAATTAAGACACATTTCAAGAGTGTGCAGGAGCAGGGGGATGCAGCAGAATTGGAGAGCACAGGGAAGTGGCCTTATAAAGGGGACCAGGATGATTACTATACACAAGATCAACAACCGCAAGGACAGATGCAGGGCACACAAACAGATGCCACAAGCACAAGTGCAAGCAACACAAAAACAAGTGCATGTACCACAGATGCAAGCACCAGTACCACAATATTTGCAAGCACCACAGATTTAAGGAAACACACAGCAATTGGAGCAGATACAGAGTAATGATGCAGAAGCACACGTGGACTACATGGTTATGGTTCCCGTCAGACAACTGGGAGGAGTTACCATGGTAGGGAACAACTCCTTTACAGGGAATGGGATGGCCTTATACACTCAATAGGATAGCCCAGAGACAAACTTGATGTGTCCCATCCTGTCGATCACACCCAACCCTGCGGAGGAACCTCGCATAGGGGTGGCGATAGGTGACACAGCATTTTCCTTTCTTGTTGACACAGGGGCGACTGGGACCTCCATAAGGGAAGGAGCACTTACGTTGTCAGGCGATGCCATGCACATTCAAGGATTCTCTGGGGCTCAAGAAGTTGTTCCGTTCACAGTCAACATTTAACTATATATAGGAGATCATGATCTATCACTGACTTTACTCTACTCCAGACAGATACCTGCAAATTACTGGGACGAGACATTATGAGCAGACTAAACGTGACGATTTCATTCACAGTCAAGGGAATAGTGTGCTCAACACCAGGAATACACATACTCAATGTAACACATATTGTCTAAGCTTATTGTGGATGTACGGTACAGAGGGGGTGCCAGTGGACGCAGAAATGTTCCGGTATGGAACTGACGTTACCATTGCATGTCTTCCGGGAATTGCAGGGAAAGTGTGGGAGGTTCCAAATGAATACTTATTCAAGCCTGAGTTACCATTGGCGGTGGAAGAGGGAACCAAAGTGCCAATAGAAATAAAGGCAGTGATTGTGATATAGAACTAGATAGCGGTGCACAGGATAGATGACACAGGATGGGCATGGAGAGCAGTGATCACAGTGGCAGAGGGGTGCAGGTTGACCACAGTGACAAAGAGCTATTCAGGGAAGAGAGACTAGAAATAAAGATGGTGTTCGAGATGAGTGTGACTTACTGGCTAAGGATACACTATATGGAAGTACTATAGAGAATGGCAATGGAGGCACCAACCCCATTCTGTGAAGAGGACATGGCCAAGGTACCCAGCATCCTATGGACAACAAGTCCCTATGATGTGAGTCAAATAGAGAACATAGGGGGAGTGAAGATAAAGCCAGGAGCAATTTTCCAAGAGTGAAACAGTACCCCCTCAATAAGGAGGCAGATGAGGGCATTTATGAGACAATCACAGCACTGATTGAGAGAGGTATTCTTGTACCATCAGAGTCCCTATTCGACACAGTGGTGTACCCAGTGAGGAAGGCAAATGTGGTGTCATGGTGTTTCAAACAGTATGTAAGGCCTCTTAACCACATTATAGAAGCAGAATATCCTTTAGATGCAAACCCAGCAGCAATTTTGGGCATAATTCCAGTGGAAGCTGCCTGCTTCACGGTCATTGATTTGAAGAATACGTTCTTCACAGTACCACTACACCCAGACTCACAAGACTTGACCAGCTTTATGTATAGAAACCAGAAGTAGAAACATACAAGACTTGCTCAGGTGTACTGCGAGTCAACATCAATCTTTAACAGAGTGATACAGATGGACTTCAGCAATATAAAGAAGGAGAGCACGGTCTTGCAATATGTAGATTTCATGTGGATTTGCAGTAAGACAGAAGTTCAGTGTAGGAAGGACTCAGTACACATGCTGACTGTGTTAGCTGACAAGGGATACAAGGTGGAAACATCCAAATTACAGTACTGTCAGAAAGAGGAAAGAGGTGCTATACATTGGGCAGAGAATATCCCAAAATGTCAGACAGATCACCCCCGAGAGAGCAGAGACAATATGCAAAACACCTAAGCCCATGACAGTGAAGGAAATGCAACAGTTCTTATTGTTATGCAACTACTAAGGCCCCTACTGGGCGCTCTGAAGGAGGTGCAGAGGGGAAAAAAAACACTGACATGGACCACAGAAACAACTGAGGCATTTCACATGCTGAAAGAGGAAATTTGCACTGCACCAGTGCTTAGGATCCCGGACTACAAAAAGTAATTTTTCCTATTCTCAAAAAATTACTGATGAAGGCAGTGCTGACACAACAGACAAGCATGCAAGCATGGGATGTAAGCCAATAGCTTGCTACAGTGGGAAACTCAACCCAGTAATTAGAGGTCACTATCAGTGCAAACAAGTTTTGGCAGCTGCCGCATTTGCAGTGGACAAGTCAGCCGCAATAACAATGGGGTGTGCCACCACTCTTTGCGTGGAGCACACCCTCTTTGCGATACTGCAGAAACCAAAGAGCACACTGACAACACAAAGAACTTCAGGGTACGAGGTGATACAATCGAATGTGGTGATGAAGCTAGTGAGAAGCAGACTTGTCAACCCAGCAATATTCCTATCAGACATCCTACAGATAGGAGACTATGCACACAACTGCACAACAAAAATAGAGATGTTCAGTGACACTCGGAAAGTAGAGGAGGAAGCACTTTAGGGGGGAGACATGCTCTACATTGATGGGTCTTCAACAATTGACCAGACAGATGGGGTCAGGCATACAGGAACTGCAGTAGTAAGACTGAAGGAAGACGGGACAAGTGAGGTAGTAGCCAGTGTGTGACTACCATCTCATTACTCAGCACAAGCAGCAGAATTAGTGGCCCTAATATTAACAGTGGAACTGAGCAGAGAGAAGGAGGTGACACTGTACTCTGACTCTGTCTTTGTGATGTCCACAGTACATTCAGGACTGTCACGAGGGCTCAGGAGAAGATTCAGGATGGCAGACAGGATCCCAGTACAACATGCACTACTATTGGGCAGATTGATCAAAGTGATTATTTATCCAACACGGATAGCAATAGTGAAGAGCCAAGTGCACACTAAAGGAGAAGATCCAATCTCAAGAGGGAGCGAGGCGACATATTGTGAGGCAACGTGCACAGCACATTTTGGGGAGCCATGGGAACTAGAGGAAGTTCGAAATGCTCGAAAGTGCACCAGAAATATGGTACTTAAGGAAGGGTACAACATACTGCCAGAAGCACAAATTATTATTTGCAGCACCCAGGGGAGAAAAGGAGTTATGGACAACAGAGGATGCACAATATCTCTGATAGATGCCCTATGGCGACAGAATAACACAGGAAATTGGTCATGCCACTAGCATTACTGAACACTGCACTGGCACAATTGCACTACCCAGCACGCACAGGAAAAGAGGTCATTGCTACACACATTGGAGAAACATGGTTCTGTCCTAAATTGGCGGAACACATGGTGAATTTGTGAGTAACTGCTTGACTTGCCAGCAGGGTTTGAGATTGAGGCAGATCCCTGTTCACTTACGGATGCCCTTAGAGTGACTAAGTAACTGGTCAGGGAAGTGTTCCGACGATGGAGTGTGTGAGGTCCTGCGGTCGGCAATGGCCCCGACTTCTCCAATGAAATGTTCCAACACATCACCATGTTGTTGAGCATTCAACGCAAATTTGTCTGTGCATACCACCCACAAGCAAATGGGATGTGTGAACACCTGAACAGCCTCCACAAGGAGTCTATAGCCAAAACACAGCAGAGCACAAGAAAATAGTTCACTGCACTGCTTACCTCTTCCCTTGTTTGCATTACGCAAAACGCCTGGGTCCAACCGCCATTTAATGCCCAATGAGGTGGTGACACGACAGCACATGCATCTCCCACTGGCTCCTCCCAAAAGAGCACTGAAAGACTGTGAGAATAGTGCAGATGTGTTAGGACAGGAAATGCACATGTATATTACTTCTTTGATTGCTAGTGTTTCTTTTATCTCATGCCAGATACAACAACACAGGGAAGACCCAGAAGCCAGCGAAGAGAGCAACTGCGACAGCACACCACAAGACTCTGGATTTAAAATCCCTGTGAATGTAGCAGATATCTCCCTCCTGAGGAATTTTGTCAGGCACTGGAATGCACCACAGTTCAAGGGAACACACGTCGCTGAGAAAGTGGTCGACCGCGCTGTCAAACTCGAGGGAAAGCCGTTCTGCAACCACCTGGCAGACACCAAGCCCTACAAAGCAGCGGCCTCACCTGGAACTAAGACCACCATGATCGACAGGGCCATTGTGCATCACCTATTTGAACAACAAGCAAGTTTTTAACTTACACGACCAAGTGGAGGACATCCAGTGGCCACACGCTCGCTGGCAACAGAGCTAGCGACAGGACTCCTCATTACTTTAGAGTTAAGGCACAAGGTCTGTTTGTTATGTTTCTTTTTTGCACATAATCAATGAGTAAATCGATGGACTGATTTATGATTGTTCATGTTGCCCTCTGCCCATCACCAAGTTCCTTCTCAAACCAATTTGTCCATACTGTGAGGAGACCCAATAAATTCAGAACATGATCTCCCGGAGTATACTATCTTGCCTTAATAGAGTATCTGGCCCAAACATACCCACAGCTCGAGCATGACAATACCCCTATCCTCGCCACACTGAGAGACTCATCCATTTGAAAAGTGTGGAAGAAGTATTTTCCTTCACTATCAGTGATTACTTGGTCTGCAGGACATAAAAGCAGTTCCAATGCTAACCAAATAAAGCATTTCTTCACGCAATTCAGGCGGGCAACTATATCCTCAAGCTGCAAGGATCAAGCAGCGTATGTAAACATGAATGACATATTAAAAAATGTAATGGTTCTGTTGGGCAGACGTGAAGGGAGAAGACACGTATCTCACCGACACTGCTCGAGTGTCTAATAACGTGGTACAAGCACATGACCAAAGTAGGTAAGGAATCCACCAGGGAGAGCCGTTATGTCTGTTCATTAATCCCCTAAGCTATGAGTGCCTACAGAACATCCAAACCAACTGAAATACCTGCAGAAAGACCACAATGCTTAATGTATCTCTCGATGGTGACAACTCGAGGAAGGTTTCAAGGGAAGACAGCGACATTAAGATGGATGTCCAGAGCAACGTTCCTGTATGAAGACAATTACATAAAGACTTTAGACGTGATTAACTATTATTGGCAGCTAGATGAAGCTATACAGTACATAAGTGATGGGCCTGACAAGGGAGAAACTAAGACTACCACTTTGTAGGAATTGCCATGTGCATTGTCGAGAGTGAAGGAAACAGGAGGAGATCCTGGCTACTGGGAGAGACCACAGATACGTGTGTATGGCCACGTAGACACTGAAGATGGATGGAAGGATGGAGTGGTGGGAAGCACACCACAGACACTAGCACAGCTTAGTGAACAAGTACAGGAAGAAAACGACAAGTGCCTGAAAGAATGGGAGGCGAGTGTGAGGTTACTGATATAGATGGAGAATGAAGCTGAACCAATGCTGATAGACACCCGCACTGTATTATCAGAATAATGGTGAAGTTGAAGTTGGTGAAAATGTCGGATGCAGGAGCATCAAAAAACACACAACGATGAAGGCAGGAACAGCAGTACTGATGGACCATTACTGGGCATGCAGATCGAAAGGCATACAAGAAGCTGCCCCTGACTGGGGAGGGGTATGCTCATTGGTACACATCAACATGCCTTCATGGTCATGCCAAAGAAAGATGTGAAGCTCGATAAGTTCCCGAAGATGGACAATAACAAGAGGAAGAAGTGGTTGATCGAAGTGGTACCAACAACCAAGGCAGAGAAGCCAGCTGGATTTAGCAGAGTAAACAGAGGAGGAAATTACTTCTCAGAAGCATCAGAAAAAGCACTAGATGAAGTGCCAGCAGATCACAGATTTTTCAGCAGGATGCAGGTGTTATTTGCATCATTAATAATTCAAAATGGTTACAAATTACCCGTTGGGAGATGATGGTGACAACTAACTCCACAGTGAATGGATTCAACGCAAGAAAAGAAGAGCTCTGAGCAGTAGGGCTGGTGGCACTCCAGAATAGATACTTTCTGGATCTGCTCACAATTATGGAATAAGGAGTTTGCACAAACATTTTGCATGTTCATACCTGCCAACGATGAAGGCAATGGGACCCTGTAAATGGTGCTACTACAGCTATCTCAGATGCATGCCAAAATGGAGGAAGAAGCAAGGGGGGCTGGAAAGGACTAGAGCTGGATAGCATACATTTGGTCATGGCTGTCAGACGGACTAAAGGTGATAATGGGTGCACCAATACTAGCAGCAATTTCAATGTGTGGGATAAAAATCTGCATGGCAAGGTGCAAGAAAACAGCGGAAGAGGCCATCGGAATGCAAGTCCTGATGGATGTAAATATAGGCAGAGGAAGGAACATGATTGTGGCAGAGAGGAACAAGATCAGGGAGAGAATTGTGCAATGAGAACTGTACCCACTTGGAGCAATTAAGTTGGACAACCCATTCGATGCAAAGTACTATGAAGGAAAGTGGGTGTGGTGTAACTCTGACAGAGTGTGCTGTTAAATGAACTGGTCGTTCGATGATCATCCAAACTACTATGTCCACCTCAGAGAAATCACAAAGATATGTCTGCCAAGAACAAAAGGACTGTTGTAATAGGATGTGCTCAACAGGTCGACCACAGCGGGGGACTGAAGATGAAGAAGAAGTTGGGATCCTGCCACCCCCCTCCCATTAAATTCATGGCAAGACGAAAAGCCAGGAAACACCACAATTGTCCCTTCTATTTCGGACAAATTCCTAAGGGACCAATGATTGACAAATACATTGAGAGTTATCCTCTCAGCCAGCCATACAGACCAGGTGCAGTACAGATCTATCCATTTGTGGACAAAGAGCCTCAGGCCATAGTCCGAGACACCTATATGGACTGCCTGGACTAAAGCACCAAGAAGCCATGTTGCTGATGTCGATAGAGACACCACGACATATCAGTGTCTGACATGAAGCACACGTGCCATCCACACTTCGGGACACAAACACACACTTGAATACATGAAGAACATGAGCGTGCAGTTCTATAGTTAGAGGACAGATACATATACAGCCTGTCGTTGATTTTATTATTTTTTGCCATTAGCCAAGTGCAGCAATGCAGAAACTGCAAAGCACAAGGGATCCTGAGTAAAGCTTGCAGATGCTTAAGTGCGAATAACCCTATGGAACTGCAGGAGCACCTATGGGACCTGACAAAGCCAAGTGTGACTAACCTATGGAAAACGTAATATAGTGTTGACAATTTAGACACCACCTTTTAAGGTTTAGGGAAATTATAGCAGGCCTCAGGCTTCTGAGCAAGAGATGAGCTGAGTTGATTCAGGCTGGACAGAGAGCAGGACATGTGAGACAACCCGCAGCCAGGGTCAAGAGATACGGATTACATTACAATCCCCAGACGACAAATGGACCAGCTGCAGAAAAATACGAATAAATCCTCATAATTCAGAGCAGCAAAGCTCAAATTTGTGGTCTTTAAGCACGGGACGCGGCCAAAGGAAACAATGGACAGTGATTGACAGTGGGAAAGGAGAGCTGCTCCCAGGAATACAAATGCAAACTGCAACAAGTATGCAAGTATGTGTTGCGCCGGACAGGAGAATATTCTCATATGGCAAAAGTGGTGCACACAAGTGACAATACAGACACATAATCATTCTCATAACCATGAAAATTTACACAGTGAGCTGAGAACCACTTTGGGTCCCAGAATTGAGGACATCAGCTCTAGCCAATCACAGTTTAGTACACTAGGGGGGGTAGCACCTTGCAAGAACCAATGGTAAGTATTCAACCATTCAACCAGTACTGGGTACCTCCCACCCACCGCATTGCTGTTCTCTGCTCCAACTTTCAGTGCTATGCGGATGCCACTCTGTCACCTCTTCTCCCTTTCTCATCCTGATTGCCTGTATGCAATCCAGGAGTGGTGTGCAGCCAATGATCTCTGCCTAAACGCCAGTAAGACTGAGATCCTGCTCATCAGAACAACTGCACCTTTCTTTCCTGCACACTCTCTGGTTGGCCTCCCTTGGCTCTCTCCCTGCTCCCCCCTGTGAGGCTAAGAACCTCAGGGTCATCTTTGACTCCACACTCTCCTTCTCTCGTCACATCTCTGATGGCTCTAAGAAGTCAAACTACCAGCTGCACCTCCTCAGAGGTATTCATCCCTTCCTCTCTTTTCTCCAGAACCTCACTGTCTCCAGAGTTCTATCTAGGCTGTACTACTGCAACAGCCTCTTTCTAAATTTGCCTGCCTCTACTCTCCGTATTCTACAGCTCATCCAGAACAGGACTGCAAGACTTGTCCCTGGCGTCAAGCCCGGGTCTCATATCTCTCCAGCCCTAAAATCTCTCCATTGACTCCCAGTGGCTGCAAGGATCAAGTTCAAGATCCTCTGCATAGTCCAAAAGGCTTTCTGGGGCCTGGGACCACAATACCTCCAACTCTCGCTTCGGAAATATATTCCTACTCAAGCTCTTTGCTCCTTCACCTCCATCTCCTTGAGGGTTAGTCGCTTGTCCAAGCAACGAGTTGGGGGGATAGCTCTTTCTTTGGCTTGCGCCTCCCTCTGGAACAGCCTTCCTGCCTCTCTGAAAATTGAGCAGAACCATTTCTGGTTCGGAAGCACCACAAGAGCTTCATCCTTGCTTCTGCCTTCTCTCTTCCTCTCCCCTCCTGATCTCATGTCTGATACTGCATTTGTCACCTGGCCACACTCTGAATTTGGGCCAGGTCCCTGCCTGTCCAGCTACAAACCTGCACTGCCCTTTGGCACCTCCTGCACTTGTGGGCTGCATCTGTAACCCTACAGTCACTTCCAAACACCCGCACTTGCCACCCGCTGGCTGCACTATTTGATGTTTCCTGTTCCTTTGTCCTGCACTTGTCCAACCTCCCACTCCCCACTAGCACTTCTCCCCTCCCTGTTCCCCTGCACTTGCGCAATATGAATGTCACTAGGCCTAGTAAAATTATTGTTTTTTGTCCTCCCTCTGTTTCCCCTCCTTGCCTTGTCGCACCTTGAAACTTGTGTATAGGCGCGTTATAAATGACATATCATATCAGATCATATCAGTACTCTGCAACAATGTACTAAGTTGGATTTTGGGGAAGGGACAAGCCAATCACCTGACATGCAAGGGCCAGTAGAATAACCTCCATAGTGTTCTGTATAGGTGAAAGAATACTCAGTACCCAATAACCTGGCCCGATAGGTTATCTGGGGAAGGGCCCAGGTTGTGAAGAAGTGCTGACACCACTTGAGAGTAAAACTGGCCTGCGAGCCGAGGACGAGCATGATGTTTATAATTAATTCTCTATCCCTGTGCTGTTCCCTGTTGGCTTTGTCTGTAATAAACAGCAGTTTGAACTTGCCGTTGACTGTGTCATCCATGTATTCTTGGGAATGGTCTTGTGCCCTTCAAGTCCGTGAACTTCCAGTGTCCCTCTGGCATACCTGGGAGTTCTCCCCAACAAGTATAATGCTATTTTTGTACAACCCTTTCACTCTCCATGCTGCCTATATGAAATTTGATTGGCCTGCGATGTATGAGTGACATCATAGAGAAATAGACAGAAAGACCTGTTTTTCCATTTTTTTTCCATTTTTATAAATAAATACAGACAGAAAGCACATTGATTTCCATCTCTATTTATGTGTGAACATCAATAGAAATGGAAAACTGGAAGCCTTATTTATACCGCGCCTGTATGCAAGTGTTTCTAGGCACGACAAGACAAGGGAGAGAAGGCAGAGCGAGGACAAGACAAATGATCTTACTGGGCCTTGTATCATTCCGATCGTGCAAGTGTGAAAATGAGAAGTACAAGGGGAAAGGGAGCGGGGAAACAGGGCAGCAATGCTTTAAGTAAGTGCAGCCAGGGCAGCGCAGCTCTCGGTAGTGCAATGAGAACAAGGGACTGTAGGGTTACAGTTACACCCACTAAGTGCTTGGTGGGCCCAGAGGCAGTGAAAGGGTCACTGATCAAGAAAGAGCCTGGTACCCAGTGAGACTTTTAGGGTAGCCAAGCAACCAGTCGGTACAGCAGTCAGGTAGGTCTGGTAGGTCAGCAGTGTAGGGAGAGAGAAAAAGCAGAGGAGAAGAAGAATGTTTTGAGCTGCTTCCGGAACTACAGGTGGTCCGGCTCAAGTTTGAGAGGGGCAGGGAGGTCACTCCAGAGGGAGGAACCTGCAGAAGAGAGAGATCTACCCCCCACTCTCTGTCTGCAGAAGTATCTAACCCATTGAGAGTTGGAGGTAGCTGAGCAAAGGGCTCAAGAACGAAGGTATTTCGTCCATGTCTATGTTCCACTGATTTACTGCATCTTGATTACATCAAGTGGAGCGACCCAAGCTAAAGAGGCACTGCTGGATATTTGTGTTTCCTATTTGACATCCAATTATAGTACGGGCCTATCCGCTCATGCTGGTATTGCTTGACGGGGAGTCATACTCTGCCTTCTCCTTAACCCAATTAGACATTCTCCACAATGCTCATCTTTCCTGAGCTATTTGTGGCCCTGGAGCATTGCATGTATCAGGGTGTCTGCTCCACCTCAGCCACTCCCAACCAAAGCAACAGCCCCAAAAAGGAAGTCCTGGCTGGGCACGGTGTCACCAAAGTGGAAGAAGAGTACCATCCCCACTCTGCCCCCTATTGAGGAATTCAATTAACTGTTACATGATATTGAGGTACTCCTCAATTATCTGGAACCGGACAATACAAATATTGCTGTGCGAAAAGCCAACGGTCTCTGTAAAAATGTTGCAAAGAAACTAAATTAGCCAAAGCACCATAGAAACAAACCAAGCTCTCCCTTTAAACACATCAGAGGCTCCCTGAATTGCAAATTGAACTTTAATTTTATCCAGTCTCAATGCTGACGATCTCCCCCAATTTGAATCACTGCATACTCAAAATCAACAAGGCAGACGTAATTGTATTATGCCATTTGAGATCTTTGCACCTGTTAATGAATTGCCTAATGTAACACTAACAGCCCAAGGATTTAATAAGGCCAACACTCCCTAGCTTTATTTTCCATAGTTAATCTAGAAATTCCCCTCACAAACAGCTTATCTTATCTTAAAGTCCTGTAACCACCTCCTTCTAACTCTAACCCTTCCGACCAGTTTTCTTTCCATTAATAAAGCCTCACATGGGAGGACCCTTCCTGTTAACTCTGTGCACCCTGCTGATCAATCTTAGTTGCCCCCTTGTCCAAGTAGAACATTTCACTTCAAGAGATCTAGCGCTATTATTGATAACCAAGGATCCTTTGCCCTGTGGCAAAATAAGCCAACCGAGACCATATGTTTGTGTGCAAGCAGCCAAGTTGCTGAATCCTTTTCAAAGAGGGCAGAGGTAATGGCTTAGTGGGTCTAGTGACCACATTACAACATAACAACAATAACACCCAGGCCCAGTAGAAAGGGAATCGGTTGGGGCCATCTGTGATACATGCTCGCTGCCTTTTTTAACAGCTAGAGTGCTGGTCAATCTGCAAGTAAAAGAAAGCTGACAAAATTCAGCTTGCCGTCCCCCAACAGTGAGTCTGCTCTTTCCCCATTGCAAAAGGTAATTAGCAGCTACAAATCTGCCCGGTATCAGGTAATAATATCCCTATTTATATGGTTGCTGTATATAATGTTGCCGGGATAAGATTGTGGTGACATTATAGAGGGGACCATATATATAGGGATAGGTGTAGCGGGGGTTGCAGGGGTATCCTCCGTTTCCCTTGAAGAAAAAAAAGGTTTTGGGAGTTGCAGGGTGTCCCCTGCATGTTCCAGCTAATAATGTCCCCGCAAAAAACATCCATTCTCTGATGATTTTTTTGCATGGCATTATTTCTGAGGGGACATTATTACATGGAATCATCTGACCAACCCCCAATCTTTCCACAGATGCAAAAAGAAACAGGAATATTCTCTAATAAATTACATCCTCAGAATCCCCTAGGAAGGGTGCCTTTCGGTGCAGTGATGACCTTGCTATCAGACAACAGCTGCACAGCTGAGATGCCTGAAGCAGCTAAGGCTTCCCCATCAAACTGTCTCTTAATTGCTAATGTCCCTAAATTACCTAAGGGCGTGTAGGGTAATACAACAGGAACACCCTCACTCTGTGCAGGAATATGTGCTTCTCTGATTTTTGTTTGCTAAATTATGGGGAACTAGCTCACGATTATCCTTTTTTTTAATATGGGACACTTTGCCCGGGAAGTACCAGACTTGGTATATTGCCAGCCACTATAAGTTTTCACATTGGTAATACTGATCACCAAATAAGCAAATCACCCAATAATAAGCCACGCACAGTTTCTACAATTCTGCACCAAGGCACTTTATAATCTCTCTGCAGGCTGTGGCATAACATGTAGATGGCAACATAACAATGAATGTTCATTGCATACATGTAAAACACAAGAAGGAAAACATATGAAAATACAGCTTTTACCCTCTGTCAGTGCAGTGCATTTATAATTGCGGTTATCGGCATTAGCCCACTTGGCATCCACCACCCCGATACAATGATTTTCCCTTTCGTTTCCAGTGAATTGAGCTACTCCCTAGAGAACCTGGCAGAATGCGTAACCTTTTAAGTGTGAATGATAAACTTTAGCAGTCCTGCAAAACACTCCACACAGGCAAACACAGTGTCCTTAGAGCAAATGTGTTTGTCTCTACTTTTGTTTATTTGTTCCAATTTGGCATTCCCCAGATTAGTCTATGTCAGCCTGAGAATTTTACCTGCAAGGCGGGATCCTCTTTCATTTTATGGGCTCTCGCCCTCCCCTGATATGCTGTCCCCAGGACTACAGCCAGCTCTCATCCAGCCTGGGTCTAGCTCCATGCAGGACTGCTGTCTCACCTCACAGCTGGGTCAGCACTGTTACACATTTTTTTATTTTCTGTTTTTCTCTCTCTCAACTTCTGGCTCTCTTTACTCCGCCTATGGCCAGCCCCCTGATTTTTTCTTTCTCTAGCTTTTAAGCTCTATTTGATTCCCATCTTTTAGGCAGAAACCTGTGCAGTTCCCTTGGGGACCACTGCAAAAAGTTTAAGACTACAGGAGTAAGCAGTAAACCCAATTGGTAGCAGTCTGCACCACCCAGATTTACCTGGTAGCTGTGGCTGAGCAGTCAGACTTCTCTCAAGAAGAGTTAGGCAGTATATAGAGTATACACAATAGGACTAAAAGCACAGTAGCACAAGCAAACACTGACCAGAGCTTTGGTATAAAAGTATATAATTATATATTTTAAAACACACTTGTAAAAATACACTGGCACTAGTATGTCAAGCAAGTTCAAACACAGTCAGTATAAGTATATACACCTCCCTAGTTAATTATTCGACAAGTCTAGGTTACGACACCACTTATTTAGCAAAACAGAGGTGAGTGCGTAACCGTAGATGGCACTCCAATAATTTGTTTAAAAAGGGAGAGAAAAGGCAGAATAGGAAAATAACACAGTACCAACACTTTTAAGAAACCACAGCAAGTAAAGAAAGGCAGGTTCTACTGTATAGCAAAAAGTTCATAGGTCAGACCCACTCTTGGAGAGAGCAAGGCGGAATGTGCCCAAGATCACAAAGTGGAAATGCACTCAAAGTCTTTGCAGAAAAGTAAAAAGAGGTTGGATCAAGTCAGAAAGGTAAAGTTAACAGGTCCGAGGTCACCCCAGGATAGAGAGTCAAGGATTTACGGGACACCTTGGACAACCTGTTGCAAGGGAGACCAGGCGGGACACAGTACCTGAAATGGTGAGAAAGCTCCAGCGGGGCTTCGTCCAGGGGAAGAGAAGATCTCAACGTGGAGGAAAGCTGGAGGTCGTTGCACTGCCAGGGAAGAAACCAACCGTGGAGTTTCCCGGTTAAAAGGTACAACCCTTTTATTCACGGTAGTGGTGAAGTATGGCTATCCGGCCGCCGGGGTGCTTGGCACGGGCGATTCGACCACGAGACGATCCAGGAAGGTGAAAAAGGAGAACTGGTTGGTCCCATCAGCTCAAAGGTAAGAAGACTCTCCTGGAAGATGATCTCCTCTGTCATCAGGGAAGTGGTGTGTTCATACAGCAGGGCTCCACCAGTGGTGTCGTCGTTGTAGATGGCTCAGCTTCTCCCCTCTTCGGATTCTTTAGGTCCTGTGGCGACTTCTGAAGTTCCAGTCCCCAAAGCCCTGCTTTTATGCAGCAAACCCCCATTCATCAGCCTAGCTGTCACTCAAACATGCTAAGTGGTGAGCCGGGCGGCTCACCACTGGGCCAAAAACACAAGAGTGCGACTTGAGTTGCCAAGGCAACTCAGTCCAGCGTGCCTAATCCCCCCTCCCACCAATCCTGTTGACCCCAGGTAGAGTGGTACCATTTGGAGGGCTTCTGTGGAGAAGCCCGCCAAAAAAGTGGAACAAAGGGCTCGACTTGGGTTAGAGTTTCAGAGGTGAACACAAACACCATTTTAAAACCGAGTCCTGGCAAAAAGACCCAATTGGGGAATAAATATTAAATAAATAACACAGCGGTATCTTTAACATTGCACCAAAAAGTGGTGCGTTTAAAATGAATGGGAAAATCCCATTCGCGTGGTATCCACTGCCACCAGCCAGGAACTCGACAAGGGGGGACTGGACAGTGCCCCCTTGGAAAAAAGACCCAGGGGCAATCGAATTACCCCTACCAGTACTTCCACAATATGATGGTTTGTACTGGTTCTGTTCACAATTTGAGACTAGTAAAGCCAATGGTGACTTTACATGCACTGGGAGACAGTAGTCAGTCCCAGGGTATGGAGTCTACGTTGGGGGTCACTATGACACCCCTGTGTTACTGCACTGAGGGTGCTGTGTAACCCACATACCAAAAACACATGTAGCCCTATGGAGTAAAATACCCCATAGCCCATAAAACACATTACATAGTCAAAGGACATTCTCAAATCATGCCTAAGAGTGGGAGAAAAAAGAGTCTCACTCTTAGCAGGAGAAAAAAATAAACCCCAAAAATCCAGCAAAGCTGCTGGGGGACTCACTAGGTTTGGGAAATTAGCCTTAACAGAGGATTCTCCCTAACACCATCCTGCAACAGATCTATAACCTAAGAAAACCCACTCTGATCTCAATAATTGCTAATATCAGTCTTGTAAATATTAGTCATTAGTAGTATTATTATTTAGTCATGTTAATGGTTGTTAGTACCGTAAACCACACTTTGATATGCAATATCCCAAATCACCCCTCTTTAGTTTGCCCTCAATGCCTCACATCATTACTATGTCACACACCTAACACATGCTGCGACATTAACATAATTTCTAGCGTGGTACACACAACTTCTTACAGATGTCAGTGGTGACACTAAAATTAGCGCATGATTGAAATCTTTGTACTAATTATCCCTAAAACATCCCCCGTTTTTAAGTAAGGACCTGAATAACCAAGGGCTTGTACAGAAACAAGAGTCCTAGTTACACCTCACCAAACCCTGTGATCCTCAAACACAATGGGAGGATGTGTGAGAACATGCATAGTGTTTTTGTTACTTAAAATTAGCTACCATTGTCTATAGCATCTTCATGACATTAAACATGGGAGTGCATGTTTTGCACATATGCTATGCAAATAGTTTTTTTGTTAAAGCATCTTTTTGTACCAGCTTAACAATAAGCTATTAATTCATACATGTATGTGGTCTGTTAAAATCTCAGTAACCAAGTCCTTGTAAGAAAAACAAAATTGATAGTTCAACAGAGACTTAACAAAATGAGCAATAATGGTCTATGCAATCAATAAATACTGTGGGATAAATGGCAGCAAACATCCATACTAAGGATAAGTAGATGTGACTGTCCATACCTAGGGATAAAAATACAACAATTCTTCATAGGACAAGGAAGTTAAAGAAATGGGGATATCATTGAAGAGTTGTAGAGAAGGAATGGAACATGAAATCTCCTTTAGACCAGCAGTGACATTTCCATTACAAGGCCTAATTCTGGCTCGTCAATTGCACAACACATGTCTGTTTGCCAGAGAGGCCTGTGTCCATGTGACAAATTTCACCCCAATCTGGGTCTCTCTTCTCCGGGAATCTTCTTCTGGCTTCTCCCCTCCCTGGTCCCATGGACTCTGGTTCATCCAAGGGCCTCATCCATCACCACCCGGCTCGAGGGCTGCTGGTGAGGGAAATGAGTAAACAGTCTAAAGCAGAAGAGAAACAGGCAGGTTAAGTATCAAGCAAAGTATATATTTTTATAACTCCCCTTTCAATTACCTGGAAACAAATATGTGCATTATACAACATACAAATACAGTATTCATAAACCTGTAAATGTTTCTTTGAATGCATACAGTTCTCAGCCATGCCTTCATACAAACCTGCTTACATGCTCCGCTAGAATCCCATCATCCCTTGTGTGAACTACTTACCTTATTGATATATCAGCGTACCCACCTTGATTTTGATGGAGCAGCTACACCTCTCACACCTTTCTGGCTCCCTGGCCTGTTCTAGCCTTTGACCTCATGTTTCAGGTGGAATGGCTTGATCTGGTTCACATGGACAAATTGTTCCATAGCTAGATCTCCTTCCTTCATCATGATTCTGTAGACAATGGGCACATCCTTGTACACCTTTGTATATGGGCCGCACCAGAATGTCAGGAACTTGCCATTTTTATTTTCGACTTTTGCAAATTTAAACTTAAACACCTAGTTGCCTGCTTCATATCCCTCACAGATGTCTTCCTATCATAGTATGATTTAGTACCCTCAGATGCCCTTTCCAGATTGCGCTGCACAAATGCAAAGGTGTGCTGTAAGTTCTTTCTCAACTACTCCAAATATTCATGAATTGTGGATGCATTTACCAAAACGTGTTCATTGGTCCTGCACAGAAAGTGCTGGGGTAGAACCATTTTCCTACCAGACATGATTTTATGAGGGATATGGCTTGTGGTCTTTGATGGCATTGACCAATGGACATTGGTACCAAAGTGAGACACAAATCCTATCTGAACTCTGCTTCAGCAACACATTATTTCAGAATATCTATTATTGATCTATTGCAACGTTCCAGACCACTGGAAGAAGATGGCTGATAGGACATATGTAGCTTCCTATTCACTCCCAGATGTTACCACATATTGGTCATCACTGCACTAGTCAATTTACTTCCATTGTCTGATTGTATTCTACGTGGCAAACTGAATCTTGAAAATATGTGATTCACTAGCAAAGTAGCCGCTGTTTGTGAACTGCAGTCAGGTGCTGGTATGCACTCCAACCATTTAGACATTAAACAGGTCACTGTCAACATGTATCTGTTTCCCGTGCTGATCTTTTGAATCTGTTCAGTGTAGTACCAGACATGTTTTCATTAATGGTACCATGTGTGTTGGGGGGCAGGCTGAAATTGTGCATACACCAGACATCCCTGAGTATACAACTCCACATCTTGGAAAAACATGTCTATAGGCATATTCCTTTAATATAGCCATGGTTTTCTGTGAACCCCTATGTCCTGCTGTTATAGCATCATGGGCATGATGTAGCATCAAACCTCCAAATGACAAGGGGACCACCCACTGGATTTGACCCAACAGGGATTCTCTAACCAATAGTCCTTTTTGCAATTGGAATCTATTTTTTATTCTTTAACAACACACTCAATCATCTTTCCCCTTGCAGTCCTCCTCTGTAAAGGAGTTTGTTCTGCATCTGACAAATTATTGTAAAACAGACCTAAGATGGGGTCTTCTTCTTGTTCCTTGATGAAGTCCTTGTCAGGGGTTTCAAAACTCCACTTCACCACAGGATGATCAACTGTTCCCTGAGATTTGGAGTGTGTCACCACATCCATTTGGGTTTCACTGAGCAGATGCTCAATGGGAAATAGTTCCCCTATCACTGCCCCAGATCTGGCCAACTGATCTGCTTTGTCATTCCCTTCTTTGTCTTCCCCTGGTGTCTTCACATGGCCTCTTATCTTTCTCGGGTGAATGACCATGTACTTCTCTGAAACAAGATCATAGGTGGCCTGAATCCATGTCTGAGTGGGGTTTTTGCTACATATAACCATTCCTCTCAATTTCCACCCCAGTAAGTATTTTACAAAACTGTTTCGGGCCTAATCAAAATAAGTAACTAAAACTATGGGCCTGATTTATGGAATGTTTTGCACAGTTAAAAGTGACTTTGCACTGCTGAAAAGTAGAATTTTGCACTGCTGACACAAACCCTGATTCATGGAACTGTGGAAAGTGTATTTGTGCAAATGGGAATTTGTTTTTAAAACACTTTAACACATGGAAAAATGGGTTTTCAGCTCTCAATGAAATGACTTCCTGGGGAATATTTTATACATATAATGCCTCACAAGACACAGGGAAGGGATATGTAGTTTCAAATGCTAGCTGTCCCTATCTCGTGAATTAATGGGAGAATTAATTGATTTAATAAGCCAAATATACTAAGGATCTACAAACACACTGGACATTCTTAAATGTTAAATGGCAAAAATAAACAGACATACAACAGATTCTTCCACAGGAAGATAACTTAACTATGCAGGTAAACAAAGGACATTTCAGGAGGAATGTGACTATAATCAACAGGTAAACAAGGGATGATTTTGTTCCCTATGAAATATGACTTCAATGCACAGGTGAACAAATGATTTGTCAATGGGAGATTTACCACAATGCACAGGCAAAGAAAATACTTTTCAATAGGTAAATGACTAAATCTCACAAACAGGTAAGATAGAGGATTGTTTCCTTATGGGGACTCTCTAGGGTAGTGCTTAAAAGATAGGACTTGTTTAATCTATGGCAGGGGAGGTTTATATTTACAAAAGAACAGGGCTTTATGGTCATCAATGGGCACCAGGCCTTCACTGCAGGGACCATAAAAGGCGTCAGTCAATGCCTCTCTATGTCCTCCCAATCAGCTACTCCAGCTCCCTTCACTCCAAGACTAGGCCCACGCCTGCAAGCATAGCTCCAAATTTTGGTCACCTGAGATTTTGTAGAGAGACCCTCATTTGAAGAGGAGTAACCTATTTGTAAGGCAAATGACAACACTGATGTGTCATCCTTCTCACACAACTGATAGGACAGTGATCAGGGGTTCCCTTCCCCCCTGAGAGCCGGTAGGCCCAGAGAATGAGGGAGTGATTTGAGAAGCCAGGGGAGGATACCCCAGCAATCATCTAACAAGGACAGGGAGTTGGATCTGCACTTTGCACATGGAAACCACACATTATGATAAAATGCCCTTTCTCATCAGATCACACCTCATATGCCAGCATTTTCAGGCACTACATTGTTTTGTGAATCAAATGATACAACCTAGAAGTTTGTAGGTTATTCTATGGCGGCGTCATGGTTTTTCCTCCTTTACTCCTCAACTATATCACTGAAAGATATGGCATTTGTTGGGTGGAATACCTATCATCTGTTAAACATTTTCTCAAATATTTATGATGATCATATTTATGCAGGGGACATAACCCATTTTTTTGTACAACTTGATCTGTTGATGTCACCAAATTGTTTTTGGCCCACCAACAGCAGCTCACTGACAGCTTTTCATAAATCCGAACATGAATAGTGTATGATTAATACTTCCCAAGTTATCTCTAAAATAGCATATCTCCTATTATGTGCAATGGGTGTGAAGCTCCGCCCTCACTCTGCCCTCTCCCATAGCAGACATCTGGTTTTTAGCTCTGACGTCAAGAGGGACTCTTTTGTTAAGGTGAGCCTACAGCTTCAAAAGCTAATTGACCATGTTTACAACGGGCTGAGTGCTTTTGGTCATAAAACTTGGTGATCAGGGGAATCCTTCAACTCATTCCCTTGGCAATACAACTTTGAAATCCAGTTGCATGTGTGGGGGATTTACAGCCAGGAATTGAAAATTACTGGTAATGAATTCCCCTCAACCTTTCTTTAGCTGAAATTGCCCTTTTAGCTTGCATTTTAATTTGACCTGAACTCTGGAAATGCAACCCATTAATATATTGAAATATCAATTTAACATTGATTACACGTGGGCAACTTAATCACACTTTTCAAGACTTTGATGCACTTCTGGTTTTACAAAGTGTTACTTAAGGCAAAATTGAAATGTCTTTTGTAGTCCCAGCTGCGGAAAAAGACCTTCATTTGACTGCAGCATTTTAACTCAGTGCAGGCTCCCAACATGTCAGGAACCAAACTCTTATGTTGAAAGTTTTGCACACGTTTTGAGGAGCATGTCTTTACCTGAAAAAGGAAAAGTGGCTTTTGAAGGCAATGCTTTTGATCAAAGTACAAAACTTCATTCTGCAGTGCAAGTGTGCACATAAATGTACACGCTGGATGCTGCTGTTTCTGCCAATATGGTCTGATCTTTTCTAGCCCTTTGCCAAAGTTGAATAATATTTTGCGGCATCCCCAGACTTTACCGCCTGAATTTGCCCCTTTTCATTTTAGGCATTGCCAGGCCTTATTTCCATGTGGATTCACAGTGGACCTTTTATTATGTGGAGCCCTCATACTGACTCCAGCCTATCATTAGGACATACAGGGCTATTTCACCCCACAGGATATTATTGCCTTATAAATGGCAGGCAATTCTGCAACTCTACTGCTGAACACCTCTGAACTTTGAATTTGTGCAAGGCCTAGATCAAAAAGTGGAAGTGAGCACCTTGACACAGGCACTCTCTTATTTAGTTCTCTCAAGTCTGCACACAAATGCCATGTACCAATGGTCTACAGCACACCTACTATGGGTGTATTGGAAGTACTGTGGATGGGTCTAATGATTATTCTGGACTCAATATGTTTTATTATTTCTGCCAAGGATGCTAAACAGTCCAAAGGTAGCCTGTATTGTCACAAAAATGCAGGCTCCCTACCATGTCCATCTATGCAGCAACACGCAAATATGTACGCCCAAAATCATAGGCATCTTTGGCAAATACCTCTTTGAATTCAATACATATTCTCCTCAACTCGTCTTCCTCTGCTTCATTGGTGCAAGCATTTGCAGCTTGAATTTGATCGCATACCATCTTAGAGAATTTTGGGAAATCATCTAAAGGAGGAATCTCAGTGCTTTCTTCTAACTGTGTGGCAGTATCTATTTGAAGAGACGCCAACCCACACATATCTTTACATTTCAGCCTCTACTTCCATTTGCTGTCTTTCCTCTTCGTGCTTATTCACCTGAATCAGGATGCAGTCATCCTCATGACACCATATCACATCATTTGGTTCATAAGTGTAAACTGACTGAATTTTAAAAATCCCATTTAGAAACTAACGACTCCAGAACTTCACCTTTTGAGGTGACCTAACTTTCAGGAACATTGACAATGATTGGGTTGTTTAAGTTTGCAGTGTAGTGTGATTCCTGAATTGCCATCCCTAATGGTGTCCCTTCTTCCATGTGATCATCCTGATATCCTTTGTTATTCACCAGAATTCGAATGGGACATGCCAAATTTCCATCAAAGGTATATTCACGTTCTAACCCCTGATGTCTCATGGATTCATTGAGACCTACAAATGCATCGGACATCTGTTGTCCCTTCCTGTACTTTAATGCTACTGCAATTTGCCTTGTGGATGCAGGGATGGTACTATCATTTTTCACTTGCAACTCAACTGCATATGACCTTATTTGTGCACAATGGTAGGCTTGCCTTTTATTCTCAAATTCAGCTGCCACTCCACCTAGTTTGGAACAAACCATTTGATTCAAGAAATCTATGAATGATGTAATTTCCTAAAATTAATTTGGCATCGGTTCCACTGACAATCCATACATTGTGATGTATTCTTTTGGACCCTATTGTGATTTTCAACATACATTTCCAACAATTCTTTGTCCCAAATAAGGGCCATCTAAACCAAAAATGTGCTATTTTGAAGGTTGGTATTTCTTCACTGTCAAGCATTTGCTAGAACACTTTCTCATTAATACATCTCCTTTCCTGTTCCAGGGCCAAACGTACCTCAATAATTGCTGGATGCCCATTCACATGCACCGTTATCAAGGCTTGACCTTCTTTCATATGCATTTCTGCAATTTTTTATATATACCTTTCCTGATCTGACTCTGAAACCTCACTTTGTTCACAGTCTTCATGACTTCGATAAAACCACAATGTGTTTTCATCTATCTGTGTTTGCCAGTTTTTCTTGGGATCCAAATAAATCTCTAAAGATTGTTTTTCATTTTCTCCTTGCAATTCACCCTGGCACGCAAAAATGGCAGTAACACTAGGTACGTAGCCATTCTGAAGACACTTTCACTGCTCTCTGTGATCTTGCAATGGTATGACACTCTTTTGCATGGCTAACTTAGTTAATCACTTTGTTAGGTTTCAGGGGATTTTTGCGCAAAGACCATACTACCACATTTACCCCATCAATGAGGGGTGACAGTCTCTTAAGGCAATTTTTTCCCAATAGGAACAAGATAACCACCATGGTTGTGACCACCACCTCTTGTCTCAGTCTATGGGTCCCTTCCTTGATGTCAACTTCAGTGGAACCTTCCACTGGTATTTCTTCCCCATTGAAATTATGCACGGGCCATCAATGTGTCTCAATTTCAACATGTCTTGTGGAAGTTTCCCTTCATGTATGCTGTCCAACACATTTTTTAGACATTATAGTTGTCTGTGTGCCTGTATCCACCATCACAAACACATTGCATTTCTTTTTAATGGTCACAGGGGCAAATTACCTGTCTACAAATCCTTCAACTGTGCCAAGAAAGAGTGAATTGTTGCTAATCTCAGGTCATATATTCTTTAGGCCTGCCTGGCTTCTTGAAAAACATAGCAGCATAGGACATGACATTTACCTCCCTTTTTGTCCCTCTCTTTTTCTATTTCTCCGTTTATATTTCTGTCCTGAGAATTCATTTGTAACTTTTCCACTGATTGGCTCCCTTTTTTTTGGGGGGCCACTTGTGCTCTCACACCATTCCTTTTCTGCTTTTTCCACCATCATCTTGATATCCTATACTTACCTCCACTCTGGGTTGTAAATTGCTAGGCAATTCAGTTTGTTCACTTACTGTTGGATCATTGTCATTTGCACTTTCATTGTGGGCAGCCTGGCTGAGTAGTCATGTGTTGCAGTTCTGTGCAATGTCACTCTTGTGACATTCTGCACTTTCTTTAAGCTGCTGTTTTTGCACTGCACACAGTGTTACTATCTGCTCAGCCAATATTTGTACATGTGCCTCTAAGCACTGGAATTTGTCCAGATCCCTAAACTCATTCCTCTGTGCTCTTGGCGGGTACTGGTTAAATTCAAATTGATCAGGCCTGTCTTGGATCCTTTCAGAAGACTGATTTCTGTTTGTGTTTCCCCTGAATTCCTAGGACAGAGGAGTTGGAGAGCATGGACTGATCGTCCTCTGTCCATGGTCTACCTGTGGAGAGGACTGAACATAATGGTGAGAACTATAGGTTACATTTCACCTCTCATTTGGTTGATACTGCTCTCATTGCTGATTTCCATTTTCAATAAACCTATCTACATATCTTGGCCCTCTCTGATTGCCATATACCATTTTAGCAGGGTTAAACCTACTCTGGGCGCCCTATGTCTCGCAGGGCCCATTACACATTTGAGTTTGGATGTTAGTAGACCCTAGTATATCATAGCAAAACCCCACCTTTAGAGACTCGCCAAGATAACTAGGACGAATGTACATGTCTTGCAGGCTGAGATCTATAGATTTCAACACAGTAGCCTGGGTGGGTGGTATTTTTCCTTTCATAGCCACACCCTTCTGGTTATGTGGTGTGTCATTCTTTATTTGAGCCGACTCTAATGGCATGTTTTTCCTGACCTGATTTCTAAAACTGTAAGGGCAGAGTTTTTCATTGTTTGTGCTTTTTTACTCCTTATTTCTACCCTCATGTGAGATCACCTTTTAGACTTTGGTCGCCTGCTCGACAATCCATTTCAAACTCTGGTCTCTGGTAAATTCACAAGCTAGCTGGGAGACCACTTCTTTTTGCAGGACGTAGAAAAAGGTGGTCTTGAATACTACTGAGTCTGTGGCGCAGCTAGTGGCAAAACATGAAAAAGTTATTTTAGGTTTTGCAAGAAAGGGCGCGGCGATTCATCTAATTGTGCTGTCATGGTATATTCTGCTTTTTTGGCATTTTGGATATAGTGATATGAAGAGAATTGTTTCCTAACCTCTCTCTTAAATTCATCCCATTATATATTTTCTTGTTCATTCAAATTTTGTATGATGCTAGCAGAACTCAGTTTCATCGTGAGATGAAAATATCCACCATATTGGGCTTTAGGGATGTCCAGAGTCTGAAATAAATCGACAAAAGACTCCAGATGTTCCTCAATGGAAACATCTGAACCTTTCTTAAAAAAGACTTAATCGGACTCTTAATATTCCTCGTGATTTTTAATGGGCTAGTTTGTGCCTCATATTGACCCCCTTTCCCTACTCTGAGTAAGCAGGCCTGTTCTCGATCATTGGAGAGTAAACATCAACTGGTAAATTTCCCAGGTTGTGGCTTCATCCAGCCTCAGTGAGAGTAATGTGCTGCTGCTCACTGGGATTCAAGAACAGCTCTCGTTTTCTCAGTTTAACTATTAACCCATTCATATCTAAGACATTAATTTAATAATCATGGATTGCTTTCAACTTTCTACCATATTTATACAGCAACCTGAATACCTCATGTTCCAACGACTGGATGTCTTTAGAGTATTGAAAATTGTGTCTGCATAGTGCCTGCACCACTTATAAAGCAAGATCTCTATCTTTTTGAATACCTTCCACAATAGTTTTTAAATGATCAATTTCCCTCTACATTCTACCAACTGCCTCTCATTCTGTGCAACCTTCACATTTATAATGTCATAACTGGTCTGTAATTGTACATTGTGTTTCCCTGTCTCGAATTCAATTCTTAACATTTCCTCATGCATAACTGGAAAGTCACATCGCAATCTTGTAATGATCTCATTATCCTTAGTTTTCAGTTCAATTAGCCTTTGTAAAACAAACCATGCTTTCGAACCAAGAAGTATTACGCAATCAGTTTATGTCTTCCAGTCCTCAGAATTAAAAAGTCTCAATAAAGATGTCTACAAAACAATCCCTTCTGCAAACAATTTCTCAAGACAGTCTTCATTTATCTCTGACACTATTCGCTCTCCCCAACTTGAAATATTTTCAGATGTCCATTTTGCTAAAGCAAACAACTTACAGGCCGATTCATGGAATAATTAGCGCGGCGCAAGTGGCCAAAAACGTGCAAATCGCAGTGGAATAGCGAAAATCGCAGTGCAAGTGCGAAAATCGCACGAAAAGCAGCGCACATCGATTCATGGAAGGCCGTGCGCGAGAAAACCATCGGATGTGCGATAATAAAGTGCGCGGCGCACGTTAGCGCACAGGCCATCTAACTGCGTGCGCCAGGTCAAAGCGAAAATCGCACAGGCCACAGCGAAAATCGCACATAGCGCGGCGCACGCAACAAAAGTAGGCGGAACACGGGGCGTAACACTCGGAATGGGGAACAACTTGCCAAAATGTGGGCGTCACGGGGGAAGTACAGGGTACAAGTGCGCGGAACGCCCACACGCTCGCCTACAACACGTATTCATGGAATAGAATAGGGCAAAAAAGCGCATGCTCAAACCAGCGCACAGGCACAAACACAACCGCCACAAGAAAGCAGGCGGTAGCGTCTCTGCGCCTGTAAGAAATGTGCGCCAAAAGGTGCGGCAAAAAATAGCACCTATATACTGCCATGATGAATGTCCCATACTGTGGCCCTCCAGGACAAATGACGTGCAAAGGGGTACCCACAAACACGGACACCTGCTGACAAAAAATACGTGTGCGTGTATACCGGGGTGCGCGGGAAGTCTCACACGCGAATTGGCAGGGCATGTGAATTCCAGGGGTTTGCGGGAAGTTCCACACGCAATTTGTCAGGGTACGTGGATTACAGGGGTGCGCGGGAAGTTCCACACGCGATTTGGCCGTGTACGTGGATTCCAGGGGTGCGCGGGAAGTTCCACACGCGATTTGGACGGGTACGTGGATTTCAGGGGTGCGCGGGAAGTTCCACACGCGATTTTTCAGGGTACGTGGATTTCAGTGGTGCGCGGGAAGTTCCACACGCGATTTGGCCGTGTACGTGGATTTCAGGGGTGCGCGGGAAGTACCACATGCGATTTGGCCGGGTACGTGGATTTCAGGGGTGTGCGGGAAGTTCCACACGCGATTTGTCAGGGTACGTGGATTTCAGGGGTGCGTGGGAAGTTCCACATGCGATTTGGCTGTGTACGTGGATTTCAGGGGTGCGCGGGAAGACCCACACGCGATTTTGCCAGGTAAGTGGATTTCAGGGGTGCGCGGGAAGTTCCACACGCGATTTGTCAGGGTACGTGGATTTCAGTTGTGCGCGGGAAATTCTACACGCGATTTGGCTGTGTGCTCCCAGGTATTCCCTGTACACCCTCCACGGCCCCTGCAGGCAGCACACACCACAGGGGACTACCCTGCACACCTGCTCATGTCACCCAGCACCCCCACCCCCCAGCATCCAGGGGCACCCTCCACCAGGCCCCCACTCATGTCTCCCACCACCCCCACCCCCCAGCCACCATGGGCAGCCCCCACCAGGCCCCCACTCATGTCTCCCACCCACCGCCACCCCCCAGACACCATGGGCAGCCTCCACCAGGCCCCCACTCATGTCTCCCACCCACCCCCACCCCCAAGCCACCATGGGCAACCCCCACCAGGCCCCCACTGATGTCCGCCATCACCCCCACCCCCCAGCAGTGCAGGGGCACCCTCCACCAGGCCCCCACTCATGTCCCCCTGCACCCCCACCCCCCAGCAGTGCAGGGGCATCCTCCACCAGGCCCCCAGTCATGTCCCCTATCACCCCCACCCCCCAGCAGTGCAGGGGCACCCTCCACCAGGCCCCCACTCATGTACCCCTGCACCCCCACCCCCCAGCAGTGCAGGGGCACCCTCCACCAGGCCCCCACTCATGTCCCCCTGCACCCCCACCATCCAGGGGCACCCTCCACCAGGCCCCCACTCATGTCTCCCACCCACCCCACCCCCCAGCCACCATGGGCAGCCCCCACCAGGCCCCCACTCATGTCTCCCACCCACCCCCACCCCCCAGCCACCATGGGCAGCCCCCACCAGGCCCCCACTCATGTCCCCTATCACCCCCACCCCCCAGCCACCAGGGGCACCCTCCACCAGGCCCCCACTCATGTCTCCCACCACCCCCACCCCGCATCAGTGCAGGGGCAGCCTCCACCAGGCCCCCACTCATGTCTCCCACCACCCCCAGCCACCAGGGGCACCCTTCACCAGGCCCCCACTCATGTCTCCCACCACCCCCACCCCCCAGCAGTGCAGGGGCAGCCTCCACCAGGCCCCCACTCATGTCCCCTATCACCCCCACCCCCCAGCAGTGCAGGGGCACCCTCCACCAGGCCCCCACTCATGGCCCCTATCACCCCCACCCCCCCGCCACCAGGGGCAGCCTCCACCAGGCCCCCACCCATGTCTCCCACCACCCCCACCCCCCAGCAACCATGGGCAGCCCCCACCAGGCCCCCACTCATGTCCCCTATCACCCCCACCCCCCAGCCACCAGGGGCAGCCTCCACCAGGCCCCCACTCATGTCTACCACCACCCCCACCCCACAGCCACCAGGGGCAGCCCCCACCAGGCCCCCACTCATGTCTCCCACCCACCCCCACCCCCCAGCCAACATGGGAAGCCCCCACCAGGCCCCCACTCATGTCTCCCACCCACCCCCACCCCCCAGCCACCATGGGCAGCCTCCACCAGGCCCCCACTCATGTCTCCCACCACCCCCACCCCCCAGCCACCAGGGGCAGCCCCCACCAGGCCCCCACTCATGTCTCCCACCCACCCCCACCCCCCAGCCACCATGGGCAGCCTCCACCAGGCCCCCACTCATGTCCCCCTGCACCCAGGTCCTCACATTCACCAACCATGTGCGTAATGGTCAGCCTCCACAGCCAAAAGGCCCTACCAAGTAACCCATTCACCCACATGGAAATGAAAATTACATGTTACACCCCCAACGTACATAAAGCAAATGAACCCATGTCTGTCACACACAATGGTTGCAAATGAATTTGAAAACACCCAACATGACATGCATGAAACCAATGAGATTATACCACACAGTGAAGTATGAAAACAAAAATGTATTAAAAAAATATGAATGCAAATGAAATGAAACAAACTACAATGCCAATGAAAAAAAGAAAAGGTGCATGTCCGTCCCAAAAAATGAAAAACACCAAATCCAAAAAAAAATGTACTTCAAAGTCACATTAAAAATGAAATCAATCCGACAGAAAAAAAATAAAATCCAAACACCATTGCTCCATGGAGAAGAAAAAATAAAATTAAAAAATAAAACAATCCAATGAAGAACTATGTACAAAATATCCAAGGGTCCATGAGCCCAACTGAACAAAGGAAACCTACAAAAAACCCTAACAAAAATGCAACTATATACAAAAAGTGGAGCTGTGTCCGTGGACTCCAAATCATAAGAATAAACAAATGAAACCTAAAACTAAAGAACTATATACAAAGGCGGCGGGCAAGTCCAGCGGCTCACTCCGTAGTGTTCCGGGCCAGGGCATCATCAAACTCCTCGTCTATGTCCCAGAGGCGGTCCTGTTCCATGGCCCCGAGGGTCCGCACGGACGACGCCATCTGCTCCTCCAACCCCCTGCGGATTGCCTCGAGGCACTCGGCCCGCCTCAGGGCCCTCCGCATGGAGTTCTCCACCCTGACCATCGTGAGCCGCTCCTCTTCCGCCCGCCGCCGCTCCTCACCTACCTGCTGGCCCAATCCCAGCCACACGGAAGACACTTCCTGTCCTGGGTCCTCCTGCCCTCCGGCCGATGCCTGCCCCTCCGATGTTGATGGCCCCGAGCCATGATGCCTCCCACGTTGACTCTGCTGCTGCCTCCGACGCAACTGCCTCTGCCAGCACGACGGCATCCAGGCTGATGGAATCCACCAACGCCGTCGTGCACGTGCCCTGCCTGATGATGCTGGCACATCCTCCATCTGCTGGGGTACAGTTGCTGTGGTGTCCACCCCTGCTTGACCTCCGACTCCCGACTGTGGCAGGGATGGGATCCCCACCGAGCTGGCTGCATAGGTCAGGGCAGGTCCACAGGGGGCCCTGGTGGCATCTGGGCCGGAAGACGGCAAGGAGAACGACTGGCGTATAGCCTCCACAGAGGAGGAGAGGGCCGCCAGATTGGCCGTCACATGCAGGAAACCCCCGAACATGGAAGATCCCAATTGGGCCACGTCGGCATGGTGCTCTTCGTGATGATGTGCGTGCTCCTCCCGGGAAGCACGCACGTCATCACGAATTGCACCCGTGCGCATCGCAACCCCAATCAGGACCTTCTCCATACGGACACGGGTCCCCTCGTCCGCAGGTGGAGGGGAGTCAGGTGACATGGACATCCCCTCTACCTGCGGACGGGCCTGGGACGGGGCAACCCTGCTGGTGCATGGTGGTGCACTCACAGGGTCAGGGACAGCGACATGCACAGGCCCCTCCACGATGACCTGTGCTGCCTCCTGCCCCTGGCCCTGGACTGCACCACTTGCACCAGCAGGGATGCCCCCACCAGGCCCCATGTGTGCCCCTGTGGCGGCCTCCTCCTCCTCTGTGGAAACCACCAACCTGGATGGCTCCTCACCGTCTTCCACCGTAGCAGGCCCCTGTGGGGGCTCACCCACCCCTTCCGCTGCAGCCGTGGGGGCATCCCCGCCGCCTTGCTCCACAGCGCCGTCTCCGCCCTCTTCTTCACTAGCCGCTGCGTAGAGGGAGACAAAGAACACAAGCATCAGGGTACTGTACAATGGTCCCCTAGACAGGAAGCAATAGCAGATGAGTACCACTGTCAAAGTACACTTCCATCATGTCCCTCCACAACACATGGGTCAGTCCAGGCAGAACACACACAGTAACAGGAATGGTGCATGCCATGGACATTTCCATACATGTCCAATGGACTCTTGAAACATACAATGATATGGAACTCACATGCATCATGGGTCATGCCTATCACATGCACACACTTCACCTCAGTCACATCCATCTGGCCCCATACACCCCAAACACAGCGGATACAAGGGTAACTAGGCTGCATCAGTGAATCTGTGCATTGTCACACACATGTGTCATGCATCCATGGCATGCACAAGACACAGACACCCAGGTCAGGCACACAGACATGGCTACCATATATGTACCTGCCATCAGCACCCATCCCTCACCCATGTCCAGGAACAGAGACTGGCATGCTCTCATGTCTAAAATCAGCATAGGGCTCCCCATGTGGCATTTAAACACATGCAACAACCATGTGGTTCACACATCACTGGTCGCACATGCATTACCATGATGTCACTGCACACATACATGCATACATGGCCTATGTCACACATACAGGCAAGTATCAGAGAACCAGCACACCGCAACATGCCCTCTCTCACACAGCAATGCTTGGACACTTACCGCTCAACTCCAGACGGGTCTCCCTCTCAAGGATCTGGGCGTGGAGCGCTGGGCGTACACGTTCCAGGACCATCATCTGGATGGAACTCATGCGGCCCCGGCCCCCCTCCACGAGGCGCCGGGCCTTCACGAGGGTCCTGGACCTCAAGTCCTCCCAGCGCTTCTTGATCTTCTGGACGTCGCGGGTTGCCACCCCCTCCGCGTTGATGGCAACCACACAGTCGGCCCAGATCCTCTCCCGTCCTTCCTTGCTGGCGCGGGACGATCCAAAGAGGGCATCATACTGCCCCAGGACATGCTCCACCAGGACACCAACTTCGGTGGCAGTGAAGCTGGTGCCCCTCTGCCCCTCTGGCCTGGGGTTGACACTGGTGCCAGATGTGGAAGTGCCCGACATGGCAACCCCAGAGGCAGGTGTGGGTGGGCAACTGGGTCCTGGGGCTGGGCTGTGGAGCGATGTAATCCCAGTCGGGAGTCTTCAGTTCCAGCAGGGGTGGACACAGCAACTGGACCCCTGCAGATGGCTGATGTGCAGGCACCAAATGGCAGGGCACGGTGGCAGCAGGCAGGCAGACAGGCAGGCAGCAGCAGATGGCATGTGGGAGGCTGCTCAGGGCACTGGGGGACAGTAATTCGGCCTTCTGGGCAGGAGCGTGGTCTTCCGTGTGTTTTCGCGTGGCCAGCTTGATACGGAGTGATTTGGCACGTGAAAATCCTGCACGTCAGCGTGAAATTCAAGGAAAGGCCCTTAGCGCGTAAGCGCGTCAGCACGCATACGCGATTCTATTGGACCAAAGGCCCTCAGCGCGTAAGCGCGTCTGTGACGTGACCCGCACGGGTGTTTCCCACACAGCACGTGATGACAGAGCACACGTGGAAAGACTGCACGTCAGAGTGTCATCGCGTGTAATTGGACAAAAGTGCGCGTACACGCAATTGGCCTATGTACGTGTATATCAGGGGTGCGCGGGCACTTACACACGCAAGTACGTCAGCGCACCTGTATCCCGGGGTGCGCGGGAATTTCCACACGCTATTGGACTGGGTACTGGATTTCAGGGGTGCACGGGTCACACGCTCGCCTACAACACGCGCAACGCATAAATTTGCGCGCTAACAAAATAACAAGCTCAGACCCAGGATGAACATACCGTTCCTAGCAGCAGTGGGCGTGGGCTAACAAAGGAGGAGGAGGAGGATAGTCAGGGCCAGAATATTCACACCCAGAACCAGCCTTTTCGGGATGCCTGATGACCAGGTGTATGGGAGGTACAGGTTTCCACCTCACATAATACTGGACCTGGTGAGTGAGTGGGAGGATGACCTCACATCACCCACCCTGTGCTCCCAAGCACTCAGCCCCCTGGAGAAGGTCCTCAATGTACTGCACTTCTTAGCCACTGGATCATTTCAGCGGACAAGTGCCATAGTGGGTGGGGTATCACAGGCCACCCAGTCACGCTGCCTACACCAGGTCTTGATCATCACTGCACGCCCATCAGTCCGCAGGCACATACACCTGCCCAGAACACCTGCAGAAAGGCATGCTGCCGCCCTGGATTTTTACGGTGTGGCACGATTCCCCAAAGTGCTGGGTGCCATCGACTGCACCCATGTGGCTCTACGTCCCCCCAGGGCATCAGAGCACATCTATAGGAACCGCAAGCACTGGCATTCCATCAACGTGCAGGTAGTATGTAATGCCAAGGGAATCATCACCTCAGTATATGCCAACTATCCCGGGTCCACCCACGACAGCTTCATTTACCGAATGTCCACCCTAAGCCGGGACCTAGAAGCTGGGCGGCATGGCGATACATGGCTGCTTGGTGAGTATGAATGCCACTGCACATGCATGCATGTCAGATACTGAGCAAGGTCACAACCCCACCAATGATACCAATCACCACCTCCACAGGGGACAGTGCCTACCCTCTCGGCCCCCACATGATGACGCCAATTCGGAACCCCACCACGCCACCCCAGGTAAGATATAACACAGCCCACATTACAAACCGGGGCATAGTGGAGCGCACATTCGGAGTGCTAAAGTCACGCTTTCGCTCCCTTGACCGTTTTGGCGGGCAGCTGTTGTACGCTCCCCCAGTAGTGTGCAGGATCATAGTGGCAGCATGTGTCCGGCACAATGTTGCAACACGCCGGGGCCTGGCCGTGGACATGGTGGTGGCCCCACATCCCCAACCACATGCACAGCCACTGCGCATGGGAGGGGAAAGAGCACGGGGGGAGGCAGCCCGTACGCAGCTAGTGGCTAATTACTTCACATAGAAATCACACTCCTGTGGAGTGCACACTGCCCTGGCACATTCCATCTGACAATCAATGATGACTCAACCTGACACTGATCCTGAATGTCTGGAGAATCAACTGTGAAAACCATATCAGCCTGAGATTGTTCACCTGGAAGTGTTACAATGTGTGCATCCCTACCCACACAGACACCACCAATGCAGTTTTGTGAAGAAACACATTCAAGCAGCTAAAATGAATACCCACTTGCAAAATTCAACAAGAGGACAGTGCCATGTCAGCCAACCCATCCCCAGCACCGCCACACGACACACCGTGCCACGTCATGCTATTTGCAGGTAAACAAAGTAATCCCCACAACATGACACTAGTGTCACAATGTACAGTGCCCCTAATTGAAACTTGCAACACCTGACATGCTCACAGTAATGCAGGACCAACAACAAACTTGAGCAGGTACTACCATTAACATGACATCACAAATGTAATAAATTAGTAGTCTCACCACCTGGAAATGCCTGCACTCCCACCACTACCAACTGTGCAGTGTTGGCGCCATGTAGAGTTGTAGGTGCACTGCTGCCAACATGGACCCCATCTCCAAACTAGAGGGCCTTGTGTAGACATGAGGAAGGGACCTGCAAATTGGGAGGTAGACACAGATGATGAGTTACACATCAATGCAACATGCAGTGTACAACACAACAGCAATATGCACTAGGAATGTATACACAGTATTGACTAGACTACCCACACATGTAGTGGGAGTCCAATGTCACCATGTACGTCAATGTCACTTGGGCACACCCTTTGCAAGCCCATGGAAACGGGAAGCAGGAGGGGTGTGTGTGACTCAAACCCAAGCATCTGAACCAAATACATGACAAGCCTGCATGTGCCCAGCCACAATGCAGCGTATGCCCACAGGAACCACGGAAGGCAACAAATTGTCCCCCAAAAATTGGGAAAAAAATATTAAAAAATAAAAATAAAAATAAAAATTAAAAAAAATCAAAAATGGCCATTGATGGGCCCGGGGGGGTTGGGGAGGCCACCCAGGAGGTCCGAGGACAGGGTGCACACCAAAACCCACCTGTGTGGATCCTGGGAAAAAAAACACCTCCATGGGCTCATGGCCCACATGGCTACCCTATTGTGGGAGTATCACTGCTGTCGCTATTATCACCCTGTGCAGCTGCATCCGGAGGTGGTTGCACTATGGGAGGCAGCCCACGCAAGGCCCTATTCTGCTCCTCCATGGCTGCAAGCATGCGGGTGTGGTAGGTCTCGTTCTGGAGGATGAGTGTGCAGAGGTCCCCATGCAACAACTCACGGGATGCCCGGACCTCCGCTCTCGTTGCCTGCATCTCAGCTGAGAGCGTACGGGTGAGACGCTCCAGCTGCTGTTCTGTCCTTTACTGTGTTGAAGCCTCAAGCTCAACAAGAGTCGTCCTGAGGTGAAGGAGCTCCTGCCTCAGGGCTTCCCTGTGGCCCTGGGACTCTATGGAGATGTTCTCCTGCAGAGTCGCCAGTGCCGCCCGCCTGTCCCTGTTGGACACCAACATGTCCTCCCTGTGTGACTGGCAGATGGAGTCGGTTGCCTGCTGTAGTCGCTCCATCAGCCTTTCAGGGGGGACAATGGAAGTGGGCACCCTATCCATGGCCTGAGCCATCATCTCGGATGATGCTGCCTGTTGGGTTGCCATAAAGTAAATGGATTGCTCCCATGCGGTATTGCCTGGTGGCGTACGGCCACCACGTCGGCGGGCACCACACCTGTCTGGGGCAAGGCGAACTGCGCCTTGCTGTGCCGGCACTGCCTGAGGCTGCAGGACTGCATTCCCCCTCTGATCTGCTGGCCCAGGATCAGATGTCGCGGAGTGTGACCCTGCATCCGTAACCACCAAAGGCGTAGCTGCCAACACTGGCATCCCCATTGAGGGTTCTGACCCTGGTGCAGGTGGGTGGGACAGAACAGAATCCCTCCCTGGAACACTCACCTGCGACGGCACGTAGGTCTCATCATCCGAATCAACACCCGAGTACAGCTCGGGGGAGGTGCAGCCAGAGACACCCCTTGAGAGCACGACCTGCAGCACTTGTGGGTTCTCACCCACCACCACACCACGTCCCTCACTGGTGGTTGGTCGGCCCTCGGACCCCTCCTGGGTCTGCACCATCTCCACAACCCCAGCAGTATCAGGTGTGTCTTCCCCTGCAAAGACATAAAAACAAAGAAATGGAAACAGGCATTAGCACCATGGCACACAATGAGGGCTGAGAAGCAAGAGAACCAGTACTTGATTGACACATGTCCCACATGACTAAAACCCTCCCATGCATGCACCCTCACTGCGTATGAAGGGGAGGCAAATGGCACACATTGATGACACCAAGATGGAAGATGAACACATTTTCTGCATGCTGCCTGGCAGTGGCATCACACATTGGCCTGTGATTGCCAGGTGAAACACACATGCCATCACACAGATGGCATGTACCATTGCTATTGAGTGAAGATGGAGAGGAGGGCAGCACCAATTCATTCAGTCGAGTTCCCGTATGTAATAGCTTTTCTAATTCAAACAGGTCAGATTTTTCACCTGGAGCTGCCAGTCCAAAATGGTCCAATTGCACAGGGACATGTGTGAACAAATGATATCCAGGTAACAAAGTCACTCCACTTTACCATAGCCATGTCAGACATGTGACTAGAGGACTGCGAAATGCCTAGTAAAAGTGGTGGAATGCAAACAATCTGACTGAATGAACAGTGAAAAATAAGCAACAATGTTGTGGCAAGGTGACACTTCAAGAGAAACTGGCGTGCAGTTGGGCTAGATGTCTACTGTTGGCAGAAGGGATACTGCTATGGCCAAATGCAGCTGCGCAGGATGAATTGCATGAAGCACATGGCTGACCCATACGACTCAGGCGCACACACTCTCACCTGGCACTCAAACAGAAGCCCTCACACACACACCATGCACATGGATGACACACACATGCATGTGTACTCACCGGACAATGCCTCGTAATCAGGCAGATCTCCCACGCCTTGGATCTGTTCCTCCGTGACGTAGGTCCCAGCGACTGACTCATGTGGAGTGAGTTCCATGTCTACTACTGGAGACCCACCTCCAGTCACTAGAGTTGCGGCATGACTTGAGGCCAGCTTACTCTTTGCCCTGCGCTTTAGGTCATTCCAGCGCTTATAGCAATCATTGGCTATGCACCTCACGATTCCAAGGGCACTTACGATGTCCGCAACGGTCTGCCAATGTGCCTGGCGTTGTGCAGGTGTGGTCTTGGATCCTGCAACAATGACCATCTCGTTATCATGTGCGGACACATACTCGACAAGTGCATTCAGTTCGTCATCCGTGAAGCTGAGCTTCCTCGATGGGCCGGACTGTGTAGAGTTGTCTGGGGCATCAGCCTGTGCCGGACGAGCACTCTTCCTCTTCCGCTTGGAAGGTGGTGGTGATCCTGAGTGTCCTGCGCCGCTCTGGACACTAGGGGCAGGAGCCCTGGTGGACTCTGTATCAGGAGTGTGCGATTGCACGCTCAGCATGGGAGTTGGTGCAGGCATTGGCTCAAGTGTAATGGTGTCAGGGGGAATGTCAGCAGGATGGACTAGGACCGACACTGTCCTGGCTGGGTGTGTGAGAGCTGGGGTGGATGGAGCCGCAGCTGCCCCTGCAGCCTCTCTGCCCTGCCTACTTGGGGCAGCAGATGACCTGCTGCCCCAGATGCACGTGGCATGATGACATCAACGTGCACAAGCGCACGTGTCATAGGCCTGCTGACCTGGAAGTCAGCCATGGAGTCAGCCAGGTCTGGTGCCACAATGGGCTGGTCCAACAAGGGCTGATCATGGATGGTGTCAGCCACATCAGCCTCAACGGGAGGGGGGGATTATGGGTGCACTTGACTGGTCCTCCACACATGGGGGGACAGGCTCACCCTGCAAGTAACGACCATGTCCCCTACCAGATCCACCACGGCCACCACTTGTGGCTCTTCCACCTTTGCCACCCTTACGGAATCCTCGCCTCCCAGCCATGGCACTGATGTTAATGTGCTTATGGGAGTGGCTGTAAACTATTGTCCTGGGCAATTGGGGGTCAAAGGGGTTGGGTACCAGATGGTAATTGTACCCTAGTGCTCTAGCAAGGCTGAATGTAACCCCTGGGGAAAGATGACGGGTCACGCTACGCACAGGAGCCCCAAAAAAGGGAGATGACGTGCAGCAACCCCTCCTACACCACGTGTGCAGAAAGAAAAACCTGCACTACGCTGTGGCACCCAGTAACACAAGAATGAACGTATGCGTGTCACACGCAGCCTAGAATGACCTCTGAAGGGGTAGGCTACACACGGGCCAAGCACAGATGTTAGATACGTGCGTGACTCACCGTCTGCCAGGTAAAAGAGCGTGAAAAAGGAGCGTGTTTGGTTGGCAACACCCACGCCAAAAGAAGATTTGTACGCTGTCTGAGGAGACAGGACAACAGTAGAAGGGAACACTGTTTGAGAGAACAGGCCCAGGTAAACCAGTAAAAGAGAAAAAAGAGAAAAAGCTGTCAGAGGTAACAGGGAATACGAACTTAAAACGCCGTGAAGTAAATCGCGTGTGAAACGACAAGAAGTACAGAATTCACCCACTCGCTCTCCACGAAAAGCACGTACAAGGAAATGGTGTTCTACACGTACCTTTTATACAGGCTCACACGTCCAGTGTCACTTACGGCTAGGGCTAGGGCCATTTCCACCAATTACACGCTTTGTCACTTCTGCGTGTAGGGCCATTTCCACCAATTACACGCTTTGTCACTGCCGCGTGTACGCGCTAGGCCCATTCCCACCAATTACACGCTTTGACACTCGGACGTGTCTTTAATTTTTTTAACACGCAACATTTTCAAACGTGTGCCCAGTTCAACGTACACGTGACTTCATAGACGCGCATACGCTGGCGACGCGTTTACGCGCTAAGGGCCTTTGGTCCAATGACATTGCATATGCGTGCTGCCGTGCATAAGTGCATGGCCCTTTCCTCGTATTACACGCGGACGTGCAGTTTTTCACGCGCGCTGAAATGCGCATGCACGTCTGTACGCGTCACGTCACAGGGGCGCTTGCGCTTGAGGGGCCTTCTGTCCAATGAAAATGCGTATGCGTGCAGACGCGCTTAGCCGCTAAGGGCCTTTCCTCGAATTACACGCTGACGTGCAGATTTTTCACGTGCCAAATCACTCCGTATCAAGCTGGCCACGCGTATGCACACGGAAGACCACGCTCCTGCCCAGAAGGCCGAACTACTGCCCCCCAGAGCCCCGAGCACGCTCCCACCTGCCATCTGCTGCTGCCTGACTGCCTGCTGGCCACGTGCACTGCCATTTGCTGCCTGCACATCAGCCAGGGGTGCTGTTGCTGTGACCACCCCTGCTGGAACCACCAGACTCCCGACTGGGATTCCATCGCTCCACAGCCCAGCCCCAGGACCCAGTTGCCCACCCACTCCTGCCTCTGGGGTTGTCATGTCGGGGCAAACACCATCTGTGACCACTGACAACCCCCGGCCAGAGAGGCAGAGGGGCACCAGCTTCAGTGCCACCGAAGTTGGTGTCCTGGTGGAGCAAGTCCTGGGGCAGTATGATGCCCTCTTCGGAAGTTCCCGCGCCGACAAGGAAGGACGGACTCGGATCTGGACTGACATCGTGACTGCCATCAACGCGGAGGGGGTGGCAGTCCACGACTTACAACATGTCAGGAAGCGCTGGGAGGACTTCAGGTCCAGGACCCTGAACAAGGCCCGACGCCTCTTGAAGGCAGCGGATGCCAAGGGGCGCCGGGGCCACTTGTCGGAAGAACAGAAAAGGGTCCTGGAACGCATATCCCCAGCGCTCCACGTCCAGGTCCTAGAGAAGCAGACCCGTCTGGAGTCGAGCGGTGAGTGTACATGCATCCTGATTGTGAGCAGTGCGTGTGGTGATTATTTGGTAGTGTGCAGGTTGCACATCTGTTTGTATGGGGTCGAGTATGGCTGGGGGTGTACAGGGCCGTGGGGCTGACACATGCAAGGGCTGTAATGTGTGAGACATGGATGGTGCTTGTGTGTGTAGGCTTGCATGCCAAATGCAGTTGTGTGGGCACACATGTTTGGATGAATGTGTATGTAAGTAGACATGTCCGTGATGTCACGCATGTATGTTGTTTTCGGCTGCATGTATCAGCACTGTGTACATGTGCATGTGTGTGTATTTGACAAGGGTGCAACAGTGATGCAACATGGATGCATGTGACAGCGGTATGTGGAAGCCTGATTGGCAGATGTGACATGGATGCCCGTCTGAACAGTGCGACACTTGGCAGAGGTGTACACATGCATGCAAGTGTGGTGGTGTGTGTACATGTGTGGTGCACTTCCTGTGTTGCATGTGATGTCGGGCTCACCTTTGGCTGCTCATGCTGTTGTATGTGTAGGGATGGTGGTGGCAGATGTGATATGGCTGTGGTATGGCTCATGTGTGCGAGTTGTAATGACATGTGTGTTGGGGATTGTGATGACATGTCTGAGGTTTGCCAATGCCACTCATGTGCAACTGTCATGTGTGTATGTGTCCATTGTACAGTGCCCTGATGCCTGTGTTTTGTTTCTCCCTGTCTGCAGCGTCAACTGATGAAGAGGGCGGAGAAGGTGCTGTGGAGCACAGCGGCGGGGATCCCACTGCCAGCCGGAGATGCAAGGCCCGGCTCCCCCTCCCCTATTGTCATCTCGTCGGGGAGTGAGGAGTCCGGTGCCGCATCCCAGGCCGCAGCTGCCGGGGGGAGGTCCAAGAGGTGGAGGTTGGAGTTGGACTCCTCGGCAGCAGAAGGGGCAGCTGGGACCCCACAGGGCCCAACAGGGGAAGATGGCACAGAGTCATCCAGGTTGGTGGGGGGTTTGGTGGAGGAGGAGGCCGTGCAAGCACCAGAGACGGGGTCTGGAGGTGGGGATCCCACTGGTGCTAGTGGTGCAGTGCAGGACCAGGGACAGGAGGCAGCACAGGCCGCCGCGGAGGTGCCTGTGTGCAATCCTGTCCCCGATCCTATCCCTGCATCATCTTGCACCAGCAGGGATGCCTACGTCCAGACCCGTTTTCAGGCAGGGGATGAGCTGACGTCAACTGGCCTTCCTCTGCCTGCGGACATGGCTATCCAGGTCCGGGTTGAGCCTGTCCTGGCTGGTGTGGTGTTGCGTCAACGGGCCATGCGAGGTGACCTGCAGTCTTTTCATGGGGAGACTGCACGTCATCTTGAATGGCTCGTTGACCAAGTCAGCCTGCTGGGACAGGTCACCCAGGCCGGATTCCTCCGTCTGATGGGGCTTGCTCCGACCCCTTCCTCAACTGGACCCCCTACGCGCCAGTCGTCCTCTGTGCCATCTTCCCACCCATCAGTCACCTGGGTGCCCTGTAGAGCTGTCTCTGGCGGTGCGGCCAGGCTGGTGGAGGAGGCATCACTGCCACAGTCGGGAGTCGGACGTCCAGCAGGGGTGTCCACATCTATGACTGCACCCCAGCCGGGGGAGGATGTGCAGGCAGCAGGAGGCAGTGCACTGGCAGAGGCAGAGCAGCAGCAGCAACATGGTGGAAGCCATGAAGGCTCGGGGCCTTCAACATCGGAGGGGCAGGCATCGGCCGGAGGGCAGGAGGACCCAGGGCAGAGAGTGTCTTCCATGTGGCAGCGGTTGGGCCACGCCATAGATGCGGAGCGGCGGCGGGCGGAAGAGGCGCGGCTCACAATGGTCAGGGCGGAGAACTCCATGCGGAGGGCCCTGAGGCGGGCCGAGTGCCTCGAGGCAATCCGCAGGGGGTTGGAGGAGGACACGGGGTCGTCCCTGCGGACCCTCGGGGCCATGGAACAGGACCGCCTCCGGGACATCGAACAGGAGTTCGATGATGCCCTGGCCCGGAACACCACGGAGTGAGCCGCTGGACTTGCCCGCCTCCTTTGTATATAGTTCTTTAGTTTTAGGTTTCCTTTGTTTGTTCTTATGATTTGGAGTCGACGGACACTGCTCCACTTTTTGTATATAGTTGCATTTTAGTTAGGGTTTTTTGTAGGTTTCCTTTGTTCAGTTGGGCTCATGGACCCTTGGAAGTATTGTACATAGTTCTTCATTGGATTGATTTTATTTTTCATTTGACTTTGGACAACATTTTTTTGGATTAGGATTTGGTGTTTTTATTTTTTTAAACAGACATGCAGCTTATCTTTTTTTCATTGCCATTGTAGTTTGTTTCATTTCTTTTGCATTCTTATTTTTTTTAATACAATTTTGTTTTCATACTTCACTGTGTGGTATCATCTCATTGGTTTCATGCATGTCATGTTGGGTGTTTTCCCATTCAATTGCAACCATTGTGTGTGACGGACATGGGTTCATTAGCTTTATGAACATTGGGGGTGTAACATGTAATTTCCATTTCCATGTGGGTGAATGGGTTACTTGGTAGGGCTTTTTGGCTGTGGAGGCTGACCATAACACACATGATTGGGGATTGTGAGGACCTGGTGGAGGCTGCCATGGTGGCTGGGGGGTGGGGGTGCAGAGGGACATGAGTGGGGGCCTGGTGGGGGCTGCCCATGGTGGCTGGGGGGGTGGGGGTGGTGGGAGACATGTGTGGGGGCCTGGTGGAGGGTGCCCCTGGTGGCTGGGGGGTGGGGGTGGTGGGAGATATGAGTGGGGGCCTGGTGGAGGCTGCCCCTGGTGGCTGGGGGGTGGGGGTGGTGGGAGACATGGGTGGGGGCCTGGTGGAGGGTGCCCCTGCACTGCTGGGGGTGGGGGTGGTGGGAGACATGAGTGGGGGCCTGGTGGAGGGTGCCCCTGCACTGCTGGGGGGTGGGGGTGGTGGGAGACATGAGTGGGGGCCTGGTGGAGGGTGCCCCTGCACTGCTGGCTGGTGGGGGTGATAGGGGACATGAGTGGGGGCCTGGTGGAGGGTGCCCCTGGTGGCGTGGGGGTGGGGGGAGACATGAGTGGGGGCCTGGTGGAGACTGCCCCTGCACTGCTGGGGGGTGGGGGTGGTGGGAGACATGGGTGGGGGCCTGGTGGAGGCTGCCCCTGGTGGCTGGGTGGTGGGGGTGGTGGGAGACATGAGTGGGGGCCTGGTGGAGGCTGCCCCTGGTGGCTGGGGGGTGGGGGTGGTGGGAGACATGAGTGGGGGCCTGGTGGAGGGTGCCCCTGGTGGCTGGGTGGTGGGGGTGGTGGGAGGCATGAGTGTGGGCCTGGTGGAGGGTGCCCCTGGATGCTGGGGGGCGGGGGTGGTGGGAGACATGAGTGGGGGCCTGGCGGAGGGTGTCCCTGCACTGCTGGGGGGCGGGGGTGGTGGGAGACATGAGTGGGGGCCTGGCGGAGGGTGCCCCTGCACTGCTGGGGGGTGGGGGTGGTGGGAGACATGAGTGGGGGCCTGGTGGAGGGTGCCCCTGCACTGCTGGGGGGTGGGGGTGGTGGGAGACATGAGTGGGGGCCTGGTGGAGGGTGCCCCTGCACTGCTGGGGGGTGGGGGTGGTGGGAGACATGAGTGGGGGCCTGTTGGAGGGTGACCCTGCACTGCTGGGGGGTGTGGGTGGTGGGAGACATGAGTGGGGGCCTGGTGGAGGGTGCCCCTGCACTGCTTGGGGGTGGGGGTGGTGGGAGACATGAGTGGGGGCCTGGTTGAGGGTGCCCCTGCACTGCTGGGGGGTGGGGGTGGTGGGAGACATGAGTGGGGGCCTGGTGGAGGGTGCCCCTGCACTGCTGGGGGGTGGGGGTGGTGGGAGACATGAGTGGGGGCCTGGTGGAGGGTGCCCCTGCACTTCTGGGGGGTGGGGGTGGTGGGAGACATGAGTGGGGGCCTGTTGGAGGGTGACCCTGCACTGCTGGGGGGTGGGGGTGGTGGGAGACATGAGTGGGGGCCTGGTGGAGGGTGCCCCTGCACTGCTGGGGGGTGGGGTGGTGGGAGACATGAGTGGGGGCCTGGTGGAGGGTGCCCCTGCACTGCTGGGGGGTGGGGGTGATAGGGGACATGGTTGGGGGCCTGGTGGAGGGTGCCCCTGGTGGCTGGGGAGTGGTGGGAGACATGAGTGGGGGCCTGGTGGAGGCTGCCCCTGCACTGCTGGGGGGTGGGGGTGGTGGGAGACATGGGTGGGGGCCTGGTGGAGGGTGCCCCTGGTGGCTGGGGGGTGGGGTGGTGGGAGACATGAGTGGGGGCCTGGTGGAGGCTGCCCCTGGTGGCTGGGGGGTGGGGGTGGTGGGAGACATGAGTGGGGGCCTGGTGGAGGGTGCCCCTGGTGGCTGGGTGGTGGGGGTGGTGGGAGACATGAGTGTGGGCCTGGTGGAGGGTGCCCCTGGATGCTGGGGGGTGGGGGTGGTGGGAGACATGAGTGGGGGCCTGGTGGAGGGTGCCCCTGCACTGCTGGGGGGTGGGGGTGATAGGGGACATGGGTGGGGGCCTGGTGGAGGGTGCCCCTGGTGGCTGGGGGGTGGGGGTGGTGGGAGACATGAGTGGGGGGGCCTGGTGGAGGCTGCCCCTGCACTGCTGGGGGGTGGGGGTGGTGGGAGAACTGCATTGTTGATCAGTAGTGCAAGGTGACATGTGGGTTGGCTGGGGGTCATGCTCATGGTGGATGGGCTGCCTGCCGGACATAAGCAGGGGTGCAGGGTAGTCCCCCGTGGTGTGGGCTGCCTGCAGGGGCCGTGGATGTTGTGGAGCGTACACCAGGGAGGACCCACACGGCCAATTCACGTGTAGTACTCCCCAGAACCCCTGAAATACACATACCCTGCTGAAATCGCGTGTGGAACTTCCCGCGCACCCCTGAAATACACGTACCCTGCTGAAATCGCGTGTGGAACTTCCCGCGCACTCTGGAATACACGTACCCTGCTGAAATCGTGTGTGGAACTTCCCGCGCACCCATGGAATACACGTACCCTGCTCGCACTGGGCCAATCACGTGTGGAACTTCCCGCGCACCCCTGAAATACACGTACCCTCCTTGCACGGGGCCAATCGCGTGTGGAACTTCCGGCGCACCCATGGAATACACGTACCCTGCTCGCACTGGGCCAATCGCGTGTGGAACTTCCCGCGCACCCCTGAAATACACGTACCCTGCTGAAATCGCGTGTGGAACTTCCCGCGCACCCCTGAAATACACGTACCCTGCTGGAATCGCGTGTGGAACTTCCCGCGCACCCCTGGAATACACGTACCCTGCTGAAATCGCGTGTGGAACTTCCCGCGCACCCATGGAATACACATACCCTGCTCGCACTGGGCCAATCGCGTGTGGAACTTCCCGCGCACCCCTGAAATACACGTACCCTGCTGGAATCGCGCGTGGAACTTCCCGCGCACCCCTGGAATACACGTACCCTGCTGAAATCGCGTGTGGAACTTCCCGCGCACCCATGGAATACAGGTACCCTGCTCGCACTGGGCCAATCGCGTGTGGAACTTCCCGCGCACCACTGAAATACACGTACCCTGCTGGAATCGCGTGTGGAACTTCCCGCGCACCCCTGGAATACACATACCCTGCTGAAATCGCGTGTGGAACTTCCCGCGCACCCATGGAATACACGTACCCTGCTTGCACGGGGCCAAACGCGTGTGGAACTTCCCACGCACCCCTGAAATACACGTTCCCCGCTTGGCGTTTGCTGTTTGCCAGCCCGGTGAACTGGTCCAGGGTTAGCGCAGCCCTTTGCGATGATTTAGCGATTTTGATGGCTTTTCCTTGCGCGAGGGCGTTCTTGGGGGCGTTACTGGCGCTGCTGCAGGGTCGCTGCGATTCTCTGAGCCACGGCTGGTTTGGGAGCCTAAAATCCATGAATACGCTGTGCGCGGAAATCGGTTTTAGCGCACGTGCCTGGCGCAGACAATCGCACGCGGACACTCTGCGCCAGCCGCTTGCGACACTTTTCTGCGAAATCCTATGAATTACCCTGTTAGTTTCTGCGCAAAGATCAGCTTTTTCCATGTCTGTCATATCTGCAATGTATCACTATCACTTTCACACAATGTCACTGAAGCAGTTCAACAAGAAGAAAAAAATTCAAAGTGCACCAAGCACAACTCAGTATGACCATGCTAGAAAGAGGCCACGCCTAGCAACAACACCTAGCCAAAATATTTTAACATTCTCCACCAAATTATGTAGGGAAATATACCTAGAGCACTCTGACTCTGAGCAGAGATATGTGCTTCCCTGATTTTCATTTGCTAAATTATATGGAACTAGCTCAAGATTATGGCTTTTTTTTTAATAAGGTACACTTGGCTAGGGAAGGACCAGATTTGGTGTAATGTCAGGCACACTAAGGGCCTGATTCACAGAGCATTTTTATGGGATTGCTCCATTATAAAACGCTTCTGTGAATCAGGCCCTAAGTTTTATATATACTGATCACCAAAATAAACAAATCACCCAATAATAAGCCACACACAGTTTGTACAATTCTTGCCCAAGGCACTATAAAATCTTTCTGCATACTGTAGCAAAAACACACAGAGAAATATCATAATGTACGCTCATTGAATACCTGTAAAACACAAGAAGGAAAACATAAATAAATACAGCTTTCACCATATGTCTGTGCAATGCATTTATATGTGTGGTTATCAGCATCTGTCCACTTGCCTTTCCCCACCCAAGACAAGGATTTTCCCTTTCATCTCCAGTGAAATTAGTTTCTCCCTAGAGAACTTGCCAGAAAATATATGCCTATTTGTATACGTAACCTTAGACGTGTGAATCATAATCTTTGGCAGTGCTACAAAACACCCCTCCTTCCCAATGAATTTCTCTTTTCGCACTGGCGAACACAGCTTCCTAAGAGCAAATGTGTTTGCGTTTGTTTTGTGTGTTTGTCCTGATTCGGCACTTCCTGGAATTTGGCTCTGAGGTGCCCTGATGAATGAATTATTTTTTTTTATCACTCATACTCACCAATTTCAGCCTGCCAAATTTGCCTGCAAGTCTGGATCCTCTTTCTTTTCCCAGCCACTCTCCCTCTATCGTTCAGCTACCTCCGGGACTACAGCCAGCTCTCATCCAGCCCACATCTAGCTCTCTGCAGGACTGCTGTCTCACCGCGCAGCTGGGCCAGCACTCCTCCAATTTCTTTTCTTTTCTGTTTTCTCTCTCTCCCCTTCTGTCCCTCTTCAATCCTTTTATAGCCAGCCCCTCAATTTCCTCTTACTCCAGCTTTGAGCTCTATTTGCTTCCTCCCCTCTGCATATATTTTCATGAAGATCCATATTGTTTCACCACCCATTTTCATACATTCTGTGATGAGGTCATCAGTCAAACATCAGCTCTCCTTTTAGCCAACACCCAGTAATTTTCCAGTTCTGGTTATTTTCCTTCTTCAATGACCCCTCTACAGCACTTTTCTCCAGCCTGAATGTAATGTGCTACATGGCATCCTGAGATACTCTGTGACTTTTCTGTTTGAACAAAGGAGTTATTCTTTCAAAGCCTATTCTTCTGTGTCATTGAGCTCTGAACCTTCCTTCCACAAAGCACACTGCATTTCAGTTTTCAATTCTCATATTTAATTTCAAGGCCTACACTGTGGTGTGTCTTCATGCACCCCCATCCCGCAATAGATCTATGGCCTAAGCAAACCCACTTACATCTCAATAATTAATAATATTAGTTTTGTTAATATTAGTGATCAATATTGGATGCGAGGATTACATTCAAAACCATCTGCATTGTCCACAAGGCTTTTCTGGGGCCTGGGTCAAAGATACCTTCAGCTATCCCTCTGCAAATATCCCCCCTCCCCCCATTGAGCTCTTCGCTCCTCTACCTCCAACTTCCTCAGGGTCAGTTGTTTTTCAAAGGAACGTGCTGGGGGTAGATCTCTGTCTTCGGCTGGGGCCTCCGTCTGGAACAGCCTCCCTGCCACGCTAAAACTTGAGAACCATCTCTGGTTCCGGAAGCACCTCAAGATCTTCCTCTTTTCTTCTTCCTTCACTCTCCCTCTCCCTTGCTGATCTGTTCTCTGTTCTCTCTTGGCACCGTGGACCTGGACACCCTCTGTCCTCCGGGCCCACGTACCTGCTCACCCTACCACCCGCCCACACTGCCTCTGGGCCACCCCTTGCACTGGGGTCTGCCCCCCCTTTTCTTCCTGCACTTATCAGAAATACCCTGTATGCTGCCTTAAACCTAGCACTTGCAAATTGCTGGCTGAACTACCACTGTTTGTTGCCTTTATTATTTATTTATTGTTATTTATCTGTTTCTCCTCTGCTTCGCACTTTCCACTTCTCCCCCCTCCATGCACTTTTCCCCTCCACTTCTCCCATGCACTTGCACATTCTCAATGTCACTGGGCCTAGTAAGATCGCTCTTTTGTTCTCCCCTGTTTCCCTCCCTTGCCTTGTCGCGCTCTGAAACACTTGTGTACGAGCGTGATAGAAATAAAATATCAATATCAATATCAATTAGTATTTAGTCATGTTAATGGTTCTTAGCACCCTACACCACTCTGTCTTATGCTAAATCTCCCCCTCTTTATTTTGACCTCAAAGCCTCACATCATTACTAAGTCACACACCTAACATGCTGCAACATTAACATAATTTCTAATGTGATACATGCAGAACTCAGATGTCAGTGGCGTCACTAAAATTAAAGCATGGTTGAAATTTGTGAATTGAATTGAATTGATATTTTATTTCTATCTCGCTCATACAACACATGTTTCCGAGCACGACAAGGCAAGGGAGGGGAACAAGGGAGAACAAAACAACGATCTTACTAGGCCCAGTGACATTGAGAATGCGCAAGTGTATGAATTATCCCTACAGTAGTTAGAGAGGACAATCATTCCCTTACCAACAAGGTTATTCACTGTTATGCCATAAACATGGCAGTTTATCTGTCATCAGTGAAGACATAGTAGGACTCCAGATGGTACAAAACCCCTGTTCTCTATAAACAGACAGGATGCAAATGAATGTATAGTGTATAGAGCTTGTGGAGGGCCTTCTTGCTCTGCACTCCCGATCTCTGCCCCTCTGCTGATCTGAAGGTCAATCTGAAGTACTCGTGAATTCTTGGCCTGCTCCGCCCCCTCTCCAAACACCTCCACCAGTCGAAGAACTCAGTTTTAGATTTGAATCCACATAGCATAGAACAGCCTGACAGATTGGGTCAAAGGCTGACTGCATCTGCACCGAAGGACCCCCTCAACAAAACCAATCTTTTCCTCAAGATATTAGAGCTATCTCTTGGAATATTGCAGAAATTCAAAATAAAATGGCGGACCTGGACTGGAATCTGTTCCTGGACCAATTTCAGATCATTTGCAAGCAAGCGACCTGGGCGGCTCAATGTATTTATAGAGTGGGGTGTACCCGTTTTTTGCTTGTTAGTATGGATAGATTCCAGGTTTAATGTTGTCTTAGATTGAATTGATAAATGGTCCAGTGATTTATTGTTTCTTAATTTGCATTTTCTTACCAGTTAAACAATGAATTTGTTTAATATGTATGTCAGAGGAAATTCCCTGGGAAAGAAAATTCCGATTTTCGATATAAACCAGTTTCTTCACAGAATATATTGTTTGGGGATTTTCATAATCAAATAGATCCCCAGTGTGACACAGGCTGTTTGAAAACAGATTAAGATGGCACCTGGGGAAACCCGACCTAGATTGCCCTCAACATAAACCCATTTATGCTCATTCCTAAGCAATAGCCTCCTTTATTGACACTCTGTGGTTTGGTGGTTGCAATGGTCGACTCCCTGGTGATGGAGCTGCTACAGTCACTTTTAGGAGAGGGATTCACTTTAGACGTATGGACAAACATCGTCTTGGAACCATTTTATAGGAACTTTGCCAAATCATTGGCCTGTGCCACCTGGGTAGAGAGTGATCATGACCCTCTTTTCCTTACACTTGACATGAAGTTTTTTTCACCAGATTCTTTTATGGGCACACCCACCCACCACCCTATTACCCCAAGGAGACTAAAATGGGCTGATATTGACTATTTCTCCTTCCATGTATGCTATGATATATGATATGATATGATATATGGCATTTATAACACGCCTATACACCAGTGCTGCACTAATAACAATGTTTGAGATGTGTAAACCTGACTTAGATCATAACCTGCTTTTTATTGAATATCTGTATGAAGGTTAAGCCAATATTGTTTCTCCTTTTGTAATCGAACAGGCTCTGTGGATTACCAATTCAATCAGGAAGCAGAATTCTTGGTATAATAAGGATTGCAGACTGGCAAAGCTTGAAGTATTCACTGAACTTAAATCAACTAAATCCCCTTTAAAGTTACATTGTTCGGCAGAACATACAAAAAAGTAATCTTGCAAAAGAAAAAAGTGTGCAAAGCTTGAATGCTGGGAATTGCTCAACAATGCCGAAGAAAACAGAGATTCTAAAACAATTTGAATCTAATCACTAAGCTATCATCAAGCAATGTTTGTCAATCTTTTATCTCCAAAAAGGACTTGTTCTAACATTTTACTCAACTATATAGCTCTGTTATTGAGAATGAGCCCTGAGGCTTATTGGTCCAGGATTTACGATGAGATCTTCACAAAATCTCAGAAGCGGAGGTTATATTGACCTTGATTCACAAAATGGGGGCAGAGCTCCCGGGCTTGGAAAAAATCTGTTTGGACCTTTTAAAAGAGGAACCAGTTATTTGGAAGTTCATTCTAACATAGGTTTTTAACTGCTTTTATTTCTGCTAATGGTGTTCCAGCAAGCTGGTGGACCACAGATGTAGTCCCAATTTAAAAATAGAATATTTCTTCTATCCCTGAGAACTACAGACTGGTGAGCCTCATAGACACCTTAGCTGAGGTATATGGTAAAAACTGTTTAAACTGGCTAAAAAAATGGGTCTAAGTTTAATGAATTATAACTGATGTTCAAGCTGGTTTTACTCAGGAAATTCACACCACTGACAAGGCTGTTGGCCTTTTATTAATTTTAACCAAATGTGTGATTCTAAAGAAGGAACCATTATACATGGCTTTTATTGATTCTAAAGCAGCCTTTAACTCAGTAAATCTTGATGTACTGTAGTCTATTTTTGTTAAATTGAAAATACCTGTTGATGTTCCAAACCCCATTCAGAGATTACATGAACACAACAGTGAGACTACCATTTGCAGTACCCAGTGGGGTTCATCAAGGGTGAGTATGGCCCTGTTACATTTTCTCCTGCAGATAAACGACAGGTAAACATTACAAATTCCAGCATTGTCGCCCCCACGATAGCCAAAATAAATTGGAATTTTATAATAAGTTGATGATGCAGTCCTTATCTCTAAGAGTAAAAAGGGTGTGCCGGAAACAACCTTCATATTGTGCTTGATTTCTGCAAAGACAGAAGCCTAAGTGTCAACTGTCAAAAAAACATGGTGATACTTTGTCACCCCACACCCCTGTGCAAAGCCATCACCACCCTGGGTGGTGTTATTCTTGAGGAAGAAATCCATCATCATTAACTTGGTATAAGGTTCCAAAACGATGGAAAATTGATAAATTAAAGAGCTAAGAGCAAGCTCATTCACGTCCATTATATATATGCTTTAAACACTTTAAATTGTCATCTGTACATGCGTTCCCCTCCGACAGAACTCGAGTTGGTGAAGTGTTCCCTTGCCCTCCTGTAAAGCGCACTGTCAATCTCCCTACGCCTGGAGGTAGGAATGCAATCCGTGAATGTTCCTTGAATGCAATCCATGAATGTTACTGCACAAAGCAAGCCACTCCCTCATTAGCTACTGTTACATAAGGTGGCCAGGCTAATTTACCAAAAATAAATTCTCTGGGATGTTAGGAACTGACCATGGTGGAAATCATAGATCTGGTTTTCACCATGTATCCACTCTGCTGAGTAGAATAAACTCAACCCATTATTGGGCGAGGAGGCTTGTATTACTGAAGAGGTTCTCAAGGATGTTAAGTGTGAATTACAGTGACCATACTTAGGCATGGAAATATTTTTGACTGCAACCCAGACAGGCTTACCTGCTTACAGTGTGCACAAAACTGATGTTGAATGACGTATTGCTGTTTTTCAACAGCCTTCTGTACACAACGTTTCGTTTGAACGCCTTTCTGGTTGCCGAGTTCTCACACAGATGGTCCACTAACTCCAGCATGTATTGTCCTTATTGCGATGGAAGCAATGACTCCCTCTTGGATTGTGCGAAATATGTACCAATTCACAAAATGTGGCTATTTCCAGTTCTCTTCAAACACCAACCTCGTTCTCCAAGAGATGCGTTTGTTGTTTGCAAAATGAACTATCATAAGGAAGTGGTTTTCGCTGTTGCCAGCTACTTAACTAAAGCATGGCGGGTATGCTCGAAATATCATGTGGCCGAACAATTGGAAACCCATTATAACTGACTGTTTTAAGGGCTTTTACCAGATATATTCTCTGTCTTTGAGGCAAATTCTTATCATATATACAATATATTTGCTTTGTGTTTTTATGTCATAATGTTTCATATATTTCTGTACTTAAACTTTTCTAGGCTTGTTTCCGAAATAAAGTTTTCGATCAAATTAACATAACGTTTCATTACAAACGTATTCAATATCCTATCTGCATAGCAAATCCATTATTTCATCATTACCATTGATAAAGATAAGGCATACTGTTAGCAATACAATTAAATGTTGTTGAACATTAAAAAAAAAAATGTTTCTGTCCATCACTGCAATGCTGTATAATTCCGTGCAACGCATTTCCTAACATGCTACATCTGTATTTTTAAAAATAATGTCAAATTGAATGTTGCACAAAAAGATATATTGTTCTAAATTCACGTTTAATGTTGTTTTCCTAAATCCATGTGCATTTACAGGTTTAGCAGCACACTGGCAGTCCATATTTTAACATTTCTCTACAATTAGACATGATTTGTGTCAAAGAGCCAGTACATGGGATATAAAGAATGACACACTAGACTAATTATCAAAGTTAGCAGTTATGCCTCTGTTAAATGCCATCTGTTGGGTATAGAGCAATCATCTTTCTTTTTGTCATGGCATATTTTGTTTTAAGCTTTCTGTGGTGTCTCCTGTCCAAAGAATCATAGGAAAGAGAGCTTAGTTCACTGACAAAAATACATTTGCAAATCTGAAAGAACATGTTTGAAACACTAACATATTACTAGGGATGATTATTGTTTTAAGTATTGATCTATACGTTGTAAAAGAAGGTTATATCATTTATCTAAATACATTTTAGCAATACTTTGTCATTTTAAAAGTGTCAAAAACATATTTCTATTCTTTACAGCCCCGGTACCTAGTTCTCCATGCTCACATTATTTGTTGGAGTGTAACACACTCTGAAGGCTGATCTTGCTAAAGAATCATCAAGTGATGTGCGCAGACACGTTTGTTGCTAACATTTCAATATATTGTATATAATACCTTTAACAGAAAATCACCCTCTACTACCCCAATAGAAACCTGTGCTCAGGCACTGCTCTCCTACTGGTGATCTCGACCATTAAATCGACAGAATTGGAGGCACCACCTTCTCTGTCCAAGCCCCAACTATCTGGCATTCTATGTCTCTTAGTATCCTAGGCATAGAGGCTCACCTGGCCTTCCGCAGGGCCCTCACGACATGTCTATTCCCCTTGTCACCCTGACTAACCCCATCCTCCCATTTCATCCAGCGGTTCAACTAGGGCTCAAGTCCTAAAATAACGTGGGGGGACTCTGGAGAGCATTGGGAAGTGACCTCACGGGACGTCAATGTGAAATATGCAAACTTCATCCAGACTTGTCGTTCACGATAAAAAAAATAAAAAAAAACACACACACAACAAAAAAGCATTTGCCAAGGGAAGCAATTTTCATATTACATTGCTGCTTGAGCCAGCAGCACCCAATAGAAAAAAGGAGAGAATACATACTGCACATTCAAAACCAAGAAGCCAGGAACAGCGGACAAATCCATATCACACCCAGTGCTTATGGGAGATAGCCCAATGATTTGCACTTAGTTTAATTCTTACAGTAGCCAATATATTGCATTTGGATGGATTTTGAGGGCAGACAATGTATTGAACTTAGTTTTATTTTTAGGGTAACCAATGTATTGCACTTATATGAATTTTGAGGGTAGTCAATTTACAGGATTTAGATTATTTGTAGGGTAGCCAATGCATTGCACACAGATGAGCTCTGAGGGTAACCAATATATCACTTCTAGGCGAACTCCAGAGGAAAGCAAATATATTGCATATAGATTAATATTTTAGGGTAACCAATGTATTGCATATAAATTGATTTTGAAGGTAGCCAATGTATTGCATTGTAGATGATTCCTTGAGGGTAATCAATATACTACCTTTAGATGAACTCTTAAGGGTCAGCCAGTGCTTTTGAATCTAGGTGCATTCCAGCGTGTAGCCAAGACATTGAATCTAGATGAATGTTTAGACTGCAGCCAATACACTTTGCTAGGTGCATTAATATAGCAAATGGGTCGAATTTTCAGCTGCATCTACACCACCAAGAAACCAGCCAGGACGCACATGTACATATCAAACTACACGCTTATCAAAACCAGCTGAAGGCACTGCCATCCACCCGCACGCATCAAATATCAGGCACTACTCTAAGATACATTGCACAACACCTCTGGCATAAGAATGCAGCTATCCCCCATAATATATTTGCTCTAGAAGCACACATGACTCTCCTCCCCTTGCATACTCTCCGCACTACCACTCAGCACCCATCCACTAAATGCACCGCCCTAAGACATATTGCAGAACACCCCCACCCTAAGAAGGCAGCTATATGCCAAAACATAAATTCAGTATATCTGCACATATACCTGTTTTCTCCTGCTCTTCCACGCTCTCCAGACTACTTCTCAGTACCCATCCACTACATACACTACTTTAAGACACTTTGCACAACACCTCTGTCATAATAATGCAGCTATTCCCCACAATAAATATTTGGTCTAGGAGCACACATAAGGTCTCCCCTGCTCTCGTATACTCCCCAAGCTACCTCTCAGCACCCATCCACATGCCAGCCCGACGTGGGTGGCTGGCAGGGACTTGGCCACCCCTACCTACCTTTGTATTGGCTAAAATGCACACATACATTCTAAACCTTTCAGACTACTTTCCCATACCTGGAATTGTGTCCCCCGCACGCCTTCAACCTACTGCGCTTTGGGACCATACCAATGGTGAAAGGCGCTATACAAATGATAATTACACTATATTACATTACATTACATATGCACTTCCCCTTATTTTCAGATCAGTCTCCATTGACGTTTAAAAAAAAAAGGCAAATAAAGGAGGTGATCTGGGTCCCTCTTGCAGGCTCTATGAAAGAAATGGGACCATCAAAAGCATCCTTTTATTTAGCAAAGTAATTTACCTTCAGGTAGCGTTAATTCCCGTGGTTGTGTACTCTGTATGGTGGTGTTAGCAGTAAAAGTTTGACTATAGATGGTACCCTAATTGTGTAAATTCTGCATGGGTCAATTGACTGTTGCTTTAGCATTGAGAAGTACTTTAGAATCTGGGCAAATAAATGAACTCAATCTTTTAAAGTGCTCCGTCATTACTACAGCTCCTATATGATGCTCTAACCACTAATCTAATTATCACGCATAGCTGTCTCTCCATCTGCTCCGAAGATATCTAACCTAACCATTCCTCATTGGCACAGTTTGGGGTCATCCTACCACAGGTGGAGACTTCACCTGACATCTTCTCGTGGCATCTCTCTTTTTGTACCTTCGACATCCAGTACTCTCCTATCATGCTTCAGTGGTCAGATCAAATTGCAGAGTCTGCCGCCCTGGCTCCACTGCCTCCTCAGTGTGTATATTGCCTTCCCCCTGTGCACCTTTTCTGGGCATTTGTTTTATTTTCGATCATCATTCCTCCTGAGTGCTTCAGATGTCACGGTGCGACCCCCCCCCCCCAGTGTCACTAGGAAGATCCACCTGTTCATTAATGTATTTCCTTTGTAGGTTTATGTTTCCTCCCATTTCTTGTTACACGGGAACCCCCCATGACCTCCTCTTTGTGTCCTTCTATTTTCTCATCATGTTACAACTGATAGTTTATTCTGTTTTTATGTGTCAATATTCCCCCTCCCCCACACACATCCACCAGTTTTTCTTGTACATCCTCAATGCCTCAAAATGGGTGGGCTGAAAGTTCACTGCAGTACCTTGACTCAATCCCATTGGCTCCAATAACGAGTACGGTGGGCTTTATGAAACAGATCCCACCATACCACAAATCCCTGTTTGTTTTCTGAAACCAGTGTGTGTTTAATCATTTGAAATCACAGTCGAGTTCGAAGAATCCACTGGGGGCTGCTTGGGATGTGTTACAGCTTTTCTAAGAAAACCTGATGAGCCACATCCCTGTTTGTATTCTTCATTGAGTAGTCCTACATTTCTGTTCAGTAGCCCATTATTTCACTGATTTTGGTTAAAGAATTGGTTTTGGGCATATGATACCACCCCAGCTCCACATTACCTAGAACATCTTAAAATGTAATGTCTTCCTGCCTCGACTTTCCTTGCAGTATGCTCTGTGTGTGGTCGCTAACACGGTGTATTTTAGATGGTGATGCTAAGGTTTACATTTTTTTAAAGTCCAATCCCTCCCACACAGAACATCCTTTGTTTAAGCTTTTGGCCTGAGGGCCACTAGCTATTGTTTTTAAAGAAAAAAAATGTATTAACTGTTGATACAGTATTTTATCACATAATCCAGGTGAACCTGAAGACCATTTCTGGCAAGCATCACTTAATCACATATCAGATATTATCAATTGTATGTATGTCTCTTTGCAAAGTCTAGAATGTGTAGGTTCTTCAAGGGGATACTAAATCAATGTTTTCTGATTTTTATCTGATAGCTTGCTGTGCATCCTGAATAGCAAAGTATCACAGCCATAATTATTCTTGTATACATCTGAGAGCTGCTAACGCCTATGAATGGTTTGCACACAGATGATGTAGACCGTAAGGTTCTGCTGCTACAAGCAAGACATCTTCTGTATGTAAATCTCACCTGAAAAATGTCGCCAGGTAGATGATTTTTATATTTCGTACTTCTAAAGCACTTTTCTAACATATTCTATTACTGGTGTTATTTATTTTTCTATATTCCAGTCCTAAAATATTGTAGTCTGGATGTATTTTTGAGTAACTATTGTCCCCCTGGCAAAATTTTCCATGGTGAGAGTTTCACTCTATACTGTGAGACCCTTCTTAGAAAGAGGCTATGCCCTGAGTAGGGAAAACAGAACATCACGAGCCAAAACAAAGCTCTGCCTTGTTCTAAGTATGGCAGTATATCACATGGGTCGCTCGTGACCGGACAGCACATACCTATTTACAAATGTGGGACCCACCGGAAATAAAGTGAATATGTCATATGTTTAGAATAGATGGTGATGTGCCAGGAAGTCTGGATTAGCAAATGAGAAATGGGAGACTTTGGTTCTTGCACTTAACAGTAAATATTCACCATTGTTCTGAGCATTAATAGTTAAAAACATGAGGTCGCAGAGTTAGAGTGGGTGGAGGAACTAGGAAAACATGGGTTCCATTTTTGAGTGCACTATGTTGTCAAGTTGTGGAGGGGGATTATGATTGTTCCAGTAGTTGTCAGGCTTGTTGGCAAGCTAGTGTAGATGATGCCATCTTAGATACAATAACCCGTGAGGAGGTCTTAATGGTTCTCAGGTGACAACACTTTTTCAAGAGACCTGGGGGGGGACTGGATCCCCAATGACATGTTCTCTGTACTGTAGGATTCTGGTTGCCACATCTTACTTCATTCTTTAATGCTATTTTTAGAGAAAAATTATTACAAATAGTTGGAAAAGGGGGCTTATCCCAATCTACAAAAATGGGGACCAATATAGCTCAACCACGCATAGGCTAATCACTCTCCTCGATGGTCCCTCTTAAATGTGTTCAGGGCTCCTTCTGAGAAGGTTATTAGACTGGGTGACTTTGAACAGAATCTCTTTGCACACCCTGCTGGGATTTAGAAAGGGCAGTTGGTTGTTGCACTAGGGTCTACGTTTACATTTTCTTCTGGGGAGGTACTTCTTTAGCCTGGTGGTGATGACATGGCTTTCATAGACTTGCCATGCTCTTCTGACCACAATGTCAACCACAGCCTCTGTAGCGACTTGGCGTATTTGGGTATGCCCTGCCGTTTATTGAATATATATTGAAAGCACTGCACTTTTGGAACAGTGCTAGAGTTCAAAGTTTGACTAATGGAGAGCTGACAAGGAAGTTAGAGATTAGTTAGGGGTGTGGCATGGATGTTTGCTGCCCCCTCTTGCTTAACCTAGTACTAATTCTCAGCTATGTTGACAATGCTGTTCTCTGGGATAGAATCCTGGAGGCTCTGTAGATTCTTGGTGATGGTAATGGGGTTACCGCTGCATTTGAGGGTCAGTCCAATCATGATTCTGGTGTGTTTACACCCAGCTCAGAGCTGGTGGTAAACATGGCGGAAAAAATGCCGATTTTTGGCACAATTACTGCATGTTTTTTGTGCCAAAAATAACAGGGAATAACGTTAACCGCCCAACATGTGATCCGGCAGTAATACCGGCAGACGGGTGGGCGGTAACGGAAATAAAGTTGGGCGTTATCCCAGTCAGGATACCGCCCAACTCGTGATGAGGCCCATAATGTGAATGTGTCTCTAAATAGAGACATATTTTGAAGGTGATCTAGTCCAACGGTGAACAATTACTTCAATGCTCAATGTTTGATTACCTGGGCATTAGATTTAATGATAGGTGTAACTGAAATGATAACCTTGGCATGCAATCTGCCAAGATTATTCCAAACATTGGGGAGATATTCAGGATCATTGTAAACATAAGCTCTCCTTCTGTAAACAATATCCTCCCCATTTATAAAGCAATAGCAGTCACAACCAGGTGCTATGCGTGTGAAATTTCACGAGTCCACAAGGTACACAATCATTTTAACTGCCAACTACTAGGATTCTGTCTTACAGCCTTTTCCTACATTACTCACTTGGAAGTCGGTCTAGATTACCTCTTCAAGCAGCTAATTGTGCAACCTCTTTTTGTCTGGTTGCATATCTGCGATAATGAATACATGGAGTTCAGTAAATTCTTGTCCGATAACTTGGGGAATATGCTAGATAGTGATCATATACCATGGCTATGCTGTGTTAAGAAGTATTTAGGGCCTGATTCACAGAACATTTACCTATGGGATTGCGCCATTAGAAAATGCTTCTGTGAACCGGGCCCTTAGTGTCCATAGACCTGTGTGCATGGTTTGAATACTCAAAAACTATTGGAAAGGAATATGAAAAGATTATTCAAGTACAGGATAATGGACGCCATAGTGCACAGAAGGGAGGATGCAATGTTGAGGTTCAGAGCAGTTAGGAATTTTTTACCCTATGCTCTTGGGAACGGGTATACTGACTATCTGGAGTTTGTTTCCAAAAAGACTCATTAGGCCTCATTAAAAGTTTGCCGGTCCGGGAAATACGGTACCGGTAAGCTTGCCGGTACCATAGTTCCTGCACCGGCAAACTACGAGTTGTGCTCGCGGGTGCCTTTCTGCCCACCACGTCTGACCTATTTTACGGTGCCCAGGAATAGGCAAATAGCGGGTCCGGCAATGCCATAATGACATGGTTATTGCACATTCCTGGGCGCCGGAATAAAAAAATACGGGCGGCAGCCTCCTAATGAGGCCCATTGTGGTATTTTGTTACACATGACATTCAATATTCTTGCATTGGTCTGAGTGAGGGCCATTTGTCAAAGAATGTAGAACATGATGGAGTCAGCTTTGTTTCAGTGTGGTCAACAAGACCCCTTGTGCATTTTTGTTCTGTTGTCTCTATAGTTCGCCATGGAACATTATTCAAGTTTAATTATCTGTGACATGGCTATAAGGTGTTATAGGTTTTGCTTTGAATATTCTGTTAACATCAGATGATCCACTGTTGGCATACATCCTGGCATGTTTTGCATTAGCAGTCTGGCAGGTCAGGGAACGATCCCTTGCTAACTAATTGTGAAATTGGTTAAACAGATACTCAGGCACTAGAACTGGGGATGTAGAGATTGTCTTAAATTAATTATCATTGGACCTTCTTAGAAGTATTATTATATGGATGTGTATCTGTTGTTATAATTATCCACTAGTTATTATTTTGTGTGCTCTATATGTGTGTATTGTATCTGATTGTATTGTTATGTATTTTGCTGATTTTCATTGCAAGTTGGACATGTGATTCCACTAGTGTTGCATCAAGGTTTAAGGATTTTTCATGAGGAAGCATGCTGTTCAAATGTAAATAACTAAATGTATCACATCAATGTATAATCCACCTTTTTGTCTAAAACCCCATTTGTCACAGGGCAGGGATACTCTGCTGGTTTCTTTACAGTCTGTTTCTCTACAGTTGTAAATAAATAAACTGCCTGCCACCTGCTGCTTACAATTACGCGTGTCGAATGCTGTTCTTGCTTTCATAGCTAGCTCACTGTTGACGTATAGATGAACTGGTGCGCATGCCAGCCGCCAGCCTTGCATGGCTCCTGTGTCTATTTGATAGTTTTCCAATCTTTCTCTATCTTACCTGTGCTAGTTGATGGAGTGCACAAGGTGATGGGTCGTCCTTCCCACCACCAGTTTCTTGCAGACTAGGAGGTCTGTAGGGAAGATTATAGAACGAACGTCAAATCAGATGTTATAGCTTGAATGATTTCAAACATTAGAAACTGTTCTATGAGTCAAATCTCAGTTTGTTCATGCATTTGTTTAAAGCAAAGAAATGCTTACAGGTGTATCAGGGACGTCATTTAGGGGTCGCCAGAGGTCGCACATTCAACCTCTTAGGTTTCCCTTGAAACCTATGTGGTCTCCCTTGCGACCTCCAAAAAAAAGAAAACACTTTTTTTTTTTTTGTAATGCAAGCTCCTAGGCTGTGGCCAGCACCATGTGGCTCTTTACTTCTGGAGTGGCTTGCTTTCTTGTTCAGGCCCCTGAAAAAAAAGAAGAAAAATAATAACGGGAGTGCCATAAATCAAACACTTTCAGCACTGACCCTAAATAAGAAAGAATAGAAATTCCAAATAATGTGTCTTTCTGGAATTCTATACAATAATTGCTAGACTCATTAAACGTTTATTTCTGGCACACTTCAGGGGATGAGTCACTGATTTAGTCTGTTCTTAAACGCCTCAGCTCAGACTTTCATCCTTCTGAGGTGGATAAATGAGTACCAACACAGGTTGGGTGATATTGGGTGTATTTTTTTTATATATAAAGCGCTTAAGCGTAAGTGCTATATAATAACACATCACTATCATTTGGTCATGGACGTCTGCTTGCATTCACAGTAATTTGATAATATGGGCCTATACACACTGATCTTAACGATACATATGGCGATATTATAGTGATATCGTAACCATATTTTTCATAGTGTGCAATGCTAATTGATGCCACTTCCTGCTTTGTCAATGGTTGTAAGGCTGTGTTCCATCGCTTCCTGCGATATCACTTCAGGGTGGGGTAAATTACATCACTTCCTGTGATTTCATCAGGGGTCAAGGGTCGTGTGATATCACTTCTGCTACCCCTGGCATTTTGGTGAAATGACATCCCTGAAGTGTATTGCTGATGGGAGCCTCTCAAAAAGGATGCTCATAAATACTGGCCTATCTGCTATTCTTAAACATGTCAAAGTATGTAGTTGTATAGAATTGCCCTTGAGGCAATGAAGTCGGCAACTTAGTGTGGTAGAATGGCAATGGTAACGTGCCAACAATTGGATCCTTTGACAGACAAAAGGGAATAAGTTTGAAGATGTGAATCTTCCCCTTTCTTTTCTTTCCCAACCACTGCATCTGAAGTTTGCCAGTCAGCCTACATATACTTAAGAATCTATTTTCACAAGCTAAAAAGGAGAAGGCTGCATATTCCAGAATGAATTGAGATGTGAGTACAGTATTCAATTTCAACACAAACTATTAGGCTATTTAAATAAAAGGCATCTACTTTGCTCTTTTAGAATACCTCTTTTTGTCAAATTATTCATACCTATGGACTTTTTGAAGTGACATTTCCCAAGCATGCATCCCCATTAGGTTTCAGTCCATTCCACACTCCTGCTTCCCATGCAGGTTTTATCAATTTTGATCTTGCCAACTTAATCAGATACACAGTGGATGTAGAAGTGTGGAAATCTTGGATCAGTGACAACATTTCATGTGGCCATCTTGAACCAACCCCATCTCCAGCCGAAGGCCACAAGAGGTTACTCTCGGAAAACAAATCAGGAAGAAATAGCCTCTTCCCAGCAACACCAGGGACAATATCAGAGAGACCAACCATGATGGACTGGGCGATCAGGTGACAAGAACGGTTGTCATTCCTTCTGGTTTTTGGCTGCACTTTGTGCCTGGAACTTCACTGTCAGTGGAGTTCTTGGATTGATGACTGACATCACTTCCTGTGGACATCCCAGATTGATGACACTGATGGACTAAGCAATCAGGTGACAAGAGGGTATGTCATCCCTTCTGAACTTCCTAGGGGGATCCAGCAAGGGGCGTCCCAGTGAAGAGCGGATCAGTGAAGGGAGAAGACCAGCCATTGACCAGCATCTTTGCCTCTTAGCCTATGAGCATTTTCTTTTATCTTTCTCCCTGTTTCACTTGTGAGTACACCAAGCTTTCTAGATACTGTACTGTTCTGTCCCTCCCTCCACACTGTGCTGTATCACTGAGCAAGAGAGGAGCCCTGCCCTTGTAAAACCTCAAAAGTGGACAACAAAGGTCAATCTGGTGACTCAATGTCAGAAATCAATTCCAGCAACATCCATTATTATTGCCTACACAACGAGGTTCTAGAAATCTCTCAATACACCTATTCATACACCATACCATAATTATTAAAAAATATTGATTTTTTACAAATACATGCATTCTTTAAAATACATAAACAAATGATACAGTACTTAACATGGATCATTAGGTGTATAAATCACAGGCATAGGTGTTGTAAAATGCAACACTCCAAACAATGATGTTTCACTATGCCATAAAGTGCATAGTGTATTAAAGTGCAAAACAGTTTTGAGCGCAGCACATGTTGAATGAACTGTATGATAGAAAAAGTGTCAATGCGTCTCACAATCTGACTATATATTCAGCCTGACTTCATATTACCATCGCTTAATGAAGGCATAGAAAGTTGGCATTGATGTTAATCCCACTTTGACACACCTGTGTAACACATACAGATCTTACATGCCAAGCCACTCTATAACCCTTTAAGGGTGACAATTTCCCTATGGGATGGAGACCTTCACACTGTTGATGTAGGACATTGAAATGTCGACACTATGTGTTTTGGCCCATGATGGTCAGAATACCTTCACCCATATTGTTTCTTCAAGAAAAGTTACAAAGGGCCTTCATCAGGATGAACAGATTTGTAATACCTTTAATACATTCAATTGTATGTGAATAGTCACTATTTTAAACCCAAATAGCAACTGACCTTACATGGTGTTAGAGTACAGGGCTTTCTAAACATGTGTATGCCACCTAGTATTACTCCCAGGTTTAGACACTGCCACCTTCTCAGAGTTGAGGGACACAAGTATTTAATTCTCCCCAGGGCTGTGTGAGATAAAATTGCCCATCAAATTTGATCATACTGACTTTTAACTAATGAAGATGTGAAATCACCCAACGTGTCATTCTGCTGGGACAAAGCCCAGTGAATGAGTGTAATTACTCACCTAAAGCACTAGATAACATGGGTCATCCATGTAGGCTGCACATTTCTCACCCACAGTTGTGTCGCAAACATGTCCACATCTTCTTAGCATCCAAATCAGGAACACCTACTACCAACAAAAAAGACACTCTATTCTATAGACAGCAATTTAATCGCTATTAAGTCTGCCTACTGGCGCTTATTTAAAGCTCACAAATGAACTCCTAGTGTGCAAAAAGCTCCATCGACCATTCAACAATGTTAGATTACTAAAACGCACCGGGTATATAGTAAGTTCACTGTTCAACAACGAGCGGATTCATCATCTCCCTCCCACTTACAAATACAGACTATCAATTCCTCACGCAACCCAAAACAACTCACCAGAACATCCGTGACTCAATCATGACAATGCCCGCAGGAAATTCTGCTTCTCACATGTAAACCCTGTCCCGGTGTCAACATTTTACATTTAAACTCTCTGGTTCATGCGACGTAATCATAACATTTCCCCTGCATCCTCCCAGACACAGCAGGTGAAGAATGTATGTATTTATTTATATATAGGGTGCCGGAAACCCGCAGGTATCAGAGCGCAATGACATAAACACAGGACAACAGAGCAGAATGGGACGCAGGTGACAGATGGCCAGTCAAAGGGAGTATTTAGTGGAATAGGAAGGTTTTCAGTTGTTTGCGAAAACAGTTTAGGTCTTTTTGCGAACTTATATTCACAGGGAGGAAATTCCATGTTTTGGCTGCTCGGACCAGCAAGTATGTTGCCAGACTGCTCGCTCATAGGCTTGGGTCTTGACCATAGCTAACGTGGAAGACGGCAGTGTTCTTGTGGGTTTGTACATGGTCACAAGCTTTTTGATGTATCGACAAGCATTGCCCTATAAGGACTTATGTACAGGCATGGCAGTTTTAAATTATAATTGTGCGGTGATGTGTAGCCAGTGCAGGTCTTGTCGGCTATGGGAGAAAAACGGGGTGTCACACCAAAATGATTGACGCCTCGTTTCTATCAATATGGATTGTACTCCATGGCAGAGCAAGTGACTGTTATAAATTTGAAGGAAACCCACGTGCCTTTCCTGAATGTAATTATGGGTATCCCGTCTCTAAAAAAATATATAAATGCAGAATCCCTGTATATATGCTGGACCCTGCTCCAAAGCCTGGGTCTAAAGCTCATGTCTTTCCCTGTGGAGCATCACTACAACAGGATCTGCCTATGAACACCCAGGCTTCAACAATGTCACGGAGGTCTGCATTAAGATCTAGTGGACAGAGATCCACTTCCTAGATGGCCACCGTGTAGCCTCTCCACCCTGCTTGCATCCAAACTCCTTTGGAGGCACACAACAGCATGCTGCGACCCGATTGGGTTACTACTTCAATAAATGGAGAACCTCCTCAGAACCGGGAGGCAAAGCCAGGCCCTGCTCCAAGGCCCGGGATTAGGGCTCCTGTCTTGCCCTGTCTTGTCATCGATGCCGACCCAACTGACGGGCATACCATTCACAGCCCATCAGTGGAAGCTGCTAGCTCTCATTCCAAAGAGACAGCCATATGTGCACCATGTCTACTTGCAGCCGTTCCTAGGTAAAAGGCACTTCAGCTCCTCAAATATACTCTTTAGAACGCTGTGTGACGGTAATGCCTGTGGGCTGTCCTGACTCTTGTATTTACTCAACTCTCCCCTATCCAGTGACCCTGTTTTGAGGGGATTCCTGTGTGTTCACTGCTACTTTTCGAACCCTCCAACAACCTCCCGTGCCACCAATCACTGTCCGGCATGGTTTGCAGTGGAACGGTGCCCCGACACACATACCTCCCTCCACAAGCATTGCAACTCTTGCAACTGGCCCTCGCTCACAGGTGACACCCTCTGCGGGAGGCAACTGCCGTCCGGGAGCTGTAACATTTTGTATTGCAGATTCACGGAACAATCATAATGACTTTTGACTTCCCTTCTTAACCCTTACTCGAAATCCCTAACCTTCCCTCTATGCTTACTGCTTATTTTCCACTAGGTTGCGGAGCCCTTATTGTGCAGCAGCCTCTTTGATGTTGCCCCTCTTCCCATGAGGTGAGGCTTTGCCAGTCCCTGTAATTGTACCTATTTCACTCATATGGTGGCCGATGTAGCCCCCATAACATGAGGTGAGGCTTTGCCAGTCCGTGTAATTTGTACCTATCATAACTCATATGCTGTCTGATGTAGCCCCCGTAACATGAGGTGAGGCCTTGCCAGTCTGCTCGCACACACTATTGTATGTCTGTAACCATATGCATTTTCTTGCACTGAACCAAACTATCATGGACTTTCTGTAACTAGCGCCTATATGCCTGGCTTTGCAAGCTGAAATAAATGCAAAATAATATATAGATACATAAATAAATATACAAACTATTTGCCTCAATATCTACAGGCACATTCAAAGAGCCACATTGAGTGACTATTTAAAATGCAGAAAACCACATTATACATTTTGAAATGTACTGCATCACAATGCCACACACTCCTCCGGAGTCATAAGTATACAGGCTGCCTGCCCAGTGTTATAGTCAGTTCATTAGCCCAAAGTGCACACTTATGTACAGCCTCACTTTATGGTACAAACATAGATACTAAGCCCTCACATGATAGTAAAGTCTGCCATGAAAGCATAACATTTCCATAGTTAACTTTTGACAAACAACTACACGTTTGTGCCCCTCTGTTAAAACTGAATACATGTTGGTTCAAGCAATTGAACAGAACCACAGTTGTGATAGTCCTATTCCAAATCAGAACATAAGGGCCAACCTTTCAATGTGAGTGTTTAGACCAGACCATTTTCAACCGAGTCAACACAACAGATCCACTTTTGTTCCACCCTGGTTAGTGCTTTATCTCTATCATTACCTCTAGAGTGTGCTTTAACAAACTGGATTATAAACCACATTATGTCTGTGTGTTTAAGATTCAAAGCAACAAAGTGATCTACGAGTGGTTTATTGGCCACTTTGTTCTTGATACATGATTGATGTTCGCAGATTCTTTGTCTTATCTTACAGCAAGTTTTACCTATATATATATATATATTAGGGAGCAAGGGCATTTTATCCCATACATGACCCACTTGGTTTTGCAATTAGATTGGTCCCGCAGTTCCCATTTGATACCATATAGGTCAATGGATTCCAATTCCTTTGTAAGCACACAAACCAAACAGTGAACATCATGTATAGCCATTCCGTTTAGTAATCTAACGTTGTTAAAGGGTTCATGGAGCTTTTTGGACATTATGAGTTAATTGTTCCCTATAACGTTGGGCTACAAATAAGCCCCGGTAGGCAGACCTAATAGCAATTAAATTGCTGTCTATAGGTTAGGTCATTAGTAAGAGTCTTTTTTGTTGGTAGTAGGTGTTCCTGATTTGGACGCTAAGAAGATGTGGACATGTTTGCCACCCTGCTGTGGGTGAGAAATGTGGAGCCTACATGGATAACCCATGTTTTCTAGTTCTTTAGGTGAGTAATTACACTCATTAACTGGGCTTTGGCCCAGGGGAATGACCCGTTGGGTGATTTCACATCTGCTTTGGTCTAAAGTCAGTATGATCAAAAAGTGATGCCTAATTTTATCTCACTTCCTTTGTCCCTTGACGGTGGACTTTAAATAAGCGCTGGTAGGCTACATAATAGCAAATCCATTGCTGTCTATAGGTTGGGTCATTAATATAGTGTCTTTTTTGTTGGTAGTAGGCGTTCCTGATTTGGATACTAAGAAGATGTGGACATGTTTGCCATGCAGCTGTGGGCAAGATATATGCAGCCCACATGGATAACACAAGATGGACCATTGGTGTCCATTTTGGAGGTTTTATGAGGGCAGGGCTACTCTCTTGCTCAGTGATACATTATAGATTTTCCTCCTTTTGTTAAATAGTAGTCCTTTCTTAGGATAAAGTTGAGGGGTGACCCCTTTATATATTTTATCTCCATACTCTGCTGCTCACATATATATATACATATTTTCTTTATGATTTAGTTTGAAATCAAACTTTACATTATTATTTGGTTACATTGTAAAAGCTTTCAGATTTCTCCTCAAAACATTTCATACTTTCTTTCATTTACAGTTGCATCACACCTTTTAAGTTACATACCGGAGTCCCTACATATTGCATCATAAAATGTCATTGTTAATCTTTGACTATATACACAAGCTTGAACTTTCCTCCAGATCTTATTCATCACTGTTCAACTTTAGTGAAAACCAAAATTGCACCAGTCTCATAATCCATAATGTATTTTGTACCAACATAATATATGCCCAACGGTCCTTAACGTCCAAATTCCGTTTTGTTTGCGGAAGCATATTGGCAAAAATCTGTTGTTTATCGGTCAATGCATTACATTCCATAATCAGATGAAACAGGGATTCAGGCTAATTGTCTTGTCTACAGAATCTACCCAAAACATTTTGATTTCCAATATGATGAGTCTGCACCAAGTATTCTGGCATTGGTAACACACTAGGCCTCATTACACCACCCGCCTGCAGGCAGACATGGAAACAACGGCACCATCACAAGGTGGTGCCGGTGTTTCCACTTCCCCATTCCCATTGAGTCCTATGGGACTCAATGGGAATGGGGATTTACCGAATTCCACCTCTGGAATTCCCGGGTCACCGGGGTCATAATGCCCCGGTAATTCCGGGAATCACGGAGGCAGAATGGTAATACGAGTCCGGCGGTAACCTGCTAGAATTTCAGGCACGGTTACTGCCGGACTCATAATGAAGCCCATTGAATCTTAGTTTTAGAAAAGTGTCTCTTATCTGCCGAATGGGACATTTTTTCAAATATTGTGACAATTCATTTAGAGATCTAATATCTAGATCTGGATGTATATTCAATTTGTATTCTGATTTCAGTTTTTGTGTCACTATCCAATCACCTCTTTTAATTTTCAATTTCAATTTTTGGGGCCTATTTATTAGCATTTCTTCTGTGGTATTCAGCTCTTGCAGATTTTGTTTGCAATATGTTTTCAAACATTTATCACTGTTGCATGTATTGCTAGTTGTTTATCCTGGAGTATCATAATCGCTGGCATGTTTTCATATGTCAATGTTTTCCTGTATAGATCTAGAGTTTTCCAGATCACTACAGTGGTTAGGGATTGCAATCCTACTTCAAATCTGATTCTTGGCATCGGGTAAGATTTGGGCAAGCCAAGACACTTCCTCCAGAATATGCCTTCAATCTTTATCCACGATAACTTCGAGATGTGTATCATTGATTCACTACCATATGTTAAAAAAGCTGTTACTTTCTGCTTATAAAAATTCCATGCCCGTAGTAAAGAGAATTGACCATATTTACTGTGAATGGCTAATCCAGGATGTGCTAGCGATGCAGTTTTTATTTTTAGATGTTCTGACTATTGGATATTTATTGTTGATTGATTTAGCCATATTCTTAAGTATTTTACTATGTTCACTGATTGCAATCTTTCTCTTTTGATGAATATCCTCAGTGACCTTTTTGCTGGATTTGTTTGTGTTGTCAAGGCCATCATTTCAGTTTTGTTAATATTTTTTTCATGATTATCTTCTGTCGAGTGCAGAAAAGTGGTCATTCTTTGTATTAACCCATTCTTAGTTTTATTGAATAAGACTACATCATCTGCAAATAATATGTACAGAACTTTTATAGAATTCAGCACTGGTGGGTAACCCACCTTTTCTACATCCGTTGTTTTGAGATCTGATATCCGAGATATATAAGACAAAAAGTGTTGCTGCCAGGTGGCACCCTTGCTTCAGATCATTCTTTGTTGGTATCGCTTCTGACAACGTTCCATCTAATGATAGTCGAATCTTAATAGTTGTTTGGGAGTATGTATCGACAGTTCCATTTTGTATGTTTGTCCCATAATTTATATCTATTGACCAGATCAAATTGCAATTTTAAGTCCACAAATATAGCAAAGGTTACAATGTTGTTCCTCAAGGCTTCTTGTTTCAAACAATTTAATAGTAGGATATTTAAGTTTGTGACCATATTCCTGGTAAAATCTGTTTGCCTTATGTCAAATCAGCCTACAGTTATTGCCCACACATATAATTTCTTCTGTAGGAATGTTGCAAGGACTTTCCCCGGTGGATCTAATAATGCTATTGGACGATAGTTGGCAGGGTTATTCCTAGGACCCTGTTTATAAATCAGAATAACTGTTGCAGTTTTTTCAAGTATTCAGTATTTTGTTGTATTTCTTCAATGATGTTAAAGAGTTGGTAGCATATACACGCCCATAGTACCGGATACTTTTTAATTGTTGCATTACTCATTCCGTCGGGCCCTGGGGCTCTTGAAGTATTCAGATGTTGAATATGAGCTTTTATTTCCTCCAGATCCCATATAATGTCACAATTGACGCTGTTATTAGTAAATAGGTTTCCATTTGGGATTTCAGGTTGACTATATAGATCTGCGAAATATTGTGTCCAATGTTGGGACAATACACCTGCAATTTGATTCATCATTGGATCTTCTTTGTTATTGATTAATGCCCAGAGTTCTCTTGTATTTCTTTGATTCAGTGTTTATTAAAAAATGTCTGCATCTGTTTGTTCAATTAAAGCTTTTTGGGAACAAATCCAATTCCTATATTGGGTTTGATGTGACGGATTTCCTTAGCACATTGCTCAAAGGGCATTTTTTAAGCATTAGCCATTTTTTTCCTTACTTTTTTTTCATTTGCACAATTAATTCACAATATTCATGAGTATGGCGACATTTCTGACTGTTTAATTGCTTCATCTTCTTTTTAAATGGAATTAACAAGCCTTCATAATTTAATTTGGAATCTAATTGCACATTAGGATCTTCAAAGATTGTTTTTAGACTGTGCACATGTTCATCATTGAACCTTAAATGTGTTGCATTATCTGCCAGGAACAGCGGATGGAAGATCTGGAATCGCTGGAGGCATTGAATTGCCCAGTGTGCATTCCAGTCCTCACCCAATATGGCGGACGTTGCTTTAAAAGCTGACTCCTCCCACCATCCGGCGCGTTGTATCTGTATATTCTACTACTTCAGCGCTCTGGATCGTGTGGTTACTACATCCGTTTCTTTACCCTTCTGAGCTTCCTTAACTGTTCTTTTGCCCTCCTAAGTTCCCCTCCTGTCCTCCTTCCCTTGCTGTCATTCGAGTACTTCCTCCCCAGAATGTACGTGTCTACTCCTCTCTTTACCGTTCTTCTGTATTACGGCATCCACCTCCTGTCCGCGGTGTGCAAATCCCATTCCGTTCTCACTGGTAACCGTTCTTCTACCTTTCCACTTACCTTGTTTCATGTCCTTGTTTTCCTTGGAGTATTCACTGTATCTCCTTTCTGGTTTTCTGTCCTTTGTTGTAGTCTGTCAGTTACGAGCGGCACTCAAATTCAACGGCGCCATTTAGTTTCCTGCTATTCGGCGCCCACCGCTTTGTACGTTTGCAGAGCATTCTCTCGCTCTGTGAGCATACTTGCCTTTCATTCTACCGTGTAGTTTTCTTTTTATCTTAAATCTTATTCAGTATTTCTGTATCCCTGTTCCTTACTCTTTTTTCTCCTCATACTGGCATCTTTGAGTTCTGCCTATTCCAATCATTGCTCTTCTTGTCTGACATCTTATTTACTCCTCTAGCCACTCGTCAATGTATTCCTAATTGGTCCCCAGCCTTTCAAGACATCCTCGTGAACCCTTTTTCAAAGGATTGTTTGGTGTGGGAATACCCACATTGCTTGTACTTCGGAATCCTGTTCATCCTTTTTGGAAATACAGAGCTGGAGCAGACTTTACCCATTTTAGCTGGAAACAGACTTTCACCCTTTTGAACCCATCTAGAAACCAGTGTTTTTTCCGCCTTTATGCTTTTTCACTGGAATTAGGGCGGGCCCCCTGGGGGTCCCCGCGGACAGGGTTCTATCTCTGCCAAGGTGGCCTCCGGAGGGGACAGGCCCTATTTATATGAACGGAAGGTTAGGACACCCAAGGACAAGACTCCTAAAAGGAAGAAGGACTGTAGGAAGACGGAAGCTGTTCCTAAGGAATTCACCTCTGAGGAATCAGGTGAGGAGGAGGGGGAGGAGGATCTGAATCCTGACGGCATTCCTGACATTATCACTAGGTAATGCTGGCAAGGTGCATATTTCTATTTGTTCATAAACTTGTGTCCATTTAATGATCATTTTTTAATAATCACTAGATGGGGATGCAGTAACTTCAAATGATTGGATTCTTGATGTTAAAGTGTGCGAGATGCAGATATAATCTAATAGAGAATTTGAGATTTTACCTGTTCTCATTGTTTTTGGACCTTCCTTCCCTTGCCACAGTTCATTTATCATTTCAAGATCTCTTTTTACCATTTCTTATTCCCAAATTTGGGCTTTTGGATGCTGTTTCCACCTTGGTAAAACAAATGCATATTGACATCTCTGCATATTATTATTTCAATTGGCTCATATTTCAGATTGATTTCATTTAATTTGGTAAGAGTCATATCTATGAATGCTTTATAAGGGATTTCGTTTGAACTCCAGTATATATTGAATATTGCCAATAATTTTCCCCTAATAGGTTGAACTCCTTTATTCTGCCATTATGTTGTGAATATTATTTCCAATACCAATACTTGCGTGAATGCATTCACGTTTATTGCTTCTAAAGTTTTAAAATTTACATCAGTTCTTATTGCTGTTATTAAGCCTGCTGAGGCACATCATTTTGATCTCTGAATATCAGAGTTCATGCTTATGTGAAAGCCATCACTTATTGGTTGGTCACTTATCCAAGTTTCCTGGAGACAAATAATATCAGCCTTTTTAAATTCTGCATTAATGTCTTTAAATAAATGACTAGATCCCCTTGTATTCCACGAGCATACTGTTAGAGATTATTTTTTTACGCTTATCTGGTTGTTAATCCTCATATATTCTTCTTATTGTTTCCACATTTGAATCATCTCTGTACTTTTTTAAAGATTTCTTTGATCCTGATTGCATTGTAAATTGTGGACCTCTTAATCTCCCTTGTCTTCTTTTTTTCTGATTCGATCCAATCTTGATCAGATTCATCTAATCTTTCTCTGTGGTTTCGTTTCGATGTGTTGCCTGAAGTATAGTTTGTGGTTATTGATACACTGGAATGATATGAAGCAATGGAGAATTCTAATTCATTCTCTGAAATCTCTTCTGTCGATAGGCAATCCACTTCATTTTTAGATGTTCAACCAGCCTCATATTCATCTACAACATACAATGTTTCATTATGCTGCTCAGTTGATATTGATATTGTCATAATCAATTTCTCACTCATATCTCCATGTTGACTTTCATGCTCATAAGTAGACAAATTGACAAGCAATTCTATCATCGCTTCATCTGTTACTTTTATCTCTTCTAGCTTCTTATTATTTTTTTTAATTCTTGTCATTCATTTGTCGCAGATCTTTCACTTACAATATAATGCATTAATTCCTGCTCCTCCTGCTGCTCCTCCTACTCACCTCTCTCTATGCTTTCTCCAATCATGCTATAACTTCCTCCTTTCCTATCCCTATTATAAAACTCACAACTCGAAACTCTCACTATTCCATCTCTCTTCCACCTCTTTGCAACAAACAATGCTGACAAGCTATACCTCCTCTAACACCTATCTACATCACCTCTCTTCCTCTGAGACTCAACTTCCATACTATTCCTTATCTCATCAACTGAACAATGCACTCTGGAATGCTCAGTCTGTATGCAACAAAACTTCCTTTATCACTAACTACTTTCATTCCAGGACTCCTCCTCCAGATTTCCTTTCTGTCACTGAAACCTGGATTTCTGACACTGCCACTCTGGTGGCCCTACACGAATCCAAACTGCCCTTCATTCACTCCCTTCAACTGACTGGCAGAGGTGGAGGCATTGGGCACCTACTTTATTTGTGCCTCCATGCCTCACAAATCTCCTATGCCACATCCTCTGCTACCTCTTTTGAATTCACCATCTCTACTATTGCTCTGCCTCACCTGGCTCATATCATCTCCATCTATAGCCCTCCTGGTCTCACTGGACCATTATTTGATGATCTTGGGCAACTCCTTGATTCACTTTCCACTAAACGTCACCTCATTCTTGTAGGTGACGTTAACATTCCCTCTCCAACCACTTCTCTGAAATATGAACTTCAGTCTTTTCTTAGTGACCATGCTCCCCACTCTATCCATAACCTACTTACCCACACAGGAGGTAACTCTTTGGATCTCTTATTTATCCCCACCTCTCACTCAGCCTCTAATACTAATTTCACAACATCCATATCTGATCACTCAATTGTTTCCACCAGCATTTCCTTTCCACCTTCTGCCTTTACCTCACTACTTGCTTCAACTATAACTAAAAGGAAATGTTAACCATCTGCTATTCCCCATTTCTCTCCGACCTACAGTTCTCACTCTCCTCCTTCACATCTGATGCCTCTTCCACCAAAACCTCATCTCTAGCTTCCAATCCCTACTATATGACTCATTCTCCTCTCACTTTCCACTGCTTACTTTCACCCCTAAGTAGCAGCATCTTCATTTATGGGTCACCCCGTGCATACACTCTCCCCGCAAAGACATGAGTTGGCTGCTCCATAAATGGAATTCTACCTCTCTGCCCTGAACTCTCTCAAGCCCACTCTTGATAGAGCAAAAAGGGAATTCTACCAAACTTAGACTCTCACTGCAACCATCCTCGACAGCTACAAGGCAGCCTAAACTCACTCCTCAATCCTCCTAAGTCTATGATTATCAACTCAATTCTCACAGCTAATGACCTAGCTGAATAGCTTGCTGCAAACATTTCCAAAATTAGAGACTCTCTCGTGACCTTCCTCGTCCTCCTTCTTCCTATATTTTACACTCTGCCTACTCTACCATCATCCCAAGCCTCTAGCCTTATGTCACACCAATACGGACAAAGTGCTACCTCTACTGATGAGGGCTAACCTCGCCTGTGCAGAATCAGACCCTCTTACTCCTGAACTAGTCAAGCCTATTGCCCCTTTCACCTAACTGACCTCTTCAACCTGTCATTCAACTCTGCTTGATTTCCCTCTGTTTTCAAAACAGTTACAATCATTCCTCTCCTAAATAAACAAGGGATTGACTTGTAACTATCACCTAACTTTGGCCCTGTGTCACTCCTTCTACACTACTACAAAGTGCTCAAAAGGGTTGTGTTCAACCGTCTTACCAATTTCTTAGTCACCCACACCCTTTGAGAACACCTACATGCAGGTTTCTGCTCCTGTCGCTCCACAGAAACTGCTCTCATGAATGTGTCCAACTTCATTGCCTCTGCTAAACACTCCAACCTATTCTCTATCCTAATTTTCCTAGACCTGTCTGCTGCCTTTGACACTGTCAATCACTCTGATCTCCTTAATACATGATTGAGCCCTTGCCTGGATTAAATCCTACCTTGCACCTCACCAATCTGAGCAACTGCACCTCTCAAATCACTCTTCCGAATGTTGGAGTTCCACAAAGCTTTGTCTTCAGTGTGCTTCTCTTTACACTCTACACCTTTGGTCTTGGGGCATTAATCTCTTACTTTGGGTTCTTGAACCAACTCTTTGTGGATGACACCCAAATATTCTTCTCTTTTCCTGAACTTTCCTCTGATCTCTCTATCAAAATGTCCATCTTTCTCTCTGCCATTAAATATTGGATGGCTTTGAACTCTCTGATGTATAACTACCAAAAACAGAGGTGCTCTTCTTTCCTGCCAAAATCTATCTCTCATCTCTTCCTCTACCTATCCAGTTCCAACCTGACACACTCCTCTACTCTTCTTCAGCTAGAAACCTCAACATCATCTATGACCCTTATCACACCTTCTCTACTTTCATCTCCGAAACTGGAACAACAGCTCACCTCAACCTCCTAAATATTAGGAAAATCAGGCACCTCCTTACTTTCAACACCGCCAAGCATCTCTTAAGTGTTCTTGTCTTCTCTGAACTGGATTACTGTGCCAGCATCCTCTTTGGTCTTCCCAACTATGCTTTCTGTCCTCTCGACAAGATTGTTAACTTCGTAACTAGGACTATCTTTTAACTCCCTCATTTCACACCAACTTCCTCGTACCGTCACCATGCTGGATGGCTGGCAATGCAAAACAGGGCAAGATTTACATGTCTTCTCCTGGTTCACAAATCTATCCACGGTAAGGCACCACTGCATTTTTCGTCCTCTATCCAACATTTCCAGCCTTCTCATAATCTCTGCTTGCCTCCTCAACTACCCTTGTGGCTTCTCACCCTCCCCATGCTTCCTCTTGCTTCCACTCTTTCTCTCCTCTCCATCTCTACTATTTGGAATTCTCTTCCCCAGATATCCGAGAAATACTCCACATGGATTTGTTCAAAACCAAGCTAAAATCCTACCTCCCTGCCTCTCAGTTAACCTCTTAACCTACCTCTCATCTGCCTGCTAGCTAAAAATGTTTTCTCTCCTCTAAACGGCCTATGTCCCTCACTTCCTCTGCCTCCACTCTAGCACTTCACCCATCATGTTCACTTCCAGAGCACAGCTGGCCATACCGCCTACCTGCACTTCAAAATTGCCAACGTTACGTGAAAAAAATGGAATGATGATCAAAAGACATTTGTAATGCACAAGGTGAGCCATTGACAAACACACAAACACACACACACACACACACACACACACACACACACACACATGATATGGAGAGAGGCTTTTAGGGAATGCTATCAAAAACTCTATACCACAGACTTTCCAGATAGCGACGCACAAGACACCTACCTACAGACCCTCCCCATTCCACAAATATCAGAGGAGCATAGCTTAGCATTTGAGAGCCCGATAAGAGAAGATGAGGTGAAAAAGGCAATAGGAGACCTCTCACTCAACAAAGCACCCGGCCAAGACGGCTTCACAGCACCTTTCTACAAGAAATACACCGACAATCTAATCCCATTCCTAACCAGGCTCCTAAATTCATTCAAAGATAGAGGGAACGTGACCCCAACAATGAATGAAGCAAAAGTATTAGTCTTCCACAAAGTAGGGAAAGACCCAACATAACCCGCTTCCTATCGGCCAATAGCCCTGATAAACTTAGACTCCAAGATTTACACAAAAGTCCTGGCAGCAATATTATCTCCGCTTCCGCCCAACCTGATAAACCTTGACCAGTTGGGCTTCATACCATGTAGACAGACACACGATAATCTCAGACGGCTTATACACTTAGTGGAAAAGACAGGCATCACACACACTCCGGCACTACTGCTATTGGTGGATGCCGAGAAAGCATTTGACTGAGTAGAGTGGTCACTTCTGTTTAAAATCCTAAAACGTATGGGATTCGGGGAACAATATACAGCAATGATAAGAGCCAACTATAATTCTCTGACAATTAGGATTGCCACGGGAAGGGTAGACATATCAAAGGGCACATGGCAGGGTTGCCCACTCTCCCCGCTTTTATATGCCATATTCCTGGAACCTCTCCTAATTAAAATAAGGGAATCTACCCATATTAAGGGGATAGAAATGGCAGGCATGCAGCACAAAGTAATAGCCTATGCTGACGACATGCTAATAGCCCTTGAAGACCCAGGGCGGACACTAGCAGCAATAGTAGGGAAACTAGAGTCATTCAGGGCTATCTCTGGACTCAAAATCAATAGGAGAAAATCAGAAATTCTGGTTCTGGCAGGAGAGCGAGGAGAGATAGAAACGGAAGCAGCAGTGTTGGACCTTAAGATTGCAGAAAAAGGAATTAGGTACCTTGGAATAACACTGACACACCTGGTAGGGCAGCTATATGAAAGGAATTATCCCCCACTCCTAGAACACATAAGGAGGGACCAGATGAGATCAAACCCATTGTCGGTATCATGGTGGGGCAGCATATAATCGGTCAAGATGAACACCCTCCCGAAACTATTATACTACTTCCAGGCACTCCCAATTAGGGTCCCCAGATCTTTCTTCAAGGCACTTTCAAAAGCGGTTACATCCTTCATATGGAAGAGGAAACCCCCGAGGGCAGTCAGGGCGGTCCTCACAGCACCTAGTCGGGAGGGGGGATGGCCCTTCCCCAATTTCAAAAATATTACCAGGCGGCGCAACTAAGGGTGCTACGGGAATGGATAGGGGACAATCCGCAACCAATCTGGGTGACACAAGATAGGGCAGTTGCAAGAACCCCACTGGTGGAACTTCCGTGAAAAGCAAAACAACATAGGCACCTCAACCTTCGCATCAGCAAAATCATGAAGACCACATTAGAGGCCTGGGACAACCAAACGCGAAAGGGTACAATGTCCACAGAGGAAAGCCCCTTTACGCCCATCTGTCGGAACCCCAATTCCCACCCGGAATGGAACATGGGGCCTTTGAGAAATGGGACGTAATGGGGTGCACGAGAATAGGGGAAATGTTCCAAGACAAGGAAATAAGACCATTCGAGGCATGTAAATCTCTTTTGAACCTCACAGCGGGTGATAAATATAAATATGACCAGCTTAGACACTGGCAGGTGACGCCATAAATCACCAGGGCGGCTACAAGTAACCTCACCCCGTTTGAAACTTATGTCAGCACTAATTCTGGGGCGAAGAAATGGGTCTTGACATTGTATACCTTCATAAACTCCCAAGACGTAGAAGTAAAGTGGGCACATATGATCAAGTTGGGGAATGCCTTGGGGGAGGAACTGTCAAGACACCAGTGGGCGGACTTGTGGACACAAATCCCAAAAATGACCCGCTCAGTACAAACAAGGGAAATGTGGGTACAAATAGTTGCCCAATGGCATTACACCCCAGAAAGGTTGCACGCAATGTACCCCCAATCTTCTAACCTTTGCTGAAGAGGGTGCGCAGAGGTGGGAACGTGGAGACACATATGGTTGGACTGCAAGGGGATCAAAAACTTCTGGAGGGAGGTAAAGTCGGAGAGGGGGAAAATGTTTCCGGAAGTGGTACAGCTGGGTGAAAAGGTATGGCTATGTAGAATGAAGGACAAGGTGGCCAAGAAATACGCAAAGTCACAGTGGAGAATCTTTATGGGTCTGCTAATAGCGGCATGGGCAAAGATAGCCCAAAACTGGAAGAAGCGAGACCCGCCAATGATGTTCACATGGCTCCAGAAGGTGTGGACACAAATGGCTATGGAAAAGCTGACCAACACAATCCAAGGTACGGGAGGTTCATTCACAAAGGAATGGGGAATGGTCCAAGACTACCTGCAGTTGTACTTTATGGAACAATGGTGCCCCCATAAAATCAAAATTATGGAAATCTTCAGTGTATAAGGGATTCCCCTACAGAAAGACTTTAAGAGGATCTTCACAGGAGGTGGGGAGGGGAGGGAGTCGAGGAGATTTTGCGTATTGTTGAAGTATTATGTTCATATTTGAACATAATAAACATATTAATAAAAAATAAAAAAATGCCAACGTTTGTTGTCCTAGAATCTATGTATGTCCACGTTTGTATTGTCCCCGATGACTGTCACATTTACTCTCCTACACAACCTTGTCTCACTGCTTTCAGTCAAATCTAATGTCTTATCTATTATACGTTCTTTTGTGATCTAAAGAGCATTGCTCCAGAAAGAAAGAAAGAAAAAGAAAGAAAGAAAGAAAGAAAGAAAGAAAGAAAGAAAGAAAGAAAGAAAGAAAGAAAGAAAGAAAGAAAGAAAGAAAGAAAGAAAGAAAGAAAGAAAGAAAGAAAGAAAGAAAGAAAAAGATTGTCACATTACGGTTAGAACTGATTACCGTAAACCAACATCATAATCATCATTGTTAGAACTTAACTGTGCATCTACATTGTATGTCTTTATTCCCACTGTATTTGTCAATTTTCACCATTTAGCGTGATATTTTATAGTGTATAATGTATTCTGGCCTTTTTTTGGTAACATACAAAAACAGTGGACGTGCAGTTCCTATGTTTAGAGTTGCTGCTCCTCCTTCATAAATATCAAATTTGTTTAATTCCATCCAGTCTCATGTCAGTCACAGCAGTGGCAGTAGCCCACCAATGGCAACAACTGTTTGGATTGAATTTGAATTTATTAACAAGTCACATTTTGCTGGCTGCCAGTAATCCTCAATGGCTTCCAAACGGCAGATGCAAAACGTTCAATTCGTGTGCTTACTACAAAGACGTTTCGCCATTTGAACCTTGCCTGTGGTCTGTGGTCTGGCAAGATGAAGTCCTTCATAGTCCCATATTTCAGACTGTGCCTGTTCTGTGCGATCAGCCTCACTTTAAATTGAGTTCCCCCTGACCTCTGCAATCAGGGAGCCCTGCAGTACAGAGCGCCTTGATGCTGCTGGGGGCATCTGACTCTCAAGTCTCCTTCCCTTTTCTCATTTCTCACAACCATTTTCCTTTTCCTTCATTCCTTCAGTATTGCCAACCTACGATTATGAAATACCAGTGATATGACATAGGACAGAGCTTTAATAAAACAGTGGCAGGGTATATTTTTTTAAGTGTTAGTAGTACTATTTAGTCTTTCAAAACCTTTGCTCTTCTCTTTTTTCCCTTCATTTGTGTCTTGCTCGGACCACCACATGCTATACAACTGCTCCTGATGATGATACGAAAATGCATAATCTTCAATGTTAATTATGTTGAGATTTTATCTGTTAACTTGTTTATCATATTACTAACGCAAAATGCGGCACCTTTCATTATGCAAAACTCACATTTATGAAAATAAAACTTCTATGCAAACATCAACGTTTCTTGTCTCGGCTTCACATTGTTATCAAATGGAGATAAGGGCATAAGAGTGCAAATAAATGTCATAAACCTCTCACTGCCTAACAGAGGTAATGAAGGATTTCCATTCCAGTCGTATGTGTTCATGCTCGATCATGTATGTAACTAGAACACTTGTTTTCCCCAAATTTGACGTAAACTGTTCTTAGTGCATGTACACATGACAGACTTATGCAGTCTACTACTGGCCTCATTATGAGTTTGGTGGTGCAGTACAAAAGTGGCAGTAATTCTGTCACTGACACTTACCACACTGCCGAATTCTGAGTTTGGAAGTAAAGTGGAGGGATAATCTCTCCACTTTACCTAAAAAAATTAGTGGATTTACTGCACAGTATTACCACCCATAGTAAATGGTATCAGGTAATATTGTCCCCATACATAATGTCGCCGGGAAAAGATTGTGGTGACATTATGTATGGGACTATATGTATGGGGTCAAGGGGAGCGGGGGTTGCAGAGGTGTCCCCCGCATGTTAAATGTAATAATGTCCCTGCAAAAATGGCCAATTTTTGGTGACTTTTTTGCTCTGCGACATTTTTGCAGGGAAATGATTACATGGAACCTAGTAAATCTGCCAAAAATTCCCTTGTGTCCTACGACTGCAAAAATGAGGATTTACACCACCATACAACCAAACGTAATCCTGTGATAATGCCGCGGTATGACGTGACGGTAACTTTAAACAATTTTGGTGGTTAATTGGTGGATTTGCCGTCAATGTATAACCAAACTTGCAATGTAGCCTAACTGGTAATGCTTTTAAATGATATGGTTATCATCTTTACATCGTCTAAGGTATGCTGTATAGCTATTTAGCAGCTGTACCACTACATCATCAAAGGCCTGGTAGATTAATAAAATGCATACAAGAAAGGAACATATTAGTAAAACATTTCTTAATCTCTAATCACTGTTGTAATGGAATGTTACCATCTGAAGGATACAACTGCCTTCTAAATAGATTTTCAACATGAATCATGTTTAAAAATCTATTTTCCAGGCAGAGTAAAGGAATATGTCAAAGGCAACTGATTCTTTCAATTTCGTCTGAATGTTCACAGAAAGCTCATTCCCTCAGGTGACTCATACTACAAACATCAGGCAATCATGCACAAAAACTCAAGAGGTCCTTTGACATGTTTCTTCTTCAGGCAAGGAAGAACAGCATTTTAAACAAACCCCAATCACGAAAAAAGAATCAACTTTGGGCACAGTTATATTTTCAAGATTTCAAAATACAAATACATAACATTTTCTATGTAAACGTTTCCCCTATTTAAGTGAGAAAAGTTTCAGATTGGTTTTACTGTACTTTTCATTTTTATTGTATTGTCAGTTACTTTTAGAAAGTGTATAAATGCGATTGGTATTGTATTTTTATTAAATATATTTATTACACTTGAAAGGTCCATTGTGTGTGCAGATCGGAAAATCTCAGGGCTATCTGGGGTGGTGTAGTCCACTAATTGTCCACCAACTACACGGGTGTCAGGTAATAATATCCCAATAAATAATGCCACCATATAAATGGTCGCCGGGAAATGGCATAGTCAACATTATTTATGGGGATAATTTATGGGGTAAATGGGAGCAGAGGTTGCGGGGGTGTTCCCTGCTCCCTTTAAGAAAATACGGAGGTTGCGGGGGTGTCCCCCTTAGGTTCCATGGGTTAATACTACTGCAATAAAAGGCACTATTCTTGTATGGTGACATTTCTGCGTGGATATTAACACATGGAGCCCCTATAGGTGGCAATGTGGAACTCACCCACAGCAAACTCACCAGGGAATGCCCGGGCCAATGTAAACGCGTTCCACAGGCCCATGCTTACCTATTTTCATTTGAATAGCAAGAGAAGGCTACAAAAGCTTTTTAGATCTGCAGCTTGGGTCTTAATAGTTGGTATAGTCAATCACACCTTGTTAAAGGCCCAAACACAGGTACAGCCCTCACGTTGGGTCTTCAAAGCTATACTAATGCCTTTCCGGGACCTTGATGGTGTCACAATCTCATGGACCACTATTCTGTTTCAAAAGAGCGAGGCACAATATCGATACCATAGATATGATGTGGTATTAAGCAAGCTATACGCTGCGTAGCAATGCTCAATAGCAAGCACTGCAATACACGTGCCTTCTATGCAGTGTTAGCCGACCACCATGGCTGGTGTGTGGCAGCAAGTGCCATGCATGTACATACCTCAGAAACCTTTGCAATTTCCCAAGCAAAAGCGAATCCCTGTGATGCAAACCATAGTTCTCGTTCTAAAAGGGTTTTTCAAATGTGGAAACTGTTCTATGTGCCAGTATGCTTTGAATGCTAAAATATTGAACATCAATGACAACATAAGCTTCACCATCAAGGAACTGCTCAAATGTAGAACAAAATATGGCATCTATGTGATCAAGTGTGTGTGACATACGATCTACATTGGTAGCACCATCCAGGAACTTCACATTAGGGTCAGAGACCACATTAACCTGATTGGCAGCCAACAGTCAAGACTATCACTTGCACACCATTTTCAAATATTCCATCTATATAATGACACAAAGGGCATTAGATGTTTTGGTCTCCAAACAATGAAATGTGGCAAGGGAGGAAGAAACAGAGTGGAAACTAGGACAAGCTGAATTGAGATTAATATGTGAATTCCAAATGGTGTTTGGAGGTTTGAATATGCATAAAATAAGGAGCATAAAATGAATGTTTTTCTGTAACTGTCCCATTTTTCTGGCTTCTTTTATTTTTCCTGATTTTAAAGCAGGCCTTACTTAAGGTACTCAGTTCATGATGCCCACCAGTGGCCAACTGGTCTACTCCATCAACCAGTATACATTGGTGTGGGGGATGTCTGTCTGAATAAGTATGGTATGGCCACATAGTAGCACAATAATATGGAAACTCTGACAAAATAATACTCTAATTACTCAACACTTAAAATATACATAGATGACTGATTGATTTCCAATTGGATTAAAAAATCACTTATTTCACTCACTGAAAATCTACAGCTGAAAAGATCAATGACAAATCAATCCTTAAATGTAAATGAGGTTCGCATCAGGGTTTGCCCAAAGGAAAATGTACACAATCTGTGGGGCCGAAAACGATGTCACACACAAAGCACATAACGTCATTCCGTCTATACTAACATAGGAAGAAAAAAAATGGGCGCAACTCAGCATGCAGTGCACCTTTGCCAAACATATCCAGGATGCAATGCATCCAATTACCTATTGAAGGGTAAGTCTATGTTATATCCTCATATATGTTGGATACTGTTTAAGTAAAGCAATGCTTAATTAGATATTCCCTGAAACCAGTACGAATATATAGCAACACTTACAAACTAACTACTAAATGGTAAGTCCATTTTTATAGACTAACATAGCCCCCTATAAACAGAGATATCCCTGGGGATAAAGTTTGGGACAGTTATCAGATTCAAAGCTCAGAACATGATAAGATAAAGCAAGCAATTGGAAAAGTGAAGGATAGTTAGAAACTTCCTATCAAAATATTCCCAGTGCAACCACCTCTGGACAGATGAGGGTGAGTGGGTTTGAGCTACGGTTATCAACATAACATTTCACTATTTCTTGATATAATTAAGCAGGAAGAACAGTAGAATTCATTAAAAAAATACTTAAAACATTGTTTTCATTTTTTTTCCCATCTGACTTCCAGGGATAAGTAAAAGATGAATGTTCTTTCAGAACAAAGCGATCGTGCCACTAGAACTAGAGGCAGTAATCGTGGGAGACGATTGGATAGCAGTGCATGGAACAGGTGAAACAGGGTGACCATGGCCACAGTAGAAGGATACACGTTGACCACGTTCACAGAGGAAGAACTATTTCAAGACAGCAGATCAGATCTTGAGATGGTGTTCAAAATGAGCATCACATATTGAGTGAGGATACACTACAGAGAGGTACCACAGACAATGGCAATGGCGATGGCGATGAAGGCACCACCATTTTTCTCTAGTAGGATCGGGCAAGGGTATCCAGCATCCTATGGACCATGACTCCCTATGATGTAGGGCTTCTGGAAGGGATAGGAGCAGTAAAGCTCAAGCTAAAGCCATGAGCAATATTAGAAAGAGTTAAACGATGTCCACTCTCAAGGGAAGTAGACAAAGGCATCTATGAAAGCATTGCAGCACAAGTGAAGCAAGGCATCCTAGTGCCATTAGAATCACCATGCACAACTTCTGTGTACCCAGTCAAAAATGTGACAGGGGGATTATGACATTTTATACAGGACTTGCACCCTCTTAACCATATTGTAGAAGTAAAGTATCCTTTAGTTCCGAATCCAGTGACTATTTTGTGCAGCATTTCAACGGAAGCAGCCTGCTTCACAGTCATAGCTTTGAAGAATGCGTTCTTCTCTATAGCATTAAACCCAGACTCACAAGACTTAACTTCATTTCTATATAAAAATAAGAAGTGGAAACATGCAACTTCTTCAAGGGTACGGTGAATAACCTTTCATATTCAATAGGGTTCTCCAGATGGACCTAGGCAATGTACAGATGTAGAGCACAATCATACAGTACGTAGATGACATATTGATCTGTAGCAAGACAGAATAACAATGCAGAAATGACTCTGTACACATGCTGACAGTACTAGCAGACAAGGGATACAAAGTGGACATGTCCAAATTACAATATTGCCAGACAGAAGATCTATGCATTGGGCAGATGATCTCCCAAAATGCCAGACGTGTGACGTTACGTAAGACAGACAAACCCACAACAGTCAGAGAAATGCAGCAGTTCCTGTGGTTACATAATTACTGCCGGGCATGGGTATTTGATTACAGCACACACACCAGGCCTCTGCTGGGTGCGCTGCAGAAAGCACAGAAAGGGGAGAAAATAATACGACGGACAACAGAAATGACTCAGGCAGTAAATGAGCTGAGGGAAGCGATATGCACAGCTCCAGCGTTAGGGATACCAGACTATCAAAATTAATTATTTTTGTTCTCACACTTCGATGGAGCAGTGATGACAGCAGTACTGACACAGAAGCCCAGCCTGGGGCACAAGCCACTAGCCTACTACAGTGGGAAGCTAGATCCAGTTTTTAGAGGGCATTATCCATGAGAACAAGCTTTGGCTGCAGCGGCATTCGCAGTAGAGAAGACAGCGAGTATTACCATAGGATGCAGCACCACTCTTAACGTGGAGCATGCGCTCTTTGCAGTACTGGAAATATCAAAGAGCACATTGACAACACAAAGCGCATCAGGGTACGAGGTGTTACTATCCAATCCAGGTCTGAAGGTAATGAGATGCAGACTTGTCAACCCGGCAACATTTATCACCAACATTCTAGAGGAGGGTGACTACACACACGACTGCACAGCAAACCTAGACGAATTCAGTGACACTTGCAAGGAAGAGGAGTACGTTTTAAGGGGGTAGACATGCTCTACATTGTTGGGTCTTTGACAATTGACCAGACAGATGGGGTAAAACATACTAGGACTGCAGCAGTGAGACTGAGGGAGAACGGGACCAGTGAGTTAGTGATAAGCACACGAATGCCATCACATTACTCATTACAAGCAGCAGAATTAGTGGCCTTAAAATTGGCATTGGAGCACAGTAGGGGTAAGGAAGTAACAATGTATTCAGATTCTGCTTAAATGACATCCACAGTGCATTCTGGACTGTCACAGTGGATGAGGAGGGGCTTCAGATGTTCTGATGGATCACCGGTGCAGCATGTTCTCCTATTGGGCAGTTTGGTAGACGTTATACATTTTCCAGAACGACGAGCCATAGTGAAATGTCAAGAACACACAAAAGGGGAAGACACTATCTCAAGAGGAAACAAAGCAGAAGAAGCAGAGGCAAAATGCGCCACATACTTTGGGGACCTTCCAGAAATGGAGGCTTTGTCACATGCATGTGATTATGCAAGAACAGTGATACTCAAAGATGGGTACAACATATTACCAGTGACACAAATCATGGAGTTGCAGGCAGCTGCACCAAGGGAGGAAAAGGACCTGTGACTTAGGAGGGGATGTACAGTAACTCCAACAGATGCCCTATAGCAACAAAACAACACAGGGAAAGTGGTTATGTCACTTACATTATTGCACACAGCACTGACACAGTTAAATTATGCACAACACACGGAAAAGGTGGTTCCGTGAGTTCATGAGTTATTCTTTGACTTGAAACACTTGTGTATAGGCACATAATAAATGCAATATCATATCATATCACTTGCAAACAGATTACTGCAGGGCATACACTGAGAGTTGTGAGAGGAGCCATACCTCTCCCTGTCAGTCATTCCAACATCTCCACGTCCACTATGTCAACATGAACCAAGTCTGCCAAGGGTACTGCTACATGATAGTGGTTGTGTGTCCATTTTTGCGTCAGATCGCGGCGGGTCAAGGTTCTCATCCTGATGACCCTTAGAGCAGTGAAACTCCTGGTCCGAGAAGTATTCCAAAGATGGGGCTCTGTGAGGTCCTGCAGTCTGACAATGGTCCTCACTTCGCCAGTAAGATGTTTCAGCAGATTACAACCTTGCTGGGCATCCAGCACATTTTCCTGTGCTTATCAGCCACAAGTGAACGAGTTGTGTGAATGCCTCAATGGCCTGCTTAAAGAAGCCATAGCCAAGACAGAAAAGACTCTCACTAAGAACTTGCTGCATTGCCTACCTTTAGCCCTGTTCACATAGGGCATTAAGCCTGGGTCCGACCGCCATTTAACCGCACACGAGGTAGTAACAGGACAGCACATGCAACTCCATCTGGCTCCTCCCACTAGGGCAGTAAAGGATGCACAAAGTGCTGCAAATGTATTGGGTCAGGTAATGTATGAATATGTGACTTCCTTGATTGCTAGTGCCTCTTTTATCTCTTGCCAGATACAATGACATCAGGGAGGCCCTGAAGTCGGTGAGGAAAGTGACATCATCAACAGCCCAGAGGTCTTACTTAAGCAGCCACCTGTATAAACCGGATATACAGTTCTCCTTTGCAATTTCTTCAGACTTTGGGATGCACCCAGATTCACAGGTCCTCACACTGTGGACGTGGTGACAGAGAGCAATACAACTTGTAGGGAAAAGTGTCTTGAATCATATTTGCAACATCAATCCCTACAAATCAGTGGCCTTGTCTGGCGATGATATCAACAGGGCCAACGATCCTCAGCAAGAAGAGCAAAGAGACAATTTGGAACCAGCACTGCTGAGCAGAGGACACACAATGGTTACTCGCTCACAGGCAGCATAGTTAGAGCACGATCTTCCTACACATCCAGATTGAGGGTACAATGTATGTTTGTTATTTTTCTCTCTACACACATTCATCCTGAAAGTGCGACTGTGTTATTTTATATTTTTTCATGTTGCCCACTGATTCACACCCTGATACCTTCCAAAGCCAATGTGTCCACTTCATTAGAAGGTCCATCAAATTCCGAGCACATCCTCCTCATGTGTATTATCAGGTTCTCATAGCATATTTGACTCAAGCTTATCTACAACTTGAACAAGCTAACCCATATGTCCTTGCAGTACTCAGAGACCCTAGAATTAAAACTGTGTGGGAGCAGCTATTCATTTTTGCCATGACAGATTACATGATCAACAGGGCTTGAAGTACTACAATACTAACCCATTAATGCACAGTGTTTGCTTATTTCAAAGGGGCAACTGATATCTTCAAAGTTGCGTATGGATCCAAGCAGCACAGGTAAAATGGGAGAGGTTATTAAAACAATGCTTATCTTGTCTTGTCTCTTATTTCCAGGTGGGGTTTTTGCATTTCTCTGGCCAATATCTCTTGTATTTAGTGAAACCACTGTATGCTCTACTAACATTACCCCTACTCCAGCAGGTGGAATGACAGGGCAGCACTGTAAGGATGGTAAGGTGAGGTAAGTGCAGTGCTGATACAGACATGGTGGGGGGGTGGACCTATATCTCACTGACACTGCTCGAGTGTCCAATAATATGTGGTACAAACACATGACCAAAGTAGGTAAAGAAACTGCTGGCGAGAGCTGCTATGTCTGGTCACTAATCCCCTATGCTACGAGTGCCTCCAGAAAGTTAATAGCAACTGAAATACCAGCAGAAAGAGCACAATGCTTCATGTACCTATTCATGGTTACAGCCCGATGAAGATTCCAGGGGAAACCAGCAACAGCAACATTAAGATGGATGTCTCTGACAACATTCCCCTATGAAGACCGCTATATAAAGACACGTGACATGGTGAACAATTAAGGGCACCTGCTGGCAAGCAGCACTGCAAGCCTTTGCTCTTGCTGCAGTTCGCTCTCTGGAGGGGGCGGACCTTCGTCCAACCACGTGACGCATCACGTGACAGGAATCAACTTTAAATTCACCGTACAGCCACCCTCTGCGGTGTTAAGCCCTGGAGACAGTGCTGTTAGGCTGTGTCCTGTTCCTGTCCGGTAAGCTCTCCCCCAGATTGGGGGTACTTTACACTTACAGCAGTTTCAATTCCAACACGTCACAAGGGTAAGGGGGGAGAGTCGGACTCTGGCAGCTCCTCGAGCTGTCGGGCGTTCCTTACCCTGTGACTGAATGATACACAAACTTTAAGCTCATTTACTTGACTTTTGCACCTTGATCTTAAAACCTTTTTTTGATATTTGAAGATATCTCTGCCGTTACTGTGTTCATACTGTTGTTGCATTACTGTGAAAGTTTAAGTGTTGCCTTTTGTCTTTTTATCCTGAAACTTCGCGCATCTTATGCACATGGCTTATTTATTAACTTCGGGGATGCCCCAAAATTCACGTCAAAAGGGTTTGACGATACCTACTGCACGATTACCATGTCTTTCACTACTGCACGATTACCATGTCTTTCACGCAAAGTTATCCCCCACCCCTCTGTGACCATGCTAGCCAACCCTTGCTGCTCAAACATACCAACAACCCTGGAACACATTAGTGATGTTCTTCCTGGTTCTAATAGCTCTCCCCTTCAGGAGTCTTTGGTGAAAGAACGACCTAAAGTCGATGCGACAAGACCGGCGCCCCCCCTTTCAGACGATACTATGTTGCGCACACCTCTGCCACGTTTAACTATTAAAAGATAATGTGTAAGATCTGTAGATCTGTAGTTAGACCACTAACCTCCTCTCCATGTTTTGACCCTGAGTTGTCACTACATGTCAGTCATTCTGGATCGGAAAATATCACACCCCAAAATTCTAAGAGTGTAATCGACCTTGTTTCTTGCAGTTCAGTGTTCACCAAGCTCTCCTTCTATCTCTTTTGTCTATCCCACTCCACGGCAAGCTCAAATACAAGTTCCGCAAGAAATCTCTTTTCGAAGTCCTGTGAGAAAGTGTACCTTCCATAACCTACCCAATGTTCCATCATGTAAATTAGTGGAGAAGTTGGATGTGCCACCTATGCATTCCCCCCCTATTGCAATGAGATCTTTAATGCAAAATGCACCTACAGCTTCCTCACATTCTCTCCCGGCCATTCCACCAAAAGGAGCCATGGTTGTTCCATCAGCTCTAGACACCACTTTGGCTGCTATGCAGTTAAACTTACAAAGTTTGTTTAAGCTGTTTGAATATCTAGATACAAAGGTTAATGCGCATTCAGTAGAGTCACATGAAACTTTAATGTTATTAAAGAAGTTGGCAGATACTCTTTTACCCAATCCATATGACTCTCCTCCGACTGATAATCCTCATGATGACGAAATTCCGATCTTTACCATTGGTTCAACAAGTTTCTTGCCCCCTCTCCTTCCTGTTCCACAAGTCGTTCCAGCATTTGTAGATATTACTTCTGAAGGACGAATGCATCCTTCTGTTGCTTACGGCCCTAAGAATGATACACATATCCTTCTCACAGTTGATCCTGAACCACCATCCCCCCTGCCGCTATAGCGTCTGCGATTTCTGTTTAGGAAGGAGATCATACTCCGTCTTTACCAATAAGGGAAAGTCGGAAAAAGGCTGTAAAAACATCTCGCAATGTACAAAAAAAAAAGTAAAAAAAAAACTCTAATCTCTTTACTCTAACATTACAGAAGCAAACTATGAAAACTTTTTTTCAACCCTTGATCCCGGTGCCTGATAGTACAGTGGCCTCGCAAATTCCTCAAGGTGCCGTGCCATTACCAGTGCCCCAACAGCTGCCTTCCATATTAACCCCTGTCCAGTCTTTCGCACCTAGTAGTGCAACTTCCTGCCCTCCAACCAAAGAACCGATTGCTCCTTTGGTGGCCAAGTCGGTGACCAGCTTGGACTCTAGACAACCTATACCAATAGCTGCTCATTCAGTGTCTCCCACTACTAATTCCCATAATTCTAGTTCCATGGTTGGACTTACAAGTCTTCCTCCGGTCACTGACATGGTGGTGTCTTCAAAATTAACGTCATATGTTCCATCTTCGAGGTCGAATCTTCTAGAGCCTAGTTCTGGGCCTACTATTCCGATGTTGCTTCCAGTGCCCAGTACTACCAAAGTCTCTAGTTATCCCCCTCTAGATGCCCTGATCCGTGAACTTGATTTGGCCTCTACTTGTCGTCAGCCAAATGAACGCCATGGACAAATACATACAACCGCTTGCGACCAAATCACCCCATCGGCCCCTAAACAGATTATTAATTCTGCTACCATCATTCCAACTGCACAGATTCGTGAGGCAGTAGATGCATACCTGGCTTCTTGTTCTTTCCAGATTCCTCCTAAGCCCCCTCAAAAGCTAAATGGACTTACTTCGTCTCTGAGTCAATGGCTCTTACCAAGTTCCATATTAACACCGTCAGTAACCTCTCAGCCTTCTTTGGATGCTGACAATCGGCATCACGTAATTTCACTTCAATCCACGGATTCGTCTAAACCTTGCTTGGACGAACCCGTATATTCTGACAGCCATAGCCCTCGAATTACCATTCCAGTTGCAACTAGTCTTCAGTCTTTGGTACCGCGTAAATGCCATTCCTTAATTTTGAAATGTCGAGGAGGAAATTTTGGCACCTACGATCTGAATCGTCGTAGTGTGCTAAATATCTTCTCCGAAGTGGTAGAGCTAGAGGACATAAACTCGAGCGACATTGAGCAGATTGAATTTATTTCTGAAGACACTTGCTCAGTAGTCCGTTTGTGGATACCTTCGGGTATCGTTTTGAACACCATTTGGAAATCCAAAATGCAATTATTCACAATGGGGTTCCTTCTAACACAGGATCCAGCATCTATGAATGGACACCCTAACATAAAGCAACTATCTAGCCAACCTTGCACAAGTTTTCCTCTGGTAAATAATACTGATCGTGTTCAACCTTACATGTCATAACAACTAGAAACACCTAAAGACCACTTAATTAATGTTGCCAGTTGGAATACTAGAGGTCATACACATCTGCAAACCTCAATTGCTAGTTTCCCAACTGTAATGGATATAATAGCATTACAAGAAACTTGGCTGTTACAAATGCCCGCATGGAACAATTACGAGATTGTTCTATTACCAGCAATTGCAGGGAAAAAAGGTCGACCTTCATCGGGTCTTTTGACAGGAGTGAACATGTCCAGGGATTTTGCCATCGAAGCTTGGGATTCTGTTTCCGCCTTTATTCAGCTTGTTAAAATTACATCTCCAGCGCACATTATTGCGTTGGTTAACATCTACCGCAATCCTCTAGGGCTGACTGATGCGGCTTTCTATGCTGGTTTGACCAGACTTTTAGATTTGGTCTTTCTCTCCCCAGACATCACAGATACCCTTATTGTAGGCGATCTCAACCTGGATTGTATCAATCCTAAAGGGAAAACCTCAATAGATAAGGTACAGAGATGGACCTCCTTTATGTTGAACCGCAATTTTCACATGACCAATGGTGTAATTCAAGGCGATATCCCGGCCCAGCCCACATGGCATAGGGGTTCTGTATCTACCACAATAGATTACATGTATACACACACTAACTTAACTGGCCAAATAAGCACCTTTCAAGTATTTCCTCAAGTGCATAGCGATCACCATCTCCTAGTGCTTACAATTAAGTGGAACTACGCAGCCATTCAAAGGTCCTACTATGCAAATGACTTAATAGTTAATAATGCCAAAACGCGCTTTCGTTGGTCAGAGAATAATCTATCATCTCTAGCTCGCCTAGTCATTTGCAACAGCAACTCAACCTGTCCAAAACAATATACCAATCTTCTTTTCACATTTGAATGTCCTACGAAACCGAATCAGAATATCAAGAGCCACACACATAAACATGCCTTTAATTCATTAATCAAAGTTAAAAAAACTGAATATCATCGTGAAAAAAGGATGATTGTTAAAACGAATCTACCTAATTTCACCCAACAGTTGAGAGTGGTGAAATCTAGATTCCGCAATTGGATGAAGCAACATCGTGCACATATTTTACAAGTGGATGGTGAGCATATGCTCAAACTAATAATAAATAAAAACACGGCCGAAACTTGGGCAATCTTTAATCAATGTGCAAATAAATCTCAAAGTAGTGTGCAAGCCCTTAGCGTTACTGAGACTCAATGGATCGAACATTATTCCAGCTTGTATGCTGACTCGACCTTTGCGCCTCTGGCAAAGCTACCTAATGACTCTGAGCACTGGTCTCTTGCTTGTTCCCCATTTATACTTGAAGGATACCTTAGACATATTAGCTCTTCTCGAGCTAAAGGTCCTGATGGCCTCAGCAACCATATGTTCAAATTGAATCCTCCAAAATGGGCAGGAATATTGAATAATCTCTTCCAATGTATCATCAGGACTCGCCAGATCCCTAATTCATGGAAAACATCAATTATTGTTCCTATTCACAAGAAGGGTGACCGTACCCAACCGTGCAATTATAGACCTATCGCCCTTCTTGATGCCCCTGGCAAGCTCTTTTCCAAACTTCTCTTGAGGGACTTCAACACTTGGACCAAAGTAGCTCACCTAAGAGACCCGTTTCAAACTGCTTTTCTTGCTGGCCTAGGCACTAATATTAATCTGTTCTGTCTTAACGCCCTTAAAGCTCAAGCGCAATACACCAAACAAGCTCTCTACTTTGCCTTTGTGGATCTCCACACGGCTTTTAATGCCATCTCTCGCCCGATGCTTTTTGCAAAACTTGCTAGAGATAAGTGTCCATCCACATTATTACAAATCATTCAACTGTTGCATGTGGAAACTTCAGTGCGCATTAGACTGAACTTAGAAGGTCTGCTATCTAGAGCCATTCCAACTGCCCGTGGTCTTAAGCAAGGCTGTCTTCTTGCATCCGCGATCTTCAATTACTTTTTGTTTGATGTATGGGATGTTTTTGAGGCAAAAGCATCGGACTCCCCAAGATAAAAATGTGTAAAATCCAAACTTTAATATATGCAGACGATTTGGTATTGGTTTCAAAAACTCCTTGATGGCTTTAATAGCTATATCATGGCCAACGATTTACGGGTGAATACAACCAAAACCCAGGTCGTCATCTATTGACCACGTAACGCTTTGACATCTATTCCATCTTGGTCTATTAACCATATAAAATTAGCAACAGTGTCAAGCTATGTATATCTTGGTATGGTCTTTGATGGTAATGCCTCCACGAACGCTCATCTCGACGCTATTAAGTGTAAGCTTAATTCGGCCATCTCCCAAACAAAAATTATAATGCATCGTTATGGTGCTTTTTCGATGCAATCAGCAGTCCTCTTTTGGAAGCAAAAAGCCACCCCATGCATTTTATATGGTTTGTAGTCTCAATCGCCATGGCAAACAAAAACCTTTGACATGCTTGAAGGTACATTTTGGAAAACCATTCTCCAGTTACCACAATGTATCTCTATAGTTTGGATACAATATGAATTAGGCCTTACTTCTCTTAATGCCCAATATCAGTGGAGAATGTGTGCTTTGCTGCGGAAAACCCTATTACCCCATCACGAACATAACATTCTACAGTTTCTGTCAAATTATACTTTCAGTACTTTGCACCCTTTTGTCAAACAGTGGTTGCGGACCACTTATCGTATTCTAGTAGAAGCAGATGCTTCGCTTGATTTGCTTCTGACCAATCCAAATAAAGTAAAGCAACTAATTTATCATAATGATTGGATCAATACTCGAAGCAAATGTCTTCAATATAAGTCTGCAATCCCTGAAAAATTCAGACATAAGAGGTTGGGTTGTATTGAACCTTATCTCTTAAAATTTCCTTGTAAGAGAATACGCACAGGCATCCTTAGAATGCGTGTGAATTTATGGCACACTCGTGAACTCTTGGCTAAACGGAAGGGCAGTGAGGGGGTGGTCACCTTCTGTAGATTTTGTTGTGACATCGAAGTCACAGAGACTTTAGAGCATATACTCTCGCTGTGCCCTGCATTAGCCCAAAAACGCTTAAAATACTTTGCTTGGCATTGTAACTATTTGGGAAACTTAGAATCTTCAGAAAGATGGTCTACATTATTGTGCACGACTAAGTTGTGCCCTTCAAATTGCAATTGTCAACTTCCTTTATGGAGTGAACTTAATCTGTTAAGCAACTGCTGGTTACCTTTTCGGTTGACTTCACTCTCAAGTATGTATGAACAATACGTTGGGTTTCCCGATTTTTACTGCCTCTTGGCCATATGGATTTTATGTGTTTCATGTGAATTGAATAACTTTCTCTCTTTTCTTTTGGTGTGTCAATGTAAGCTGTACAATATGAAAATATATATTAACTTCATTGTTCTTAATCATAATGAAATTCTTTCTGAATGTGTATGTAAGAATAAGAATAATAATGTGTAATGTTTTGTATTGAAAAGTTGATTTTTTTCAACGATATCAATAAAAAAAAAAAAAGAATTAAGGGCAATAAGACAAAGCTATACAATACACAACTTACGGCCCACAGAAAGGAGAGACAGAAACAATAACACTGATGAAATGAACCTGCCCAAAGAGGGGGGTGAAAGAAATAGCAGGAGAACCGGGATGCTGGGAAAGACCACATATGCTCATATATGGCCAAGTGTACACAGGAGAGGGATGGAAAGAAGGAGTAGTAGGAAGCAAAGCACACACCCTAGTACAAGTACCAGTGAACACAGTGCAAGGAGAAAATGTTAAGTGCCTGAAGGAGTGGGATTCAAGTGCTAAATTGCTCACCTGGGTGGACAATGAAGCTGGACCATTGCTCATAATAACACTGAAGATACCAGCATTGTGTTACAAGAATGTAGGTGCTGTAAAGGTTGGAGATAACACAGGGTGTAGGTACACAGAGAAATATCCAACAATGAAGTTTGCACAGCAGTATTAATGGACCACTATTTGGCATGTGGATCCAAGGCATACAAGAAGCTGCCACCCAACTGGGAGGGAGTTTGCTCGTTGGTACACATCAACATGATGCCAGCACTGGTAGAGCCACCGAACGACGTGAAGATGGATGACAATAAAAAAAGAATAAGCTGGTCGGTGGAAGTAGAAGAAAAGGGAAGAAAGAAGCTGTCTGTAGAAGTGAGTAGAATGAAGAGAGACAATTATTTCTCATCAGAATCAGAAGCATCTCTAGACTAGAGTATTCAGCAGGACAGAGATGTTTTTCGCATCAGTGGTTCCAGCTGTCCAGACATATACAAACACGAAATGGTGGCAGATAACCAGATGGGAGCTGATGCAGACAATGAACTCTACAGTAAATGGCTTCAATGCAATAAAAGAAGAGCTCCGAGCAGTAAGGCTAATGACACTACAGAACAGATATGTTCTACGCATTCTCACAGCTATGGAAGGAGGAGTTTGCGGCGAGATCGGGAGTTCCTGTTGCACATTTCTACCTGTCAATGACAGAGAGAATGGCACACTGACAGAAGCAGTGACAAGACTATGGAAGATGCTTGCCAAGATGGAGGAAGAAGCCAAAGGTTAAAGAACAGAGCTGGTTGGAATACCTATGGTCCTCGATGCTGTCATGGCTAGCAGACGGACTGGAAGGGTTACTAGACGCACTAATATTAGTACTAGTTGGACTGTTTGTGGTGAAGAGTTGTATAACACAATGCCACAAAACTACTGAAAAGACCTTAGGGATGAAGGTGATGGTGTATGTGAACATGGGAGAAGAAAAACACAAGATAGTGGAAGAAAGAAATAGCCTGAAGGCCAGGAGAGAAGAATGCCCAATGTTCCCGACAGAGTTCATAAAATTCGACAATGCATACGACAATAACAGATACTGGGGGAAGTGGGTGTATTGCAAACCAGAAGGTGTTACGCTCACCTGGCTCCCACAGGGGCATCGATCTGAACTGGACAGCTGCAGTCTCCACCAATGTGACGCGTAGTGCCGAGATGACGGACTGGACTGGCCCACCTAGCTTTGTTTGCTTTGCCCGTAGGAGTATTTTTCTGATGGTTTGGAAAGATGAGCTCTCCATCCTGCATTTAGCGCAGAGGCGCGTAGATAACCAGTTGCTTCACTGGCTCGAAGGAATTGGTGAGTTCCAGAACAATATTGACTCTGAGATTCCCGGCAGGACGCTGTAAGTATGTAGTTCGTAAGAGTTCAAATGTCTGACTTTCACTCTGTCCGATTCCTTGCAGGTTGCAGCTTGACCCTAGCAAAGAGTTCCTCATGGCAACCGGTAATATTCAGGTAAGGAGTTGTATTATCCAACACAGTTCGATAAAATAATGTCAATTTGTAACTTGTTGCTTTCTCCCTTATTCAGGCACTGAGAGAAAGTATGAAGTCTCGGGGAATAATGCCTCCGGTGGTAAAATCAGGTAAGTCTATTGTGGTGAGGAGGTTTCCCCTTGTTTGTCCCTTTGTTTCACCTTGCTGTCCTTTTGTTTCCCCTTAGGGGCCGGGGTTCGATGAGGATGCAGTGGAAGCTGCGCCGACCCGTGAAGAGGAATAGTACCCCCGGTGGTAAAATCAGGTAAGTCTATCGGGGGTAACTAATATTGCCTCTGTGTATTCCCTTGGCTCACCTTGCTGTTCTTGTCTTCCCCTTAGGTGCCGGAGTGCGGCGGGAACATGCAGAAGGATGCAGTGGAATGTGAAGATGCTGCGAAGGTCAGTGAGTTCAGCGCAGCGCTGCAGCAGGCGATGTGACGCGCATAAAATAACTTCTTTCTTCCAGCTCGAAGGCGCAATGGATCAGGAATTCAGGTAAGGATCAAAGGTATTGCTCTTGTTCTAACCTTTTCTCCTTCTTTCTCCCTTTTTCTAGGAGCTCCAGACTCGAGGCGGGCGTGGCAGAAGACTGGATGCAGACGTGTAGGCACGGTGAGCGTTACGCTGCTGGATGCAGAATAACGCGAAGCGCGTGCTGCTCTTCGGGCGTGGTTTAAATAGCCTCCAAAGTAGTCCCAGGTAAGTATTCCTCCCCAGCCCCACCCGAGTAAAAAATCGTCCCTAGGTAAAGTAGTCCCTTCCAAGCCTCTTTTGGCTTGGAGCTCTTGCAGCATGGTCTGCATCAGGTAAGTTTGCAGCATGGTCTGCATCAGGTACGTTTTAATCTATGAGCCTGGTGCCTATGGCGCCAGGACTGACTCTTCATATGAGCCTGGCGCCATAGACGCCAGTACTGCACCCAAATAGCCCCTAGCAGGGGTTGTTGGGCTTGCTTGGAATAACTTGATGCCTGCTTCTGGGGTTGCTGGACTTGGTCTGGGTCCCCGGGGTAGGCATCATGACAGAAGGTTAGTGCACCTATATGACCTGGAGTTTTGATGATCATGCACATTTCTATGGACACCTTGGAGGAGTAACAAAGATATGGCTACCAAAAGTAAAGGGGACTAAGTATGCACAATTGGTCGACAGGTAAACCAGAGGGGGGACTGAAGAGAGGGTCCCAGGAATGCCCCTCCTCATCCCCATGAACATGACAGCCCGAAAAGTCAAGAAAGCACAAAGTCACTCATTATTCGGTCAACCCCCAAGTGCACCACTGACAAGACACATATGCAGAGAGATATTAACTCAGACAGCCATTCCAACCTTATCCAGTGAATTTTGTTTATGTATACAGGTGCCTCAACAGTGATTATGGATCCAAATACCATAATGGACAGCATTGACTAAATGCAGAGCAATCACTATGCTGATGTCATTAGTGACACCACAACTTAACTGCATTAGTCATGAAGCACATTTGCAGCCATACACAGCTTACCCAAACACACTCGTATACATGAAGAACACGGTTACCAGTCATTTGGTCAAAAATCAAATGATCGAATGCCATTTGATCGAGAGTGAAATGGTCGAAAAAATGGTCGATTTTTTTTTATTTTTATTTTTTTTTATGGGGGGGTTACCAAACAAAACTAAAACAAATATATAAATAAAAAAATAAAAAAATTCAACCATTTTTTTTCAGACCATTTGACTTTCGATCAAATGGTCATTCGATCTTTTATTTTCGACCATTTGACTGGACACCGAAGAACACGCTTACACAGATACATATGCATACTGTCAAAAGCTTATTATTTTCTCATTAGCCAAGTGCAGAAACGCAAAACACAAAGCATCGAAGAGATCCAGAGCAAGCTTGCAGATGCTTATGGCAACTAACCATATGGAACTACAGGAGTATATAAGGAGCCTGGTGGGACCAAGTACGACTAACCTATGGGAAATATAGCCCAATATAAGTGTGCAGAAATCATATTATAAGTCTAATGAAAATGACAGGAGGCCTCAAGCCACAGGACATGAGACGAAGGAGAATAGAACCGTGCTGCACAGAGCAGGAAGTCCAGAGCTCATAGCCAAGGTTAGAGATAAACAACACATTCCAAGCTTCAAATGACAAGGGGCCAGCTTCAGAAAAACAGAATAAATCCTCATAATTGCAGACCCGGAGAGTTCACTTTTGTGGTCCACAAGCACGTGATGTGGCCGAGCTAGACAATGGGTATTCACCCGTGGTGGGAAGACGAACAGTTCTCAGGAACCCAGTCAAGAAGTGAAACAAATGTTGCAATGTGGAGTCCACTCCCATAGGCAAAAGTGGTGTTGTTACCAGATACATTGGGAACACATAGTAATTTCACATCACCTTTAAGAGGCGCACAGAGGGCTGAGAACCGTACTGGGTCCTAAGATCTGGGAGATCAGCTCTAACCAATCAGGGGACAGAAATCCAGGGGTGGATGGCAGGGGGCAAGGGCCAATGGTAAGTCTGCGACCCTGCAACAATGTGATAGATAGTTCCTTGGGGACAGGGCAGGTCAGCCATCTGACATGGGAGGACCAGTAGAGTAAGATGTATACTGACCTTCCATAAGGTCTACCATTCCGAGCACCCAATCAAAGTGAGTGATAGGTTTTTTGGAGAGGGCCCAGGTGATGACGTAATTTTACCTCAAAACAGGGAGACATGTCTTGTGAACTAGCCTCCCTATTCCTCCTGCGGCCCTTCATCATTGGTTATGCTACACCATGTAATGTTTTAATCTGTAGAAACATGTTGTGTAATGTCTTGCTCTGCTGGGATCAATATGATCTTTTCCCATAGCTAAATGCACGTTAACTAGAATCTACCTGAGTTTTGCTGTTTTTTACTTGCATTTGTACGTACTCATTCACTGTTTTTGTGGGCCTTCGGATGAAAAATATGATGTTGGCCTCCAATCTTACTCGCTGGTTAGGTGGTGTTATATTATGTTGAGGGTTTGTTATTTTTTGTTTTAATTAGCTAACGTTCAAGTACCTTAAGCAAACCATAATGCAGCATATACCACCCCTAAACACTAATAAAAATAACAAACAGGAACCAAAGGTAGATCTGAATATCAAATCTGCAAACTGGTCCGTACAGCCATGTTTTTAACTAACATTCGCATAATGGGATCTATTAGCAGGACAAAGTCACTGCCGCCCAGGGCAAGAAGCCTATTCAAAGGCTGGATTATGTTAATTAACTTCCATAAACACCAAGCCTCAGTCTAAGGGCATTTCTGCACACACACCTCTATAAACATTACCACAAAGGTCGTAGCAACACTCAGGAACCTCCAAGAAGCCCAGACAGGGGCATCTGCTCCCGGGGAAACCATGGTCAACATTCAACCCATATTCCCTTGCAGCTTTCCCATCTGTAGAACATGGCCATTCGTGGCTGATTGGGGCTTACAGTAGTAAGTAGAAGGGCTTTACTGCTGCACATTCTTGGGCATGGTTTCTACATGCCTTGGCTCACCCTGACACTGTTGAAACTCTCAAGGTCTGACCACTGCTGAGTCGTGGGCAGGCTTTGTGTCCTTAAGCACTTTGCACAAAGGCTCAAGGTAAGTGTTTTAGTTACAGAAATCCTTTTGTTGTGAATGGTATGAATGAGGAAACATCCCAACAAAATGTAAGGTTGTTTTTTGTTCACTTGTCTCTGAGACTTGTCAAAACTTAGCATATTCAGATTTCTGACATACAACCCCTCCCTATTTGTTGGGGGCCTATGGATGGAAGGAAGTAGAATGGCTTTGCTACCTGTAATTTCTTGGGCATGGCTTCAACATGACTTGGATCACCGTATTGTGGAAGTCTCAAAGGCCGACCATAGACAGGCTCTGTGTCCTTAAGCACTGTTCACAGATGCACAAGCCTATGGTTTTGGCCCAAAAAAGTATTTTGGTATGCATGGCATAAAGGTGCAATATGAGGTTGTTTTTGCTTGATTTTCCATGGTGCTTTTTCAAAGTTGGCAATTTCAGGTTTCTTACATGTAACCCCTTTCCAAATGTTTGTTGGGGGCCTACAGAAAGAAGGAAGTAGAAAGGCTCTGTCGTCTGTGTTTTTTGGGCATGACTTCAACATGTCTTGACCCAGCATGAGATGAGTACATTCCAGACATACCCTGTGGATCTGCGAACACCTCTCTCCAGCCGTCTGTTTTTTCAGCTCTGCATTCCACAGAATATTTTTGTGTCTCATGATATATTTGGTGCAATTGCACTCATTAAACTCCCCGTTTTCCTTCTAATGCCTTCCTGAGTCTCTTATTTTTCTTCCACCCTCATCCCAACTATCTGCCTGAATTTGCTCTTCCCTACCACTACTGAAAGTTCTATCATACTCCTTCTTTGCCACTCTGACAGGAAAATCACTTCAATGTAACATAAAAACACATTATGGGTAGTGGCATCCAGCCCAAAGGCTTTCCCTTTTCTAACGTAAATAATGGGGCACTGTTACACAACCCGGTTTTGCCCATGTCAAGTTTAGTTTTTTCACCTTAAAACACACAAAATGCTATTTTCACTGGTGTTGCATGGTACCCCACAGCCCCCACAGTATGAGGGGCCCACCGCCCCATGTGGGGGCCTCAGGCTTAAAATAGAAATAGTTACTTTTTTAAGTCAATATGACTTCAGAAAGCAAATATTTATGTTACAGTTCAGTTCCATAACAGAAAGATTGTTTTTCTGAAGTCAGAATGACTTCAAAAAGATATTATTTATTTTTGAAGTAAGTGAGTACCTGGTGTGTGAATGTGTGTGTGCTTGTGTCTAAAGCTGGGATTACTTACTAGTAATCTTCATTACTCTGAGCCCTACTCTTCCTCGTCCCAGTACATGTGTATGAGACACCTTGCTGCATACATAACTACTGGGATGAAGAAGAGGGAAATAGAGGCTTCGCTCCTCTACCTGTAACTCCCTCAAGGTCAGTAATTTCTCAAAAAAACGACCTGGGGATAGATCTCTGTTTTAGGCTGGGGCCTCCCACTGGAACAGCCTCTATGTCACTCTAAAACTTGATGAGAACCATCTCTGGTTCCGGAAGCCCCTCAAGACCTTCCTCTTTGCTTCTGCCTTCACTCCCCCTCTGCCCTGCTGATCTGCTCTCTCTTGGCACTGTGCACCTGGCCACCCTCTGTTCCCCTGGGCCCAGGTACCTGCTCACCCTGCCACCCCCTTGCACTTCCTCATGGCCATCCCTTGCAATGGGACTGTATCTGTACCCATACAGTACCCCTCCATTTTCTTTTTTTTCTGCACTTATCAGACTTACCCAGTCTGCTGCCGTAAACACAGCAACTTGCCACTTGCTGGCTGCAATACCACTGTTTATTGCCTCCATTATCTATATATTTTTATTATTATTTATCTGTTCTCTTCTGCTCCACACTTTCCACTCTCCCGCTTCCATGCACTTTTCCCCTTTTCCTTTCCCATGCACTTGCGCGTTCCCAATGTCACTGGGCCTAGTAAGATCGTTGTTGTGTTCTCCCCAGTTCCTCTCCCTTGCCTTGTCACACTCTGAAACACTTGTGTACAAGCGCGATACAAATAAACTATCACATCATATCAATGACTCGCTTAACTAGTGGTAATATTTATTACTCCTAGTTCTACTCTTCCTCACCCCAGTACTTACCTATGATGCAAGGTGCCTCATACATAAGCACTGGAGTGAAAATGGATCTGGTAACTCAAGCTATGACACACAAATAATCTACACATTTTTTTTGCAACCGGTCACCAAATGCTCCAGACACTAAAAACTGCCTTGCAAAGATGGACACATGGATGACACAGAGTAAAATGCAACTGTACCAAAACAGAACAGATACTCTGCAATCCTACAGGTTCCAACTCCACCACAATCCCTTGGCCTAAGTAAGTAGATGACCATTGCCCAATCAAGTCGACCACAGTAATGAATCTTGGATCCACAATAGGCAACATTTTCACTCTGGACCCGCAGATCAGAGGCATTGTCAGAAGCTGTTTCTCACAGCTGAACATGCTAATCTGTATAATGCACAGGGCCATGGCCATAATTTGTCTACTGCTATCCAAACTAGACTAAGTGAAAAGCCTTTATCTCAGACTCCCAGATTACCTAATGAGGGCACTTCAAAGAGTTAAAAATGCAGCAGCAAGACTAATGCGGATAATGAAGTGATTTGAAATGATCATGCCAGCATCACATTTTATCCATTGGCTACCCATTAGAAAAAGAGATTGTTTCAAAACGTGTGCATCACCCATCATTCATACCAATCCCTTCCTCCTTCAAAAGTAAGTTTCAACACTAGACTCACTTCAGAACACTTTGGTCAAGCAATGCTGAAATAGTACTAGACCCCAACTTCAATATGAAATGGCAGGGAGGATCCTCTTTTTCAGTTCTGGCCACACAACTGTGGAATATCCTATCCTAATCTCTCTCCCAGTAAGTGAACCTCCTGACCTTCAGGAAACAGCTCTAAACATGGCTTTTCATCCAAACACTTTGAAAGGAATGAAAGATATTAGCAACTGACTGCAAACTGTGACCAAACATGTGGGTACTTATGACAAGCTATTGCAAAACTCTTTGCACTATGATCTGTGGGAAACCTATCTGATGTATGGATTATCTTCTGCATGACACTGGTCCTCTCATGAATCTCAGTGAAATGTACAACCAAGAGCCATTAAGGGACAACATCCTAACGCTGCTCGGTCTCTCCAACCAACTCATCCCTCAACTACCTCCTTACTACTAGAACTTGCATCCTTACACTTCCCTAACTCCTTCAGACGGCTGACCCTTTGCATTTTATATCAAAAACCATGCTGTCAATTTGTGTACTCTGCAATACAGGGGCTGCCCATATGGCTAACCTGTCCAGTCCGTACCAACAACAAACAACATAGAGATTTTCATATCAGTACACAGGTAACGGGTACTTCCCACATACAACCATCCACACCACAAGTTCATGCATCTGTCTTTCCAGTATCCGACTAACACACCCGGCCCTCCTTTCCTACAAAGCCATGCACAGCATGGCCAACATCTTTGGCAGAAGGGCACTATATAAGACCTCTTTATATTACATCACAGTCACCTCTATTTACACAATGCATATGGGATTTCCTATGCTGTTGGCTTTCTGCTAGAAATATACACAACACAATTATTTATACATGCTATTGTCTATCTACCATGCAAGCGGATATCTCAAAACATTCTCCAAACGTTGTTTCTTAGTCAAAAACATAAATGTAGTATTTGCCTTTTCCTCTGTTACATTCACATTTACGTACAAATATATCCCCTCGCCATCATGTTCATCATTTGTACATCGTAGTGCAAAAGGGAAGTGTAACGTGGAACGCTTTTTGCTGGTATAAAACACAGATGAATGCCATAAGAATCCACAGCATTCAAACCAGCATGAAAATGCTGGAATATGTTTATAGCAGAGAGGAAAAAAAAGTAGAACGATTAATAAAAGGCTTTGGGCCTCATTAGGACCCAGGCGGTAAGGGGTTTACGCCGGCGTAAACCATGGCGCCCCTTACCGCCTGAGTACGAGTTCCCTTAGCGCCATGGTGATTTTAACGCCTGCTTTTAGCAGGCGTTAAAATCCATGGCGCTAAGGGACCTTGTTGTTAATTACGCCACCGTAATTTACGGTGGCGTAATTAACGGCTTCCCCACTCCCATTATGCCCTATGGGGCCAGAAATGGGAATGGGGAAGGGTAAATGGGGATTGGGGACTTACCGCCCCGCCAACCTCGGAATGGGGCGGTAAGTCCGCCAACCCCCATGGCGGAGTTGGCAGCTTAGCGCCATGGACCATGGTGCTAACAGCGCCATGGTCCTCCGCCAAGGTCCTAATGAGGGCCTTTGTGTGTTATGCAGGGGATGATGTGAAGTAAAATGAGTGTGTGAAATGTCACCATTGACAATTCTTATCATGAATGTTCGTGCAGGCATGGATTAGGCCCATACTACCTACCATAGCACTTAACAAGATCACTCCAGTTATGCTATACATCCATGGGGAGCGCCATCAGGCTCCACTAGTCTTTGCACACTGCCAGTGTCCACTGCTTATGTAGAAGAGCCCACCTCACTGCAAGTATAAAAGACTATGGCTAAACCCCAATGATTCAAAGGCTATTGGGTATTTAGTTATCCCATTTATTTATTCCCGCATTTATGTACCATGCTAACAATGAATAACTTCTATGATGGTGTCCTTTCTTTCCTCGAAAATAATTCCCGGAAATAATTCCCAAGATAATACAGTGAGATTAGGTAAAGTAACGTTTGTCGATTACTGAGGTATCGGATACCTCCTAGAAAATGAATGCCTTCCCTGGCCTAAATGGCACTATATGTCCCCCTCTTCTTTTCTATGTGCCCCACGCCTCTTTCATGTGCATTTTCTCCAAACCTCTCAGTCATTACCCTCTTTAACTTTCCAGTTTGTGTGACACATTTTGAATTTCTAATCGCGTACTACATACCTACCGCAGTGATCTCACGATTTTCCTGTGGGACTCCCCCGATAAACCAAAAACCTTCTCCCCGTATAGGCTCCTCAGCTCACCGCAAGCTCCCCCACTGCACAAGTGGTCCTCCTTGCTCCTCCCCAACCAACTGGAACTTGATATTAATACACCATTTTCCTCCTCTAAATATAATTTTGTGTACTATTCATTTTCGTCTTTACTCAGTATTCCCGAAGGAATCACTCTCATCAAGCAAAATAAACATGAAAGGCTTTCAACCTCTTTGCTGCAAAGCACCATGGGAGATATATAATAGTTTTTAGGCATTCCCTTCTCTGTTGAATATTTTAAAAACTAAAGGATGGATTGACTCCAAACAAACAAAAGATACATCTGCAGCATTGTGTTCCCAACTTGTTTCTTATTTGAGGCAAAGGTGTTAGTTGTTTTCACGCTATGGGTGTTAACTCACTGTACTTTTTCTCTAGGTGAAAAGGAATGGGACTAGGTCGAAAACAGCCTTTTCGTGTTTTCTTTAAAAAATTCCATCTCTCAATGAACTATGCCCAAAATGTCCAGCTTGGAAGGGGGTGGGAACGATGGACTGGGACTAACCTATGTTTTGGAAAAGTTCATCCAAATCTGTCCAGTTAGTCAAATCTTATTAGCGATAGAATGTTGGGGACAGTCTATGTAAATTAGTTTTGCCACAGCACCACCCAGTAGCCATTGTTGAAATTAAGTGCACATCTAATTCAAAGCCACCTGAGTAATGCACTCTGGGTATGCAAATTAGCCCGACTGCAAGCCGTTTGCTCCACAAATATGTCTTTGCCTTACAAGGCAAAACTGTGTTTTTACATTGCTTCTTCAACTCAAGAAAGACAGTTCTCAAGGCTGTATACTGGTTTCATCCTTATTATCGCTCATCCGTGCAGTATAATCAGACACCCTTTTGTTTATATAAACCAGAAGAATTTTCTACATGCGTTTCTTTTTGTGCGAAATTTAATCTCTTCATTAGGCTTCAATAATGTATTCAACAATAACATTGCCCATTGAAAAACGCATTTGAAAATTAGGCCCATTGCGTATATAAAACATAAAAACATGTACTTACATCTACCACAGTGTCTTACATTTCAAACCACATTACATGTGTTAACGGTGCACTGACTAAGATATAAAACGTGATCTATAATTCCACCAGCTCTGCGTGAATGCTCGCTATGCATGTAGCCAATTTGCAAAGCACTGTGACATTATCCTCCTGGAGGAGTTTCCGTCATAGCATCTTACATCTCATATTAACACACCCATGTATTGTGCATGAATTAGAGGATGAGAGACTGATTAATGAGATAGCACAACATAAAAAAATAAAAAAATCGAGGTGCATTATAATTCATGGACTATTGTTTAAATAGCTCGAAATAAATGGGTGCCCAGACCAGAACACATTGTAACAGCAGACATTTTGCCTGAGGTGTGACTCAATAATGAAGAAGCCACGTGTAAGCAGACAGTGCCATTACGAGAAAACCAGATACACTGAAGATAGCTTTGATGTGCAGTTTATTAAATCTAGAAAAAAAAGGAAAAGAAGATTTTCAGGACCGTTATCCCGAGGGAGTCATGATCAAGTGGTTAATTGCTGATGGAATTTGAACATCTGCTGTAGCAAGAGTATTATAGTATTACCGCAGGAACACGAAGGAATTACCGTTTTGGGAGGTAAGATACCTTATGGCAGTCACATTCAGGACAGTACTATAGTGTTTTGAAAAATAGGTATACATATAGCAGACATCATAGAGGAATTAGTGCAGGTATACATTAAGTTTCTTACATTTTTCATTGTGCTCTATACTCTTTAAATATGTTCAAAATCAAATAAGATGTGGTGACTATAAAACAATCTGTTTTAATATACACAATGGGGCTCATTATGAGCATGGTGGTAGCCGTGCCTGTATGGCAGGCACGGTTAGCGCCATGATCGCTACCGGCACCACCTCCCGCGATTGGGCAATAACCGGCCCATTACGAGATGAATGGTCTGGTAATTGCCCATTCGCGGGTGGCTGTATTGCCTGGCTCCCGATCCCCATTCTGCCCAATAGGGCAGAATGGGGGTGGGGAGCATGGTTGCGCCGGCACCGTTGATAACGGTGCTGGTGCAATTACGAGTTATGATCGAGGGTGCCGCACAGCCCGCCAGGTAAGACCGGGCGGGCTGTCAGGATCCCACAAGCAAAACTCGTAATGCGGCAGGACGGTATGAACGGTGCCGGTCCCTTACCAGCACTGTTCATACCGTCACCGCCATGGTCCTAATGAGGCCCAATGTAATGAATGAGACATCTGAATGAAGAGAGCACATTTGGTGCACAAAGAAAGAATTAATGTAGAATAATCTTCTGGTATAGATATATATCTATCTCTCTATATATAAAGCTGAAAATCTGTTAGTTTGTTCCTTATACAATTTTGCACCGTTCCACCAATCGGCACCACATTTTGCATGGTTACTTACCTGTTAGGACCCGCCAGACATTAGTGGCTACATGGCATTTTGACACACCACCCCTTTCTCTGGATTTCAGCTGCTTCACACATGAGACGGTTGCCTGAAATCGATGAAACATCAATGTGGTCATAGAAGCCCTGGCAAAGCTAATTTTAAGCATCTTGACACGAGGAACACAACTCAAAGGTTTGAAAAACACGCTTCAAGGCCCTAGGATGCACTGTTCCCAAGATATTTTCACCACAGCACACTGCACCACGCCAGGGTGAGGGGATCTATGTTGAAATCCCGACAATGAAAAGAGTGAGGCGGGATACAGCAGAGTGGAAAGCTTTATATGCCAAAAATGCTGAGTGCATGAAACTGAAAATTGTCTCCCGCTTTCCATGTAATGGAAGTGGGGGCACCCCCAGAACCCCTGAATCCCATAATGCCAAACAAGGGGAGTGGGGGAAACCCCCGCAAACCCCACTCCCCTTGGTTGGCATTATGGGATTCGGGATTTTCGTCCACGCAGAATGCACACAAAATGCGCATAAGGCATTTTGTTCTCATTATTTGTGCATATTTCCAGGTGAGGTGATGGTGGGGAGAGCGCACTGTAGGTTGCAGTATGTTGCAGCACTCCCACTCTCGCCTCTCCTCCACGTGTGTTCTAGCGTATGTCAGCCAGACACACACCAATTCTCAATGCAGTTTACTTCAGAGGGCAAAGCACATCATGAACTAAGCGACTCAGACCAGCGCCCTGCAGGATGATTGATTTTCAACAATTGATGAGGATGTAATCATGTCTCTCTACAGAACCCATGCAGAGCACGGGTACTTTTTGTTTGTCTATTTAAATAAAGCACAACATATGTTAGTTTGCTCCTTATACAATTCCACACCGTTCCACCAATCTGCACCAATTTTTGCATAGTTACCTGTTAGGACCATTTGGACATTACTGGCTACATGACATTTAGACACTGCACCCCTTTTCCTGGATTTCAGCCCTTTCACACATGAGACAGTTACCTGAAATTGGCGCAACATCAATGTGGTCATAGAAGGAGTGGACAAAGATCATTTTAACCATCTCAACATGAGGGACACAACTCAAAGGGACCTTGAAACCACATTTCAAGGCCCTCGGATGCACCGTTTAAAATATATTTGCAGGACAAGGCAATGCAAGCACCAGGATGAGGCAACAGGATTGGAGAGCGCACGGAAGGTCCCAGTATGCTGCAGCACACCAACTCTTGCCTCCCATTGACGTTTGCTCTGAGGTATGTCAGCCAGCCACATGCACCCATTCTCAGTGCACTTTACATCAGAGTGCAATGCACATCAAGTGATAAGGGACTCAGAACAGCGACCTACAGGATCATTGATTTTCAACGATTGATGGGGGTGTTATCATGTCTGCTTACAGAACCCGTGCGGAGCACGGATACTTTTGGCTAGTCTTTATAAATAAAGCAGAACATCTGTTAGATTGTTCCCTATACAACTCCACACTGTTCCACCAATCTACATTGAATTTTGCATAGTTACTTGTTAGGACCCTCCAGACATTACTGACTACGTGACATTTGGACACCCCACCCCTTTTCCTGGATTTCAGCCCTTTCACAAATGAGACGGTTGCCTGAAATCAGCGCAACATCAATGTGATCATAGAAGGACCAGACAGAGTTCATTTTAAGCATCTCAATTTGATGAACAAAACTCAAAGGTCCTATGGAAACTTGAAACCACGTTTCAAGGTCCTAGGATGCACCGTTTCCAATATATTTGCACTGTAATGCACTGCAATGCGCCAGGATGAGGCAACAGGTGTGGAGAGCGCACAGAAGGTTCCATTAGGCTGCAGCACACCAACTCTTGCCTCCCCTTGACATTTGCTCTGGGGTATGTCAGCCAGCCACACACACCCATTCTCAGTGCAGTTTAATCCAGAGTGCAAAGCACATAAAACGATAAGCGATTTGGAACAGCAACCTACAGGATCATTGATTTTCAACAATTGATGAGTGTTATCATGTCTGTCTAAAGAACCTGTGCAGAGTACGGGTACTTTTTCTTAGTTGAGATATAAGAATTGAACTAAAAGGAAATCTGTCCACCTGTGAGAAAAGTGATTTTATCAGAGTACTTGCTTATCATTGTCATGCGCTCTATCTAATGTTACCTGACAGAATTTTACACACGTTTGAGATTGCACCACAACTATGGTGCCTACACCATCTTTGGCTCAAAGGAGTGAAACTATGTCACCCATGCTTTGAAGACATTGCATTGTTTACCCGTGAAGCAACACAGACATGAAGGCAGACTTCCTTCTCCACAAAGCGTCCTATGCCATGCGACTGGCTACCACACCATGGTGTTGCTACACTATCAGCTATCCAAACACCAAACATCAGCCTCCCAGAGCCCTCTGCAAACCTGGCAGTACAAGTACAACCATTTTAGAGGGCATCACTTATTACCAAGCCTCCTCCATTGGAAACTCTCTACCACCTTCCCTGATCTTTAGGGTATTAAAAATGCCCACCTGGTTTGAATCCACTATGGTTATTGTCATTTGGCACTAACTTCCTCACTGATTCAGGCCTCTGTTCTTTTACCGAAATATCCAATATGTTGTCTCTTATTTCCCACCCTGTTGGCACACTGAAGCAGTCAAGTGGCGGTATGTGAAACATTATGAAATTAACTATCAAATACAATTCAATGAGATCATGATCTCTGCGCCTCCACTGCTCTTAAAGCTCGAAAAGCCCCCCCCCCTTTTGCAGACTGCCAGGTCCTTTCTCTACTTAACATGCTTCCAGGTGCTTAAAGGTGTTTCTGCTGTATTGTCTTAATGTTTCTTCTTCCGTCCTACCCACATTTTTATGTGTGTGTTCCGGAGATGTCTTTTGGCAATGTGAGGGCTTAATTAAAAAATTAGAATATATTAATGATGAAATGATGACATCACATGAACGGAGACATGAACAGAAACATTTTGGAGCTCATTTTCAAGCTGCAAGACTTTTACGTGTGTGATTTACTTTGTGGCTCATTTTCAACTATTTGTATGGTGGAGAGGAGGGGCGGAGCACAACTTGCCTTTCCACCGCCTTCCTTCCTCTCCACCATACAAATGCACCAGCATGTGCAACGGCATGCATTTTCACAAATGCTGGGGGTCCCTAAGGACTACTCCTGCATAATGCGCCAGCAAAAAGCAAGTGTAAATGCCCCCCAATCTCGTATGTACAATTAAATGCTGCCCACCATGTGCGCATGGCGAGCAGCGTTTACAATTACAATTAAATGCTGCATGCCATGAGAGTATGATAGGCATAGTTTAATTCTTATTTGCACATTAGAGTGTATCTATACAGTGTAAATGGCAACGACTCCCCACCACGTTACACTTTGGAGCAAAATGAGCTCCTTTGAGTTGCATACTATTAAGCCTCTAGCAATCAGATATGTACTAAGGCCACAGAACAGGCATCCGTTCTGAGACCTGAATGTCCTTCCGGGAGCAGGTGGTGTTGCCTCTCTCGCGGTTTTGCAGTGAGCTGTACATCACTTGTTGGCACTTCGAATAGATGCATTACAGGAGACATTCACGGGAATACGTTTTTCATGAAATGGCAGCCAAAAGCCTTGAAACAAAATGGAAAGCTGGAGCCAGCAAAAACAAATGCGACATAAATGTTGACCCGGGTGCAGCTGAGTAAGATTTGCAGTCACACCATGCCTCTATCAGGATAGTTTAAGAGCAATGCATTTATTTTAACTTTGTCCACCAGTAAAACAATTTGAGGTAGGTTAGCTATACAAACTGACACTATCAAAGCTCAAGGATTTTCTCATTCGTCTATTAATGTTGTGCCTGCCTTATAAAGCGAGATGGCAACACTAAACTACAGACTGTAGGAGATGCTCGCGTCCTCCTAAGAATGGCGCATGCTTTAGGATTCAGTATGATGCGCGCTTGCAATTTTTAATTGGTTTGTTAAGTGCATGTCTGTTACCGTTCTGTTTTTTTTCTGTATTAGTTTATTTTTTTCCAGAACACATTGTTAAATAGTTAAACCATTCAATTAGCAGTTGGTAAAGTAAAGGTTGGAGAGATGAAACACGATTTTCATGCAAAATATCGTCGAACGTTAATTTGCTGTAAAAGATTATAGTGTTTGTTAAGCAACATATATTATTACCATTTGAAATAACATTTTATAATGCCCGGGACAGAGAATAATATTGAATTTCTTTAAAACGATAGTGTCTTGCATTTTCCATATGCTTCAAAATACAGCAAGTTAATACAACTATGATGCACACAAATATCAGATGATAATTGTTTCCACTGGTGCTGTGAATGAAAAGACATTTCTGAGTTTTGGGGCAAATGCTGATTTTGCCCCTATTGTGAATACAACTGATCCCAAGGCTCTTTCTACTAGACATTACAATCTAAACAACTCACATGCATATGCAGGAGGGAGGCTTGGAGTGAGGAGCACTTTTGCTGCATGGTCTCTGCAGGGGCAGGCGATTGTCGAACAGAGAACACCCAGGAAAGAGCGTTCAGGTGAAAGCAATGTAAACGAGCACATTCATCTCTATTCATTGTCCTGTGTGTGTGCCACATGTCTGATTATATTGCAAACTCCATTCTTTCATCTCCAATACCCACATTGCCTATTTCAAGGCAGCATCAATATCAAAGATGCCCAGGCCAATGATGCTGATTTACATGTTGGTTGTTCACCACTTCACTATAGAAGGGGCCCGATAGTACAATGTGTAAAGAAGTGTCTGTTATAGTATGACTAATATTTTATGTATTTATTTAATGAAAATAAACAGGGAAACCAACTCATCTTTGCCACAAAAATGCCTACAACACATTTTAATTATGATTTACAGAGCGGAGGACGAGTGTCCTTAACATTGGGTGAGAGGATTTGGTTGTGAGAGCAGATGCTGCAGGGCAGGTAGAAACATGAACCAGGGATGAGGACAGTAGAGCATGATAAAGGAGCTGGATATTGGCGGCAGGGCTAAGTTTTAGGATGAAGGGGTGATGAATAGATGCTGTGGGTTCATTGGAGAGAGGTAGGGGGAGAGGAGAACAGGGAGATGTGGTGACATAGAATGCTATGCAAGTGGTTCTTTAGAAAGGATTACAGCTAGGAAATTGGATTTGAATAGAGATAGAGTGGACGTAGTGCTTAGACAGAGAGGAAGAACATTCCAGATTGAGGGAGCACAGAGAGGAAGAGAGTGGAAATGAGAGGGAGCACAAGGGGCACGAGAGGTTACAAGGAGGTGAGCAGAGAATGATCATAGGGAGCGAGGGGGAGAGTAGGGAGTGAGATGGATTGATAGGTAGGGTGTGCAAGTCCATGTAAAGTTTTGAAGATGATGAAAATTAGTATATATTTTGCTCTCTGTCACATAAATAACCAGCCTAATTGATGATGGACTGGGGAGGTGGAGGTGAAGCAGGAAAGGTTGAAGAGTGTAAGAACAGCAGAGTTGAAGACTTTGTCAAGAGGTAAAAAAGCATAGTAGGGAAGGCTATAGAGTAGAATGGCACACTAGTTGGATCGATAGAGTACTAGAGAGGAGATTAGATGCTTAGCAGTGTTGAAGGGAAGAAGATGTCTTATTTTTCTGATGGTGAGGATACTAAGTCTGGCTCAAGTGGCAGATTTGGAGATGAATAGCGAGAAGTTGTGAGATGGATCAACAATGACACCAAGGTTGTGAGCACAAGCAGAGCGAGGAAGGTAGTCAGGTGTGAAGAAGAGAGAGGGGGAGAGAAAGAGATGGCCTGTTCAGATGGGAAGTAGAAAACTTCAGTGTTAGTGGAGTTGAGCATGAGTGAGGGAGATGCCAACCAGTATTCAACAACGGAGAGACAAACATTTTTTACTGTAGCTCATCAGGTAAGTAGGGAAAGGAGAAGATCTTAGTGTCATCAACGAAGAGTTGATAGAAGAAGCCACAGGAAGAGATTAAGGTTCCAAGAGCAGTAGTATAGATAGTGAAAAGAAGTGGACCCAGGACTGACCACTGGGGAACACTAACAGTAAGGGGGTTATTGGGGAGGTAAGGCTGTACCAGGACACCTGGAAGTGTCTGGGGGTGAGATATGAAGCAAACCAAGTGAGGGCCTTGTCCCTGATGCCTAGGAGATGTAGTCTTCAGAGAAGGTCAGAACGGTTGACGGTATCGATGGCAGCAGAGAGGTCAAGAAGAATAAGAATAAGAATAGTAGAACGGTAAGCATGATGAGCGCAATATATGCATTTGCTGACATTGAGGAGAGCTCACTCAGTAGTGTGCAGAGGTTGGAAGTCAAATTGAAAAGGAACCCGGAAGTTGTGTGTGGCAAGGATCTCAGTAAGTCGGTTGAAGACTACACATTCTAGGAATTTGGAATATTGAAGTAGACGAGAAAAGTTGGCTGGACAGTTGTAATCCAGGCAAAGTTTCTTAATGATAGCGATGAGAGTAGCCGACTTGTACAAGGGTAGAGGTGGTAGAGAAAAGTGAGCAGGTGTGGGGATAGGAGGTTACTTACAAGGGCATTTTGAAATTTGGATATTTCTGAAGCCAAGGAGAGAGTGAGATCATTAGCAGAACGAGAAGAGGGGAAGGTGGAGGGTTTAGGATGTGAGAGAATGGTGTTCCCGTTTGCCACATTTTAGAGCAGAGGAGTAGTTTTGAAGAACAGTCAGGTAGAGTTGGAGAGTGCAAAGATTTGTCCTCTTTGTTGCTTTCACTGTGCAGATGGTAGGTGTAATCAAAGGCTGTGGTGGGGAGGGTTTGGGTGTTAATTGTAGTAATCAGGAAGTCAGCAGAGAAAGGAGCATTAAAGGTAGTGAAGCCAATAATGAAGAGATATTTATGAATTCCATCAGGTGCAGTTATTGTGTATTTTGGATATAGTGTATTATTATTATTATTATTATTATTATTATTATTATTATTCGTAGTAGTAGTAGTAGTAGTAGTAGTAGTAGTAGTACAATTACTTTGATAATAACAAATGTACATACTTTTAAAAGTCTGCATAGTCCTAGTAGATATTACTGTGGAATCTATTTAAATTGCATCACCCTCACCAGTCTCACTGCTTTGTAAAAGGCATTTGCATGTATTCCTGTTGTGGTTGTCATTCATGGGGAGCAATCAGGTGGTCCTACAAAACAATTGGCCTCATTACAAGTATGGTGGTAAGGCAACAACGCCACTGGTATTGCTACCGGCACCGTTGCTACCATACCGCCATACTAGTAGTTCTGCTCGCGGGTGCCCTTGCAGCCACCAGGTCTGACCTGGTGGCTGTACCAGCACCCGCGAGCAGAACATGATGGTAGCACTGGTGCCATTATTAACGGTACCGGTGCTACCACCTTCCCCATTCCCATTCAGCCCTATGGGGTCGAATGGGGATGGGGAGTCCCTTATTACCGGCACCCACGAATGGGCAATTACTGGGTCCCCCAAACTCGGCATGACCCGGTAATTGACCATTCGTGGGTGCCAGAAAAAAATGGATACCGGCGGCAGCCGTGCTCCGCCAGCCTTGTAATGAGGCCCAATGCATTTATCCCAGTTATGGTTCCACCTACCCCATTGCTCTGGTAGGTCACTGGATGTAACCAGAAAGCAATATTTGCTACATAGTACTATCATATGGTTTTTCATGGCATTTGGTGGGTTTCTGGATATTTCTAGAGATACCAATGCTGTGGAATTCAGAGCCTGGTGGCAATACTCGTTGCTGAGCAAGAGGCCATGGTCTATGGCTTCAGCACAGTCTTGGGTTCGATTCCAGGAGAAAGAAAAGCACCCACGTTTTCAGACATTGTAATTCACAGAGCAATCCCTAAATGTATTTCCTTTGACATTGTTAAGAGTAAAAAAGATAATTCTATTGCTAGGACAACAGAGAAGGATTCCAGAAAATATTCTGAACCTTAAGTAAAACATTAGAATTACTGGTTTCTTCTGTTCCAGAAAACAATGAGGAAGAAAACAGAGTGTGCCACTGAGGGACAGATGTCACTAAGCTTTTTGGCAGGCACAACACAAACAAGGCAGTGGCAACATGACAATATGAGCTAACCATGACAGTTTTGTTTCACTACTTATGTGACTAAGCAGTACCAATAAAACACATGGTCAAAGGAAACCTCAAACACAGAACCTTATTCCAAATTCAAGTGAGCAAAGAATCCCTGCGGTCGAAATAGCATCAATAAGCAATGTCATATTGAATATAATACTGGAAGTTAAATGTTTTCCCCAGACCATAAATGTCAAGGTCTGGAAAGGCCACTGATATAGGCAGGATCTTTAATTCTCTCTCCTTTTCATGATGGTGGTCAAGCAAACAATGCTAAGGTCTCAGGTGTGGAATGAAGGGGTATACAAGGTAGCATGTTTATCACTTTAAAATGAAGTGATTTTCAAATAAAACATTATCATAAATACAGTATCTCGTTAATCAATTGGAAATATGTGTATGTTAATATGTCAGTTAATATATAAATGCTACCAAATCTATTGATTGAAATGTTCAAATTCTGCTAACCCTTTGTGGTAGGGTGTTCTGTTGGGCTGATAGCAGCTGTATGGCTTAACTGTGATAAAATTAGTATTACTCTTTCAGTGAAGGAAGCCTTTGGCCTTGTCATCTCTTGACAATGTTTCAAACTACATCTATGATTTAATATTTGGAAAGTTTGTATGAATAATTGAATTATATGCAAAATGCTAAGTTGTACCCTTCTCTACTTTTTTCTAGAAATTGAATTATGAATTGTGAAATAGTTTTTGCCCCTGAAGAAGAGTTTATACTCGAAACGCGTCGGGCCCAGAGATATTGTACAATAAATATCATGTTTGTTGTCTATATACATTTTGTGAGCTTGTTATTCATTGTGACTGCTCCACCTATTTAATTGTCTATTGAACTGTGTGTTATGAAATTTAGTAAAACAAAAAAACACGAAAGTTATTGATCTGCTTTGCAGATATCAGACAGTGTGCAGGGGACGGGAGTTCCTAAATTCTTTAGGAACAACCACTTTTCGTCCTCCATTTTAAAATGCTACCATAGCACTAGCCATGGCCTTTGGATTGCAGGCTTTGAGAAGTCACAATGGTTTTAGGCAATGCGCAGTGAGATTAAATGATTTGCTGTGGAACACACACTTTGGTTAACCAGTGTTCTCCAAGCAATACACCAGTTTTTGGCACCATCATTTTGGCGTGGGCCAATTGAGCATGCCCATTCTGCTGCAGCACCCATTTTGACACGCCCTTTTCGTCACGAAAGCCAGTCTGGCCCCGTTATTTTGGCACAAGAGGTGTTTGGATGTGGCAGACATTGCAGCCATGTCTAAATGCCCTTAGCCTAAGTAAGATCACATGACTGGACTGCAACAAGCCTCGCCACCTCCCACTTGCATTGCTTTTCTTTAAATTACATTTTTTTAAAACATACAGCCTTGAGCTATGGTGTGCCAGAGTTTGAGGGCCAGCATTTAACCACTAGGCCACAATGGCCTTTTGCTTCATGGGCCATACATTTCATTTGTTCAATGATAAAAGGCTAGGTATAAAACTTGTGAAAGTCCAAACAATAACATCATTATAGCATAATGGTTAAGTGATGGGTCTTGAACTCCTTAAGGCCAGGGTTCTCTGATAGCAGTGTTCAGCATAAATGCGGATGCCGTGTTTTCTGAGATATTTAAAACTAAGAAAGCACACAGCATTCAAGACGTGGACTGTCTGCCATCCATGCAGTAACCGGGACCGACCCTGCTTAGTTTCAAAGTGAGAGAGGATTCAGCCCCCTTAGGCCATGTTTCTCTAAGTGTTCTACTAAGGGACAGCCCACATATTAGGCAACATGGCTTAGTGGGCTGCCCCCTTCCTCACTTTGAAGCTAAGCAGGCTTCGTCCCAGTTACTGCAGAGGTGGGAATCCCACTGTTGCTGTAAAAATACTATTTTTTTGTATTTTTAATTATTGACTAGGAGACTACAAATACCAGAATGCAATTCAGCAAAGGGCAAAAAAGAAATCTCTGAGTACAAAACCTTCAAGGACTGACAGTAGAGTAAATAATTCAGATGCCCATTCGGTCACCCATGCATGCAGTAACTGGGACTGACCCTGCTTATCTTCAAAGCAAAAAAAAAAGGGCCGGCCCATCCCTCTAAGTGGTCTTGTAAGTGGGGCTCATTTATCAGGCAACATGGCCTGAGAAGGCTGGTCCCTTCCTCACTTTGAAGCTAATCAGAGTCTGTTCTGGTTATTGCAATGGGAGACCTGCATGGCAATTGAGTCACTGGCCATGGCCTTTCACCATGGCCAGTGATTTTTCCCCACCAACATAGTTATACATTTTTTTTTTTTAAATGTGACACTTGGTACTAAATGGTGTGCAGTCATAATGTCGATGTAACGCTCACCTGATTCCCACGGAGGCGCAGGTCTGGCTTCGAGTGCTGATGCTTCTTCAATGGTGAAGCGCAGGACTCTGAAGATGGACAGGAAGGGCCCCTCTACTCTGGCTTCTCTGGCTCACAGGAATATTCCCCTGTGCGTGAAAAGGGAGTATTACCTACTGACAGAGTTATGCTCAAGCCTCCCACTCTCTTCCAACCCTCCACGATACCCTTCCACGATTCCCCGTGAAGTCTCACCTTAGGGTCAGGAAGGATGAGCTCTCCATCCTGCTTCTGATGCAGGGGCGCGTTGAAACCCAGTTACTTCACTGGATTGAGGATTGATGGGAGTTCAGATAAGCTTGACTATTCAGGTAAGGCGCAGTAAAAGTTCTGTTGCAAGTTCAAAAGTCCAAGCTTAATAATAATGTTCATTGTCTTGTTGCTGCAAGCGCTAATGCTTATGTCTTTTTCCCCTTAGGGGCCGGGGTTCGGAATGCCGGAGATATGGCGCCGACCCGAAGTGAAACGTGCAGTTCCAGTAAATGACAGGTAAGTTCTGGATGAGCGCTCGGGTAATGTCTTTGCATTCGCTCATTCAATGTCTTTGTCTTTTTTCCCCATCGGGGCCGGGGTCCGGAAAATGCCTGGAAGCGGCAAGACCCGAAATGAAATGGGAATGACCCAACAGGTAAGTCTTAGAAGGAAACTGAGCTTTTCCTATTCCCTTCCTTCTCTCACCTTGTTCTTGTCTTTTTCTCTCGAGGCTCTGGGAAGTGGCTGTGGATCCGGATGATCGCTGCTGAAGATGGAGGCGCCCAGGATAGGTGAGTGAAATGCAGCGCTGCAGCGATCGTAGCGAAATGCTTTTAAAAATGATGTCTTCCTTTTCAGGATCGTCGGTGTGATGTCTCCGTGGTGCTGATTTAGCAGGTAAGGTCTTTTGTCTCCTTTTGCAGGTGACCCAGGATACTGACAGGCGTGGCTGAGGTCCAGATGCAGGAGCTGACACGGTGAGCGTCCAGCTGCGAGGAGCAGAACAACGCGAAGCGTGAGTTGCTGATCGGGCGTGGTTTAAATAGCTTTGGAAGAAGTTCCAAGTGTGTATCCTTCCACCGATCAGGTATGTATCCTTCCCCGACCACACCCGGGTGGAAAGTAGTCCCACAGGTAAAGTAGTTCCATTCAGGCCTCAAGAGGGCCTGGATGTAGCAGCATGGTCTGCATCAGGTAAGTGCACATTAAAACACTTGAACACATGTCTAGCTTTATGAGCCTGGCGCCTAAGGCGCCAGGACAGGGGTCCAACATGAGCCTGGCGCCTAAGGCGCCAGACTGCGTCCAAAGGGCCCCAGCTTGGGCCCGCTGGCACTCCCCTGGGGGAAATGATGCCTGCCTCTGGGGTTGCTGGGTCGGACCTGGCTCCTTGGAGGTAGGCATCATGACAGTACCCCCCTTCAAGGCCCCTCCCAAGGTTCTTTCCTCCGGGGGTTTTGGCTTGTTCGGAAATCTTCGGTGAAACCTTTGTACTAATCGAGGTGCGTGGACATGGTTACTAGGCTCCCACGATCTCTCCTGAGGTCCATATCCCTTCCAGTCAACAAGATAGAAGAGTTTCGACTTTACCACCTTGGAGTCTAAAATGTCTTTAACATCGAATTCTAATTCCCCTTCAATTTGAACTGGATCTGGAGGCTTGGACAATCGGGTTCCTGGTTGTACTGGCTTCAAAAGTGATGCATGAAAAACTGGATGAATACGCATGTTGGACGGTAGATCCAGTTTAAAGGCCACTGGGTTGATTATAGCCTTGATGGGATAAGGTCCTATGAATCTGGGATTGAAGGTTCATGGGCCCTTGAGGTGTAAATGTTTAGTTGCTAGCCATACCTGGTCAACTTGGTAAGGAGGAGTTTTACTTCGGTGCAAATCAGCGTTTTCTTTATACTTTTTCTTGGCTTGCTGTAAATGAATTGCAGCTTCTTTGAAGGCTCGAGTTATTGTGGAATGCAGATGATTTACTGCGGTCATTTCCAGGGTCAGAGGTGGATCTAGGTCAGAGGTCCGAGGATGGTGACCATACAAAGTATAAAAAGGGGTTTGTCCGGTTCCAGAATGCACTGAGTTGTTGTATGCATATTCTGCGATCCAAAGAATGTCTTTCCAATTCAACTCAGATTGGTGTAACATGCACCGAAGATATTGCTCGAGAGTCTGATTGGTTCTCTCGGTTTGTCCGTCGGTCTGGGGGTGGTGGCTGGTGGATAACCGCACATCTATTTGTGCTAATTGGCAACACTTCTTCCAAAAATGGGAGATAAATTGACTTCCACGATCCGAGACTAATACGGAAGGGAAACCATGTATGCGAACTATATTCTCCAGGAATTCCTTGGCCAAGGTGGAAGCTGAAGGCAAACCTTTTAAAGGGATAAAGTGGGCCATTTTGGAGAATAGGTCCACAATTACAAGGATTGTGTTGTAACCAGCACAAGGAGGCAGGTCGGTTATAAAGTCCATTGACAGGGTGTGCCATGGTGCCGGTGGAATATCCAAGGGTTGAAGTAGGCCGGCTGGCCTTTTCTTTTGAGCTTTGTTTTGGGCGCAAATTCCGCAAGACAGAACAAAAGACTTGATGTCTTTTCTCCAAGAAGGCCACCAGAAGTGGCGTTTGATTTTTTCCTCCGTTTTAGCGATACCAGGGTGTCCTTCCATTAAAGATTCATGATGATGGGCAATAACAAGTTCTTGCAATTCTTTACTTGGCAGAAACAACCGCTCCTGGAAGTAGGGTAAGTCATCCTTAACGGTGTAATGAGGACCCTTTTGACTCCATTCCAGTAAGGTTGAAGAGTCTAGAAGTTGTTTTACTTGCGTTTGGATGTCCTCAATAGTTTGCAATGAAGTTAAGCCTAAAATTCTTTGCTCAGGTATGATGGGCACAGGTTCTAAGCTCGAATTAGGTTCTTCCATGCCAATCCGGGATAAGGCGTCCGCTTTACCATTCTTGCAGCCAGGGCGATAGGTAATTACAAAATCAAATTCCGCAAAGAATAGAGCCCATCGGAGTTGTCGTGAAGATTGAGCTTTGGCCGTCTTTAAATACTGTAAGTTTCTGTGGTCCGTATTTACGGTGATGGTGTGTCTTGCCCCGAGAAGGTAGTGACGCCAAGCCTTGAAAGCAGATTTGATGGCCAGTAACTCTTTATCGGTAATTGCGTAGTTGATTTCAGGAGGAGAAAATTTTCTGGACCAAAAGGCCACTGGGTGTAGTTGGTTAGTTTTTGGGTCTCTTTGCGACAGGACAGCTCCCATGGCCGAACTGGATGCGTCGGTTTCCACAATGTACGGGAGATCTGGGTGCGGGTGCTTCAATACAGGTGCAGAGGTGAATTTGGTTTTCAGGTCCTGAAAGGCTTGTTCGGCCTCAAGAGTCCATTCGAAGCGTTTGTTTTTCTTTAGGAGAGCTGTGATGGGTTGGACTGTTCGGGAAAATTCCGGGATGAATCTTCGATAGAAATTGGCAAAGCCGAGCATGCTCTGAACTCCCTTCACCGAGCTAGGAGATGGCCATTTGAGGATGGCGTCCACCTTTCGCGAGTCCATTCGGACTCCTTGAGGTGTCAGGATGAATCCGAGAAACTCAACTTCTGTGGTATGAAAAACGCATTTTTCGAGTTTTGCAAATAGTCTGTGCTGGCGCAATTTCTCAAGAACTGCCCTAACATGTTTTCTGTGATCAGATTCTGAAGAAGAGTACACCAGGATGTGGTCATTGTAAACAATGACACAGACATCGATAAGTTCACGAAGAACATCATTCATAAAGTACTGAAAGGGGGCAGGTGCATTGCACAAACCGAAGGGCATCACCTGATATTCGAAGAGCCCAAATTTGGTGCGGAATGCAGTATTCCATTTGTCGCCTTCTTTTATACGCACCAAGTGATAAGCTCCTCGGAGATCTAACTTGGTGTACACACAAGCGTCTTTCACCTAGTCGATAATCTCAGGGATCAGGGGCAGAGGAAAAACGATTCTTAATCGTTATTTGATTTAGGGCGCGATAGTCTATACACGTTCTAAGGTCGCCCTCTTTTTTCGGTACGAAGAACAGAGCTGAAGAGACAGGAGACTTGGACGGCCGAATAAAACCATTGGCTAGGTACTGATCTAAATACTGACGCAAATGCAGGTTCTCAGGTTCCGTAAGAGCATAAATCCTACTACAAGGTAGTTGAGCATTGGGTAACAGATCGATTTGGCAATCATAAGACCGATGGGGAGGTAACGTGTTAGCCTGTTCTTTCTGAAAAACGTCTTGGAATTCTTGGTATTCTGACGGTAGCTGTACAGGGGTGGAAGTTGCTGAGGCTAGACCCATAGCTGGATTTCTTGGATAACAAGTTGGTTCACAATCAGAAAAACTTATCTTCTTTGCTCGCCAGTCAATTCTGGGATTATGTGTTTCTAACCAAGGAATTCCAAGAATTACTTGAAATTGTGGGGCCTTGATCACATCAAACACGATTGCTTCCTGATGTCCATCCTGACCCACCAGTGTCACTTCAACAGTGGAATGCGTTACAGGCCCTGAGGCTATTTCGGTTCCATCTACTGTAGTAATGACATCTTGGGTTACTTTCGGGCGGAGAGGAAGCTTAATCCTGGAAGCCAATTCACGGTCTATGTAATTTCCAATAGCTCCACTGTCGATGTATGCTTTTATAGCATGCAACTGCTGAGGCTGTTTTGGGTCCACGAGCACCATTGGCATGACAAAATGCGAGGTCAAAGAGTTAGTTTTCAAGCTCGGCAAGCGGACCCCTACGCTTGTCGGGCTAGGTCGTTTCCCGAATCAGGTGTCAATAAATCGTTATCAGTGGATCCAACCACCTTCTTAGGTGGTTTAACTGGACAATTTCGAAGAAAGTGACCGGAAGTCCCGCAATACAGACAAAGTTGCATTTGCCGCCTTCTCTCTCGTTCTTTCTGCGTTAATGGTCCTTTAACACTACCGATTTGCATAGGTTCGGATACGTCGGTACTCTTGGAGTTAGCGTGGGTTTTGATAGGTACTCGGGTTTCGTACTTGAACCAATCTGCTTTTCTATTTTGAAGTCTGTGATCGAGTTGAACCACCAAGTCTATGTAGTCTGCGCAGACCTGGGGTGGATTTACTATCTGAGCTAGAACATCCTTAAACTCTCCGCGCAGGCCTCGATGAAACAATGTGATCCTTTTGTTTTCTGGCCATCCAGTTTCCACAACCAGTCTTTTAAAGGTGGCAATGTAGGGCAGAAGATCCTGATTACCTTGTTGTAAGGAAAGCAGTTCGGTATCAAGGGCCTGTCCTTGAGAGTGTCGAGCGAACAATCTTTCCATGCTGGCCTGGAAGCCCTGAAAATTCTGGAGAATGGGATCATCCTAATTTACCAATGGAATAGACCAATCGGCAGCACTGCCACTGAGGTAAGATAGTATAAAGGATACCTTGGTCTGGTCGTTAGGGCTCCGGGTCTGCATAGAAAGTGTAAACGACATTGGTTCATAAAGACGGCATATTTCTTGGGATCCCCCGCAAAACGTTCAGGCGGGGCCAAAGGCATGTGTCCAGGCAGATTGATTTGTGCCGGGTTATTCAAACCCATTGATGTGGAAATGTCTCCGGAATTAGGTAAAGGAGTGTGCCCTGCCTGGGCCTGCAATAACCTTTTGGCCAGGTCATCTGTTCTTTCCTTGGATAGGATCAGTTCTCTTTTGAGAGCGTTAGTCTCCTGGCGGGCTGCGTGCACCTCTGCCCGTAATTCCCCCAAAAGCTGGGCCAGCTGGTCAGTCTCGGAAGTCTCCATAGCGCCCGGGTGGGAAATTGTGGGTAGGCTTCGCGTTCTGTAACGCTCACCTGATTCCCACGGAGGCGCAGGTCTGGCTTCGAGTGCTGATGCTTCTTCAATGGTGAAGCGCAGGACTCTGAAGATGGACAGGAAGGGCCCCTCTACTCTGGCTTCTCTGGCTCGCAGGAATATTCCCCTGTGCGTGAAAAGGGAGTATTACCTACTGACAGAGTTATGCTCAAGCCTCCCACTCTCTTCCAACCCTCCACGATTCCCCGTGAAGTCTCACCTTAGGGTCAGGAAGGATGAGCTCTCCATCCTGCTTCTGATGCAGGGGCGCGTTGAAACCCAGTTACTTCACTGGATTGAGGATTGATGGGAGTTCAGATAAGCTTGACTATTCAGGTAAGGCGCTGTAAAAGTTCTGTTGCAAGTTCAAAAGTCCAAGCTTAATAATAATGTTCATTGTCTTGTTGCAGCAAGCGCTAATGCTTATGTCTTTTTCCCCTTAGGGGCCGGGGTTCGGAATGCCGGAGATATGGCGCCGACCCGAAGTGAAACGTGCAGTTCCAGTAAATGACAGGTAAGTTCTGGATGAGCGCTCGGGTAATGTCTTTGCATTCGCTCATTCAATGTCTTTGTCTTTTTTCCCAATAGGGGCCGGGGTCCGGAAAATGCCTGGAAGCGGCAAGACCCGAAATGAAATGGGAATGACCCAACAGGTAAGTCTTAGAAGGAAACTGAGCTTTTCCTATTCTCTTCCTTCTCTCACCTTGTTCTTGTCTTTTTCTCTCGAGGCTCTGGGAAGTGGCTGTGGATCCGGATGATCGCTGCTGAAGATGGAGGCGCCCAGGATAGGTGAGTGAAATGCAGCGCTGCAGCGATCGTAGCGAAATGCTTTTAAAAATGATGTCTTCCTTTTCAGGATCGTCGGTGTGATGTCTCCGTGGTGCTGATTTAGCAGGTAAGGTCTTTTGTCTCCCTTTGCAGGTGACCCAGGATACTGACAGGCATGGCTGAGGTCCAGATGCAGGAGCTGACACAGTGAGCGTCCAGCTGCGAGGAGCAGAACAACGCGAAGCGTGAGTTGCTGATCGGGCGTGGTTTAAATAGCTTTGGAAGAAGTTCCAAGTGTGTATCCTTCCACCGATCAGGTATGTATCCTTCCCCGACCACACCCCGGTGGAAAGTAGTCTCACAGGTAAAGTAGTTCCATTCAGGCCTCAAGAGGGCCTGGATGTAGCAGCATGGTCTGCATCAGGTAAGTGCACATTAAAACACTTGAACACATGTCTAGCTTTATGAGCCTGGCGCCTAAGGCGCCAGGACAGGGGTCCAACATGAGCCTGGCGCCTAAGGCGCCAGGACTGCATCCAAAGGGCCCCAGCTTGGGCCCGCTGACACTCCCCTGGGGGAAATGATGCCTGCCTCTGGGGTTGCTGGGTCGGACCTGGCTCCTTGGAGGTAGGCATCATGACAGTCGACTGCAAAAAAGTCGAAAACATAAATGTCGAAAAAAAAATAGAATGTTTTTTTAATTTTTATATATTTTTTTGGGTTTGGGTAGTAAAAATAAATGGGGGGCTGGGGGGGAACCCCCTAACCCCCCATTAAAAAAAAAAATAAACATTTGAATTTTTTTTTTTTCGACATTTTTGTATTCGACTTTTTTGAATTCAACATTATCACTATGAACCGTACTGAATTACACATACCTACAGTTATCTGTAGTCCTTTGTAACCTCAGATATGAAACAGCCAGAAATAAAATGCGTGCCTGCCCCCCCCAGGCCATCACCAAGAGACCCTTTCATCTGTGCCAGCTGCCGAGATGGCCTCCTCACCTCTCCTGTCCTCTCCCTTTCACCTTAGAGCACACGCTGATTCTGTGACGCATTTGCTTTCAGATGTTGGTTATTCATGGCTATAGCCAAGGCTATAGAAAGTTTTGTATTTTAAACTCGGCCCCTGGACCCCCTCCAACTCCCCGATTTCACTCAGTGCTTTCTAGCCATTCCCCCACCTCTGACCTGATGGCATTTGTATTTGTTTATTATCCGCAAATCGCTTTTTACTGTGTTTCATTTTCCCTTAACCTCGGCTATAGCCTTGAATATCTCTTGGATCTAGAGAAAAACAAGATGGCGGTCATTTCATTTCTGAAAACCATGATCCTGCAATGCAACATGGGAGATATAACTTACATTTTTGGGGAATGGGACACCCCATTCTCAGTCAAATTTTAAAATAACTACGGCATGGAATAACCCTTAACTAAGCATGGATGGTGAGTCAACGCTTTTTGCCCAAGTTGTTTCGAACCTGGTTCAAATCCGTCCATGGGTAAATGAATAATAATAATTTGGCATTTATACAGCGCTACGAACCCTCAGGTATCTGAGCGCTGCTTATTATTACCCACAGTGTGTGGTGCTCATTTATCGACCTCAGAAAGATGAAAGGCTGAGTTTGGCCCAGCCGGGAATCGAACCTGCGTTACCAGGCTCTGCACAGATGTCAAAATGAGTGCTCCACTCGCTGTGCCACTTGACCAGCCTTGAAAGAAGGCTGCACTTTTGGAATAAAAAGATGTTTTGGATGCTGAATAACTTTATTTTTGAACAAATCTGTACACAACTTTGCAGTCGGGGAAGGGGGCGCAGACTTTTAATCAAATTCAAAATTCGGGCCAAATCCGTTACTCAAATCAAAAGTTATTGACAATAGAATTTTGAGGGGGTCCCATGTGTGTCCGACTCACCTTAATTATAGGGCGGCTATATAATACCAACCAATCTGCAAAATTAAATGGACACAATAAAGATGGCTGCCAATTATCATTCTGACCATAGTAATTTCTAGTGCACTCACTTTTGGTATTTCTTGTTGGTATTGTGGTCACCTACTTTGACCTGGATGGAGAAGGTAAAACCATGCATTACATTTACACCTGACCGTTCACCTTTTTTCCGCAGAAGAAACACTTGCTAGAGGGAGCTGCGACTACAGGAAATAGAATGCAACACTGCACAGGAACCTCATTTGGGAGTTGCCAGGGGTCACAACTACGACCCCTGGGGGCCACAGTTGCAACCCCTGGTACTCCCTTACTCCCCAAATTTAAACAAAATAATGATACATTGTGTAAAAAAAATAACGGGTGCTCCCGGTGTAGCGGGCCCTCCTGCGGCATGGGGGGACCCGCCACACCATGTCTGGTGGGTTCCTCAGCCCAGTCCTCACTCATCAGTGCGAAGGCTGGGCCGCCGGGGAGGCACTCAGTAGGGGTTGGAGCTGACCGTGACATGTGGCACATGTCACATGCCACGTTCAGCTCCAATCCCTTCTCCCTCGGCTTCCTTGCAGCTCACATACAGGAACTAGAAAGCTCTTGCAGATCCTGTTTCCCATTTGTGAGCAGCACAGAGAAGCTGAGGGGGCCTGGAAGAACGCACCAAAGCTGCAATGAAAAGGTAAGCAGGCTTTTTTGCAATATGATGTGTATTTTGCATTTGTGAAGTGTGTGTCAGATGTATGTATGTGAATGGTGGGGGAATGAGAAGAGATCTAATGTGTGTTTCAGAATTTTCTTGTGTGCCTGTGTAGAGAATGCATTGATTGGATGTGAGAGAAGGTTTGAGTGACTGGTGGGTGAATGAGAAGTGATGTGCTGTGAGCTTTTGAATGTTCTGGTTGGTTGGTTGGTTGTGTGCCTGTGTAGAGAATGCAATGAGTGGATGTAAGAGAAGGTGTGAGTGACTGTTGGGTAAATGAGAAGTAATGTGATGTGTGTTTTTGAATGTTCTGGCTGGGTTTGTGCATATGTAGATAATGCAATGAGTGGATGTAAGAGAAGTTGTGAGTGACTGGTGGGTGAATGAGAAGTGGTGTTATGTGTGTTTTTGAATGTTCTGGGTGGGTGGGTGTGTGCCTGTGTAGAGAATGCAATGAGTAGATGTAATAGAAGGTGTGAGTGACTGTTTAGTGAATGAGACATGATGTGTTGTGTGTTTTTAAATGTTCTGGATGGGTGGGTGTGTGCTTGTGTAGAAAATGCAATGAGTGGATTGGTGTGTGCCTGTGTAGAGAATGCAATGAGTGCATGTAAGAGAATGTGTGTGTGAGTGACTGGTGGGTGAATGAGTATAAATGTGATGGCGTGTTTTTGAATGTTCTGGGTGTGTGCGGCACCTGTGTAGAAAATGCAATGGCTGGAAGTAAGAAAAGGTGTGTTATTGAGTGACTGGTGGGTGAATGAGTATGAATATGATGGTGTGTTTTTGAATGTTCTGGGTGGGTGGGTGCCTGTGTAGAGCATGCGATGAGTGCATGTAAGAGAAGGTGTGAGTGAGTGACTGGTTGGTGAATGAGCATACATGTGGTGGTGTGTGTTTGAATGTTCTCGTTGGGGATTGGTGTATGCCTGTGTGGTGAATCCAGTGTGAACGAGTGTGAGAGAAAATAATGGGTGAGAGACCGGTGGGTGAGAGGGGATGTATGTGTGTGTAAGGTCCTGGGAGTCTGGGGATCACTGGAACATTTTTGCCATATCCTTTATTGCCTTTGCATGCTTTACTGGTATTTTTGGGCAAAGGCAAGTTCATGTGTGCCATTCCCTGGCTACACTGGCATTTTGGTGCAGTCAGTCTTGCCATTGCTTACTGCAGCATGACATTTATTGCTCTGCATCTTTTAAAAAAAAGCAAGCATGATAAGTAGTGTTACCTCGCTAGACTGATGTTTTGACTTTTTATTAACTGAGCATCTATGATGAATCAAGCAAGATAAGGTTTCTTATGGGTGTAGACTGGTTTACATTGGAACCAGTTTGGGCAGGTTTTCCTATTGTGACATGTCACTTTTAATGGCCAAACCAGCGGGGGTATGTACTTACATGGGAGTACTGGTATATATTAGCAGAGCCAGTTTTGTGCCCAGTGCCAGTAATGATACCATAGAAAAATGTCTTAAAGCGAACATAAGTATGGTCTTATATGGGAATACTAGCATACGTTGGTGGAGCCAGCATGGAACTGTATGGGCACAACAAGCGTACAAATGTTTTTTTATACTGGCATATATTGCAGGGACCAGCATGATAATGCATTGGGAAATGCCCTGCGCACTTTTGGTGACTTGCATCTATTGTACTTTATTTCATGATTTACCCACCACCCTACAAAACCGATTGTTGGCCTTTTACACACATTGTTGGCCTTTTACCCACATTTTCCAAGAAAGTGTGCTTTGTAATGCATCATTTTAACCCATTATTTAAAACATTTACTCTGGGGAGGCAGAAGAATCCCCCTGCCCCTCAGCCCTCACCCATTTTCGTTAGTTCGGGCTCCCTCGCTATGCTCGGCCACACACATACCTGTGGCAAATATTTAAACCCTCCAAAAAAATAACTCACCAGCCAGGCACCACCCCTTCTCTCACCCCTTCTCTCAATGTTACGTTACAGATTTAAGCTTTGATTAAAAAAATATTTACATCTTTTACTTGCCCTGCAGCGGCATAATTATCATGGAGATTCCGCACATGTGGTGGTCTGGAATGGGCCGGAATATGGTGTGCCTTTTGCTTTAAGGATCTTGGGGGGCACACATAGCATGGCTCGCAGGGGAGCTGCTAAACGTTGTGCTACGCCATTGGGCACCACTGGGTCTGACAAAGGGTGAGTGTGCAGTGCTCACCTTGACGTCTGCCTGTGAGTCGCCCGGTGAGAAGCAACTTGTGGGTGTTTTCAATTTTAAATAACTTTGTCGTGCTATGAATTTATCTGTGCAGTAATGATATTATATTAAATGGTGTTTTTTTTAAAGTTCTCTCGCACTCAGTATTACGCTCAGATAATAAAAACTATGGGGGGATCTTGGGTATATTGAAATAAACTTTCTCAGGTATTATACTCCAGTAAAGATAACATTATCAGGTACACTCCCATCTGTGCACGCAGACCAGTCTAATAGGTTTCTTCTATCGTAATGGTAGCTGAATCATGTATACATTTATAACCAGGGAATTTTGTGGATACAAAATCCTAGTGAATGGTTTAATTCTCAGACCTTGCGCATGCAGCATGTTTCTCCTGGTAAAAGAGCGGTACACACCTCCCCAAGTCTGTGCTTTTTTGGATTGTTTAACACAGCAATGCCACCGATAACACGTACTTCTGTGTCCATTGATCTGTAGATGTTTCATACAATAGCTGTAGCCTGTGTTACAGATTTCGGTTACCCTGTTAGAAATACTGCATTATGTATGTTTTACATATAGACTCCACGTCGAAACTGAAAAATGGCATTCCCCAAATGTTTAATAGTGGACAATTCATGCCTCTCTCTGTGACTCGGTTCTTATATCTGGCTGAAATGAGACCACCTGGACATAGATTGCTACAACACCTACCCAACATTTGAACTACACATTTAAAAACATAATTAGGGAGAAGCCCTGTCCTTCGCTCTCCCTTGTTGTTCAGTCGAATTGACACTGTTGTTGGTCACAGATTGTACACAAAAACAGCCCAGCTCTTTTCAATGGGTGGACTACCAAAGGCAGAGAAAGGCTGATTGATGAAGTCTCCAGACACTGACTGGTGCCCCGGTCTCCTGGGGCGGGACAAAAAATAATGATGGACATGCAGATTTGATAATAACCAGGCCCAGCAATTGCCACAGCCAGGTATTTCTCGACCATGCAGTGCGTGTGAACATAGTGGCAGCAGGGCCAGCTGGCGTGCCATGAAGGAGAAGGGTGAAATTGTTCTTTCTATTAGTACGCTCTTGTGGTAACAGGTAGCACTGCATGTTCTGGCAGGAACACAACCATGTAGTTATAAATGACCGGGGTCATTGGGTGGAGCACAATGATATAGAGCAGAGCACTTCCGAGACAGGCCTCCTGGCAAGAAGGTCAGCTCAGCAGTCCCACAATAACAGCTGCTCCATTCTTTAACTCCCCAGTACCTTTACTTTTAAAGTCAGAGTTCCAGCAGCCCCAGCTGGAGGGTCAAACCATGTACACACAGCATGGCTCGCAGGGGAGCTGCTAAACGGAGTACCCTGATCCGTTTAAATACTGCAAGTACATATTTGTCGTTTTGCATAGTTCAACGTTAAAACAGACGTTTGAAAGACATAGGGCCTCATTACACGGTAGGCGGTAAGGGTTTACCGGTACCGGTAAGGGAACCGGTACCTGTAAACCCTTACTACGAGGTCCCTTTGCAGGTCCTCCCTTAACGCCTGGTTTTTCCAGGCGTTAAGGACGGGACCCGCAAAGGGACTTCGGAGCTAATTAGCACCTTCCCCATTCCCATTATGCCCTATCGGGCAAAAATGGGAATGGGGAAGGGCCTTGGTGAATTACCGCCCCCGCTCACCTTGGAGTAGGGCGGTAATTCCGCCATCCACCAAGGCGGACTCGTTACGGTACCGGCGGCAACCATGGCGCTAATAGCGCCATGGTTACCGCCTACCGTGTAATGAGGCCCATAGTATATTTAGTACTGCCTTCGAAGTTTCCCAAGGTGTTTTAGGACACCAGTCACAAAAGGCAATTCTAGAGTCAATCTGGGAAACCACTGTGAAAAATTAGAAAAGAACCCTATTAATAACCACTTATGTTGAAAATGTACAGAAATCATAATAAGTTGAATTTGGAGGTCCACCTTCTGTTCATTTTCCTTACAAAAACACCAATGACTTTGCTTGAATAGCCAATATTACCTGATCGCCATTAACCCCAAATTCCCCAATTTATGCCTGAATAGGATGGCTACTAATAGATGGCAATGAAAGAAGAAACCCTATGCAGTTTGCTCGAAGATTTTTCCCAATTATCATTTTGTGTATTTTTCCTTCATTGAGTTCGCCTCAAATTGCTATACTTTACATTGGTAAGTATTTCACAAGATTTGCTTTTCCCTATGGCATTTGTCCCTCTTGTTTCCTTTTTATATTTGTTTGGACACCTATAGTCCATGACCCCTAAACCAATTTCCTTAACATAGTTACACCTAACCCTTAACCACTACATCTTAACCTCTCTATCCTAACTGTTTTCACTTAACACGTCACTCCTAAAGCTAAACAGCTAGCACATGGCCATATCTCCGGGCCCCTACCTCTTAAGCCTCTAACACTTCATACCTAAGCCTTCATCGCTGCCCTTTTCCCCTAACTCTTTACCACTATTTTCTGACCTTTCACCCTAACTACTTGCCCATAACCATAAACACATAACCATACACTCCTGCCTATTCAACACCAACACTCCACATTTAACCCATAACAGCTTTCCCCTCATTCCTAACCACTGGACTCAAACTCTACATTTATACCCCATCACACTGAACCTATTTCAACTAACATATCAACGCTAAATCGTCACCCTTAACTCTTAACTACTCATTTCTAACCTGTTACTCTATCACCTTACCCCTTACCCCACACCCATAACACTTCACCACTAGCGTTACTCCCCTTGTAATGTTCCCCCTATCCATTTCTCTTCTTCTCTTCAGAACAGCTCTTCCTTCTACCCTTAACATCTAACTTTGCCATCTTCGACTATATCCTTTTCCCCTACTCTTGAATTGACCCACTACACTTCCTGCCTAATCATTCAATTGTTGCACGCCAGACCTCACCATTAAACCTAATATGTCATTCCTAACTCTTTACCCATTATATTTCATCCCTAACCCTTCAACCTTAACTCTCCAAACCTCTTGCTTCAGTCTTCAGTCAAAACTTTCACTGTAACCCCATGGCTTTAACATTTCCCCCATTACTTTATATATAGCATTTCATCACTAACTCTTTCAATCATGTGGGCATGTCACAAGATCACACACGTATTTTGACATTCAAGGTTGTCTGGAAAGGAGATTGTGTAATCATGCATTTTGCTTATCTAAGAATCTGTTTGCTTTTGGAAGAAAATTAAGTAGGGTATCTTTGAAGAAATTTCAATTGGAGCTAAATAAACGTAGGGAAGTTCAATTAATGCTAATGGCTGAGAGGTAAAATCTTGAGGGAATTATAAAAGTTACCAGTAAAATTTTAAAAATCAAGAATAGAAACTGATAAAAGTGTATGATTGCAGTTCTGTTTTAGAATGGTGTTTCGACAATTGCTAATAACTTGTAGTTTTAGTTGATATGGTTTACATTAAAATCGGTACAAAACAGCCATTATTCATGTCTGAAATGTCAGGCTTTTAATTAAATATATATATTAGGTGGATCATGTGTGGCTTTTTTTATAATCTCTATTTTTTAGTTAGCAATACATATGAATTAAAATGTAATTCTTGTAGTCACACCATGTCAAATATGAATAAATACACGGTTCGCGCAGTGTTTCGTGGTGATTTAAAGTTTTTTCTATCAGGCTGCGGGAATTTGTCTTCAAAGCATCATCCAAAGCATCATAGGAGTCTTCAGACTAACCACATCATCTCTTTTCATTAAGAGCTGAGATACATGTTCTTTCTGTTGTGCATTTTTGTTTGTTAGCATTTTATTTTTATTTGTTAGAACAATACTTGGTATTATCCAGAGAATTGATGTTGGCAATTATCTGTTAGTAGGTGTGTCGCAATCTTCAATGGATCCACTGAAAGCATTTTTTTTATCATGTGACTGCTCATTTAACATGTGGAGCTAGAAACTGTGACCGTAGCATGCCAATTTTAAAAAAGCTTATTTGCTTCCGTTTTAGCTTATATTTTCTTTTTTAATGAGTCTCTATTGTTTATAAAGCCATCCATCTTCAAACTCTTTCATATAATGCTAACAGACCAAAGATTTCTGAAGATTTCTAGAGGTCTCAGTAATAGTGATTCTTTATGCATTGAAGTCCCCAGGTTTAAATGTTCAACGTCATGGAAAAGATATTTTCTGGTGCTGCTGTTGCTCGTTGAAACGCTCTTCCAGCTGAGATTCGTTTCATACCTGAGGATCTGATATATCAAACATCCTTAACATCCTGGTATTAGAATGTTGCCTATCAGTTTTCGGGATCTTTTGTTGTTTGTACATCGTAGTCTTATGACAGGATTGTTCGTATTTATACTATTGTTTTATGTGTATTACATTTATTGTATATATGTATACTGTGTAGCACTCTGGTTCATCTGTTGCATTGTTCAAACTTCATACTTAAAACATAATAATAATACAAAACATTCAATTATTTGCGAAGTTCAATGAAACTCACCAATGCACAGAATTAAAGTTTTCCCCATTAACCATCATATGGCCATCAAATAAGCCATAAACGTGCTCACAACCACACGTCACGAACATTTCTGCAGAAAATCAACAGCAGCATTACAACAGAAGTATTTATATTGATTGCCTAATACAGTATCCAATGCTGGGATTGAATAAGCATAGCTTAGTGCCTATTTCACTGTTTCTTTGCATGAAGGCAATTTGAGATGGAGTGTTCCTAGACTGGATAATGATGTCCAACTGTCACATGCCTCTATCATGCCATGTTTTGTTTTAGTTATTTGAGACAAAACAGTTTATCTTTTTGATGATTTCAAAAGTTCGTCACGTCATGAATAACCATATGAAAGTCTGTGTCATTACGTTTCTTTAGTTGGGTTTATTAAAATCTTGAAAATACTGCGGAAAAACCCAAATGAGATGTTTTAGGCTCACATCAATTAAACATGCGGATAATTGTATACGTGCATGTATTATAGAGAAAATATTGTTACATCATTAACCTTTTCCATCACATGATTCTGTACAGAATTTTGAACACTTTTTTTCACGTTAGTTTATCATGTGATCGTTGTTCTTTACAGTTAATGTCTACAAAACATGGTATTGTTTTTAGTTCACTTAAGTCAAACAATGATAAATAAATGCACGTTGCTGTATGTCGAGAGTTGTGAAACTATGTGGTTAATTACTGAAATTATACACCGACACAAATACCTGCTCACAATTTAACAACATGTGTGATCCTGAGCAACTCATTTAATCTCATATTTCTTGTCAAAATTGCCAGTCCGTAATATTGTAAAATGTTCATCTCCTGAACATAATTTATTTCTCTTGGTGTACTCTTAAACAAATGTTCACTCAAAGTGTTTCTACTTGTTTCATACAAAAAAATTGTGATGATTGGTCTATTAAACCCCACGTTTATTTCTTGGCTCACTCCTGACAAGGCCACTTGGAAAACATTGGGCCTCATTCCGAGGTTTGCGGTAAGTATGGGTTTTTACCGGCATGGCGGAAAGACCGAGTCCGGTCTGGTAAGACGCCGCAATTTACAGGCCATTCCGACTTCGCGGGCACGAGCTTTCCGCCATGCCCGTAAAACCCCTTAGCGGCATGAAGCGAGACGGTCATTACAACACCGCCACCGAAGCTCCGCTGTCCGTTATTAGCGATGACCGTAATTTACGGTATCCGTAAATTACGGTCACCGCTAATTAACGGATATGGAAATTACGTCATCGCACAGGAACGCGAAGGAGCGCGGCGGCCATCTTTAAAAACACAATCCACTGCCATCCTCTTAATACAGTACCCGGAGGTATATTCTGACCCTCAAAAAGCCATCAGTGACCAGTATCATGCCAAAAGCACTGAAGAAAGGTGCCACCCGCATCAGGAAGGAGCGTTTCACACAGGACGAGCTCCAGGTCCTGGTGGACACCCTGCATGCAAATGCTGAGACAGTATTCAGCAGCGACATGCGTAGGCCGACCATTGCCAGGAAGAAGGAGATCTGGGACTTGGTGGCACAGAGGGTGAGCGCTGTAGGGAACACCCCCCGTACGACGAGGGACTGCAGGAAACGGTGGGATGACCTCCGTCTCAGGGTGCGGGCCATCCTATCGGCCAACCGAACACAGGCCCTGGTGACAAGAGGAGGCCCAGCTTCTCCAATCAAGATGATGCCCTGGGAGCAAACGTGCGCGGACATGATGGGCACTGAAGCCATAGAGGGGGTCGGCGAGATGGAGTGCGGTGCCCCGTCATCCGCAGATGGAGGTGAGTGTCATGAGTGAAGATAGTAAATGCATTCCCAATGTAAGGCACCGCCAAGGGCCAAGGGCTGGGCAAGCAGTCACATCACGTATGGGAACACCCCCCCACCCATCAAATCATGCCGTCACAAGTAAGACCCAGGCTGATGCCAGGTGCAAGGCTGCAACCCATATTGGCCAGAGCACACAAAGAGGCAGTCAATGTGAGTCAGAACAGTACTCCACCAACATGAGTGACCCAGACACCTGCATGCATTTACTGTCCAAGCCCAGATCACTGTCCCGCTCCCAACCAAAATGACAACAAAATGCTGCAATCCCATTGTCATACCATAGGCTTGAAGAAATGCTGACCCCCAAATCATAGCTCATGCCATCTCTCTCTTCCCCCCCACAGGCAGCGGCCATGAAAGTGAGGGCCAGGAAGCCACACAGCCATGTACCTCCAGGGGCACAGCCAGGGGATAGCGTACACCTGCAGGAAGGAAGAAGGCACAGGCAACACCACCTGCACCAGCAACCCCCATGGAGGCTGCACAACCCACACCCACACCCCTACCCATGCCTGCACTGCCGACGGAGACATGCCCCACGGTGCACTCAGAGGAGTCCAGTGTGGCAGGGGAGAATGCTGCCATGTGCCTCCCGGAGGAGCCAGATAGCCCGACATCAGCTCCCGTATCCGACGTGGAGGAGCCCCATGACATCGTGCACAGCCCAGACATCCCATCCTACAGTCAAGTTGCACACAGCGACTCCGGGGAGAGTGACACCCCAGGCCTCACAGGCCAAGGAGCACCACCTGCCAGTCCTGGATCCACCTCCCCGGCAGAAAGCCCCGAAAGGGCTGCAGGCTGAACACCACGGCTGCCTAGCACATCTGCCACACCGGCCATGGATGGATTGCACTGCCAGCGCCTCACAAGCCTGATTGAGGACTTCATCCGGGACAACCGTGAATCCAGGTCGGAGTGGCACAATGACCTGCAGGCCCTGGGCGAAGTCATCACTGCCAAAACAAACCGGCTCTGTGAGGTGCTGGGCCGGATCGCTGATGCCCTGGAGGCAGCACCCCCCCAGACCACAGCCCCAGTGGGAGTGCCCACCCTCACAGTGCTCCTCCACGCAGACCAGCCCTGTCCGTCGGTCAATGCGCACACTCCGCCGGCAGAACATGGATACCCCTGGCTCTGGAAGCACACAATGACCATACTGCCACACACAAGTGGCCTATGTTGCACTGATGGGACTATTGTGGGGGTGTTGTGGGGGGAGGGGGGTGAGGGTGTGTGTGGGAGTTGGGGGGAGGGGGGTGAGGGTGTGTGTGGGAGTTGGGGGGGAGGGGGAGGGTGGTGGTTTTGTTGTACACGTTCCTACATAAATGTTGAATACACTGGTTGTTCATTCCCAAAAAACAGAGTGGACATTGCTCATTTTGCTTGTGTCTTTTGATGTCGCACATTGCATGGTGTACATGTATCCCCACACCCAGTGCCCAATGTCCTCTCACCCTCACACCCTCAGCTGACTTGTGAGTCAGAAATATTGTCCAATCAATGATTGACGCACTGAACGTCCCTCCTGTGCATCGGCACCGTGCTGCTGTCCTGCCATTCCTTCCTCCTCCCCCTCATCATCATCTGGTGGTAGCAGTTCCACGTCAGGTGGCAGTGGCACGTTCCGACGGATGTATATGTTGTGTAGCATTACACATGCTAGGTGATCTTGGACACCTTCTCGTGGCTGTAGATGAGTTCCCCACCAGACCGGCTGAGGCAACGAAATCGTGCCTTCAACAGGCCGAAGGTCTGCTCTATCACCACCCGTGTACGGGTATGGGATCTATTGTAGTCCTCCGCGTGCCTGTTCTGTGGGTTGGGGAACAGGGTCATGAGCCACGGCTTTAGAGGGTAGCCAGCATCACCTGCATGGAAGTGGCAAGGAGGTAATTGTGTGTGCATTCATGGTGGAGAATTGTACTAGTCTTACATGGCCGCAGATGATTATATGCACCCCCCCTTTCCCACCCAGGTGGGGTATGCATCCCCCCCCTTTCCCACCCAGGTGGGGTATGCATCCCCCCCTTTCCCACCCAGGTGGGGTATGCATCCCCCCCTTTCCCACCCAGGTGGGGTATGCATCCCCCCCTTTCCCACCCATGTGGGGTATGCAGGCGACCTACTCACAGCCCCAAAGCACTGCCATGGCCCATTCAGGTTACTCACCAAGCAGCCAGGCACGTCGTCCGGCATGTCGCTCCATGTAGCGTGATAGTGTTGAGTTCCGCAGGACCAAGGAGTCATGAGTTGATCCGGGGTATCGGGCATTGCAATGTGTGATGGCTTTACTGGCATTACACACCATCTGGACGTTGATGGAGTGGTATTGCTTGCGGTTGCGATACGGCACCTCCATGGCATGCGGGACCACTAATTCCACGTGGGTGCAGTCGATGGCACCTATGCAATTTGGCATGCCTGCCAGTGCATGGAAGGCAGCTTTGGTGTCATATATCTCCTGGGGAGTACGGGGTAGGGATATGTATTCCCTTGTGTGGGTGAGGAGGGCATCCAGCACTTGTTTGAGTATCCGTGAAAATATGGGCTGTGAAATGCCATGCATGTGCCCCACTGTATGCTGGTAGCTGCCTGTGGCGAGTAAGTGGAGCACAGACACTACCTTCAGTAGAGGGGGGATGGCAGTGCGGATTTCTATGCGGCTCACTGTATCATCATGTATCATGTCCACTATGCTGGTAATGGTGTCCCAGTCAAGCTGGTACAGGTTGTGGATCTGCTCTGGTGTGAGGTTGAAGGGGGTGGCTCTGATGTGGGGGATTGGGGGCTGCCGGCGTGGTAATGGTGGCTGCACCGGTAGGGCATGCTGGGCCTGTCTCACCCTCCTTCTCCTCCTGTGTATCCTCTGTGGTGGGGGTTGTGGTTGTTGTAGTTGCTGTTGTTGTAGTTGCTGCCTTGCAAGCAGGGCCTCCAGCTCCAGGAATGCTGCTACAATTGGTATCATCTTGGTGTGGGAGGGGGTGTGGTGTTTGGGTGTGCTCCTTTTGTGCTGTGCCAGACTCCATTGCCTCCACCTGTGCTGATTGAGTGCACCTGTTCCTCTTGGAAACACTGCTCAGGGTCCTTAACACCTTCTCAGCGATGCCGGTATTTACTCCATGGCGGTAAGGTACTTTGCGGTCTTGTGGAGGCCGTTTTTTCCATGTCCGCTTTACTTGGGATCAGCTCCGGTTTACGCCATGCCGCTAATTACGGCATGGTGTGTCAGGCGCGCGCCACTAAACCGCTATTTACGGCATCGTACTTTACGGTGCCGTAAATAATGGTCTGGTGGGTCAGAATGGGCCATAACGGGAAACGATGCTGGTATTCCTTTACCAGCATCATTTTTCCCTTACCACCCAACTCGGAATGAGGCCCATTGCCATCTAATGGTAATCTATGTTTAGGTGCATGCAACTCCCTGCTAACTTCTTATTGTAGCCACTATCTTTGGAATGGTATGTGCACCTTCCTTGTTGCTTACAAGTACATTCTTTGAAGCTGCTATTATGAGTTAAGTGTCTATGCTGAGGCATATTTACGTTTGTTGTACAGTTGCTGATTCTGCATGCATAACAAAGCCTATATACCTTCCTCATACCTAATATAGGTAATATGTGTCCTGTACCTATGCTAAAACCCAAGGACCCCTATAGTTGGTGGATATTGTTGCCACTTAGTTATTACTCCCATTCCAGCATGAATGAAATGGGTAAGGGGCTTCAAATGAGTACCCATGTTTATGTTTCTAGGTGCCATGACAACAGATCAAATATGATGTAAGCACAATGAAGAGGGAAAGATTGTGAGCAAAGATTCGTGGGTCCCTTTTTTTTTATAAGAGGGTGGAGGGGCACATGTTTGTAACTAAGGCCTAAAATCCCTTATAACGGCCATTCCTTCACATACAGGGCACACACAGGGCACACATCTTTTTTATCAAGAGAGGTAGAACACTATTTTACCTCCATCTATTTGCAGAAGGGAAAACTATATGTTATGTTTTGTTAAATTCCACCTTGCAGGTAAAGTACCTATGAGCTTGTATTTTTTCCATTTGGCTAAACTGGCCACATACCTCAATGCTGGACTGGCCCAATCTAGCTTCAAAACATTTACTGCACACTCTTTGAAGATGATGTTGATCATGTCACCACTAGATGGTTCCTTGTTATTCTATTGGGGCTGAAGAAGCCACACCTTTCTGCAATGGAACTTGCTACAGGCTTTTAGCAAGTGGGGGGGAGAGTGTGACATGGGTATCCTCTCAAGCACATAGGCCCTCATTATAAATTGGCCAGTCTGGGGAATGTTCTGGGATAATTGCTGGTAACTCTGTAGCCAGTAATTTTCCTTTACTGGCAAACTACAGGTTTGGCAGTGGGGGTTCCCTGATTTACCTCCAGCCAAGAGCTCTCGGTAAATCAGGCTCCCACCGGCAAAACACAGCTCATATTTCCGGCACCAGTATTACCGGGGCCAGAAAGATCGTTGATCCCCTCCATGGAGTCCCAAGGAAGTCCATGGAATGGGGATTTACTGCCCTCTGTGCCACCTGCAATCTCTCGGTAATTCCAGGATATCAGCCACTTGAATTGGTAGGTCAGTTTGGCAGTATCCAACGAGAATTACTGGCAGTATTTCTTTTGTTGGTGTTATTTGGTTAACAAAGTAACCTTTAAAAAAACATAAAGAGTGAAACACTTGAGTATAGGCGTGTTATAAATGCCTTATCATATCATATTATAAAGGAAAGAACAAACAATTGATATTTCATTTAAAATACAGACTACAACAAGATAATATTTCATTTCAAATACAAAGTGCAACATATAGGACACGAAAACACAAATGTGTAAGTTAAAAATAAATTCCCCTAAAAAAGAAATTAGAATACCAATCAAATCAATCATATTACCTCAATATAACATTTCTTTTAAGAAATGCATCGTAGTGACCATCCATTTATTGTGACCATAAAAATTCATAATGAGCTGCCACACTCTTTAGTATGGACCTGGTCATAGGGGTGGATAAGACGGCTAAAATAAGGCATGATCCTCGCCTCTAAGAATCTACAATGCAGCAATATATGGCACAAAATCTCCACCTCTACGGGCAGAGATCAGAAGCGGTATAATCTCAGGTCTCTCAGAACCTGGTTCCAGGCACCCTGGATCTCCTTAGTGTGTATCAAATTTAACCGTAACCTCATCACCCTTGCCTGCCACGATCTTTTGGGTGACCTGTTCAAATATTCTGGACAAATTCCGACTGGTCTAACATCAATCAGCAAGTCAGTGTACAGATGGTGTGATCTGACTTTATTGATTGTGTCGATCCAATCCCATTCTCTGAGTCTCCATTTCAATTGAGTTGGATTTTGACAAACTGTGTCCTGCGCGATACCATACCTCTCACAAATCAGATAATACTCTGTTTCCCAGATATTTAAGGCAATCCAGGACTTTGTGTGCAGCAAATGTTTTAACAGCCACCAAATTGAGCCCTCCTTAGCACAACAAATGTTTTTCTATAGTGAGAGGTTCTTCCAATTTAGGTAAAATTGAATGGAGGAAAGGCCAAGCTCATAGCAGATGACTGTTGCTGGGACACCGTTAGGTACGTATAAGGCCTTCCTACAGAACATACTGTCCAGAGCTTCATAATCCAGCAAAGTAGGGAGGACCCAGTTCTCGTCCCCATAGGTTATAGATGGTAAAACCTTGGTTTTATAGAATATTAGGACTGGAATCAGATTGAAATGTCAACATTTCTGGTTTACGGCACAACCTTGAGTAGCGAGCTTCAGCATCTTAGAGCGCTGATAACCCCGAAACTCCATTTTATTATGAAGTTCAAGTAATCTGCATTCCAGATAACGAAAGCTTGAAACCTTTTCTAAGGGCATACCACTAATGCTCCATCAGAACCTTGTATATATTATTTGCATCCCTTGTCTGAAGATAAGTATCTGCAATATTTTTATATTGATACTTAGATTATTTAATTCTGCATATCCGGCCAGGACGTAATGCTTGTTTGGTAAACCAATTAGTGTGTAATCAAAAAGGACAAGCTTGTCTGCATAAAGTAAGTAATCCAGACTAATTTTGGGCTAAACTTGACAAGAAACTGCAGATACCTCCAAAGATCTCTGCTCTGATTGAAGTATCACAGTGTTAGGCCTGTAGGGATATTTGGGTGCTGATTGCACCAGACTGTAGTGCACAAACAGCAGCCACGTTGTTGGTAAATCACATATTTTTAAGATTCAGGTTACCCCGAAGAATAGACTCAGACAGAGGAAGTAATTTCACGAGCGCTTTGAGGAGCAAGGTGTGGCAAATATTGGGGGTAAAAAGGAAATTGCACATCTCCTACCGGCCCGCCTCTTCTGGAAATGTTGAACGAAGCAATAGGTCTATTGTGGAGATACTAAAGAGGTTTGTAGCAGAGGCAGGTTCGAGATGGGATCTATATCTACCTTTAGTGTTTAGACTCCTGCTAAAACAACAGGTATCAGTCCTCATGAAGTATTGACAGGAAGAAAAATGGTGTTGCCACAACAGCTATTGTGCAGAACACATGAACAAACACTTATGCGTGCATCCACAGTTCACAAATATGTGGAAGAATTGAGGAAGCACCTACACCATGCATTTGCATTTGTACAGTGGAATTTGGAAAGAGCTGCTGAAAGTGCAAAGACCTATTATGATAAAAAGACATCTGGGAAAGAATACAAAATAGGTGATCAGGTGTACAAATATAATTTTGGAAAGTGTAGATATAAACATTCAAAATTCCTCACAGCATGGCAAGGGCCATTTGAGATCGTAGATAAAATATCTCCTGTGGTGCATCAAATATTGAGGGCAGAGGGTGAGATGGTGACAGAGCAATTTGTCCATGTTAACCAAATTAAGCCCTGACACCCAAAACATGAGATCAAGAGACTTGAGCGGGTGGAGACCAGCTAAAGGTACTGATTGCAATGAAAATAAAGCTGACAATAGAGAATAATGATAAATAAATGTATGATTAGTGGATGCATTGAAGAAATGTTGACTGTTTCATAATGTATAAGGACAAGTACAAGATGGGGAATATTGATCAGAAGTATGGTTTGGTGAGTAAATAAAAACAATCAGAAAAAGCGATATACTATTATAGAACAATGAGGTAAGATATCGCTGCATGGGAACTATTGTAATTTATAACTAGGCAAGGTATGAAATATTGTTTCTTTCTCTATCATATATGTCTAATTGCAGGTGTCCAAAGGTGGCAAGTTCTGGAAGATACAATATTTGGGCTGAGAATCTTTTTTCTTTTTTTTTTAACCAAGTAGAGAAAAAGGGATAGACAATTGTTTTATGCTATGTATTTAATCTGTTTCTTTTCTATTCAATTTAGATGACATTAATAGATTGTCCTGGCAGGGCCAGATCCCGGAGACAGTGAATTGGAGTCCACGGGAGAGACCACAGGAAAGCCTCCGGACCTAAGTATGGAGGTGAAGATAAACAGCCCGAGATGCCATAAGGGATGACTTCTGGGAAGAAAAGTCCATGAGTGCTAGGCTGGAGAGATTCCGCTGGGAAGGATGTTATGGAAGTCCAGTGATCAGGACATCTCAGAGGTGTGGTACTGAGGATTGTGAATGCCAGCAATGGAACAATGTTCAGTTGTTTTTAATTCCACAACATTGCTGGTGGGGCATAGTAGTGTGCTGTGCTTTGCCAACTGAGACTTGAACTGGAGAAGGTGGAAATATTTTAATCTTAAATAATTGTATTATTTTATTAAATTATTTTATTCAATCATTTTATTAATTTTATTGTTTTACTTGGTGCACACTGATGAGAACTGTTTACTCCATAAATTACATAGACAAAGAATAGCATTCAAAAACATTGTGAAGTGTGAACAGATATGGACACATGGTGATGTGAGCTTCAGTCAGAAGTGTACATGTATGTTTTTCTATCACACATGCAGATGCATGTGAAGACTGATATGCCCTATGTGGGTTCTGCTTCACTTCTATTTTACAGTTAAACAGTTACGTATTGTGAAATAATTTTGTTAAGATGTTATTGTTTCAACGATTATTTATTGGGTGACGATGGAGAAGGAAAAATACCTTATGACACATACATTTTGAATATTGATATGTGTTTCCTCCAATTATGACTTTGCTAGCAGTTATATTTGGGGTATATGTAGGGATATTTGGGTGCTGATTCATGCAAATAACAGCACATGTGTACAGATTCCAAGGGAAGCAAAATTATTTCAGCTTTTCTCAGTTTGCAGTCATTTAAATGGATGTTCACATCCATTCACACTGCTAGCGCGGTGTGCTAGCAGTGTGTCTGGTGCTGAGACGACATACTGACATTTTGCGGTCCTGCTGTGTATTTGTTTAAGCATTTTGGAGCCGCTAGTCCGCCAGTCCACTTTCTACTACGCTGGAATCTATAGTCCAACCTTCATTAACACTGCGTATGCGCGGAGCGTTGCGCGGTGTGCTAGCAATGTGTCTGGTGCTGAGGCTGAGAGGATATACTGACATTGTGGGGTCCTGCTGTGGATTTGTTTAAGCATTTTGGAGCTGCTAGTCTGCGAGTCCGCTTTCTACTCCTCTGGAATCTACAGTCCAACCTTCATTAACCCTGCGCATGCGCGGAGGACTGCGTGATGTGCTAGCAGTGTGTCTGGTGTCCAGCGTACGGCAGGCAAGAAGCAAGAAGCTGCCAGCTCCTGTTCAGGAGGCAACTAATCTTAAACAAAGCCGCCAAAGTCTTTCTTCATCATAGGTAAGCTGGTCGCCAGATATTCTATTCTGCAGATCTTGAAGGTTTCTGATTCAAGACTAAGAACTTTATATATATACGTCTACATTGATTGACTGAGAGCGTATCTGACTTTGTATTACTAAACGCGCTGACTAAGATCACTGGGTCGGTTAAACAAAAAGTGAGAAAAACTGTGAATTAATTCCCCGGTGAGGCTGTGACTGAGGGGCTAAGCCCTTTGAGCAGCCCACCGACCGGAACATCATCTACAACCTACACGGTGTGGCTGTGTCTTGGGCCAAGCCCTTTGAGCACCCGACCGTGACAAAATACAACACGTCTTGCAAATAGTGATTATTCATGACCCACAGAGGCTATTCTTTAAGATCAATGATGACAAATAATCTTAAAATGTCAAGCACATCGCTAACACTGAAATCAACGCCAATCCAGCTTGCTTCAGTTACTACTTTGAAAAGAAAGATACAAAACCAATCGCTTGATTACTGTGGGAAGAAGACATGTGGAGGTGATATACGTGGTTTTTGCAAACTGAAGTATCCAACCAATGACCTGAAAAACAAAGGAAATGGAGATGAGTCGGTTGTGCCAGCTGTAGTAGAGGATGGTGGCTCAGTTAACACCTCAATTACCGATATGCAGATACTACCAGTAGATGGACATCCAAAACCTACCAGTACTATAAGTCAAAAAACTCAGGTGAAAGACCTAACCACAACTGAGGTGCAATTAAGGTCGCAACATTTAGACACAATAAGCCCCAAGACCCCGGGGAAAGAACAAACTTTGCCAGTGGAAGACTTCAGGTCTGAACCGGTAAAAGAACGAGTTGTCGATCAGTTTCAAGACATTCAGCCCTCACCAAAAACTATTGATCTAGAACACTGAATAGAGGGTTCAAGTATAAACATGGAAAATATATCATTCATTGCTTCTTCCTCCCTGATCTCATCGTTAGAGAACAGTTTGTACCAATCACCAAGTTTATTTGGCAATACTGTGCATACAGTACATGTCTTTAGCTGGTTTATTAACAGAAGGTCAGTCGTCATGAAGACAGAGTGAGATTCCTATGCCCATTTTGAATTCAGCTGATAAGGAGCAGTCACAATTCAAGTTACTTGAAATGACATTGAATTCCATGCATATGACGGTGGTCGCATTAACAAAATTGTTTGACCACAAATTAACAGAAAGGCCAAAAAACTAGTCCAATGGATGACTCACCTATCACCAATTAAAGGGTCTATTTATGGTATTAATGAAGTAGCACTGGTGAAATGGTGCGACAAGGAGAATGAATTTACAAGTGTGCAAATAAGTCATGTGATTGAGGGTACTCCGCTGTATAATGGAGATGGTGATTCTGTACACATTATGGATTATAATATTTCTAGAGTTCAATCTGAGATCCCTGATGCCATTCATACATTACAGCATGAAACAAATCTAGATTCAGAGATAAGCACAGAGACCAGAGCCGACAAGGTGCTAAGTGTAGCAAATGGGGTGGTGGGTTTAGCTGCGGGAGCACCAATCATGTATAATTTATTTCAGCCTGTAGGCGCCAAAAAGCAAGGTGCCAATGCTAATTACATGTTTAAAACAAAATCTAAAAATCAAGATGCCTTGCCAATACGATCAAGGGCAAACATTAAACATCTAATAAAACGGCTGATGCCCAAACTAAATTCAGTCCCCAAATTGTACCTGACACAAAGTTGGAAAAAAAGTTCACAAATGAGAGTCATGGTGCAAAAACTTTTATTTCTGATTATCCTCCTCTAAATGAATTGATTGCTACGATTGCAGTAGTTGAAGCACCAATAAACAACGCAAGCTTAGCCTGTCCTAAGACAATGGGTCCAACCATTGAGCGATCAGAGATACAGGTGGAAGAAACTTTACACAAACCCAGCTCAAACACGCAGGGGTCGCAGGTCATGAAACATAGTAGTGGTCAGACAAATGGGTTGCCCGAAAAGCAATTTGAGTTCCAGACTGATATATTGTAATCGATGGCAACATGGAGGTTTTACCTCTGAAACAAAATGATGTAGAATTCGCTGTTTTGGCGGATGTTAGAGCTCAAATTGAGAACTCTATAAAAAAGTATGTCAAACTGCAGCAATTGACTGCTGTTCCAACACAAATACAATTCCAAAACCAGAGGTATCAATTCAGAGTTGATTATGGCCAAAGCAAAGCATTCCTGCAGTGAACAAACTATAACACAAAAACCGGAAGCCTAAGACAATAGTAGGGCTCAGGTAGCACTATATGATCAGGAGGTGCTTCAATTACATCCAGCTCAGTCTCTCTCATCCAAAGAGCCCAAACAGCACACAACCAAGGCTGATGACTGCCAGTGGTCGAGTTGAACTCCAACAGGAGACCCTTGACCAAAGCCACTCACGATGCGAGAAACTTTCTGTAATGCCAGGAGGAGCCAGTAGTAATCAACAAGCTAAAGAGTAAGGGAGTGGTCTTCCTCCCATATCCCAGCATTAAGAAACCTATTGAATTGAAGAACAAATTGCTAGGGCCATAGAGTACTATTTCAGACATAACATGGTCAGGCAAAACCTACCGACTGAGGTTAATTCTGAGGTAGAGCATAGACAAACACAATGGGGGTCATTCTGTGTTTGGAGGCAGCCATGGTGCTATTAGCACCATGGCTGCCTCCAAACCCAGGTCTGGGTCTGGTGTCTCTGAATGGGGACTTACCGGGTCATTCCAACCTTGGAGGACCAGCTGTTCCTCGTGGGACCCGCTAAGGGACCTCGGAATGTGGCGGTAGGGAGTTAACGGCACCGGCATCCTTATCGGTGCTGTTAACCCCCTACAGCCATACTCGGAATGAGGCCTAATGTCTGCAAACCATTTCTGAGCCCTCTAACACAAGACAAGAGAATGACACAAAACAAAAACCTCTGAGCAACTCCAAAGGGTTGCCGCAATATACCAAAAAAGAAAGGGATGTGTACCAAAGACTAATCCTAAAAAGTAGCCCAGCTCCCTTTCCAGAGTACGTGCCGTATGTAACAAGCATATTAGCGATCTGTGAGGAAGTAGGAAGCTTACAAGATATATCTACCACTGACATCGAGCAGGAAAAGGATTCCTCTATACTAAGGCTATGTATTCAATCTAACGTAATCAGAAACACTCTATGGCAAGCCAGAATGGAGATATTTGCCTTAGGCTTTGTCCTAGCCACAGATCCTCTCATCATGGATTCAGAGGGTATCATAAGGCTGGAAAACAAGGGCAGATGTTTGGACAAGCATGAGCAACAACAAAGTGCAATTACAAATAAGAACTTGTGCAACACAACAAAAACATATGTGGAAAAGCAAGTGAGAGAGCGGGTCCCCATTTCATACCCAACATTGAAGCAAGAGACAAATGCCATTTCTATGATTAGTTGGAACACGTGTGGGCATTCTCACCTGCTAGGCTCCAGTGCAAAAATCCTAGCTTCCCATGACATCATAATCTTGCAAGAAACCTTGTTACTACAAAGGCCAACATGGGAAGACCGTACAATCCTTTTACACTCAGCAAAAGCAGCTGTATGAGGTAGACCGTCATCTGGCTTAATCTTAGCAACTAAAAATCATAAGAGGTGGCATCTCTCTCCTTGGTTAGCTCCAAACCTTATTCTACATTGGTAAAGTTAGAATTTCTGGGCGGAGTAATGGCTATTCTTAATCTTTATCGAAACTGAAAGGGAATTTCGGATGATGTCTTTTTTTTAGATTTAGAATTGTTAATACATGCCATTTCAGAATCCTCAGAGATAACGACTGTGATTATGGTAGGGGTTCTAAATTTGCAACTGTTACCAGACAATAACAAAAGATTCAATCTAGCCTGTTTGAGGTGGATGCGCCTCATTAAAGATCTAAAACTGTTGATGTGCAATGGCTCTCTGCCAGGAGATACCATCCCTAATGCAACCCGGGCAAGAGGGGCTTCCTCTTTGATAATTGATTATGTCTTTGTCGATCCTGATAGATTCAATAAGGCCCTGAGTTTTGATATATACCCGCAGTCATACAGTGATCATAATATCTTGAACTTAAAATGGTATACAGCTGATTCAGTAGATGAAGGGGCTGTTCAAATTTTCCCTCATTCTCTAACAGTAAACAATGCCTGAACATGACTGAAGTGGAACATGCATACTCTGACTTTTACAAAAACAAAAAGTAGCTACCATGATGGTCAAGAGGCATTAAGTGACTACACATTGTTTCTCCATTTCTATTGTGTGCCGTATATTTAGCACAATTTGGCTCATCATAAACCTTGCTATGAATATGATGCTTTGGTGCAAGCAAAAAATACATTATTGAAAAAAAAAATGATTTTGAATTCTAACTGTCTGGACAAATTCAAAAGACTGCACTCGTTAAACTGCCAGTTTAAAAACTGGTTAAGATCCCATCATAAGCACATGCTACAAACAGATGGAGAAGCCATGTTAAGCAGTAGTCTAAACAAAACACAGGCCAGATAAGGGCATTGATTAACATCGGTAACAATGCTACACAAAAATCAGTCCAGCTGAATGGGGTTAATGAAACAAAATGGGTCTCATACTTCACCAAAATGTATCAGAAGGAAAAGTCCAAAATGAGTTCATTGGTTAGAGAAGGCCCAAACTATGAAGGGCTCAGAATTGAAGAAGATGATGTGTTGATCTTCATAAACAAACTCCCCAATTCGCAGTCCTCGGGACCTGGTGGGATATTGATATTGATATTGAAATTTTATTTCTATCGCGCTCATACACAAGTGTTTCAGAGCGCGACAAGGCAAGGGAAGGGGAACAGGGGAGAACAAAAACAACAATCTTACTTGGCCCATTGACATTGAGAACGTGCAAGTGCTGGATAGATGGGGGAAGGGGGAGAAATGCATGGAAGGGGGAACAAAAGGAGAGTACGGAGCTAGAAGGAAAAAACAAAAGTAATAATAAAATAATAAATAAAAAGGCAACAAACAATGGGAGAGCAGCCAGCAAGTGGCAAGTGCTGGGTTTATGGCAGCAGGCCATTTAGGTCTGAAAGTGCAGGAAGAAAAGGGGGGAGGGCTTTATGGGTACAGATACAGATCCCAGTGCAGGGGGTGGCCCGGAGGCAGTGCGTGAGGGTGGCAAGATGAGCAGGTACCTGGGCCCAGAGGATAGACGGTGGACAGGTGCATGGTGCTGAGGGAGAGTAGAATCAACAGGGGAGAGGAGAGAAGAAGGCAGAAGCAAAGAGGAAGGTTTTGAGGTGCTCCGGAACCGTAGATGGTTCTCCTCAAGTTTTAGAATGGCAGGGAGGCTGTTCCAGAGGGAGGCCCCAGCAGAAGACAGATCTACCCCCAGCTCGTTTCTTTGAGAAACGACTGACCCTGAGGGAGTTAGAGGTAGAGGAGCAGAGTGCTCGAGATGGGAGGTATTTGCAGAGGGATAGCTGAAGGTATGTTGGACCCAGGCCCCAGAAAGCCTTGTGGACAATGCAGAGGGTTTTGAATTTAATCCTTGCATCCACTGGGAGCCAATGGAGAGATTTCAGAGCTGGAGAGGTACGATCCCAGGGCTTGAGGCCAAGGACAAGTCCTGCAGTCCTGTTTCTGATAAGTTGTAAAGGGCGGAGAGTAGAGGCAAGTAGATTAAGAAAGAGGCTGTTGCAATAGTCCGACTTAGAAAGAACCAGAGCTTGGGAGACAGTGAGCTTCTGGGGAATGAGAGGAAAGGAAGAATACCTCTGAGGAGGTGCAGTAGGTTGTGTTCAAATAAAATCCTGTCCAATGGTCTAAAATTCTAACCCTAATTTTAAGCAGGTCATAACCACCAAAACAATACCAGCTATGTGGAAGTCCGCTATAATCATCCCGATCTTTAAAAAGGGTGATAGAAAACTGCTGAGCAATTACAGACCAATTTCATTGTTAGACATGTCAGGCAAGCTGTTTGAGGTTTCTACTCAGAATTTTCCAACAATGGACGCTGCACTCAGGATCAAGAGATCCCTTCCAAACTGAGTTTATTGCCGGGATGGGAACATGTGTAAACCTCTTGACGTTAACATCAATAATTGAACATCATAGACGCATAAAACAGCCTCTATATATGACCTACATAGACCTGCGAGCAGCGTTTGACTCCGTCTCACGAGAGTTATTAATAAAAAAACAAACCCAGCAGGGACACCCAAGACACATTGTACACTTTATTAATGATCTGCACACAGATAACATCATACAAATAAGACTAACTGCTGAAGGAAATTTGACTCAACCTATCATGACATTCAGAGGACTGAGGCAGGGCTGTACAATTGCATCAGCCCTATTCAATTTTTCATTTCGGATGTGGGAAAAGCTTTTAGAAATATCTTCACAGACCCCCCGAAATTGGCCAATAAGAGTATCCCATTTCTGATGTATGCTGATGACTTGGTTATTATGTCTAAAACACCCATGGGTCTGCAGAAGGCATTGGATGCGGTGGTAACTTATACTGAGGCCAACTATTTGAATTTAAGTTTTGATAAGACCAAGATAATGATGTTCAATGTGACCCAAAAGATTACTAAAAATCTTATGCATGGGACCTCAAAGGACACAAACTTCAAATGGTACAGCTCTATACATACTTGGGGGCCCAAATAATAACACAAAACAACATTTTGTATTCAAACAGATGCAACAGGACAAAGTGTCAACATTTATTCATCATCCAAAGATCATACAGAGGAAGTATGGGAAGTTTACCATAACTCCGATACTAATGTATTACATTCAGAAAGTATCACCCATTCTACTGTACTGTTCAGAAACTCGACCCATATTAAAACTGAACTTTTGGGAAAATCTCGAGTGGAAGTATTGGTGTGGAGTTTTACATCTTCCAGCGTCCACACCATTGCCTTTAATTAATCACGAATTAGGTTTGATATCCCTTCAGATGAGGTACATATGGCATGTTGTAGCTATGTTCAGGAAATGTCTATTGGCCCTGAACTCAGGTAAAGCATTAGGAACACTTGCAGCCTATGTCTTTTCTTCTAAGGACAAATTTATAAACAAATGGCAAAATCAAGTTATTCAAGTCCTTGCACTGACATAAATGACTCTATCCACACTTCTTCAAAATCCAATGCAAGTAAAAACCAGGATATTTGCCATGGATTGGGAACATATGAGAGCAAAATGCACTGAATATCGTGACTTTGACCCAGATCTGATGGCAATGAAAAAGCAGGAACTATATCTGATTAAGTCTCCATCTATTAAACATCGAAATGACTTGCTCTGACTTCGGTTTAATCTGTGGCCAATAAGACAAGTGATAGCTCGTCTGAGACTCATTAACCAAGACCAAAAGAACTGTCAGTTCTGCAACCAAGAAGAGAAAGTAGAGACATTTAAACATTTATTGACCGAATGTGATGCACTTCTCAACCAACAAGTGAAATAGTTTAAGCAAATAATGGAACCATTTGAAGTTTCTACATGTGATATGTTGTGGAGATCAATCTACTCTGGCATTTCTACGGCTGTAATCGAAAGAGCTATTGCATTTTTACATGAACTAAAACTTGACGAAGCTAATCTTAATTTACGCTCATAATGTTGTGTGGTGATGCAAAAAAAATTATCTTTGATCAAATAACTTACTAGAACATATGTATATGCAAAAACACAGAGAATGCCAGATTAGAAGACTAATCAATGCTGAAATAGCCAAAAATCTGCATAACAAAATAGTCTAGCGATATGAGTTGATATTTTGAAGTCCTTCTTCTTTTTCTCTTCTAATTTTATTATGTGTTTACAATAAGTTGATTGTTTGCTTTTTCAATATTGAAAAGATGATTAATATCAGCTAGATCAATAAAAAAAATGGATGTTCATTTTTAAAAATACTCAAGCAACATGATATCAGTTTTATTTATTTATTTATTTTTAGTTTGCAGCCAGCAAGATGGGTATTTATTTTCAAAAGCATTCAGCAAAATGTGCAGTCATTTTAAAATGCACATGGGTACAGATTAGAAAGGGTAATGGGTCTAACTGGAAGGTAGGAAAAAGATGGGAAGTTACATGACGCAGGTAAAATGCCACACTAGGCTTTACATAAAAAGAAAACAGAATGCAGAAAAAGAATAGGTCAATGTGCATACTTACAAATTAGGTATATTCTATCTGTGACATCTGCATTGTGGAGCTAACCTATATATAACAAAATATACTAACCAAAAGCCCCATACTCAACTAATTCTCCCAAATTAACATTGCAATGCAAATGGTAAACAGATGAAAATTCTGTGTTAGCACTTTTTTATAGAGAAGAGAAAATATGCACAGGAGGAAGCTAGATGAATAGCTGACTTTTTGTACAACGAAAAACTTCCATTGTCGTGGCAGGAATAAGTTGTTACATCAAGGCTCTTGTAATGTGATTGGTAGAAATCTGGGGGTGTTAGAGCCACATCATGGAAGGCTGGGTTAATTTGTGATTGACAGACAGAGGAAACTTAAGCAGCTGGAGAGTGGGGTGTAGTCAGTCAGTGTGAGATTCGGTTCCTGTCAGCACATTGTGGAATGGTGTGTCCGGGGATTGCCACTGGAAGAATGTCTGAAGACAAGGCAGAGAGAGAGAGAGAGAGAGAGAGAGAGAGAGAGAGAGAGAGAGAGAGAGAGAGAGAGAGAGAGAGAGAGAGAGAGAGAGAGAGAGAGAGAGAGAGAGAGAGAGAGAGAGAGTCGTCCTGGTTTAGGAGTGAATGAAATTACAAAGGCTGTGCCCATGGGCTGTATGAGGTTCACGCAGATAAGCTCTGGCAGCAGGAGATCCAGACTTCACTTCTTGTACGTTGGGTCACAACTGAGGAGCACAAGAATGTATGGAATGCACTGAATTTATTGGCAGACAGTGCAGTGAGTTACGTTTGAAAACAAAAGCATTACATTTTTTTCCTGCATTTCTGCACTGGGTAAAAAGAGCTGCACATGACGTTTAAAATATTTTCCATGTTGCAATGTGTTTGTTTTTCTTATCTTTTAGAGGCACGAAGCTGTATCCACTGTTGGTAAGAGCATGTAATGGTAATATCATGTAATGCCATATTCATATTTTTGGTTGTGTAATCCAGGATGTAAGATAATAATAACATCATTTGAAATTACCGAAACCAGAGTGGACTGTTTATTTGTGTGACTCATTTCATGTATCTGTGGGTCATTGTTTCAAAGGGGAAAGAATAACTGGGAGACTTTTATGTTTACACCACGCTGGTAAAACATTTACCACTTTTGGTTACTACAAAAGGTACATTTTGAAAACAAGGAAGAATATATGTATAAGTAAAACAGAAAGTTGTGTGTATGTGAACAGGCTTTCTCTACATGCTGAAGAGAAAGCAGTGCCATCTAAGGCACCTAGGTTACTGATGTAAATAAATCAGTAACATGAGCTACATGCAATAAGTTGCATTCTGTATGATCTTACTGGGTTCCCTAAAAGTGTGCTAAATCCAGGGTTTGTTTATTGTCAGCCCAAGGTCTATCATAATTATAAAGAGGGAACATTTGTCTTACTATGGGGCAGTATTCTAGAAAATAAGATACCACTGAAATTACCAGAATACCACAAAAATAAGATACCACTAAACATTATCACCAACGTAGGCTAACACTAAATTACTACCAGAATAAGATATTCATCCAAATGAGATAAAGCCAATTTATCGCCAAAATACCACTGTGATAAAATACCACCAAATCTGGAATTTGCCCCAAAGACAACATATCCAACAGGCCACAAGAATCTCTAATAAGTGAGCAGGATAGTCCCATTTTCTGAGTTTCAACTAGGCAAGTTCGGTCGATGCTATTGAATGCCATGGCAAAATCAATAAATGCCATATTGATGGGTGTGGACCTCGCCATGGCTTCTGTTTTAACATACCCAGAATAAAAATGTTAGCATTCATGACGTCCCCTTCCTGAAGCCTGTTTGAAGCGGTTCCAGTCTGCCCGCACCCAATGCCCATTCAGTTAATTCACTCACCACTATGCTCGCATAAATCTTTGTTGGGATGTCTAATAATGCTATGGGCCTATAGTTGCAAACGAGCCATTGCTGTCCCATTTTAAAAATCGGTACAATAATGGACTGTGACCATGTTTTCGGCAAAGTTACTAGTGATGCCATTTTATTGAAAATTAGGCCCAGAATGTGCACCCACAGATCAGGGTGGAGTTTTAAAACTGCGTTTGACAGACCACTAGGCCCTGGTGAGCGAGAGTTCTTGCTGCAACCAATTAAAGAGACTATCTGCTCCTCTCAGAAATCCAGACACCATAGTCCTGCAGTTGGTTTCAAGTGAGATCTACCTCCCCAGTATCCCCTTTGTATACTTTGCTAAAGTGGCTAATCCATCCTTGCTCCCTGATAGGATTAATCAGGGAGCTATACGATGGTGACACACGATTGTTATTTGTTCTCCAAAAGGAGGAAACTTCTCTTGAGTAGCCAACTTCAGCTTCTTTTGAGCATTGTTTAACAAAGTTTCATATTTATAGAATCAAAGCCAATGTTTGTATTTGAGCTTCAATTTCTTTCTCTGAGCAGCCTGTGCTGGCTGGCAGAACCGAAGAACCCACCTCAATTCTCTTTTATTTAGACTAGATAATGGGGACGAAGATGTGATTTCTTAAAATTATTTCTCTACAGCCTGGTCGGGGCATTGCTTTATAAATTTGATCTAAAATGTCTTTCTAGGGAGCAGTCAATAGAGCCTACTCAAGTTTGTCAGCGGAAAAAGATGGAGTATTCCATGGAACTTCTCCATGCTAGCCATGTTGCAACAGCCTCTATACTCACCCATGGTAGCCACTATATCTTGATCGTAGGAGTGACTACATTGTCCCTGTTTCAACACCTTCAGCTCCAGAAACAAGGGGTGATGTTCACTGAGATCAGTTTTTTGCATTTTCATAGACTTGACTTTCTGTAACAGTTCACAAGAGACAAGAAGTAGTCCAAAATACTATTGGAGGTGCCTCGATGCCAAGTACAATTTGGTGGAATATCACCCAAAACCATACCGTTCACCATATTCAAATCCCAGACAGTCATTAATTCCATCAATGCACTTCCGCGCTTCCTAGCCTTAGTATTTTGACCTGACATAATTACGTCTGTAAGTTCCAAACACAATGCATTTTGATCACCACATAGCACGATTGAGTTGCCATTTTTAACAGTTTGCCACTCATAGATTATGTCTTCAATTGCTGGGGAAAAAAAGCTTTCTTTGGTTAAAACATTGGAATGCCAATAAAGATTGAGTACTAAAGTGGAAGACATATACAGGCCCTTGTCCCAAGTCAATATGACTGCACTAGACACCATTTTGCTTGAGGTGTCCATTTTGAAATATCTCTGCCTGCCACTATGCCACCCTTCAGGGAGCCATTATTTAATTATTTAAGCATTTCTCACTTTGTATCTCTTTTTCATAATATATTTGCATATATTCATGATATATGTGTGATGCTTAAAGCACCCTTCACTTCCTGGGACATTGTAACCCAGATAGGTGCCACACCATGTGCACTTTTCACCTTTAATGAAGGTGCTATAACCTTGATTTCTGCAGTAATAGAACCATTGATCTGCCTATCATGTTATCTGTACTCAGTTGAGGGGAAGGGGTTGGCACCCCTCTACATATCCCCTGTGGTCGATATTCGACCACTATTTAATATATGACCACTACACCCTGTATCCACTCTCCCCCATATACAGTTTACCTATGCATCCCTATCTCAGTCACCCCCCTCAATGTAGTCTTCTAGGTCAACATGGGAGGTATCATAAAAAAAGAAATTTCTAAAGAATCAACAGTGTCTTCAACCATATTGTATTTTTCCAATCTAAGACATATATGTATCTCTTTTCTGCCAAAAGACCATTGCATATGTTTTGCCCTCCTTTCATTTTTGTATGTACGTATCCTCAAAGAATAACTTTGTTTTGCTCCGGTCTAGATCCCACCAACATTACCCAATAAAACATAAAAACAACATGCACAACAAGTGATTTCAGCCACCACACGAATCGGGAGAGAGCATTCTTTGGGGGGACCCACCAGCCCATTTCCTACTGTTCCGTCCATGTGCAACATTTAATTGTTCATATACACGTTTTCCTTCCTCCCACTCCACAACACATCCTTGCTTCCTGCCCTTTCCCCATATACATTTTAACTTTGTGATCATTTTGTCTGTCTTCCATCGACACATCTTCCACCTGATTCATCTTATATTCTGCATCCAAGGACCTTTTTTTTATTCTTAGTCCATTTGTTTTATTTGTCCTTTGGGCTGCTTTTCAGCAGGTTCAAGGGTCCCTTCATTCATAGGCCAGTCTTTTTGTATTCACAGTTTTTTGTGTGTGCCACCACAGAGGACTCAAATCCTCAATCTTCTTTATTCACATAGAATAGTCAGGGGGAGGCACATTTGATTGTTTCTGGGGAACACAAGGATGGGGGAGTCTTTAGAGTCTTTATGAAAAACATCTTCAAAGGTGGTTGCAACTGGGCAACTGGGCATCTGACTAGGTCCCTCAAATCCCTTTTCACGCTGGGTTTTTCTTAGTGCTCACAGGATCGGTTGCCCTCGATCACCTGGTGTAAAGGTACCTCCCGTCCATCTGTAATATAAAATCTGAACGAGTTCTTGAAAAATAAGTGTATTTTTATTGTCAGTACTGCCTCCTCAAACCCAAACCTTAGAATAAGAATGTCCTTCCTTTAAACATTTTGACCTCCTAAAACAATTTCTACTACATTTTCTCTTTTTCTAACATAATAGAAAGGCTGCTTCCTTCTTCCTTTCTGCATATCTTAGAATCACCTATGTTCCTTACATATTGGCTGATACCGGGGTTTGGCTATGACCTGAGACCATAAAGCATATACATATTTGCCTTTTCATAGCATTGCCCTATTTTATCATGGGTGTTTTTTCTGAAAATTGTATAGTGTACTTATATGCTCAATAGAAAAGGAAACATTTGCTCTGTGGTTGTCATTCTTAATAGCACTAGACTTTATCCAGTCTCCTATAATAATAAAAGACAAAAAAAAAAAAAATATATAACAAATGCAAAGTGTTCTTCCGGAAAAAGGAGGTGGTATCAGCCACTCCCTTTCTTTCTTCTTGATGAATCTGTAGGCGATTTGGTTGCTTGCTCCCTGTAGAAACCAAAATAGAGGCAAAGTCATGAAATGTTGGCAAAGCCATCAGTTATTTCCCTAACATAGGCCTTTGTTACTTTTTTTCCAATCAGTATGTTTGCTAAGGTCGTCTCTTGGCATTCTAGCTCAAAAAAATCCAGGATCGTTTTTCTGGCAAACAAATGTTGGTGTACTTTTAATTTCCTTTGAATTCTCATAAGTGTAGTGACAGGCCTGTTTTTTAGTTTCTTCTGCCATGCTGAACTTTTTCTCTGTACTTTTTAAGTCCATCTCCTGATGGTGTGGGACCGTGGTCTCTTCTTTCTATGCTGTAATTATTCTATTGAGACATAATAAAAAAATGTTGTTGCCCTTCCTACACTAATCTTGCCTAGCCATGTTATTGGGAACCTGACACTGATTCTATTAAGTGCATGCAAGTGTGGCATATAGGCAAACATTATTTTGCCTATCCTTAAAGTTTCATGCATTTGCCAAATGCACATATTGCGCATTTCCTTATCACCAGAATTACAAAAGGTTACTCCAGCTTCTATACAAAAGTCTTCTTCATTCTCATCATTGGATATGGCCATATTCACATATGTATGCTATTCTATGCTCATACCTATGTTGGAAAATGCTACTTATTCAAAAGCACTGTATCCCTTACTACCTTTTTTCTGTACACACCTGGGTTTTCTTACTCCTAATAAATGATCAATAAAGTTGTTCACACATTTACTGTGTCAATCGGTACTTACCTTTTCAGTGTCTACTTATCCACTAGTACTTACGTTTGCTATATATAATGTTTTCTTCCCATTATGTTTATATACTTCATTAAGGCCATATAGACATTCATTATGTGCTCCAAAAGTGACAATATCTTTCATCTGTAAAACATAAGTCAACATCTTCATATAAACATAAACAACGTTCTTGTTACTTACTCTTGTACATTTTTTGGTGCAGTTCTACTAACAGTTCTCTCATACTGTTAGATCACTTTTGGCCATCCATACCTTCTTGGCCTTTCATTAATCACATTTTATTTTTAGCAAATATACTACACTGATCAATTGAAACAAGCACCATCCATTGTGCTCATTGTGCGCACATCTGGATGTGTTATCCACACCTTCCTCCATCACCCTTGTCTCACAATGTTTATTCTTTGTTCCTTTATTTGCACCTGCATCAACTTGTGTTTTTTGCTGCTTTAACATCCATGAATACATTAATTCATTCATTCCTTATGTTTTATTTGTTTATTTATTTCACCCCTTGGATTGACGTCAATCTTTTAGTTTTGAACTTCTTACTTGAGTGGTTTTAGCTTTAACTGTTTATGATTGGCTTACACTAATTGGTGTAATTACAACACAAACCCTCACATTTTACATATTATAATCCCTCACATGTGTGTACTTTTATTTTGTTCCCATATTCCTTTCAATAGACCCATATGATAAGGGCCTATGGTCCATTGGACTTTTGGCATCTTTTCCACAAAATGTTGCTGGGTGCTGCTGCATTATTGCCATTTGGTGTGGGATTCTCTCTATATTTATCCAGCGTGTGATGCTCCTAAAAACACCACTTCATCATTTGTTTAGTCTTCTCTAAACATGTTATTGTCAGTAATGTCAGTCAACTTAGACCCTTCGCCGAGAGCTGTCACTGCCCACCATGGTCTACCCTCATTGTCCATTCCTACAAGCATTGCCATTTCCTTTTGTACTATGCCTGCTTCAAATTCTAGAGGGATTGTCGGTCCCCCTTCTTTGTCCATAGGTATCTGTGGTCTAAACCAAAATTTGTCAGGTATTCTCACAGTCTTCCCACTAAGCCATGTAGCCATGTTAACAGAATGCTTATACCGTAAAGAAAAACCTCTGGCGCTACTGGTATAACCGAACAGAGCCACTTTCCCTGTGAATGCCAGTATACATTTGCCAATGTTTTAATATTGTATTCCTTGAATAGAACACACTATTCCCTCGTCAGAAAATTGAATTGTCATGTTAAGTTCTGTCATCAACTTCCTTCCCAGAATGTTGATTTATGTCTGTCGTGAATATAACAAAGGAACAGTCATGTCACATTCTCCTATAGAGACTGGTAAGTCATCAGTAAAAGAAACCCGACTCGGAGCACCAGAAAACCCCTTTAAGCATCTCGTAACTATTCCCAACATTGAATACATTCCCTGCCACATACATGAACATGTAGCCCTAGTGTCTACTAGAAAAGAAAAGGATTTGCCTCTTATCATCACAGATAGCAATGAACACATCTGTCACCCTGTGAACTATCTTGTTGCGGGCATATGCATATTCCTATCATTGTGAAAGGATTTCCTCCTACCACAGTGGCACCTCCTATTCTGGGTGTCAATATCTGTCCTGTGTTCACATATTGCTGAATCTGTATGGGGGCTCGTTGCGATTGCCCTTGTAGTGGATTCATTTGCACTTGCTCTGGCTGTTGTACTTGTTGCACTCTCAGCACTTGCGTCTGATATAATGTCTGATCTTGGGTAACCCCATACTAATATCCCTATCTCTCTTCCATTTATAGTCTCCAAAAAAAGTCTTGCTACTTCTGTATTATATTTTAGTATAATTGTCCCTAACTGGTATTCCTAATATAAAGCAAAAGCATCCTAGATGTGTGTGTGTGCTCAATGTAATATTGAATTCCTTCTGTGACTAACTATGTGTGTTTTTATGTGAATTTAACCTGTGATTCATTGATTCCCTCTACTTCCACAAGGTCATGTGCGTACATGTGCGTGTGTGTGCATGTTCATGTGTGCATGTGTGCCTGTATGTGTGTGCATGTGTGCATGTGTATGTGTGTGTGTGTGAGAGAGAGGCACAGAGGGTCTCAGGGGATAGGCATGGTATTTTTTTACTGGACATATGATAGATGTTCAGTAAAACAAAATACCATACCTCACCCGTGTCTGGTAGGATTTATTTTTATGAAACTAAGGAAAGTGTATTCATTACCGTTTTTCCATGTAGATTGCTGCAATGTTAAATCCTGCAAATGTGTTTCTTACAAGACACATTTTCCGCAGTTTTGCCAATGGTGAAATTGGTAGAAGATAATATCAACTTACATTTTGAACACCCCTAATATAGTGTAAGAAAATAGATTGAAGTTGTGTGGTTTTACAAAGGATTCTTATCAATGTAGATGAATTTTCTTTGGATATTGACAATGAGGGATTTTGGCAGGTAAATGCCATGGAAGGACTTGGGTCCTGTTGTTGAGACAAAGCAAGTGACACCTTCAGAACAGTACAGACTTTCATTATATGGTCTTTTGTTTACAACAAAATGTTCTCATTAGAATGATATTAATCTAAAATCCCCTTTTGAAATGGTGCCTTGTTGATCCTTTCTTTCAAAATTCCACTGAAAATCTTACATACCAACTCCTCCAAGGGTCAAGTAATGTAATATATTTTTTTTAGTAGTGTGAGATCCAGAGGAAATCCGGCGCAAAAATCAAAGGACCACAGTCCAATGAAACCACAGTCTTTACCGTGTATTCAAAACACTGCTTTCCTCGAACAATAAATGTGATTCTGTACATTTTTTACTTATGATGGTACCAGTTAATTCATGTTGTATTATTTCTTGTTGCTAATTATACTACATCATGGCTAGCTTAACTAGAGAGCGCAGTGAAGGTAGAATCTGTGGTTTCATTGAACTGTGGTCCTTAGATTTGTGTGCAATGTTTCTATTTCTACCTTAGTGCTTTGGGTATTATTACCAGGCTCGGACTGGCCTATAGGGCAATAGGCCCATGGCCAAACCAAAAACACAACATGCTAGTTTGGGCCAGTTTGTTTGGTCAAAGTGGGCCACCTTTTTGGCCAATTTGGGCCATTTTGGTGTTGCTGACTACATACCTTTTAAAATGCACAAATTGCATCACACTTTATCAAAAAACATCTACTAGGTTACTATTCAAACAGTGTCACAAAAGAAATGAATTGTCATTTGCATCTGTGGGCCACTTTTACATTGGTGCCCAAGACAATTGTATGGCCCAGTCCGATCCTGAATGTTACCAGAGTACCCCCATACCTTGAGACAGGAATACATTGAACAATATTCAAATTTAGTGGTGCCCACGCACCTCTTTCCCTTTTTTAGATCCATAGGAAATGAAATCCCATATCTTCACAACATCTCTTATCATTTTCTAAAGTCTTTTCATTGATCCAGTCACATTCTTGTAACCGCATCGGAAAACCACTTTCACAAGAGCTAGGTAAGGACATTGTAGATATTCTGGTGCTATCCAAGATGCACTGTTTTGTGCCTGCCTTTATTGGGAGCGCACCATCAATGGTTTCTTGCTTTTCCTAAAACAAGTTATAGCTTGGGGAAGAGTTGCAGGTTGTGTTGTTAAACCATATACGCATAAATACTGCCTGATTATAAACATTGGCCTAAGCCATTTCACATTTGTATTACAAACTTATGCTTAACTAGATCTAAACAGAATTGACTCTGCCGCCATTTTGGAAAACAAAACATCTGCCATTTTGATTCTGACTCTTGTTCTCTGTTCAGAAATGATTAACCATGTTTTCAGCTGCCAGAGAAGACTGACCTTTGAGCCTATGCCAACACTAGAGTTGCTAAGAGCAGACTATTTGATATGTGCAAAGAGACCTTGTAGTCAGAATGAACTCTCATTCAAAGTGTTATCTATGTCTACGGACTCATCCTCCCTTAAACAGTGACATACAAAGCAAAGTAACTAATGTTGTGAGTTTTGGAAGAAATCCTTTGTACATTTCTTGGAACATGACTTATCGTAAAGCTCAAGAAACAAGGAGGATCTTACACAGCTGAATACAACACAGTTTGCCAGTACCTTTAAGGAATCTTTGAGCCACAGTGAACCTCAATTCAAAGTGTTGTTTGCATCAATAGCATCAGCAGAACTGAATAGTATACAGACTAAAAATATGTGCCTTAGCATTAAACTATTGAATTCATTTCTTGAAACTAGAATCAACATTAGATGGAGAAACAACATCACCATTGAATCGTCAAGGATAGGACAATATGTCAAAAGTGTATACTAATATTGTTATATTTGATATGTGAACTGGGCACAAACCCAAATTTGTAACTTATGGGTTTGGAGAAGGGTTGGACTATGACCAGGGTTGTGTATAAATACTGCATGCTTTGTGATGACCAGTACTCACTCCCCTCACAGTGTCTGCTGGTACACACTGCGAGGCGCTTGGGAGCCAGATAGCTATCTGCTTTGATATTTGAATCCGTACAGAATAAAGTTATATTCATAATTTTGACTTTGTGACTGCCGGATTCAATTTTCGGTGGTACTAAGCCTCGATATTCCTTGCTGATCTATCAGATGGCGCCCGATTAGGCACCCTCAATATTGATGTCACCTCGCTAATCAAGGATGCAGTGACCGGACTGGGATCGGAGCATGAGAAAGGGGCCCCTTTTTGTATAAGTAGCGACACCTCAACAGTACTGCACAATCTGATCCCTGAACGGTAAGCAAGTAGTTTGAGAGGACATCTTGACGAGGGTCCCCATATCGAGGTGGGTATTTTTTCAATGTCCGGTCCTTCAGCAGAGGTCAAATAGCACATATGGTGTCATGGGTAGACAATCCAGGGGCCATCCTGGGATAGGGGGTCCTGGCAGAAGTCAGTTCACTCAGAACCAACAGTTATCTTCACCAGATATTCATCAACATGGTACCAATAGTGGGAACATTTTTTATAATCCTTCAACTGTTTATTTATCTGAGGAGCTCTCATTTGATGACATACTGTTCCGTTAGGACAGCCCGAAGCAGAGTCTGGAACCAGTACCTATTCACGTTGATCAGAAAGGGCCCTACGTTGAGATGCGGGTGGGGAATAGGAAGAATCTAATTTAGATAGATATAGGAGCACAGAAGTGTTTCTTAGATCATTCACAGGTTCCGGATATTACTCTGTCAGGGCAGAACAACATTTCTGTAGGGTTTTCTGGTACACCAGTGGTTAGTTCTGTCACTCAGCCGGTACCTATTGCACTGGGGCCATTTACTGATTCGTGTCCATTTCATTTGACAACAGATTGTGCTGAACATTTGTTGGGGTTAAATTTGTTTAAAGAATTGAATGCCGTAATTTACTGTTCTCCGGATGGAGTGCATTTAAAGGTTTTGCCTCAACAAACTTCTGTTTTACAGTTTTTGTCTAGACCTTTTCCATCTTAATTAGATAAGGTTCCAACATGTCTATGGGAAGATAATGACAATGACATTGGCATTTTGCAAATTGAACCAGTTAAAATTGTGTTGAAACCAGGTGTTAAACTACCACGTATTCCGCAATATAAGATTTCGGTTGAAGGTGAGCAGGCTTTGAAGAGTATTGTCTCTGATCTTGTACACATTGGTGTAATTGAGGAAATTGCAGGGATTGTGTGTAATAGTCCGATTTTACCCGTGTATAAGAAAGGGGATAATGTGATTCCTTTCCATTTTATTATTGACTTGTGCACCATCAACAAAGTTGTTGCCCCCACAGTTTCAGATTCTACCTGATGTGTCTACAATATTGACAATGATTCCAGCTTCAGCTACTCATTTTATTGTTGTGGATTTAAAGAATGCATTTGTCAGTATTCCTGTACATGTTGACAGTAGATATTTGTTTGCGTTCACCTTAGGAGGGCGCTCGTTTACATTTACTCGTGTGCCACAAGGGTACACTGAGAGACCAAGCATCTATGGTAGAGCATTGAAGGAACAGCTCGATACACTTGAGTTGCCTTCCACTTGTACGTTATTGCAATATGTTGACGATCTTCTTTCAGATGCAGACTCAGAAGTTGCTTGCAAGGAGGGCACCATGTTGCTGCTTACTCATCTAGCAGAACATGGGCATAAGGCTTCACTAAAAAAGTTTCAATATTGTCAACAGGAGGTCACATATTTAGGCTAGCTCCTGTCGAAGGAGGGAAGAAGACTGACACCTGAAGGGATACAAAGCATCTCTAGCATGTCTGTCCCAAATACACAGAAAGACGTCAGAGCTTTGATTGGCTTCGTACTGTATACAGTTGATCCCTAATTTCTCATTAATGATGAAACCAATGTTGGTATTGACAAAGAAGGGCATTTCTTTGCCTTTACCGTGGAACATGGATTGCCAGAAAGTTGTTGATCTGCTCAAGGCTGCGTTGTGTACAGTGCCAGTTTTGGGCACACCAAATTATGAAAAGGCCTTTGTTTTGTATGTGCATGAATGTGAAGGATGTGCTTTGGCTATTTTAATGCAGGAACATGGGGGGAAGAATTGACCATGCGGTTATTTTTCCTCCACGCTTGATCCAGTTGCATGCACTTTGCCGAGATGTTTGAGAGCTGTTGCTGCTGCAGCTGCATCTATAAAACAAAGTGAGGTTATGCTTCTGGGTCACTCCTTAACCATGATGGTACCTCACTCTGTGGACATTCTATTAAACAGAACGCAAACGCAATATCTCACTTCAGCACAATTAACAAGTTGCAAGCTGATTCTATTTGCACCGCATATCCAAATTAAGAGATGTTGCGCATTAAATCCGGCCAAACTATTGCCTCTTACGTAAGAAATTGCTCGCAGTGACGAGATGTCCCATGACTGCCCCTATACCACAGAACAAGAGACTAAAGGCAGAATTGATTTAAATGATACTCCATTAAAAGATCCACAAGGGGAACTGTTTTGCGATGGCTCCTGCTTCAAACTTCCAGATGGTACATCCACTGCTGCTTACGCAATCACTACATTAAGCACTATTGTGGAAACCAAATGAATTCCACATTACTCTGTGCAGGCCACAGAGATTATTGCATTGACTCGAACTTGTGAAATTTCCAAAGAGCTTAGTGTGAATATATTTACAGACAGTCAGTATGCCTTTGGGGTGGTTCACAACTTCGGTCGATTATGGGCAGAGAGAGGTTTCTTGACCTCACATGGAACTATGATACAACATGGCACCTTGATAGTTCGGCTACTCAGCACTTGAGCTTCCTACACAGTTAGCAATAATGAAGTTAGCAGCTCACCAGAAAGTAACAGATGATGTGGGGAAAGGAAACCCTTTTGCTGACAGAATAGCCAAACAAACTGCCATTAATTTACATTCTAAAATGTATGTTCAGGACCCTCTAAAAGGGGTCACTAACACTTGTGTAATAGATGAAGGGATTAGTTGCATAAAAGAAATTCAGGCTGACGCTACTCCAGATAAAATTACATAGTGTGCTGAGGGTCCAGCAAGTTAAATGATGAGAGTTGTTGAGTAGACATTGAGAAACAGAAGTGGATGCTGCCCAATGCTTATGTTACCGCTATGGTGACAATGGCTCATGGTCCAACTCATATATATACCAAAAAGATTTGTAAATTGAACCTGTCTGGGTTAATGCAGATATTCCAAAAACTACTGAGCGTTTTGTTCAAAATTGCATGATATGCCTACAGCATAATATTGGTAAAGGAACACTGACACCAAGGGGTAGTTTTGGTCCCCCTTCTATGCCTTTTGAAGTCATACATTTTGACTTCATTGAAATGGTGCATTGTCAGAACTATAAATATGTTTTGGTAGTCATTTGCACTTTTACTAAATGGGTCAAAGCCTTTCCTCTAAAATATGCCAGAACAATGTTGACGGCGAAAGTCATGCTTAAGGAATATTTTCCTAGGTTTGTCTTGCTGAGAGTCATATGGTCTGATAATGATCCACATTTTATCACTGCTGTTATCCTGCAAGTATGCACGGGATTACACATCGATAAATGGTTCCATTCAGCCAGGCACGCTTAGAGTGCCGGATTTATAGAACGCCATAACGGCATACTGAAAAATAAGATCGCCAAAGTTTGTGCAAATAGTAATTTGAAATGGCCAGAAGCTTTACCGGTAGCCTTGTTATCTATGCGGACGACAGCACAATCAAAGACAGGGATATCTCCTTATGAAATAATCATGGGGAGACCAGCCAATTTGTGGAAGATACCTAAAGTGCTAAAAGATATTGAGAATGTACTTCTTTCTGACTAGTGTGACCAGTTAACTCAGAACTTGTATTTGATTCATCAACAGGTGCAAGAAGCCCTCCCAGTAAAACATGAGGGTCCCGGTCATCGTCTCCAACCTGGAGACTGGGTGCTTTTGAAAGCATTCGAAACATCCTCCTGTCTCGCACCTCAATAGAGAGGACCATATCAAGTCCTCTTGGCTACACAGATTGTCATCCAAGTTACCAACAAGAAGAACTGGATCCACGCGACTCATGTGAAGAGAATTCCTTTTCCTTTGGCCTACGACAGAGGCAAAGAGAGGGGAACTGGTGACCTTGACGCTCACAACAAGCTTGCTCTAACCAACACTGAGGGTGTCCTGGAAACTGTTCCTGAGCCCGTGGGGCCAGGAGAGACTTCCAAACAGAAACCCTTCCTGAGCCCCGTGGGGCCTGGGGAAATTGTTGCTCCTTCTGCAAAGTTTTTTTTTCACCATCGTGCAATCTTGCTTCTGCTCCTCCATTGTCTTCATTGTCTTCAGGAAGCGACGACACTCTGTTCACAGATCACACAGTACCTGGAGTCTTGAGGTACGATCTGCGTCCGAGACACCGGACTTACAGCACGACATTGGCTGTGCCTACGGGAGATCATCATTGAGCCAGTCCCTTGTCACTCTTCTGCTGAAAAATAAATAAGAGGTGGCGACCAGCAAAGTTACCTTCAATCAAAATAGGCCACATGGTCAGGGGCCACCGTCGGATGAACTAAAAGAGCCTAACAGAGAGGCTTCTTAACAGACTCTTAGAAACAATCCACATTTTTAAGAATCGTTTGTGCAAAGATGAATAGTGGTCACTCCTTTCAGAACAAATCTAGCCATCAAGGGTCATGGTCCCCGAGGATCAAAAGTTTGATCATCACAATATCAATTAGTTTAATCATCGTGTCTTCGTTTGGGTTCTGGTATCTTGAAGAAGTGCATCCGCTAGATAATTTATTACCAATGACAAATATCTCTAGTGTGTCTCTACCCTTCGTGCATCTGCACACTCTTCCTCCTCGAGAATCCCAACATAAACAGGGGTATCATAATGATACTCTCCTAATGATCATGAATGCGACCCATGGGATTCTGAACAGAACATATTGCTGGGTGTGTTCACACTTGCCACAACATGGTGAAAAGGGGTTGGGCTGGTATATTCATCCTCTTCTTTTAACCACTGCCTGCTATGCCTCACTTAGAGCACTATTCTTTGGTTGTTGGAACAATAGTATTACTGCGAATTTTGATGGAACTAATCTCAATGAATTTGAAAAGCGAGTGTTAACACCTTTAGGATGTTCTCTCTTTGCGAAAGTTCAATATTGTTTCTATTAGGCCTTCTGATAGACTTTCTAGACCTTTTCAATCATTGATCTCTTTCAAAATGGATCCCATAGGCAACCACAATGCCACGCCTCCCTCTTATACTATCAACCATAGTCCAGAAACTGTCCCTTTCTACATACAGAGAAAGGGTTCCCAGCCAATGGGTACATTCGAGGGTTGTACTACCATTGCAAATGTAACCAATGAGGATAGACCCTTGTATGTAGGAGATCATTTTTATTTTGTTGTGGCAATGAGGCTTACCCATGGTTATCTAGAGATTGGCAGGGTACTTGTTACTTGGGTATTTAATTGCCAGGAGTATATGTTGCTACCACCTTTGAAGTTTGTAGAGCTCGTCCAAGGTGGGATGAGAATGGTGATACACCTTCACAAGTTTTGTGTGACGTATCAAAATCCATTGCGCCATTCTGGGGTCAAATAATGAATTCTGAGGATATCAGAAGACTAGCAAGGGTACTGTAAAAGACCATCAATAGGACCACCGATATTTTGTACAACATGACGCTAAAGCAAAAGGCAATTAGGTTAGTAGCCCTTCAAAATAGAATGGTGTTAGACATCATTTTAGCTGAGCGTGGTGGGGTATGCAAAATGGTAGGATCTGCATGCTGTGTTTTTGCACCCGACTCCTCCCCTACCATATTCAAGGCAATTCAAAATCTATAAACCTTGAGTTCTGAAGTACATGTCCCAGAGGGAAACTGGCATCTTAGTACTTGGTTCTGGGACCGGTTACCATCATGAGGTTGGAAGATCTTTGCAGTCTTAATGGTGATTCTTGGTATTCTCCTGTTCTGTTGTTGTGTACAAAGCATCCCTGTCATATGTTCCATGATAGGAAGATGTTGTGCACAAGCAGTAGGTACACTAGGACCTAAGATACAAATGCCTGTAAAAGCAACCAATGCCTTAGTAACACATGGAATAACTGTTAAAGAATTAATGGCAATTGATGTTTTTTTAATCCAGCAGCTCACAGTGTTCTGATTATGATACATGGTCATCGTATGGTCAGAATATTTGAAATATGCTCTTGTTGTAGGCTAAAAGGAGGGTTTGTTAAACCATATTGGCATAAATACTGCCTGATTATAAACATTGACCTAAGCCATTTCACATTTGAATTAAAAACCTATGCTTAACTAGATCTAGACAGAATTGACTTTGCTGCCATTTTGGAAAACATCTGCCATTTTGATTCTGACTTGCTCTCTGTTCAGAAATGATTAACCATTTTTTCAGCTGCCAAAGCAGTCTAACCTTTGAGCCTATGTTAACACTAGAGCTGCCAAGAGCAGACTATTTGTTCTGTGCAAAGATACCTTGTAGTCAGAATGAACTCTCATTCAAAGTGTTATCTATGTCTACAGACTCATCCTCCCTCAAACAGTGACATATAATGCAAAGTAACTAATGCTGTGAGTTTTGGAAGAAATCCTTTGTCCATTTCTTGGAACACGACGTATCCTAAAGCTCAAGAAACAAGGAAAGATCTACACAGCTCAATACAACAAAGTTTGCCAGTACCTTTAAGGAACATTGGAGCCACAGTGAACCTCAATTCAAAGTGTTATCTGCATCAATAGCATCAGCCATATACAAACATCAGAACTGAATGCTTGACAAACTAAAAATATGTGCCTTAGAAATAAACTATTGAATTCATTTATTGAAACTAGGATCAACCTAATCTGGAGAACCAACATCACCACTACATCTTCAAGGATAGGACAACATGTCAAAAGTGTATACCAATATTGTTATATTTGTTATGTGAACTTGGCACGAACCCACATTTGTAACTTATTAGTTTGTAGAAGGGCTGGGCTATGACCAGGACTGTGTATAACTACTGCATGCTTTGTGATGACCAGTACTCACTCCCCTCACAGTGTCTGCTGGCACAAACTGCGAGGCGCTTGGGAGCCAGATAGCTATCTGCTATGATATTTGAATCTGTACAGAATAAAGTAATATTCACAACTTTGACTTTGTGACTGGCAGATTCAATTTTTGGTTGTACTAAGCCTCGATATTCCTTGCTGATCTATCAGTGTTTTCAAATGAAAACAGTGTGCTGATGAAGTTCATCCTTACAAATAAATGAGTAGTGATATCAGATACATTTGAAGAATAGTTGACTTAGGATTCTTCATTTTCAAGCATGTGTGTGGTCTACTCTATCCCTTTTCCAAATGCTGGTCTTGTGCATTGCATTGAGATTTGTGGGGATTTCTTAGTGCATGCCATGTGGACCGTTCGGAAACATGTGGAACTTCTACAATGCCATGTTGTTTCCTCCTTTCTTTCAATTACTAATGGTTTTCTCTCTATTGAACACAAGTTTAGGAGGCAGGCAATGTTGCTCACTTGGTGTTGTAGGGATGTCTCTGAAGACTTTAGTCATTCTTAGGTTTCAAATAGCCACTTTAAGAACATTTGTTATTTTTGTGGACCTCTGAGTAGAGTCTGCAATCACTTTTCAGTACACAACACATTCTCAGAAGAGAAATATACATTTGCATATCAGTCTGTTCCCACCGAGAAGTACAGTTCAACACAAAATATTAGGCGATTATCCCCTGAACAAGAGTCGCTCAGTCAAATGCTTTTTCCTTTTCTGTCACAGGTTTCCCCCTTTCTCACCTGTTTTCGCTGCTTGATGGACTCTTTAGGAGGAGTTTTCTTCTGTACGGTACAGGTCTTGTACAAGCCCGCTCGGCCGTCTTCGGCTTCCAGTGTTCATTCAGCTTCAATGTCCAAGATCAATAGGAAATTCCAGGAAGTCCAGGATAAGGAGAAGGTGCAATCGGAGGCGGGTGCCAGAATCCGGGAAGAAGGCTGAATAAGAAGGAGAAAGGATAGTAGGGGAAAGCGGAGGATCCGGGAACCAGGAAACCAGGAGTTCTGTGAAGGCGAACTACGTAGCACACATCTAGCCACAGCTAACAGTAGCGTTGAGATGCCCGGGGCCGCGGGGGTGTGGCTAATTTATAGAATGTGCTGCATCAGACGTGAAGACTGGTAAGCAGCGTTCTGTGCTTACGGCCATGTTGGAAGTACAACAGAGTGTAAGCCCCGACGTGTCAAGGACCAGGAGGCACAGAAGGGGCGTGTCCAATGGTTCATGACATTTTCTCTATCGACACTGAGATGAAGGGATCAACCTCCGGATTACTCATCAAAACTTATTGTCAATCATCAATTGTTCAAATTTACCCATAAATATCAGTGCCCCTTGCACAATAAGCAGGGACTTGGCCATGGACATATTTAAAGAATAGTTGAAATGGAAGCCAAGAAGCAGGCCCATGCAACAGTTACAGTGGATGAATGCAAGAGTTGTCAGTTAGGAGATGCACACTATTTTGATGTTATGAGGTTGAGACTGAATGCTGTAACAGTGCATGTTATGAATTCATGATCCTTCTTATTACTGTCAAAACAGACACCAAGGTTGCCGGCCGAGCAGGATAGTGGTATGTGTGAGGAAGTCTGAGCAAGGAGGAAGGTTTCTACCGTGCTAGACGTGTTAAGTATGAGAAAACAAAATGCCATCCATGGTCAAATAGCTGAGAGACAAGTGTAAAAGTAGGAAATGAGGGGAAACTTTGGGTGCTATCAGCAAAGAGCGGGTATAGAAAATTGGAGTAAGAGACTAATTCACTGACAAAGGAGTTATAGGGAAGTACGAGTAGCAGGACCTGTACAGAGTCTACATAAAGTCCCACTTGTAGTGGGTCTAATCAGGAGTGTTTGATTAGCAGAAGATAACAGTGTATCTATTTGAGTGATAAATATGCTATCCAATTAAATGCAGGGTCCAGGAAGCAGTGGTGAGAGAGGGTGGGGTAGGGTGATTAACCATCTTGAATGCTACAGAAAGGTTGAGACAGAAGGGAGTAGAGGAGAGAGTGGAGTTGCAAGCTTTGGTTAGAAAGATACAGACGTGGGCAGCAGATGCTTCCATGGAATAGTAACTATGGAAGTCTGATTGGAGTTGTTTAAGGATATTGTTGATCTCAAAATAGCAGGTCATGTGGTTGAAGTATAAAACCTTGAGAACTTTTGAGTAATGTAGGAGAAGGTAGAAATACCTATATTTCTAAGGATTGATAGGATGAGAGTTGTCTTAGGATGGGTAGTATGGTGTTTTTGCTAAGCAGGCTTGAAATATGCTGTATTCAAAAGCGAGGTTAAAGAGAGAGGAGTGTTAACAGATGTTAAGGGGTACCAACACCTTTATTCTTTGAGAAAAAAGGTCAATTGGGGCCCATGCAAGGATGGCACATAGGATAATTGGTACAGGTTCAGCGGGTAAGGTAGGAGAGAGGTGGCATAGGGGACCAGACTAGGGGTGAGATGAAGAGGATATAATTGTCAACATGTCTAATATGGTCCTTTGCCGATTTGGCCAATATGCAGCTTTCACCTGCAAGTACCTCTAATATGATATATGATTTGATATGTTATTTATAAGGTGCTTAATACCCAGAGGTTTCTAAGCGCAGACCCAGGATCGAACCTGTGGTGCTTCATGTCATCTTGCTTCCAAGGGGAGCATGTTGCCCCTGAGCTATCCTTCTGAGACGATTGAAACACTAGGGAATGATACCAGGTGAAAAGGAGGACTCTTTGTCCCTGATGAGAAGGGATTTTTTCTGGTTGAAGCATGCTAAGAGGTTTCCCTTCTTGAGCCACCTTGTTGGAACAGGGACATGGTGTGTAGGATTCTGTAGATGGATTGGCTCATGGATGAAGGCTATGGCCCTTTTTACATTGTGACCAATTTTAAAGATAAACATATCTCTGTCAGAATGTTTTCGAATGCACCAGCACTGCCTAACTTTGAACAAGAGATACACACAGGCAATAACATTCTCCCACTGTGTTATTTCTATCCCCCAAAAACAAGTAGGGTCTCCTTGGAACTGGCCAAGGCAGTACATAATAAACAGATGATTGTTGAAGAGCCTGGGCAAGTGTCCCATCCCATGCTGCATTTCATGTTTGCTATGCACAAAGGAAGTCAATTGCCCCATGAAACCCTATGTGATCGAAAGATCACCTGTGAATTGCTGGGAATTTCATAAAATGAGCAAGATACCATTACCCTTACAAACATCTTGCGCAGTCACCACTCATTGGTCATTTCTGTTCATAAAAATAGCTGGGATAGAAAGTAATATAGGAGCGACTTTGCAGGAGTTGAAAGTGAATTGGGCTACCACCGTTTTCCATCTTGTGTGGTCTCTGTTTCATGGCGTTTTTGGTAGGGATTTTCCTTCACTTTAGCAGTAGACTCAAAAGGCATTTGTGTGGAATCTCAGTCATCCCTGTTTTTCAAAATGTGATAGGTGGTCACTATTACTATGATGTGATCACATCAATTGGCTTCGGGGTAAAAATAATGGTCCCATTTATGCATAAAAGATACAATGATTGACATATAGCAAACAGAACAGCCATATTAGGCCGGTTCGGCTTCATAACAAAGGTAGGCACTGTTGGTCAATAAGGGAGAATACACTTGCTAACAGAGAAACATGTGTGGCAGACAAATGGGCAAGAGTGCCTTGGATTTAAGGACATGCTCTATATAGAACATTTGTGCATACTGATAGGAAGATGTTATGGCGTCTTCTTAGAGTTGCAAATTCCCACCACAGATGTAAGTTTTATTTTTCTATTTTCAGCTCTTTTGGAATTTGACAGCCTTAGTCCATGTATAGCCTCAATAGCGAGCAAACGACTTCTTCTATTCCAAACAAGGCGCCGGTTAAGATGAGTGTTATCACCTTTATAATTAAACATTCTTCCCACTAATGACATGTTGCTTTAAATTCACACAACCTCAGCACTGCACAGACTGGCTGTGGCCTCGGTCCAAGTAAGGCTCAGCAGCAAGTTGAAATCCCATCACTAACGCATATGTGATGTTCGTGAAGGGGAGGGAAGTGAGCACTTTATTCTGTTTATGTGTCTGATAGCAGGCTACTTGACTTGAATCCTTTAGACAATTTGCCTTTAAGATTTGCAAATAACATATGCTGAAAACAAACAATGAAAACGTGGGGTCATAAAAGCCCAAGCTTACCAAAGCCTTTTAAAATGTGTCATAATAAAACATAGAAAGGTGCATCCATGCATTCGGCAGGCATGAACTGCCTTTATTTCAGTTTTTAAGTGGGGTGTGGCAAATGCATTTAAAAAGAAAAACGTCAAGAAGCCACGAGCTACATGTTCTGAAATAGTAACCTAAATACAAGGCACGTCTGCATATAAGATCCCTCTGGCTCATCGGTTCGTCAACAAGGCCTAATTAATTCATGACATTGGTAATGATGTAATTGAGACCTCAACCTGAAAAAATGAAATAGCTGGCGAGCAGATCTAAAAGCAGATCTTGAGGGCGCGGAAGCAGTTATTGGTCAAGCAAGAGAGCAAGCGTTGGGTGCAAGACTGAATAGGATTAAAGGAGTTTGCACTAACATTGCTCAACATTAGACACTTTGGAGACTTTTAATAGCCATCAACCCCCTTTGATAGACTCTATGATTATAATGATCAAACCTTCTTAACTTTGAGGTTTAGTCTTACTTAGAAAGTGATCTTGAACACAATTCAGAAGGGAGCTGTCATGAGTACTTTAATAACATGTTTGGGAGAGAAAGTCATAACATGTCAAGCTAACAAATTTGGAAGCGATTCCATCTTATTTGGAAGTCAAGCTGCTGTCATGCTTTAACTACTGGAAGTAAATAACGTATATGACAAAAGAATTGGAAGTTAATTGGTATGCAAACAGACAGGCAGAATAATCATGCATTCTGCTTGCTCTTCAAGTTGCAAACTCAAGTCCCAAAATTTCCGCATAGAATGGAGGGAGCCATTCCAGAAAAATACAAATACCGCCGTCATCATGTCTAAGAATCCTATGGCGGCCTCACAGCTAGAGACATAGTGCAATCTGAGGACTTCTTTGACCTCTCGTCTACCATTTATTTGGAATTTTTTTTTTTTCTCCGGACTTAAAATGTGCCTAAGTGCTTAACTGAAACACCGATTGGCATTCTTTTAACACCACCGAATATGGTCTATTACCTACCTTAAGTACTTATCTAATAGTGATTAAATGATACTCAGTTAAGCCTGAGGTAATATTGGTCACTGGTGATTAATCTTAGAAGAACTACAACACAGACCAAGTGAGATAATTTGGGCATTGCATGACACAGTACAATGGAAATTGAACGAGGGAATTTGGCAAACGTCATTAGGAATGGCGAAGTAACCCACTTGAATTGTCTAAAGCAACACGCAAACAGATTACTGAAGAGAAGGGCACGTAAAGGGAGAAAAGAAATGCACACCTCCTGAAAAAAATGTCAGCTGGGGCCCATTAGATCACGACCAATTCGGATATTAGTTTAACTTGTGGAAATATTGTTGTAGTGTTTCCATGGAATGTGGGAAGGACACTCACATTGTATTGCCTGTCCTGTTAAAACTTTCTTTATGACAAGTTCCACTTTAATGTATTCCCTATCACTTGCACCAGCTGAGTCACGTTGGAAAAATGAAAATATGGCCGCTCCACCACCAAATAGTGTTTCTTGAATGATACATCTGAGGAAACTATTGCTTTTTACATGCTTTTGGTGAGGCATGAGGTGCAAATCGTTAACACTGTAGTTGACTTTCCTTCAGATTCGAGATGCCATTACTGGACTTGCAGTTTGTAAATAACACATCCATTTGGCGATCATTGTCTCTGGGTTATGGGAAAAGGAACCTATGCAATTGTAAACTTGACATAATGTAATATCTTTCGCAGTTATACATTATTTTTGTAGTCTGTAATTCGTAGTACAATTGCAATAGTTTAGAAATAGAATGCATCCATTTCATATCACGACATCTTCCTTTTAGATTGCAACTATTGGTATTGCTAACTGTAAACTGTATTTTCCTATAATGGTATAGAGAAATGTGGGTTTTATGTAAGTTTAATGTATGTTAGCAAAGTAAACGCTTTGATTATAGAACAATATAAATGCTAAATGCAACAACAAGGACTACCGAGAGTTGGACCAATTCATTTAATTGTCCAGTTTGATCTCTCACAAGATGTGGTGTGATATGTGCTTGCTTTGCTAATGTTCCACCATTGCACTATACATGTTTTGTTTAAAACAAAGCACCTTTGCTGCTTATCTCCCTACTGCTGTACTTCGACACAAATGGTGTTTATTTTGATTTGCTTTTCTCTTTCAATTTCTCTCTGCAGGTGTTTAGCAACAACACAACTGTTTGCTTCAACACATGTTTTTGGTTTGGTTATTTTGTTGAGGAGCATATGTGCCTGTTCTCGTATGTCTTGAATTCAAGGACATGTGACTAACTTCCATTGCATTGTATTAGTCTAAATGAACTATCTTCTCTTGGCCGTAATGTTCAACTGGACAGACTCCTTTTTCTGCATTCAGACAATCTGAGCTGATGAGCACACTGGCTTCCAGGATCACTTCAGGCTCTTTTCATGCACCATTCCTTCTGATCCTCACTACATTGGAGGGGGTCAATCAATATCTGCAGGCATGCAGACACTCCTTTGATTCATGGCTGCTTTTCCAAGAAGCTGCATGGTAGCGTGAAATCAAGAGGCCGATTCATGGAATAATTAGCGCGGCGCAAGTGGGCAAAAACGTGCGAATCGCAGTGGAATAGCGAAAATCGCAGTGCAATTGCGAAAATTGCACGAAAAGCAGCGCACGTCGATTCATGGAAGGCCGTGCGCGAGAAAACCAGCGGATGTGCGATAAAAAGTGTGCGGCGCACGTTGGCGCACAGGCCATCTAACAGCGTGCGCCAGGTCACTGCGAAAATCGCACAGGCCACAGCGAAAATCGCACATAGCGCGGCGCACGCAACAAAAGTAGGCGGAACAGGGGCGTAACACTCGGAATGGGGAACAACTTGCCAAAACGTGGGCGTCACGGGGGAAGTACAGGGCACAAGTGCGCGGAACGCCCACACGCTCGCCTACAACACGTATTCATGGAATAGAATAGGGGAAAAAAGCGCACGCTCAAACCAGCGCACAGGCACAAACACGACCGCCACAAGAAAGCAGGCGGTAGCGTCTCTGCGGCTGTAAGAAATGTGCGCCAAAAGGTGCGCCAACAAATCGCACCTAGATACTGCCATGATGAATGTCCCATACTGTGGCCCTCCAGGAAAAAAGACGTGCAAAGGGGTACCCACAAACACGGACACCCGCTGACAAAAAATACGTGTGCGTGTATACCGGGGTGCGCGGGAAGTCTAACACGCGATTTCAGCAGGGTACGTGCCTCACAGGGGTTCGCGTGAAGTTTCACACGCGATCGGGTCTGGGGGAGCGGGCTACGTGTATATCAGGGGTTCGCGTGAAGTTCCACACGCGAACAGCCTGGGCGCGTGTATTTCAGGGGTGCGCGGGAAGTTCCACACGCGAATAGCCTAGGCGCGTGTATTTCAGGGGTGCGGGGGAAGTTCCACACGCGAACAGCCTGGGCGCGTGTATTTCAGGGGTGCGCGGGAAGTTCCACACGCGAATAGCCTGGGCGCGTGTATTCCAGGGGTGCGCGGGAAGTTCCACACGCGAATAGCCTGGGCGCGTGTATTTCAGGGGTGCGCGGGAAGTTCCACACGCGAATAGCCTGGGCGCGTGTATTTCAGGGGTGCGCGGGAAGTTCCACACGCGAACAGCCTGGGCGCGTGTATCAGGGGTGCGCGGGAAGTTCCACACGCGAACAGCCTGGGCGCGTGTATTTCAGGGGTGCGCGGGAAGTTCCACACGCGAATAGCCTGGGCGCGTGTATTTCAGGGGTGCGGGGGAAGTTCCACACGCGAACAGCCTGGGCGCGTGTATTTCAGGGGTGCGCGGGAAGTTCCACAGGCGAACAGCCTGGGCGCGTGTATTTCAGGGGTGCGGGGGAAGTTCCACACGCGAACAGCCTGGGCGCGTGTATTTCAGGGGTGCGCGGGAAGTTCCACACGCGAACAGCCTGGGCGCGTGTATTTCAGGGGTGCGCGGGAAGTTCCACACGCGAACAGCCTGGGCGCGTGTATTTCAGGGGTGCGGGGGAAGTTCCACACGCGAACAGCCTGGGCGCGTGTATTTCAGGGGTGCGCGGGAAGTTCCACACGCGAACAGCCTGGGCGCGTGTATTTCAGGGGTGCGGGGGAAGTTCCACACGCGAACAGCCTGGGCGCGTGTATTTCAGGGGTGCGCGGGAAGTTCCACACGCGAATAGCCTAGGCGCGTGTATTTCAGGGGTGCGGGGGAAGTTCCACACGCGAACAGCCTGGGCGCGTGTATTTCAGGGGTGCGCGGGAAGTTCCACACGCGAATAGCCTAGGCGCGTGTATTTCAGGGGTGCGGGGGAAGTTCCACACGCGAACAGCCTGGGCGCGTGTATTCCAGGGGTGCGCGGGAAGTTCCACACGCGAATAGCCTGGGCGTGTGTATTTCAGGGGTGCGCGTGAAGTTCCACATGTGATTTGACAGTGTGGGTCCTCCCAGGTGTACCCTGCACACCCTCCACGGCCCCTGCAGGCAGCCCACACCACAGGGGACTACCCTGCATCCCTGGTCATGTCCCGCAGGCAGCCCACCCACCATGGGCATGCCCCCCAGCAAAGGCACATGTCTCCTTGAACTAATGAACACCAACTCATGTCCCCTTGCACCCCCACCCCCCAGCACTGTGGGGCACCTGCCAGCAGGCCCCCACCCATGTCCAACTCATGTCCCCCACCCCCCCCACCCCCCAGCACTGTGGGGCACCTGCCAGCAGGCCCCCACCCATGTCCAACTCATGTCTCCCACCCCCCCCACACCCCAGCACTGTGGGGCACCTGCCAGCAGGCCCCCACCCATGTCCAACTCATGTCTCCCACCACCCCCACCCCCCAGCACTGTGGGGCACCTGCCAGCAGGCCCCCACCCATGTCCAACTCATGTCTCCCACCACCCCCACACCCCAGCACTGTGGGGCACCTGCCAGCAGGCCCCCACCCATGTCCAACTCATGTCTCCCACCACCCCCACCCCCCAGCCACCAGGGTCACCCTCCACCAGGCCCCCACTCATGTCTACCACCACCCCCACCCCCCAGCCACCAGGGTCACCCTCCACCAGGCCCCCACTCATGTCTCCCACCACCCCCACCCCCCAGCACTGTGGGGCACCTGCCAGCAGGCCCCCACCCATGTCCAACTCATGTCTCCCACCACCCCCACCCCCCAGCACTGTGGGGCACCTGCCAGCAGGCCCCCACTCATGTCTCCCACCACCCCCACCCCCCAGCCACCAGGGTCACCCTCCACCAGGCCCCCACTCATGTCTCCCACCACCCCCACCCCCCAGCACTGTGTGGGACCTGCCAGCAGGCCCCCACCCATGTCCAATCCATGCCCCCCTGCACCTGGGTCCCAACATTCCCCAATCATGTCCGTAATGCCCATCCTCCCCTGCCAAAAGGCCCAACCAACTATCACACCCACCCACATATCAAAGGCAATTACATGTTACACCCCCAATGTAAATAATGCAATTTAACACATGTCTGTCACACACAATGGCTGCAAGTGAATGACAAAACACCCAACATGACATGCCTGAAAGCAATGAGATGATACGACACATTGAAGATTAAAAAAATAATATGTATTGAACAGCAAATAAGAAAAAACACAAAGCAAATCAAACAAAACAAGATGAATGTCCAAGAAAAAATTCTGAAAAATTAAAATAAGCCAATTAAGAAGATCATCCTGGGTCCATGAGCCCTACCAAATTAAACCTAACTGACTACTAACTAAAAAGTGAACTATATACAAAAAAGTGGTGCATTGTCCAATCGCAACCAAAAAAAAATCAAAAAAACAAAAGGAAACCTAACCCTAACTATACAACTATATACAAAGGCAGCGGGCTATTCGGACGGCTCACTGGTTGTTGTCATGGGCCAGGGCATCATCGAACTCCTGGTCAATGGCTTGGAGGCGGGCATGTTCCCTGGCCCCGAGGTCCCGCAGGGATAACGCAGTGTCAAGCTCAAACTCCCTGCGAAGACCCTCGAGGCACTCAGCCCGCCTCAGCGCCCTCCGCATGGAGTCCTCCGCCCTGACCATCGTGAGCCGTTCCTCCTCTGCCCGCTGCCGCTCCGCACCTATCCGCTGGCACAACCTCTCCCACACGGAAGCCACTCCCATTCCAGGGTTCTCCTGCCCTCCGGCCGATGCCTGCACCCCTGATGTTGATGGCCCCGAGCCATGATGCCTCCCACGTTGAGCCTGCTGCTGCCTCCGACGCAACTGCCTGTGCCAGCACGACGGCATCCAGGCTGATGGAAACCACTGACGCCGTCGTGCACGTGCCCTGCCCGATGATGCCGTCACATCCTCCATCTGCTGGGGTCCAGTTGCTCTGGTGTCCACCCCTGCTGGATCTCTGACTCCCGACTGTGGCAGGGATGGGATCCCCACCGAGCTGGCTGCATTGGTCGGGGCAGGTCCACAGGGGGCCCTGGTGGCATCTGGGCTGGAAGACGGCAAGGAGAACGACTGGTGGATAGCCTGCACAGAGGAGGAGAGGGCCGCCACATTGGCCAACACATGCAGGAAACCCCCGAACATGGCCGATCCCAATTGGGCCACGTCGGCACGGTGCACTTCGTGATGACGTGCGTGCTCCTCCCGGGAAGCACGCACGGCATCACGAATCACAGCCGTGCGCATCGCGACCCCAATCAGGACCTTCTCCGCACGGCCAGGGGTTCCCACGTCCGCAGGTGGAGGGGAGTCAGGTGACATGGACATCCCCTCTACCTGCGGACAGGCCTGGGACGGGGCATCCCTGCTGGTGCATGGTGGTGCACTCACAGGGTCAGGGACAGCGACATGCACAGGCCCCTCCACGGTGACCTGTGCTGCCTCCTGCCCCTGGCCCTGGACTGCACCACTTGCACCAGCAGGGATGCCCCCACCAGGCCCCATGTGTGCCCCAGTGGCGGCCTCCTCCTCCTCTGTGCAAACCACCAACCTGGATGGCTCCTCACCATCTCCCACCGTAGCAGGCCCCTGTGGGGGCTCACCCACCCCTTCCGCTGCAGCCGTGGGGGCATCCCCGCCGCCTTGCTCCACAGCGCCGTCTCCGCCCTCTTCTTCACTAGCCGCTGCGTAGAGGGAGACAAAGAACACAAGCATCAGGGCACTGTACAATGGTCCCCTAGACAGGAAGCAATAGCAGATGAGCACCACTGTCAAAGTACACTTCCATCATGTCCCTCCACAACACATGGGTCAGTCCAGGCAAAACACACACAGTAACAGGCATGGTGCATGCCATGGACATTTCCATGCATGTCCAATGGACTCTTGAAACATTCAATGATATGTAACTCACATGCATCATGCCTCATGCCCATCACATGCACACACTTCACCTCAGTCACATCCATCTGGCCCCAAACACACCAAACACAGCGGATACAAGGGTAATTTGGCTGCTTTACTGAATCTCTGCATTGTCACACACATGTGTCATGCATCCATGGCATGCACAAGTCACAGACACGCAGGTCAGGCACACAGACATGGCTACCATATATGTACCTGGCATCAGCACCCATCCCTCACCCCCACCCATGTCCAGGTACAGAGACTGGCATGCTCTCATGTTCAAAATCTGAATAGGGCTCCCCATGCGGCATTTCAACACATGCAACAACCATGTGCATCACACATCACTGGTCGCACATGCATTACCATGATGTCCCTGCACACATACATGCATACATGGCCTATGGCACACATACAGGCAAGTATCATAGAACCAGCACACCGCAACATGCCCTGTCTCACACAGTAATGCATGGACACTTACCGCTCAACTCCAGACGGGCCTCCCTCTCAAGGATCTGGGCGTGGAGCGCTGGGCGTACGCGTTCCAGGACCCTCATCTGGATGGAACTCAGGCGGCCCCGGCCCCCCTCCACGAGGCGCCGGGCCTTCACAAGGGTCCTGGACCTCAAGTCCTCCCAGCGCTTCTTGATCTTCAGGACGTCGCGGGTTGCCACCCCCTCCGCGTTGATGGCAACCACACAGTCGGCCCAGATCCTCTGCCGTCCTTCCTTGCTGGCGCGGGACGATCCAAAGAGGGCATCATACTGCCCCAGGACATGCTCCACCAGGACACCAACTTCGGTGACAGTGAAGCTGGTGCCCCTCTGCCCCTCTGGCCTGGGGTTGCCACTGGTGCCAGATGTGGAAGTGCCCGACATGGCAACCCCAGAGGCAGGTGTGGGTGGGCAACTGGGTCCTGGGGCTGGGCTGTGGAGCGATGTAATACCAGTCGGGAGTCTTCAGTTCCAGCAGGGGTGGACACAGCAACTGGACCCCTGCAGATGGCTGATGTGCAGGCACCAAATGGCAGGGCACGGTGGCAGCAGGCAGGCAGGCAGGCAGCAGCAGATGGCACGTGGGAGGCTGCTCGGGGCACTGGGGGGCAGTAACTCGGCCTTCTGGGCAGGAGCGTGGGCTTCCGTGTGTTTTCGCGTGGCCAGCTTGATACGGAGTGATTTGGCACGTGAAAATCCTGCACGTCAGCGTGAAATCCGAGGAAAGGCCCTTAGCGCGTAAGCGCGTCAGCACGCATACGCGATTCTATTGGACCAGAGTCCCTCAGCGCGTAAGCGCGTCTGTGACGTGACCCGCACGGGTGTTCCCCACTCAGCACGTGATGACGGGGCACACGTGGAGATACTGCACGTCAGAGTGTCATCGCGTGTAATTGGACAAAAGTGCGCGTACACGCGATTGGCCTATGTACGTGTATTTAATGGGTGCGCGGCCACTTACACACGCAAGTACGTCAGCGAACCTGTATCACGTGGTGCGTGTGAATTTCCGCACGCTATTGGACTGGGAACTGGATTCCAGGGGTGCGCGGGTCACACGCTGTATCCCGTGGTGCGTGTGAATTTCCACACGCTATTGGACTGGGAACTGGATTCCAGGGGTGCGCGGGTCACACGCTGTATCCCGTGGTGCGTGTGAATTTCCACACGCTATTGGACTGGGAACTGGATTCCAGGGGTGCGCGGGTCACACGCTGTATCCCGTGGTGCGTGTGAATTTCCACACGCTATTGGACTGGGAACTGGATTCCAGGGGTGCGCGGGTCACACGCTGTATCCCGTGGTGCGTGTGAATTTCCACACGCTATTGGACTGGGAACTGGATTCCAGGGGTGCGCGGGTCACACGCTGTATCCCGTGGTGCGTGTGAATTTCCACACGCTATTGGACTGGGAACTGGATTCCAGGGGTGCGCGGGTCACACGCTCGCCTAGAACACGCGCTAAGCATAAATTGCGGACTTTAACAATAACAAGCTCAGACGCCAGGATGAACATACCGTTCCTAGCAGCAGTGGCAGTGGGCTACCAAAGGAGGAGGAGGAGGATAGTCAGGGCCAGAATATTCACACCCAGAACCAGCCTTTTCGGGATGCCTGATGACCAGGTGTATGGGAGGTACAGGTTTCCACCACACATCATACTGGACCTGGTGAGTGAGTGGATGACCTCACATCACCCACCCTGTGCTCCCAAGCACTCAGCCCCCTGGAGAAGGTCCTCAATGTACTGCACTTCTTAGCCACTGGATCATTTCAGCGGACAAGTGCCATAGTGGGTGGGGTGTCACAGGCCACCCAGTCACGCTGCCTACACCAGGTCTTGAACATCATGACTGCACGCCCATCAGTCCGCAGGCACATATACCTGCCCAGAACACCTGCAGAAAGGCATGCTGCCGCCCTGGATTTTTACGCAGTGGCACGATTCCCCAAAGTGCTAGGTGCCATCGACTGCACCCATGTGGCTCTACGTCCCCCCAGGGCATCTGAGCACATCTATAGGAACCGCAAGCACTGGCATTCCATCAACGTGCAGGTAGCATGTAATGCCAAGGGAATCATCACCTCAGTATATGCCAACTATCCCGGCTCCACCCACGACAGCTTCATTTACCGAATGTCCACCCTAAGCCGGGACCTAGAAGCTGGGCGGCATGGCGATACATGGCTGCTTGGTGAGTATGTATGCCACTGCACATGCATGCATGTTGGATACTGAGCAAGGTCACAACCTCACCAATGATACCAATCCCCCACCTCCACAGGGGACAGTGCCTACCCTCTCAGCCCCCACATGATGACGCCAATTCGGAACCCCACCACGCCGCCCCAGGTAAGATTTAACACAGCCCACATTACAACCAGGGGCATAGTGGAGCGCACATTCGGAGTGCTAAAGTCACGCTTTCGCTCCCTTGACCGTTCTGGCGGGCAGCTGTTATACGCGCCCCCAGTAGTGTGCAGGATCATAGTGGCAGCATGTGTCCTGCACAACGTTGCAACACGCCGGGGCCTGGCCGTGGACATGGTGGTGGCCCCACATCCCCAACCACATGCACAGCCGCTGCGCATGGGAGGGGAAAGGGCACGGGGGGAGGCAGCCCGTACACAGCTAGTGGCTAATTACTTCACATAGAAATCACACCCCTGTGGAGTGCACACTGCCCTGGCACATTCCATCTGACAATCAATGATGACTCAACCTGACACTGATCCTGAATGTGTGGAGAATGAACCGGGAATTCCATGTCAGCCTGAGATTGTTCACCTGGAAGTGTCACAATGTGTGCATCCCTACCCACACAGACACCACCAATGCAGTTTTGTGAAGTTACACATTGAAGCAGCTAAAATGAATACCCACTTGCAAAATGCAACAAGAGGACAGTGCCATGTCAGCCAACCCAACCCCAGCACTGCCACACGACACACCGTGCCATGTCATGCTAATTGCAGGTAAACAAAGTAATCCCCACAACATGACATCACTCTCACTATGTACAGTGGCACTATTAGAAACCTGCAACACCTGAAATGCTCACAGCAATGCCGGACCAACAACATACTTGAGCACGTAGTACCATCAACATGACATCAAAAATGTTACATATTAGTAGTCTCACCACCTGGAAATGCCTGCACTCCCACCAATACCAACTGTGCAGTGTTGGCGCCATGTAGAGTTGTAGGTGCACTGCTGCCAACATGGTCCCCATCGCCAGACTAGAGGTCCTTGTGTGGACTTGAGGAAGGGACCTGCAAATTGGGAGGTAGACACAGAAGAAGAGTTACACATCAATGCAACATGCAGTGTACAACACAACAGCAATATGCACTATGAATGTATACACAGTATTGACTAAAGACTGGCCACACGGCTCATGGGAGTCCAACGTCACTGTGTAATTCACTGTCACTTGGGCACACCCTTTGCAAGCCCATGGAAACGGGAAGCAGGAGGGGTGTGTGTGACTCAAACCCAAGCATCTGAACCAAATACATTACAAGCCTGCATGTGCCCAGCCACAATGCAGCGTATGCCCACAGGAACCACGGAAGCCAACACATCGAAGCCAACACATCGGAGCCAACACATCGGAGCCAACACATCGGAGCCAACACATCGAAGCCAACACATCGAAGCCAACACATCGAAGCCAACAGATCGAAGCCAACAGATCGAAGCCAACAGATCGTCCCCAAAAAATTGGGAATAAAAGAAATAAAAATAAAAATAAGAAACAATCAAAAATGGCCATTGATGGGCCCGGGGGGGGTTGGGGAGGCCACCCAGGAGGTCCGAGGACAGGATGCACACCAGAACCCACCTGCGTGGATCCTGGGAAGATAAAACACCTCCATGGGCTCATGGCCCACACGGCTACCCTATTGTGGGAGTATCACTGCTGTCGCTATTATCACCCTGTGCAGCTGCATCCGGAGGTGGTTGCACTATGGGAGGCAGCCCACGCAAGGCCCTAGTCTGCTCCTCCATGGCTGCAAGCATGCGGGTGTGGTAGGTCTGGTTCTGGAGGATGAGTGTGCGGAGGTCCCCATGCAACAACTCACGGGATGCCCGGACCTCCGCCCTCGTTGCCTGCATCTCAGCTGAGAGCGTACGGGTGAGACGCTCCAGCTGCTGTTCTGTCCTTTGGTGTGTTGAAGCCTCAAGCTCAACAAGAGTCGTCCTGAGGTGTAGGAGCTCCTGCCTCAGGGCTTCCCTGTGGCCCTGGGACTCAATGGAGATGGCCTCCTGCAGAGTCGCCAGTGCCGCCCGCCTGTCCCTGTTGGACCCCAACATGTCCTCCCTGTGTGACTGGCAGATGGAGTCGGTTGCCTGCTCTAGTCGCTCCATCAGCCTTTCTGGGGGGACAATGGAAGTGGCCACCCTATCCATGGCCTGAGCCATCATCTCGGATGATGCAGCCTGTTGGGTAGCCATACCGTAAATGGATTGCTCCCATGCGGTATTGCCGGGTGGCGTACGGCCACCACGTCGGCGGGCACCACACCTGTCTGGGGCAAGGCGAACTGCGCCTTGCTGTGCCGGCACTGCCTGAGGCTGCAGGACTGCATTCCCCCTCTGATCTGCTGGCCCAGGAACAGGATCAGATGTCGCGGAGTGTGACCCTGCATCCGTAACCACCGAAGGCGTAGCTGCCAACACTGACATCCCCATGGAGGGTACTGACCCTGGTGCAGGTGGGTGAGACAGAACAGAATCCCTCCCTGGAACACTCACCTGCGACGGCACGTAGGTCTCATCCGAATCAACACCTGAGTACAGCTCGGGGGAGGTGCAGCCAGAGACACCCCTTGAGAGCACGACCTGCAGCACTTGTGGGTTCTCCCCCACCACCACACCACGTCCCTCACTGGTGGTTGGTCGGCCCTGGGACACCTCCTGGGTCTGCACCATCTCCACAACCCCAGCAGTATCAGGTGCGTCTTCCCCTGCAAAGACATGAAAACAAAGTAATGGAAACAGGCATTAGCACCATCGCACACATTGAGGGCTGAGAAGCAAGAGAACCAGTACTTGATTGACACATGTCCCACATGACTTAAACCCTCCCATGCATGCACCCTCACTGCGTATGAAGTGCAGGCAAATGGCACACACTGATGACACCAAGATGGAAGATGAACAAATTTTCTGCATGCTGCCTGGCAGTGGCATCACACATTGGCCTGTGATTGGCAGGTGAAACACACATGCCATCACACAGATGGCATGTACCATTGCTATTGAGTGAAGATGGAGAGGAGGGCAGCACCTATTCATTCAGTCCAGTTCCCGCATGTAATAGCTTTTCTGATTCTAACAGGTCAGATTTTTCACCTGGAGCGGCCAGTCTGAAATGGTCAAATTGCACAGGGACATGTGTGTACAAATGATATCCAGGTAACAAAGTCACTCCACTTTACCATACCCATGTCAGACATGTGACTAGTGGACAGCGACATGCCTAGTGAAAGTGGTGGAATGCAAACAAACTGACTGAATGAACAGTGAAAAATAAGCAAATATGTTGTGTCAAGGTGACACTTCAAGGGCAACTGGCGTGCAGTTGTGCTAGATGTCTACTGTTGGCAGAAGGGATACTGCTATGGCCAAATGCAGCTGCGCAGGAAGTATTGCATGAAGCACATGGCTGACCCATACGACTGAGGCGCACACACTCTCACCTGGCACCCAAACAGAAGCCCTCACACACACACCATGCACATGGATGACACACACATGCATGTGCACTCACCGGACAATGCCTCGTAATCAGCCAGATCTCCCACGCCTTGGATCTGTTCCTCCGTGACGTAGGTCCCACCGACTGACTCATGTGGAGTGAGTTCCATGTCTACTACTGGAGACCCACCTCCAGTCACTAGAGTTGCGGCATGACTTGAGGCCAGCTTACTCTTTGCCCTGCGCTTTAGGTCATTCCAGCGCTTATAGCAATCATTGGCTGTGCGCCTCACGATTCCAAGGGCACTTACGATGTCCGCAACGGTCTGCCAGTGTGCCTGGCGTTGTGCAGGTGTGGTCTTGGATCCTGCAACAATGACCATCTCGTTGTCATGTCTGGACACATACTCGACAAGTGCATTCAGTTCGTCATCCGTGAAGCTGGGCTTCCTGGACGGGCCGGACTGTGTAGCCGTGTCTGGGGCATCAGCCTGTGCCGGACGAGCACTCTTCCTCTTCCGCTTGGAAGGTGGTGGTGATCCTGAGTGTCCTGCGCCGCTCTGGACACTAGGGGCAGGAGCCCTGGTGGACTCTGTATCAGGAGTGTGGGATTGCACACTCAGCATGGGAGTTGGTGCAGGCATTGGCTCTAGTGTGATGGTGTCAGGGGGAATGTCAGCAGCATGGACTAGGACCGACACTGTCCTGGCTGGGTGTGTGAGGGCTGGGGTGGATGGAGCCGCAGCTGCCCCTGCAGCCACTCCGCCCTGCCTCCTTGGTGCAGCAGATGACCTTGCTGCCCCAGATCCACGTGGCATGATGGCATCAACGTGCACCAGCGCACGTGTCGTAGCCCTGCTGACCTGGAAGTCAGCCATGGAGTCAGCCAGGTCTGGTGCCACAATGGGCTGGTCCAACAAGGGCTGAGCATGGATGGTGTCAGCCACTTCAGCCTCAACGGGAGGGGGGCAGGGGGGGAGGGGGGGGGGATGATGGGTGCCCTTGACTGGTCCTCCACACATGGGGGGACAGGCTCACCCTGCAAGTTACGACCACGTCCCCTACCGGATCCACCACGGCCACCACTTGTGGCTCTTCCACCTTTGCCACCCTTACGGAATCCTCGCCTCCCAGCCATGGCACTGATATTAATGTGCGTATGGGAGTGGCTGTAGACAATTGTCCTGGGCAATTGGGGGTCAAAGGGGTTGGGTACCAGATGGTAATTGTACCCTAGTGCTCTAGCACGGCTGATTGTAACCCCTGGGGAAAGATGACGGGTCACGCAACGCACAGGAGGCCCAAAAAAGGGAGATGACGTGCACGCAACCCCTCCTAGACCACGTGTGCAGAAAGAAAAACCTGCACTACGCTGTGGCACCCAGTAACACAAGAATGAACGTATGCGTGTCACACGCAGCCTAGAATGACCTCTGAAGGGGTAGGCTACACACGGGGCAAGCACAGAAGTTGGATACGTGCGTGACTCACCGTCTGCCAGGTAAAAGAGCGTGAAGAATGAGCGCGTTTGGCTGGCTAAACCCCCGCCAAAAGAAGATGTGTACGCTGTCTGAGAAGACAGGACAACAGTAGAAGGGGACACTGTTTGAGGGAACAGGCCCAGGTAAACCAGTAAAAGAGAAAAAAGAGAAAAAGCTGTCAGAGGTAACAGGGAATACGAACTGGAAACGCCGTGAAGTAAATCGCGTGTGAAACGACAAGAAGTACAGAATTCACCCACTCGCTCTCCACGAAAAGCACGTACAAGGAAATGGTGTTCTACATGTACCTTATATACAGGCCCACACGTACTGCGTCACTTACGCGGCGTGTACGTTCACCAATCACACGCTTTGTCACTCCTGCGTGTAGATCCATTTTCACCAATCACACGCTTTGTCACTTCTGCGTGTAGATCCATTTTCACCATTCACACGCTTTGTCACTTCTGCGTGTAGATCCATTTTCACCAATCACACGCTTTGTCACTTCTGCGTGTACATCCATTTTCACCAATCACACGCTTTGACACTGGGACGTGTCACGCAACAATTTCCTGCACGTGCAGGTGACTATAGGCGCGCATATGCTGTTGACGGGTTTACGCGCTAAGGGCCTTTGCGGACGTGTGGGATTTCACTCCCTATCAGGCTGTCCACGCGTTCACACACGAGAGACCACGCTCCTGGCCAGGAGGCCAAATTACTGCCCCCCAGAGCCCTGAGCACGCTCCCACCTGCCATCTGCTGCTGCCTGACTGCCTGCTGGCCACGTGCCCCACAGTGCTGGTGGGTGGGGGTGTTGGGAGACATGGGTGGGGGCCTGGTGGAGGGTGCCCCTGCACTGGTGGGAGTGGTGGGAGACATGGGTGGGGGCTTGGTGGAGAGTGCCCCTGGTGGCGGGGGGGTGGGGGTGGTGGGAGACATGGGTGGGGGCCTGGTGGAGGCTGCCCCTGGTGGCGGGAGGGTGGGGGTGGTGGGAGACATGAGTGGGGGCCTGGTGGAGGCTGCCCCTGCACTGCTGGGGGGTGGGGGTGCAGGGGGACATGAGCAGGTGTGCAGGGTAGTCCCCTGTTTTGTAGGCTGCCTGCAGGGGCCGTGGAGGGTGTACAGGGAACACCTGTGAGGACCCACCCAGCCTAATCGCGTGTGATGATTCCCACGCACCCCTGTAATACACGTACCCTGGCCAATCGCGTGTTAAACTTCCCGCATACCCCTGTAATACACGTACCCTGGCCAATCGCGTGTTAAACTTCCCGCATACCCCTGTAATACACGTACCCTGGCCAATCGCGTGTTAAACTTCCCGCGTACCCCTGTAATACACGTACCCTGGCTAATCGCGTGTATAACTTCCCGCGTACCCCTGTAATACACGTACCCTGCCTAATCGCGTGTTAAACTTCCCGCGTACCCCTGTAATACACGTACCCTGGCCAATCGCGTGTTAAACTTCCCGCGTACCCCTGTAATACACGTACCCTGGCTAATCGCGTGTATAACTTCACGCGTACCCCTGTAATACACGTACCCTGGCCAATCGCGTGTTAAACTTCCCGCGTACCCCTGTAATACACATACCCTGGCCAATCGCGTGTTAAACTTCCCGCGTAACCCTGTAATACACTTACCCTGGCTAATCGCGTGTTAAACTTCCCGCGTACCCCTGTAATACACGTACCCTGGCCAATCGCGTGTTAAACTTCCCGAATACCCCTGTAATACACGTACCCTGGCCAATCGCGTGTTAAACTTCCCGCGTACCCCTGTAATACATGTACCCTGGCTAATCGCGTGTTAAACTTCCCGCGTACCCCTGTAATACACGTACCCTGGCCAATCGCGTGTTAAACTTCCCGCGTACCCCTGTAATACACGTACCCTGGCCAATCGCGTGTTAAACTTCCTGCGTACCCCTGTAATACACGTACCCTGGCTAATCGCGTGTATAACTTCCCGCGTACCCCTGTAATACACGTACCCTGGCTAATCGCGTGTATAACTTCACGCGTACCCCTGATATGCACGTTACCCGCTTTGCGTTCCTTGTTTGGCAGCCCTGTAAACTGGTCCAGGGTTAGCGCAGCCCTTTGCGATGATTTAGCGATTTTGATGGCTTTTCCTTGCGCGAGGGCGTTCTTGGGGGCGTTACTGGCGCTGCTGCAGGGTCGCTGCGATACTCTGCGCCACGGCTGGTTTGGGAGCATGAAATCCATGAATACGCTGTGCGCGGAAATCGGTTTTAGCGCACGTGCCTGGCGCAGTCAATCGCACGCGGACACTCTGCGCCAGCCGCTTGCGACACTTTTCAGCGAAATTCTATGAATTACCCTGCAAATCTCTTCTACGTTCCCCAACACGACTCGATGGATCTCCCCGGGAACATTACTTATTCATGATGGTTGTACGGTGAGCTGAATAATTTACATTGACGGGTGTGCAGGTTTTCCTGAGGTGTGGCCCCATGCCCACGATGAACCCACAGACATAGAGATAACTTGTAGCATACTCCTACACTTTGGACAATGGGCAGAAGCTAAAACAAACACTGAACATTTCCTGCATTTAGCTCAGGTTTTCATGGAATTATCTGCTGAAGGACTAAAATGAGTATTGATTTGTATGACAGGATGACTGATGAGACAGTTGCTGGAATCATTGCCTTGTCTACCTTGCCTAGTACACCACTGGTTCTAAACCTTAGCATGACATCACGTGTCTGGGGGGGACTCTAATCCCTTGATAGGATGATACATAAACCACTGTAAAGAGTAAATCCTCTCCTCTTAATACTAAGGCAGACGTATTAGGCCAAATCAAATATAGACCTGTGTCTTTTGTGTATCCATAAGATCCCTTGGAACACAACTTGAGCTAGTGATGGTGGCTGAATGTATCCTGTGGATTCAGGAACACACGTTTCTTCACAGTGGGCCAATTAGAGTCCCTGAATCTTCCAGCAAGATTCAGTGTGCTCTTGGAGATTCGGGAGCTCTATAAAACCACCAGAACACTTTCTCATTGTAGGTTCTGTTAGGATGAGAAGGAGGAATTAGTAGGGTAAGCTGGTAACTTATGTTTTAGAGTTGCTGTTGTAGATTTTCAAAGTGTTTGGGGAACTTGCTTGCCAATGTATTAGAGTTCAGTGTACTTTGGTTTGTTCTTACTGCCTTTTGTGCATATGATTTTAAGCTACACCACTTTCTATTTCACCATTAATTCCCCAAAAAGAAACACCCCAAACTGTTTCCCCTAGCCTTTCTCCTGTATCTTTCCCCATTTGTGTCATTCAAAATGTTTGACACAAGTTGAACAATGAATATGAAGGTCCTCTGCGGTGTGTTTTCTTCACCGTCAACCTCCCAAAAAAGTTTCAAAAATAAAAAAGTTCACTTTTATAATCCTGCTTGTTTGTGAAACCTAGAACAATGTCCCAATTCTTTGTTAACCAGAGAATCCTACTCCTTTTAATGAACTCCCTTTGACTATCTGGGAACCCTGTGCTAACCCATTTGTTTTCGAGTGAGTCAATGTATTTGGCTAATGTTAGCCCTTCCAAAGAGGGGAAATGAAATCACAAAGAGAGGCAGGAATTTGTAAAATGAAAAGGAGGTATGCCTATTGTGGTTGTGGGCCCAGTTGGTGCTAGATGCCCACAACTAGGGCAGGTATTGCCTGTTGTGGGGGATATTGGGGATGGCCCATGAATAGGAGAAGAGGCAGGGCTGATTGGGGTTTGCCTCTGCTGTATGTAGAGGAGCTGCAGAAGGAGGGAGGAGAAGGTAGGGCTGATAAAAATGGAAGTTTTCCACAGCAGATGGTGAAGAGGGTGGTATTGGCAAGGCCTGTGCACGGAGTCTTTATGCCAGCGGTGTTAGATATAACTGAGGAGGAATGAAAGGCAATGCTTAACGTATTAGAGTTGCTGATTATCTAGAGTGATTGGTGGACAAAGCCTTAACCAACTTTGGATTTAGAGAAGAGATGGTGGTAAAACAGGGAGAGGGTGCCTCACATGTACTGGGCTTCCTGGAGAGATATGAGAAGAGTGGGGAGATGCCATTCATTTATATCTTCGAACTGATTGACAAAATCATGTGTTGTGAAAGCATGCCCTCACTTTGATTTTGGTCATCATCAACAACATTGTTAGAATGATCACAATTTGATGTAGTTGTTGGTGGATAAAATGTAATACCTCTCCACCTAGTCTCATTGGCTAATAAGTAGATATAATCTGTAACTCCACTCAACTTTCTACCACAGGGAGCGAGCCATCTGAATCTTCTCTTTATGCCTCCCTCTTCCCTCCAAGGTTTTAGGTACACCAGTCATGCTGGTGTCCATTGTTGCCATATAGAAGATAAAATATTGTGGACACATTTAAAGCCACTAAACACACGTTCCTCCCTCAAAAGACTTCTAAGGTTTGTTAATCTCAACCGTGCAACAAGCATTTGGTCTTGCTATTAAAAGACATAACAGTAACTACCAAGCTCTGAATACAATCTGCACTGGTCTAACATGAATTACAAGATATTTTCTCTGCAAGTTAGTTTTTGGTGAGGCCACTAAAGGATGACAGTCTCAATTACAGATACTGAATATAATATTTTCCTAACTACCAGGTATTATAAAATGTGTTCTTTGCAACTAGAAATAAGTATGACCACAATGTTAAGATGGTAACTGCTCTTACAGAGAATGAACACAGTCTCCTACCTCAAAAGAATTCAAAGATATGGTATTTGTAAAAAACAACACGTTTTTTGTCTTGACCTAAAAGATGGCACAGTCCCTAGCATCAACTAAATATTATCTGGGCTTATCGGTCAGGAATAGTAAGACATTTTCGTTGCTCCTAGTACTTGATCTTGCCAATAAAAAGATAGCACACTCCTTTTCATTACCGACCCATCTGATTGGTGCTGTTTCAAAGCAATTGGTGAAACAGCCATTTTGCCATATTTTTCGCAACATTATTGTAGGGGATGAGCAGATTTGCTTTCTGTGGTACTAGGAAAATGGCACAGTGGTGGAGGGGTGTGGGAGAGGGGTATCAGGGCATTGCCCCTTACAAAAACGCTGCAAATAATGTGACAATAACACTTCCAATCAGATATCCCTAATTATCAATATCAGACCCTGAATATAATCTCCTCGTGCTGACCAGGAAATATAAGACTTTCTCTATGCAGTTAGTACTTATGGTGTCTAAATGATAATGGGCATTTCTACAGACAGTGAATATTATATATTGACTCAATAATTCTGAGGATTATTATCTGCAAAACTGCAAGCAGCACGTATTGGCCTGGCCACTAAAAGATGGCATAGTCACTTACAGCCTCTGAATGTACCTACTTCTGGCTGCCAGGAAATATCAAATATGTTCTTCTGCAGCTAGTCGTTTGTATGGACACTGAAAGATTGCACACTGATTTACATCCAGTGAATGTAATCTAATATCCTGTTGCTTCCAAACAATTATATGGTGTTCTTCTCCTCAAACTAAAAAGAAATGTCATGTGTGCTTATGTCATGCAACATGGTCACTGGGGTGTAAATGATTCAATAGTAGTGACAAACACATGGGCAATCATGTATTTTAAATTCCTACCTCTCACACAGTTTTATTTTTTTAATATTCTACTTCCCTATCAAATACAGAATATTTTTATGTTCTACCTTCACCTCAACTAAAGCCTAATTTAATTTCATACCTCTCCATTTAACCCAATCCCATTCATTGGCCAGCCCTCCATTTTTTTTTCTCCAGCAAGGACATAACTCTGCCCAACAAGAGTGATCCTGGAATTGAAACACGCATGCCTTGTTTGTACTATTTAAGCTCACAGCACCAGAAACATTGCCCAAAACTCAGAGTTCGAAATCACTTGTTCCACCAAAAACGTCTAATATTCTGGCATTTTCAATTTATGTTTGGACAGCTGAGCAGCGTTTTCTCAAAAGCACCTCGGTTAATTAGGAACACATTTTTGGAAAATGGGTCTGCAAAGTAGGGCTTCTCATGAACCAATCCTTTTCAAACACAGTCTCCGATCCACTGTAGATAAAGTAGTGGCGAACATTCAGTGTTGTTGCCATGGTGATGCATAATGTTCTTGGTAGTGTTCCATGAGCAAGGGCCCGCAAGATAAAACATGTGTTTTAGCTATGTTACTTTGAGTGTCAGCGAGTTAATATCATTATATATCCTTAATGCGATTGTTGACACGTCATTCCTGCTTCTCCGGGTTGTTATAACATGTGGCAAGATTTCCTAGATTAAGGGTAGCCACATTATCGACCTCGGAAAGATGGAATGATTTGAACCTATGACTGCAAGTTGCACACCAACTTCTTATGTGAACGTGTAACATGCTCATTTAGCCACCGGCCACATTAAATTGTGTTTTGCAATTACAATTTATGTTACGGGACTACAAATGTTTAGTGAAATAAAGAGACATGTTTAAATAACACCACATGGATCATTTTTAGAATCCAGGTGGTGTTAAATCTATGAGTGAAAGGCGTGTACATTTGTTCATGCCTACTTGAACACTCAGTGTGATTTTAAAGTGTTTGAAAGGTGGAGCGCAGGCACAAATCTAAGTTTACATTTCAACCATCCACATCCAGTCAACGGCTCACATGCGACAGCATCTCTGCCAACATCTGACGATGATTCTGGAGGAGGTGCTCTGGACTACCATTAGATCTGCCAGGTTTTAACACAAACAATAGGCTGGTGGATGCTATTGGAATCCATGTTAGTGTTTCCCTTAATGCACATAAATGGCAGGACCTATTTAGGAGTATGTTATTTGCACTGTGAATGTCAAACATTGCACAGCAACCGGAATCTGCTCGGATTTCACTGAATTGTTTTTAATTCATACTATGGGATTTGCATGCACTTAAGATCACACATGTGCAGTCCCTGTCATGCTAATTATTGGAAAACCCAAACATGAGCCGCAGAGTGCCATTGGATGCCGTTTTTGCAGTACGATCATGTCTCAGGATTAAAGGTGAAGGTATGCCGAGGTATACAACAGAATAGAGCGGTGCATCCTTGGCAAGTCAAACTTACCGATTGATTCAATGAGAACTTTGAGTGTCATTGAGTGTCTTGTTTGCAGTACAGTCTTGTCTCAGGATCAGAAGTGAAGGTATGCATAGGTATAAAGCAGAACGGAGCGGTGTATCCTTGGCAAGGCAATGTTACCAATTCATTCAATGACAACTTTCAGAGTGCAATTTATGTCTATTATTGAAGTGTGTGTGGCCAAAAGGGCAAGTAGTTAGACAGAGAGAAATACAGCGACACCGACATCGCCTGACCCCGCACCCCTCGCAGATGAGCCCAGCTGACCCGCGTGGTTCAAGAAGTACAACCCTGGTGCTGACCAATCGTGGAGCGATGTCCCTACACAAAGTGTATTGTCCAGTTCCCTTTGTCCAATGACCACGACCTAATGTATCCCCTATAATCACAGATTACGTGTTTCTGTAATATAACATGCATTTTCTGTACTTTGGGCAGAGTGCTCTCGGAGTAGCAGAGTTCTCTGAATGCCCCATTTAACTTTATATACATTTTTATTTTTTACTTCACTGGCATTTGGTCCTGGTCTCATTCCCTACTGGGGTGTGTCTATTAGTGTTTCTTATTTTATTATTATACTCTAATTGTGGGGAATGCCAACTTTCATTTGGTTACCCCGACGCAAGAGCGTTCTCCTGGTCCTTTTGGCACAAGACGTCCCCCGGCCACAGCAGCGAGATCAAGGACACCCCTGTCAAGGCTGCCCACCTACGGCAACTGGTACCCCTTATCGTGCGCACAAATAGGCCAGGAGGTTCCGCTGGTCCCGGCTTTGCAAATACCCAACTGTACTGCTCGCCGGAGCCGGGTGTGGCCATTGAGCATGGGGCGGCACCTTGACAGACTGGGTCGGGAGGCTCTTGGTTCAAGGCGGACACATGAATATCAAGTGCAAGTGACCCTAAAACAAGGTGTAAGGGGAAAGGGAAGAGAGTCAGATAGAGGTATAGTGGGAATATATGACGGGGATCTGTCTTTAAGGTTGGGGATTTTTCTTGAACTATTCTTTCTTCTTTTGCATATGGCCATTAGGAGTTTATCAGAGGTTGAAAAGTGAGCAGAGGTACAGGAACCTATCACCACAAGGGGTAGAAGGTAGCGCCGCATAGTACTATTCCGACTAATACAGGGATTAAATGGTGACACAGTTAATACAAATAGGAGTCTCATGTAAGGAGAACACTCAGAGTGGTATTTAGAACCGCTATATTTTTTCTCTTTCTTATTTCTGTGGGTCTCTCAAAAGGGTGGCTCAAGAGGAGCCAAAGCAGGGGCAAGTGTCTGGGCGAACTAAGGGGGAAGGGAGAGCAGGGGAATAGAAGGCAGGGAGGATTTATGTTTTGATGTTTATAAGTCACATATTGTTTATTGTTGCATGATACATGTTGTGTTTGTGCAAAAGTATATGTTATATGTCGAAAGGGCCATTGTCTTATTTTCATGGTTAAAATGCTAGAAATTGGTAATTGAACGCCCAGAGAAAAAGGTATTTCGAGAGAAAAGATTTTTGCTATAAGTGTTGTAAAAAATAGGTTCTTATAACAAAGAGGCTCTGGTTTTTGAAGAACAAGAGAAATTGTTAATTGAGTGCCCATACTTGCACGTGCCCCAATAAGATACACAAGATGGGGGTAGAAACGCCACTTATGCATATCTGTCAGAGCTTTCCAGGGTATAGTGAAAGGATCAGAAAATACCACGAGCAGTGGCAGATAGAGATGAAGCATAGTCGGAAGGCGGTTCATTTGACAAATCTATACTACGCATGGTGGCTACCTATTTGGTCATTACATATAAAGGGAAACTACTCCAAAATATAAGAGAGGTACTAGACCCGTGGAGGGTATTTGAAGTAGTACCCCCAGGTAAAGGTAAGAGCCAAGGTGTAGTACCCCAGGGTGTAAACAGCAGGGAGTGGGAGGGTGAGAAAAAACAAGCTGAGCCCATGAGAATATATCCAATGCTAATGAAACCAGCAGGAGGATATAGAAATCCAATATACGTGTTAAAACCGAGTACGCCCCCCAGGTCGACAGAAACTGCACCCGCCCCACCCCTATATGACCCAAAGGGGTCATTTGGACAAGTATGTACCCCTCAGCGAGACATAAAAACATTGATACAAGATTTAGACACTCGGTTGGCAATGACACAGGCAGAATTAGAGCGGATAAAAGGAATATGTGAACAAAGCACACCAGCTCAAAGGGTGAGAAACCCCCATCCCCACAAGTACTAAGCACTTTGACAAACACAACAGGCCATAACTGGAAGAAGGGGGAATCCTCTTTCGCATCAACGACACAACAGCCAGAATAATACAGCTAGTGCCAGAAGGTGAACAGGTATGTACAGGGCACGAAAGCGTGACATTTGAAAGAGGAAGAATATTAGATGTAGATGAGGAGGAAATGGGAGTAGATGAGGCACAAGTATGGGTGACAGGAGGAATTTCACTGTTTACCGAATTAGCAGTCGGCAGGCAAGGGGAAGAAGATGGGTGGCACCGGGGGAGGTTAAGGCGTAGAGCAGAAAAGTTAGCAGTAGCCCAAAAGAAGGCAGTAAAGGTGAGTAGGGGAAGAGGGAGGAGCAAGTTGCAAATGCCGTTGATACATTAAGGTGTAGGAAAGCCCCACTAAGTCCCGTGGGCACAAATGGGCAAAGCCAATTTATTAAAAACGTTATCTCCACTTTCTGGAGGAGCTAGTAAATGGATATACGTGTTTGAGATTTTGAGATTTTGTTAGTTTCAGCGGTGGGCGATCAGGCGAATAGAGTGTGGGCAAAAGCAGGTTTCCCTGGGGTAACACTGGATCATTTAATACTGTGAGGTCCTGGTTATGGGACCCCTTAAGGGACACATTACCAGACACCCCTGATTTACAGTCAGTAATGCAGTGCACTACGAGGGAGGGGGAAGACACTGCAGTTTACATTCTTTGAGTGCAGGATATGTGGAGAGTCGAGACGGGCACAGCTTGGGACCAATCCACCTCCTTATTTTATTTCATTATCAAGAGAAGGCTCCCAAAGGAAGTACAACAGGCGTTTGATAAAATTACAGGGATAGATGCCAAGGGCTGGCCAGAAATACAGAGCATCATAATACACCATTGTAGGAGGATCAAAGAGAGGGAAAAGGAGATAGTCCTGGAAAGGTTGGCAGACAAAGCCACGTTAGTACAAACAAAATTAGTGAAGGTCGCAGCAGTAACTGCAGCCCTCCCTGTAGATCGACTGGGAGAAGGGGAGGAGGGGCCAAAAGCAATACAGGCAAGAATGGCAGCAAATTGGGCAGCAAATGGACAGGATAATGGGCCGGAGAGGAGCAATATGGTTACCGAGGGATGAGAGGGGAAGGTATGGAGGTCAAGTCCCAGAGGAGGGGGCAAGGAACATGCTAGAACTGTGGTAGATGGAGTTATTTCGCAAGAGAATGCCGGAGCCGCCCAATGGCACTGTACCCAAACGAACAGCAGTATCGCCACCCACAACCAGGTAGCCCTGATGGTCTGCCTATGGGAGGATATAGAAGGGAAGAGCAACAAGTTGCCCGGTACACGTATGAACAAATAGCGCCCCCACAAGCCACCCAGCAGCATGCGCCACAACAAAGTCACAAGACACATGCACACGGCAACCCATTTGCCACAACTGCCAATGGCTCACCGACACCATTTAGAGGGACAGCGGTAGTAGATGATAATGTTTTTTGCCACCCTGACACAAAGAGATCAAGCATAGGACAGCCCACAGAGAGCACTTGCGTGTCCAGCACTAGCAATGACCCTTCACGTAGACGAGGAACCACTGGTTGGTGCAGAGATAGGAAATAAATCATTCATCTTTATGGTGGACTCAGGAGCGGAAAAATCGTGTCTAAAAGAAGGCCGGTTTCCACTTTTGAATCAAAATTTGGAGACGCTGGGGTTTTCTGGGGCGGTGGTTGAGGCTCCTTACATACAAGACTTGGATATTACAGTGGGGGAAAAGACAGTTCGAGCACCCCTACTGTATTATGAAGATTCGCCCATAAATCTGCTGGGGGGGGACCTCCTCAGTAATCTTAATATGACCATATCCTTTACAGAAAGGGGAATAGTGTGCTCAACACCAGGGATTTGCGCGCTGAGAGTGATGCTACTTATACACACAGTAGCAAACAAACTCACAGTGCGAGGTATACCTATTGACCCAGACAAGTTTGTGCAAGTTTGTGCAAGGAATTCAAGTGTTGGCGAGAGTACCACCAGAAATAACATGCCAAGAGTGGTGAGTACCATCAGAATTTGTTTTGTTGCAACACCAGAGCATCTCACTGGATCAACAGTGTCCATAGATTTGCATGGTGTGCAAGTGTTAGCACAACGAATTGCGGTTATTGGTATGGACATGCATGGATGTGAATGGCGGACAGTGTTGTGCATAGATCCCAATATAGCATTGCGTGATATATCAAATGAGGAGCTGTTCACAGACAATGGCACTGATGGCGAGCTAATAATGGAGATTTCCAACCCATGTGAAATAATGATTCAACACAGACAGGTGGCACAACCCCTCATGGCCATTGTCAGTGCACCACCTGCATTTTTTTACCACGATATGCAGCAAGTACCTTCCATACTGTGGACTCAAGGGCCACATGACGTAGGGCTATTACAGGAATTGACCCCAGTTAAGAGCAGGTTAAAACCAGGTGCATTGTTGCCCTGTGTAAAGCAGTACCCACTGTCGAGAGAAGCAGAAGAGTGGAAAAAAGAAACAATAAATGCCCTATTAGAACAAGGGATCATTGTACCATCAAATTCACCATGTAACACGTGCATTTACCCCGTTAAAAAAGCGTAGGGTGGGGCTTGGAGAATGATACAGACCTTGAGGCCTCTTAATGATGTCATACGGAAGGAGTTCCCACTCATCGCAAACCCTCCATCAATACTGTGCAATGTCCCAAAATCAGCGACATGTTTCACAGTGGTGGATTTGAAAAATGTATTATTCTCGGTACCACTGGACCAAATACCTAATGGCATTTACCCTGGGAGGGAAAAGGCACGAGCACTGTAGGTTACCCCAGGGATACTGTGAAAGCCCAAGTGTCTTTTACAGAATACTGCATGAAGACCTCTGGAACATTTTCATAAAGAGCACCATTATTCTGTACGTTGATGATTTGATAGTGTGTGGAGAAAGTGAAGAACAGTGCAGAACAGATTCAATAATGTTACTTACTTTGCTAGCACACAAGGGATACAAAGTGGATAGGCAAAAAATGCAGTACTGCCTAACAGAAGTATTGTACTTGGGTCAACTGATTTCAAAAGATGGCAAAAGAATAATACCAGACAGAGTAGCTGCAGTACGTGCAGTAAGCAAACCAAACACAGTGAAGGAAATGAAGAAATTTCTAGGAATGTGCAACTATTGCCAAACCTGGATTTTGGATTATGCAGCATACACAAATTCCCTATTACATGCATTGAAAGAAGCACAGAGAGAAAACACTACACTAATATGGACACCAAAAATGAGCACAGCTTTCGATACACTCAAATGGTTGATCTCAACAGCAACAGTTCTTGCGACCCCCGATTACGACAGCGAGTTCTACCTATTCTCAAACTGCAATGGCATGCTCATTACAGCAGTGCTTACGCAAAAGACATCACTAGGGCACAAGCCCTTAGCATACTACAGCGGAACTCTTGACGCAGTTATGCAGGGACACTTCGCGTGCAAACAGGCTCTCACAGCCACCGCCGCATTCGTGATTGAGGAAAGCGCCATGATTGTAATGGGTTGTTCAGTGACATTCATTATTCGCAATCCTTGAAAGATCAAAATGCACATTGACAACACAGAGAGCCACAGCATATGAGATAGTTTTGTCTAGTCCAAACATACATATAGCGCGGTGTAAAGTAGTAAACCCAGCAACTTTCCTTAAAGAAGCCTGCACTGTAGAAGAGATGCAAAACCATGATTGTGTCACATAGAAAAGGGAAGATGATAACGCAAGCAAGGATGCTCTGGAAGAGGGGGAGGTGTATTTTGTAGATGGTCCAGATTCAATAAGCAATGAAACAGGAGAAATACACATGGGGCAGCAGTGGTATGATTAGAAGAAGGTGAGTACGAAACAATAGTACAAAAGAGATTACCCCAACATTTCTCAGCGCAAGCAGCAGAGTTGGTAGCACTAATTGAGGCACTGCATACAGCAAAAGGGTGCACAGTAACAATATACACAAACTCATCATCCATGATCACAACAGTGCATGGGGGATTATCATGGTGGGGAAGGAGAGGGTTCAGAAGGGTGGATGGGTCCCCGGTACAACATCCAGAGCTCCTAAAGGAACTCATAGAAGCATTAACAGAAACAACAATGGTAGGACTAGTTAAATGCTAGGCCCACACAAACAACAATGACGTAATCTTCATGGGAATCATGGCAGCAGATGCTGCAGTGAAGGAGGCAGTGTATCTGGAAAGAGAAATACAGGGAGAATTTATTATAAAGGAACTACAGAAGAAAAGATAGAAGAGGGCTACAAAACTATGCCAATTTGTCAAATAATTGAGTTACTCTAGAGGGTCCCGCCAAGGAGCAAGAACAGTGGACGAAAAGAGGGTGTAACCAGTCACCAACAGACCTCCTTTGGCGACAAAAGTGTACAGGGAAAGTGGTGATGCCTGTGGTATTATTAGAAATAACATTTCAGCAGTTGCACTTCCCTGCACACACGGCAAAACAACACATAGCAGCAGACGTATAGGAGAATTGGTTCGTGCCAGGATTACAGGAACATTTGTCTAAATTAGCAATAGAATGTATAGCATGCCAGACATACAATTCAGGGATGACTTTAAGAACATTGAGAGGAACACTGTCCCACCCCATTGGGACATTCCGTGAGCTGCATATTGACTATGCAGACATGGGAGAGCAGTGCAATGGAGCATGATATCTGATAGTGGTGGTCTGCCCTTTTTACATTGGGTGGAAGATGGACCCTGCGCCCACCCATATGCAAAATGCGTGGCAAAATTCCTACTAAGAGAGGTATTCCGCCATTGGGGGATATGTGACTCCACCTACAGCCTACTCAGGACCAACCTGTAACCCGGTCAGCATTAGCCACTGTAACCTTTTTTCTTTTTTTGCATATTCTCTGTACATACTTTTCTCGGTATATTCTACTCTTGTATGTAAACATTCAGAGCCTGGACTAATGTACGCTCTGTCTGTTGTACTATGATGCTCGTGTAACGATATGCAACTCTGCTGTACACATGATTATGCGCCAAGTTACCTGAGGGTTCGGATGCGCTTTATTAATAAACAAACTAAACTAAACATCATATGATCCGACAAGAGGACGCATTTCGTCAATGGCCTATTCAAAGCAGTAACAGCACTGCTTGGCATAAACCACAAGTTATGCTCGATTTAACACCTGCAAGCAAACAGAATGGTAGAAAACATAAACGGCCTCCTCAAGAGCAGACTGTCCAAATTATGTCACACCTCAAAGAAAAACTGGGTGTACTGCTCTTGTACTTGCTCTGTTTGAATTGAGAAACCAGCCTAGCAAAGACCACCACTTTTCGCCCCATGAAATAGTGACAGGAATATTTATGCACACCCCCATATCTCTCCTTAGAAGGGCATCAGATGAACATAGAACAGCCACAATACTGGGGGAAGAGTTCCAAGATTATCTAAATAAATTAACTCAAGTGGCAAGGATGATAGCTAAGCAAATTGCTCCATCATTCACAAACGAAAATGGGAGTGACACAGTTATACCAGTCAGAGACAGCCCTGCTACTCAATTAATGCCCGGAAACAAATGGTGTATGTTTTGTGAGATGGTGGAATGCTCCCTGTTTCCATGGCCCTGACAAAGCGATATATTGCACTCCCACAGGACAGCAGGACATGGCAACACAGACATTATGTTGTTAAACAACAGAATAAAATTCCGCAACAATAGATGAAATACTAGTAAATGCTGAGCAGCAGTGAAAAATAACGTCTGATAAAGAGAATGTGTACATAATAAGTTAAAAAATATTTTTGCAAAACATTTTAATGATTGCAAATAAGAACAAACCAAATTGTAGATTCTCTCTCTCTCTCTCTGTCTCTGTCTCTCTCTGTCTCTCTCTGCCTCTCTCAATAATGGTAATAAGTACAAAATGGCTATATGTGACTAAATGCAAAATGTAATGTGTAAAGGAAATAAAATGATGTATGCTTATCCCAATTGTATCTCACTCTATAGGTTGTGCAATGACAGAGACTAGGGCCCTCAATGCCAGCGACTTTACAATGAATAGTGATAGGAGATATGCTAGGTGTAGGAATGTTGGCAATATTAAAATGTATTCATATGAATGTGGTGTGGTGTTTTCAGCAATATTATTGTTTACATTATTATCTGCATTTGTATTATTTTGGGCACTTTCTTTCATATCTATTGATCTTAAAGATGGGGAGGAGGAGTAAAAATGATAAAAGAGGTTTCCCGCTTGGTGTGGGATGGTTTTAAGTTAATCTGGTCTCACAATGCTCCCACAAACGTTACTACCCTCCACAAAAATAAAACTGTTAGAACCTCACTGATGAATCCTGACCCAGAGCCTGAGTTTAATGTGTACAACATGAACAATCCCAACCCTTATGCATTTACTCTGTCATATGATGAATTCTATACATCCACACAACCTACCTCAAGTTATGACAATGTGGATGATGAAAAACATATCCCAGCCCCCACATATGATAGTGTGAGTAACGTGGTGGAAGAAGGGAGAGGTGTACCGACACTTGCAGTCATATTCCCAATTCGATACCAGACACTCGTAAAAGTCCAAAATGGTTGAAGGGGGGCAATAGGAGGCAGTACAGGGGGGTGGGACGACAAAATTATGATGAATATCATGGCTTGGGATTAGACACAATAGAAGACCCGAGGCACCCACACCAGTCCAACAAGCAGTATGCAGATATGAGCGTAATGGCAAAGCAGGTTACCAATTAAAGCCGCTACGTGTGCTCCCTTATTCCCCATGCCTCTGGGACACCCAAAGTATTGTTACCACAAGGATTACCTATTGCAGACGCTCAGTGTCTATTACATCTCGCACTGTGTAGAATAAAAAGCACCTACCAGGCACACACTCTTTCACTACAAATGCTGGAGAACGAAAAAACCTGTTACCACAAGCCACAAGGAGTAATTTGCCTTTTTTTGTGATTGAAGGAACAATGTTTTCTGACAACAAGTGGCAGAATGAGCAAGTGGCATGCAAGGCAGAGGTGTTGTGAGCACTGTCGGAAGAAAAGCTCCAGTGGATCAAGAACACATGCGCTCCAAAATGGTCTCAGCATGTCACCAAACTAACGTGGGTATCAGCGCTCGGGAAACCAATCAAGCTGCAACGCAAATTTCCTTACGTCCTGTGCTTCTGTGGCAAAGGGAAAGTGCCATTGGGCACAAACAAGAACTGCAGCAAAAACATCATCAATCAGGACATGAAAAAAGGGACAGCAGCATTAATGGACACTTATTGGGTATGCGGCAAACGGGCGTATCTGCATCTTCCGCCATCATGCAGGGGCACCTGCGCTCTGGCAAGGCTGCACTCGGCCCTGATGGTGATACCCGAAAGCCATATCCAAAGGGAAAAAGTGCCAACGAGGATGTTGAAGGCACTCCTGTCTACGACCGAAGAACCCCCTACCTGCAATGTCTCATCCAAAAAAACTCTTGCAAAACACAGTATCCCGGAAACAAAGATTGTCCAACTACATCTCGCTGCACTCCTCTGAACTTTTGGCGCAAATCCCAGATTAATTCAGAATCTTCACGTCTGCAGAGACATTTTTTGCGTCCCTTGTCCCAAGCATCCAAGCACAAGCAAATGCAAAGTGGCTCCACATAACATGCTGGGAACTCATCCAGCTAGCCAACGACAAAGAAGGAACTAAGAGCCCTGCAGCTGATGACCATGCAGAACCAATACGTCTTGTACCTACTAAATGCAATGGACGGCGGTGTTTGCCGAAAAATCGGGAGCGCATGTTGCCCATTTGTACCGTCTGCCAATGCGGACAATGGAACATTATCCTATGTGATAGCAGCAGTACATAACCTAGGAGAAAGAATGAAAGAAGAAGGAGGAGTGGAGCCCAGTACATTGTTCGACAACCTGTTCGAGTGGGTCCCGTCGTGGCTTGGGATGGCTGTGAAAATGCTGGTACCGATCATCGTCTTTTTCTTACTCATTTTTTGTGTGTGCCAATTGGGACTGAGGTGTTGTGCAAAATCCACAAAATCATCAGTGAAGATCCAGAGCCAAAGTATAGAATGACTGCTATATACAACACTGGGTATATTGTAGATTGACTATGGCACACCACAATCAAAGATCAGCAGGAATTGGAATGGTATGATGAAGTATGGGTAGATTTAGAGGAGTTGGGGGAGGCATTTATATGACCTGTTTCCCAGATGAATATGCCCGAGGGGGGGAGAGTCTTAGAGCGGTGTGTAGGGTGTGGATACCCAGAAAGGGAACACCAGCATGGGATGAAGCTGAAGTTGAAGAGGCTGAATGAAAGAGGTTGGCAGAGCTCCAATATTCGTTACTTTAGTATCAAAAGGTGGGAATGTAAGGGAGGAAGAGTCTTTCCAACCCCCACCCCCTTCATTCTGAATGACGCACATGCTGTACTCATTCCATGGTCGACAATGCACCCCTGGCCAGGGTCTGGAGTACCCCATTGAATGACACATAACCGTGCATGGCCCACGAACACAGACTCCATTTTGTAAAAGCTACAGACTCCATGTTCCACTAGGCACCATGTAAATGCCAAAGGCAGGCTTGCACCTCTCCCTCCAGTCGACGCACATAGCCAGTGCGCTAACCATCCACCTCCTCCCCTCTGCCGTCTCTGCAGTCGTCCTGTTCTCATGGAAGCCTAGGCACCATAAGTAACATATCAGAGAATGTAACTCTCTTCTTCCTTTTTACATCACTGCCCTGTGTGTGTCCGGGCAAAAGCCAGAGCCTGGAAAAAAACATCCGTCTCCACAAGCCTGTCTCTGTGACAAGCAGACCCCTCTTAAAGAAATATAGACCCTGAGCCCCCTAACCCTGCAACTCCTTTGATGTAACAGTTGCAAGCCCCTCACCCATGTGCCACCCCAGTTCATCCCCTATCACTAATCTTATACAGCTATATATATTCTCATTGTACTAACAAAGAATAAAATGTTCATGTTAGAACAAAATAGATATTCTGATTAATGTGCCTTTGAAATACTGTGTTAGATAAGATACCTGGAAAAGTGTGCTGCTCAGATGATATATATATATATATATATATGTGTTGTGTATTGAAAAGTATGTATATAATTGAAGTGTGTGTGGCCAAAAGGGCAAGTAGTTATACAGAGAGAAATACAGCAAAACAAACATCACCTGACCCAGCGCCCCCCCAGATGAGCCCAGCTGACCCACCTGGTTCAAGAAGTACAACCCTGGTGCTGACCAATCGAGGAGTGATGTCAATAGATAGAGTGTATCGTTGAGTTCCCTTTGTCCAATGACCACAACCTATTGTATCCCCTTTAGGACGGTCACATATGATGTGTTTCTGTAATATAACATGTATTTTCTGTACCTTGGACAGAGCGCTCTCGGAGTTGCAGAGTTCTCTGCGTGCCCCATTTAACTTTATATAAAGTTTAATCTTTTACTTCACCCGCACTTGGTCCTGGTCTCATTCCTTACTGGGGTGTGTCCATTAGTTTTTGTTATTTTATTATTATACTGTAATTGTGGGGAATTCCAGCTTTCACAATGTTACTGATTGATTCAAGGATAACTTTCAGAATGTCATTGAGTGTCTTGTTTGCAGTATGATTTTGTCTAAGGATTAGAGGTGAAGGTATGCCTAGGTATAAAGTAGAATCGAGCAATGCATTCTTGGCAAGGCAAAGTTACTGACTGAATCAATGATAACTTTAATGGAGAAAACGTCATCTTCTGTTTACTAATTTTAAAATCGCGTGGTTTCCTATTGATATGAACACAATGCATTATATTGTCCCAAAGGATGGATTACATGGTCAGATAAAAAAAGGTATTATAATTGAATGGAAAAAGCAGTCTGTGATTGGATGTGCTTTTGTGCCTTTGAAGAGCATCTCAAGGATGCTTGATGCTATTTACACTTTTTTATTGTCCTGACATTGGGCAGTGCTTAGCAGCTCGTCTCTTTTCTAATTAAGACCCTGCACTGATTTTGCACTGTGAGTCTTTGAGTAGGAACTGTACCAGCAGTGCATTTTAGCACTCACACCTGCGCCTCTATCAGACAGCTCCCAAACTCAAAGAACCATGCCATGTAGCCCACTGACGATGCACTCAGTTTGACAGTCCTGAAACATAAAATGTGCGATTTCTAAATATTGTTTGATATTTTCCGCTTTTACACACACTTCTAAGCACTACATTTGCTTTGGATGATCCTACCCTACGATGCAAAGGAGGAAACAGCCTGCAAAAGAACAGTGCCAATAGCAGCACTTGATGAAAATTAATGCACCAGCCCCCACAAATCCAAGGGCAGCCATTGCAAATAAGAAATCCCAGTGGATGTTCTGCTTTCTGCAAAACACTGTTGACAATAATACAATTTGGCTCTATAACAGCTGTGTTCTTTCAACTGCTGCTCTGCGTTACTGATAAAGTCAGTATTTAAATGTTGCATTCGAGTGGCATATGTGGGCTGCACAATTATGTTACAGTCAACATAATGTTTTATGTAAATGCCATATATGACGGCATTACGTAGTGTAGAGGAGGCCCCAGATACGACCTGCACCCCTGCCCCCCATTGCGAGTTGCCAGTAAGGTACTCGCCAAGGTATGTGATGTTTGAGGAGCAGCTGAACCAACTAAGGGCTGCAATGGGCCTCTGCCCTGTGTACATTAGAAGATCAATACCTGTTGAAAAGCCCATAACCAGGCAACCCTGGGCAGCACGGTACCCAATCAGACAACCGTACCTGCCATTGGTACGAAACAACAAGTATTTACAGACTTTCCACGAGGAAACCCCAAAGGCCTTAATGGAAGGCCAAAGGAAATAGACTAAGGGCCAAGGCAGCCCCGAGAACCACCAGAAGTGGCTACTGAAAGCTATGCATGCCAGTACCGACAAGTGCGAGGATAATTGTAATGGACGAAGGGGAGAGACACTGCGAAAAATGTATGGGAATGGTGCCATGAGTCAAGATGGAAGCAACCGCCTTATTGAACGTGTGTAAATAAGCTTGAAACGCAAGAAGCTAAGTAATCGATACCGCCTGAAATGCTTAAGGTGAAGAATAGAGCGGCATGTGCCAACTATATATGTCTACCTCAATACAGCACAATGTACACGTGCAACTCCATTTTGTATAAACAGAAGTACTCCCAGGCGGCCAAGGCCTGACTGGCCAACTTTCATATCCAGGCCCAAGCGGAGGAAAAGAGCGGGATCGAAATTTAACAAAGGATGGCTCATGCCGGGGAAATCAAGGTCAACCAGAGAAGGGGAGGTGAGCATGAGCTCACGAGGCTCCAACTTCAGAGCATGCCAGCCCGCCCGTGAAGGTCAAGATAAGAGAGGCCAATGCAGGTGGACAAGCGCAAACAGAATTAAATGCACAAAAGGTTGGAAACTGAAGCAGATTCACGGTGGACCAACACGTGACAAGACAGGCACGAAGATGTACCACCACCTGATGTCATCCAGAACCAGAGGGTGCCATAACTTTTCCTGATAAGAGACTACAGATCCGAGGCCATACCCAGCCAACTAATTGACACATAGCCCTAAACCACTGATTGATGGAAGGGAGGCAGGGTGAATCTTGGGACACCAGGCACCAGGGTGTCTATTCTGCATGCTGCTAATTAAAGTGGAGATTTATGTTTAGGGGTGTAACTCGCCCAATCACAAGGGACCATGTAATCTAGAGTCCTATAGACATTGTAACCAATGAGACGTCGTACTTGTAGTGACGTCAATCATGTGTGGTGTAGAGGGATGTGCGTAGACGCCCACCCGATAAGAGTTATCCAATCCGTATGCTTTATTTTCATGTACAGATATAACACCTTTACTTAAGTTACCTTTCCCAACCAATTATATTGCATGATGATTTTTTATAGAAGTGTACGTCATTGATGACGGAATTTGCCAATAAAAAAGGCTGTTTGACTGAAGTTCGGGGAAGTCGGGGCGAGACAGGTGTTTGCGATGCTGCTGATTTCCATAAACTGAAGTATGCATTATTAAACGGACCTCCCTTTGCCAACTTACTGAGTGCCTAATATTGATTTGTGCTGGAGTATGTAAGTTCTGCACCCTGTCCTCACATGGTGCAGCTATCCTGTATTACAAGTTTTTGGGTGTCGAGTACTGACCAATAGGCCCGTCAGTACCTTCCTCCCCCCAAAAACACTGTGGTTAACGCGTGGTAGTAAACATCCATTATATGAGAACAATATTTGGCACCTTTGTTTTCATATAATGTGAAGCACAATACCTTTGTTGGCATGATATAGGTCACCCGAAAGTTATGTTATAACGCATTTACAAAGAGCGTCCTCTTTAAGCCAGCCTGAGAATTTGAGAGCATGGCCACATTGCAAGTTTTGCCTCGGATGAAAGATACCCGTCATCCCTTTTGATAAGTGGGCCGTCATTCCACTACTTGTCACCGCCATTTGCAATATTTGTCAATATTTGATGCATCTTGTGCAGCGATACCGGCCCCTTTTCCTCCACAAGCAGACTCGGCAAAATGTAGTTCTATTTCCCCCACATTGCCTATTAACGAGAAATCCCCTTCATCTCTCCACTCCTCCCCAAGGTGCAGTGCTAAACCGAATCTGCACTGCCCATGCGCAAGTTGCGAGGACGTCCCTCTGGGAAATGAAGTTCTATTTCTCCCCATTGCCCATAGGGTTAACGAGAAATCCCCTTCACCTCTGCACTCTCCCCGAGGTGCGGTGCTAAACCGAGCCTGCACTGCCCATTTGCCACTGAGGACTTGCCTGGCAATGGTATAGCCAGTGAAGTGTACCAAAAAAGTAGTGGACTGTGACTCTGGCGGGGGAGAGAGTAGGAAGGAAGGGAGGAATGGGCAACACATATATAAAGGGATGCAGATGCTGGTTGACAGCCAATTGAGTTGAACTAGATTTCAGTTCAGCTGTAACTGATATCCTAAAGTGCCGAGGTGTATGTGTTTTGACTTCATAAAGAATGGTTCCGTAATTGTGAAAATGGTTGCAAAAAGTAGTGGAGCTGTTAACAGAAAAACATAAAAGTAGTGGAACAGCACTCCCGATCGTGCCCATTCACTTCGACCCCTTGGTATAGCATAGGTACACTTAATGAGCTTCATAGTCATCATTCACAGTGAAGGCTCGAAGTGGTGCTGCCATATGATCAAAGCGTGCACCCCTACTACTAGTGCCTTTTTTTATTGGCCACGTATTTTCAGTTATTTAGTTTGTTATTGTTGCTGTTGTTTCCTGTCTGCAAACAGTAATAATAGAAAAAAAATCAGAGATAGACAGCACAGAGTCAAAACGTGTGTAACCTTAGGGCAGCAATTCGCATCATGGCGTGGTAGGCAGCGGGTCTGCTTGTGCACTCGGGAGCAATGTGTGTGGCCCATACATAGCTAAGTGAAGAAGCCTCTCATGGCCAATGCCATTTTTTCCTTCACTTTTCATGTTGTCAAACTTTGCAGTTACTGAAAGAGCATGCTGCATTGTTTAAATGTTCACTGCTGTTTGACTCGTGTTTTTTAATGTATTTCATTACACTGTTAGGTTGCTGTGATTAAGGGGAGAGTGATCATGCTATTTTGTATTAATGATACTGTAGCACTCCCATGAGTGAGGTCTTGTGCCAGCATGTATTTTGTTTCTGGGAGCAGTTATTTGCATGAAGTGGAATAATTGTATTTCTTCCCTTTAATAATGTAAAACTACACATCCCATAATGCATTTAGTGGATAAACCAGGGTAGGGCCAAACCCAGGACCACAAACAATATATGACAAGATACCGAGTCATGTGCTTAACCCTCTCTACTAGAATCCTGTCAAGTACCAGGCCACGTGTTATGGTCTAGTGCGTATGTTGTCTAAAGGTGTGAAGCAACCTTGGGCACCTAGCATATATGGTGTCATGTCTTAACCTCCTGCAAAATGCCCGGTTTTTAAGCCTGGCGTCATTTGGCCTTTTGGTCTCTTGCAAAGCCGTGGATTTGCACTTTTTCATCAAGTACATTCTGGGGTACTTGGTAGTAAAACCCCTTTGATTAGGACAATGCACTGTACAGTGAGGTGCACACAGCTGTAAGGTGCATGCTTCCACATTTTTTTCAAGATAACTTACATGACTTCCTGGCCCATCCTGCAAACCCATATAGTGTTAGAGCGACCTGCTCTCTTTGCCATTGACTGTCTTGCTGATGCTGCCCGCTCTGTTACTGGCAAAATATGTATGGCTGTTTTCGTTCACGCTGATGGCCCCCCACTGGCAGCGTGACCCGACCCTTACTTTCCTTGATAAGGTCTATTGACGATTAAATCATCCACCGACTCTAATGCGTGTTATGCAGCGCCGTCATATGCTTTTTCCCCACCTCGTAACTGCCTCACAGCACTGCAACGTACTAGCATTTTGTTGCAAATGTTTGTTACTAACCACCTACCTACTATGACCTGTTGACCTTCTGCTGTAAATGTTCACTCGCGACTTAAATAATATGACCTAGCTGCATTTTGCAGAAAGTGCAGCTTGGATCCTAACATCTCTGCATGTTGCAGCCCAGTGCTCAATATGTATCCAACACGTTTGCATTCGTCTGGACCAGACCTGCACACTAATGCTGGATATGTATTTCACTTTTCTGCTACCCACCTGATTTTGCATTACCTGTCTGTATACCTGATGTTGCCCCCCGTACCATGAGGCGTGGCTTTGCCAGACTGTACGCCCACCTGATTTTGCCTTACCTGTAGGTATACCTGATGTAGCCCTCCGTATCATGAGGCGTGGCTTTGCCAGACTGTACACCTACCTGATGTTGCCTTACCTATCTGTATACCTGATGTAGCCCCCGTACCATGAAGCGTGGCTTTGCCAGACTGTACGCCCAGCTGATTTTGCCTTATCTGTCTGTATACCTGATGTAGCCCTCCGTATCATGAGGCGTGGCTTTGTCAAACTGTAGGCCCACCTGATTTTGCCTTACCTGTCTGTATACCAGATGTAGCCCCCTGTACCATGAGGCGTGGCTTTACCAGACTGTACACCCACCTGATGTTGCCTCTTGACTGTCTGTATACCGTGCACCATGAGGTGTGACTTCACCTGCCTATGCTTTTCGAGAACCATGTGTATGTTGTATCCTGTATGAGTGGCCCTGCACTTTAAGAATGTTCACTTCGCTCTCACTGTAACTAGCACCTTGATGCCTGAAGGTTTGGTGCTCTGCAATAAATGTGTAAATAACAGAATGCATAAAGTAACTGGTTTGTACAACCATGGCTTGCCAAATTTGTCTGACTGCTAATATTTGGAGAGCTGCAAGTTCCTTAAAAAGTGTTTCAGAATGTCGATTGGAATGACCTTTTTGGAGTTCTTCCCTTGTGCCACTTGTGCACAGATACAAAGATGGGCAATATTGTTTATTATTTTTTATTTGTTTTTTTAGAAACATGGAATGTGTAATGAAAAATATATACATGCATGTTTAAATAATAAAAATGAGCTTGGATTCATTGGTAGCATTTTCAGCAGGGAGTTTTGTGGTGTGTTGGCAGAGAGTCATTGGAGGTTCAAAGATTGTTGTGCATTGGCCCATGAATAATGAAAAAGAGATTTGCCTTATTAAGGAAGGAGCTTGGAGAGGTCCTTATACAAGTAAGTGAAGATCATCGCATTTAGAACATCTGAAGGAATTAACTGATCTTTACCATGATGTGCTTGAACCCATAGACCTGTGGCCCTTTAAGACGAGGTAGCAATACTTAGAGATAGATGGGGATGCAGAAGTTACTCAGACATCAATAATCAGACCGACTCAGGAAGAGGCCAAAACTTGGGATGTTTTTTATTCAATTGTCTAAAACAGGGAGTTACAATGGACATCAACAGACATTTGCTTGATTTCTCTCAGCGCATATCTGTCAAGGAGTTCCCCTCTTCTCACCTGGGTCCGGTGTTTGCCGGTGTCTTCGATCGCTGCCTTCTTGCGAACGCTCCTGGTCTTGAACAGCGCTGCTCGAGTCTTGTCTGGTTCCAGGTTGCGTTTAGTTCTGGGATCACGGAGTCCAGGAATCCGGGAGACTGGGTAAGGCTAGAAATGCCCGGAACCAGGAGGGGGGAAAGGAGTGGGTAATAGCACTGGGACAAAGGAAACAATACCTTGAGCTACGAACACACGTCTGGGCTACTCTGCAATAGCATTGAGACGCGCGGAGCAGCGGGAGGCGTGGTCTAAAAATAGATCACGCCGCGCTCAGCGCATGGAGCGAGCAAGGGCTACAGCTCTGAACGGCCACGTTGGAAGTAGTACGGAATGTAAGCCCGGTTGATACAAGGACCAGGAGGTCCAAAAGGGGCGTGATCTGAAGTTCATGACAGCATGCCTCCTCTAAAGGCCTTTCCCTCCAGGTTTGCCCGGGTGTATTAGGTGAAATCTTCTGAGCAACCGAGGAGCCTTGATATTTGAAATAGGTTCCCAGGTCCTTTCGTTAGGAGGATATCCTTTCCACTCCACTAGGTATTGAAGATGGCCCCGCTTATACCTGGAGTCACAAATCCGAGACATCTCATATTCCAGTTGGTTGTCAACCAGTAGAGGAGGTGGTCTACTGGATTTTCAAGAGGATTGGATGTAGGGTTTCAAAAGCGATGTGTGAAAAACTGGATGAATTATTTTCCAGGAGTCAGGTAGCTTGATTCGATATGAGACAGGATTGATAATCTCCTTGATGGGAAATGGACCATAGTAGCTGGGAGCCAGCTTGTTTGGTCGTAAGTGTCGGGGAAGTAGTTTTGATGACAACCACACTCGGTCACCGACCGTATAGGAAGAACCTGGTCTTCTCTTGGAATCCGCATACCTCTTGGTCTGTGATCTGGCTTTCTCTAAGTGTTCTTTAGCCTCCTGGTGAATGTTGATAAGAGTTTCGATCCAGGAGTCAACAGTAGGTACTGGTGTAGGGTAAGGAAGAACCGAGGGTAAGACCGATGGATGGAACCCCTGGCTACAATAAAAGGGGCTGGTCTGTAGCGCTGTGTGTTCGGAGTTGTTGTAAGCGAATTCCACAACGGGTATCAGGAGAGACCAGTCATCCTGGACCTTGGTGGCGAAACATCGGAGATATTGTTCCAGGGTCTGATTTGCACGTTCCGGTGCTCCGTTGGTTTGGGGGTGATATCCTGAAGAGAGGGCACGTTGGATTCCCAGTACCCGACAGAGGTGCTTCCAGAATTGTGAAATGTATTGTGGACCCCGGTCAGATATGATCTTGGAAGGAAGTCCATGTAGTCGGAATATGCGTTCCAGAAATATTCCAGCTAGCTCTGAAGAGGAGGGTAGTTTCATCAGTGGCGTAAAATGGGCCATATGGGTAAACAAATCTATGGTGACCATGATGGTAGTATATCCTCGGGAAGGTGGTAACTCCACTATGAAGTCTGTAGCGATGATTTCCCATGGTTTAGAGGGTAGAGTGGGCTGCAGAAGAAGACCCGCCGGTCTTTTGTTATCATGTTTATTTTGGGCACAGGTTATACAAGCCTGGATGTATTGCTGTACGTCAAACTTCATTTTAGGCCACCAGAACTGTCTCTGTATAAGACGGAGGGTGTTGGTGATACCTCGGTGCCCGGAATGGAGTGTGCCATGACAAAGGTTTATTATTTTTTGCTGCATCTTCCGTGTAGGAATGAGTAGTGCATTGTCCTTGAATAAGTAGCCTTCCTTGGCTCTTAATTTCCAGAGATTTCGTGTTGAAATGTCCTTCCATAATTCAGAGGATTGAGTTTGCGATCTGACTTCTTCCAGGAGATCAACTGCTTGGGCTACGAAGATCGTGGGAGAGAACATTTTAGGAAATGCCTTATCTTCAGTGGTCACGTAGTCAGGACGGTGAGACAAGGCGTCAGCGATCAGGTTCTGTGATCCAGGGATATGGGTAATGTGGAACTGATACTGGGCAAAAAAGTAGGCCCAACGTGCCTGACGACTGTTCCTGCACTCCAGTGACTGTAGAATCTGAAGGTTTCGATGATCAGTATGGACTTGGACAGGATGTCTGGCTCCCAGAAGTAGGTGTCGCCATTCAGTGAAGGCTTGGCGAATGGCTAAGAGTTCCTTTTCTAGGACGGAGTAGTGCGTTTCACTAGGAGTTAAGGTTCTTGACAGAGAAGCAACGGGGTAATCGTCCTCCATCTTCTGCTTCAACACTGCTCCTATAGCGTAATTAGAGGCATCCGTTTCCACTAAAAAGGGTTGACTTGTATCGGGTTGAGCCAAAATGGGAGCTTGTGTGAACTCAGTCTTTAAACGCTAGAATGCAGTTTCTTGTAATGTTGACCAGACAAATGGGGTGTCCTTCTTTAGCAGAGTCACTATGTATTCTACAATCTCGGAAAAGGTGGCTATGAACTTCCGGTAGAAATTGGCTAGTCCTAGGAAGGATTGGATTTGTTTCACGGATGTGGGAGTGGGCCAGGCGAGAATGCCCTTTACTTTTGAAGGGTCCACGCCAATCCCCTCTGGACTAAGGATAAATCCCAGATAGTGCACAGAGGTAACGTGAAACAAACATTTTTCAGGCTTGGCTAAGAGGTGATGTTCCCGGAGTCTTTGTAGAACTGCCTTAACATGTCCTTCATGCTTCAGAGGGTCTTTGGAAAAAATCAATATGTCGTCCAGATAGACAATGACAAAGAGAAACAACATATCAGAGAACACCCTATCCATAAAACGTTGGAATACTGCTGGGGCATTGGCTAGTCCAAAGGGCATGACCAGGTACTCGTAGTGACCTAAGGGTGTTCTAAAGGTGGTCTTCCACTCGTCTCCTTCCCGGATACGGATCAAATGGTAGGCACCCCTGAGATCCAATTTGGTGAATATTACGGCTCCTCTCACAGCTTCCAGGATATCCGAGATCAGGGGCAGTGGGTACCGATCCTTGAGGGTGCATTGATTTAAGCCTCTATAGTCGAGGCAAGGTATGAGTTCCTTGTTATCCTTCTTGGGAACAAAGAACAATGAAGCACCCGCTGGAGATTGAGGGTCTTATGGTGCCGTTTTCAAGATTAGTGTCTAGGTATTCCCGAAGGGCCTTTTTCTCGGGTTCGGAAAGAATGAACATTCTGCCAAAAGGAATTACAGCTGAGGGATCCGTATCTATGGCACAGTCTTCGGGCCTGTGAGGGGGTAAGGCCTGGACTATGGCAGTAGAAAATACATCAGCATATTCCTGATAGGCCTCTGGAACTTGTATGACATTGGAAACCATGAGTGGTGTTTCTTGGTCTCTTGGTAGTTCTTTAGGAGTTACTGAGGAGGGATCCAGGGATAGACAATGGGACATACAGAACTCTGAGCCCAGGAATAATGATCCTGCTGTCCAATTGATATACGGATTGTGCTTTTGTAACCAGGGCATACCCAAAACCATGGGGTAATGGGCTGACTTAATGATGTCGAATGTAATCCGCTCTTGATGATGGTTTATGGAAAGTTGGATCTCTTTAGTCTGCAGGCTTATGGGTCCTGAAGGGAGGGGTCTTCCGTCAATTGCTTCCACCGGCTGCATGGTGTTTCGTGTCTCGTACGGAATATGATGACTAACAACCCAGTCTTGATCAATGAAAATTCCCATAGCTCCGCAGTCCACCAAGGCCAGAATGGGATAGGTCTGGTCTTTGGAGGGCGACAGGAAGGCCTGCAGTATCACCAAACTGTTTTGTCCAGGAGAGATCAAGGATGGAATTAATGTGGAGCAAACATCTCTCTCCCGAATCTCTGCTCCATTTAAGATCGGGAGCTGGCGTTTCCCGAACGCGGAGGAGGTGCCAGAGGACATTCCCTGACCAAATGTTTGTCTGAAGCACAATACATACAGAAACCCGTATGGATCCTTCTCAATCTTTCTTGAGGTGATATGGGTCCACGAAAGGCTCCAATTTGCATGGGTTCAGGTTCTGGGACTGGACTTGGGTTTGCGTCCGTTCTGGCTGTGCTCTCAAAGAACGTCTTAGGTGGGTTTCCCGTGGATTTCTTCCCTTCAGCCTTCCTTTCCTGGATGTGAAAGTCTATTTGCAAGGCCAGGTCCATTAGCGCTTGGAATTAACTTGGTCTGGCCACCCTGGCCAGTTCATCCTTGATCTCATCGTTTAGGCCTCTCCTGAACAGGGTAAAACTAGCCTCAGAGGACCAGTCTGCTTCCTTAGCCAATTGTTTAAATCTGGTCACATAAGTGAGCATATCTTGGGAGCCCTGTTGAAAGTCCAGCAAGCGTTCTTGGGCAGTATAGACCTGCTCTGGACGGTCAAACATGCCTTTAAAGGCCTGTATGAACCCATCGTAGCCATCTAGGAGGGCATTGCCGGAGTTAACAAGGGGTGTTGCCCAAGTTAAGGCGTTGCCGGAAAGGTGTAATATGATGAAACCCACCTTAGCCGTAGGAGTCGAGAAATAATAGGGCTTAAAGGTAAAGTGGACCAGGCATGAATCCAGGAAACAGCAAAGTGTTTTTGCCGAACCATCATATTTGTCAACAATACCGCCCAACAGGGCACCCTCCTTTGTAGTAGAATCCCGGGACAAGACCAATTGTTTGAGCGCAGCGTTTTCCGCCTTAAGATTTTGAACCTTGGTTGATAATTCTTGCATGCGTCGCATTAAGTCCTGCACGGCAGCTTCCATCTCGTTATTAGGTTCGATCGGGTGGCGTCTCAAACTGTCAAGGAGTTCCCCCCTTCTCACCTGGGTCCGGTGTTTGTCGGTGTCTTCGATCGCTGCCTTCTTGCGAACGCTCCTGGTCTTGAACAGCGCTGCTCGAGTCTCGCCTGGTTCCAGGTTGCGTTTAGTTCCGGGATTGCGGAGTCCAGGAATCCGGGAGACTGGGAAAGGCTAGAAATGCCCAGAACCAGGAGGGGGGAAGGGACAGGAGTGGGTAATAGCACTGGGACAAAGGAAACAACACCGCGAGCTACGAACACATGTCTGGGCTACTCGCCAATAGCATTGAGACGCGCAGAGCCGCGGAAGGCGTGGTCTATAAATAGATCATGCCACGCTCAGCGCATGGAGCGAGCAAGGGCTACAGCTCTGAACGGCCATGTTGGAAGTAGTACGGAATGTAAGCCCCTTGAGACAAAGACCAGGAGGTCCAAAAGCGGCGTGATCTGAAGTTCATGACAATATCATAAAAAACACACATTTTATAGAAAAGACTTGTCATAAGTGACGTCACACTACGTGGCAAACTACAAAAACGTACTTGGGGATGTGATAGGATTACAGGGAACATCTAAGTATACGTTCCATACTGATGCGGGAAGTGATTGGGTCCCTACTGTCAGGTGGGCAACTAAGCCCATCCCAAGTGCATGTCATCTTTCGTGTTACACCAATACTCAACACTCTATTGGTTATACAAACTATAGTGCTCTTTGATACATGACCCTCTACCATTGTTTCAGTACCCTTGTACCCTTCTGGAATATTCCACAGCTAGCAGCACACAGGCTACCATACTATTTGCAGGGAGGGTCGGTGTGATCATTCCTCCCCACCAATTAGCCCAACATCTATCATCACTCTTGCAGTCTGCCAGTCAATTAAGGCTTTGATCTTGGCCATGGAGAAGCTCTCTGTGCCTGAGAATAAAAGGGACTGTCTTCTTGGTTTCGGTGTAGCTTGACCCAATATCTATTTTGATCTGACCATGTGACTTGGAGACCACATTTTCAAGCTCTTTGCAGCATTTAATTCTATTAAATGATGAACTTTTAATGCCGTCAGTGTTTTTCCATTCTACCTCAAACAGACGTTTGTTTATTTCTCACGTTCATGTAACTACTGGATGGACAACCAGGCTCATGGTGGCCTCGACTTCTTAGTGCTGGGCCAGCCAATCCTTTCTTGTTGGGGTGGGATTCCTTAGAAGCGTTGCCCTGGTGCTTAGGTGCTGCATGGCCTGCTGATCTGTAGCCAGATTCTCCATGTCTGCCTTTGTTTTTGGCCAAATAGGCTCTCAAGGGTGTTACCAGGACTCTAAATATGTGTGCTTTCCTATTTCTTGTCTCTCCCTTGTATTTTTGTGTTCCTTTTTTTCCCTATCATTGTGCCACTCCGCAACAGAGCAATGAGCCGGCAGACAGGCTCCTCCTCAGCCACATAGACACAAAATGCGATGCAGCTCCCTCTTAGCACCCCAGCAGCTCAGGCAAGTGCGCCCTGAGCGCCTCTCACCTGCCCATGTGCATTGATGCTGGGCCTGCTCACTTTGGTCGATTGAGCTCAGCAGATGTAACTCTTCCTGGAGACTCAGCAGCCTGGGCAGCAGGCGCCGACCGGTCACACTGTTACCTGATATGCAAATGTGTTGTTGCGGTCAGCTGGAAACCCCAGCATGAGGGAGACACCTTCAAACACAGGCACAAGGTGTGGGGACAAATCAATCCTCTTACCGACAACCATGGTTACTCAGGACGCCACAGATGACAGATAGGAGCCTGGCGCTGCAGATTTCAGCATCTGATCGCCACCAGCTACTTGCGTTGGGCATGTTGACAGAATGCCACGAAAGTAGCCGGACCAAATGGACACCGCATGCAGGCGGCAGTGAGACAGGATGCCACGGACCATGGCGAAACCAAAGGATTTTTCGGGTATGCAGTGGCTCCCTCTGCACGGTGCAAGCCAGTTTGCCTTCGTCGCCAGTTGTTACCCTGACCTAGGTAAAGAATACACAGAGCCGCAGATGGTTTCTTTAACTTTATTCTCCAAACTGAAACGTCCCTTTCTCTTGCCCTGCCTTTCCTGTCACAAGATTGCTCTCTGCAACGAGCATCCTGTTAATTCATAGCACATAATTATTGACAGTTTCTTAATCCATTTTTACCATCATTAAATTGTCAAAATACTGTTGTTCACTAGCTGCTCACAAGATTCAGACATTCTGACACTGTTATACATTACATTTGTTAAGCAGGTGAGAAAGTGGAAATCAGATATGCAAAACTTTTCTCCCTGATCCTTGTTCCTACAAGGGTTGCTTTGTGTGCTACATTCAAGGGAAGCGCCTGACTATGTAAAAGCAAAGTGCAAACTTCAGAAGACATTTTACAATATTGTGTCTCCAACTCTTGTGTGTTGGTAAAATCTGGAGTAAAATGTATGAGGTATTTCAACTAATAATCAGTCAGGATATATGAAATGTTTTCCAGTGGAATACATTCTGTGGTAAATAGTTCAGTTAAGTAAGCTTAGAAATGCACACAGATGGCATCATTTAAGATATTACAAGACATCACATATGACATAACATATGTGAAGATATGCAGAAAGGAAGTGCTTACTTGCGGTTATATTTAGGGTATTAAAGCCAACATATATAGGGTGTCAGGTGGGCTGCGGTTCTGTTAAGAAAATAGCAACCTTAAAATCATTACCATGGGTAATAGCTACAGAAATGAGCATACGAGTTGAGTATGCCTTATGTGACAAGGGGCCTCATGATAGGTTTGCCAGTCCAGAAATAAGGGTGCCAGTAAGCTCACTGGCACCCTTGTTTCCGGATCAGCAAACTATGGGTTTGCCTGCCGGAGCAGCTGTGCCCGCAGGTTTGATCTTGCCAGGGCGCAGCAGCCACAGTAAGCAAAAACATGTCACGGAAGCACCGGCACCGCTAGCAACAGTGCCGGTGCTTCCGTGTCCCCACTAAATAGAGACCTATGGGACTCTATGGAAATGGGGATTCATAGAATTACCGGCGCCTGACTTCCCAGCCGCCAGACTCGTAATGAGCCGGTGACACCGCAAAGTCAGGTGGCAGTAAATTTTTACGGGTCCGGCGGCAGGGTTACCGCCGGACCCGTAATGAGGGCCAGGGTTTTCAAAGTCGCATGACAAATTAATACGCATTTACTCCCTACTCCAACATGTCTTACTGTAGTGTTAATTCACTAGAGCAAGGGAACACCTACTATCTGATCCATCCCTGTCCTAGAGATCACCAAAAGGCTGCGGCCTTATCTCTCTGACTCCATCTGGGACTTCATCAGCGACCTACATTGTAGTTGGATTGTCCTGGTGTCTTTTTCAGATGAAAGTCTCTCAACCTTGTCCTCACTTGCCTGTCTACTTTCATCTCCCCTTTCTCTCTGTCTTCTTCTTCTTTCTCTTTCTCTCTCTCTCTCTCTCTCTCACTCTCTCTCTCACTCTCTCTCATCTCTCTACCATCTGACACCTGGTCTTCTCTCTCTCACTTTACCTGCCTCCACCCTCCAGCTCCCTCCATCTGCATTGCCACTCCTGGTCTTATCTCTCTCTTTCACTCTCCTTGTCTCTACTCTCCAGATCTGTTTGATCTTATTTGCTTATCTCCAAATCTCACTCCTCTGAACAATACCTCTGCTTGTACTCCCCTCTCTCACTCTCTCTTTCCCTTATGCCTGCTCACTCACACTCCTATTCTGAACCCCCTGATGTGCTTCCGAAACAAGCTTCAGTCACTCTCTCACTCACTCACAGACACGCTGCCAACTTGGTACCACTCCCTCAGCCCCCAAACCATATGTTTACGCTCGCCAAATACTCCAACCAGTTTTTTTTCCAGCTGTTCCAGGCCTGATCATGTGCATTGTGCCCAGATGCATTTGCATATGTTGTTTCTCTAAATGGGGTTGCTTCCCGGTATCTGTTGCTTTTATACATCTCAGTAGTGTGAGGAGTCTGATGCATTCTGGTTATGGTAGTCTATGAGAGCCACTTGAAAGAGTAGAGAAATTGACATGGCCCGGACAGAAGCGGAAAAGTATCCCAATGTGAATACACAGCGCCAAGCATACTGGGGCACCGTGGACAGAGGTCACTAGCAACTGCACCTTATTTACCCCAGATTAAGTTATTTCCTTGGCCCCACTTGACAATGTCACCCACTGACCATCTTACTTACGTCCAACATTCCTATTAGGCCTCTTCCCCATCCATGTTCCCTGCTCTAGGCAAGGGTCTGATTTTGTCTACATCCCTCCCCTATCAAGTACATAGCCCATGTATTGACATTTGGGATTTCTTCTAGGAAGATTTCTGGTCCCCACCTGCCCTCATCTTCTTCTTTCCTGGAAATAATTTCATTTTTCTGGCCTATTCCTCTAGTGGAGCAGACCAAAACAATCCAACCTACATGGGTTTCTCTTTTCTTTAATGGGGACATAACCTGCTAATGTGGTCATATTTGCCAAAAGAGTAACACCTAATGCACAGATTGTATAGGTGTACAATGCAGAGATCGGAGGGTCTGCAACTGTCTCTCCAAAGAAGAGCTTCCACTTTGCCCTTCTCTTTCGATTGCCCCAGGGTGGCCATCATTTGCAGTGAATAATTTTCTTCCCAGTGGTTTTATGCTGTTTTTTTTGGTCATTTTTTGGTGTCAGTTAGGAAATCCTATAACGCATTGGACCATTTGTAGGCATTTGTTGTTTGAATTCTAGAGTAAGGTTTATGGGGTTGGTACAGCACGTATTGTAGATATGGAGGCAACACGTTGGTCAATTGCGCTAGGATCCACATTTCTGGCTTCTTCATAGGTCTTCAGCCCTAGTCACTTGTTCATCACATCTGGACTTGATGCTGCAGCTGTCTAGGTGTCTTTCCCAGCTGCTTCAGGTTCCTCAACCTCAATCAGTGACGTACCGGGTCGTGCCCCAACCTTTCTGGAATACCCATTTTTATCTCAGCTTCTGGGGTATTTCCTTTGGGATTCAGGGTCTGAAAAGCCTGTTGAACCTCTCCCATAAGAAGTGGTTCTATGTGACGAACACAACAGTCTCTGTACCATTCAGCCTTCTTGGCTACCCTCAAGAAGTTTAAACAGAACAATGCCTCATCTACCCCAACCATCTGCCTCTGGATCACCATTGGTGGTACCAAAGATTGTTCTTATCTGTCTACAAGGGCATCACAGAGAGCCATAAGCTGGTATTGGCAGTTAATGTGCAGTTGTTTGTCAAACAGGGCTTGCATTAGATCTTCCATGGTGGCTAGGTTGGGTTCTCTTCTTCTGGGACTCTGGCCTTCTACAGTTCCATGGGTGACTGAAATATAGACTCATACTCTTCCTCATCACTGAGGGTGGGGCTTCTCCTATGTTGGAAGGCAGACAGTTCTGGCAATGCATGGAGAACACTCCCACTAGTGTGGCCTTTTTCTATACCCTGGATATTTCCAAGACTTCCCTGATTTTGTCCAGTAGGGCTGATTTTCAATCTTTGACCAGCATATCATGGTCCTTGTAGTCCTCTATCTTGGTAAGTATTCTGTTATTGGGCCTCATCACGACTTTGGCGGTAACCCTTAAATCCGGCTGTCGCGCTATTACTGCCGGATTTAAGGGTCCGCCAAATCGGGACTTCGGCAGATTTCGCCCCAGCTCTTGGCTAGGGGAAATCCGCCGAAATTTGCCCTATAACCGCCAGCAGGAAATCCGCCGGCGGTAAGAGCGTGAATTTTCCCCGTTGAGCCCAATGGGGAATGGGGCATTCCCGAATGGGCTCAATGGGGAATGGGGAATTACATTACCGCCGAACTCGTGATCCGGCACTATCAGCGCCGGGGAGTTCAGTGGTAGGGCTAATACCGCCGGCGGTATTACTGCCGGCGTTACCGCCAAAGTCATGACCAGTCTTTGCACATTTGTATGCACCAAAAAAGATCTTAAATGAGGAAAGAATCTGCCATGTTCTGCTCAGTTTTATTTGAGTAGTATTTTTAAGTAATTCAAAAAGTCCCTTTCGATAACACGTTTCAGTGGTTTATAGTCATAATGTAGAAAAAAAAATGTCGACTTACAAAAATGTCGAAAAAATTTTTGAAAACAATGTCGAAAACCTATACATATAATGAAAAGAGTACATTTTTAGAAAACAAAATGTAAAAAAAAAAAAAGTCAATTAGCACTATCAATAAATACATAAACAAGAAGAGTATCATTTACTAGGGGGCCCCCAACCCCCTTCACCCAACACCCCCCGGCAACCCCCTCACTCACCACCACCCTCTCACCCCTCATACTCAACACATTTTAATTATATATATATTTATTAATTTTTTCAAAAAATTCGAAAAAATTCGACATTATTGGTTTTCGACATTATTGTTTTCTAAAAAAAAAATGTCGACATTTTGACTTTCGACATTATTGCATTCTACATTATGACTGACCACCGTTTCAGTATGTAGTTTGGTTTTCTCAAATCAAGGGCAATGTCTAAACGAACATAAAATTAACATAGTATTCCGAAAAAATAAAGTATATACATATATAGGCATTATAAGTATATATGCCACATCGTACAGACTATCATATTGTGTACAAATCATTGTTGGTCCAACCGTTTGATTTATAACCAAGACCAACCTGACGAGAGGGGCATAGAACTGTTCAGGTAAGCCCTAATGCAAGAATAGACCCTCATCTCGCGTCAACCTATCGGGAATAGATTCGTTTTTGGATTAGGGAAACAAATAGCACTCAAATGTAATTTAATAACAGGATATTTCAACACACAGAGTAGGGGAACTCAGGTCTCTGTGCCTACCTTCGCAAGCATGCAACATATCAAAGGGATTTTGAACAATACTGGGGCGCAGAGGATCACAAGTTGATATCCCCAAATAAGTTTCTCATTCATTTTTGTATCTCTATCTTGGTAAGGGTTCCCTCTGACCCAGATGACCTTTAGGAATCATAGGGCTTTTACCACGTAACACTCACCGTTAGTCTTGGTCTTGCATGAGTCGCTGAGCCGGCCTGCACCAATCACTAACAGATAGCTAAAGTGCATCTAGAAAGCTCTATTGGGATTTGTAGGGAGAAGTGGGATTGATGCCAGCTACTCTTTATTGTTGTAGTGGTCTCTGCATCTGCTGTGCTTTACGCTCATGAGCTTTAATTTTATTGTATTTATTTGGTATTTATAATGCGCTTATACACATGTGTTTCGAGGAGCAACAAGACAAAGAGGGTGGGGGAAAAAGGGAGGACAAAACAAAAACGGACAGGGCGTAATGGACTGTGAAAAAAAGTAAGTGCTAGGGGAGGCCAGGAGGACAGAGTCAGTTGAAAGCAGAGAGTGCAGGGGAATGAATTTCTTTGAGCTAAGTACAAGTTAAGGGGCAAGAATTGCTACAAGACTGCAGGCCCGGCCAGGAAAGTGCAGGGGGAGGGGCCCAGAAGGGCAAGTGCAGGTTGAAGGGTGTGGTCTGGGGAGACCAAATGCAGGGGTAGATTGGAGTGGGGGCTAGTTCCCTGAAGACTCTGAAGGAACCAAGCAGCCAGTCAAGAGCAGACAGGGACTTAGCTGGGGTGGGGTAGTGGGAAGGAAGAAGAGAAATGGAACGTCTTGAGAAGCTTCTGGAAATTAAGGAGATCTGGTTCAAGTTTGAGATGGGCAGGGAGTCCATTCCGAAGGAGGCACCTGCAGAGGAGCGAGAGCTAACCCCCAATCTCTGCTTAGAAAAGCGTTTGACCTGCAGAGAGTTAGAGCTCGATGACCAAAGGGCTCTAGCAGTGGGGTATTTAGGGACAGAGAGTTGGATGTAGAGGTGTCCCAGGACCCAGAAAGACTTGTGGATGATGCAGAGGGTCTTGACCTTGATCCTTGCAGCAACCGGGAGCCAGTGGAGAGATTTTAGGGCTGGAGAGATGCAATCCCTGGGCATGAGGTCAAGGATAAATCTAGCAGTCCTATTCTGGATTAGTTGAAGGGGGCAAAGGGAGGAACTAGGTAGATTAAGGAAAGGGCTGTTGCAGTAGTCCAGTCTGGAGAGGAACAGAGCTCTGGAGACATGGAAAAAGGTGAGGAAAGGGATTATGCCTCTGATGAGGTGAAGCTGAAAGTGAGCCTACTTGGCAAGGTCCATGATGTGAGGAGAGAAGGAGAGTGAGCCGTCAAAGGTGACACCAAGCTTTTTTTGCTTCACAGGAGGGTGAGGGGAGGGGGCCCATGGAGGGCAGCCAGAGTGAGGGAGGGAAAGAGGGTGCAGGGGTCCCAATTAGAAGGATATTTGTCTTACTGGCATTAAGGCAGAGATCGTTACCAGAGCACCATGTATGAATAGCAGACAGGCAGTCAGGAATGAGAGAGGAAGAGGAGGTGGAGGAGGGAAGCTTGAAGGAGAGCTGTGTGTCATACACATAACACTGGAAGTTCAGAGAGAGGGTGGAGATCAAGTGGGTTCTAGTCCCTTGAGAACCACCTGCAAGAGAAGAAATAGGGCAGAGGTTGCTAGTAATTTGTTCAGAGAAAGGGGACCAATGTTCATACATGGCTCCACGCATACCAGAGATTGGGACAGTGACCCCTGTTAACTGAACCATAACACCTCTGGGTTAGGCCTGTATATGACATTGCCCTGGTAGGCTGCTACCCCAGGATGAGACGGGTTGATAGCCCTTCTTGACAGGGCCATACCCCTTATATGATGCACTCACCAGTAGAATTATGTGTCTAGGCCTAACAGAAATTCGATTAAGGTTAAAATTGTAGTCATCAGTAAATATACAAAAAGCAGTAGGCATATTTGTGGATATAGAGACTATGCATACATTATTGGTGTATACAAATCAGATGCACACTCAACTAACATCTGGTTTGTGGGAAAACATTATAATGACCGAAGCATGATCCTTTTGTAGGTGTTTACGCATGGTGTAATCTGTGTGAAATCCATTCCTTAAGGTTAAGGTCAATATCTATGGCACTTACAATATATCTTTATTTCATGTTTATTTGCATTACCATGTTTTCCACACCTACAGCCCAAACTGCTTGACAGATCTTCACCAAATTTGCTCCAGGAGCAGCTGCTCGGTCCCGAAAGCTTTCATTTGTAAATTTGGTGTAAATCTGTTCAGCGTTTTTTTTTTAAACAAGCAAAAAGTAGGTACAAAAATATTAGTGATTTTTGGGTTCGGACTGTGGACTCAGTTCCCTGTTTGGTCTGCGGAAGCCACTCTGATTGGTCCCGAGAGTGGTGTGATGTCTGCGGACATCAGACACGCCTGCTGATTGGATGGTGAAAAGCGTGAGGTGTATCATATTTTTTGGGAAATGTCCTACATGTTAGATATGCGGACAGCGCTCCTTGTCCACGAACATTGCAGTAAAAACATAGAAAAAAACACAACATTGCACTTGTCAAACTAACAAAAGTATCTCTGGGGAGATGAGGGATGCTGAGTGTGGGATGGGATATGGCCATATAAAGGCAAAAACAGGCGTTTTTTTTTTCTTCGATGGCCGCAAACAGTTCGGGTACAGCTGTGTGATGTTCACAAACATCTCAGGTGTTCTGGGACCTCCATACATATTTATGGATTACAGGGTGGGTGAATATTATTATTATTATTATTAAAAGCAGTTTTTGGATGGAATATAACATTGGCGCAACTCAATCAAACTGTTTCACTAATTTTGTGATATCATTCTAGACATGACCTTGAATGTTTCTACAACGTCGAGTGCTGTTTTGCCAAGAGGCAACAAATTAGAGGGGAGGGGTGTCTCAAAATATTTGAAATGCTTATAAACTCAGTGCCAGTTCACACATGTGCACAAAAGTTTGCAAAAAGATTTAAAACACAGATTTGAATGTTATTGCAAAGTTTGGCGGGATTTTGTGAATAGGGGGCACAATTAGAGCAGGTTTTAACATGTTTATATGGGTTATAACTTTATTGCTGTTTGACGAATGTGCACAAAGGATACTAGAAAGACTATAGACCAAACGTTGAATTGTTCTGCAAAGTCTGAATAGATTGTTTCAACTGGGAGCTAAGTTATACGACTATTTTATGTACCTATATTTTGACAATTTTCAAAAAATAAAACACGGATGGATTTGCATGAAAGCTGCACGGGGAGCATTGGCAAGGGCTTGAAAGCATGGTTTTGCAAATGTGTCCATATTTCTTTTTTTAAATTGTCATACACTTGGATTAACAATCCTGATCAAGCTAAAAAAAAGATATTTATTCAAGATTGGATAAGTAACATACAAACATTTCAACCAGCAACATTTTGGTGAAAAAAAACTTGGAGTCACTGAGTCATACCTATGCAAAGCTCCTAATTCTCAAATCTGTTGTGCTATTTTGAGATTATGCTTGAACCTTTAGCCCACTCAGGATATTATGGCTCAACGAAAGCAGATCAGCCAAGAAGAAAATTATTGCCGTTTTTGCGTTAATTGATCTGTGAAAGAGACACTTGAGCATCTCATTATAGAATGCACGGCCTTATGTCCATTGAGAGATATGCATTTCGTCAAACATATGGCCGAGATTGCCAATGTGTTGCCTGAATATAGATGGTCCAAGATAGTTGCAACACAAAATATGAGTATTCGCATTGCCATGATCTGTTTCCTCAATGCTTTAAAATTTCATGGTGAGATTAAAACAGTAGATCCAAAAGAATTAAATAATTACATCTACTCTACAAAAAAAATGCTTAATCATGATATGAAATATAATACATCATGTGTAATTATGATATGGAATATTCTAATAGAGTGCCGATCAAGTATTCAAAGAGGATACTTCTCAGTATGCGTGTTTGATTATTTTTACATTTGTAATACATTTTGTGATAGTAATGAAGAGATAATAAGCTCAATGATATGATTTTATATATTTTGTTTATATTATATTTGTTTACATTGTATTTTAATGAATTGTGTACATTGAAAAGTTGAGAAATCAGCTAAATCAATAAAAAAAAAATGTGTCATAATGTAGGTATGACTCAGATAATCTGGCTACTTACTGGCTATGACCTCAGTGGACTGGCAATGGGGTTAAAGTGGGCATGGCCACCAGGCACGGGCTATGTAGTGAAAGTTTTTCAAAATCGAGATAAGTTTGAATGGGCAAAAAATTCTGCCAGTGGCTAAAATTCTGTCCGTGGCTAAAGCTCGAAGTGCTGCACAGGATTGCATCAACAGATCGTAGTGACAATTGACACATACACCCTGAGACAATGCTAATCATCCGATAATTACCAAGCACATCGAACCAGGTGCCAACATAGTCACCTGGTCACCTCTTGCAATCATTAACCACCCTTATTTGCGACCCTAGTCGAACAAGATATTGGAAATGAATGCCAGACTCATTTCTTCAAACTGCAATGACAATCCACATGACTTGAGAAAGACCCTACAGAGTCGAATCAGGTGTCAGATGATTTCTAACAAGAAATATAGCATGGCTTTGAAGACTGCTTCATTACAACAGCAGTTACTTATTGAATAACCCAGCGCTCAGGTGAACAGGGGCCACTCTGCTTTTTGAAACCTAACACTTAAAGAAGGAAGGGCACCATCACAAAAGAACCCCTTTGCCAGTAGCGGGGTAATCTCTTTGAAGTACTAGATGAAGTGCAGTGTTCTACCCATTCCACCACCGTGCAATTATTTGATCATCATTTACTCTGATTTGTATATTAGGGCATGCAGCATGGCCGAACCCTAGGTTTGGATGCGAAGAAATATCGTGCTCGCGGCTACAGCCTAAAGTGCTGCAATGAATTCCAAGAATCCTGCATGAGGAGCATCAGAAAGGACCAGAAAGCAAATCTGTGTTTTGCGAATCTGTGTTGTGTTTTATTTTTCCAAGTGTCCAAATGTAAGTGCAAAAAATAGTGATATAAGTTTGGTGCATGGACAACGGGCCTGGCCCTTGGTAAAGACAAATGCCTACTCTGATTAACTTATTGGGGCATGCGACATGGATGAAGCTCTAGGTTTAAATGGGAAAAAAAATCTGCTTGTCGCTGCAGCCCGGAGTGCTGGACCGGATTGCAGCAAAGTTGAGCGGGGAGCATCTGCAAGGACCTAAAAGGATGCATTTTGAGATCTGTGTGTTTTACTTTTTTGAAATTGTCGAAACGTCAGTACAAAAAATAGTGATACCATTTTTGTTTCCTCTGGGCAGAGGGCCCGGCCTTCGGCAAGGACACATTTCTACTATGATGTCCCTATTGGGGTGTGTGCTGCTGATAACAACTCACATAAGTATGCATTGCAAAATATATGTTTGTTAAAGGAGGTTTATACTTATTGCATATATGTTAAAAGTGGAATTATTAATATCTTATATACAGTAATGGAACATTATGAAAACATATTCAATTGAGAGAACAAACTTTGTTAAAGGGACGTTACGGTTCAGATATTGATATTTTATTTCTATCGCGCTTGTACAAAAGTGTTTCAGAGCGCGACAAGGCAAGGCAGGGGAACAGGGGAGAACAAGACAACGATCTTACTAGGCCCAGTGACATTGAGAACGCGCAAGTGCATGGAAGAGGGAGAAGGGAAAAGTGCATGGAAGGGGGAGAAGTGGAAAGTGCGAAGCAAAGGAGAAACAGATAAATAATAATAAATGAAAAAATAATAAAGGCAACAAACAGTGGTAGTGGAGCCAGCAATTTGCAAGTGCTAGGTTTAAGGCAGCAGACAGGATAGATCTGGTAAGTGCAGGGAGAAAAGTGGGGCTGTATGATTACAGATACAGACCACAGTGCAAGGGGTGGCCCAGAGGCAGTGCGGGAGGGTGGCAGGGTGAGCAGGTACCTGGGCCCAGAGGACAGAGGGTGGCCAGGTGCATGGTGCCAAGAGAGAACAGATCAGCATGGGAGGTGGGAGTGAAGGCAGAAGAAAAGAGGAAGGTCATGAGGTGCTTCCGGAACCAGAGATGCCCCTGGCAACCCTTGAAATGGGGTATGTATATGTAACCATACAGTCCCCCCACCTGCACTTACCAGACACCTCTGTCTGCGCTCTAAACCTGCACTTGCCACCCTGCTGGCTGCACTACCTTTTTGTGTTGTTTTTTATCCAGTGCTCAGCACTTTCCATTTCTCCCCTCTCCCTTGCACTCTCCTCCTTCCCTCTCCCATGCACTTGCGTGTTCTCAATGTCACTGGGCCTAGTAATATTGTTGTGTTTGTCCTCCATTGATCTCCTCCCTTGCCTTGTGGCGCTACGAAACACTTGTGCATGAGCAGGTCACACATAAAACATATATCATAACCCTGAATTTCATAGGCTTCTACCAGTACACTCTTAATTTCCTACACATTCCTTATATTACACTTACCTCCCCATGTAGCAGCTTTAGAGTCCGCAGCCAGTACGAAGGTCCGCAGACATCAGGCAGAATTCAAAAAGGCCAGAAGCACAGGGGTGAAATAAAATGTTGTACCCTTTAACAAACAAACATATACAAAAATCAACATTAGGCTTATCTACTACATCCAAGCACACCTTTTTGTACAAAATCAGCATTTGAAAATGTACAAATTCTGTTTTCATTTAGCACACACAAGGGGGTTCTGGGAGTTTAAGACATGTATTTCGGCCTGGTTGGGCATCGTCAGTGGGGTGGAGCTGTGCGTCTCTAAGAACAGTGAGCAAGGGTACCATGTCTGGGTCTTTGATATTTGATATGGCATTTGTAACGCGCCTATGCACAAGTGTTTCACAAGTGTTACACAAGTGTACACAAGTGTTACACAAGTGATTCCCCTAGTAACTTCACCCTAAATTACTAGGGGAATCCAGCCGTGGACCCCTTGCTCACTATTCTTAGAGTTTACAGCTCCACCCTACTGACGAGTTCCAACCAGACCGAAAAACGTGTCTGGGGATGCTGTTGGTACTCTTGATCAGAGGAGAATTGATTAGCATTTTGGTGCTGGACTGCTCTAGGGCAGGACAAAGACTGATATGTTTTAGATATTTCTCATCTGTGAAAGATAGTGAGCTAAAGACTCTGGCTAAGTCTCTCATAACCTGGACTAATGTCTGGCAGAGGGACTCCCAGGTCCCCCCTTGTTTCTTGCATATTTAAGTAACTTTGGGTCTCACCCTAAGTTACTAAGGGAATCCAGACGTGGACCCCTTGCACACTATTCTCACTATTCTTAGAGAGGCACAGCTGCACCCTACTGATGAGGTCCAACCAGACCGAAACATGTATCTAGGGATGCTGTTAGTACTCTTATTTAGAGGAGAATTGCTTAGAATTTCGGTGCTGGTCTGCCCTAGGGCAGGACAAAGACTGATATGTTTTAGATATTTCTCATCTGTGAAAGATAGTGAACTAAAGACTCTGGGTAAGTGTAAAGACTGGAGGGGGGTGTCTGTACTTCTGCTCTCTATATGGTAGAAGAGAGGCACAGAGGACCCCAGCCAAGATTCTCTATTCGGTAGCTATGGTCGAGCAATCAAGGCCTAGCTTCTCAGGAGGTGATGCAGGCTGGTTCTTAAGTACAGTGTAGTCCCCAAGCACCCACAAAGGAATGTCCACACACTATCGGTTACAACACAGTCTTTATATAATTAATATTCAAGGTCACGTACACTATCATGATAACTCACTTTGTACTCAGAAATCAACAATGGTAAATAAATACAGTTCTAAAGTGGTACCACTAACGTTATCAAATCTCATTAAAGTGCATACAGTCAGAATGACACACAGATCAAAATAAAGAGGAAACATCAGTAGAGAGAGGAAGGAAAGCAAGATGGTTGAGCAATTGGCAGAATACTGGCCCAGTTACCTAGACACAGTTCTGTGCGGAGATCCCCCCCCCACCTGGGCAACCTGTAGATGAAAGATAAAAGCCCAGTCCATATATTGTTCACACTAGACTTTCCAATAGTTCTGCAACCCCAAAGTACCTTGGCTTTGTAGCGTTCCGCGTCGGGGGAATCGACGGCCCTTCTTGAGTGTCCTCCCTTTCAGGCAGGAGTCACGGGTCATTGAACATCCGATGGAGAACAGGTCGAGCTACGACAGTGAAGTGGGCGTGTCTTTCCTAGCGGTGCTCGTTGACGGGGAAGCGTAAACGTCCTGCCAGGAAGAGGCGTGTGGGGCACCTTGGTGTCGATAGTTCTGGACTGCAAAGAGTTGAAGAACTGTGGCCCAGCAATGGCTTCGAGTCGACGGCGTCTCTGGTCTTTGGGTGGCGGGTAACCCACCGGTGGATGCTCCTTGGCACATAGACGGTCAGCTCTTCTCCAGCAGGATACAGCAGCGACGATGTGGACGAGAGCATCCTTGGATCAATGAAGTTCTTAGGCAACGGGAGCACGGCAGCTCCAGTCGGCGACGGCGGTCGTCGACAGTGGTGGACAACAGTCCGGGCGCTTCTCCTTGGAGTTCCGCAGCAATCCCCGTATCGGGTCGGCAGCCTGTCGAAGGTCTGTCTACCAGGGATCTTAGGCAAAGATCCGCTGTGCACGATGGTCCCTTGTAGCTTGGGAAGAGGGCGCCTTACCAGGTCCTCTCTGGGTCAGTTTTTGAAGCACAGCAGATTTCAGATTGTGAAGGAGAGCAATAGCAATTCTTCGCTTCCAGTAGGGTTTCAAGATCAAGCATCAGTTACTCCAGATACTCGTCTTAGTGGACTTCAGCTTCTGAACACGATTCCTAGCAGTGAGAGGTCCCCAGATATACTGTTGATCTCCCATTCATTCTGCTGGGTCACACTCAAGCATCCAATCATGACTACGGTCATTCATGCAGGTAGGCAGCCAATCAGGCACACAGGGCATTCAGGCCATTCCCTTCTCTCCAGACACTCACCACAAGTTATGTGTATTGGGACAAGTACCAAGGCATTCAACACTCCAAGCAGCATTCATACCGGTTTCGGTTAGGGCTGTCTCAACCATTGTGTCAACCACCAGATACTAGACAACCACAACATAGAATGGATATTCGTCACACACTCCATTCACCCAGGTCCTACCCACAGGCGTACCCACAACATACGGTCGTTGAGAAGGCTCCAGCCAGTCTGGTCGGCACTTCCCCACACTACCATATATGGAACTTCCACCCAACAGCCTGTCAGGGGGAAGGGACAGAGGCATGGCTTCCCGGGACTTCGGGAAGATCAAGGTAACAGTGAAGGAAGGCAAAAGGCTATGGGGGCCATTTTGTCTCCATCCGGAACCTACCAATTCCAAATGACAGGGCCTGGGCATCCCAAAATGGAGGATGCTCGGGGCACCATGCATTTCAGCACGAAGCTGCCACCAGCCCGTACCCTGCTCTGTGGGTCACACACAAGTGCCCAAAACATACTCTAGGGGCACAGGGTTGCACCCCTACCCATGGGTGCCATAAGGGTATCCCATGGGTCTGTTCACCAAACCAAAAGAGAGAGAGCTGCACCGCCAGGAGTCCCACATGAACTCCTGCGCGGAAAACACGACAGAACACACGATAAAAAGCAGTAAAGGACAAGGATACGGAGGCCCTGTCCCTCCAATGCATTTCCAGCATCACAGTAAGTCTCTCGTAACTGGGACTAATGTCCGGCAGAGGGACTCCAAGGACCCCCCTTGTTTTTTTCATTTAGCACACAACACAATGGAATGCACCTAGCACAAATCATAACTTTGAACCTTATATTGTCACCTCAGTACAGCTCTCTATACAGACTCACATAAACCAGTCACTTATTTGAAATCAAGTTCTTACAATATAGTAAGTACATTGTATGTATTTATCTATTATTACCATTCATTACATAAACATGCTTTATAAGGAAAAAGCTATCTTTTTTCATTTGCACAGAAATGGCAAAAACACTTGAGTGTTTGGAGAACTTCCCAAAAGAAGAAATTAGTGATGATAACATCTCTAATGGTATACAATACATCTTCTAATATAAACAAATAATGTAATTTGTACAGACCTCACTGAAATAATAATACATTTGTTTCTTACAGTAATAGTTTTTATGAAGAAACCATGCCTTAAGTGAATCATAAACAATCCCAAGAATCACAAAATGAAGCTCTTTCCCCAACTGTGCAAAATGAAATCATGAACTTGTCTGCAAAATTGAATGAACTAAGTAACGACTTTAAGGAATTTTTACATTGTGTCAAAAATCATGTGATTAAAAATGTTCACTATCACTGTCCTTCTTGCACCTATCTCTCTTGTCCCCAGCAATCATTCCCATCAAATTCTCAAAATTGTAATGAAAAACGCTTTGATGAAACCTCACTTCCTTCCTCCCCTAATCCTTATGGTACAGAAATTCCCTTTTCTCCCATTTATATTTCCCATTCCGATACCCCATCACTTTCATAAATTAATGTATAGTTTATACCATAAATGTGTTGTATATTGTTTTGTGAAATTTCTTTTTCTTTTTTGTAAAAGCTCAATTGATAGTCCGCGGACTATGCGAATGTCCGGGGTGTCCGCACTCACAATGGAGGTGCCCATAGACATGCGCGGTTTCTCGACTGTAAATTTTTGCATGAGGCACTTTTAATTAGTCCCCAGACAGCAAGCCTGTTCTACGGACACTTAAGAACATGCACCCTGCGTCTCCCCCCCAATGTGCATCTACGGACAACCATCATGGCCGCGGACATCCACAGATGTCATCATGTGACTACACTAGTGTGTTTCAAGTCAAAATGTACCCTTACAGAGCTCCTAGACCCATTCATATTTGATCTGGCACCTTTTTACAACTTTTCTAGGTCTATTTATGACTTGGTAGTCCACGATCCACTGACAGATCCTCTGAAGGGAACAAACCAATTACATTTCCTCATTCTCAATCTGGCTATCCAGGAGAGAGCATCTGAAGTGATACCTGCTTTGCAGACCACCTTGATTTGCACCAATGGCTTCACTCATTGCCAGCCCTCCTTCCCAGGTGCCACCACCCCCACCATCACCATCTGGAGGGCCGGGAAAGAGGAACAGATGTGAGGATGCAAAGGAGGATGATGAGGAAGACGAAGATGAGGAAGAGCAAGTGCCTCTCTCCAGCCCTATAGTGAGTCCTGTGTGTGACGGTTTTACACCACCATTGGAGATATCCCGAAGTCTCAGGCAGCCAAGGTTCAATGCACTCAGTGTGGGATCATACTGAGTCATAGGAAAATGGCCGCTGAACTCCAACAGGACTACCTCCATGGGCCGCCACACCAGATCCAACCACTCCGGTGCTCTGAAAAAGGTAGTACCTTTTTCAGGGAGAAGCAGGCTGCAGGTCTCTGCATCATCTTTTTTAACCGCTCCTGTCACCACAAAGGAAACTCCTTTTGGGCAGACGATCCCATTGGCCGCATCACAGGTGAAACAGAATGCTGTTGACCCTTACCTTTTGAGGCTCATGTCCAATGTTTGTACTGCAAAGTACCGATCTGTAGGGGGGAGCAATGTTGTAGTGCTTTCGAGGTTGCGGTCAAGGAACATGAGAAACATTGCCCCATCTTAGATTTAAGTACTGACCAACATCTTCCTTCGTCCACCTGCCCCTCCGTCTCTGTAGTTGGAGCCCCTTCCTTTCCTCACCTTACCTTACCTTCCCTCTCCTGGAAATACATTTTGAAAGCCCAAAAAAATACAAATTCAAAAAAGCACAAAAAACTTTCCTTGAGGAGCCACCTTTCACAGTTACAAAATAGATCTGACAAAAACCTAACAGGACACTTTGAAACCTGCATATTCCATGGACAGCGAGGTAGTCGGCAGACACCTGGAAAATTCCAGGCGTGGAGTGGGGGAATGAAAATCATTTAAATTGTTTTTCGCGCAAAAATGAAGGCTCTCAAAAGAACCTTATTTTGGTCTTTTTGATTTTTGAATATTTTTTTATTTTTCACTTTTATTTAATGAACTTCTAACAAATACTTCAATCCATACTTAAAGTATTTGAAGAAACTGCTTCAATGAATTTTGAACATTTTCCAGAACATTCTGATTGGCCACATCATTAGATGCACTCCATATCTTCTTAACATGATGACAATATCAAATGTAACGTTTTCATTATGAAGCAATGTCATGACAACATCTCACAAAAAAGCACACACAGCTTCATTACGATTGTGCCTTGTTTTTTCCATTTGCTTACAAAATAAATTCAAACACATCCACATTTTTTTTTTTGTGTTTAATCAATAATATTTTTGCTCTTGTAAGTTCTGATGAAGATGAGTGCACTTAAGACACCGCTTTCAGTTTCATTTTTTTTTCCCTTAGTGGTCGAGTTCCCCACTGTCTTTTTCAGATTGGTCAATGTCCATTTGAAAATTTGAGTTTGAAGGGTTTGCGCGCTTCACGGCAATGTCTAAAAGTTTGGCTGCTGCCCTCGACCATCGTGCCGAGTCTACAGAAATAAGCCGATACCAACCCAACTCCTCGTTTAATACCGAGGGATAGGATAATAGCGGTGTCAAGTACGCCTCTCTTTCGGTGGACATTGCTGGGCAAGATGTCAGAAGATGCCTCACCGTTTCGAGCTGATCAGGAATCTCGCATAGGCGACATGAAGCTGTTGTAGATTTAGATCTGATGGCCAAATTTTCTCTTGTGAGTAAAGTGTTAAGCCAAGCTCTCATGAAAGTTCTTCTCAGAGCTCTGTCCGGAAATTTTTCGCAATATTTAAGTGGGGTATTTAGTTTGTTAAGCCCCGGCGGGAGATCTTTCAATAGTTTGTACGAGAGGATTTTTTCATTTGTCAAAATCCAATCTAGCTGCAGTGATTTTGTTTTCACTCTGACAGGGTTTGAGATTAGCAGCTCTTCAGTGCAGGCTAATTCTTCCAGTTTGTCTTTCTGTTTCTTAACCCAGTCTGTTAGGGGTTTGCAACCCCCTTTTTGGATTTCTTCTGCAACCACCCGAGCAATGGGAAGGCCATTGGGCATAAGAATTTTTCTATACAGTAGCATCGCCCCTTGCTCCACTGTAGAGAGGAGAGACGTAAGACCAAGGTCTCTTCGAATCACCACCATTGGGGCTGACTTAGGAAGGCCCAGCACCGCCTTCCATACAAAGCCTTCCAATTTAAGCCACAGTTCATCCGGAAGGGTTAAATTTGCACACATTCCATAAGCCAGAGCGGGAACAATCTTAGCCTTATAGAAGCGAAGAGCTGGTGTCCACGAGAATGTTCCAAATTTTTTGTCTACAGATTTTAGTTGGGTTGTCAGGTTTCTTGCTTTGTCCCACAGGGCTTTCGTGGTGGTGTTTTTCATTTAGGGAATTATCAATCCACACCCCGAGATATTTGTATTCTGTCACCACTTCCAATTTGTTGTTTTCCAGGAACCAGGCCGAAGGGGTTTTATAGTCAGATAATGATTTGGTGAAAAGTAAGAGTTTGGTTTTCTGGGTGTTAATTTCAAGATTGTTCTCTTTCATATAAACAGACAGATTTGATAATTTTCGTTGGAGCCCTATTTTTGTCTGGTCCATCAGGATCAGATCATCAGCATACCATAACCTGGAAACTTTAGATAGTCCCACTCTTGCCGGGAATGAACAGATTTTTTCCTCGGTATATTGAAAGTCGCCTATAAAGGCGATAAACAGAGCTGGTGCCAAGGGGCAGCCTTGTTTTACCCCCAGCTTTGTAGGGATTTTTTCTGACAGGAGGCCTTGCTGGCTCAGACGGACACGCACAGACGTGTGCATGTGCAAGGCCATGATTGGATCCAGCAACGGGGTCGGGCATTCCCAGGTTCTCAGTTTTTCCCATAGTTTTTCACGATCAACCATATCGAAAGACTTCGATAGGTCGACCAGTGCCAAATGGATTTTTGGGGAGCCTGACTTTACCCTTGACTTGATGTTTAAAATTAAGATGTTCATTGCCGTCCCGGCGCCCTTCAAGAAACCTGTCTGGAAAATATCAGCTGCAGGGGAGGTTCTTACCCACTTCTGAAAATGTGAAAGCAGCATAGTTGCAAACATTTTTCCCATGATATCCAGCAGAGCAATTGGTCTATAATTAGACTGGTTTTCTCTGGGCCCCTTTTTGAAAATTGGGACCAGTATGGCATTGGTCCAAGACGTCGGAATCTGTCTAGCTGTATGGCAGTGTTTGAAAATGTCTCCTATGGCAGCAGCCCATTCTTCTGGATGTTTTTTGATGTCAATATTGGTTAACCCATCAGGGCCCGGGTCTCTTGAGATTTTTAGTTGTGTTATTATTCTACGGATCTCGTCCACATCTGTAAGCGAGACCCAGTGGCTGTTGAAATGCTGTATATTTTTGTCTGCAGAAGACTGAGGTCTATGAAAAAGTGTACTGAAAAATGATACCCAGTTTTGTTCTGAGACCGCGTTTGCTATCGGAGGTGCCCTTACCCCACTGGTAGTTTTTAGTAGGCTCCAAAAGTCTCCTGTGTTTTTTGAGACAATAGATCTCTGCATGGCTTCAGCGTCATTCTGATAGAGGATCACCGCGTGATATTTTATCCATGATTTATAATGGGCAGCTTCGTTTTGGTGATCCGACCATGCCTCAGATGTTTGGTGCCTAGTAGCAAAGTTTTTTAGATTTCTTAGTTTCCTTCTCTTTATCACCACCAACCAATCGTAGGTGTGGTTGTGTACGGGTTTCTTACCCTTTGTTCCTGAGAAGGGCACCCTGTGCGGTAGCAGTAGAGGAGTATAGTCTGGTCTTTTGACGACAGAACTGTTTGTTGTAGACTCCAGGTCCGTAGTCAGCCTGTCCTTTATGGCTCTGATGTTCTCGGCCGTAAGGCACAGCCGTGACTGATGTTTATTTGATTCCACATCAAAAGGATATGATGACCTTTCAGGTAACTGAACTCCCCATGATAGTTATAACAAATTGTGATCGCTTTCCCGCGTTTTCACAACTTTGAAAGACGAAATCCATGGGATCAGCGTTCAGTTACGAAAATGTAGTCCAAAGTAGCAAAATAAACATTTCTTTCCCAAGTTGGAATCTGAGGGCCAGAGTCGCTTATTGTTGCTGCATTAAAGAAATTCCTTGATTTCATCAAGTTTGACCATTCACACCCTCTTTAGTCAGCCATGGAGTCGGTTTCTACTGATTTTTCAGAAGTTGTATGTATTTTGAATTTAGCATTTAGATCACCACAGATTATAATGTTGTCAGTATCAAACTCTAGATTGATTGTATCGATTACTTCAGCCACGTCGTTGCAGAATTTCTTAGATGACGTTCTCTCCGGGTTCCAATATAGATTTATAATCGCTAGGTCTGAAGTTATCCATGAGTCCTGCGAAGCATCGTATCGCTTCCATGAAGTAAGGGTGCCGAGGAGACCATATGCTTCAGTGATTTTGTTTTTAGGCGTGATCCCAGATCCTATACGGATAGCCGTTAGGAGGCCCCACGATGGTCTTCCCATTAGGGATCTGGAAGCTGGAGAAAATTCTATTGCGAATCCATCCAATGACGGTGGATGAACTAACCAAGTTTCCTGTAAACACAGGATATCGAAGCACCCCAAATTTATGTCACTTGGGTGTGTCAGATGGTTAAAGCCTGTGGTGTTCCACGATGCCAAGACCAGATCTTTTTTTTGCCAAATTGGGGGTACGTTTCAGTTCATACCTCAGAAGTTTTTGGATGCTAAGGATTCGCTGCTATTTCTTGTGTGACCGTCCAAACGTATCAGCCAACCAGTTGTTCCATGGTTCTTTTGAGACTTTCGCTTTCTGCCGGGGAGTTTGGTTTTTTAAGGATTCCTCCCATTTATTCATGGATTGGGTTCTGACTGAAGGACTCTGCGACGTTTTGTAATAGGTTCGCTTCTGAAGAGTCCAACCGTTTCTTCTCCTTTGCAGTGAGGGTTCAGTCAATTCGTCATCACTACTCCCGACGGAGTGTTCTTGGTCATTTGTCGGGGGCCGATGTCTGGTGTCCCTGCTCCTTGAAGGGTCTTTCCAGCGCCTTTGGTTATACAGTGCTTCTGTTCTTGAGATGTAATGCGCCCTGACGGGCGAAGTTCTCCTCTTTGCATTGTTTTCAGGCTGATTTCATGGAGGTTTGGTTACTGAGAACAGATTAATTTTTGAAGATCTTTTAAGACATCGGATGTAATTTCTGCAAGCACTTCATTTCTTATATGAATAAAGACTCAACTAACTTGACATCATTTGTCGTTAGATGTTGTAGCTGTTTTGTTTTTGCTAAGATTTTAAGCACCATTTTTCTGTTCAGGACCAAAGAAACCATCTTTAGATGACACTTGTTCGAGTTTAAAGATTGAAGTTCCAACAAGCTTTTCGTCAAATTTCTTAGGTCCATTTAGAAGCCGAGTATTTTCAGCCTGCTTCGCCGACCTCTGAGCGTTCATACAGTGATCCTTTAATTTTTCAGGGATCACGGGCTTGCTTTTTCTATCCTCTCCAGGACTCCTACGATTTCTTTTGACTTCTATTTGCTCCTCGCCGACTGCCGTTTGCCGATACCTCAAGTTGTTCGTTTCTTTGCCATTTCCAGCTGCGTTGTCAATTGGTTGGGTGGTTTTGCTTGTAGCTTGTTGGATAGGTCTTCCTTCTTGTTGTGGCGATATGACTATGACATGAAAATCTTCTAAGTTATCATAGTGTTGGGTTTCATTAAGTCACTATTTTTCTGGAATTCTTCGTCTTTGGTGATGTGGGCAGGGGCTGACAGACTGAATTAGGTGTTGGAGTAATTTGGGAGCGTTCTGTCACCCTGCCTTTAGCCTCTTCTGGTTTCTTTCCTTTTATTCCAGCACCAAGGACCAGTACAGGGTGTGGTGCCTTAGCATCACATTTTTTTGCTCCCGGTGTCAGGGTTGATTAGGTTGTTGAATTTCAGTTCTAGTTGATTTAGTTTTATGGGACTTCTGCGCTGCTAGCTCTTTCGGAGTCCTAAGCTCGCTTGTTGCAGAGAAGTTCCGCAGAGGTTTTGTACAGAAGATGGGTGCCAGGTCTGTAGAGGGAAACCCCTCACAAGTCTGGGACCCAGTGGAGATTAAAGGTGCAGAAACTTGTACTGCTGGGTCCCTTTTCAAAAGCTGGGCTCCCAATTTGGCGATTTAAGCCTCCATGATAGTCTGAGATAATGTAGTTTTTGAATCCAGCGCTGTGATAAAGCCCTCAATGAAGGTCAGTTTAGTCAGCATTTTAGATGAAGTAGAGGTGTTATCTTTCAGTCCTTCATTGATGAACTCATTAAGTTTGGCAAAGGGGGTTAGGGCTATTGTAAATGATGACATTATGTGTAGGAGATCTATTTTTTTGCTTGGCGAGTCCTTATGAGCCGATGTTTAAACTTCACTGAGTCTTCGACTGGCGATCGGTGTGTGAAGACCCTTGTCGCCATTGTGAAAGAGGACTCGATCCGTGCTAGCTCTGTCTGCGAACAGTGATGAATTTTGAACACTGCTGATTTCCTCGATTGATCGCCCTTTAGGGTGACATGAAGATTCTTGTATGTGGGCTTTTGTCCATGCATGACGGTCTTCTGTTGATCCTGCCGCAGGTTTACTGAGATTTCGATCTCCTAATGTCGAGTTTGATAGAAGAGGACGACCGGCCACCTGAATTTGGGGAGGCACTGGTGTCTTCGGTGTTTCGCTCTTTGAGGGGCTCTCACTTAATTCTTTGAGGGCTTACAGACAGCGACGAGTCCGGTGGCATCTCAACACGAGGGTTCCGAACAGGTATGCTAAAAAGTTTTACAGCAGTTGATTCCTTAAAGGCTGATTCCTTTGCATTTTGGTCCTGCCTTGGGAGATTTTGGTCAGTCTTTCGGGCTTTACTTACAGGCAGGGGATCTTGGACCGCCTCCAAGATCTCAGCCTCAGAAAGCTCTGAATCATGATCAGGTTTTCTTTTGTGTTGATTAAGAAAATATTCTTTAAAGGAGGACGAAATCAAGGAAGTTGGAATGCTCTTTGCACTCCCTTGGCTTTTGGTACCCATTTTTCTTTGTTTTTTCATGTATAGTTTGTTTGGTGTTGGCTTTGTTTTTGTCATACCTTTTGTATTTGACTCTGTTGTGGCCAGATCTGGAAACTCTTTACCCTGATCCTTTGTAAACATCGTTTCCATAATTTGGTTTGTGACCTTTGGGGGGGGGGTGATGATACCCAGTTCCTCTGTGGTCTTAGTCGAAGGGTGCACAGAGATTGGAGTTGAGTCCTGAAGCCTTTTTTTTTTTGGTCAGAGGAGTTTCAAATGCTTCCTCGAACGCTTCCTCGTCCGAGCTCCTCGGGATGTGAGTTATAGATAAGTCCTCTTGGTCCGAAGTTAAATAGTCGCTCGGGGCGATTCTGATGGGACAATTAACTAAGGCAGAGAGTTCTTGAGTTCCCCTAGACGGGTTAAAGTTTCTACGGATCAATACAGTCTTTTTGACATTTGCTTCGGAGTACACCTGAGCGTGACTGACTGCGATTTTTTTGACTTTGTCTCCCCCCCATTGTCCACGATTGAAGGGTTTTGGGATTCGTTTGACAAAGCATCTTCCGATGCTAAGGAGACGTGATCCGGCCCCCACTGTTCAGGCTCCAGCCGAGACCGTCCTCCGACAGACACCGGCAAGGAACCACTCGTCGAATCGGTAGAGCAGGTGGAGGCCTGGAAAACTGTTTCTTCGATGGTTAACGCTGTTTCGTTGTTTACCCCTTTCGATGCTTCTTCAAAGACTTCTCCATCGTTGGCAGACCTTCTGTGTTCCGCAGGTAAAGCCACTTCGCCACCCAATTTTAGGCCTATGGCAACGCCTTTGTCTGTTTGGGTGGGAGGTGGTGGAGTTGATTGTCGGCTATTTATTAACAGGTTTTTTTGGAGGTGATTTTTGAGCCAAAGAGTTCTTTAGAGTGTCTACCACCTGCGTAACCACCAGCATAACCAAAGGCAGACTCCCGTCCAAGTCGTCAGCAGAAAGGTTAAAAAATGCAGATGGCGTGTCATTTTCCCCCCCAAGTTCGTTTTGCAGGGTGTCACTTCGGAGCCAGCATTTTTCGGGGGCTGCTTCGGACGGAATAGGCGGGGCCATTCTGGCAGAGGCTCACACCAGTCTTGTACACGTGGTACAGAAGCAGCCAGAGGTTCGCAATGTAGAGGGGGCAGCAAGGCGCAAGTTCTAATATAGATCAGAGTTGGAGGATAGCAAGTAGACAGAAGGGAATGATGCGCCGTGAAATGAACTGCATTTATACTAGACATGTTGTTTGCCTATGTATACAAACAATAGATAGGATGGACTTGAGCAGGACTGGTTCATGTCGCAGGGGTAAGGCCGGGTAGGTCCCGCTTTCCTCGGCTCCCGACTCCGGACACCAGACACATACCAGACACACTGCTCGCAATGGCGATCACAAACACATACACAGAGCCTATGGCATAGGCGTAGGCAAGGTTAGACGTTATGGCGGGCAGGAGGTTGTGATAACTCCTATCAGCCTCGTCACGTACCGCACCGCACCCCTCGCCTCTCCTCTTAAATTGTCGGGTGTCCTATACCCACCCGACTTCAGGGGCCAAAGTACTTCCCCTCTCTGCACCAGTCCGGTCGATAGACCGATGCCGTCTCTGCTCGGGATCACCCTAACGCCGAGACTCTCTCCGTCGCTTCCGGCAGCACAGCTCGGCTCGGCGGATTGTAGGAAAGGACCAAGATCTGCTAGGTCTGCGTAGCGTTACTGTCAAGCCGCACCAGCAAGATTCTCCAGTAGGCTTCGCACGATTCACGCTGGCAGCTTCCGACAGTCACATTGGTCTCTGAGTAAACCACGAATACATAGGGCCTCATTACGACCCAGGCGGTAAGTTACCGCCTGGGCCGTGACTTTACCACCATGGCGTAAACTACGTTTACGCCATGGTGGTTGGTGGACTTACCGCCCCATTCCGACCTTGGCGGGGCGGTAAGTCCCCAATCCCCATTTACCTTCCCCATTCCCATTTTTGCCCCATAGGGCATAATGGGAGTGGGGAAGGCGTTAATTACGCCACCGTAAATTACGGTGGCGTAATTAACTCCATGGTCCCTTAGCGCCATGGATTTTAACACCTGCTAAAAGCAGGTGTTAAAAGCACCATGGCGCTAGGGGACCTCGTAATTGGCGGTAAGGGGTCGGCGCAGCTAACGCTGGCGTAAACCCCTTACCGCCAGGGTCGTAATGAGGCCCATAATGTTCGAATTTGGAACATGTTTCATCAAATTTCCAAATGTATACTTCATTGCAAACTGCAATGAAATTCCATGTAACGCCCCCCAAACTGTTCCCTCCACAATGAACAACAAATATGTCCACATTTATTAAGTGAACCATATTCTTACATCCTCGCACTTCATACTGTGACACATCAAATTAATGGAATACAAGATTTTCATCCAATCTGCAGTGCTCAGAATAGACCCTCAGCCAATGGATCCAAGAGTCCCCCAAAATCCATACTCTCTGCCACCTCAAAGACATAGCCATGTTTGGTGCTATCGCCAAACAAAATTCCTGCTACTCTCTCTTACTGTAAACCAGACCAAGAAAACCTGATTGGCTGATCCTCGATGTCCGTGGACATCCACCACTGTCCATGGTCCCCACAGACCCTTTCCATGCCAGGCATCCTTAAAAGACCCAGATGGCATGTGTGGTGTCTGCAGACTACTGCAATGTCTGCGGACAGAATGTCAAATCAAAGAGTGTGGAGGGAGTTTTAACTCAATATTAGTTGATTATTCTTGAGTGTTGGCTCTGAAAAGAACCTTTGATTTTTTTTGTTTTGTTGGGGGGGGGTTTGTGTTATGCTAACCTGGTATCCACAAGGACGCCACTCAGCCCTGGTTGGATGATATGCACCTCGGACCCTCTCCCTAATCCCTGGGTAGTGCCTCTGATGGAAGTTGAGCCTGAAATACAGGAGTACTGGATTCAAGACTTAAATGTCTATGGTAGTGTGTCTTTCCACCTTCCTTGGGTTCAAAACCTTCCCTTGGCCCCCTCCTCACCTTAATTCTTTAGAAGGTGTTCTCTCCATCCTGCTCTTCATGGTAGGGGTGCGTAGTCTCGTGTGGGCGTGAGCGACCAAGTTGCTTCACTGGTGTGAGCCCTTTTTAGTTTCTTTAAGGTAGGTCTTGCTGCTTTACTGTTGTTGTAGTCTACTCTTATTTCCTTTCTTCCTCTTATTGTTATTAATGTGTTATTCCTTCTCTTTAGGTGTGCAAAGAGATTTTGGCATTTTCGTACTGGTTGGAGCTGAGCACGAGCTGGCAAATGAAGGTGCGGTGTGTGCGATGCTGCCCGGTAAGTAATGCGCAATGCACTGTGCTGTTTTGCCTTGTATGTGCTAACCTTGTCTTTCCCCTTCCTTCGTATCGTTGGCCACAATGCTCTTCGCAGGTTGCAGTGATGTTCCGGAATGATGCTGACCAAGAGGTGACTAACCAGGTATGAATCTTGTGGTTTTAGTTGTTCGTGTGGAATCGTGAGTATGCACTCACTAATGCTGCTGTTCTCTCTCCTTTTCAGGTTGCTGCATTCCAGGAATCATGCAGCGCCCAGAAGATGGAGTTCTCTGGATCGACTGTCTCTGGGTAAGCAGAATCAGGAGCTGACGATGGGCTGAAGACAGGATGCTACTCACAGATACGATTCCAATAACAATGTTCTTTTTCTCTCTGCAGGCACGCGGTTCCAAGAATAGCTGGCATCAAAGAATACTGGAGGCCCAACTGGACATGGTGAGCGTTACGCTGCAAACATAGTCTTTAAGGAAAGTAGTCCAGGTAAAGTAGTCCCATGCCAACCACACCCTAAACACTATACCGCATAGCGCAGTTCTTGGTAACTGAGTTATGTGAGTGCCTCCATGTTGACTGAAGCCACCCAAGAAAGTAGTTCCAAGTAAAATAGTCCCAACCTAAAGATGTTCTCCATAGTGATTATGAGCCTGGTGCCAAAGGCGCCAGGACTGACTCCAAGAGTCTGGGGTGAGATTTTAGGGCATTGAAGGCCATAATGGAACCCGGAAACCTGGTCCTACTTTGCAGGCTGCCTTGCCAGTGGGGGTCAGGGGTAGGGATCATGACAGCACTCCCCACCAAGGCCCCTCTCACGCTAGTTCTTCTGCCTGGTCCTGGTTTGCTTGGATAATTCTGATGGAATTTTTTAATCAGACGTGGTGCATGGATGTTTTCGCTAGGTTCCCAGGATCTGTCTTGAGGGCCGTATCCTTTCCAATCGACTAGATAATATAACTTGGACTTGGTGTATTTGGAGTCCAGGATATCCTTCACTACAAACTCGGGTTCTCCGTCGACCAATACTGGTTTTGGTGGTGTTGGTACCCGAGTACCTTGTTGTACTGGTTTCAGGAGTGATACGTGGAACACAGGGTGAATTTGCATGTTGGATGGTAATGCTAATTTGACGACTACTGGATTGATTATGGATTCGACAGAGTAAGGTCCCAAATACCGAGGACGAAAGGTCTGGTTTCCTTTTATGGGTACATATTTTGCTGCTAATCAAACCTTGTCTCCAACTTTATAGTCGGGGGCCTTCCTACGATGTCAGTCAGTTCATTTCTTTTTTCTGGGCTTGGTTTGGAGCAAGTGATCAGCTGCCTTTTTGAAGGCCTGGGAAATGGTTGTATGTAGGTTTTTAAGCAATGGCAATTCCAAAGTGGTTGGAAGATCCAATTCAGACGTACGTGGGTGTCTACCATATAGGATGTATAAAGGGGTTTGTCCAGTGCTGGAGTGTAACAAATTATTATAAGCATATTCTGTTATCCATAACAAGTCCTTCCAATTTCCTTCCACTTGATGCAGCATTCAACGCAAGTATTGTTCGAGTGTTTGACTGGTTCTTTCTGTTTGGCCATCTGTTTGAGGATGGTGACTGGTGGATAGACGGATGTTGATTTGGGCCATCGAACAGCACCTTTTCCAGAAGTTGGACACAAACTGACTACTCCGATCAGAGACCAGAACTGATGGAAACCATGTAACCGTACAATTCTTTCCAGGAAAACTTTTGCTAAACTGGATGCATTTGGAAGACCCTTAAAAGGAATAAAGTGTGCCATTTTTGAGAATAGGTCTACGACCACTAAAATAGTATTGAATCCCTGACTGGGGGGTAAGTCTGCAATGAAATCGAGGGAAAGTGTGCCACGGTGCGGGAGGGATTTACAATGGTTGAAGAAGACCAGCTGGCTTCTGCTTTTGAGATTTGTTTTGTGCGCACACGCTGCATGACTGGATAAATTGGATAATGTCTTTACGCCAAATGGGCCACCAATAGTTTCGTTTTACCTTGGCTAGGGTCTCGGCAATTCCAGGGTGCCCTTCAATCAGGGAATCGTGATAACCCAAAATGATTTGCTGTTGTAGTTCTTTTTTTGGCAAGTATAAACGGTTCCTAAAATATGGCAGTTGATCTTTAATTGTGTACTGTTCTCTTTGAGCACACCATTCTAGTGAAGCGTTAGGATCCATTAAATGTTGAATCTTGTCTTGGAGTTCAGTTTGTGTCAAAATTGTTGTAAAACCTAAGAGTTTGTCCTCTGGAATGATGGCTACTGTCTCTGGAGTTGTATATACCTTTTCATCAATACCCATGCAGGAAAAAGGCGTCAGCCTTTCCATTTCAGACTCCAGGTCGATATGTGATTACATAATCATATTCGGCAAAGAAAAGGGCCCACCACAGTTGAGTTGAAGATTGAGCCTTCTCCGTTTTTAGGTATTGCAGGTTTCGATGATCTGTTATTACCGTGATAGTATGTCTGGCTTCAAGGAGATAATGTCGCCATGCCTTAAAAGCTGATTTAATAACCAAAAGTTCTTTGTCTGTGATAGCATAGTTGAGCTATGGAGGCGAACATTTTCACGACCAGAAGGCCACGGGTTGTAGCTGGCCAGTTTCATGGTCCCTTTGTGAGAGAACAGCTCCCATAACCATACTAGAGGCATCTGTTTCTATGATGTAAGGGAGGTCTAGGCGAGGGTGTCGTAAAACTGGAGCGGAAGTGAATTTCTTCTTAAGTTCTTGGAAAAACTGTTCTGCTTCTTCGGTCCAATTGAACTTCTTATTGTTTTTCGTAATAATGATGTAATCGGATGTACAATTTGAGAGAAGTCTGGATGAATCGGTAGTAAAAGTTTGCAAAACCCAGCATTAAGTGAAGTTGGTGACGGCCAGTTTAGAATGGCATCTACCTTGTGCATGTCCATTCTGATGCCTTTCGGAGAGAGAATGAAACCAAGGAATTTAACTTCTGTTACATGGAAAGAGCATTTTTTGAGTATAGCATACAGTTGATGTTGGCGGAGCTTGGTAAGAACAGAACGGACGTGCTTGACATGGTCCTGTTTTGAGGCAGAATATACTAAGATGTCATCAATGTAAACTAAGGCACAAACATGGATTAAATCCCGCAAGACATCATCCGTGAAATACTGGAATGCAGCGGGAGGGTAAAGTTTTGCTCAAACCAGGTGATATGTCCCTCTAAGGTCTAGTTTGGTATAAATTTGGGCATCCTTGACTTGGTCTAATAATTCGGTAATGAGTGGCAAGGGATAACGATTCTTTACAGTGATCTGGTTTAGTGCGCGATAGTCGATGGAAACAGTGACGTCTTTATGGGAGGGCAAAAGGGGCACTTGCCCCGGGCCCCCACCTTGAAGGGGGCCCCCATAAGGGTGTCTAATCTAAAGATGTTAGTGACCATTGTTTACAAAACTTAAATGGCACACATCAAGATATTTTATGGCGTGTTTCTGAGTCTCTGAACCTATTGCCCGTCTGTTGCAACAAATACTTTCTGCTCTGATCAATTCATCCTATAATGCTTTCTATGTTCACTGTCCCACACATAGTTTGTGTGTTCACTACAACTCCTGTAGCAATCTCACTTTTCTATGGGATTAATATTGATCATGTGCATTAGCTAAAGTTGAAATGCATACTGTTAAATGTGAGTGTTGCGTCGGTTCAGAAGACAGCTCAGTTTGTTAAGCACTAATTGCAGAGATTTATGTTCATATGCAAGATTATAATACTAAATTCCAGCAAGGCCAACTCAGCCTTTCCTATGTTTGAAGTTGATAAATCTGCAGGTATGTGTACTTTGTTTTGTAGTGCAGCAGGTGCTATGTTCAGCAGTGTACCTGTAACTGTGGTCTAAAAATTGGTTTCTGCAAATGGAGGCTTGTAAAACCTAGGCAGGTACCACAAATAAAGACTATGGGCCTCATTACAAGTCCGGCGCCAAGTGTGCCGGTAAAACCGGCAGGTTGCTGCTGGACTTACAAACTTCTCTGGTGCCTGACTTCACGGAAACACTGGGGCATTACAGCCCGGGCGGTCCGTGAAGTCAGGCGCCGGAAAATGTATATCCTCATTCCCATTTGAGTGTACAACAGTGCTGGTGCTTCCATGAAAGTCTGCGGGCAGGTGTTGTTCTGCCCGCCAGGTCTGACCATGGCGGGAGGGACAGCACCTGCCCACAGACTCGTAAGATTACCGGCACTGTTGTTATAATGAGGCCCAATAAAGTGTTAGTCAGAAGTGATTAGGTATGCATATTCAAGACTGTGGAACCAAAGCGTTCATGCTTCTATCTTGGCTTCCCCAGCAGACGATACAGTGATCCTGGATGAATCAACTTATTTCACTGACATTACTGTACTGTCTTTCTTGAAAAGGTTGCCTTTTCACATGTTGGGGGTATTGTTTAGCCCATTCATTACCTGATCTTACTTTTTATGTAGGTCCTTTCAGCAGAAAAGGTCCTAGGCAGAAGAGAGCGGATCAGATATGGCAAGCTTCTGGTAAGCATATTTTAAGGTCTGCTCATTTGGCACAAAAAAAATCAATTTTTTTTTGTACAACCGAAAGGTTTTTGTGTATGTTTATAAATATACATTTCGCAAGCCTGTACTTTGCGCCAATTTAAAGCATTAAAATACAAAAGAGAAACCCAGATGTAATCTTTTAGGATCACCTCAAATAGTATGTTGGCACCTCCCTTGATTATCCAGACAATGAAGCTAGAATCATTCCCATTTTGCATAATGAGCTTCTATAACATTTTGCTTTAAAAAAATTGTCATTTTAGGTGATGTGGTTGATCTACTTTCTAAGTCAAATCTCTAAAATGGGATTATTTTAGTTCATGGTACGTACTAGAAAAGCAAGTGGTAAAGTGCAGAAATTGCAGAGTGGGTGCAAATCCCAGCTTCACTTTTTAACAACTGTGTAATCCTGGGCATCTCGTTTAATCTTGCACTGCCTAATGTGTCACAATTGTAAGTCCCTAAACCATTCACAATTGTCACCGTCTGAGTGATTTTGTTCTCATGGTATGAGATTCAACAGTGCATCCAGCAACTTTCCCAGCATGGCACTGAATGTGGACTGGGCCATGCCATGCATCATGGCAACGTTATGTTGGTAGCTGCCAGTCCCGAGGAATTGTAGCACTGACACAAGCTTCACAAGTGGGGGTACTGCTGTGCTGATGGCTATACGGCTGCCAATGTCAGCCTGGATTGTGTCCAGCAACTGGGTGATGGTTGCCCTATCCAGCCGATATTCGGTCACCAACTGGCCATCAGTCAGGGCCCAGGGTGTTGGCCTGACCCTGGGGATGGCTGGCCGCCTTGTGGTGCTGCTCTCCTCCTCCTTCTCCTCATCCCCACCACCCCCTGCGCTCCCAGGGCCCTGGCCTGGTTGGCTGGCCTCTGTAGCTCCAGGCACAGCAGGTAGAAGTCCACATCAAGGCTCCCGGCTCCAAATGGCAGCATGGTGTTTGGAAGTGTGTGTTGTGCTTGGGTGGGTCCTTTGTAGGCCTCTGATTTGCATTGGTTTCACCTGGGCCTTTATTGCTATCTCCTCCCTGCTCCTGCTGGTGGAATGGTGTTGGGGAGGGTGTGTTGTGCATGGGTGGGTCCTTTGTAGGCCTCTGAATTGTATTGGTTTCACCTGGGACCTTATTGCTGTGGCCTGTGTTCTTTTACTCCAGCATTTTGCTGGGGGTATTTTCGGCAGATTGTCCGCTGCTTTTCTGGCGCTAATTGCGTCTACGCAAGACTCGTGATTGCTATGTTTTAGCGCAAATGGTTACTGGCGCTTTTACAGCCGACGCTTGTACAGCCGGCTGTTCTTGCGCCGGCTTTAATGGTGCCGGCAGTATTTGGACTTGTGATCCGACGGACCCTTAATATCGGCGCTGATAGCGTTACCGCCGATTTTAAGGGTTACCGCCCAACTCGTGATGAGGCCCCAAGTATGTCTCTGTTGTTGTCACAGAACTTTTTTATAAAAAATAGCACAAACACAGTAGATGTGGCCTACAAAATAGAGGACAATGAAAAATCTTAAAGGATAGTTCCGGGACTTTTTTTTTTATTGTCCCTACGGGTCGGCCATGTGTTTGTAAGCATAAATCGGTAGATCGTAGGAAACTTTCCTATGGACCTTACCCGACTTTTCGCCCATTATCGCACTCGAAATCAGCCTCCATTTTGTGATAATCCTATCATTCCGCCGCATCGACCTGGCTCACCTGCCTTTGCGGCACTAAATCAAATCCCCCGCCCCTGAAACAGACTTTATCAAAACATTCATATTCCCCGCCTCTATCCGTGACGTGACTGTGCTGCGTAGGCAAACGCGCCCAGGCGTCTTCTACGCGACTCCACACAGACCCCGGAAATCAACACAGATCAGCTCACAATACAGCGCACCACAATTCGGAATATGAAACTGTACTTTGAAATCAAACCGCAAGATTGTAAATGTGGTAAAGTACATTTATTTGACATCAAATGTTTAGAGAATATTCAGCGATTTGCATTTTTATTTGCTCATGTTCCAAAAAGTTCGTATTGAGGAACGCGATGGTCCTTTGCTGTACACAGGGTCTTAGAGCATCTCACAATACAGCACCACAATTCGGAATGTGAAACCGTGGTTTAAAAGCAAACGGCAAGATTGTACATTTGGCAAAGTACGTTTATTGGACATCAAATGTTTAGAGAATATTCAGCGATTTGCATTTTTATTTGCTCATGTTCCAAAAAGTTCGTATTGAGGAACGCGATGGTCCTTTGCTGTACACAGGGTCTTAGAGCATCTCACAATACAGCACCACAATTCGGAATGTGAAACCGTGGTTTAAAAGCAAACGGCAAGATTGTACATTTGGCAAAGTACGTTTATTGGACATCAAATGTTTAGAGAATATTCAGCGATTTGCATTTTTCTTTGCTCTCGATCCAAATTAGTTCGTCTTGAGGGAAGCGATGTTCGTGTGCAGTACACAGGGTGTTGGTTTACGATAAAAATAAGCTCTTCTGTCGCACTGATAATCGCATGGCTGTTCCAACAACGAGGCACTAGGCCACCACAACGGTAGGTATGTTGCATCTAACCGTTAGTACCGCGTAAGGGCATACTTGTACTTGGCGATCGTCCCATAAAATGGTCAGGGTGGTAACGTTGTTCACGCAGAGAAGCAACTGGCGGCTGTAGAAGCCGTCCGCCGGTGTCTGGTACTCGTGACACAGACAGTAGTGAATGATGTACCTAAAAACATAAAAAATGAAATTAGTCTCACCATCAGATCCTTATTAAAATTATTCATTTCATAGCGAGGACAGCGCTACTGGGTGTACACAAGTGTTTAAAGGCGTGGCGAGGCATGGAGGGGGGGGGAGTGGAGTACAAGGTAAGTAGCATAAAATAATAAATAAATAGGGCCAGCTGGTGGCAAGTGCAAGGTAAGTGCAGAACAAGTGCTGGGAAGGGGGGGCTGTAGGATACTGAGACAGTCCCCCAGTGCAGGGGTTGACAGGGAGGCAGTGCAGGTGGAGAGTGGAAGGGCCCAGGACCGAGGTCGCAGACAGTGGACCAGTTGTAGCAGGGGAGAGGGAGAGAGAAAGCAGAAGCAAAGAGGAAGGTTTTGAGGTGCTTCAGTAAAAGAAGATGGTTCTCCTCCAGATAGTGCGCGGTAGAAAACACTATGCCACATAGAACGAACAAGTACAACTGAACCCGTCTTTAAAGCCACTGTATAGTAATGAAATTGCGGTATAAACTCATCAAAAGTTACTTACATTATATTTGCATTTTCCATTGTGTCTCTGTGTAGGGCAGACCCGAAACACCACTCCTTCTTTGCCGACGTTACTTCTTCTAATGAACGTGGCTCATCGTTTCGTTTCTGAAATTTTATTCATTATCTTTTCTTAGTCTTTCAGGATGGTCCCGGCCTGTCAAGGTCAAATCACAATAGAACCTTATATTGGGTCGTGGGCCTTTCCGCCACCCGAGCAAAACATCAAAGCAGCTGACCTTCACTTTGAGCGAGCACACATTTCTAGTTAGCTCCAGTTAGTGTAAGGGCATCTTGTCTGCGTGCCTTTTTTTTTATTGTCCCTATGGGTCGGCCATGTGTTTGTAATACGGAAACATTCTATAATTTTTGTAAAAATGATTTATATTACTGTTTGGTTTAATTGCAATGGGCCTGCAACATGAGGAGACTCGAGAGAACAGACAATCGAATTACAATCATTTAAACCGTGATGTGTATTTCTCAATGAGCTCTGCTTTAGGTGGACATGGAACAGAGGCAATGTTGGGTGGCAATGCAGTTGTCCCCTGCATAGGTTCGTTCACCACTCCATGTATGTGCCTATCGAGGACATCTACGATAAGTCTCTCAATAAACTCATATTGCATATCCTCAAACACTGGTTTGATCACCCATTGTTTACTTCTTTTAGTGAAGGCCTTATTGTAGCGAAGCGTCCCTAAAGTTCCGGTCGTCCTACTTTGTTGACGGCCAACATTATGGTTATGTGCCAAGACCGCTAGAAGAGTCCGATTTATCATGCCTTCCATGCCAAAATGCAATCTTTTGGGCCTGTACTTTAGGCACATATTGTGGAACACCTCCAAATCTCCTGTGTGGCAGAATTCCGTGAGTCCCCTCAAATCTCTTGTTATAGTTTTATCAAATACAATCTTTTCAATGGCCTTGTGAGTGGGTGATGAAGGAATCAACCACTTCTTCTTCCGTGCCTCCTCTGTGGACAAATGGCCATGTTCACATTTGTGGAAATGCTCATTTGTCGACCATTGATGTACGTTGCTACAGTGCAACATTACTGACCGCCATTTTTCCAGTAGAATTTCCAACGACCCTTCACATGTTTTTGAGCTCCACCAAAGATGGTTGCTGATTGACTTGGACCACTGTGAAATACCTTGCATATCTTTTTTTTTTCCTGCAGCCGACAATTTTTTATTGATTGTTTTTGCAAGATGCCATACGTCAAATTGGTGATTTATATTTTTGTACTGTTCTCTCATTGTCTTGGCAATTGAAACGTGTCTGTCCGTGGCTATCAGGTCGATCACCATTCCCCGCGATTGTAGTTCTTGCAATGATGCTACAAAGCCAACTTTCTCCATGGCCACTGAGGATGTACTTTGTGACACCTGCACGACCACCGAACTCACAATTTTCTTACTTTCCATGTCCTGAAAGTGGTAGGTGCAGTACTTGGCTGAAAATCCTGGACTGTCGCATTGTCCATCACCGGCTAGCCTGAAGCGTTTGCCCGCGAATGTACTTTCCATTGACATTTTTTCCATTCTCCAAGCTTCGCTGATGGCTGGAAATAGATAATCGGTTTGGTATTTGTAGAACTGACTTTTCGCAATGAAATGGATTCCCACAAACTGAAAGAAATACTGTAACTTTTTAAAACTTGAACCACTAAAAAGTGCGGCCGCTGCACAAAGTAGATTGCCTGCTGGCAGTTGCCCCAGCATGGGTTGTGCAGACCATGCGAACGGATGATATTGTGTACAGGTGGCATGTATTTTAAGGTTAGTGCCTCGAATTGCACGAGTCACATTAATCAATGGCTCCCCACATACTTCCCCACCAACCCAATGCCCACATTTCATCATCATAATAATATCCATCAAACAGCTATCGAATACAATGAATTTGGCCTCTTTCCTTATACTGTCACTCTGCATCCCAGCTGGTTCGGCCTGTAACGTTGAGGACATGTCACTCGCATGAAAGGTACAATCTCTGATATCGTCTTCCGCTATGCTGAGTGATATTGATGGTGTTTCATTGTCGTCCACTTCATTCTCTTCCATTGCAACATCTGTTCCTTGTCCGGAGATGGGAGAAAAAAACAATGTCTTCAACTTTCGCGTGCTCTTATTTTTTGCGGGTGTGGATTCTGTGAATTGATCTACGACTGCATCCAAACTACCAGGAGGACATTCACTATCAATGGCTGGTGGTGGTATAGCTCCGTTGTCAATCACTTCATATTCTTCCCATTGGCACGATGCATCTCCAGTCTCAAGTCCCTGCCAAAAGGTTTGACAAGCAACATCTCTCGTTCGCTTCACTGTCTGTGTAGATCTAGTTCTTACACCCACTCGCAACTAGAGGACAGATTAGAAAAGGGATGTTCAGTTTAAACACAACTTACAGTATTGAACTATTGACAGTGAAAGACAACATAATATAGTGAACAGGACACTAACCTTCTTTTGCTTTCTTTTCTTTGAAACTTTCTTTCCTCGAACTTCAACATCTGGACGCTGTTGCTCCGACTCGTGTGTGCATGTCTCCACTTCCTCTCGCGCTGCAACGACTATACTTTCATGATAAGCACATCCATCACTCACTGAGGCTCCATCGACTCGCTGAAACATAGAACTTTCATTAGTATGTATAATAATATTGAAAACACAAAATGTACTTGGGGACCAATACCCATACGTACATCTCAATAGCAAAACACGAATGAACGCATTGTGTAGAACATTCAAACGACAATAGTTCACGCATTGTTGATCTAGTTAGATTGAACCGTCAAGATCCATACCTCGGGCTCCGCATAGACTTCCATTGATGATATTATTGAAGATGACGCTTCAGCAACTCCCTGAAACACAGTAATTGCATTAGTATGGTTTTCTATTTTGTTTAAAAGAACATAAACTTTCTGCAGGCGTCAACGGCTCATCTAAATAGACCTGCACAAATGATCAGTTGTCTAAAATAAATAATGGATATCCAAATATGATTCGATTTGCTCCATCGTTGGAAGTGTCACCACCCAGAGATCTGCATCAACTACTAGGGGTGATGTTCTTGTTGAAGAAGCTCCGTCAGCTCCCTGAAACATAGTACTTGCGTTAATAAAGAAGGAAGTATAGCGGATGTAATCACGTCATTTGATCTCGCATGATTGATCTGTCAGTATCCATACCTCGAAATGCATAAGAACATCAAGGGACGCTGTAACTGCGGTGCACACTTCTGAAAGCTGTTGCGCCGACCCGTAACTGCATGCTCCCCCTTCCTCTTGGACTAATGCTCCATCGACTCCCTGAAACATAGGACTTTCATTAGTAATGAACACAATATTGAAAAAAGAAGACACATAGGAGGGCGACGACAGAAGGACATACCAATGGCTAAAAACGAAAGAAACATTGTGTGTAACAATCACGCTACAAGAATGCAAGATCTGATGATCTCCATCGATGGAACTGTCCGGAAACGTACCTCGAGCATCTGAGTGACATCTACGGTTGTCGTCAATGCGTTGGACTCCTCAGCATCTCCCTGAAAGACAGTACTTGCATTATTTTGGATAACAATAATTATAACTGAAAACAAAGACTAGAGGACGAGTACTGTGGTGTACCATTAGGTAAAATAATTACACGATCAATTAAAACTATTGATTTACATGCCTAAAACAAGTCAGTGTCAGAATAGCTAAGTAAGATTACCCGATAGGCGCTTGAAGTGGCTGATGACTGCAATAACGACACGGATGGAGAATCTTCAGCCTTCATATTGAGTGGATACATAAATGGGGAAATTATTGTTAGCTAATGCTACACACTACCGCAATGCCGAGAGATAAATACGTAAACTTGACTCACCAGTGGAGGGATGTGGACGAATAGAGTGGGAATAGCGGTTGAGAGCAATTTTCGCCTCGCTCGCGGTGTTTTCGTCCTTATTAGCAATGATGTGGAGTACATGTCTGGGCTAAAGTGCCTGCTGCAGATGCGGTATCGATCACCCCTCTTGTCCGCAAAGACTTCTAGGACTCTACTTTCTATCTCAGAGGCTGGATATCCGCAATATCGGACCCATTCTCTTATCTGATCTATTGTCTTAGGGAAACATGCATTATAGTACCTTCAGATTTGTTATGGGTCTTCGAAGGGCAACCGCCAATGGAACAGGCAGGCATTATGGAAAGTAAAGATCAACAATTCTCTATGAATACCAATGTGTTAAAACATTAAATGACACAAAAGGTTCAATGCAAGGTCCGTTTTGGTTCTTGGAACTATACATGTTATTCACATGCGGATAAGTATTTCAATAACTTTCAAAAAATAGAAAAAGTAATTTGACTAAACTCAGAACATGTGACTAGTTCCTTGCATGTACTGTCGTGAACGAAAAGAAAACATGGATGCAATTTGATGACTACTAGCAAATAGATATAAATTAAAAAATTGGACGCAAAATGATTATGGTACATGGACTTACCTTGACGAACAAACAGTTAGATGCAGGGATCAGAGTAGTTTCTTGTCGTAGAACAGGGAGCAGTTCACAGGTTGCAAACTGACGAGTTTGCTCAAAGTGGTCACGGAAGTTCACAGAGACGAAGAGCAGATAACCAGCACCTTCACGGGTTGACTAGCAAAGCGCAAAGAAGTTCTCATTAGAAATATGAAGTGGGTTATAAAGAATTCGAAACAGGGGTGTGTTTGTGAATGAATGACGTGTATATGTCGTGGCATTATGCGGTCTGCAGGGGGCCGTCCAGCGTGAGGGGGGATGCTTGGCAGGAGACACGGGGTCTGGAGGTAGACATGGGAACAACAACCCATGCTCTATAGACCACTTTGAAGTGTACATGGTCTTTGGCACCTCTTGGCCTTTATCGCTCCCTGACAGCTCCACTTCCCAGCACAAGTACCCCGGTGCGAACTGCCTTTGATAGGGCGGGGGGTGGATCGGGGCGGTGGTCGTGCAGACAAGACACAGGAAGACTCGTGAATGGAGACACACTTATGTGGATTGCAGGGGGCCGTCCAGCGTGAGGGGGGATGCTTGGCAGGAGACACGGGGTCTGGAGGTAGACATGGGAACAACAACCCATGCTCTATAGACCACTTTGAAGTGTACATGGTCTTTGGCACCTCTTGGCCTTTATCGCTCCCTGACAGCTCCACTTGCCAGCACAAGTACCCCGGTGCGAACTGCCTTTGATAGGGCGGGGGGTGGATCGGGGCGGTGGTCGTGCAGACAAGACACAGGAAGACTCGTGAATGGAGACACACTTATGTGGATTGCAGGGGGCCGTCCAGCGTGAGGGGGGATGCTTGGCAGGAGACACGGGGTCTGGAGGTAGACATGGGAACAACAACCCATGCTCTATAGACCACTTTGAAGTGTACATGGTCTTTGGCACCTCTTGGCCTTTATCGCTCCCTGACAGCTCCACTTGCCAGCACAAGTACCCCGGTGCGAACTGCCTTTGATAGGGCGGGGGGTGGATCGGGGCGGTGGTCGTGCAGACAAGACACAGGAAGACTCGTGAATGGAGACACACTTATGTGGATTGCAGGGGGCCGTCCAGCGTGAGGGGGGATGCTTGGCAGGAGACACGGGGTCTGGAGGTAGACATGGGAACAACAACCCATGCTCTATAGACCACTTTGAAGTGTACATGGTCTTTGGCACCTCTTGGCCTTTATCGCTCCCTGACAGCTCCACTTGCCAGCACAAGTACCCCGGTGCGAACTGCCTTTGATAGGGCGGGGGGTGGATCGGGGCGGTGGTCGTGCAGACAAGACCCGTTTGCCGCAGGGCCTCACCAAGGAGAGGCCATCTAACTGAATGTAAGAGGATGGCTGCAGGATCTACTACATGGAATGCAGGGGGGTGAGTTTATAAATACCTCACCCTCCCAGGAGAATATACACTAGATTCATTTAAAAAATCAAAACAACCATTGTTAAAATATATGTTGGGCTTTATTTTAGATTTTAATTAAACATAAATAATAAACATTACACATTGTAAAGTTGAGGTTGCAGCACATCGAGGGAAAATCCGCGGTATTGTCCACTGTCACTGGGGAAATGTTGTCTAATGGCAAGTACCGCACAGGCAGGTATTACTCTCCGAACGCGGTGTCCGAGCCTCCCGTGAAGCCACCAAGTGAAGCAACGATAGGCCACCAGCCTGTACCACCTGTGAAAAAAAAAGATGCAAACTGTATTAAACTGACCAAACTTTCTTATCAATGTCGATTCAGGTAACACATGTCATTTTTCTTAGAAAAAAATTATATCTAGAAAATGCACTATATGGAACAAATTTACATGCGTTCGAATGATATGTAAATGTAATTTTATATGTGGGAGACGACCATGAAATAGTGGTGGCATCACTGACATCACAAACAGAGTATACTTACTCGTTACTCGGATTACGCGGACGAACAGTGCCGCGAAGTTCGTGCATAAGCACCATCATCATCCTCAACACGGTCCGTGAGAGGCAGGCTTCCCTGAACTCTGGCAGCTCGGTGATGCATTGCGGACTTTGCTCGCCTTCCTGCAGACTTTGCTCGCTTTCCGAAATGTAGGCCAAGCACCCGGAATTTTCACGGCAGCAGCAGTTCTCCTCCTCAGTTGGCATTAGCTCGCACCGATTGCACGTGCACCAGGTGGAGACGCCGTCCATGCGACATGGTCCAGGCTCTTCATCCGTTGACTGGTCCTCCCAACTGCCGTCCGAATCCCCATCGTTTTCGCGTGCTTGACTTTCCAGTAGTTCTTCCTCGGTGTACTCGGGCTCGTACATATACGGCATTATTGTGGCCATTGTGCGGTACAGATAGTAAAATAATTTACAGAGATGGTACAGGTGTTCACACGGGCTACAAGCGGCGAAGGTAGCTGACCAGAGCACTGAAACGAGTCACAGAATACTCAAAGTAACACAGAGAGAGGAATGGAATCGAAAATCTGCTGCTGTGTGTTGTGAAACGGTCTGTTTATACTTATTGGGGAAAGAGGCGTCCTGCCATTTCCATGGCAACACGTCAATAGCTGAGGCGCAGCGATTGTTGACACGAGACGTGCTTGAAATGGGCAGTACGCGTCTGCTGATGTCAGGCTCAGGGGCGGGGGATTTGATTTAGTGCCGCAAAGGCAGGTGAGCCAGGTCGATGCGGCGGAATGATAGGATTATCACAAAATGGAGGCTGATTTCGAGTGCGATAATGGGCGAAAAGTCGGGTAAGGTCCATAGGAAAGTTTCCTACGATCTACCGATTTATGCTTACAAACACATGGCCGACCCGTAGGGACAATAAAAAAAAAGTCCCGGAACTATCCTTTAATGGTTCCAATCAGCTTTATATCTAATAGCAGAAAATAAACAGAAAATAACTGACCCTTCAATAATTTGCACATATTGCAACACAAAGCTTGACAATAACCAAATGCCATCATGTGCTGTCACTAATAACGTAGACGTATTGCCACTTCCAAAGGCTCTCCAACAACGTAACTTGTATGAGAGCATTACAATCCAAATAGTACACCCATTTCAAGCTATAATACGCCTTCAGCCAAAAATAGTCAAATAACCTCCATCTGAGTTATTAAAGGCATCCATGGCAAAGTAGTAAATGTGCCATTAAATCTTAAAGACAATGTAGAAACTATAGGAGTACAACGACCACTAGATCAATCTTTGATTGTACTAGATAATGGTGTACCAACAAAAGACAAAATAATTTGGCAACAACTAGTTGACATAAACAAAGTTGGACAAGCCCTACAATATCTAAAAGAAAACAATGAATACTACAAAGATATAAACATAGAGTAAAACCTAAAAGAAACCACCCAAATTATTGAAGATTCACCATCAACTGGCCAATTTGAATGTGTAGATCATGTTACTGCAGCCAACATTTTAGAGCAGTATACAATGTGCACACTATACTCCAAAGACAACACTGAAGATACATTAGAAACATATCAAATGCATCAAGCCGAAAGATCCCCAATGCGCAAGTGGGAAAAAAAGTGCAGAAGCAGGTTCTTTTCCTCTACTCTTTCCTTCAGAAAAGGAGAACGATATGATGAAAGGTCCAGAAAATTATTGCATCAAAATATCACTCTTTACAAATGTATTCTGAAGACCCCCAGATTCAGACAAAATGTAGAATACATTTTCTACCTCCTGTTCGAAAGTGAACTAACAATTCTATGTTATGGAGTGGCACACACATTAAAAACAGGCTCTAATTCTTTGAACATATCCGCTACCCAACTGCTTCAAAAAGGAAAAGATAAAGATTGTGGTTTGCAGTGAAGTATCACAAATCTGTTGGCAAACATGCGTGATACAATAGCATACTGGTCCCAACGTCACGCTGATGTACATAGTATGCTAAGGAACCTATGCCTACCAACATGGTATGTTACTTTAAGCTGTGCAGAGTATGCATGGGATGACTTGCATGATTTCTTACGCAATGCAAACCAAAATATAGATAGAACAGATATGAAAACACCAGGAGAACTCTGTTCTGTTCTCTTGAGCCTGTCAATGATGAAGGTACATTCACAATCACTTCATTACCATCCTGCTCTTTATCTGCAATAAAACTACTCCTCTGCTCAGAGTAGTGCAATACTTATTTTGGAGCCTAAATGAATGTGAATCAAGAGGAGCTCCACACATTCACATGCTTTTGTGGATAAAAGATACTCACAAATGTGGACACAAGAATGACATCACTGTTTAGTTTATTGAAAAATACATAACCAGCCACATCCTTTCACAAACCACTGATTGTGTACCTACGTACACACATTCTACACTTCCTATAACATAGGTGTGGCACATACTGCTGACATAGATATAAAAACAAAGGTAAATGTCAGTTTGGCTTCCCTAGAGAAGTTTCCAAAAAAGGACAAGTAAATAGCTTGATGTCTTCTGTTAGACACAGTGTAAAAGGCAAATTCCCTAAAAACATATACCACATTAAAAACGACGAAGCATTCAAGTGCATCAATGATTAAATAGCAATCATTGCCCTCTTGTGGAATGCAAACATAGACATACAATACATTGCAGACAATTCTACTGCAGCTACAAGATATGTCTCAGACTATCTCACCAAAGCTGAGAAAACAGAACTAAAAGACCTCTTGGATGACATATTATCTGACAAAACACTGCCACAAAAATTGCACAGCATTGTTGTAAAAATGCTGTCCGATAGAGAATGCAGTGCTATGAAGCTGCAGACCATTTAAGAGCTACATCCTTACATGGCAAATCTGAACACATTATCTGGCTGAACCTTGGCCCAGCTTCATCCTGAAAAAGAGTACTAAATTCCTACCAAGAAATAGAAACAATAGCCACAAATGATCCCAACATCCAGGACATTTAGAAAAAACAATGTAATTGACACATACTACCCAAACAGAAGTACTGCTTTGCAAAACATGTGTTTGCATGACATAGCCCAAAACTACTTCGACAAAAACAATGTTACACGAGATGAGACAAATGGCATATATTCAGTCTCGACTTGTGATGGAAGCCTAATAAAACTTACCAAACCCAGCCTAATTAATCATATAAAGTTATCATTTAAATCTCTACAACATAGAGAACTGTATTACATGGCCCTACTGTAACTTTTTAAACCTTGGAAAAAAGAAGAAGTATTGTTAGGTGACTATGGGGGTCATTACGACCCAGGCGTTAACCATGGCGCTATTAGCGCCATGGTTGACGCCGGTATTTTACCGATTGTGCCATGGTGGATGGCGGAATTACCGCCCCATTCCAAGGTTGGCGGGGCGGTAATTCCCCATTCACCATTGGCCCTTCCCCATTCCCATTTTTGCCCCCATTGGGCTCAACATTCCTTGCATCCTAGATACAACAGCCTATGTACACTGTAAATCCCCATCTAGATACTTACCCCATACCTCAAAATATAAAACCTTTTAAAAAAGAAAAGTAATGCAAACAGAATCTACAACAGATCTCCCAAGAATACTGCCAAAGAAACACGACCAACTCTTTCTCTATCAAATAATACAACCACAAAACTGTCTACTACAAACTCACTGCACGTCCATCAGAAAGCAAAGAGACAAAAGTCTCTTCTCAAAATAAATCTGCAGGCCCATCAAACCATGTACAGACAGAACACCCTGGTCTTTTTAAATTGTGCAACACAATTGCAGTAAATTGCAATGCAAATGTTACAATAAATCTTCTTTTCCAATTGACAACAGTCGTTCACAACCTTTACTTAACCGGCTTGGACCAGTTTTGTTTGCAAATCATCCTCTATTATAGAAATGCTGAAAACTATCCTGACAATACTTACAGTATCTCAAGTATAAGACAAGAATTTGACTGCTGTGCAGCAATGGTTACATTTACCATAAACACACAGGAAGATCCACAGGAATTCCTAATGTACTTACTACAAGTACTGGAAATCAAAAACATCCCTTTAAATGAAATCTTCCAAATTTCATACACATGGAAACAGACATGCACTCTCTGCAACCATGTTTCACAAGAGCACATCCTAATGAACAATTTGTATATGTATCCATATCAAATTGTGAATCTATTCCATTTCATCAGCTTCTGCAGAATGCAAATCATGGCATATTATGCAATTTTGTCCATTTCAGACAATGAATGTAACACCTCCATTACTCCAAATCATAGGTCACCAGATAATTAACACATGCCTACTTAATATTCCTTCAACCCACATTTTCTCACTAAACTGTAGCACAATGAACAGTTAGAATATGCCAAGAGGTACCTAACTACATCCATCATACTACAATACTACTTTTAAATGTCAAGAATATGCTAAAATGTATTTAACTACTTAAAAAATACCCTTCATTGTAATACACTTGAAATACACCATCACAATTCCTGTTACTACAAAACTTCTAAAGTCTAATTTAGTCAGAATATGCCAACAGATATCTAACTACTTTAAACATTCCCTTAATAACAGCACACTTCAAAATAACATGCTATCACACTTACACTGACACAATTGTAGTAGTTCTTTTTATAATCCTCTATAGATTTTTTTTCCAATGACTAATTGATTAGTCAAGTCAATACAACAGCAGTGTAGCACACACTAATGTTGTAACAGACATAGTACACAGAATGTACTGTTTATGAAGGTCAAAACATTTAAATTGTATGCAATTTAAGCTTCTCAAATATCCTGCTTAACAAATTATACTGTTTATTTCACAGAAAGCTAACCAGATATTCCACCTTTACTACTATATACATCTAAGTGACCGTACCATGTGTAAACAAATACATATTCCATAAGCACTATCCTCTATTCTACTACAATCTTAAATACCACATAAGTTCTACTCCTTGTCGAGTACCTATAATTACTAAACACATATTACTATAATGGTTGTGGCCAGTGGCCAGATTATTGGGCAGTGGCCTACGGTGGCATCTGAAAACCCTTCTTCCACCTATAAAAACCATTCCATATCATCTTTATTTCACTCCCCTTTCCACGCTCTTTTTCAAAAATCAAATAACCCCAAACTTTGTGCTCACAGCGCTGTCCGTGGACTACAGTGGTGTCCACGGGCTACTCCGGCACTTGCACCCCCTTTTTCCATCTATATAAACAGCTCCATACCATCACCCTTTCCAGGTCCTATTTTGGCCACCAAATAACACAAGCCAGACATTTTCCGCACTGAACTATCTGCTGACACCGGATGGTTTCTGCGGGTCCAACATGGATTAGAAACAAATTACGCACCTCACGCTTTTCACCATCCAATCAGCGCTTGCGTCCAATGTCCACAAACATCAGGTCAGCCCCTGATTGGTCTAGGGGTGTGTCCACGGACCAGACAGGGAAGTGAGTCTGTGGACCGTACCCATATATCACTAATTTGCTTTACCTACATTTTTGGCTGTTTTAAAAAAAAAAAAACTACTGAACAAATGTACGCCAAAATTACAAAAGCACATTTTCGGGACCAACCTGGCGCTCCTGGCGCAAATTTGGTAAAAATCCATTCATCGGTTTGGGCTGTAGGCATGAGCAAACATTTTTCTCCATTGCGTGTTTGAGGAAAACCACACATTATAGAAGCCCCCTTATAACTTTGCCTCCCATGGAAGAAACCTCACCAGACTCTGCAGAATCAATCTGAAGGGAACATATATTTTCTTTGCATAGTTTGGTGAGGATTCTTCTAGATGGGGCGAAGTTATAAGCCACCCAAAAAGGGTTCTTCCAATGGGTTGAGCAACTCAATCATAACTACAGGGCCAGTACCAGTGTAAATTGGTGTAAATCCGTCTAGTAGTCTTTTTCCAAACAACCAAAAAGTAGGAAAAAATAATTAGTGATAACTGGGTCCAGTCCGTGGACTCACTTGCCTATTCAGTCTGCAGACACCCCTCTGGACCAACCGGGGCCCTGCGTGATGTCTGCAGACATCGGACGCCCCCGCTGATTGGATGGTGAAAAGCGTGCGCTGTGTCAGATATTTTGAAACAGTCGCCATGTTGGATTGCAGTAAAAACATTAAAACAAACACAACATTGCACTTGTCAAACTAATGAAACAATCTCTGGGGAGGTGAGGGGTGATGAGGATGGGATATAGCCAAAAAAAGCCAACAAAAACAGGTGGCTTTCCACCTTCGACGTTCGCAAACAGTTCGGGGCAGCCCAGTAATGTTCGCAAACATTTCAGAAGTTCGGGGCATCTATACATATTTTTCCATTACAGGGTTTGTGAAAAGCAGTTGATGGCTTTTAACTTTGGAGCCACTGAAATAAACTGCATTCTAGATCTCACCTTGTATCGTTCTACAAGGTTTGGTGCCGTTTTCCCTAGAGGGAACAAACTTAGATGGGGTCCAAACATATTTGAAAGTCTTATACATTTGGTGCCGTTTCACGAATCTCAACACAAGTTTGCAAAAAAGAGTTAAAACCCACATTCAAATGTTTTTGCAAAGTGTGGTAGGATTTTGTCAAGAGGGGGCAAAATTAGAAAGGGTGGTTGAACATTTTTAGATAGCTTATAACTTTGTTCCTATTTTGAAGAATGTGTACAAATGATTTTAGTACGATTTTAGACCCAACCGTGAATGTTTGTGCAAAATCTAAATGGATTTTGTCAAGTGGGAGCTATCTGCTCCTAGGAAGGGTCATCTGACCCCAGGGAGGGATGCATGAGGTGGGGCCCCCCTATCTGCCCCCAGGGTGGGTTGCATGAGGTGGGGCCCTCCATTTGGGGTGGGGGGGTTGAGGGCCACCCCCCGTTGCGGTACATAATTCACTGCCAATTTAGGGTGGCCCTCAGCCCCCCCTAAAAAGAAGCCTATGAATTTGTATTTTGTTTTTTGTTTACCCTACTTTGCTTGGTGCAGATGGCCACATTAGTGTGGCTATCTGCCCCCAGGGTGCCCAAACCCTACTGCCCCATCTATTGGGGTCCTGCCCCACCTTTTGGGGTGGCCCTCTCCCCCCTCACACCAAATGGAGGTGGGGTGTACCTCACGCAGCCGTTTGGAGGAGGCCCAGGGAGGCCTGCATGAGGTGTCTCCCCCAGCCATTGGGGGTGGGTGGGCACCCCAAAAGGTGGGGGAGGACCCCCAATAGATGGGGCAGTAAGGTTTGGGAACTCCGGCGCCAGATTGGCACACCAATGTGCCCCTGTGCACAAAGGGGAGTTGGGTTACCAAAGGAAAAAAGTGAAAATGTTGGAACGTTTTTTAGGGGGGGCGGTGGGGCACCCCAAAGGGTTGGGAAAGTTTCTAAAGGAATGGGGCGTTAACCCCCCCCGCCCACAATGGAGTGGGTGCCATGTCATGCAGCCCTCCCTGGGACCAGATATCTGCTCCTAGGAACGGACGCCTGAGCCCAGGGAGGAGTGCAGGACAGCCTCCCCCCTCATCTGCCCCTTGGGAGGGCTACATGAGATGGGCCGCCCCTCCAATTGGGGTGGTGGTGGAGAGGTGCAACCCCCTTCATGTTAGAAAAATCCACAGCGGTGTAGGGGGCCCCTCCGCCCCCGCAAAAGGGCAGCCTGCCATTTTGAATTGGGTTCTTCGTTTACTATACCTGCCTTGGCGTAGAGGGGCACATTGGTGTGCCAGTCTGGCGCCGGGGTGCCCAAAACATACAGGCCAATGCAACAGGGGGGCCAATATGGGTGGTATGGTATTTGGGTGGGCTGACACATATAATATATGTTTTGTTATTCCCTTTACAGGTCTTGAGCAGTTCAAGCTTCTCCCGTGTTATGTACGTATGACATTTTGCTTATTCCAACATTTTATAGTGGGTGGAGGGCACATTGCTATTGGGATGGGGGTGAACAGGGCCTGTAGTGTTCTGTTGTGAAGGAAGTGGGTGCTCTGGGGAGGTATTAGGGTGGCCAGGAACACACTTGCCCGGGTTGCGGACAAAACACCCCCCAGTGCAGCTGAACAGTGCTGTTTCCCTGGGAGGGAAGTTTGCCACTTAGCCATCTGTGCAATGTTTTTTTTGTGTGCTGGGGGTTGCCATACACCCATTGGTCTTATGCCAGTTTGCTATCACTGTGCAGTGCAGCCTTCTGTGGAGGCAGATGACTGAGAAGTTTCATGTATGTGGTGGAAGGAGCTGAAAAATGTACAGATATATGCCAGACAGTTTGGATGTGTCATTGGTAGGCAAAGCACTGAATGTAATTCTTTTATGTTTCCGTTGCAGTTGCGGTTACTGAAAAGTTTTTGCTGACTTATGTAAGTACCACATATATTACTTGGTAATGTGCGGGTGGAGGGTTACTGTGGTGGGAGAAACTGTGGCTGCAGTGTCAGTGGTATGGGTGAGAAAGGGTAGTAGGGTGGTTCGGGGGCCAGTGATGGGAGTGCCTTGCATTGAGAAAGGTGGCTGCTTTGCAGAAGGAAAAATTGGCCAACATAAGTAGCCGCTCCTTTTCAAAAATGTTGCTGGTAGTAATGCAGATGGTCATTTTGTTCTGAGCATGGTACGCGTACTTGATACAGAGAACACTACTTTTACTGCAACGATCACCATTTCTGTCGTCCTTTTCCAGCAGTCGTCCCAGTGAGCCCCGCCAGGCTCCCCATCCTTTTGCAGGGGGAAAAGCTGTAACGCAGGGTAGCTAGAGGGGCAGGAGGGGTGGGGGGTGAAGGCCTTGGGCGTCCATCTCCCAGATGGATATTTTGTCCCTCAAAAGCAGCAGTGGGTGCAGGGTGCCCCAGCACGGTCCCCATCCCGTCCTAGAGGGGAAAGCTGCAGTGCTGGCCAGGCAGAGATGTAGGGTGGTGGTGGTTGATGTGTGTGACCTTGGCTGCCTCTCTGCCTTGGTAGTCGAATGGCCCCAAGTTCACCAGTACTTTAGGAGCTGCGCCCCAATTTCTCACAATAAAAGTGTCCAAATTTGCATGCATGTGTAATGAATGGCGCACATTCTGTCAGAGTAACTATATTCGGAGAGGTTACAAAGCACCCTTGCTGCACAGGTCATATCCTCTGTCAGACTAGTCACCCTGCCAAAATGTAATGGTGTAGCATGTGGAAGTCACCTTACCACCGTGCAGTGCAGGCAGTGGGCCACAGGAGCAGACAACCTTTACTGATTACAATTGCCCCAGCACAACTGTGTTATTGGCACAAGGTGACATACTGTCTTCTTCACCTCTTTCCCACCTCCTTCCCCTAAAACACAAGTGCCAATTACATAATGACCTACTGTAAATTCACATGAGAGGTGCATGTCCGAATGGGTGAAGTGTGTGTCTGGGATTGTTACAAGAGCCATGTGTTCACGCAATCATTCAGCTAGTTGGTAAACTGTATGTATAGGCATATTCATGGGGGTTCACTTGTTTCCATATCATAGTGACAATGAGGGTTGTGTAGATAATTGCCTACTCTTTCACCCAAAGGGCTGCATGATTTTCCGAGGGCCAACCACATCTGGCTCTCAAAGGGATGCCCTCCTGGTGCATTGGTTTGGGGTTAGGGGGAAGTGCTTTCACCAGCTCAGAGGAGCCATCAGCGATGTCCATGCAAAAGGAGATGCAACCCCCCCACCCTACAGTGGTGCACCTGGGAGGAAAAGATTTAGCGACTGTGGGAGGGGAAGGGATACATGAGCTGCTAATGGAGGAACTGGAATGGATAGCACAGATGTTTCCAAACAGTGATGGTTTGGTGCCAGATTTCCGGGATTTATTTATTTTTATTTTTTTTCTGCAGGATGCCATATGCCCACTTGTCTTATTTCCATTTCCAATCCGTGTGCAGTCTAGCCTTCCGTAGTGGTAGATGACTGAGAAGTGTCATGGAACTGGTGGAAGGAAGTGAAAAATGTACAGATAGTTGCCAGACAGTTTGGATGTGTTATTGGTAGGCAAAGCATTGAATGTAATTCTTTTATGTTTCCATTGCAGTTGCGGCTACTGAAAAGCTATTGCTGACTTATGTAAGTACAACATTTATTACTTGGTAATGTGGGGGTGGAGGGTTACTGTGGTGGAAGGAATTGTGGCTGCATTGTCACTGATAAGGGTGGGAAAGGGTAGTGGAGAGGGTCGGGGGCCAGTGATGGGTGTGCCTTGCATTGAGTAAGGCAGCTGCTTTGCAGAAGGAAAGGTTTGGCCGACATAAGTAGCAGCAAATTTTAAAAAAAAATTTCCAGTAGTTATATAGATGGTCATTTTTTCTGAGCATGCTATGCACACTTGTTACAGAGCTCATTCCTTTCACTGCAAAGTTCACCATTTCTGTGGTCCAATTCCAGCAGTGGTCTCAGTGTGCCCCGTCAGGGTCCCCATCCTTTTGCAGGGGAAAAAACTGTAACGCAGGGTAGCTAAAGAGGGGGGTGTGTGTGGCCTTGGGCGTCCGTCCCCCAGGTGGATATTTTGTCCTCCAAATTCAGCAGTGGGTGCAGGGTGCCCTGGCAGGGTCCAATCCCTTCCAGGAGAGGAAAGCTGTAGTGCTGACCAGGAAGCGATGTAGGGTAGTGGTGGGTGATGGGTGTGACCTAGGCCACCTCCCTTCCTTGGTAGTGAAGTGCCCCCAAGTTCACCAGTGGTCCTGGAGCTATGGCCGAAACACTCACATTGAAAGTGTCTGAAGGTGCACCCATTTGTGGTAAATGTGGCACATTCTGTCAGGGTACCTATATTCAGAGAGCGGACAAAGCACACTTCCTGTGGACTTCATATCCTCTGTGAGACTAGTCACCCTGCCAAAGTGTAACGATGTAGCATGTGCAAGTCATCATACCACCGTGCTGGGCAGGCGGTGGGCCACAGGAGCAGACAACTTTTACTGATTACAATTGCGCCAACACAACTGTGTTATTGGCACAAGGTGACATACTATCTTCTTCACCTCTTTCCCCTGAAAATAATGTGGCAATTATGTGTCGATTTACTGTTATCTCAAATGAGAGGTGATTTCCGAATGGGTGAAGTGTGTGTCTGGGATTGTTACAAGAGTCAAGTATTGCCGCAATTGTTGTGTAATTTCATAAAATGTATGTGTAGCCATAATCATTGGGGTTTTCCTGTTTCCATTTCCTAGTGAGGATGAGGGTTGTGTGGATTTTCGGCCACTCTTATATCCAAAGGGCTGCACGACTTTTCCGAGGGCCACCTACACCTGGGTCATGGAATGGATGGCCTCGCAGTGCATTGGTTTGGGGTGGGGGGGATGCGCCTTCACCAGCTCCGAGGAGCCATCATCGCTGCCCAAGCAAAAGGACAGCCCCCCCCTGACCTTATAGTGGTTCACCTGGGAGGAAATTATTTTGCGTCTGTGGGACGGAAGGGGGTACGGGAGCAGCTCATGGCAGACCTTGAATGGATTGCACAGAGGTTTCCAAACACTGTGGTGGCCTGGTCCCAGATGATTCCCAGGATGTATTGGAGAACTCAAGGGAATAGAAGGGCCATCAACCGCTCGGTGTGGAAACTGAATGGTGAGTTCACTAGACTGACAGGGGGCAACACCAGAATACGGACCATTCACCATGGCAATATCAAAGGTGCTGTGATGTTTCACAGAGATGGGGTGCACCTTTCCAAAACAGGCATGGAGCTGTTCATTGGAAACATAATGGATTTTGCCCAGACGCTATTTTAGGGGGGGTTTGCCCAGTGACTGATGGACGCACTGGAAGATGTGAAAAGTGAATAAAAATGGTAGTAAGTATGTTGGCAGTGAGACTTCCACTTTCTAGCAATTGTTTGCATTCATGGCATGTCAAAGCATTCAGTATGTTTCTGCTGCTTATTTCTTAGGTACCCATCACTACTTGCTTCAGCCTACATCACTTTGCTTGGCCTTGCAATATTTTTGTCCTTGTGAGCTTTCCCCTTACAATAGACACCCCTATGTGAATGAGCAGGTGTTTTTGTCAAAAGTGTGCCAGCAGTTGCCCGGAAGGGCCAGCCGTGTACTTTATTTATCTTCCCTTTCTGCTTCTTCATTGCCTATGGCTTTTCAACTCACCCAAACACTAATACGTTGCATGGTTGCTTCTCACCTCAATTTCCCATCCACAAGCATCCCATGGAGGAGGGCATGGTGCAAAGCATGTTGGCTGTTTCTGAATAGGTAGTGTGGCTGAAATCCTCGTCCCCACGCTTGTATTTCTGTACAGTTTAGCGGAATAGTACATTGTCCATAGATTTTTTGTTCTCTTTCTTTTAGGAGCAGGTGTGTTGTAGCTTGTAGCCCACTTGTAGGAAAGCAGTCAGCTGGTCCTTAGCATTTCACGGGAGTGTTTGCAAAGTACTACTCCGTTTATTGTAGCATGCAGGGAGTACGTCATATTGCAGAGGGCTGCTACAGTTTGTGAGCAAAGTCTGGACCTTTTGGTGTACTTGTGTGGAGTAGGTTTGTGGCACTGAATACCACTTACTGTGCTACGTTCCATACTTTCAGAAGCACACATACTTATTGTTTCAGTCTTCATCTGGTCTTTGGGCAGTGAAGGGTTCCATAGCGAAGGTACTCATGGCTTCTCGGCGATCAATGTCTGGTGCGGAGGCATTAGCTGCAGTGATGGAGTCTGGCTCAGAGCAAGACACAGATGTGTACATGCATTCTGAAACAGATGGTGCTTCTGAGGGGCAGGAGGGAAGTGATTGGGGAAGTGAGATGGCCATTGATGAAAGTCCCTCCTCCCACTCATCATCGTCATCATCTGATGATGAAGAGGAAGGAAGAGTGCGTCCACCTTTTCGCACACTTTCCACACGCAGGGGACCTGTAAGGGGGAGGGGACGTGCAAGACGGCCACGCAATGTGGCAGTTCCTGACATGACTCAAGAGTCGCTCTGGGTGCCTCCAGCAAACGCTCAGCCTGTTGTGCCCCCTTTCACTGGTATATCAGGGTGCACAGTGAATACAGAAGGGTTTCAGCCTATTGATTTTTTCAACATTTTTGTTGATGATGGGTTCATTGCAGATGTGGTTCAGCAAACCAATTTATACGCTGCACAGTTCATGAGGTCTATGAAACCCCACTCCAGAGCACAAGCATGGGTACCCACAAACGATGTTGAAATGAGAAAGTTTTGGGGTCTCATTTTGCTCATGGGAATTGGACACAAGCCGTCTGTCGCAATATACTGGTCTACTGTAGCACCACTTTATTGCCCGTTTTTTTCAGCTACAATGAGCAGAAATCGCTTTCAAGCACTGCACCGTATGTTGCACTTCAATGACAACTCGGCAGCATTACCCAAAACGGACCCAAACTTTGATAGGCTGTTCAAACTGAAGCCATTTCTGGACCACTTCACTCACTGATTTGCAGAGGTGTATGTTCCTAGCCAGAACATATCCATTGATGAATCGTTGGTGTTGTTCAGAGGTCGCCTTGTATTCAGGCAATACATTCCTAGCAAGAGATCACGATATGGGATTAAAATGTACATGTTGTGTGAAAGTACCACTGGGTATGTCAGCAGCATGAGAGTCTACACCGGTAAAGACTCTACCCTAAACCCTCCTTGCTGCCCAGCCCATTTAGGGACAAGTGAGAAGATTGTTTGGGATCTTCTCACACCATGGCTCCACAAGGGACATCATTTGTATGTAGATAATTTCTACACTGGAATTCCACTGTTCAAGGAATTGTTCAATGTGGGCACACTGGCATGCGGTACAATCCGCAGTAACCGCAAAGGCTTGCCCAGACAACTTGTGTGTAAGAAGTTGGCCAAGGGACAATGTATGGCATTGTGGCAGGATGAATTGTTAGCAGTGAAATTCTGCGACAAAAGGGATGTGTACATGCTAAGTACTATTCATGATGAAAGTACTTAAGCTGTCCCTCTGCGCAGGCAGACTCAGCAAGTGTTGAAGCCCAATTGCATTCTGGATTACAACAAGTACATGGGTGGAGTAGACAAAAATGACCAAGTGCTTGAGTCATACCACGCTGAACGCAAGTCGCGTTTCTGGTACACAAAGTTAGCCACACACATTGTGCATATGGCAACGTACAATGCTTATGTGGTGTACCGTGCAGCTACTCCAGAAAACAAGCTCTCCTTTTTGGATGTTGAATTAGAAATTGTTCAATCTCTGGCTAATGTTCATGTACACATTCCCTCCTTTCCAGAGGTCGAAGATGTGGCCAGATTGCAAGAGCGACACTTTGGTGATTATGTTCCTCCCACTGCCACGAAGGCACAACCGTACCGAAAATGTAAGGTGTGTACAAAACAAGGAAAGAGGAAGGATACTCGGGTGTACTGTCCCCAATGCCCTTCCCAGCCTGCCCTCTGCTTTCAGCCTTGTTTCCTTTTGTATCATACAAAGGAAAATTATTGGGAGATCGACTGATTTCCGAAAATGCCCATCATTCCTTGAAAGGGACCCTTAGCCACTGAAATCGTGCATGTCTTGTAAAGGAATGGCACTCTTGCACCCTACCCTGGAGGTGTACCTTCAATGAAAATGCAACAGGATGTCAACTCACTTCACTTGATTTAGCGTGCATTCACGAGCATTGCTAGTCCTGCTTCCTACACTTGAGGCCTGCCTTGGAAAGGCAACCACAGCCGTAGCTTTCCCTTGAGGCCTGCCAAGAAAATGTACATCAGTCTAGATCCCTCAGCTCAAAGCGTGACTTGCAAAGGAACGCTAATCAGGCTCCTTCCATTGGAGGCGTGCCTGCGAAATAGTAATCATTATGAGTCCCTGTACTTGAGTTGTGCCATGCGGGTATTTCCCCTTTGGCGTGCTTTGGCAAGCAATGCTAGTCCTGCTCCCTCCACTTGAGGCCTGCCTGGGAAAGAGACATCACCCCCCGGTACCTTTCACTTCAGGTCTGCCTCATAAGAAAAAGGCAGTCTAGCTCCCTCTGCGCGTGGTGTGCCTTGCAAAGTAACGCAATGCTTGGTTCTTCCAAAGCAGGCGCATCTTGGAAAGAAATGCCACTCTAGCTCCTCTCCACTTGAGGTGTGCCTTGGAGTAGGTGGGGACAGCACTCTGCTTTACTGCCCTTTGGCGTGCTTTGGCAAGCAATGCTAGTCCTGCCCCCTCCACTTGAGGCCTGCCTGGGAAAGAGACATCACCCCCCGGTACCTTTCACTTCAGGTCTGCCTCATAAGGAAAAGGCAGTCTAGCTCCCTGTGCGCGTGGTGTGCCTTGCAAAGTAACGCAATGCTTGTTTCTTCCAAAGCAGGCACATGTGCGCAAAACATACCTCTGCGTATTCCCACGGGTGTTCTCTTTTCAGAAATGCATGGGTTTCCCTGTTTTCCTCGGTGGCTTGGACACCCGAGGCCCATATCTGTACGTTGCGCCGGTCGGCAGAATGTCTGAGATTTTGCCATGAAAGCAGACTTGGGGTTACTTGTGTTTTAGGCTTTCCCCTTGGCCGCTAGGTAGGTGCACCCACACATGAGGTACCTTTTTCATCGGGACACCTGTGGGAACGCGTGACGGTAGGCCATGTGTTGTTGGGGGCATGTTTTGATGGGTGCTTTTGAGCAAAATGTGCGGAAAATGCGTTTTTTTCCCCAAATTTCGGACTTTGCAGGGGTGTCTGGGTAAAAAATTCTGGGGCGATGTGCACAAATCATACCTCTGCGGATTCCCACGGGTGTCCTCTTTTCGAAAATCATGGGGTTCCCCGTTTTCCTTGGTGGCTTGGACACCCGAGGCCCATATCTGTACGTTGTGCCGGTCGGCAGAATGTCTGAGATTTCCCTCTGAAAACAGACTTGGGGTTACTTGTGTTTTAGGCTTTCCCCTTGGCGGCCAGGTAGGTGCACCCACACATGTGAAGTACCGTTTTCATCGGGACACCTGTGGGAACGCGTGACGGTAGGCCATGTGTTGTTGGGGCCGTGTTTCGATGGGTGCGTCAAGCGAAATGTGCGGAAAATGCATTTTTTCCCCAAATTTCGGACTTTGCAGGGGTGTCTGGGTAATAAAATCTGGGCCGATGTGCGCAAATCATACCTCTGCGGATTCCCACGGGTGTCCTCTTTTCGGAAATGCATGGGGTTCCCTGTTTTCCTTGGTGGCTTGGACACCCGAGGCCCATATCTGTACTTTGTGCCGGTCGGCAGAATGTCTGAGATTTCCCTCTGAAAACAGACTTGGGGTTACTTGTGTTTTAGGCTTTCCCCTTGGCGGCCAGGTAGGTGCACCCACACCTGTGAGGTACCGTTTTCATCGGGACACCTGTCGGAACACGTGACGGTAGGCCATGTGTTGTTGGGGGCGTGTTTCGATGGGTGTGTCAAGCAAAATGTGCGGAAAATGTGTTTTTTCCCCAAATTCCGGACTTTGCAGGGGTGTCTGGGTAATAAAATCTGGGCCGATGTGCGCAAATCATACCTCTGCCGATTCCCACGGGTGTCCTCTTTTCGGAAATGCATGGGGTTACCTGTTTTCCTCGGTGGCTTGGGCACCCGAGGCCCATATCTGTACGTTGTGCCGGTCGGCAGAATGTCTGAGATTTCCCTCTGAAAACAGACTTGGGGTTACTTGTGTTTTAGGCTTTCCCCGTGGCGGCCAGGTAGGTGCACCCATGCATGTGAGGTACCGTTTTCATCGGGACACCTGTGGGAACGCATGCCGGTAGGCCATGTGTTGTTGGGGGCGTGTTTCGATGGGTGCGCCGAGCGAAATGTGCAGAAAATGCGTTTTTTTTCCCCAAATGTCGGACTTTGCAGGGGTGTCTGGGTAAAAAATTCTGGGGCGACGTGCGCAAATCATACCTCTGCGGATTCCCACGGGTGTCCTCTTTTCGAAAATGCATGGGGTTCCCCGTTTTCCTCGGTGGCTTGGACACCCGAGGCCCATATCTGTACGTTGTGCCGGTCGGCAGAATGTCTGAGATTTCCCTCTGAAAACAGACTTGGGGTTACTTGTGTTTTGGGCTTTCCCCTTGGCGGCCTGGTAGGTGCACCCACACATGTGAGGTACCGTTTTCATCGGGACACCTGTGGGAACCCGTGACGGTAGGCCATGTGTTGTTGGGGGCGTGTTTCGATGGTTGCGTCAAGCGAAATGTGCGGAAAATGCATTTTTTTCCCCAAATTTCGGACTTTGCAGGGGTGTCTGGGTAATAAATTCTGGGGCGATGTGCGCAAATCATACCTCTGCGGATTCCCACGGGTGTCCTCTTTTCGGAAATGCATGGGGTTCCCTGTTTTCCTCGGTGGCTTGGACACCCGAGGCCCATATCTGTACGTTGTACCGGTCGACAGAATGTCTGAGATTTCCCTCTGAAAACAGACTTGGGGTTACTTGTGTTTTGGGCTTTCCCCTTGGCGGCCAGGTAGGTGCACCCACACATGTGAGGTACCGTTTTCATCGGGACACCTGTGGGAACGCGTGATGGTAGGCCATGTGTTGTTGGGGGCGTGTTTCGATGGGTGCGTCGAGCGAAATGTGCAGAAAAAGTGTTTTTTCCGGACATTTCTGACTTTGCGGAGCTGTCTGGGTAAAAAATTCTGGGGCGATGTGCGCAAATCATACCTCTGCGGATTCCACGGGTGTCCTCTTTTCGGAAATGCATGGGGTTCCCTGGTTTCCTCGGTGGATTGGACACCCGAGGCCCATATCTGTACGTTGTGCCGGTCAGCAGAATGTCTGAGATTTCGCTCTGAAAACAGACTTGGGGTTACTTGTGTTTTAGGCTTTCCCCTTTGCGGCCAGGTAGGTGCACCCACACATGTGGGGTACCGTTTTCATCGGGACACCTGTGGGAACTCGGGACGGTAGGCCATGTGTTGTGTTTGTGTGGTTTTCATAACGTTTTGACCCATTTGCTGGTGCCCTTTGTCTCACAACCCTTTTTCCCAAATGTGACCTACATTTAGTCGCTGCTTTAGCCACCATACACTTTTGTAACCTGCCCAAGTCACCTACCCTTGAAAAGGTCTGCCTGTGCTCTTTCAAAAAATGTATGGCTGCCGTTCCTCACCACATTGGTTTTCCCAATTTACACATGCTAAATCCGTCTGGTCAGGCCATGAGCGTAAAACTCCTGTGTACCATGACTCAGTGTTTGGCTTGTGGTATTGCTTGTTTTGTAAAAACACTACAAAAATGGTATGCTATCCTAACTGCAAGAGTCGGGGGAATGTAGCGGAGCATTGATTTTCTCAAAATTCATAGAAGCCATTGCCGCACCAAGCCAACCATGTCCAACACATACCTTTTTTTTCAGTCATTTTCCTGCTTTTCCCCCACACGATGGCAGTTTCCCCTACCTAGTTGTTGCCTGACCTATGCAAATCACCCCTTCCTAAACTTGGAATTTTGTCTTCTTTTCAGAAATATATGCCTTTCTGTCCTCCAATTTGGCTTTCCTGCCCTTTTCTTCCATTCCGTCCATGCATGTCCAAGTGGCAGAATGGCAAAAATCGTCTACCTCTCACAAAACGGTTGATAACCACATCAAAATAATTTTTTTCCATTTCCACTCAACCTGTTCATGAAAGACAACACATTGGGGAACTCAGCACAGCAAACCATTTGTTCCTAGCTCTTACAAGGAAAAAACCACAGGCTTCTTTGTACATCATTTTATTGGCATTTTTTGAAAAAAACCAACATTTTCACACTTTTTCCTTAGTGAGAGAAACCTGGGATTCCTGGGTGGTGTTACGACCGCCTACATGTGGGAAAAAAAGGAGCCAAATTTGGCCGAGATATCTCATGTAACAAAAAAGTTACAAGCCATTGAATGGCCACATACCAAAATCACCAAAAAAGGCCCTGGCACTGGGGAGAAATACCCATGGCACTTAAAGGGTTAATGTATTAAAGAATGTACTCATGTAAACAAAAAGCTATATTTGGGTGTTGTGGTTAATAGAGGAATCTAATCACACATACATATAGGCAATGGTTGCAGCACGAACCATAGATGTACAATATTTTTAATCTGGTAATTTCAGATAGTAAAATGATAAATATAACACTTGAAAACGTACCACACACTTGTGCTAGTAGAACAAAATACATGTAAAAACCCACAATGCATACCAATTAGAGGCACATACATGGAAACCAAAGTAAGGAAGAAAGAAACAACAGCACCAAAAAATGACAACAACATTAGAGTTAACCATCATGTACACAAATTAATTTTGTGATTGAGGCCTGCTTATTGCCCCGTGTATGTGTGCTATGAGCTCAGAGTAAGCTCTAATGAAAGTACTTTAAGAACATATAAAAGGCTTATATGTAGATATATATATATGGAAACTCATTTTCAGTAAAAACAAAAAACCAGCCAAACCATATAATTAAACAAAAACAAGTGCCACAGATATGTGATGTCATCAGTCATTTCATCAATGATATGTGTGATGCCATCTTTCATGACCTGGGTGTTAGTCTTAGCAGTGCACAGTGGTGGTGTGGGAAATGGTTGCTTAGTTCAGCACAACTGTTGAAATTCTGTTTGTTTTTGCTTTTACTAGGAACCATAATGTCCCTTTAACAAAGATGTTTCATTGAATTTCATAGGTTTTTTTAGTGCAACATAAGCAAAATGTTCAAAATGTTCCTTTAACAACGTGTTTTCACTATATATATATATATATATATATACTTTCAAGGAAAAAACTTTAGTTGCAGGGACGTTAAGGTGAGCAATTAACACAGCAGAACCCCTTAAATTCAGCTAAAGCCACCTCAACTGTGTGCCCCCTGTTGTGCAGCCTATGACCACAATATCAGTCAAATTCGTTACTTGAATTAAAAGTTATTAACAATATAATTTTTTGGGGTTCTATCATTAATAACTATGATTCGAGTAACAGATTTCACTGACATTTTGAAAGTGATTAAGACATGTGGGCCCCTCAGACTGCAAAGATTTGTTAAAAAAGAAAAAAGGTTTATTAAGTAGACAACTAAATGTGTGCCCAAAAGTGCCACTGACTTCTCATTCATTTTCCCATACACAAAGGTGGTCAATTTTTGCTGAAGCAAACAGCGCAAACCGCGGTACAGATTTGGACCAGGTACAAAACAACTTGTGCATGAAGCGTTGACTCGCGAACCATGCATGGTTTGGGGTTATTCCATGCAGTAGATTTTAAAATATTTGATGGTGAAGGGGCTGCCCCCTTCTCAAAAATAGATAGCTATATCTCAGGGATTTACCCAAAACCGGGAGTTTTTAGAAATGAAACAGCTGCATTCTTCTTTTTCTCTCGATGTGAGAGATAACCGCGTCTATAGCCGAGGAGATGGGAAAATGAAACGCAGGAAAAACACTATTTGCAGGTCAAAAAACATGCAAATGCCATCAAGCTAAAGGTGGGGGTGGCTAGAGGGTGACAAGTGAAATTTGGGAGGTGGAGGGGGTCTAGGGATTGAGTTTGCAACACAAAACTTTCCTTAGTCTCGGCCATAGCCTTGAATAGCTGGCATCTAAAAGCAAACTGCATCGAAGAATCAGTGAGTGTTGTGGGGGGAAAGAGAGGTGAGGGGGCCATCTAGGGCGTGGGGGGAGCTTCCACAGATCAGTGGGTAATTGGTGAGGGTCTGGGGGGCAAGAAAACATTTTTCTTTCGATATTTGCAGCTATAGTCAAGGCTATAAAAGATTATGGAGCTACCGTTGAACTACCTATATGCTGTAAAGAACACACCCAATACGTTAAGCCACTGGGCTGCAGGGTTTGTGAACTAATGGACACATACTATCTAGTATATTAGTGCCAGACTGTATTTTTCACCAGTCACTTTGTTTGTTGATTTGTACAGAATCATATTGTTGGACAGTGTCTGTTTGTGGACACATGTTTATAAAAGAGTTCTATTTTCTCATGTTGGGTATGACTTTATGTGTGTGGATGAATGTGAGTGTTGTGATGTCTTAATATAAGATGGCGATTTGTACATGTTGGCATTGCGAAGGTCCAATTAGTTCTGTGACACTTTGTGGTATTGTCTATGCATTAATTGATGGAATCTCTGATTTTTGAATACATAGAGACAGTATAATTGCCCCGATTTTGAAGAGGGGTAGGCCAGAGGATCCAAGAAATGATCTTCTAGTGTTGATGTTGGACACTTCAGCTAAGATATTTGCTTGAGTAATCCTGGCATAACTAAAAGATTGGGTATCAGCAAATAACATGATTCTGATAAATCAGACAGGTATCCGGAAGGGATGTAATACTACCATCAACAGTTTGCCCTTGTTACAATCATTCAGCAGGCCTGTTCCATCTGTAAAACATCAGTATACGCCATATTTATTGACTTCAGTGTGGCTTTCGATATGGTGGACAGACCCAAACTATGAAACAAACTGAATGATTGGAACATACCCCCAGGACTCCTTAAAATGATTATATTACTACAAGATTCTGCGCTGGTGAAAGTCTGTATTGATCAGGCAGGAAGGACCTTAGGTTGGGTGAGCACGAACAGGGGACTAAAACAGGGTTGCATGCTAGCACTTATGCTCTTTAATCTCTACCTGGCAGACCTGGGGGATGGGGGGACGGGGTCAAGTTAATGACTCAGCAAGCCCGCCAAAACTGGGGGATGCTTCAATCCACCAAAACTGGGGGATGCTTTAATCCAGTGGTTAGGTTTTGCTGACGACCTTGTCATCCTAGATACTACCGCCGGGGCCTGCAGGTGACCTTGAATAGGTCAGCATCTTATGTCGAAAATAATAATCTCATACCTCATACTTAACATGGAAACAACAAAAATTATGATTTTTGCAAAAAGGTGCAGGAGAATTAAAGGAATATCATGGTTGTTGAGGGGTGCTAAGGTGGAAATGGTTTCTGAATTTAAATATCTTGGCATATATTTGGATGCTGAGTTGCGGGGAACCCGCCACTTGGAACACGTTAGCCTGCTAACTTACATCTCTGCAGGTTTGTTACGATCACTTGCTGGGAAGGGAGGTGGATATTCCCTAAAAATCATTTTACAACTGTATCAGCCGAAGATCGTGTCAACCATTCTTTATGGTGCTGAGATCTGGGCACTGTCCCATGTAGAGAGTATTACAAGGCTAGAAGGAAAGGGCCTCAGAAGATTACTCCAACTTCCCCCCTGCGATACCTGTTGCAATGCTATAGTTGGAATTTAACCTAACACCTATTCATTCTAAACTGACAATGCGCTGTATGTCTCTTTTCTGGGAAATGTTCAATGCCCCAAATGACTCCTTTCTGGGCCTTCTACATAAGGCCGCCAAATGTAGAACTAGATTTATGCCAACTAGTAACCTATCGAAAATTGAGATTACTGGTAACACCTGGCTGACAAGGACATCTACCCAAATCTTGAATGGGTGCCTTGCTTAATGTAAGAGCTATATAAAGTCTGGTCTAGACTTAGGCACAATTGCATACTGTAAAACTAAGTTTGTATGTGTATTTGTATTTTATTATTATTTATATATTGCTTTAATCCAAAACGCTTTACAGTTTAACAACCCGCAAACAACAAACAAGCAACATAGAAGCAATAACAGTATACATGATTCAAACCAGGAAAACAGCATGTGGAATAATTTGCATTTGAGAAGGAAGAAGAAAGGAGGGGGAGGGGAGGAGAAAAGGGAGAGAACGTGGTGAGTAGCAGGAGAAGTAGGGAGGACGGAGATCATGGGAGATAGGGAAGATAGAGGAGTAAGGAAGAGGGTATTGAGAGGAGAGAGAAAAGGTGAAAGCGGGGGAGTAAGGGAGGGGAGCGAAGAAGGAGTGCTTTCAAGGAGGAATAGAAGGAAGAATAGGTGGAAGTGGAGCAGATAGTGAGGGGAAGGGAGTTCCAATTAAGGGGGACAAGGAGCTGAAAGGAGCGGAAACGAGAAGAGGCACAAGGATGAGGAGGGACAGAAAGTAAGAAGAGGTCAGCCAAACGAAGGGAGCAAGAAGGGGTATAGAATGAGAGAAGAGAGGAGAGGTAAGGAGGGGCAAGGTCATGAAGAGATTTAAAAACAAGACAAAGGAAGTGAAATTTAAGTTGGGAATGGAAAGGAAGCCAGCCTAGGTTGGAAAGTTAGTTGGAGATGGAGTCATGTGGAGAGAGAAGACAGAGGGTACGGATGGCAGCGTGGTAGATGGATTTAAGGGGGGCAAGATGAGATGTAGGGAGACCGAAAAGGAGAGAAGAGCAGTAGAAAAAGCAAGAAAAGATAAGGGAGGAGATTAAGAGCTTAGTAGCATGGAAGGTGAGAGAAGAACAGACTTTACGGATATTGAAGAGGTGGTAGCGACATGACCGAGAAGTAAGGTTGGCAGGTAAATCTCGGGTAGATGGTTTCCTTGAATATTACAACGCACAAACCGGGGTGCTGGGATACATTGAGTGTTTTGTTGCAAACTATGTGATCTGGGACTACATCAAGTTTAACAGTGTGAAGTCCTATGAGATCACTGAGGTCTGGCAAAAATGCCCTGAGTGCAAACAGCTATGCCGACTATGTGGTGAAGACTGTGTGGAATTCACTAAACACTAGTTAATGAACTGCAAAGCACTCGATTCACTTTGGTTAATTGAGAGAAGCAGTTACGCAAACATTGCTTTCGCTTGATGAGGCATGGCAGTTATTCATGGGTGGAAATTTGGAAGGCTGTATTTATCATTTTTCATTTTTTCAGAAAACATTGTTTTCAATTTTTGATGTTTTGTTTTAACAAGTGAACATTACTTCTTTTCTTTTTTACATTGTAGAAACTGATTAATTATTTTAAAAGTTGTTGTACAACTGTATAAAATCTTTTTTTTTTAAAAAGAATACATTGACATGCCATTAGCTTTCACATTTTTGCTTTTCTTGGTAATTTGATAAAATTCAGTACGTAATTTTATAAGAAACTTCTAAACCAATGTTATCAACTGTAAGGCATTTTTACTGACATAGGATCCCTTTTCTTGTTTTATATCTATCAGGATTCTAGCAAATGCCAGAGTAGTGCAATATTATGATAAAGGAGAAACTTGTTTGGTCCTAATAAGTGACGACATCTAATCTGAGAGCACAAGTAATTACTTTGTATGTATTCAAATCTTCAAATGTTTGCTTGGCAAGAAAATGAGAGCCACAAAAGTGATGGGCGGAAGGTTTTGAATAAATCTGAACCACTGGCAATGCTCTGGACAACCTTCTAGAGCACCGTTGTTTAGCTTGTTTGCGCCATTGCAAAAGGGGTCCAGCCATATGCAAATCAGTCAAGTACTGCCACCAATGTTAGCAGCCCAGCCCAAACTGCTAGGTTAGGTCCCCTCTCCATGGAAACTAAACAACCCCAGACATGTTTCGGCCTTGTTTGGCTTCCAGCGTGAGGTGCAGCTTGGTTCCTTTTGTCGCAACATGCAAGGGATCCATGTCTGGGCATTCCCTCTCTCAAATAGGGAGACAAATGACAAACAATAAAGTGATAGTTTTGTTTTGCATAAGTCACCCTGAGTGGGATAGGTATGCCCAGACACGGGTCCCGAGCCTGCTGGGCCTAGAGACCCAAGCTACTCCTCACTGATGCCGCCCAATGAGAGCCGAAACATGTCTGTGGATGCTTGTGGTCTCGTAGAGAAGGGATGTGAACTAGTAGTTCAGGCTGGACTGCCCATTTTGGGGTGAGACCAAGTCTGATTTGCATATGTTATTTCCTTTTCTGTAATGGCTTGTCAGGCTGAAGAACGATGGTTTGGAGGGTTGCCCAGAGCAATGCCAGAGGTTAGTATTAATTCCAAATCTTCCAGCCATCACCTCTTTTGTTTAACATAAGTCACCCCGGGTGGGATGAGTATGCCCAGATGTGGGTTCAAATCCTGCTGTGCCTAGAAAACCAAGCTACCCCTCACTGAGGATGCCCAATTGGTATCAGGTATTAATGTCCCCATACATAATGTCCCCATACATAATGTCACTGGGAAAAGCCATTGGCAACATTATATATGGTTACATTATGTATGGGCACAGGTTGCAACAATATCCCCTGTGTGAACTAGTAGTTCGGGCTAGACTGCCCCTTTTGGGGTGAGACAAAGCCTGATTAGCATATGGTCTTTCCCCTTCTGTAATGGCATGGCAGGCTGAAGAACAATTGTTCAGAGGGTTGTCCAGAGCAATGCCATAGAGTAGGATTAATTCCAAACCTTCCAGCCATCACCTCTTTTGTGTTACGAAGTCACACAGAGTGGGACGGGTATGCCCATACATGGGTCCCAAGCCTGCTGGGCCTAGACACCCAAGCTACTCCTCAATAATGATGCCCAATGAGGCAAACAAATGTATGGGGATACTTGTGGTTTCGTGCAGAAGGGATGTGACCTAGTCATTCGGACTAGACTGCCCCTTTTGGGGTAGGACGAAGCCTGATTTGCATATAGTTCTTCCCCTTCTGTACTGGCTTGGCAGGCTAAAGAACGATGAGTGGGAGGGTTGCCCGGAGTAACGCCAGAGGTTAGGATTAATTCCAAACCTTCCAGTCATCACCTCTTTTGTTTTGCGTAAGTCACCACAAGTGGGACGGGTATGCCCAGACGTGTTACCTGAGCCTGCTGCGCCTAGAGACCCAAGCTTCTCTTCACTGATGACACCCATGGAGGCTGAAACATGTCTAGGGATGCTTGTGGTCTCATGCAGAAGGCATGTGATCACATACTTTTGGAGTGGGACCAAGCCTGATTTGCATATGGTCTTCCCCCTTCTGTAATGGCTTGGCAGGCTTAAGAACAATGGTTTGGAGGGTTGTCCAGAGCAATGCCAGAGGCTAGTATTAATTCCAAAGCTTCAAGCAATCACCTCTCTGGTTTGGCTGGAAAATCTGCAAAAGATAATTTATTGTAGAATACCCCCCTCCCCTGATTAAAAGGTGTATATGATATGATAGGTTATTTATAATGCGCTTAATACCCAGAGTTTTCTAAGTGCAGATACGGGGATCGAGCCTGTGTTGTTCCGCGTCATCTTTCTTTCAAGGAGAGCCCATTTCCCGAAACTATCCTCCTGATACCCCGAGGTTAAGAAGTTTAAGTACTGAGATTACCACACTAACTAAACCTCAAACAACAAAACAACCTAGTAGAACATAGGACCGTCTTTCCTGAGCATCAAATTGGTTTAAAACATACTGATTCGTTTCTCTTTGGAGGTGTCGGGAGAATATGTGTGAAACCCTATTGTAATCTTTTGGAAACACATAACGTTCTTTGTGGCTAGTGGAAGGTTCCAAGAGAACTTAGGTTTTGTCTATGTTTTAAAGAAAATAATATGCTAGCGACTATGAAGCATTTATGTATAGAATACATTTCCTCAAACTCATATGCGCTTTATGGGTAGATTTGTACAAAAATGACAGAATTAATTATTGAAACATTTCGGCAGCTTTTAAAGAAGGGAGAGGATCATCCAATGATAATGTCCAGTGTAGCCTAGGGGAAACATGAAAACTATAGGGTAAAGTTAAAGCGCTACAGGGAGGATTTGTTTTCATGTTTCTTTTTTCTCTGATCATTAGTAATGTGTTACTGATGTTTTCTTAAGAGGTTTGTTGTTTTACGATTGATAGGATTTTGAAAAGATGCATAGACATGTTTTCAAACCACAATATTCTTAATTAAAGTAATAGTGAATCAACCAAAACCTTTTTAAAGAAATAAAATACTGGAAACATAAGATTACTTGCTTTAAGATAACTCAGACTATTGCAAAGCTTGACACAGAGATCTGCACACAACCTTACAACACTCTGGGCAGGGCCTACTTATCTGTCAATCCTTCTGAAGCTTATACCAAGAAACACCAAAATCATTGATTTTTTTTTTAGTGCACTGGTTAATATACCTGGGTTTCAGAAACTAGTAGCACGCCAGAAGCTAAAATACATTGAACTTATTGCATGGATCATTGAGAAACACAGAAAGCATGGCCTTAGGAATGGACTCTTCTGGAAAGCAAAGGCTTTCCAGCCAGCTGAAGGAGCCCTATCCTTCAGAATACTGAAATGGACAGCCCTTTCCCAAGTCAGATCTTATGTTATTGCCACCAGGAAAGCAACACATGCATGAATGAAAGACCCTTATCAGAGCGCCAAGAGTGTAAGTGCGGATTCCAAAATAAAACAGCGTGCAGCCATAATGCTGCAGTAAGGTGTTGGCTGACAGAAGCGGGGAGGGGCAGAGATTAACAGTGTAATGGGAGGGCAGGCAGAAAGGCAACACATTAGGCCTTCAATGCAAATTTGACAAAAAGAAATGGGGAGAAGTGTGGGAGTGTGAATAAGGCGGAAGCGGGTTATAAGTTGAGTGTGCTGTGTGCGCAGTAACAGTGGACACGGAAGAGAGACTGCAATGGAAAGGGTCTCAGCAGGTCTTTGGAAACAACTGCTGTTGAAATATATCCTGTGTAAAGTTGACCCTGAACTACATCTAGGCGGTGGATGGATTGACGCGGGAATGCAAATGTGTGTTGCGTACGCATCCATGCGACAGCTGTAGTCATAAAACCTTTGCTCTCCTGCCTCCAGTTGTGTATGTTACTCTGTTGGCTATAGCTTTTTCAGTAGTGGAAAAATACAAGCCATCTTGCAATTTATCAGCCGATTCTTTATGACCTAATCTATGCAACTATGTTCAGTACGAACTAAAGTATTGCAAGATTGTTCATATGTACATGGAAGCTAAATATGCAACACTACATCTCCACGTGTTGCCAGGAGTTGCAGCCGCCTGCTCAAATGTGGGTGTGATTTACTCTGCAGTGATGAGCAGGAACTGACTTGGGAGAAGAGATGTGCTGTCAGAGCTGTTCATCTATTTTGGAAGACGCCATTATGCCCCTTACACAGAGAACACCTGGACGGCACAGTGGCATCCAGATATGAACCCCATTGTGAATTTGAAACTTGCCAATTTACCATATGTGTGCACTTGTGTCAAGTGTCATTGTTGGCAGGTAGAACTTTTCGCGGGAAGACCAAGCATCAGTGCAAACAGGCGTGTATTTTCCCTACTCCCGGGTGCGATTTTGAGTGTATTTCGGAGTGCCATATGGCTTTTAGGTTAGCAATACGTTTCACAGAATGTGTGATGGGATGTATGTACGACAGAGATGCATGTACATGCTAACTCACCAATCGATGCTCTGCATGTGTGTTTCATGTTGATTTACTGTGACTTTTAGTCAAGCTAAAATATGAAGGATGCAATCCAGGCGAAGGCCTATGGGACAGTATACTACTTGTTAACAGACTGATGATATTAAGAAGTAATTTGCAAAAGAAATCTTTCCAACGTCGTGTTTTAGATTGACCTTTGCACTAGATAAGCCAAGAGAACCTCTAGGTACTGCGAGCTCACCCTGTGGTATACACCTCGATAACATTTATCAAATAATATGCCAAAATATGCATACACCAAGAATACGTTTGTCATCAAAATCAATCTTAATCATTTATATCTGGTGATTCAATTCAAAAAACAGATCCATGATAAATACGATAACATAATGGGCCAATGCATTTCGGACCTAGTCCATCATCAGGGCCGAAACTGTACACAGTTACACTTGACCGTGAATCACTGACAAAAAATCCACGTAAAAATGATTTAAAAAGCTGACTGTTAGACCATTCTAGCAGATTGCCAATATATAGCACTCAAATACAACATTATAATGTAACATTTTACTTGAGTCTCAACCCTTGGCATAACACCAAATCACTGTGTAAGATCCAACACTACCTACACACCAATTCCCCAGTGATTACATGTCCTTGTGCCCATAATTCTGGGCAATAAGCATCACAATGTATGACATTGCCAGCATTTGTAATTTCTTCAACATTCCAACTTCAAAGGAGTCCCAGATGAGTGACATCACATACATATCTACTTGTTAGGGAGAGTGATTCCTTTCATGCCCCCCACTGGCAACTGGCAATTGAAAGGTTCTGCATGGGTTACAGAAGCTGTGGCATAGGAGTAAAGAGGTGTTAAAGTGTTGGATGGGTGTGGAACGCAGGGAACAGTTTGGGGCTAGTACTTAAATAACTGCTTGGGTTAGGCGTGTAATAGATTAGCTTGGGATACACATACCACTGAGTTGTATGTGGCTCGCTGTAGGAAAAAATTGATGGACTAGTATGTTTGTGGTGATAAAGGAATGCACAGTGGTTGGGAAAGCTGTTTATTGAGTGCATGATATGTCTGTAAAGTTGTATGATGGAGGTATGAATGGAGATTACCAGATTTTGGGGCAAGACCACCCAAAAACAATGTATGGCAACAGTCCCTCCTATGCTCTGAAGCCTGCCTACACAGAACTTTAAATCACTGCTGTCACCCATGAGGGCCTTCTCATTTTCCACCAGTCCATCTGCAGACAAGTCAGTCAAATAACGTTGAAAATCCCATAGAAACTTTGCAGCTTTATGATGACAGAAAATCAGCCTGAGTCTCCACTGCACTGTAGAAATGATTGGAAAGTAAATATTCTGAAAGTGTGTTAATTGTGGGGGGAAGTTAATTTAGACAATAAAATGTATGCAGTTGGAAGATCTATGGATAGACAAATCGCAAAATATTAACAAGGGCACATCACATATAAAACATTTTCAGGATGTGAATAAAATATGCTATAAAGACATTGAGTTGTCGATCAAACGAGTTAGCCATAGGCAAAATAGTGTCATTGCGACAGTGAAAATTACTAAAATGTAAGGAATGCTTGGGTATTGATAGGGCCAGTTTGCAATAATACAAAGGGTTTCCATGAAACTTGTGAAGAGTTCTTGCCTGTGCTGACTTTGGCTCATGTTACAAACCCCCCCCCCACTTAGAAAGAAAGTAATTGAATGGTCCTGTCCACTTCGGAACAGAAGAGTGTGCCTCCTTTTTGTGCTGCAGTTGAAAAGAACATGAATCTTATCATATGGAAGCTGGCTCTTCTGGGATTTCCATAGCATGGTGCTGGTTAACAACCCACTGATGGGGGTGTTGAAAGAGAACAGCTAGTCAAGGAGACAAGGAGCAGGCCACGGAATCCTGACACAGGATCAGGGAGATGTAGCTGCAATGGGAATTAGGGTAGAGGAGAGGGTGTGCACGTGGTTTTGTATAACGCCCTTCTGACAATTTTGGTGGTGTCACAGCTTGTTGCTCTGTGAGAAAAGGGGGTGGGTCACTAGTGGTACAGTCAGACAGACAGATGACCAATGCAAAACTTGTGATGTTGGTTAGTGCATGTGTGAAATATCTGGTTCATGTGTGCCAAACTTCTTTCTATTGGTTTGGCAGAGAAACGTGGTAACATGTAATTCATAAGTAAGAGCACAAGATCTGATAAACTACAGCACTTTGGCTCTGGTTGGCCGTTGATGTTGATGTGTAATATGGCTAAAGAGGGGAAGTTATTCATGGATCATTTTATGTTGATGTACTTACTAAGGGCTAGGCCACTGGTGGGTATCTGTGTGGAATCTCAGTGAGTAATACAAGGTGGTAGGGGCTCCTATAGAGTAGTCAGTTGGACAAGGGAAGGGTCATTAGGCCTTAGAAGGAAAAACAACCTGCAACCCTGCACCCATACCACTTGAGTCTATCTCACAATCCATCCCTCTATCATTGGCTCTCTCCTTCTTTAGTATGTTGTTTAGCAGTTTGAGCAACAACTCAATCCTTACTGTGGCATTGTCAGGTTCTCAGGTACAGTGCAGGGCAAGCTGTTTGTCAGGTGTTTTTTAGTTGGTTGGGTTTGGTCAAGAATCCCAGCTTGTTTCTACCAGAGGTCTCTCCTTCTGTCCCACAAGTCCCAAACTTCACTCACACAGCCACATGCCAAAATGTAATTCTCCCCCCTGGACCCAGCAGCCACCACTCACCAGGGGTTGAGGATGCACTAGATGTTCAGTACCAGAAGGTATTCATGATGGAACAAGGAGTAGAAAAGATAAAAAGTGAAATTTGGATACCCCCAAGTGCCCCATAAAGCTGGTTGCAAAACTGTCACTGAAATGTGGTTTCTGGCAGTAAAATAAAGGGTGTGTGGGTCAATTTCAGTGGGAAGGGTAGGATGAACAGTCAAATAACACTGCACACTTTTGTTTGCAGTTTCTCCTGCCCCTTGTTTGTAATGATCTCTGCATGAGTTTAATTCAAAGCCTTGTGCAAAAGCTAAAAAGGGCAAAAACAGGCATGTAATATTCATTCAACTTTTAAGGCTTGTCTTTCCAGACATAGGGATGGTCTGTCTGTTGTGGGTAGGAGGGCGCAACTTTGCTACAGGAGGAACTAGTTGGTTCTTAGGCTAGAAGATGGGGGATAGTTTGGGGAGGGTGACACTCCAGTCTGGAAAAAAATGAAGTTGATTTAGTCAATCACGGTAGACTCTGTGGTTCAGGCACATCTTAGTGATTGTGGGATCTCAAAGGAAATTATTTCAATAGTTTTGAAGGTCATGACTTGTCCTATGTTGTCATTGGCTAGGGTATCTCAACAAATAAGCGCAAACCCAGAATGATCTGACTGCCATGAATCTTGATGGCTTCATGCCTCAACGTTTTCCGGTGCAACATATCTCTGCTTTACCATTGACCATGACCTCTCATTCAAAACACTCATCACCAAGAAGATTGTGCCAATTTGCACTCCCCCACAAATTCAAGCCTTTCAATCCCAAGTTTCAGAATATTTGTCCAATTACTAGTCTTTTCTCAAATGGATGGTATGAATGCACTATCCGCAGGATTCTCAGATTCCAGTTTGCTCCGTCTGACAGTGGTACTGCAAGTTGTAGCATTTCCCATCATGAGACTGTGAAAATGTAACCACATTTCCCCATTCTCAGGGAGCTACACAAGATGACCCTTCAAACATGTATCATGTTCTAGACAGCCTGTATTACCTATGAATCAGTCACAACCAAATTGCCATAATACTTAGCCAACGACTCTCCAAAGTTTAGCACATCACCAGAAGTCTCAACATATTCAGGCTGGCAATAATGAAATACTCAATGGGAAAAACAGAATAAATTTAATTTTCTGCTTTACTCCTTGTCTCTGTTACAAGTAACCAATTAATATGAGATGGTGCCCTCTAGCCTACACTCCAGGAAGGAGCTGAATACCATACCTTTCAGCGACTATCTTGATAATGTCTTATCACTCAGCTCAACCTTAAATCTCCCTCTCTGGGGCATTCAACTTTCCCTTGCTCCCCTTAAACATCCTAGCTCCATTTCTACCGCCCCCCCACACTCTTACTTGTAGTACTCTGGGTGCATCCACTATATAAATCACTCAACAGCTACTTAGCAAGGTTCCCACTTTATAATTCCCACACATATGTACAATGTTTTTTAAGCCTTTTGATTAGACTGTTGCTGCAGGATTATTTGTTCTTGAAGTTTCTTCTCGTGTATAAACTGCTTGACCCCTACCTTGTGACAATTGAAACTTAAACTGATTCTAATGCAAAAATAATGTTGGAGTCAGCATATTTGGAAATCATGGCAGATTTAAACATCTGGTTTGATGCTCTATACAAGTACAATTCTCAAACATATCAACATTTTTGCATTTCCGGTACTCCAATCACTGATTACTAAAGCCACTCAAATTCAAGGACTTTGGCAAGATTTCTCAGTTATGCCTCTTCCAAAATAGCATGTTGTATTAATCCACAGTTTTTAGAAATTACATTTCAAGTTTTATAACTTTTATTAGACATACTGAAAATACTGCTCAGAGATGGAATACAGCACACTCTTTTAAAGTCATATATTTGGTCACCATATGGGAAAAAGCATATTGTAGATTAATCTGTCTTTGAAATCTTATGTATGAGTTAGTCCAATAAAAGCTATAAAAACTCAAACATTTGTGATTTCGTAATCCCTCAAATGGTATCTTGGCCCCCACACTATTGAGGTGGTCTGATCATGTTTTTGGTTACTTGAAAAGAACAGCTAAATAGGAAAGTATGAAATCACCAGCAAGGCCACTCCAAAATTGCATTTTTACCATGTCTATATCTTGGCTGTCCTCCACCCTTCTTTATGAGTCACTCACATCATCTCTCAAACTGACCCTAACATTGCCATAGAAGCTCCATCACAACCATACTTAAATAATAATAATAATAATAATAATAATAATTATAATAATAATAAATAATAAAATGTCCAACTAATGGTATACAAAAGATCTCAATCAAAGGAGAGAAGCTCTCAGAATCAAAAAGCAGAATCAAATAGCAGGAGTGGAAAATGAGAATGAAATGCATTTGAAACTGAAAGAAACTATAAGAGATCAATCAAAGAAGCCAAATGTGAGAGTGGAAACTGATGAAAACATGGCCAAAGTAGATTTTGGCATTTTCTATGAGTTCATAAATCCTCTTGGTAAGGATGTCCGAACAGTTTCACACTAAGTAACTATTAACATCTTTTTTTCATGCAAATAATTATCTGTTTTTAAGAGACTCTGGCACGTTATTAAAACACTTCTCTCTGGAGCAAACATGACCTAGATCATGAGCACATGTTAACATTACAAGTACTTTTGGGTCAGCCTCCTTGGATCTGTTCACAAATGAACAGCTGGCAAAGTTAATTATAAAGTGGCCTTTTGGATTTCAGGCAAATCTGATTTAATCAGATTGCTGTCACCCAGAAATAATGTCTATCTACATGTTTATCCACAAACGTCCACTAGATGGTAGCACCGTCCTTGCTGCACATGGATTCCTGTAGTAAATGGAAAATTAAAGTAAAATAAGCACTGCCACCGAGTGGATATTTTCACGCATTTTAGTACCTGAACAAGATAAAAACTGAAATAGGCCATATCACATGTTTTTCTCAGTAATTATTTTTGTATGAATCACGTTATTTAAAAAATAGTAATTTTGAATTAATTATTCAATTCCTGAAGCCACAGGGCTGAAAAAACCCAGTTTAGTGCATTTTAGCAAAGATCCTAATGCATCACTTGATTAAATGGCACCTGGTGTTCCAATGATCTTCTAGCAAGCACTAGTCAGATCAAATTCTATTGGGGAAATGGCTCAAGGAAAGGCCAATTCTGTAATGCATGATTTCAGCACAATTTAAGTTTACCTTTTTTGTTAAAGTATAGAAGAATTACATCTGTGACTAGGAATCCCTAAAAGTTCAATTAAATAGCAAGAATTTTCATATGGTTCCAGACTATGTTTAACCATCTACTGCAATGCAATTTATTTTTAAATTTAGTTTATAGTGAAATTGGTTAATTAAAACCTTACACACTTTCCTTATTAACAATTACATACATTACAAGCATTACATTATATATCATTTCCTCTCCTGCTGTCCCCTCTCCACCTTCCACGGCTTCCTTGTCTCCCTCTGCTGCCTCCTCCTTGCCTACCTTGCCCTCTTCTAGTCTTGATGTTGGACACTTCAGCTAAGATATTTGCTTGAGTAATCCTGGCAGAACTAAAAGATTGGGTATCAGCAAATAACATGATTCTGATAAATCAGACAGGTATCCGGAAGGGATGTGATACTACCATCAACAGTTTGCCCTTGTTATAATCATTCAGCAGGCCTGGTCTCTCTGTAAAACATCTGTATACGCCATATTTATTGACTTCAGTGTGGTGTTCAATATGGTGGACAAACCCAAACTATGGAAGAAACTGAATGATTGGAACATACCCACAGGACTCCTTAAAATTATCATATTACTACACGATTTTGTGCCAGTGAAAGTCTGTATTGATCAGGCAGGAAGGACCTTAGGTTGGGTGAGCACGAACAGGGGACTAAAACAGGGTTGCATGCTAGCACTTATGCTCTTTAATCTCAACCTGGCAGACCTGGGGGACGGAGGACGCGGTCACGTTAATGACTCAGCAAGCCCACCAAAACTGGGGGATGCTTCAATCCACCAAATCTGGGGGATGCTTTAATCCAGTGGTTAGGTTATGCTGACGACCTTGTCATACCAGATACTACTGCCTGGGGCCTGCAAGTGACCTTGAATAGGTTGGCATCTTATGTAGAAAATAATAATCTCATACTTAATATGGAAACAACTAAAATTATGATGTTTGCAAAAAGGTGCAGGAGAATTAAAGGAATGTCATGGTTGTTGGGGGGTGCTAAGGTGGAAGCGGTTTCCGAATTTAAATATCTTGGCATATATTTGGATGCTGAGTTGCGGGGAACCCGCCACCTGGAATGCGTTAGCCTGATAACTTACATCGCTGCAGGTTTGTTACAATCACTTGCTGGCAAGGGAGGTGGATATTCCCTAAAAATCATTTTACAACTGTATCAGCCGAAGATTGTGTCAACCATTCTTTATGGTGCTGAGATCTGGGCACTGTCCCATGTAGAGAATATTACAAGGCTAGAAAGAAAGTACCTCAGAACATTACTCCAACTTCCCCTTGGGATACCTGTTGCAATGCTATACCTGGAATTTAACCTAACACCTATTCATTCTAAACTGACATTGCACTGTATGTCTCTTTTCTGGGAAATGTTCAATGCCCCAAATGACTCCTTTCTGGGCCTTCTACATAAGGCCGCTGAATGTAGAGCTAGATTTATGCCAACTAGTAATCTATCGAAAATTGAGATTATTGGTAACATTTCGCTGGCAAGGACATCTACCCAAATCTTAATTGGTCCCTTGTTTAATGTAAGAGCTAAATAAAGTCGGGTCTAGACTTAGGCACAACTGAATACTGTAAAACGACGTTTGCATGTAAATCTGGGGCAGCTGGTTTCCTTGTATATTACCATGCACAAACCGGGGTGCTGGGCCACATTGAGTGTTTTGTTGAAAACTATGTCATCTGGGACTACATCAAGATCAAGTTTGTGTAAAGTCCTACGAGATCACTGGAGCCTGGCAAAAATGCCCTTAGTGCAAACGGCTATGCCGACTATGTGGTGAAGACTGTGACTGTGTGGAATTCACTAAACACTAGTTAGTGTACTGCAGAGCACTCGATTCACTTCGTTTAATTGCGCTGAGAGGAGCAGGTATGCCAACATTGCTTTCGCCTGATGAGGCATGACAGCTATTCATGGGTGGACATTTGGAAGTCTGTATTTATCATTTTTTATTGTTTAAGAAATTAATTTTTTTCAATTTTTGATGTTTCGTTTTAACAAGTGAACATTACTTTTTTTCTTTTTCACGTTGTAGAAATGGATTCATTATTTTAAAAGTTGTTTTACAACTGTATAAAATCTTTTTTTTAAAAAAAGAATACATTGACATGCCATTAGCTTTCACATTTTTTGCTTTGCTTGGTAATTTGATAAACTGCAGTGCGTCATTTTATAAGAAACTTTTTTACCAATGTTATCAACTGTGAGGCATTTTAACTGAAAAAGGATCCGTTTTCTTGTTTTATTTCTCTCAGGATTCTAGCAAACTCCAGAGTAGTGCAATATTATGATAAAGGAGAAACTTGTTTGGTCTTAATAAGTGACAACATCTAATCTGATAGCACAAGTAATTACGTCGTATGTATTCAAATCTTCATATGTTTGCTTGGCTAGAAAATGAGAGCCACAAAAGTGATGGGCGGAAGGTTTTGAATAAATATGAACCACTGGCAATGCTCTCGACAACCTTCTAGACCACCGTTGTTTAGCTTGTCTGCGGCATTACAAAAGGGGTCCAGTCATATTCAAATCTGTCAGGTATTACCACCAATGCTAGCAGCCCAGCCCAAACTGCTAGGTCAGGTCCCCTCTTCATGGAAACTCAAACAACCCCAGACATGTTTCGGCCTTCTTTGGCCTCCGCAGTGAGGTGCAGCTTGGTTCCTTTTGGCGCAACAAGCAAGGGTCCCATGTCTGGGCATACCCTCTCTCACATAGGGAGACAAATGACAAACAATAAAGTGATGGTTTTGTTTTGCAGAAATCACCCTGAGTGGGAGAGGTATGCCCAGACATGGGTCCCGAGTCTGCTGGGCCTAGAGACCCAAGCTACTCCTCACTGATGCCGCGCAATGAGAGCCAAAACATGTCTGTGGATGCTTGTGGTCTCGTGGAGAAGGGATGTGAACTAGTAGTTTATGCTGGACTGTCCCTTTTGTGGTGGGACCAAGCCTGATTTGCATATGTTATTTCCTTTTCTGTAATGGCTTGGCAGGCTGAAGAAGGTTTGAAGGGTTGCCAGAGCAATACCAGAGGTTAGTATTCATTTCAAATCTTCTAGCCATCACCTCTTGTTTTGCATAAATCACCCCCAGTGGGATGGGTATGCCCAGATTTGGGTGCAAAGCCTCCTGTGCCTAGAAAACCAAGCTAACTCTCACTGAGGATGCCCAATGGGTATCAGGTAATAATGTCCCCATACATAATATCCCCATACATGTCACTGGGAAAAGCCATTGGCATTATTATATATGGTTACATTATGTATGGGGACGGGTTACGACAATGTCCCCTGTTCTCCTTGATAAAAAAAAAAGCCAATATAATGCCTCCACAAAAAACAGTGTATTTTTTGTCAGGAGACATTTTTGCGCTGAAATTATTACATGGAACCGCCTAATGAGGCAGAAACATGTCTGGGGATGCTTGTGGTCTCGTACAGAAGGGATGTGAACTAGTAGTTCGGGCTGGACTGCCCCTTTTGGGGTGAGACAAAGCCTGATTAGCATATGGTCTTTCCCCTTCTGTAATGGCATGGCAGGATGAAGAACAATTGTTTGGAGGGTTGTCCAGAGCAATGCCATAGAGTAGGATTAATTCCAAACCTTCGGGCTGTCACCTCTTTTGTTTTGCATAAGTCACCCCGAGTGGGACGGGTATGCACAGATGTGGTTCCCAAACATGCTGGGCCTAGAGACCCAGGCTACTCCTGATGAGGCCCAATGAGGCCAAAACATGTCTGGTGTTGCTTGTGGTCTTGTGCAGAAGGGATGTAACCTAGTAGTTTGAGCTGGACTGCCCCTTTTGGGGTAGGACAAAGAATCCTTTGCATATGGTCTTTCCCCTTTTGTAAAGGCTTGGCAGGTTGAAGAACGATGGTTTAGAGGGTTGCCAAGAGAAATGTCAGAGGTTAGGATACATTCAAAACCTTCCAGCCATCACATTTTGTTTTGAATTAGTCACCGTGAGTGGGACGGGTATGCTCAGACATGGGTCCCAAGCCTGCTGGGCCTAGACACCCAAGCTACTCCTCAATAATGATGCCCAAAGAGACAAACAAATGTATGGGGATACTTGTGGTTTTGTGCAGAAGGGATGTGACCTAGTCATTCGGACTAGGCTGCCCCTTTTTGGGTGGGACCAAGCCTGATTTGCATATAGTTCTTCCCCTTCTGTACTGGCTTGGGAGGCTAAAGAACGATGAGTGGGAGGGTTGCCCGGAGTAATGCCAGAGGTTAGGATTAATTCCAAATCTTCCAGCCATCACCTCTTTTGTTTTGCATAAATCATCACAAGTGGGACACATATGCCCGGACGTGGGTCCTGAGTCTGCTGGGCCTAGAGACCCAAGCCTCTCCTCACTGATGATGCCCAAAGAGGCCAAAACATGTCTGGGATGCTTGTGGTCTCGTGCAGAAGGAATGTGACCTAGTGGTTTGGGATGGACTGCCCCTTTTGCGGTGGACCAAGCATGGATTGCATATGGCCTTTCTCCTTCTGTGATAGTTTGGCAGGCTGAAGAACAATGGTTTGGATTGTTGCCCAGAGTAATGCATAGGTTAGGATGAATTCCAAACCTTCCAGCCATCACCTATTTTGCATAAGTCACCACAAGTGGGACACATATGCCCAGACGTGGGTCCCGAGCCTGCTGAACTTAGAGACTGAAGCTACTTTTCATTGATGATGCACAGTGAGGCCGAAACATGTCTGGAGATGCATGTGGTCTGTACAGAAAGGATGTGGCCTAGTAGTTCGGGCTGGACTGCTCCTTGTGGGGTGGGACAAAATCTGATTTTAAAATGGTCTTTCCCTTTCTGTAATGACTTGGCGGGTTTGGAGGGTTGTCCAGAGCAATGCCAGAGGTTAGTATTAATTCCAAACCTTCAAGCAATCACCTCTCTGGTTTGGCTCGAAAATTTGCAAAAGATATAATTTATTGTAGAATACCCACCCCCTGATTGAAAGGTGGATATGATATATGATTGGTTATTGATAACGCGCTTAATACCCAGAGGTTTCTAAGTGTGGATCCAGTAATCGAACCTGTGTTGCTCTGCGTCGTCGTGCTTCCAAGGAGAGCACATTTCCCTAAACTATCCTCCTGAGACCCTGAGGTTAAGAAGTTTAAGAACTGAAATTACCACACTAACTAAACCTCAAACAACAAAACATCAAACAACAAAACAACCTAGTAGAACATAGGACCGTCTTTCCTGAGCATCAAATTGCTTTAAAACATACTGGGCCTCATTACGAGTTTGGAGGTTGCCATGCCCTTGATAAGGGCATGACTACCCACAAACTCGGATTCCGTGTCCGGGTCCCGCAAAAGGGGATTTACCGGGCCATTCCGACCTTGGAGGGCCTGGTAATTCCCATTTGCGGGACCTGGAAAGTCCCCATTCCAATTTGAGCCCCCACAGAGGTCAAAGGGAATGGGGAGAATGGTAGCAGTGTACCATTCATAACGGTACCGCTGTTACCATCCTAGTCTGCTCGCGGGTGCCGCTCTTCACACCTGGTCTGACCAGGCGTCCAGAGTGGCACCCGGGAGCAAACTTGGAATGTTGCGGCGAGGTAACAACGGCGCCGGCAGCACTGCCGCCGCCGTTGTTGCCTTACCGCAACACTCCTAATAAGGCCCACTGATTCTTTTCTCTTTGGAGGTGTCAGGAGAATACGTGTGAAAGCCCATTGTAATCTTTCGGAAACACATTACGTTCTTGTTGGCTATTGGAAGGTTCCAAGAGAACTTAGGTTTTGTGACTTGTCTATGTTTTAAAGAAAATAATATGCTAGCAACTATGAAGCATTTACGTATAGAATACATTTCCTCAAACTCATATGCGCTTTATGGGTAGATTTGTACAAAAATGACAGAGAATTAATCATTGAAACATTTCGGCAGCTTTTAATGAGGGGAGAGGTTCATCCAATGATAATGTCCAGTGTAGCCTAGGGGAAACATGAAAACTATAGGGTAAAGTTAAAGCGCTACAGGGAGGATTTGTTTTCATGTTTCTTTTTTCTCTGATCATTAGTAATGTGTTACTGATGTTTTCTTAAGAGGTTTGTTGTTTTACGATTGAAAGGATTTTGAAAAGATGCATAGACATGTATTCAAACCACAATATTCTTAATTAAAGAAATAGTGAATGAACCAAAACCTTTTTAAAGAAATAAAATACTGGAAACATAAGATTACTTGCTTTAATATAACTCAGACTATTGCAAAGCTTGACACAGAGATCTGCACACAACCTTACAACACTCTGGGCAGGGCCTACTTATCTGTCAATCCTTCTGAATCTTATACCAAGAAACACCGAAATCATTGATTGTTTTAGTGCACTGGTGAACTAAATATCTGGGTTCCACAAACTAGTAGCACACTAGAAGCTAAAATACATTGAACGTATTGCATAGATCATTGAGAAACACAGAAAGCTTTGTCTTAATAATGGACTCTTCTTGAAAGCTCAGGCTTTCCAGCCAGCTGAAGGAGCCCTATACTTCCAAATGCTGAAATGGACAGCCCTTTCCCCAGTCAGATCTTATGTTATAGCCAACAGGATACCAATACATGCATGAATGAAAAACCCTCATCAGAGCGCCAAGAGTGTACGATTCCAAAATAAAACAGCGTCCAGCCATAATGATGCAGTAAGGTGTTGGCTGACAGAAGCGGGGAGGGGCCGAGATTAACATTGTAAGGGGAGGGCAGGCTAAAAGGCAACATATTAGGCCTTCAATGCAAATTTGACAAAAAGAAATGGCCCTGCTGTGAGCAGGAAAATAATTGGGGGGGGAAGTGTGGGAGTGTGAATATGCAGAAGCCACTTATATGTCGAGTGTGCTGTGTGCGCAGTGACAGTGGACACGGCAGAGTGACTGCAATAGGAAGGGTCTCAGCAGGTCTTTGGAAACAACCGCTGTGGAAATATATCCTGCGTAAGGTTGACCCTGAACTACATCTAGGCAGTGGATGGATTGACGTGGGAATGCAAATGTGTGTTGCGTACGCATCCATGCGACAGCTGTAGTCGTACGACCTTTGCACTCCTGCCTCTAATTTTAGTATGTCACTCTGTTGGCTACAACTTTTTCAGGAGGGAAAAAAAAACAAGCCATCCTGCAATTTAGCAGCCGATTCTTTATGACCTAAGATATGCAAATATGTTCAGTCCGAACTAAAGTATATACGTTCTGGCCAGTATTTCAAGATTGGTTCATATGTACACGGAAGATATAAATGCAACACTACATCTTCACGTGTTGCCAGGAGTTGCAGCCGCCCGCTCAAATGTGGGCGTGATTTACTCTGCAGTGATGAGCAGGAACTGACTTGGGAGAAGAGATGTGCTATCAGAGCGGTTCATCTATTTTGGAAGACGCCATTATGCCCCTTACACAGAGAACACCTGGACGGCACAGTGGCATCCAGATATGAACCCCACTGTGAATTTGAAACTTGCCAATTTACCATATGTGTGCACTTGTGTCAAGTGTCATTGTTGGCAGGTACAACTTTTCGCGGGAAGACCAAGCATCAGTGCAAACAGGCATGTATTTTCCCTACTCCCGGGTGCGATTTTGAGTGTATTTCGGAGTGCAATATGGCTTTTAGGTTAGCAATACGTTTCACAGAATGTGTGATGGGATGTATGTACGACAGTGATGCATGTACATGCTAACTCACCGATGCTGTGCATGTGTGTTTCATGTTGATTTACTGTGACTTTTAGTCAAGCTAAAAGATGAAGCATGCAATCCAGGCGAAGGCCTATGGGACAGTATACTACTTGTTAACAGACTGATGATATTAAGAAGTAATTTGCAAAAGAAATCTTTCCAACGTCGTGTTTTACATTTACTTTTGCACTAGATAAGCCAAGAGAACCTCTAGGTACTGCAAGCGCACCCTGTGGTATACACCTCAATAACATTTATCAAATAATATGCCAAAATATGCATACACCAAGAATACATTCGTCATCAAAATCAATCTTAATCATTTATATCTGGTGATTCAATTCTTTATTTAAACAAAAAGTGCTCCTTACTGAGGAAAACAGATCCATGATAAATACGATAACATAATGGGCCAATGCATTTCGGACCTAGTCCATCATCAGGGCCGAAACTGTACACAGTTACACTTGACCGTGAATCACTGACAAAAAATCCACGTAAAAATTATTTAAAAAGCTGACTGTTAGACCATTCTAGCAGATTGCCAATATATAGCACTCAAATACAACATTATAATGTAACATTTTACTTGAGTCTCAACCCTTGGCACAACACCAAATTACTGTATAAGATCCAACACTACCTACACACCAATTCCCCCAGTGATTACATTTCCTTGTGCCCATAATTCTGGGCAATAAGCCTCACCATGTATGACATTGCCAGCATTTGGAATTTCTTCAAAATTCCAACTTCAAAGGAGTCCCAGATGAGTGACATCTCATACATTTCTACTTGTAAGGAGAGTGATTTCTTATACGCCCTCCAATGGCAACTGCCAATTGAAAGGTTCTGCATGGGTTACAGAACCTGCCGTAGAGGAGTAAAGAGGTGTTGAAGTGTTGGATGGGTGTTGAACGCAGGGAACAGTTTTGGGTCTGGTACTTAAATAACTGCTTGGGTTAGGTATGTAATTGATTAGATTGGGGTACACATACCACTGAGTTGTATGTGGCTCGCTGTAGGAAAAAAGTGATGGGCTAGTATGTTTGTGTTGATAATGGAACGCACAGTGGTTCGGAAAGCTGTTTATTGAGTGCATGATATGTCTGTAAAGTTGTATAATGGAGGGATGGATGGAGATGACCAGATTTTGGGACAAGACCACCCGAAAACAATGTATGGCAACAGTCCCTCCTGAAGCGAACCTGCACAGAACTTCAAATCACTGCTGTCACACATGAGGGCCTTCTCATTTTCACCCGGTCCATCTGCAGACAAGTCAGTCAAAAACTTTGAAAATCCCTTAGAAACTTTGCATCATTTTGATGATAGAAAATCACTCTGAGTCTCCACTGCACTACGGAAAGGATTGGAAAGTAAATATTCTGAAATTGTGTTAATTGTGGGGGAAGTTAATTTGGACAATACAATTAATGCAGTTGGAAGATCTATGGAGAAACAAATCGCAAAATAGTAACAACGGCACATCACATATAAAACATTTTCAGGATGTGATTAAAATATGCAATAAAGACATTGGGCCTCATTACGACCCTGGCGCTAAGGGGTCTGCGCCAGCGTTAGCTGCGCGGACCCCTTACCGCCAACTACGAGTTCCTGGAGCGCCATGGTCATTTTTCCGCCCGCTTTTTGCGGGCGGAAAAATCCATGGCGCTCTGGGACCTTGGTGTTAATTACGCCACCGTATTTTACGGTGGCGTAATTAACTCCTTCCCCACTCCCATTGAGCCCTATGGGGCCGAAATGGGAATGGGGAAGGGTAAATGGGTCAATGGGGACTTACCGCCCCGCCGACCTCGGAATGGGGCGGTAAATCCGCCATCCGCCATGGCGTAAAGGGACTTTGCGCCATGGCCGGAAAGTCCGTCGATGGCGGAAAAAATCCGCCAGGGTCGTAATGAGGGCCATTGAGTTTTGGATCAAATGAGTTAGCCATAGGCAAAATATTGTCATTGTGACAGTAAAAATTACTAAAATGTAAGGATTGTTTGGCTATTGATAGGGCCAGCTTGCAATAATACAAAGGGTTTCCATGAAACTTGCAAAGAATTCTTGACTGACGACCTTGGCTCATATTACAATCCACCACTTAGAAAGAAATTCATGGAATGGTCTTGTCCACTTCAGACCAGAAGAGTGTGCCTCCTTTTTCTGATACAATTGAGTAGAACATGAAGCTTATCATATGAAAGCTAACTCTTCTGGGATTTCCAAAGCATGGTCCTGGTTAACAAACCACTGATGGGGCGTGTTAAAAGAGGACAGCTAGTCAAGGAGACAAGGAGCAGGCCACGGGATCCTGACAAAGGATCAGGGAGATGTAGCTGCAGCAGGAATCGGGGCAGTGCACCAATAGGGGGTGAAGATGTGCAAGTGGTTTTGTATAACACCTTTCTGCCAATTTTGGTGGTGTTACAGCTTGTTGCTCTGTGAGGAAAGGGGGGGGGTAATTTTTGGGACAGTCAGAGAGACAGATGACAGATGCAAAACGTGTGATGTTGGTTAGTGCATGTGTGAAATACCTGGTTCATGTGGGCCAATCTGCTTTCTATTGGTTTGGCAGAGAGACTTGGTTTTATGTAATTCAAAGGTAAAAGGACATGATCTGATAAACTACAGCATATTGGGTCTGGTTGGCCGTTGATGTTGATGAGTGTGATATGGCTAAAGATGGGAGTTTAGTCATGGGTCAATTTATGTTGATGTATTTACTAATGGCTAGGCAAGTGGTGGGCATCTGTGTGGAATTTCCATGACTAGTGTAGGTGGTAGGGGCTCGTATAGGGTAGTCAGTTGGACAAGGGAAGAGGTGATTAGGCCTTATAAGGCAAAACAACCTGCATTCTAACCACTGGCGTCAATCTCACAATCCATTTCTCTATCATTGGCTCTCTCTTTTCTTAGTATGTTGTTTAGCAGTTTGAGCGACTACTGTATCCTCACTTTGGCATTATCAGGTTCTCAGGTAGAGTGCATAGCAAGCTGTTGATCAGGTGTTCATCAGCTGGTTGGGTTTGGTCCAGAATACCATAAGTCCCAAACTCCACTCACACAGCCACATGTCAAAATGTTATTCTCCCGGGCCCCAACAGCCACCACTCACCTGGAGGTGAGGCTGCACCAGACGTTCAGTGCCAGAAGGTATTCATGATGAAACGAGGAGTTGAAAAGATAACAAGTGGAATTTGGAACCACAAAGCTTGTTACAAAATCCTGTGACAGAAATGTGGTTTCTGGCATAAAAATAAAGGGTGTGTGAATACGTTTCAGTGGGAAGGGTAGCATGAACAATCAAATAACACTGTTAGCAGTTTCTTCTGCCCCTTGCTTGTAATGACCTAAATGATAAAACCAGGTTAAAAACAGGCACATGATATGCATTCAACTTTTAAGGCCTGTCCTTACAGACATAGGGATGGTGTTATGCTTGATTTATGCTTGATCCAAAATGGTGCGGGTGCGCAATGCATTCTGGGAGCGCTCGGAGTCATGTTGGATATTTACTTCATATCGCAGTGAAACGCTTCACACATTTTGCTGAGTGTTAGATTCACAGTACTGAGACAAACATGCTTTTCCAAACCTGGTATGCGGTCAAGGCCATTTCTGCTGGGAAAGCTAACGTTGTTATGGCTTGCTACTCTTCTCCGTGAAGCATGTTTTTAGAGAAGGGAGGCACTGCGCTTCTTGGGGGGAGCTCTCGATTGACCCAGCTGGCAACCGACAGCTGTTCCTCAACTGCGCAAGTACAATTTCCAGAATGTTCGAGAATTAACTCCCCTTTGTGGAGTGTGTATATATGCGGAAGCCCGGAGGGGGTCAGGTGAGACTTCAGTCAGAGAAGGACGCTTACGTCTGGCATTCCTGTGAACTGTGGCGGCCTGTCTGTTCCCGGGGTCTTCCAGCTGCTTCTGGACACAATGAGGAATTCTGTTATGCTCACAGTGATGTATTTCTTTTTTACTTCTTTGCTTTTTCTGTGATCTATGTTCTTATTATTTTTATGAGTTATTTCTATGTACTTGTAATCTTTAAATAAATAGCCGTAAAGAGCTGATTATCTTCTAAAGAGTGCGTGGCTGTGAGTTATTGTGTCTGTCTGTTTATGGTTTCAAGTATTTGCTCTATAATTGCATTGGTAATTTATGGTTGTTCGGTGCACTTTTTGGGGAAGCGCAATACAGATGGTCTGTCTGTTGTGGGTAAGAAGATGCAATGTTGATACAGAAGGAACCTGGTGGTTGCTGTGCTAGAGGATGGGGGATAGGCTGGGGAGGGAGGCACACCAGTCTGGAAAAAGTGAGTTTGATTTAGTCCATCACGGCAGGCTCTGTGGTTTAGGCACATCTTAGTGATTGTGGGATCTCAAAGGAAATTATTTCAATAGGTTTGAATGGCATGGCTTGTCCTAAGGTGTCATTGGCTAGGGTACCTCACCAAATAAGCCCAAACCCAGAATTATCTTACTGCCATGAATACTTGATGGCTTCATGCCTCAACGTTTCCTGGTGAAACAGATCGCTGCTTTACCATTGACTATGACCTCTCATTCAAAACACTCATCACCAAGAATACCCAACTGCATTGGTCCAGCTTGCACTCCTACACAAATTCAAGCCTTTCATCCCAGGTTTCAGAATAGCTGTCCAATTCCTAGTCTTTTCTCAAATGGATGGTTTGAATGCACTATTCGCAGGAGTCTCAGATTCCACTTTGCCCTGTCTGAAAGCTGTACTGCAAGCTGTAGCATTTCCCATCATGAGACTATGAAAATTGTACCACATTTTCCTGATTCTCAGGGAGCTACACAAGATGACCCTTCACACATGTATCATGTTCTAGACAGCCTGTATTACCTATGAATCAGTCACAACCAAATGGCCATTATACTTAGCCAAAGACTCTCCAAAGTTTAGCACATCACCAGAAGTCTCAATATTTCCAAGCTAGAAATAATGAAATACACAATGGGAAAAACAGACAGGATAAATATAATTTTCTGCTTCACTCTTTGTCTCTGTAACAAGTAACCAATGCATATGAGGCTGGTGCCCTCTAGCCTATACTTCAGGAAGGAGTTCAAAACCATATCTTTCAATGACTATCTTGTCAATTGCTGATCACTCTGCTCAAACTTAAATCTCCCTCTCTGGGGCACTCAACTTTCCCTTGCTCCCCTTAAACATCCTTTGTTATCCCCACACTCTTACTTGTAGTACCATGGGTGCATCCGCTATATACACCACTCCACTGCTACTGAGCTAGGTTCCCACTTTAGAAGTCCCACACATATCTCCAATGTTTTTAAGCCTTTTGGTTAGAATGTTCCTGCCGTATTATTTGATCTTTTAGTTTATTCTCGTGAATAAACTGCCTGACCCCCACCTTGCGACAATTGAAACTTAAACTGATTCTATTGCAACAGTAATGTTGGAATCCGCATATTTGGAAATAATGGCAGATTTAAAAATCTGGTTTGATGCTCTAGTCAAGTACATTTCTCAAACATATTACCAATTTTGAATTTCTGTTACTACAACCACTGATTACTAAAGCAACTCACATTAATGGACGTTGGCTTGAGCAAGATTTCTCAGTTAAGGTTTTTAGAAATAACAACGTTTCAAGTTTTGATAATTTTCATTGGACTTACTAAAAATATTGTTAAGAGATGGAATACAGCACAAACTTTTAAAGTCACATATATTTTCATCATATGGGAAAAAGCATGTTGAAGATTTATGAGTCGTTGAAAGTTTATGTATTAATACTTATTTTGAGTTAGTACAATAAAAGCTATCAAAACTCAAGCATTTGTGATTTCAGTAATCCCTTAAATGCTATCTTGGCCCCCACACTATTGAGGTGGTCTGATTAAGTTTTATTTTACTCGAAAGGTACAGCTAAATAGGAAAATATGAAATTGCCAGCAGTGCCACTTGAAAATTGCATAGTTACCATGTTTGTATCTTGGCTGTCCTCCACCCCTGTTTATGAGCGACTTGACATCATCACTCAAACTGACCCTAACATGGCCATAGAATCTCCATCAAAACCATAGTTAAATAATAATAATAATAATAATAATAAGATCATTATTATAATAAGTATTCTAATCATACATAATAATATGTCCCACTGATGGTTTACAAATTATCTCAATCTAAGGGGAGAAGCTCTCAGAATCAAATTGCAGAAGTGGAAAATGAGAAAGAAATGTATTTGAAACTGAGAGAGACTATAAGAGATCAATCAAAAATGCCAAATGTGAGAATGGAAACTGATGTAAACAAGGCCAAAGTAGTTTTTGGTATTTTTAATGAGTTCATAAATCATATTCTTAAGGATGGTATTTTCCTGCTATGTAACTCTTAACATCTCTTTTTTCATGCAAATAATTCTCTGTTTTTAAGGGACTCTAACACGTTATTAAAACTCGTTCTCTCTGGAGGAACACGGCCTAGATTATGAGTACATGTTACCATTGCAAGTTGTCTTGGATCAGCCTCCTTGGATCTGTTCACAAATGACCAGCGGGCAAAGGTAATTATGAATTGGCCTTTTGGATTTCAGTAAAATCTGATTTAATCAGATTGCTGTCACTCAGAAATATTGTTCTCTCTTTGTGTTTAACCACAAATGCTCACTAGTTGGCAGCATCGTCCTTGCTGCACATGGATTCCTGTAGTAAATTGAAAATTAAAAGTAAAATAAGCACTGCCATCGAGTGGACATTTTCAGACATTTTAGTACCTCAAAATGATTGAAACTGAAATAGGCCATTCATGTTTTTCTCACTAATTATTTTTGTATGTATCATGTCATTTAAAAAACAGTAATTTTGAATTCATTGTATTCCTGAAGCCACAGGACTGAAGAAATCCAGTGTAGTGCTTGTTAGCAAACATCCCAATGCCCCACTTAATTAAATGGCACCTTGTGTTCCAATGATCTTCTAACAAGCATTAGTCTGATCAAATTCTATTGGGGAAATGGCCCAAGGGAAAAACAGTTCTGTAAGGCATGGTTTCAGCACAATTTAAGTTTACTTTTTTGTAAAAGAATAGAAGAATTACGTCTGTGATTAGGTATCCCATAGAGTCCCATTAAATTAAAAAGCAATATTTTTAATATGGTTCCAGAATATGTTTAACCATCTTCTTCAATATATATTTTTTTAATTTAGTTTATAGTGCAATTGGTTAATGAAAACCTTATACACTTTTCTTACTCACAATTAAATTCATTACAAGCATCACATTACATATCAGTAATTACAAATTACAAACTATGTACACATCCAATGACAGAAATAGCATTTCTTAAAATCATCATCAAAATAATGTTAAAACCAGTATTTATAGACAAATAAGGCGCCAAATATAGGCAAGCTTTTGCTAATTCAAAACCATTTAAAAGAGTCCCATCTAGTGGGATTAATACATTGCTAAGGTACAATTCATATTTAACTAAATTCGTGCATTATAACAGTGATACTATTCCAGATGTGGTATGCGCCTCCCACGTACACCAATGTATCTGCTGTGAAGATGGTGGACCAAAATTAGTCTGTGGTTACCATTCTGCAATCACTTACCAGGTCACCATCGCCCCTATTATCATATTTCTCCAAGCAGCTAAAATCTGTTAATAGATGTCTGCTAGTTTCCACCTCTTTCCTGCACAAACGGCATACTCTTTCTTTGTACGGAACAGAAGCCCATGCCCCCACATACTCATAGCACAGTACTATACTAAATCTGAGCAAAAGAATGAATTAAAGGAATTCCTGATTACCGACTATTGTTAAATAACTTCTTGGTTTTGCTATCTCAAATCCCAGACTAATGTATTGTGCATACCGCTTCTTAGTACTCCGTATCGCTGGGTTATTCGCTTTGTCCCACTTCATGGCCTTGTTTTTAAGGTGTTTCTGTATGTTAATGGCCTCCATTTCATCACCAGACATAGCCAGGCCAATATCATGGGACACGGATACAACTGTTATAGATTTTTCATAAGTTCATTTAGGTTGGTTTTATTATCCATATTCATGGCTATGACACTCAGTAGACTTTCCTGGTTCTGCTGCAACAGCTTTATCTTTATATAGAGTTTACTGCAGCATATTCTCCACTGCATGGTTAGGGATAGTAAGCCTAGTTCGCTTCTTATGATTTCTATATGTACAGCATTTGGAAGTCTTAGGACTGATCGCCATAATTTACCCTCCATTCTGTCAAACCATGTCATATATTTGGCCTCTAATGTTTCCGAAGCATACGTTATCTCTGGGACAATACTGCTTTTAAAATTTGAAGGAAGCCTGTCATTGACTAACCCCGTTTTCTAACCATGTATCTTCTAATGACGTTCCATTTTCTCGTCATCTTATCCTTTAATGTATTTTTGTAGAAAGTTTTGATAGGGATATTCATTATAGGGAGGCCTAGATATGGATAGATTTCTACTACGTCCAAAACCTCATTGTCTATCTCCCAATAAAATCTTCGCTTTTTGTACATAAGCACTCGTGACCCAATTATCATAAGCTTTGTTGTGTTGTATTAATACACAAATTGTTGTTCTTTGCGAATAAGTGTAGAGCATTGCACATTCTCTGCAACCCAACAGGCATTTTATCCATGATAACAGTGTCATCTGCATATGTCATCCAGCTCATTTTTATATTACCAATTTTAGGGGGATATCCATGTACTGATTCAATGGCATCCTTCATGTCAGATACATGTACATTGTATAATACCGGAGATGCTACCTAACCTTGTTTCAAGCACATATTGGTAATAACAGGGGGAGTGATGATAGCACCCTTATCCAAGCAGATATTCACAGTGGTATCAGAGTACATGGCTTTAAGGAAATTATAGGCCCCAATTCAACATCTTACTCCAAAGCCTATCCCTTTCAACACAGTCAAAGTCTTTATGTATCAATGAAGAATACATACAGGTTAGTCCCTTTCTTTCACATTGTGTCGGAGATAATATTATTTAATGTAATCATGTTTTACAGTTTACTAAGACTTTGCCTGAAACCAGTTTGCTGGCAAGATAGTAACAGGGTAATTCATAGAATTTCGCAGAAAAGTGTCGCAAGCGGCTGGCGCAGAGTGTCCGCGTGAGATTGACTGCGCCAGGCACGTGCGCTAAAACCGATTTCCGCGCACAGCGTATTCATGGATTTCAGGCTTCCTAACCAGCCGTGGCGCAGAGAATCGCAGCGACCCTGCAGCAGCGCCAGTAAAGACCCCAAGAACGCCCTTGCGCAAGGAAAAGCCATCAAAATCGCTAAATCATCGCAAAGGGCTCCGCTAACCCTGGACCAGTTCACCGGGCTGGCAAACAGCAAACGCCAAGCGGGGAACGTGTATTGCAGGGGTGCGCGGGAAGTTCCACACGCGACTGGCCCCGTGCAAGCAGGGTACGTGAATTTCAGGGGTGCGCGGGAAGTTGCACACGCGATTTCAGCAGGGTACGTGTATTTCAGGGGTGCGCAGCAAGTTCCACACGCGATTTCTGCAGGGTACGTGCATTTCAGGGGTGCGCGGGAAATCCCGCATGCGAATGGGCCAGTGCGAGCATGGTACGTGTATTACATGGGTGCGCGGGAAGTTCCACACGCGATTTCATCAGGGTACGTGTATTTCAGGGGTGCGCAGGAAGTCACACACGCGAATGGGCCAGTGCGAGCAGGGTACGTGTATTCCATGGGTGCGCGGGAAGTTCCACACGCGATTTCATCAAGGTACGTGTAGTTCAGGGGTGCGCGGGAAGTTCCACACGCGATTGGCCCAGTGCGAGCAGGGTACGTGAATTTCAGGGGTGCGCGGGAAGTTGCACATGCGATTTCAGCAGGGTACGTGTATTTCAAGGGTGCGCGGCAAGTTCCACACGCGATTCCTGCAGGGTACGTGCATTTCAGGGGTGCGCGGGAAGTTCCACACGCGAATGGGCCAGTACGAGCATGGTACGTGTATTACATGGGTGCGCGGGAAGTTCCACACGCGATTTCATCAGGGTACGTGTATTTCAGGGGTGCGCGGGAAGTCACACACGCGAATGGGCCAGTGCGAGCAGGGTACGTGTATTCCATGGGTGCGCGGGAAGTTCCACACGCGATTTCATCAGGGTACGTGTATTTCAGGGGTGCGCAGGAAGTTCCACATGCGATTGGCCCAGTGCGAGCAGGGTACGTGAATTTCAGGTGTGCGCGGGAAGTTGCACACGCGATTTCAGCAGGGTACGTGTATTTCAGGGGTGCGCGGCAAGTTCCACATGCGATTTCTGCAGGGTACGTGCATTTCAGGGGTGCGCCGGAAGTTCCACACGCGAATGGGCCAGTGCGAACATGGTACGTGTATTACATGGGTGCGCGGGAAGTTCCACACATGATTTCATAAGGGTACGTGTATTTCAGGGGTGCGCGGGAAGTCACACACGCGAATGGGCCAGTGCGAGCAGGGTACGTGTATTCCATGGGTTCGCGGGAAGTTCCACACGCGATTTCATCAGGGTACATGTATTATAGGGGTGCGCGGGAAGTTCCACACGCGATTTCATCAGGCTACGTGTATTTCAGGGGTGCGCGGGAAGTTCCACACGCGATTGGCCCAGTGCGAGCAGGGTACGTGTATTTCAGGGGTGCGCGGGAAGTTGCACACGCGATACCAGCAGGGAATGTGTATTTCAGGGGTTCTGGGGAGTACTACACGTGAATTGGCCGTGTGGGTCCTCCCAGGTGTACGCTCCACAACCTCCACGGCCCCTGCAGGCAGCCCACACCACGGGGTACTACCCTGCACCCCTGCTCATGTCCCGCAGGCAGCCCATCCACCATGGGCATGCCCCCCAGCCAACCCACATGTCACCTTGCACTACTGATCAACAATGCATGTCTCCCACCACCCCCACCCCCCAGAAGTGCAGGGGCAGCTTCCACCAGGCACCCACTCATGTCTCCCACCACACCCAGCAGTGCAGGGGCAGCCTCCACCAGGCACCCACTCATGTCTCCCACCACCCCCACCCCCCAGCATCCAGGGTCACCCTCCACCAGGCCCCCACTCATGTCTCCCACCACCCCCACCCCCCAGCATCCAGGGTCACCCTCCACCAGGCCCCCACTCATGTCTCCCACCACTCCCGCCCCCCAGCAGTGCAGGGGCAGCCTCCACCAGGCCCCCACCCATGTCTCCCACCACCCCCACCCCCCAGCAGTGCAGGGGCAGCCTCCACCAGGCCCCCACTCATGTCTCCCACCACCCCCACCCCCAGCAGTGCAGGGGCAGCAGGCAGTCAGGCAGCAGCAGATGGCAGGTGGGAGCGTGCTCGGGGCTCTGGGGGGCAGTAGTTCGGCCTTCTGGGCAGGAGCGTGGTCTTCCGTGTGCTTACGCGTGGCCAGCTTGGTACGGAGTGATTTGGCACGTGAAAATCCTGCACGTCAGCGTGAAAACCGAGGAAAGGCCCTTAGCGCGTAAGCGCGTCAGCACGCATACGCGATTCTATTGGACCAAAGGCCCTCAGCGCGTAAGCGCGTCTGACGTGACCCGCACGGGTGTTTCCCACACAGCACGTGATGACAGAGCACACGTGGAAAGACTGCACGTCAGAGTGTCATCGCGTGTAATTGGACAGCACGGCAGAGTCTCATTGCGTGTAATTGGACTGCACGTCAGGGTGTCATCGCGTGTAATTGGACAAAAGTGCGCGTACACGCGATTGGCCTATGTACGTGTATATCAGGTGTGCGCGGACACTTACACACGCAAGTACGTCAGCGCACCTGTATCCCGGTGTGTGCGGGAATTTCCACACGCTATTGGACTGGGTACTGGATTTCAGGGGTGCGCGGGTCACACGCTCGCCTACAACACGCGCAACGCATTAATTTGCGCGCTAAAAAAATAACAAGCTCAGACCCAGGATGAACATACCGTTCCTAGTAGCAGTGGGCGTGGCCTACCAAAGGAGGAGGAGGAGGATAGTCAGGGCCAGAATATTCACACCCAGAACCAGCCTTTTCGGGATGCCTGATGACCAGGTGCATGGGAGGTACAGGTTTCCACCACACATCTGATTTGGAGTCAACGGACACTGCTCCACTTTTTTGTATATAGTTGATTTTTAGGTAGGTTGTGTTTTTATACGGACATGCAGCTCTCTTTTTTCACATTCACATTGTAGTTAGTTTTCTTTCTTTAGCATTCTTTATTTTTTTCAATACAATTTTGTTAGCATACTTCACTGTGTGGTATCATCTCATTGGTTTCATGCATGTCATGTTGTGTGTTTTCCCATTCAATTGCAACCATTGTGTGTGACGGACATGGGTTCATTAGCTTAATGAATATTGGGGGTGTAACATGTGATTTCCATTTCCATGTGGGTGAATGGGTTACTTGGTAGGGCTTTTTGGCTGTGGAGGCTGACCATTACGCACATGATTGGGGATTGTGAGGACCTGGTGGGGGCTGCCCATGGTGGCAGGGGGGTGGGGGTGGTGGGAGACATGGGTGGGGGCCTGGTGGAGGCTGCCCCCTGCACTGCTGGGGTGTGGGGGTGGTGGGAGACATGGGTGGGGGCCTGGTGTAGTCTGCCCATGGTGGCAGGGGGGTGGGGGTGGTGGGTGACATGAGTGGGGGCCTGGTGGAGGCTGCCCCTGCACTGCTGGGGGGTGGGGGTGGTGGGAGACATGGGTGGGGGCCTGGTGGAGGCTGCCCCTACACTGCTGGGGTGTGGGGGTGGTGGTAGACATGAGTGGGGGCCTGGTGGAGGCTGCCCCTGCACTGCTGGGGGGTGGGGGTGGTGGGTGACATGAGTGGGGGCCTGGTGGAGGGTGACCCTGGTGGCTGGGGGGTGGGGGTGGTGGGAGACATGGGTGGGGGCCTGGTGGAGGCTGCCCCTGCACTGCTGGGGTGTGGGAGACATGAGTGGGGGCCTGGTGTAGTCTGCCCATGGTGGCAGGGGGGTGGGGGTGGTGGGTGACATGAGTGGGGGCCTGGTGGAGGCTGCCCCTGCACTGCTGGGGGGTGGGGGTGGTGGGAGACATGGGTGGGGGCCTGGTGGAGGCTGCCCCTGCACTGCTGGGGTGTGGGGGTGGTGGTAGACATGAGTGGGGGCCTGGTGGAGGCTGCCCCTGCACTGCTGGGGGGTGGGGGTGGTGGGAGACATGAGTGGGGGCCTGGTGGAGTCTGCCCATGGTGGCAGGGGGGTGGGGGTGGTGGGAGACATGAGTGGGGGCCTGGTGGAGGGTGACCCTGGTGGCAGGGGGATGGGGGTGGTGGGAGACATGGGTGGGGGCCTGGTGGAGGCTGCCCCTGCACTGCTGGGGTGTGGGGGTGGTGGGAGACATGAGTGGGGGCCTGGTGTAGTCTGCCCATGGTGGCAGGGGGGTGTGGGTGGTGGGTGACATGAGTGGGGGCCTGGTGGAGGGTGACCCTGGTGGCTGGGGGGTGGGGGTGGTGGGAGACATGAGTGGGGGCCTGCTGGAGTCTGCCCATAGTGGCAGGGGGGTGGGGGTGGTGGGAGACATGAGTGGGGGCCTGGTGGAGGATGCCCATGGTGGCAGGGGGTGGGGGTGGTGGGAGACATGAGTGGGGGCCTGGTGGAGTCTGCCCATGGTGGCAGGGGGGTGGGGGTGGTGGGTGACATGAGTGGGGGGCTGGTGGAGGGTGACCCTGGTGGCTGGGGGGTGGGGGTGGTGGGAGACATGAGTGTGGGCCTGGTGGAATCTGCCCATGGTGGCAGGGGGGTGGGGTAGTGGGAGACATGAGTGGGGGCCTGGTGTAGTCTGCCCATGGTGGCAGGGGGGTGGGGGTGGTGGGAGACATGAGTGGGGGCCTGGTGGAGGGTGACCCTGGTGGCTGGGGGGTGGGGGTGGTGGGAGACATGAGTGGGGGCCTGGTGGAGTCTGCCCATGGTGGCAGGGGTGTGGGGGTGGTGGGAGACATGAGTGGGGGCCTGGTGGAGGGTGACCCTGGATGCTGGGGGGTGGGGGTGGTGGGAGACATGAGTGGGGGCCTGGTGGAGGATGCCCATGGTGGCAGGGGTGTGGGGGTGGTGGGAGACATGAGTGGGGGCCTGGTGGAGGGTGACCCTGGATGCTGGGGGGTGGGGGTGGTGGGAGACATGAGTGGGGGCCTGGTGGAGGATGCCCATGGTGGCAGGGGGTCGGGGGGCAGGGGGACATGAGTGGGGGCCTGCTGGAGGCTGCCCCTGCACTGCTGGGGTGTGGGGGTGGTGGGAGACATGAGTGGGGGCCTGGTGGAGGGTGACCCTGGTGGCAGGGGGGTGGGGGTGGTGGGAGACATGAGTGGGGGCCTGGTGGAGGGTGACCCTGGTGGCAGGGGGGTGGGGGTGGTGGGAGACATGAGTGGGTGCCTGGTGGAGGATGCCCATGGTGGCAGGGGGGTGGGGGTGGTGGTAGACATGCATTGTTGATCAGTAGTGCAAGGTGACATGTGGGTTGGCTGGGGGGCATGCCCATGGTGGATGGGCTGCCTGCGGGACATGAGCATGGGTGCAGGGTAGTCCCCCGTGGTGTGGGCTGCCTGCAGGGTCCGTGGAGGTTGTGGAGCGTAAACCTGGGAGGGCCCACACGGCCAATTGACGTGTGGTACTCCCCAGAACCCCTGAAATACACGTACCCTGCTCGCACTGGGACTATCGCGTGTGTAACTTCCCGCGCACCCCTGAAATACACGTACCCTGCTCGCACTGGGCCAATCGCGTGTGGAACTTCCCGCGCACCCCTGAAATACACGTACCCTGGTGAAATCGCCTGTGGAACTTCCCGCGCACCCCTGAAATACACGCAACCTGCTGAAATCGCGTGTAGAAATTCCCGCGCACCCCTGAAATAGACGTACCCTGCTCGCACTGGGCCAATCGCATGTGGAACTTCCCGCGCACCCCTGAAATACATGTACCCTGCTCGCACTGGGCCAATCGCATGTGGAACTTCCCACGCACCCCTGAAATACACGTACCCTGCTGAAATTGCGTGTGGAACTTCCCGCGCACCCCTGAAATACACATACCTTGCTCGCACTGGGCCAATCGCGTGTGGAACTTCCCACGCACCCCTGAAATACACGTACCCTGCTGTAATCGCGTTTGGAACTTCCCGCGCACCCCTGAAATACACGTACCCTACTCGCACTGGGCCAATCGCGTGTGGAACTTCCCGCGCACCCCTGAAATACACGTACCCTGCTGAAATCGCGTGTGGAACTTCTCGTGCACCCCTGAAATATACGTAACCTGCTGAAATCACGTGTGGAACTTCCCGCGCACCCCTGAAATACATGTACCCTGCTCGCACTGGGCCAATCGCGTGTGGAACTTCCCGCGCACCCTGAAATACACGTACCCTGCTCGCACTGGGCCAATCGCGTGTGGAACTTCCCGCAAACCCCTGAAATACACGTACCCTGCTCGCACTGGGCCAATCGCGTGTGGAACTTCCCACGCACCCCTGAAATACACGTACCCTGCTGAAATCGCGTGTGGAACTTCCCGCGCATCCCTGAAATACATGTAACCTGCTGAAATCACGTGTGGAAAATTCCCGCGCACCCCTGAAATACACGTACCCTGCTCGCACTGGGTCAATCGCGTGTGGAACTTCCCGCGCACCCCTGAAATACACGTACCCTGCTCGCACTGGGTCAATCGCGTGTGGAACTTCCCGCGCACCCCTGAAATACACGTACCCTGCTGAAATCGCGGGTGGAACTTCCCGCGCACCCCTGAAATACACATACCTTGCTCGCACTGGGCCAATCGCGTGTGGAACTTCCCGTGCACCCCTGAAATACACGTACCCTGCTGAAATCGCGTGTGGAACTTCCCGCGCATCCCTGAAATACACGTAACCTGCTGAAATCGCATGTGGAACTTCCCGCGCACCCCTGAAATACACATAACCTGCTGAAATCGCGTGTGGAACTTCCCGCGCACCCCTGATATACACGTACCCTGCTCGCACTGGGCCAATCGCGTGTGGAACTTCCCGCGCACCCCTGAAATACACGTACCCTGCTGAAATCGCGTGTGGAACTTCCCGCGCACCCCTGAAATACACGTACCCTGCTCGCACTGGGCCAATCGCGTGTGGAACTTCCTGCGCACCCCTGAAATACACGTAACCTGCTGAAATCGCGTGTGGAACTTCCCGCGCACCCCTGAAATACACGTACCATGCTGAAATCGCGTGTGGAAATTCCCACGCACCCCGGTATACACGCACACGTATTTTTTGTCAGCGGGTGTCCGTGTTTGTGGGTACCCCTTTGCACGTCATTTGTCCTGGAGGGCCACAGTATAGGACATTCATCATGGCAGTATATAGGTGCTATTTGTTGGCGCACCTTTTGGCGCACATTTCTTACAGCCGCAGAGATGCTACCGCCTGCTTTCTTGTGGCGGTCGTGTTTGTGCCTGTGCGCTGGTTTGAGCGTGCGCTTTTTTGCCCTATTCTATTCCATGAATACGTGTTGTAGGCGAGCGTGTGGGCGTTCCGCGCACTTGTGCCGTGTACTTCCCCCGTGACGCCCACGTTTTGGCAAGTTGTTCCCCATTCCGAGTGTTACGCCCGTGTTCCGCCTACTTTTGTTGCGTGCGCCGCGCTATGTGCGAATTTCGCTGTGGCCTGTGCGATTTTCGCTGTGACCTGGCGCACGCTGTTAGATGGCCTGTGCGCCAACGTGTGCCGCGCTCTTTTTTATTGCACATCCGCTGGTTTTCTCGCGCACGGACTTCCATGAATCGATGTGCGCTGCTTTTCGTGCGATTTTCGCACTTGCACTGCGATTTTCGCTATTCCACTGCGATTTGCACGTTTTTGCTCACTTGCGCCGCGCTAATTATTCCATGAATCGGCCTGTGAGTTCCTTTCACTGCTCCACATATTAATGATTTTCAGCAGAAGAGTGCAAACGATCTTTCAACTGGTATACGCCATGGCCAACAGCATATAATTACCCACTCTTTTTGAAGATGGGCACCGCTTTCCTGCAACTGTCTGGAATTTCCCCACTGCACATGTTATTAGTGAACATATTCAAAAAGAGATTTGACCCACTTGATGGGGTTCTGTTTGATGACAGCATTAGCTAGCACATCAGGCACCGGGGCTCTAGACATGTTCATTTTATTAATTACCTTCAGAATATCTGCCTGGACAAAAGGCGGCTCTAGATGGTTTTACCCCCACAGCTCTATGTATAACAAATGCTCTTCATGCTTCTAGTAATATAGTTACCTTTCATACACTACCCATTCCTCCACCGGTATCATCACATTAATAACTGTATTATCATCCTCAATCAGGTGTTGTCTATGCAAGCACCAAAACGTCTTCGAATCATTGGCCTTACATAGCTTAAAAAGTGTTCTCCTATTAGCATTTCTGATATTGTAACTATGGGCCTTCAGCCAGTTCTTATATTTCATACGAAGGGTAGCTTCCATATAATCCACTCGATAACTACATTTTCCATTGGTCCATGTAGATTCTTGTAAATCTGGGCTATCTATATTTAAGTAGTAGAGTCCCCAATTCTGAAAAATTATAGCCATACAATTCCATTAATTATTTGTACCTGAGAGGTGTTATATTTCCCACCTCATCCCAAATTTGGTGTAATCAGCGCATCAAATTTCCCAAAGAGCTCCTCCCATTCATTCATGATAATAGTGGCTTTATCGCAATACGCATTCAAATCTCCTACTACCATGATCTCTGAGTCAGGTGCTTCCAGCATCCAACCTTCAATAGTATCTGGGATCACTTTAACAACTTCCTCCATAATCCCCCTGCCGGACGTCCAACCCCTCTGCAAATGGCAGGTTTCACCAAAACATTAAACCCTTTAATTAAAATGGTACCTCTCTCCCAGGTCTCCTGGAATGCAAATATATCACAATTATCCGCAAAGCACTTTTATGGAGAAAAGAGTGGAAGCCTGTGGTATTCCAGGAGATAATTACCAGCTCATGTTCCAGCCCCAGTTCTCAAATTTTACTAAATAATCCCCATTCGGGGTCCACATATATCTGCTCTTTCTCCCCCCATTAGCCAGAACTTTCTTCTGTCCATTAATAACTTGATTTACAGTATCAATTCCTTTTTCTGTTACTTTGTTTCAGATCACAGTTTTATAACCATTCCTCCACAAAGGCTCTGCAGTATACTAATAAGTTCAACAATTACTGGCATTACAAATTGCACGACAGCCCAATGTTCCAAACCGCCATATTCAGGTACTGTCGCTTTCTAGATATCAGTTGTTGTGATTCCGCAAAGTTGCTGAACCTTATTTAATTGTTCCAGAATCAACTTCCAGTTTAAATAAGGGCTCTCCTCAGAGGTATTCAACTCTATGATTTTCATGGATTTACCTGTGCTCATAGTAACACTTTTATCTTCATTAGGTTCATATAGACATGGCCCAGTGTAATCTTTATTAACATTAGACATGGCTAATCGTTCCATTTCTCCCATATAGGTCTCCTTTTCCCTAGAGGAGAGAGATTCTAGCAATTTATGTTTGGCTATGTTGACAAACTTCACATACCTTTCCCTTGGGACCACTTCCCTTGATCTTTCCTCAGGAAGCAGTTCTATCACTGCATCGTTCTTGTTGGACTCACTTTCCATCCCATTCAACCATTTATCCATCAACCCGTGATCCCTTGGTGCAGTCTTATTATTATTTGCCTCTTTTAAATTGTACCTATTGCCTTTGGCCTCACATATAGCATCCCTTTTTCTTATCTCTGCTTGTGAGGCACTATTCATTCTACTTGGGGCTTTCTTTCCAATATTACCAGGTTTACACTTTCTCTTTGCGTACTTCTTGTTATTTCGTTTTTGGCGACTGCGTTTTTTTTGCTCCCATACGTTGTGCTTTGTTCACCCTCAGAGTTAATAACCACATTCCTGCTCTCGCCACTGATTTGTTTTTCATTCTCTACTATTTCGATCATAGCCCCACACTGCTAAACATAACTGATTAAGATTATCTTCCAATTCACCCTGCTGATCCACATTTCCTACAATACACTCTTCCACTCTTCTACTATTGTATTCAATAGTATCTGCAATCCTTCCCGCCAGTGTCTTCAGTTCTCAATGTTCTTTCATGAGGCTAGAGCAAAGGGCAAATACAGCGTCCAAAGTTGCTGCTAAAACCTCCAATTTACTTGCTGTATTCATGGATCCTTCATGTGTCTTTTTAGGGTTACCAGTCATTTGGTCGTTCCCCCCAAACCGCCCTTTTTTTTTATTAAAAAATATTTTTTAAGCAACCAAAACAAAAAAAAATATATATATAAATAAATAAATAAATTCAACCTTTTTTTAGACCATTTTGATTCGATCAAATGGTCATTCGACCATTTATTTTCGACCAAATGACCGGACACCTCTTTTTAGTGTCTTCCCAGGAATTATCATCATCATCTGTCCTCCGCTGTTATTTTCTGCAAATCTTGGGTTTCAGGTAGATTATTTCCGATAACATTATGTAGGTTTTCCAGCAGTTCCATACTTCTATCTGTCAATTCTTGCACAGTTACTGCTTTAATTCCTAGTGATTGTCTCCGAAATTCGTGGCACATATTTAATAGCAAATTGTTGTCAATAATAGAACTGTTATTAGGCGGAGTAGGGTCTCCCTCATTCAATACCTCACTAGTTTCTTCACCTCCTCTTGCTTGCAACACCATAGTATCACCCCAATGTAATTTGCAAACTTTATATTTTTACAAAGGATTTAATTGAAATCTGTTTTATGAGAAGCTTTGTTCCACATAAGCTTTTTTTTTCAAAAATGTTGCTCATTTATTTTTCGCTCATGAAGCATTGAAAATGAATATACAGGTATATCTGCCTCTTCCCTTATGTGCCTGCCCTGTCCCCTCCTAAATAGCACAATTTATTTTAGCTTTGGGTAGTGCATATGTTATGGTTCACTGAAAATCTTTGTATGCATAGTTTTCATTTTCCATTTTAAATTCAGGACTACAAGTACAAGAATGCATAGAGATAACAAGGACTGGATTATCATTATCCGTGATGTTGGTTTGCTTCCAAAGAATCATGCATATAATTATGCAATACAAGATAAATGGTTGCCTATCGTGGAAAAATACAGTTATCTATGATTTATTTTGCGGGAAATAATCAGTAAGCACTGATGAAGATAGTTTTTGACATTTTCTGAAAAATACTCCACCAGAATTCAGAAACAAACACTGAAAAAAGAAAACCCTAATTATGATTAATGATTTCTCTAAATCTCCTTGTGATCAGTGCACTGATGAAACATCTTAACACAGATGGCCTTTTGAAGGCACAGTTTCGCTGCATCAGCAGGTCGGGAGGGGCACTCATATACTGGCCTGAGAAGGTTGGCAAGATCATCACGGCATGTGCAATGCTGCATAACATGTGCATCCGGCGGAACATACCCCTGCCACCTGACGTGGAGCTTCCACCAACTGGTGAAGTAGAAGGAGAGGAAGGAGTAGAAGTAGGACATAGACCAGGACGCGAAACACGTGAGGGTCGCGCAGTGAGGCAAATGGTCATAGATCAATCATTCTGATGTACTTTGATGCAGAGGGTGCCATATGTTGTGAACTGATGGCACTGGGTGTGTGGGCACATGTGCACGATTCACCATGAAGCAAGAAATTGACATACAACAAATCAGCAATGTCCACTCATGTGATGTTTCCTACACAACAGGTGTATTTGTGAGATATTTTGTACAACACGATTCAACAATCCACGCACCCACCACTCCTCCACCTCCCCCACCCTACTCCCATGACCCAAAACGCCCCAGCACTACACACTACGGCCACCACCCCTCCACCTACCCCCACCCTACTCCCATGCCCCAAAACACCCCAGTACTACACACTACACCCACCACCCCTCCACCTCCCCCCACCCTACTCCCATGCCCCAAAATACCCCAGTACTACACACTACACACACCACCACCCTCCACCCAACCCCCTAACTCCCAAAGTCAACTATGGCACAACATGTGTCTGTATGTATACCAAAAGAGATTCTGCAGGGTGGCCCTGCTACTGTGGAGCCCACTTCAGAGGTGGGGGTTGGATCTCTGAGCAGTGCGAACTCCGCAGGGACATGCGCACGGGGCTGTTCTGCCTCAAAGTTGCTGCCGTGGATGATGCGGATGAGCCAGATGGTTGTGATCCCAGGGGCAGGGTTTGCCGTTGGTCCATGCTGTCAGCAATCCTGGTGAGGATCTGACCCAAGGCATTGAAGCCATCGGGCACTTGCTGTGCACTTGAGTTGATGGTCTGGATTACGGCCGCAGTGCTGTCCTGGATGATATGGCGTGTTGTCTCCCCTTCAGCAAGGTACTGCTGCACATAGCCTTGCATCGCCTCCTGCCAGGCCTCCATCCTGGACAGTCGTCCCTCAAGGTTCCATATGGTAGTGTGGGTTGTGGTCGGTGGGTGATGTGGTGGCACTGCATGAATTATGGGGCTGTGCATTGCCGGAGACCACTCTCCCTGGTCGGATGAGTCCCACTGAGGTGTGTCCTGTGGGTGGCCTGCGGGCTTGGTGTGTGAACTGCAGGCTCTGAGTGGACAAGTCCTGCATCACCCTCATTGTCAGCTCCCTCAACAACACTATGATCTGCCGATGCAACCATCTCCCCAATTGTGCTGGCAGCAGCAGACTGTGTGCCATCCTCCATGCCTGTTGTGTCCTCAGCCAGTGTGGATGGTGTGAACAGGGGGGCAGGTGGCTGCTCATCCTGTGTGGGTGTCTGTGTGGCTGTATTGGCACCGGTTGTTGACCCACTTCCTGCTTGGCCCATCCTTGGTCCACTTGAGGTTGATGATCCTGTGCCATCAGCTTGCCTCCTAGGCCTTTTGGCTGCTGTTGTGCATTGTGCACTCCCATGTGCTTCATCACTGTCTGCATCTGTACCTGTGGGGGACAGAGAGTGGCAGGGCATCAGTGATTGTGGCGCTTGCATTATGCATGCATTCTTTGGGCATGTTGCGCCATCTGATCAGTTGCATGCCTGGCTTTGTAGGGGAATGTGTACATGCAATGTTGGGGGGTGCATTTTGAAATCGTAGTGGTGTTCACATGTACACCATGCTGGCTGCTGTTGGGCCTTTATGTGTGTTGGTAGTGTCGTCCTGGGTGACACATGCACGTAATCTGTGTGTCGGGTGTGCATTTGTGTATGGGCACAGCATGCAATGGGATGGGATAGTGGTGGCCCCGGCATGTGTATATGGATATGTGTAGGTGTGCATGATGGGCCATGTATCGGCTGGCGTTGCTGCCACATTTGGAGGACAATGAAGTTGATTTATCGTGTTTTTGTAGGGACACTCACCTTCATCTGCCGATGTTGGCACGCCAAACTCTGCTCCACCGACTCCTTCGATTGACTCCATGTTTATGACAGAGCTGCAGGTCTCCTCTCATCTGGACAATTTCAGTGGCGAGTGTGGTCCTCCTCCTGTTGCCAGCCCCTGGCTCCGATTGGCCGACAATATGTGCCGGACTCTCAGCCTGGGGTCGTCCCACCATTTTTTACAATCGCGCACTGTGCGTGTGGTGGTGCCGGCTGCACTTACTTTCTGGGTAACTTCTTCCCAGATGGCCTTCTTCTTTAGCTGGGCTGGACGCCTGAGGTCATTGCAGAACACCACTTCAGCATTTGCCACTAGGGTGTCAGCTAACACGTTCAGCTCATCGTCCGTGAAACGTGGTTTGCGCAGGCGGGCCGTACCTTTCCGGGTGGCCTTCGACATGTTGTCCGTGGTGGCCTAGGAGTTGTAGTGTTGAAGGTCCTGTAGGTGGAGGATGGCAATGGATTGTGTTTTTGAAGATGGCCGCCATGGCATTTCCCATTCCGGCGCAATGACGTTACTTCTGGGTCTGGTATTAACGGACCCGTTATTAGCACTAGGTTTATACCGGTACCGCTATTTAGGGGTTGCCGAGGGGGGAGGCGTTCTGTGCGTATTGGTCAATTCCACTATCTGGTGGTTTGAGGGTCGTTATCGGCATGCCTGTATGGCCGTTACCGGCTTGCAGGGGGTGCGCATGCTCATGCACTCTTGATCGCCCGCTATTTGCGGGTTGGTGCCAAGCCAGAAATGTTATTAACGCCATGCCGATACGGGCTGATTTTTAGCGCCAACCTCGTGATGAGGGCCAGTATAATTTCTGATTTAAAGGAACAGTTTTTTGTCGTGCTTACATTTTTTAACTATCGGAGCACTACCAGTCGTTTGCACTCACCCTAGTTTGGTCCCCAGCTATCATTTTAGAGTATGGAGTGTCTCAGGACTCCATGCTCACCCCTCCATTTGAATGTGTACGTGTCTCCATTGGCAACAATAGTTGAATCTTTTTTATTGGGTTTACGTTTTAGGTTTACTAGATGTTATGCCAGAAAATCTGCCACCCTGTCTATAATCTGTCAAGTGATGAATGTGCATGAACCATATGAAACTGAATGCTGAAAAACAGAGAGTCTGTGATCAAATGATAAGGAAAGGGCACAGTGATCTGATTTGCCAGCAACACCCTGTCGTTCGTGCCTGAATTGGCACCTGTCATTTTCCTGTAATGGTAATAAAAAAGCTGGTATTGAAGACAGAGGCAGGATTAACCTTGTTGCAGCAGATACAACATCTGGCTAAATTAGGAATCTACCATAAATGAATGTTCAGAAAAATAGTGAGGGTTTTCCCTTTCAGTTTACTGATTATGGGTGTACATGAATGAACTGGCTTTCTATTAGGCAAGAGTAATGCTATTTCTCTGGGGTAACCAGTATCTTCTATACAAAAAACTTAGATCTATCAAGAATCTTGTATAACAAATGTGATGTAAATTTTGCCAATGCAGGTCTACATCCCTAACCCTGTATTTCAAGAAAGCCATCACTGTGCCCCAACGGTAGCTCATAGGCTAAGCCAAGGTTAGAGAGGAAAAGGGAGTAGGAGATGAGCTTAACCCAGAGATAAGATAACCGCTTCAGGGATGAAGCAGTACATTCACAAATTAATTAAGCTTCAGAGGGAAAATGTGCAGTTCTTGAATTCCAAGTACAATTAAGTAAATAGGCAAACTAATAGTATTGGAGATAGACCAGGAGGGTCCCCAATGGCTGCAAACACATTATACTTAGCTAAAAATCCAATACATAGAAGAATATTCACTCTAAATCATGGTACCCTATCACCTGACCAAGCTATGTAGACACTTGCTATTCATTTAAAGCTGAACCCAGATAATACACCTGCAGGACTCCCCAAGGGCATAGACAGACACCAGCTGGCATCCGAGGTTAAGTACAAAGGATAGGGCAGGCCTCGTCTTTTGGGGATGACCAGGAGTATTTTTTAATTGGAAGTATGGCAGCCAACAGGGTTCACATTCCCCATTCAATGTCTCGCCCATATCTGACATCCCGTCAACATGTCCAAGGTTGGGTTGCACACACCAGCCGATAGAAATGCCCCTTGGCAACACTGCCTGTGATAGTCAATGCCAACCAAGCACTAGTCTTTATAGTGATGTATTTACTATGTTATCCATAATGGGGTGTGCCCAGGAGGAGCCGTCAGATAGTTATTAACCAAAGATGTGACTAACCTTTATATCTTCTATATCTGTATCCTGAAATACTAACCAATCCCCAGTCCCAGTAGGTTTGGCAAATTGACAGTGTTGTATGACGCCATTGGTGATGCAGTTATGGAACAGACATCGCTTGTAACTATTGTAAAGATGAGAGCTATGAGATGTAATGCTTGTAATCTGTCCCAGCTTAGATTTGTTGTTTGAATGCAGCTGAGTTTTGACGTACACCCGAGTACTCCATCAATGAGTCTTATTTTTCACTTACTGTCTGATCTTGGGCATACGTTGAGACTTTTACTGGCTAGACATTCACAGAGTGGGCTGTGAAGTGAAGAGAACATTTTTCTTTGCTCTTGTGAAACTAGAGGAGCTGGGCTTTACTTTCGGATCAGCTCTTCCAAAATCTTTTTGAGTTGTCCTTTTTCAAATTACTTTGCTAATGTTGCGTTTATGTAAAAAAATAATAAAAGAAGTAGACATAAAAAAATACAGAAAAAAACACATGTCGACCGTATACCACTTGCACTATATGGTCAAAGGCTAGGTACAAATGGAGCTGCCATTAATCTAATGGCCTTGATGGCTGATGGAATAGGTGCAGTGCAAACGTTCACTCTCTACCTCTCTTAAATACAATGGCAATCACTTCATATTAAAAAAAAGCAATATAACAAGTTGAAAAAGAAACAGAAGCAAACACACTCAGAGTTCCACAGTCACACGCTTCATCTATGATTATGATTGGTCATTTATAATGCGCTTAATTCCCGGAGGTTTCTAAGCGCAGACCGATGCTGTGTTGCTCCATGTCGTCTTGCTTCCAATGCGAGCACGTTGCCACGGAGCTATCCTCCCGTACCTATGCTGTGGTATCTTTGCATTACTTTTTTTAATGTGGATACTGATTTCAGTTTTCGGTCTGTGTTCCTGTGCGGCGAGAATGCTCCACTAATACAGAGATGATAACCTCATGCAGAATGCAGTTACTTCTTTTGGTACCTTGTAAGATGTTACAACTTTTCAAATGTACCATAACATTTTTTCTAGGTCTGGGATTAAACATGTCTATGGCCCCTGATTTAGATGCCAAACCTTGACGTTTCTGAATACAACAATTGCATTTAATATGTCTTTGTACATTAGTCCCCTCTCCCATCTCCTCCTAGCATTATACCCATTAATGGAACCCAGTTACGAAATTACACTTGCAGTTATCATTGAGTATTGCCACTGGTGAGTTACTTTGCATGTCGTGGCTGCTGTATTAGCTTTCCCTGCAATGCCTGAAACCTTGAGCCCAGTGAGGCCTAACCACCTGAGTCCAGAAACAAGAACCAACCTGAGAGAGCGTTATGGAGGAGGCTATTATGCTACATAAATCCAACATGGCAGTTGGCTCTTGAGCTTTCCCTCGCAAGTCTGCTCTCTACTAGCACAAACGTAGGAAAGTGTACCCCAGAAGAGGAGAATTAAGCATGAGAAACATCAAAGTGTCAATTGCAGGTGGAAATTGCAGTGACAGCCAAGCAATAACCCACTTGGGTTCTTAAGATTGTGGTTTAAACAAGTGATTTTATTGTAGTTCAACGAAGGGTTGGGGCAAACGTGTGTAGGGTTTATATGAAATGAAAAAGCATAATGGGCAGAAGTGTGTGAAAGTGGTCTGTGGTGACTGGGGAGGATCTCTGTGCTTTTTGATACGGAAACTTTTCTTTTGTGGAGGAATTCTGTTATTTACAGTGCCTGTTCTGTAGTTGTGGTGTTCCTTTAACTTCTGTGCCTGCCACACGACACAAACAGGAAGAAGAGATTAATCATCATAAAAAATCCTTCCAGGCACGCAGTGCATGCGGAAGTATGCACAAGTGGTATGTGGTAACTGTGGAGCTTCTCTGTGCTTTTCGATACGGAAAGTTTGCTGTTTGGTGGTGGTGCTGTTCCTTTGATTTCTGTGCCTGCCTGACGAAGAAGATGTTAATCATCATAAAAAACCCTTCTGTTGCGATATGCACATGGGAGTGTGTGCAACTTACCTGTGGTGGTCTGGGTAGGGGGTAGTACCGTGGGAGCGCGGGGGGGTATCAGTCCTCCTCTAAAGCTGAAGACTTCAATATTGGTAAAGTGAATATTTAAATACTTATTGCCTTCTTTCACTGATTGCATTAAACATGAATTTTTACTTGAATATTGGGCTATTCTACCTTAATGTGAGGAAAACTCGAGCCAAACTAATTAAGGCCCTGATATTTTTATCGGGCTGAATCCCTTTGAGCCACTGGATTCGTAAAACTGTATTCCTGCTTCCGGGAAAGACTATTATGATCTGAGTGATATCACGCCACAGTGACCGTTGGGTCTCTCTACTCTTAGAGCCATGGAGTGAATTACGGGAGGAAGCATAGCTCAGGGGCAACGTGTTTGTCCTGGAAGCAAGAAAACGCAGTGCAATTCAGGTTTGAATCCCAATCATGTGCTTAGAAACCACTCGTTGGTATTTAGCGTGTTATAAAATAGTAATTATATTTATCACAATCTTCATAATAAGGAAGAACTTCTGTGAACTGTGAGATGTTTTACCACAGTGACTGCTGGGGTTTCTACCTTTTGAGCCGCTGGAGCTAATTACGTGGGAAAACACCTGTCTGATGAATTATGGCCTTGTGATCAGTGTTGAGAAGCCAGATTGGGGCCCTGGTGCCCTGCTCCTCTACCACCCCGGTAAATAGCATGGACAATCTGGTACACCTAAGTGAAGTTTTTAACTCCATTGAACACAGACCTATTGCAGCAGGTCAACCCCATAAAGATTGCTGTATTGATGTACAATTTGGGGGATGACCGTCCCTGTACACATGGCTCTTGAAAATGAAATGAAAGTACAAGATGAGGAGGCTATGCACACTGGTGCTCACTCTGAACGGGGAAGGGTAGTAACAAAGTCTTTGAAACAGTTTCATGGATGTAGCTCATCACCACATTCATCTGTGCACCCATTTGCATGGTAAATTATTACTGACTTTTTTTAAGTATCAGATGCAAACACTGTGAATACATCTTCTGGTGCTAAAGCTGTTGCTACTATAGACTGTACACACATGCATGATTTGAATGATCTTAGTTTAATTGAGCATCTAGATTCAATAATTTTGGAAGACATTAGGCGTAATGGCAACACTGTTACAACATGCTTGTGACCCATCCCTTTAAGGTTCCTCGACGGAACTTACAAATCTCATAGAAAATATGATGGAGGATGATTTAACAACGAATTCTTTGAAGAGTGATGGCTCATATGGGGTAGGTAATATTCATCACACTCTTAAAGAGGTGGGCAATAGTATTTGCCTTACCTCACCAACCTTATCTGCACTTAATATGGTTTTAGGTTCTTTCGTTACCCTGCATACGGGATGAGGTCAGAGCTCATATGATCATGCTTGCCAAGATCAATGTTAAAATTGAAGAACTGGCTATTATTTATCTCCCCTTAGTTGCTACTAGCCATGCTTATAGAGATGAAGAATCGATCAAGCCTAATATGCGAACCTTAAATCACTCGCCAATTTTAATTTCAATGGAGTCCGATGAAGAAGTCGGAACAACTATTGCTAAAAATGAAGTTAACACTGTAGTTCTGAACAAATAACCGAATCCATCTTGGTATGGCAATGATAAGGATATATGTTATGTTCAAATTACTCAGAGACAAATAACACAAGAGCCAAGAAGGGTAAAAGGTTGACAGTCAAAGACTCCGTGGGCATGACTTTTCGTTTAAAGGAAAACAAAAAAAATCACAGAATGGTGAAAATGAAAAAGGCTTCTTTTCCTAATTTCTTTAAAAAAAACTTGACCATAATGGAATCAGTAAAGGGTAGGAAAAATGGTCCCCCCACACACCTGTGGTTGGCCAGTTATCACCGTTGCTTGAGGGGAAGTGAGTGAACCTGTTGGCAATTCTGACCTCACTCGCGGTGTAAATAAGCCTGTAGCAAATAATGGCATATCTAGTGTCACATGTGCAGTTCAAACATGATGTAGAGAAGGGTGGGAAAAATCAATCCACTGTGAGCATGGCAACTCAGACAGGGTTAGAGTTGCCAGATTTAAAAAAATACATATAAGCAGTTACTTAATGTTGATATTAAGAATTATACATGTTTACAGATTGTTGATATACAAGATCATGTCAAGAACTCCATTTGTCAGAGGGATAACGATTTAGCAGTACATAATGAATGTAGTATGATGATGACCAAAGGGATACTGGTTGATTCCCAGACTCATGGTAATACATGTCCTTCCTTTCAATACAATGTGGGTTCCCAGACGAATATCTATTATGAGTTAGGAATGGATGAAATAAGGCAAAGAGATCATAATCTAATACATAATTCAACGTTGGTATCATCTCTATTTAGTAGGAAGGCGGGTAGAGGGAAATGCTCTCCTCAGTTAGAACTGGGTACTAAATGAATTCCGGTACCTGATTGTTTTAGAGAGAACACTTTTCTGCAGAACAGTCATAACTATGTGCAAAGTTCCAATGCAAGTGTGAACCCAAAGACTTTCTTACAACATTTGTATACACCACCATGTGGCAGAGAACAATAACCAACACTTAGGGGCTGATTCATGGAATTTTTGCACTGAAAAATGGGGATTTGTGCGCCATTCTGCCCACACATCCCCATTTGTTAAACAGGGATGTGTGGGCAGAATAGCGCACAAATCTCTGTCTTTCGGCACCAATAATTCCATGAATCAGCCCCTTAATTGGGCAACTTGCTGAGCAACATTCCATTACTTTTGATAGAGAGAAAATCCTTTCTTTAAGTGAGAAATCGAAGTCTACTGAAAACAATATGCCATTTAGTATATCAGGAAATGCGAAACGTTCTGACATTATGAACGACACTAAAATGACATGTACTATTTCTGGATATCAATCCTGTATGGATAAGGACGTGAGTCAAAATAAAAGAAAATCAATTAATGTTAATTAACATGTTGGGAAATGGATACAATTTGTATTTCAACAGAAGTAATGTTCTCACGATTTTTGATGATGTATTTAATTCTAGGGCTTTGTCTACAGTGGATATAGAGAGAGTTGAATTCCCTGATAAGAAAAATATAAATTCCTGTATACTTCATTTTAACTCAAAATTGGTGTTTGAATTAGTCCTTCTGAAAGGCAAAAACTAAGTAATCTTGGCTTTACAGTAGATTTTCTAGATCCAGTAAAGGTGAATGACCTGAGGAGTGAGAGTGGTAATGGGAAAAGTACCCGTATACCCCTTAGTAGGATTAGCAGAGGTGAGGCTGATACAAATAATAAAGTTGATTGGTCCACTGTTACCTCCTCTTCATGGAGAAAATTTAATTGGTAACATTAAGAAGTTGGGGGCATTGTTGAACCAATAGTCTGAAGCTATTATTAACAATGGAAATAGCGAAAATGAGAACCAATTTTTCTCTATAATATTGCGAAACTGACTGGGCAACCTCAAGCTTTTTCCTATCCCACAGGTTATGTTTAAAATTAAGGATTCTACGTGAATTTTGTTACAGGAACTTGGTTGTGCTCTGCCCCTATTTCGGATGGTTTTCAGGTTTTTTTGTCAACCAATAATATCTAGTAGATGGGGTCGGCCAAGCGGGAGGCATGGTTACGGCTATTCGCTCTGGTTCGGGATGGTCCTCGATATGATACGTGCAATTCCTTGTGGTCTGCTAGCTGTGGGTATATCGAGAACGTCCCATCACATTGATGTACTAATCATTAATGTTTATTGGCATAAAGAAGGGGGAAAGTTAAATAATTTCTTTAAAACCATCACTGATTGTATCATGTCTTGGCGCATGAAGGTTCCTAATGGACTAATACATTTGGTAAGAGATTTGAATGTAACTTGCACAATTCACGATTTGTAGGGTGAAATTTGGGACTCTCCCCCAGATTCAAGAACTACTTGTTTAGCCTTTGTAGGGAAAAAGAGCGGCATCCAGGAAGGCAGCGGGTAAACAAGATCCACTTACACATGCTCCCCATCTACAAAGGAAAAGAGGCTGATGGGCTCCTAAAGTAGGGAAAAATAGTGGCAACCAGGAAGGCACCAGGAGGGCTGGGCTTAGGCCAGGTGACCAAGATCCACTTGCACCTGCTTCCCATGTTCCCATAGGAGGATTTGGTCCAAACTAGACTCTTGTGGTGTGCCTAAAGGTTTGTGGTTACTTATGAGGGGCCTTTATGACGATTCTGGTACAATAGTCATACTTAATAAGGAAGGAGATGTGTCTGAACGTATTAAAAATATTTCCGGTTTGAGACAGGGGATGGTGCTTAACACGGCTCTCTTTAATTTGAAAGTATAAGAAATGTCTTACTATTCATCTCCTTGCTCTTTTGTTCCTCTGAAATTGGACCAGTTTGCTATCACTTTGATAGCATATGCTGATGATTTTCTACTATTGGATAATACTATGATCGGGATGCAGAGACCTTTTACAGCATTTTTGTGTTATGCTGCGGCCAATTGTTTGCTTTGAAAATAAATCCAGCAAAGACACACATTTTGATGTTCTCTAAGAGCAGAAAATCACTAACTTATTCATGGTTGTTGTGGATGACAGTAGCAAAAGGTAGCTGGAACATAGTGTATTTAGGATTTGATATTCCAGCTTGGGCTTCGGTCATGGACATCTGCACAGTTCTATGGCATAGGCTAGTAGCCTCACTAATCAAATTTAAAAGTTGATTGTACATTTTGAAGTTTTTCACTTAAGCATTCCATTGCTTTTTACGAAGGAAAGGTTGTGCTAAAGATTATATTACTCACGTTAGACCGTATGGAAGCTATGACATGGAGATGCACTTTAAAGGTCCTTAATTCAGTGCCGTTGGCTGCTATAGGGTTTGAATTGGGATTACTGCCATTACATGTGGGAATACTCTGGAGACTGCTCTCTTTGTTTAGTAGTATTGTTTCTCCCATAAAGGATATACTATACTCGGAATTGTTCAAATGTTTGGATAGCTTTCCACTGCTGGGGCCCAAAAAATGTGTGACTCAGTTAAAAGGAGAAATGTACAACAATTTTGAATGAATTAAAGTATGACATCGAATATTTGGTTAAAACACCATCTAAAGTAAAGGCTGCATTATATGATGGTGACTGGGTAATTACAGTGGAAAGCTTTCATAGTTATTCCACTCTTTGACACCTGGTCCATGAACATAAGAAAAGGGGAGCTATGGCACCTTATTTGAGCTTGTTTCTTAATCAACACTATCGATCCATATATTTACGATTCTGATGGGATTTGTTACTGACTAGAAATGTCCTATTAAGAGAGGAATGATCACCATAGATGCAGCACATTGTCGTTCTGTAATGCTGAAGATGGTATTGAAACAACTAAACATCTATTTCTGTACTGTAGTGCACTGGAAAGTATAAGAATGATGTATCTTTCCCCAATGCTTAACGAGATAGAATGGTTAAATGAGGATCATTTATGGAGACTTTGTCTTGGGGGACAATTAATTCTGATAGGTTGGCAGTTGTGGCTTTCTTGAATTCCTTAAAATTATCTGAATGATGAATTAACTGCTCTGAGTGTATTTAAATATGAGATAAAGTGTATGTTTTTAAATGAAATATGTAAGTATGATAGTTGTGCATATTTTTCTAATTTAGCTCTTAATATGTATTATTATAATTTTTATTTTATTTTATGGTTTATCTGAAACCATAAACGTTTAATTAAAAAAGGGATATATTTATCTAAACAGTGTAAGTATTGAAGTAAGACAAAGTGAGGTATTTGTCCAATGTACACTAGCTCTGGTGGTGATGATCCAAATGATAAAGTTCAAACATAGCCTTGCAAGTCCTAGTCCTTCCCGGGACTCACTAATCTATAACAAAATGTTTAAAGGATGTGGCCAACAAATGTTCAACCCTATTTTTATTGATTCTTCATGTTGTACCTAAGATAAACCAAAAAAACTTCAAGTCTTGTCCAATAAAAGGTTTTAAATCCTATTCTATAATCTCCTTATAGAATTGTATAACTCCAAAGAGAAAGAAATTCCTCTTGCAAAGTTTCCGCTCTAGGTTATTCATAGTGTTGGGCCCTCTTTGGTCTTCCTGCTTCAACTCTCATCTTACCACTGCGCCCGGGTGCCTGACACTCTGATATCACCTCATAAAATCCTCCTGACCTTAGGCCAGAATGTCTGAAAGTGCCAGCATATCTCACCATCTCGTTGGATTTACCTCCAATCAACCTCTTCCAGACTGTTGTGCTTCATGTAGGTCTTCTCTTGACCTTAGGTTTTATTCAGTAGTTTCGAAACAGGTCTCATCATGACCTGGTGTGTCAGCCAAGATTTCAGGTCTCACTACAACCTGGATTCTCGTCCATCACTTGGCAGGTCTCATGATGACCTGTTTTCTCATCATCTTGCCAAGTCTCAAGACAGCCTGGTTCCTCACCAATCACTTGTCAGGTCTTCACAATGTAACAAAGAAACAATTGATCAGGATGACCCTGAGACCACAAAACCCCCCACCTGTATAATTTGGTCAGTCTTATAAAACACATAAAATGTTGCTGTTATTATGTAAATCAAATTTAGTTTTCTCAGATACAGTTAGTCACTATGGCCTGGTTTTGGTTTTGGGATCCTGGCCCCTTCTGATTGTCTGGAATGATCCACACCATTGTATCAAGTCTGGGTATTCACCAGTTTCATCAGCAGGGTGAACAATTGGTACAATGATGGGAAGGGCCTTTTAAAATGTTGGGTCTTGGCTCAGAATTGGGTGGTTATTGTGTGTGTGCTCCTGGTGGACCTTAGAATTGGTAAAATTGCACCACTCCACACTGGTTAGTTGTTTGATCGTTCTCATTTGTTCTTTCTGTGGCTTTATGGGCATTATCTGATGTAGCCACCATGTCTACAACCAAACTTTGCTTTAATACATTTGTATAGCGCGTCCATGAACCCGAGGGCGTGAGGGCACTACAAGACAGAACAAACAAAAAATAAAGCATGTTCATACAGCAGGCAACCAGATAATATAACAAGAGCATCAGGGTTGTCTAATGGAACAAATAGGTCTTTAACCGTTTCTTAAACAGTTCTAAGGAGTCCATGGATCTCAGCTCCAGCGGAAGAGCGTTCCAAGCTCTAGGACCATTGGCAAAGAAAGCTGAGTTGGCTGCTCTAACAGTGTGGCACTTTGGTTCGAACAGGAGATGTAGATTATTTGACCTCAGTGATCTTGAGCTAGTTCTTGCGGATAGTAGCTGTTGTAAGTATCCAGGCGTATTCCCCGATCTACGCATGGGTTGTGGCTGCTCAGCTTTGCTATAATTGTCACATGAGTTCAGGAAATGTTCAGTACATTTTCCTCGAACGTGTGCTTGCATTCAGAAATGCTGTATAGCTCTGATGATTCACTATTGGTATAGCGAAAGGTGGACTATTGGTATGGCACTCCATTTTTGTAAGATGCAGATGCAAATGCCCAGTTTTAGAGACTCGTGAAATTGGGGTTTCATTCATTCTGAATGGTGTAATGCTCCACCTCTGTGGGGTTGCCGAGCCTCCAAGATCACACACTTTCCACCCTCAGACCAAACCAGCGCTTCAAACCCTCACTTAACATGGGGAGTTCACACTTTTTCTGGACTTTCTGCAGGTGGGGATATCCAAACAATGCAAACATTTGTAATGTAAGAGGGCAGATGTATGAGTTCTGTATTGTAGGAGAGTAATCCTACCATTTAAAATGTTCTAGACCAAAGTGTTTCCATAACTGTTTTTATGTTGCTGCATTAACATGCTATTTTTCTTGTGCTCTAATTTAGGCATCTGTGCAAGATAATACATGAGCTGCTGCAACCAGATGTAAAAGGAAAAGGCCATGCAGCAACTGAAGGTGATCCTATTGCAATATCTCGAGGTCAGAGTTTGTATCTGTGTATTGTACTGTACTTTGCAGGCACTGGGCAATCAGTGAAGGACTGCAAGGTCAGTCACACTATTGTCATGTGATTTGTTTTAACCATGCCTTATTCTGACTATTTGTGTCCATCCCCATTCATTATTTTATGGCAGAAACCAGGGGATTGGAGAATGTTTCTTATTGTAGCCATGCTTTATTCTGACTCCCTGTGCTCCATCTGTTGTGCCATTTGTTCAGGAGGTAACTAAGACAATGCATATTTCTTTTATTATTACCCCTCAAGATTAAAACACCTTGGTCTTCCCTCCTCACACTTGTCCATCATGTTTGGGTGGTAACCAGGACAGTGTTTATTTCAATATTTATAACCAGGTATTATTTTGACTCCTTCACACCGTGTACATCATGTTTGGTGGTAACACGAACAGTGCTATTTTTTATTTATTATCACCATGCCTTATTTTTACTCCTTCGGCTACTTTACATTTCCTCGCAAGGAGGGTTCAACCAGAGTTGGCAGTGCAGGAAGGTTGATGGCTGCCAGTGGGCTAGACATTGCTATGCAGGACTAAACGGGTAGGGATGAGTGTGTGTGCAGCAGAGTGAAAGGGTGATGACTGCCAGTTTGTCTGCCAATTTGCTGGGGGACTGAAAGGGGAGGAGTGGGTAAGAGAAGAGGTGTTCCTAGGGGCAGGAAATTCCCCTTTCAAACCACAAGAATGTTTTGAAATTATTCTTACAAAGCTGGATGTGCTTACCCTTGAAACCTGCATTGAATGTCATCCTCAGAAGCACAGTAAGGCCGGCTTTGTTTTCTGATACATAAAAGTTCACTCGCTTACAAAACTGCTTATATTACACAAAAGTAAACAACTATGTGAACAGTATTTGGGTCATGTTGCCTGGCAGTACTTAGAATAATAATGCCATGCACATTCTCTGCCAAAAGGGTTTTCAGTGCATAATCAGGCTTAGGCAACCACCATTCTTCTTCCTAGGAACAAATGTATGGGGGTGGGTTACACATGGCATGTGGGGGAGGAAAGAGAGTGGGAGAGAGAGAAGGCATGCTGAAATGTATAGACATACTAACAGGTGGCTAGAGACAGGGAGAGTGGAATAGTGAAACAGTGGGACAGAGACATACAGAGGGAGACATACAGTGAGAGATTGAAAGAGAAACACAGAGAGAATGACAGCGAGAGAGAGCTAAAGAAAGGATGAGTAAGACATAGGGAAGGAAAGAGAGAAGCGAGAAAGAGAGTGAGCGAGACAGATGAGAGATAGAGTGAAAAAAGAGAAAGCAAGATAGGATAGAGAAAGGGAGAGAGGGAGAAAGGGATATGGGTATAGGGAGAGTGGCAAACAGAGTTAGAGAGCAAGACATTGAGTGAGAGGCATATATAGATAGAGAATGAGTGAGTGAAATGCATAGAATGAGACAGCTATAGAGAGAGAAACAGAGAGAGGGAGATTTAGAACGAGAGCAATGTGTGGCTTAAATCCCAGTAGCATACTGTAACATAGCATAATGAATACAGAGTGTACTTTCCCATGTGCAATTCCTCCTAGTTGAATAGTACTCTCAGGATCCTCCTCCAGACAGGCATTGGGCTGACTCATCTGGGCTACTGTTATATTCAATTATATTATAGTATTAAAGCACATCACCCAGATAAAAACATGATGCAGTAAGCTATAGATGAAAGGGGGAGCAAGACAGAGAAAGAAATAGAGGAAAAGGGAGACAGAGAGAGATGTTTAGTTTAAATCTCAGTAACATATTGTAAGACAACAACATTGAAGAATGTAAGCAGAGCAGATCGGAGTAATTTAACGAAGAAAAGGAGTGAGTAAAGTGAAACACATAATAAATGTATAATGTGAAAGATAATCGGGCTACGTCTACTTTCATTGGTAAAATTATTTCAAGAATGTCTTCCTCGTGATTTAAGTGGTTTCTCTTTGTGAGTTCTGAAAGCCTTCCATCTTTAATACATATCAATACCACTGTAAATACAGGTCAGAATCAGTCTGTGATTGATGAACGTCTTTGAGCATTGGTTGCATTAGGGTGGATTTCGAGGTTAACCTCTCACACCTTGGCATGTGTGATTATTGGAGCCGTCATGAGAGGTATTACCCCACTTAGGCACGCAATTAAACCATAAAACAAAGTGTGTGTGTTTACCCTGGAAAAGTGTTTATTTTAAGGGGGCACACGTGAAAACACTGATAAGCTCGGATTCGGAAATGTTTGGAAATCACTGGAAAAACACCCCCAGAAGTAAAAGAAAATAAACCCCGAGAAAGGGAACCCCTAATTATAATTATACTCGCAGCTATGGCAAGAAAGTAATACAAACATTTGCTTAGTTAAGTTGGACTTGCATAGGAAACCTGAAAAATGAATTGGTAATAATGTTTTATGATGAATGTGGTTGAAATTCTGCAGACAATTGTGTATGTTGGGCCCTTCCAGACTGCAAATTTTGGGTACGTTTTGCACCAAAGTAAAAACGTTATTAAGGATGCCCCCTGCCCCCAAAGAACAAAATGCGGTTTTGGCCTACTGCCCATTAATTTTTCCCATAGACTATTTGCTCAACCACACAGCCAAAACCTCTGCAAGTGTCTTAAAATATACAGTGAGCAAGGCTAGTGGCCCCTTTCGGTTCGGCTGCTCCCACTGGCCATGGCTGAAGGGCATGGCTAGTGGCTGTTTGTGTTTTCAGATATACAGTGGGTATGGCACGTTTGGGTTTTGAAATATACGGCCATGGCCAGTGGTGCGGAAGCAAACTTATAGAATAACAATTTAGTTAGTTAAATTGCAATCAAGGTGAGTAAACATAAAGCAACAGACCCCTTGAAATTCAGCGCAATGGGAAACTCAGAACCGGCTTAACACATCGTGTTCCCGGCTTAATTTGGCGAGTTATCAGTAATGTCATCAATGACATTTGTGATGTCATGTTTCATGTACTGGTTGTTTGTCTGAGCAGTGCACCGTGGTGGTGCGAGATATGGTTGCTTAGCTTACCATAACTGATGAATTTGTGGGGTTTTTCCGTTTTTCTTGTTAATATAACGTCCCTTTAACAATGTTTTTTCAGTGAATTTCATGAGTTTTTACCAGTGCACCCACATTTGCTACAACTTACTAATAAGATACTTACCCCCAAAGAGAACCATTTCTCTCCAATCTAGAAAGTGTCACCTTAAAACACTGCCATTCCTCACCTTTTAGCATACATTTTACCACTTCTATACACTTTTTGCAACTTTTCCCACAGTTTTTGGGTACGCCGATGTTCGCAAACATCTGACGTTATCGCAGACTTTTCGGACAGTGTCAATTGAACATGCGCCCACACGTGGCATGATGACGTGTCGCTGAATGCATCTGCACTTCGCGAACGAGTCTGTGCTTTGCAAACAGTTCGGAACTGCATTTTCAGCTGATCTAGGAACTTTGAAGTTCAAAATGGACCCTTGTACAGCTCCTACACCTATTCTTACTCATTATGCATTAACAATGTAGCACACAGTACATACTTGGAAGAAAATTAGGAAAACTGCTATTTATCTCAAAAATGGCATCAGCTAATGCCACAAAAATAAAGGGTGAGAAACAGGTTACCCCTCTCTATACTAGCACGGAATGGATTGGTTGTGCTTTTACACCAAACATTGTTTACCATCTTATTTTACACGGTATATCGCAAGACGCGGTTACCTATCCAGACTGCAAACATTAATAGAACCAGACAGATACAAAAAATATATAAAAAATAACACGTGACTCAGGATTTACTTTCACCACCGTAAGGTTGAAACTGAATATCTTCGCCTATCGTGAGGTGGACACCACGCCTTAATCTACATTTACCTGTGCAAGAGTATAAAAACAAGTATACCTAGGAAAGAAATACTTCCCCAACTGGTGATTAGAAACCAGTCCTCTGCGAATGGTCTAGTGATCTCGCTGAAGTACCGTCTCATACTAGCGACGGAAATTGCACAAAATAGGCTGGGGTTACAAGATGAATATTAGTACTGAACAGAAGAAATTCATATGTACTGAAGAAGGCCTGAAACAGTAAAAAACATCAGGTGCCATTAGAGATAGTGTCTAATGTCTTCCCAAAATGCCGGAACATGTCGACATCTAACAAAACTTTCATGTATTATAAGTCTTCAAAAATGTATTTCCATTGACCCATGCATGAATTATAGAGATTGTTTTCTCCATATCAGTGTTCAGCTATTCACAACTGTGCCCTATTTATTTAGTGTAAACAAACATCTGTGGTTTGAACAATTATGTTTTAATTGGGAACCGTAAAGTTGATGTATTCTTAATTAATTTTGTATTATATTTCTCGAATCAAACAGATATTATTTATATATTTTTTTGTATCTGTCTGGTTCTATTAACGTTTGCAGTCTGGTTAGGTAACCACATCTTTCGATATACTGTGTAAAATAAAATGGTAAACCAATGTTTGGTGTAAAAGCACAACCAATCCATTCCGTGCTAGTATAGAGAGGGGTGATCTGTTTCACCCTCTATTTTTATTGTTGTTATCCACTCCCGCTTTTGAGAAACCGATCCCCCACAAATAATTGGGAGTTTACCTTATATTAAGCAGACATCAGCTATTGCCATTAATCCTCTCCAAGAGCCAACACCACCACCAGCTGGAGGACCTACACAACGAAAGAAGCACAGTACTTCAAAAGACAATCAAGAAGACCAGGAAGATGAGGTAGAGGAAGTGCCTACCTCTAAGACAAAGAGAATCATGGGTGTGGCATTTCTTTACCACTGTTGGAAATGTAAAAAGTCTAAAGCTACCAAAGTGAAATGCACTGAGTGCAAAGTTGTACTGGGTCGCAGACTACCTGCGCAGTACTCCTACGGGGCCACCTCCATGTGGCGAAACACCAAATACAACCACCGCAATGCTCTCAGAAAGGCTGTGCCTTTCTTAGGAAGTAGTAGGCTGCCTTCCTTTACCTCCTCTTCCTCAACCGATGCTGTAACCACACAGCCTACTTCTGTGGGACACAAAATCTGACCAGCTAACTTGCAAGCAATAAAAGAGGATGGTGATCCATATCTTTCGAAAACAACAGTACTCTGTATATACTGCAACACACCACTCTGCAGGGGGGAACAATTTCAAAGTGCTTTTGAAGCTGTTATAAAGGAGCATGAGAAACACTGCCCTCTACCTAAGATTTAACACACGTGCAACATCTTCCCCTATCCACCTGTCCCTCCATATGTGTGGTTCGTGCCCCTTCCCACATTTCCCTCCCCATCTTACTTTTTGGCCTCTCCTGCAAACAAAATACATTAAACAAATTTAAAAATAAGCTTATAGACTCCATCTACTTTACATTTTTCAGTAAAGTAGTTAGATTCAATAAGATTCTCCAACAATCCCATTACAATTTTCTACTCTGCTAATGGGAATAATGGACGATTGTATACTAGAGAAAAAGTACAAAGCAGAGAAACTCATTTTCGTTCAATAATCTTCTCTCTAGTATACAATAAACACCATAATTCATTGCCATTTAGAACTATCCACTCTTTCCTCATTCCCCTGTCTAACTAATGCCTTATTAGAAAACCTGGATTGCACACGCATACCAATACACAAAAATACTCGTTTTACTGCTATGTTTGTAACACTCCCTCATTGCCTGCCTTAAACCATTCACACATATATCCACCAATCACTTAAACTCTACATATACCCTATAACATATTAAACTTCCACCCACCAACTGCAACTTAACAATGTTCTACACATCTTTTGAATCTACATTTCCCATACATATACCAACAAGTTGTACATAGTGCTTCGATAATTGCACATATACATTGTGCAGTGACAGAAGTGCATAAATAAAAGGTGCAGTACGGATGGACAAGTGCTCATGGGATCCCAAGAGGGAAGTGCCAAAGGTTCCCAAGGTGGGAGGCCAATAGCTAACTGTTGGGGCAGAGGAGTCCCAAGGGAGGTGTGCATCATAACCATGAAGTCCCTTTAACAGAGTGTTTTCTGCCAATTGCATATGTTTTTATAAGTGAAAATGTTTCATGTTACATAACTGTATATAAGTTATTAATAATTCCTCTTTTAACACATATGAAAGAAATATAACACTCCTTTAGCACACATATTTTTTGCAAGGCATACTTATGTGAGTCATTATCTTCATAGTATACCACAATCAGCAAATCAGAATAGACATTTGTCCTTGCTGAAGGCCAGGCCCTCTGCCCAAGGCAAACAAGTTAAATCACAATGTTTGTACTTACGTTTTGACAATTTCAAAAAAGTAAAACACAGGACAGTTCTCCAAAAGCATCCTTTCAGGTCCTTGCTGATGCTCCTTGGAAAACGTTGCTGCAATCCCATCCAGCACTCCGGGCTGCAGCCGCAAACAGTTTTCTTTTTCCGATTTAAACCTGCAGCTCCGGCCATGCTTCATGCCCCAATGCCTAAATCAAAGTAGGCATTCGTCCTTGCTGAGAGCCAGGCCCATTGTCCATGCACCAAACTTATCACTATTTGTTGCGGCACTGCCCACGGCAGAAAGGTGATATCACTATCTTTTGTACTTGCATTTCCACACTTTAAAAAAAATAAAACACAGGACTGATTTGCAAAAGCATCCTTTGAGGTCCCTGCTGATGCTCCTCGCACAATTTTGCTGCAATGCCATCCAGCACTCCGAACTGCAGCCGCAATCAGAATTGCTGTCTCCTATTTCAGCCTTGAGGTTCAGCCATGCCACATGCCCCAATAATTAACTCAGAATAGGCATTAATCCTCACAGAGGGCCAGGCCCATTGTCCATACACCAAACTTATATCACTGTTGTGTGTGCTTACATTTGGACACTTTGGAAAAGTTAAGCACAAAACAGATTTGCAAAACCATGTTTTCAGGTCCTTGCTGATGCTCCCCGCGCTGGTTTGTTGTCATTCAGTGCAGCACTTCAGGCTGTAACCGCAAGAAAAATATTTCTTCTAATTTAAACCTAGGGTTCGGCCATGCTGCATGCCCCAATAATCAAATCGGAGTACATGATTATCAAGTAAATGCAGGGTGGTAGAATCGGTCTATCACTGTGCTTCATCTAGTACTTTAAACATATCACTGTGCTGCTGGTGATGGGGTTCTTTTGTGAAGGTGCCTTTGCCTCTTCAAGTGTTAGGTTTCAAATAGGGGAGTGAGCCCTGAACACCTCAGCACTGGGTTATTTAATAAATAACTGTTGTTGTAATGAACCAGTCTTCAAAATAATTCTTGATGCTATATTTATTGTTAGAACTCAGCCAATACGTAATTTGACTCTCTAGAGTCTTTCTCAAGGCATATGGATTGTGGGCCAGTCATTGCTGCGAGGTTGTGGAAATGAGTCCAGCATCTAATCCCAATGTCTTGTCCCACTATGGTCGAAAAATAAGGGTGGGTAATGATTTCAAGGGGTGCCCTGGTGACCACGTAGGCACCTGGTTCGGCGTGCTTGGTAATTATCTGCTGATTAGCATTGTCTCTGAGTCAATGCAGTGACAGTCACAGAGATCTGTTCATGCAATCCTGTGCAGCATTTTGGGCTGTAGCCACAGACAGAATTTTAGCCAAGCGCAGAATTTATTTTGCCATTCAAACATATCCCACTTTTCCAAAACCTCACCACATAGCCAGTTCCTGGTGGTCATGCCCACTTTACCCCCATTGCCAGTCTCTCGTCATGGCCAGTTGCCAGATTATCCGAGTCATGGCCAATATGGTCACTGCCCATGGCCACAAGCCATGATTCAGACAATCTGGCCACTGCCCATGGCCATCGGCTATACCTCAGTCATCAATAGTATATCACTATGTTTTGTACCAAAATTATTACACTTAAAAAAAATTAAGACATGGCCACATTTGCAAAACCATACTTTCAAGTCCTTGCCAAGATGTTTAGGGATGGTAGCAATGCGCATCTGGACATTGAACAGATTATAAAGAGAGTGAGATAAAAATAGGCTAAGTAAAAAGAATATTATGATTGCAGAAATGCAGTGAGAGAGAAAATTATTAAAGAAGGAGATTGGGTTTGTATCAAAGAACCTAAGAAAACATTGAAGGGTGAATCCAGTTTTAGATCACCACAGAGAGTATGAACTTTTTCTGGCAAATCAATCGTGTTGGAGGACGGCAAGGTATGGTCTTGTGATGACATTGTGAGGGTGCAACATGATGCCAATAAGCCAAGTACCAGCAGGGTGCAAAATAATGCCAACGGTCCAAGTACCAGTAAGCATAACAACCATGTGGCAATCGACCATACTGACAATGGAACACAAGGTAGAGACCTTAACAAAAGAGACAATGAGGCAGAGCACCAATGCTCCTTGCACAACTTTTTTGCAAATCCTTCAATTATTATTTTTTGTAAAGTGTCAAAATTTACATACATAACATAGTCATATAACTTAGCTCCCAGTTGACAAAAACCATTCAGACTTTGCAGAAGAATTCAAGGTTGGGCCTATAATCTTTTGTGCACATTCATTAAATGGCAACAAAGTAATAACCCATCTAAACATGTAAAACCCCCCTCTAATTTTGCCACCTCTTCACAAAATCCCACCAAACCTTGCAAAAACATTCAAATCTGGGTCTTAAATTGTTTTGCAAATGTGTGTGCAGATTTGTGAAACAGCTCCAAATTGATAAGCCTTTCAAATATATTGGGACCCCTCTCTAATTTTGCTTCCTCTTGGCAGGACAACACCAAACACTGTAGAACCATTCAAGGTCACTTTTAAAATTTCATACAGTTTCATTGGGCGGCACCAAATTTATATCCCATCCAAAAACTGCTTCTCACCAACCCTTTAATTGAACGATATGTATGGATGCCCCGAACATCTGAAATCTTTGCGAACATTACACGGATGTCCCAAACTGTTTGCAAACTTCCAAGGTGCAAAACTACCTGTTTTTCTGGCTTTTATGGCTGTATCCCATCCCATCCTCATCACCCCTTACCTCCCCAGAGATTGTTTTATTAGTTTGACAAGTGCAATGTTGTGCTTTGTAATATGTTATTACTGCGATGTGCATGGACAATGGGCGCTGTCCCCGAATCCAACATGGCCGGCGTTTCAGAAAATATGAGCAACTTCATGCTTTTCACCATCCAATCAGCAGGCGCATCCGGTGTGTGCAGACTTCAGGACGCCCTATGGGCCAATCGGAGGCCTGTCCACGGACCGAATATGGAAGTGATTCTGCGGACCAAACCCAGATATCACTAATTTTTCTTGCCCTTCTTTTTGGCACCTTGAAAAAGAAATTGACTGATTTACACCAAATTTACAAAAGCACCTTTTCGGGACCAATCTGCCACTACTGTTGGCAATTTGGTAAAAATCCATCCAGCGGTTTGGGCTGCAGGCATGAGCACATTTTTTCCATTACATCTCTGGGAAAAATCACATTTTGGGAGCCCCCCCGTACTTTTTTTTGCAATGTTTCGTGAGGATTCATCCATGAGTGGACAAAGTTATAAGCCTCCGAAAAAGTGTGCTTCCTATGCGTTGAGCAACTTAAGCATAACAACACAGCCGCTACCGTAGGCTTTGTAATATTTATAGATGTATACATACCAGTGGAAAAGCCAGTGTACACTGGTGGATGTGCGTAAAGGAAGACATTTTCAAAGTGTAAATATAGTATGTGGTTTATTCATGTTGATAGAAAAAAAATGTGTAAATGATCTTGCTCCTTTTACGTGGAGGAGTAGTAACCTTAAACAAAAGCTCACAGAATTCATTGAAAGTTCAGCATAGTACATAAAGCCAATTGTTCTATCTGCTGCTCATTGTCTTGAATTCCACTTATGGTTTTTGGACTCAAATATATGATGTTGAGGGATGTCATAGTTATAAAATTCACGTGCAACATGATTTGAAGTAGACATGAGATCATACAATAAAGTAAATTGAAGTCGAATAACATTTAAAACGTACATGAAGAATTAAAAAAAGTAATTCATTTTTTAAGAGAAATAGCGCTTCATCAAATGGATTTCTGTTTATATATTTTTTTCAATGTATATATTTTCTTAGTGTATGCAACTTGAACTATGCTGTTATATCTGTCTTAGGCCTTTTCTGCAGCTAATTGTATGTTATCATTGTTGAAATACATATTTTTTCCCCTTGGAAGATGCACTTGAATTCTTACAGTTGTATGCATAAGGCAACCGCTCCCTCTAGCAGTGATAACAGGCGAAGAGTGTAGGAAGGCTTCAAACATACATATGACCTTTTTATGTAGTATGATATAAATTAACTTGAATAACGTGCCTACATATGGTATATATAGAGCACAACATCACATACCAAGGCATTGTCTTGTGAGGTGAGATCTAACCTCCTATGCTATGTACAGTAGTTATGTGTTGGAAACAGAGTAACATGCCCAGGTGCTGCTATACTTTATGGCAAATTCATACTCATATGCTGATACCCTGTATTCATATTCTAGACATAGCCTATTAGCTCTCATGTTTTAGGTTCTGCTATTGTAGCTATTAAACTAGTTTCAAAACAATGCAAACACATGTTCATACTAATCCTAGAAATCAAACCAAAGTGTATACAAGTTTATATATTTGAGTTACATTTCCAATTAAGGCACCACCTTAATCCAGAAAAGGATTCCTCCAATGTTTAGTTTCTGCTGTTTTGTGTTATTCAAAGAGCTGTTGTTGTGTGAGTTAGTTTCTTTCTCACTCTAGGAACCCCCACTCTGGGGACAGTTAGCTCGTTATGCTGATTATAATGCCTGGCCCCTACCTATCTCTCAAATGACATCCGCCGGGCTTAGAATATTACTGCACTCCTGCTTTAGGATGTATGATTCTTTGGTGAAATGAGGAACTCTAGGTTGAGTGACAATGCACCCTTCTCTGTGGGAAATGTAAAAAGACTCTACCATCGGCCATAATCTAACACCTGATGTGGTTGCCTTCCCATTCCACAATTATGGGCTAAAAATGCTTGTTCTCTTTTGCAGAGGCACTGTCTTTCGTAGTACCTTTTGCCATTGTGTATCCTTTAGTTCCTGCACAGAGCTTTCAAGTGAGATATGTCAGGTATGAGATATCAGTACCTAGTAAAGTGCAGGATGTAATGCAAATAGAAGATTGCAGTGTTGTGGACATGCTGTCTTACCCACGCCTTGTTATGCCCAACCTCATTTCTGTCACTTTCAGCATGCTTTCCTTCACTTCCATGGAAATGTGGTACCCCCATTATGTCAAGAGGTTGTGCACGCAGCATCATATACTACCTTCAGGCATCCACACTCCATGATGTAATATTTTGTGCTCAGTTTTTACTTTTTTTAAATTTATGAGCCTTATTCTTTAGCAAATAGAATATCTAATACCATATTAAGATTGTTGTAGACCAGACATTATGGTCATGTATTTTTCCATTTGTCACTAAACAATCTGGTTGTAGACACAATATATTAGTATGGAATTAAATATCACATTTATTTGCCACTATGTCGTTATTGTCTTTCGAGTTCACCTTTTCTTCAGGGCTGGGCATACTTGTATTGTGCTGGTTATTGTCATCTTTTTTGTAGATGTACATATTGTCTCGATTTTTCATGCCAGTGAAAATAATTGTATGAGAAAAAATGAAATATCCAGAATGTAAATACATTGTAGTACATTAACTGCATATTATGGGCAAATAATAGAATGAAATGAAAAATTAATCAGGCAGTGGTGAAAGGAAAATAAGCATTGGTTAATGTTCATGTTCAAGCCCTCTGTTAGTTGTTTAATATTACAGTTAAATGTTATGGCATTATCATACCTGTTGGTTTAATGGGACACTTGTTCAGGTTTCACCCATATTGGACAAATCTTAGTGTACTGTTCATTGTTTTTTAATAATTGCTTATCTTTGACAACCGCTTAGTTCAAGGCTTTCCCATTATGTTTTGTATTGCATCACCTCTTGTGCTTCTATGTTTACACCCAGAATTCTGATGATGTTCTATAATAAGTACCTAGGTAAGACCTCCATCTGTCATTTAAAAGCATACATTCATTGGCCTTACTAACTATCTTTAATTATATCCAAACAATCATATTTCATTCGTTGCCTACTAATTCTATTTTGTATATTCATAAATGTAATAAACACTAGTCCAGTTTCCTCTCAGTTTGATCCAGAGTTACTTTTAAATATTTTACTTCTTATTACTTGCCATGTCTACCAAATTAATCTCTTCTTAGGGTTGGAAGTGACTGAAAGGGCTACATATTCAAATTTTCTATCCTTATTGAATGCCTTTTGAAATAATGTTCTAATTTGTATGGCTCTTATTATAAATTGCCAATTATTTTGAAATGTTTATTAATGACAAGTTACTCTGGATTCCAGAGCATTAGAGTGTATTATCTTATCTGCCCAAGCTGAAGTGTTTTGCGTAAGGAATAGTTTCAAATTGGTGCACATTAGCTTCTGGTTCACTGCATTTTGCTCAACTATATACTGTTATATAATCATAACAAACATAAATTCCTTCTGACCCCACATACTATATAGCATGTGTGATCTTACTTGTGACTATGTATTCTTTTGTTAACATGAAAAGAGGCATACTCATCTATCCACAGTCCTGTTTTAAATCTCTAATTCAGAATTAATGTCCATTTCAAGTGCTTCATGAATGGTCATTTAAAATTCTAGTTTTTATTATGCTGGTTGCAAACACTGGGAAAATATCCTGTCTGGCAATACATTTGGTTTTTCTGTTTTTAACTCTTATATGACTGGCCAATTAATCACTCTTTTGACCTCATAGCCAGGGGGACAGCTCAGGGGCAACGTGTTTGTGTTGGGGAGGACAAATAAAACAGGGAGTATGAATGACGTATGGTTTATATAATGGGTTGGGCTTTGACAGTATTTCTGACATCCATAATGTAGACACATTGAATAGCTGGTACTCTGATATGCGTGTTGCAGGAAGGAATATAATCAATGAAAGCTGTTACATGTGTGCACTTAATCCCGCACACATCAGGGGCTCCTAAGGTTTTAGTTCCACATGCAGTCCCATTATAGAGGCACAATGCTGGGTACATCTTGCACTATACAGGATAAAGGGCACATTCCAGGCACATAGTGTGCAGTTGAAAAGTATGTAATGGCAACACAAAATACCAACAGTGTCTACAAGGACCATGTTTCTCTTTGGGAGATTACTCAAATGACAAATGCCAGGGCACCACGGTGTTGTGTCTGGCAGATGGGCTGATAGAGTACAGCAAAGAAGCAATATCCCAAATAGAGACTATGTGTGCGCAAATATGGTCCCAACACATCACAAGGCTGACACGGATTTCAACAATGAAGAAGCCAGTGGAAGTACATAGAGCCATAGAATGAATGAAATACTTGTGTACGAGCGCGATAGAAATACCATATCAATATCAATGAAGGAACAGTTCCTGGTGGCACTAACACACAGTGCAACCACACTCTGTGATCCCTGGTATGACGAAAGGTACAACAGCAGTGATGCATTACTACTGGGTTTGTGGCCGACAAGCCTACTTGCAACTGCTACCATCTTGGAGGGGCAAGTGTTCACTGGCCACCCTGCACTCAGTGATACTAGTAATCCTGGAAGAACACCTGAAGGGAGAAGAGATGCCTGCTGAGGTGCCAACAGCCACTCTAGCACCTAAAGAAGCAGACAGAAGCTTGCAGATCACACAAGAATCTGGTATGCTGCCAGAAAAAGGACGATGTCCACGGCGGGGAAGAAAAAAGAACTCAAACTGTCTAAAAAGACTGTTCCGCACTGCTCAGAGGAATACCTGACGAGTATCGCCTTTGTAGCTCAGCAGAGACTTTCTTTTTCATCTTTTTTGGCTCCTGGGGTAAAAGCAGCTGCTGCACTTTTCTACCCCCAGAGGAAGCTGAGAATGGGTCAATATCCCACGTCATCAAGACGGTGCACAATCTAGGTGTTCAAATGGAGAAAGAAGATGGAGTTCAGAACACAGATTGGCAATCGCTTGCCTTTGATTGGGTCTCATCATGGCTGGGGGCAGCAGTAAAACTACGAGTGCCTGTGATCGTGGTCTTCTTGGTTCTCTTCTGCATGTGCCAATGGGTCTCCGGTGATGTGTTCCTATAGTCCCTAATAGTGCAGAGGTGACGGTATCAATTTGGGCATATAAAACACCATGCCATTCAATAAACAGCGAAACTCAAACTAATATTTCCAGGGTTGCAGATATGTCAGGTGGGGATGAGTTTGTTACTGTAGAAGTAACGAAAGGGGGGAATGTTTGGGAGGAGCTAGCACTTTGGCTTGTGTCTTCCTGCACTCCTCAAGCACTTTACAATTAGGCAATACTTCTAAGCAACATAGCACTGAGAAAGCTTTTTTCATGTAAAAAACACACACAGGCGTGGTTAGTCACTAAATAAAGATAGTTGGGATTGAAATATAAGGTGCAAATATCTATTTAGATGGATATATTTGTAGAACTGTTAAATTGTAGTTAGCATTGCTTAAAGCACGCAGTGAATGCAGATTGTGCTAAAAATAGACTACAGGCATTGCATCACTGAGGTTATCTCTCAGAGCAAATGAAGTGGCTGAGGCGCTGATCCTGTTCATCAAAAACCCATGCAGACTAAGAATAGGAGTGTACAGATTCAATACACGACATGCACAATTATGAAATCAGGTTTAAAAGAGATTGTAGGACCACATAAAAATGTGAGTAAAATGTGTGGAGTATGAATGAAAATCAGTTATAGAAATGTTTTTACTGGGGGCTAGACCTCAAAGTTTGCAAAAATCTGCAGGGCTGCAGTGTGTGTCTATGTAAGGTGTTAATATGTTAAGTAGCATGGCTGCCAGGAATTTCTGATGACGAAGAAAGGAAGATTTTGCAGAATCCCTTGAAAGGCAAGAAGGATAATTTTGGATGAGCTCTGCCGGTATCCAGTAACCAAGTCAAGAGTTTTTAAGCCCCAGGCCCAGCACCATTCTTCAGGACCTGGGAGCGGTTGAGGGACAGAATATACAAGTCTTGGCAGAGTTATTTGCCAATCCTCACTTCTGTACAGATTACATTTGTTATCTTTTGCAAGATAGACTCTTGGCCTTAATTCCCTAGAGGCATGCATTTACTCGGGTGTGAGCATGATCGGGGGTACTCCAATGTATTTAAGGGGTACAAGTATGGCCTACCGTTCATTTGTCTTGAAAGCAATACAACACATGTTTAAAAGGTCCCAAACTAACACCGGTTTCCAGTATTAAACACATAATAAACAATGAATACATCGATCAGAACTTCCAATATCCAACATTTTCATTTTTAAGGGCTTTGCTTTATTGTTTTTAAACTGATACTTCTTCCTGTTTCTATTCCTCTATCTATCCCTGGTGTTTACAATCTGATATGCATCTTTTGTCATTATGCTGTAATATATGAATTTTTGCAAAATACATTGCTAATACATGGGATAAACAACTAAACATCCATCAATACAAATGCATTTATCTACCATTTTAGTTTGGAAACATTATTTAATGTTGTTGATCTATTTTTTTTCCATCTCAGATGATCTGCCTAAAACATTGATCTTGGGTCTCACATATCATATCAAGAAAACGTCATGTTGTGAGCTCCAACCATCTTTTGCAGCCTTCTATTTAAAAGATGGGTGTTGCTTCCTGCCATCTCATGGCTTGTTACTGCTTTTCTCCTCTATCATGTTATTATTTCATTGTTTAAATCCCATTGTGTCTCCCCCCTACATTTGTCCTGCATCACTCACCTTCCCCTCCTTTCTCCACTCTCCCCACCCCCTGCATCCTCTATGGTGCTCTCTGTCTCTCCTATCTTCTCTAACTGCTTCTCTATTGAAAATCCTGCCCTTCTTACTAAGTCTGGTAGGAAGAAGTCCAAAAAGGATATCCTGGTCTCCAACCCAGGCCTCCCTATTGCTGATACCTACACCAGCGCTTCCGCTACCGACATCCTCTTTGTCTTTCCATCGCCAGACCTATGGACTACACATATGGTCTCTGTGCTCTTTTCTTTTCTCCATGAATGGTGGCACTTGGTGGGAGGCCCTACTGGCACCCTTCCAATTGTCTAAGACAATCGTTAATGTTTACCTAAATAGCACCAAATTGGTCCAAGGCTCTCATGCCAACCTCCTCCTTCTCTTTGATAGACCCTTCCCACACCTCATCAACTTCCTTTCTTCTCCTGCTGTCCCTTTTTTCCCCTTCTTTGGCTCCTTTGCCTCCACCCTCCGATACCTCTCTGGCTTCCCCTACTCCTTCTCTGGCTGCCCAGTTGCCTCCCTCCTCAGCCACCTCTTTGGCAACAGCATCCTCCTCCTTGGCTACCTTGCCCTCTCCTCCTTCCTCTTATGCCCTCCCTTTGCTCCTTCTACACTTACGCAGGGCATACCTCAGACCTGTACCCCTCCATGGAAATATTTCACTGGTAGCAACCTGCTCCACCTTGCCACTCTCTTGCTCAGCTGTCAAACACTCCTCCGACATCTGCCGTCTCCTGGGAGAACTCAACCTTGTTGTTCTTGGTCTTACCAAGAGATGGTTCACAGCCAGATCTGTCACATGTTTTGACACTCTCCTCCTTGATGGCTACAAGATCCTCTCTGCACTCAGGGCCAATCATCCCGGCGGGGGATTAGTCTTGATCTTCCTGGACTGAATCCCTGTCTCTTTCATTCCTATGCAGGTCTACTCCTCCTTTGAATGCCTGGTCTGCAGGCTCTCTCCCGCCTGGTCGCTCTCTCACTGTGGCTACTCTCAACAAGCCACCTGGTCAGGTAATCTCCTTCCTCTCTGAGTGGGTGGACCTCTCCTCCTTCCTCCTGGCCTCGACGACTCAACTCCTCCTCCTCGGAGACCTCAACATCCACCTGGATGCTTCCTGTCCCACCTCTGCACCCTTTCACAACCTCTGTGATTCTCCTTCCCTCTCTATTTTGCCTTCTGGCCCGACTCACTCTGCAGGGCACGCCCTGGAAGTTCTGATCTCCTCAGACCTCTCTGGCCCTCTCACCACTCCTCTCTCCTGGAGTGACCACTTTCTCCTCTCTTCTCAGCTCTCTCTCTCAGCTCTCTCTCTCCACCCCTCAGGCCGAGCCAACCCCTGCCCTACCACCCACCTTCTCGGCCCTTCGACCCATGAAGCGTGTGTCCGTTGAGACTTTCACTGCCACTTTCTGGCCCTCTCCTGCACCTCTGGCTGACTCACATCCTGACACAGCCCTTTCCAACCTCCTCTATCTCTGACACTCTTGATCTGCTTTCCCCTGTAATGAGGATCTGCTTGAGACCAAAGCCAAGTGCAACTCTTGGTACAAATCAGACCTCGTCACCCTTAAACGCAAGTGTAGGGAGGCTGAGAGGAAATGGCGGGCATCCTCTGAACCCTCTGGCAAATTGGCATGCCGCCTGCTCCAAAGGCAGCATCGACTCTCTGTCCACGCTAAGAAGAGAGCTCATATCCAAGCCCTCATCTCTGCATCATCTAACAACTCAGTCAAACTCTTTAAAATCTGCAAGGAGCTGCCCAATCCTGCTGTAGTATCTACCTCTCCTGTCCACTCCCAGGCTGTCTGCAAGGCCTTGGCTTCACATTTTATCTCAAAAACCCAGGACATCCTGTCCACCCTCTCTTCCTCTCCTCCTACTTCAACCTCTTTTCCCTCTACCTCTGGCATTCCTGTGGCCGCCTCTCCTCCTCCCTTCTCTTCGTTTCCTTTGTTCATCCCAGATGAGGTTTCTAGACAAGTTCGATCTATGAAAGTCTCATCAAAACAGGTTCTTCCCTGTTCATCCGAAACCATCAAGGACCACACTGACACCCTCGCTCTAGCGTTGGCCGACTTCTGTAACCACTCTATCTGACCTCCTTTCTCTCTGACTGACACTCCCAGCTCCAACTCGGGTCCTTCCTCTGGCCCACTGCATAGCTGCTCTCCGCTAAAACGTTCAGTGCTATGCGGATGACACTCAGCTTGCTTTCAGGCTCCCCTCAGCTGCCTCTTCTCCCTCTCTCATCCCGGATTGTCTGTCCGCAATCCAGTAGTGGTATGCCACCAACGATCTCTGCCTTAATGCCAGTAAGAAAGCGATCCTCCTCATCGGCTTACCAGCACCTTCCTTCCCTGTCACTCTCTGGCCACCCACTCTGGGCCCTCTTCCTGCTCCCATCTTTGAGGTTAAGATCCTTGGGGTCATCTTCGACTCCACACTCTCCTTCTCTCCTCACATCTCTGATGTCTGTCAGAAGTCAAATTACTATCTGCACCTCCTCTGCAGTATTTTTCCTTTCCTCACTTTCCCCCCAGAATCTCTCTGTCTCCAGAGCTCTAGTTCTCTCTAGGCTTGACTATTGCAACAGCCTCTTGCTAATTCTGCCTGCATCTACTCTCTGTCCTCTACAACTCATCCAGAACAGGACTGTGAGACTTGTCCTTGGCCTCAAGTTCTCCAGCTCTGACATCTCTCCATTGGCTCCCAGTGGGGGCAAGGATCAAGTTCAAGACCCTCTGCATTGTTCAAAAGGCTTTCTGGGGCCTGGAACCTCCAACTCTCTCTACAGAAATATCTTCCTACTTTAGCTCTTCATTCCTCCACCTCCAACTCCTTGAGAGTCAGTCACTCCTCCAAGAAACGAGTTGGGGGCAGATGTCCTTCTTCGGCTGGTTCCTCCCTCTGGAACAGCCTCCCTGCCTCTCTGAAACTTGAGCAGAACCATCTCCGGTTCCAGAAGCACCTCAAGAGCTTCCTCTTTGCTTCTGCCTTCTCTCTTCCTCTCCCCTGCTGATCTTCCTCTCCCCTGCTGATCTTCTGTCTGAATTCGGGCCTAGGTCCATGACTGTCCAGCTGCATACCCGCACTGCCTCCTGGCAAGCTATAGAACTGCAGTGCCAATATTTATAACGCTACTCAGGAATCCATAAGGTAAGGCAGTTGAAATGGGGTGGACTTGTACAAAATATAGATATACTTTCCAGGAGGCAAAAATATTCCATGTACACCAATCCTGGGCTGGGATGTGGGAGGCCTGCCTATCAAAAGACACTGGGCAGTTCTGAAGATTAAATGCCTGTGGCCTTAACCATGAAAGCCCAATGAGCACAGAGTCCGCAGCTGGCTACATCACCATAACCAAATTAATCATTATTCAATGGTCTGTGAATGCCCCAGTGAAGCTATATATGATGGCATAGGGGCAGAGACTAGGCCAATCAAATTAGCATTATTGGGATTGCTTAACAAGCAATTCTCAATTAGTGTCATGCTCCAATTAAAAACTATTGCCTCAATAAGATGGGAGTTTGTTATGCCATTTAAGTGTTCTGCGGCAAGATGATGCATTGCAGATGAGGACATTTCCATTGACCTGATTCCTTTCCCCTTCAGTAAAAAGCAAGGTTAAGAGCAGGGGCGGTGATTACTCTCTGCCCAAGTCCCAACCTCCAAATTCGTAATTTGCCACCAGCCACAATACTGGATCGGAAAAAAAGACAATTGTACCATTCAGTGATCTTAGAAATGTATTTTTTTGCTGGGGAGTGCAAAATGGTGTCGCCATTTCGTATACAATGCAAATTAACCAATAATGCATGTTTTAGAATCTTGCCTTGCTTTTTGTTGAAAGGCTACTTCAGGAATACCTCAGACCTCACTTTAATGGGGATTCATTGTTTCATCTGGTGCATTCGCACACAATAACACGGCACTCATGTCACACCAAATCAAAAGTAATATATTTGGTTCCGATAAGTACTAGGATTCTTGTGATAGTACCTCTAATGACTGACAGGTTATAAGGCTATGTTTTGCCCTTCCAGGTAGCAAACATTCTTGGAAAAATATGATGGCATACAAAACAAAATATGGGCACCAGAAAGGGTCGCTTAGCCTAGCTTTTAGGACAGCAATATTCCATGAGACAACATTCAAAACAGTGGTATTATGAGAGGAAGTCTCTACAGGGCTATCTACATTGTTTGCTACTGCTGCTACTAATGTGGAGTAGGAGGGCTGGTTGAATAGCCGTGTTTTCAATATTAGCTGTGGAAAAAAATGTATCCACTTCATCAGGTCGACCAGGCGCTCAAATCTGTGCTAAGCCCAGTGTTGCAACCAGAGAGATTAATGGAGAGATGAATGGCTCTTCCTGGGTCTGATAATACCAATGTCTGACACTTGATGATTGATGGCATTTGGCATAGTGAATAGGCCTTTATTGTGCTCAGACCTGTGTGACTTGAACATTGAAATCAGCCCCCTGGACATAGTTGTGCAGCTATAATTTGCCATCTATTGCTGCTTGTAGCAAAAACGTCTGCACTCACTATTGGGGGTCTCTTCAGCAAAAACCAAGGAAATCTTGCATTATGTGGCCATACACCACTAACTGATCATCTAGAAAACAGCTCCAATCTCATTATGACCCTCGGCGTGTACAAATGACAAGTCCGTCCCTAATATAATGATTCTAAAATACCTGTTTAAGTTATCGAATAGAGCAACATTCAGTTGGATTAACCATCTCCTCAAAAGCCTCTGTGCTATTCTGTGTTATAACTTGACTAAGAATCCTCTCTCTGTTTTACCTATTAAAATAAAATCAATTTTGGAACTGTACAAGTAGAATCAACTGACTCAGACAAAACTAAATGAATACATTAAAGCAGTGTATGGGCCTATTTGCCATTCATGCAATCAGATTTTAGCAAGGAATTGAATGTGTTGTGTGTCTATAATACAGGGGCAAGAAAGTTAATAAGAACACTATGAATTAACCAGCTGCCCTACACAGCCAACGGACTACATTGGAAAAGCCATAAGGGACCCAATTGTTAGTGCAACACTACCTCATTGGAGACTAAAATGCATGTTCTGTTTTTATGCCCATAGTGTGATCCACAGCGTTAGAAATATTGAATCCCTCTTTTATAGACAGTCGAGTGGCATGTTATTACTTGATGATGAAGGATTTTAAAGTTTATTGGGCCTCAGAACATTTCATTCAAGCCTTAATGAGGATTAGAGAGTGTAGGCTCCTGCTGGTCGAGTAATATCCTGATCACATTTTAATGTCATGGTGACTTATAACTGAATTGCTCCACCTATATCTTGATAAATTGTTATTGATTGTTCAAATTAAAATTATTTTATTGTGTAATTTGTTGCTGGCATCCCTAGTCTATTTTTCTGTAGGTTCTATTGTTTTAATGCAACATGAATTGTATGATGATTCTTTCATGGGATGTATATTCTGAATAAAGATTCACTTAACATTGAAATTAGAGAGGATTCTGGTTCTTTATTCTTTTTATTATGTTAAGGCACAAATAAGGATGACACATGCTAAATAGTACGTTCGTAACAACACAGTTGTGATCTGTTCTTTAATTCCATGATTGCACCACAGTATATACATCAAAGAATAGTGACAGACGCCAGCAAGCACACACCCATTCCAAAAGCTGTTCCATAAAAGGAACACTGCATCCTACAGGCTAAAAACATTAGAGGACAGATAATATATGTAAGAGCTTTGGAATCCAGAATAAGCACAGCAAAAGTTAGCAAAACATGACCATTTACCATAAACTCTTTACAAAGAAATATCAAAATAGATTCAATAGGTTAAGTAGTTTTGATAGCCTATCCCTTTTCTGGCAAAGATTCACATGTGAAATGTATGGTACATGTTCGCTAGTAAAGTAAAATACACCAACCAACTCCTTAATTTTTTTAACAGAAAATGTATTTGGTACACATGACAACTACTATGAAACAACATATCTGAAATGAACCATCGATAGTCAAACTGAGAGCAATCTAGACTAGTGTTACATTAATACATGGATCTATAAACTAGAATCAATGGGTCATGAAAAATGTATTGAATCATGACTGCTCATATCTAATAAAAGTTATCTTCTAAGGCTAATGTATGTATACTTTTTAAAATAGCATGAATGAAAAAAGGTAATAATTGTAGAAAACCATAATTCTATGTGCAATCTAATTCACATAAGCAAAAGAGGTAATACAATCAAGCACATGATAGGAGAGAACTGAACCAATGGAGTGTCTGAGATAAGTGATACATTAAAAATAATCAATATACTACGTTTTGCTCAAAATATGGTTAAATGCTGAAAAAATGAACACTACTCCTGAGGCAAGGCATAACCCACATAGACACAGGAAGTTTTGCTACAACAAATGAAACAAATGTGAAAGTTAGATCACAGATTGATGGACTTAATTATCAGAAAAAGTGGCGTGCGATACTAAACAGATTACACAAACATGGGTTATTTGTTTTATCTTGTCCCTGTTGTTCAGAAATGTATTAGAGGATCACATGAATAGTATGCAGGGCGCCTTTAAATACAAATGAGTGTATACATCAAAAAGGTTTACATCATATGTGCCTCTCTTTCTCCTCTGAAGGGGCCTAAAACTAACGTTGAGTTCATACCATGTGTATCCCGTAATTTGTAGGGATGCATTTTCTTTCTGTTTAACATTATTATTGTATGCAAGATGATTCACAGCCCCTCAAACCCGTTTGACTTGGAGGTTACCAAAGGAATCCTAAAATCAGTGAATTTAAACATAATTGACAAATATTCCTTTCTGTAAAAAAACGTTACACAACCAAGAAATCACAAACTATGCTCCGAATGTATTTGATTAATAGTACACCACTTCACAAGTATACACCTGGGGCCATGCACTGTCACAGCTGAATAGGTGCCGCCATTAGTTGGAAAACAAACTAAGATGGCACTGATAGTAGCCCTAGCTTTCACGTGTCTATTTCGAGAAAAGAGGGAGCCAAAATTACAGCGGAACACATGATTTTGATATTTTATTTCCCCACAGGCTTGGAAAGTACAATTTAAATTTCAATTTAATTACATTCCATGGCATTTATTGACCCTTCCTAAGAGCCGGTAAAAGAGCACCCTCCTATACATAAGGGCCTCTCTGATTTTTCTTGGCTATATTGCAGGAATTCAAGAAAGGATCATGGGCCTGATTAATAATAAGAGTACATTTTCTAATCTAGTTGAAAAAATGAAAACTGTTTGCCGATCCTCTCTCTCTGTAACCAATTTAAGAAAAACATGTTTTCCCTGCATTACCATAGGGGTTGGCATTCGGCTTTACTGTTATTGTTCTCTATACATAGCAACATATCTAAATAATTAACAAATATATTGCTCTATGTTCTCAATATTTTGCAGTTAATGAAGATAACAGTAACAGCAATCTGAGTTGAGTAGTGGGAGATTGGCCTCCACCACAAGGTAAATTGGGACTTAAAAGTCTCAAAACCTCAGAATATCCTTCTGGGAAAAAACTGTATTTTGCAATTTATAATGATTGTAGATCACACTACTATCTACATGTCACCTTCATTTCACCACAGTGTTTGTGAGGACATATTCATGCATTGATAGCAAATGCTCAAGATTATTCACAGAACACGGTTTTCTCAAGGTAAAATGATGATGTTTTTCCTTGTGTTCTGAGTATCAACTTAAAAAAAAAAACAATCAATGTATTTCTTTTTATTTATTTTATACATTTGTAGAGCACACTTAACCCGTGGGCGTCTAGGTGCTAGTTACAGTTTACGCAGTTAAAACACCAGTTAGCAAGTATTGAGGCTGCTAATGAAATAGGTGGGTTTTCAGTCGTTTCTGGAACAAGGAGTCGAAAGGCTCGGCTCTCAAGGCTCGTGGGAGGGAGTTCCAAAGTGTGGCTGCAGTGGCAGGGAAGCTGGAGCCACTGGCTTTGGCCTGCTTGAATCTTGGAATGCGTAGGTGAGTTTCATAAGCATTAGATGTGGGGCCTGGAGGCGGCTGGTTTGGAGAGTCTCTGGGAAAGGTAACCAGGGGCAGTGCTGTCGAGGTAGTGGTGGGTAATGGTGAGAATTTTGAACTTGATCTGTTCTCGCACTTGGAGCCAGTGTGCGTCTCTCCTTGCTGCAGTGAGGTGGTCATGTTTATTTAGTCCCAGGGCAACTCTCAATGTGTTATTCTGAATAGCCCTGGGGTGAACCAAGAGTTGGCCCATTTTCAGGTTTTTTTGGGAGTCAGACGAGTGCATTGATGGCTGAGTTGAAGGATGTGTTTTAGCTGTTGACTAAACTGTCAATGCCCAGTATGCTGGTGGTGGTGGGGGGGATTTGAGCAGCGGCCAGAGAAGGTCACTGGAGTGGTTGTGGGAGCAGTGTGATATGACAGGGGAGGTTGGATGGGATGCAGGAGCGGCTGGTCAAAGGGTGGGATTGTGAATGTGATGAGGTGGTGGTCAGAAAAGGTGCAGCGGGTATTGAAGAGCACAGTGATATTGCAATTATGGTCTAGTATCCAATAAAGTGTACATCCTAGTGCACAACAGGGCTCAATAATTGTTGGAAAGATGTTGAGGGCAAAGATGGCACTGGCAATATATCAACAAGTGAAAACCAGCACCCTCCATTATTGATCATTTCAATTATGTTTCACTGAGTAGTATCAATTATATTTCATTGGTTGAAAAAAAACATTGAGAAAAGTAGTTGTTGTATGGATACCACACAGGATGAGATGTTCCAGGCTGTCTTTTACCCCAATGATCATTAGATCATGACAATCCTTAATACTAAAATGAGTTCAATCTCTGCAAAGCCCTGGCTTCTCATTTCATCTCCAAAACTCAGGATATCCAGTCCTCTTCCTCTCCCCCTCCCCCTCATCCCGCACTCCCTGCTATTCTTCTGGCCCTTCTTCAGTCACCTATCTTCCCTTCTTCTCTGCCTTTTTCATGTTCTCCTCAGACAAGTCTGATCTATGAAAGTCTTGTCAAAATAGGTTCACCTCTGTTCCTCGGGACCACATTGACACACTGGCTCCTGCTTTGGCTGATTTCTGCAACCACTCCTTCTCCACTTGAGTCTTCCCCTCACCCTGAAGCACTACCTTGTGCCCCCTCTTCTTAAGAAATCCTCTGCTGACCCTTCCTGCCCGGCTAACTATCATCCTATCTCCATCACTCCTTTCGTAGGCAAACTCCTGGAAAAGCTGCTCATCTTCCAACGTAATCTTCATTCTGAATCTGTTGGTTGTCTCCATGACCATCAGTCTGGCTTCAGGGTTGCCAGAAGGACAAAAACTGCTCTCCTGAACATTCATGACGACCTGCTCTCCAGCCTTGATTCCAACACCCCCTGTGTCCTCATCCTACTTGATCTCCCTTCTGCCTTTGAACGGTCAACCGTGCCATCCTGCTAAACCGTCTCCATGATAACCTAGGTATCACCAATCAGGCCCTGGCTTGGCTGACCGCTTTCCTCTTCGACCAACCCTCCCAGGTCCAACTTGGGTCCTTCCTCTCCTCTATCTCTACCTGTTGTGTTCCCCAGGAGTCTAACCTCTCTCCCTGGCTGTTCAACCAATTCATGTCACTTGTTGCCCACTGCCTTGGCCCTCTTCCTGCTCCCACCTGTGAGGCTAAAAACCTTCTCTCCTCACCTCTGACGTCTCTAAGAAGTTACACTACCAGCTGCACCTCCTCAGAGGTATTCTTCCTTTCCTCTCCTTCCCCCAGAAGATCACTGTCTCCAGAGCTCTGGTTCTCTCTAGAGTGGACTACTGCAACAGCCTATTTCTAAAACTGCCTGCTTCCACTCTCCTCCCTCTGCAACTCATCCAAAACAGGACTGAAAGACTTGTCCTTGGCCTCAAGCCCAGGGATCATATCTCTCCAGGACTGAAATCTCTTCACTGGCTTCCGGTTGCAGCAAGGATTAAGTTCAAAACCCTCGGCATTGTCCACAACGCCTCTGGGGCCTCAATACTGCCAACTCTCTCTTCCTAAATATCTTCCTCTGCAGGGTCTTCCCGCATCCGCCCCCAACTCCCTCAGGATAAGTCGCTTCTCCAAGCAGCGAGTTGGTGGTAGATCTCTTTCCTCTGCTGGGGTCTTCTTCTGGAATAGCCTCTGTGCCTGTCTGAAACTTGAGGAGAACCATCTGCAGTTCCGGAAGCACCTCAAGACCTTCCTCTTTGCCTCTGCTTTCTCTCCTTCTCTCCCCTGCTGATCTCCTGGCTGAATCTGAAACTGCACTTGTTACCTGGCTACCCTCTGATCTCGGGCTCAGGTCCCCTGCCCGCCATCTGCACATCTGCACTTCCCCCCTGGCAACCCTTGTGCTCAGGGACTGTTTGTTTCCCTGCAGCCCCTACTAGCACTTGACACCTGATGTCTGCACTTACCCTTGCACTTGCCACTAGCTGGTCGCACTTTTATTTATTATTTATTGTCTTATTTATTTTACTGTTATCCTATGTACTGCACTGCCACCATTATCCTCCGCACTTTTCTCCTTCCCCCTGCGTTTGCGCGATCTCAATGTCACCTGGACTAGTAGGATTGCTGTCTGTCTTCCCTCTGTTTCCCCTCCCTTGCCTCATCGCGCCTTGAAACACGTGTGTTTGTTTCTTTCTTTATTTCTAATGTGCACCGAACCCAAGGGTAACAGGGTGCAGCAATAAGAAGGTGCAAGTCTTACAAGGTTTCTAATTAGTTGACAATATATCATCATGAATGTGCAGGTAAGATTAAATACAAGACAGAGTGTAGATATAAGCGTTCAGATAAAATACAATTACAATATATACAGTTCAGTTCCAAATATAATTTACACTAATTTACAGTGATGGGCACCATGGCATAGGCAAATAGTGTCAGTTCAAACTAGCCTTCAGTCAAGTTTAGATGAGTGATAAAACTCTTTCTAAATTGTAGATAGGTTTGGTCAACTCTCAGCTCGTGGGGCAAGGAGTTCGAGTTTGGCAGCCGTCACCGGAAAACTGTTACTACCAATCTTGGTAAGTCTGAATCTCGGAACCACAAGACAATTTGTGTTACTAATTTTTGTAGGCCTCTTGGAAGTTCTTCTCATCAGTTTTTCTGTTAAGTAACTAGGGGCAGCATTGTTTAATGCTTTATGTGTCAGGAAGCTGTATTTTATTATGGGTAGAGAGCCATTTGTATTGGCGTCTAGTCGAGGTCATGTGTGCTCTTTTGTTAATACCTAGTGCGGCTCTTAGAGCGTTGTTTTGTATGATTTGTAATCTCTGGATACTGGCTTTGTTGGCGCCACTGTAGAGAGCATTACAATAGTCTAACCTGGAAAGAGTTAAGGCTCTGGCCAGGATAATGCAGCTGTCATTTGAGAGGAAAGGCCTACTAGCGCTGATAAGCTTGCACGTGTAGCCTGTGGTAGAGGCCAGGGATTTCACTGGTTTATTGAAGGACATAGTAGAATCCAGGTAGAAACCCAGGGTTTTCACCTCCTTAGATACAATAGTGTTATTTCCATCAATAATATAAGTAAGCCCGGAGGAGAAAGGGCGAGCTGACACTGTTTGGCTGTGGCGAGTGAAGTCTGCTTTAATTGAATTTCCTACACTCCTTTCTGGAGGTACCAGGAGGTACCTTGAGGTGTGTGTGCCTTTAAGAACTCAAAGGGTCAGCTGACCTTAAAAGGCCACCTCCCACGCCCTTGCGGCATAAGCCCTGAGGAGAAAGGGTGAGCTGACACTGTTTGGCTGTTTGGCGAGTGGCGTTTGGGGGACTTTGAAGAAATCGCATCTCCTTTGCAGTCCTCCTAATCGCACAATGTTGACTGAAGTAGCTGAGCTTGTGCCGGCGGGAATGACATCACCACGGACTAGAGCTCAAATAAAATGTTCCGTCAGGACTGAAGCACGCGTAATAGAGCACTCCAGACAGAATCAAGTAAGTTGATACTTCTTGTGTGCCTCAGTCATTGAAGACTTAAATAAGCCTGAAGAACAGGGTGACTGTGGCAGTAGTCTCTGTGATAAATATTGCAAATGACTTAAATTACTTAACTGGTACTTCCTTAAACGCCACCCGCAATAAGGATACACTGCTAGTCATCCCTCTACAAGCTCACACTGTGTCGCTTAGCGCAGCCCAAGTAGCTCCTGCCTCGGATCCTCTTGACAATGGACTCACCTCGGTGGCGCCGGTGGTGTTGGAGGGGCCGCCTTCCTCGGTGGGGTGAGCAGCTGTGCTTTCACTCGGTGGAGTTGGGGGCACGCTCATGAGTGTGAGCGTTCAGTCTTTGTGCGACTTGGCCAGTGGGTAGCCAATCCCTCCGCCTCCCCCGCTTCCTTTGCCATCGCCGCGGGGCGCGCTGCGGGTTCAGCGGTAGCGGCTGCTGGTGTGGAGGGGTGGAGCTTTGGTGCAGCTCCATCGCACGGGGCTAACGATGAGCTTGACGTAGTGGACGCTCCTCTGAGACCACGCCTTGCTGACTCTGAGGCTAACTTATTACAAGATAAAGTGGCACATAACTATTCCTATCCTTGATGATCACATAGCAGTATGGCCACAGGCACTGGCAACACAGCCCAACAACAAGAAGTGTGTACTCTGAATAAGAAAGTCTTGCTGGCACCAGCTCGGGTTACATCCATGTATCAAAATCTCACAGAGCTAGAATTTCAAGACAATTGTGTTTAACGTAGCTCCACAATTGGATCTTTGTATGGCTCCTATTTCTAATGCACCTAATACTAGTCAATGGGGTTCCAGCTGCATCATCCACTGATTCTTTCAGGAGGACCCAGTGTCAGGAGATGCGTGTCTGGACAGGAGAAATTCCTTAGAAGTTGTAAATAACGTTTTACAAAATCTTCTTGTTATAAACAAAGCACACTCACTAAAACAACTTCAGGATCCTATCCTGGAAAATGATTCTCCTGTAAAAACGTCCCTGAAAAGAAACAGCAATAAACGTACTGACGCTCATGAAGACATCTGGGGGTCAGTTAATTATAAACGTGCTAGAACGGCAGAGGTCTCGTTTACAGGTGAATAAACCCAGGTGTCACCGGGAATCCTGCTGGAATCGCAGAAAAGATTCTACATCAATTCCAGCTCTAATCATCAACTCTGCCAGCGCTCCTCAAAAAAATCATATCAGCAGTCTAGTGCAGATTCAATTACGGATGAGACTTCAACTTTGAACTTCTCTTTTGTCGATCGACCATTTCCTAAAGTAAGGAGAGCTACTCCTGCTAATGGCTGTACAATACGTCCTAATGAAGTAGCACGGAAAGTCACGGGGGACCGAGTGGCTTCATGTGAACATGTGCCTATGAATGAACTGCAAGCGTCACTCATTTCTTCAATGGCCATTTCTTTGGTGCCTTTCACTAAACTTTAGGAGTCTATCAATGAAAACACAAAAGACTTAACAACCTTAGTACCCCTAATGAACTCAGAACTATTGCACTTGGAAGAGTTGCACAGTTTGCACAACAACAAACAAGATGAGGTAACCCAAAAACTACTGGCAATCCTCTCTTTAGCAAATGACCAGAAACGCAATGACACCATTGATAAAAAAAACTATTTGCAGAAGAGGCAAAAGAGGCACTGGCCCTCTTCCGCAAGAATCACACAGATGCAGTAGTGAATCTCCAAACCAACCACTTAAAGGTCTTGTGTACTACACCGATTGACCTAACTCCTCTTCCAAATGTACACCCTCAGGCGCCAATTCCTGTACTCGGTCCGGTGGTTAAAACCTCAAAACAAATGCTAGCTCTTCCGGCAGAAAATACTGGCATCAAGGATAACATCTCTGAAGCCCCGATAAGTGTGACTTGAATGAGCTTAGACCCGGCGAGGGGCGTAGAAAAGGGCATCCAAATTGATGTTGCTTCATCATCTACCCCCAAACATGGTCACGTTTCTGATAATCACATAATGGAAATCACTGCAGAAATCTCATTCAATACAGCTTTCCTTCAATCAAGAAGCTCTGCCAATATGGCTCGGCTCAAGGATCAAGTTGTGGGTAGTTCTGCACTTCGAATGCAGGTTCCCAATTCGAGCAGTGTCACTGAAGCCGCTGCTGTTGACCTAGTCAAGACAGTGGGTGTCTTTCCTATGTTTAGTGGTTCAGATGCGATTCCACAGAAAACTATGAAACAGAAGAAACTTCAGATGCCACAAATAAAGAAGGCTAAAAACCTTCCTAGGCGGAAGACGACACAACTAAGAAGTGCACAAAAATTTTTGAGAAATATCAATGTGATACAGATTGGAGAGAAAGCAGACAATACGCTTACACAACCTCAATTACCAACTAATGCAATCAACAATTCTGTAACTACTCTGCTGGTTGTTTCACATGAGGATGTAGTGATTCACAGTGATGACACCACACAGGTTCTACCTGATGATCTTTTGGACTTATCTGTGTATGATGACTCATACCGCAATGAAAGTGCGATGCCCGCTCTTCAGCCAGCAAGAATTGACGGCACAGAAATGCCAGATTTGCCTGAGGCGCGGAGAGAGGTTTTATTAATGACCCCTCAAGACAGCGCAAGTGTGTGTTCCAAGACAAGCCTGCCCTACCCTTTAGGAGAACTACAAACCAGGAATGAAGCTTTTAATAGCGTTAGATCTTGTTCAATAATCCCGAAATCCGCTGATCCGCCAATAAGCGATCTTGCATCCGTGAGCCCTGTGTTCATCATGTTACAGGAAAAAAGAGAGCAGATAGCAGCTAGCTCGTAAAGGAATCGTCCTGGCATCTTGAATCCTATTCGATTGCCTTTGGATGCTGCTATCCCAGAACTGGTGTGAGAATTTCCAAGTACTCCAACCTTATCAACAACATAATGAATTGCATGGAATCTGGAAAGACAACCAACGAAAACAGTTTGTAAGCTGTCATCACACGTAAAGTGCCTGACGCGGACCAACACTTGGATTATAATCTGGTGGATAAAATCATGTTAGAGAGACAAGACTCATGCAAAGAGTTGATCTTGAAGCGCACCACTGTAATAAACTACTACATCACATCCCACGCCTATGAGCACTGGGTTCACGAGACATAAAAATTGTTGAGTTCCCTGATGAAAATCGCAACGATAAGGTGGTACTGCACGTAGTATCAAATATAATCGCAGGTACCATTCTTGATTCAGCAGATGCTTTACCGTCACTGGGTTTTGACATTTATAAAATAAGGGACACCGTCATCAAAAACATGAGAGATTACGTCATTTACTATGCCAGTTCAAACAACTCACGACACTCAACCTTCTTCATCTAAGAAGAACCAGCCAAATCACCTTGTCGATCGACCAACCGCATTACATACTCTGTTAATTTAATTCTCACTACAAAATGGACCATCGAGGCCTGGACCACACAAGGTTTCTTTTGTTGAGACTCATCCAGAACCAAGATCCAGTCCAATGGACAAAATCAGTATCACCGGAAAAAGCCATAGATCCGATGATAACGCGGAGATTGTATTGTCATGCAGACCTATCCTTAAAGAACAAAAAGGTGACTGGGATTGGCTCGCTAAATCACTGAATCATAAACCTGGAAGTTAACGACAGACGAACGCAGTGGCTCAAGTCAGCATATTCGCGTCATGGAACATGCAAGGTTTCTTCCATCTACTTAACAATTGGTTGCAAGACATTCATCTTGCCTGCCTACAAAAAACCTGGATGAGTGAATTTACCGGTCTCTTCAGAGTTTGAATGCGCCCTAAATCCTGCATACAAGGCCGAGAAGGGGCGTCCAATGGCTGGCATTTTAAACATGATTAAGAGATCTCCATGCTGCCGCCTATTAAAATGCACTAATTATTCAACCTATATCCAAGTATCGGAGATAGGTAAGACCAACCTCTCAAAGAATGCTGTGGATGTTATACATGTGATAAACCTGTACTGGAATCATGGAAGAGCAGGTACCTATTAATTCATTGATCAAGTCTCGTCAATCATTGACAGCTTGACAGAATCCACACAAAGGGCATGCTTAATAGTATGTGGAGACTTAAATATGGATTATTTTAAGCCTCTAAAATCGGATAAAGCCTTAGTAGCAAAGGAATGGCTGGAAGAATTAAATGCATGAGGACTATTGATGTTAAAGGGCTGCACCCAAGGTGATATACCCCCGGGCTTAACCTGGCAGCGTGGCGATCAATCATCCACAATTGATTACATCTTTACATCTGATGTACTCCATTCACGCGTGAAATCTTTGAAAGTCCTTTCCATGAGTCACAGTCACCATGAAATGTTACAAATGGAGTTCCTAACGGTCGATTCCCATCCAGGAACTAAGTAGTCAACGAAGGTTCATGTAGAAGCCAACCGGATAAGGCTAAGGCTGAATGAAATTGTGGTTGCTCAGCTCTGTAATCAGTTTTGGACGGAATGTTCAGAGATTGAATACACATCATTGCTAACTCGAAAAACACAGGGCTCAAACAACTGTCCTTCACAAAGACTCATTGCTTTGACCTTGTGGTTCTGCAGCGAAAGAGACTGAGGCGAGCAGAGATTCATAGGAATAATCAGTTGGCAGTGGGTGAAAGAATTCCAAGAAATCGGGTGACGAAATAAAGCTACAAAAATTGGCTAAAAGGGCATAAACACCTGCTGCAACAGCAAGATGCTGAGGCAATGATGAAGACCTTAAAAAATAAGAACAGCAGATATTTCTGGCGCATTATTAACAACATAAAAACATTGCAGACTGCACTGCAAGCCTGTCTGGTGACAGAGTCTGAATGGTCGACTCATTTCCAGACCTTATATAGCAGAAATAACGACATCTCAGCACCAACTGCCCTCAACGAAACACATGGGACCTAAAGTTCTCGAAAGATGAAATCACAGAAATTATATTAAAAGCAAAAAGCTCTAGGGCCCCTGGACCAGATGGTTTGACAAATTTAACCATCAAACAGTTCCCAGACCTTTGGGCTGAAATGTGTCTAGAATTGTTTGAAAGAATAAATTAACAATGCCAGACACCCATGTCATGGAAAACCGCTATAATTGTACCAATCTTTAAGAAAGGCAATAGGGCTTGCCCTAAAAATTATCGCCCAGTGGCACTGTTGGACGTCCTGGGAAAAATGTATGCAACAGTGCTTCAAAAAAAGCTGATTAAGTGGTCACTAAAAGCAAAACGAGTAGACGAAAGACAAGCTGGATTTGTGAAAGACGTTTGATGCTCCGTAAACCTATTAATCCTGAATTTGTTGAAGATGGAAGCCTTACGTTCTAACACAAAAGTATACCTCGCTTTCGTCAATTTTTCTTATGCGTTTGACATGATAGACCGTGAGATTCTCTGGCAAAAGTTGGGTTTTTGGGGCTGTCGAGTTGTCTTGCTAGAGGCAATTAAAGAGTTACACACGGAAACTACAATCAGAATCCATTTAGATCAATCAGGCAACATGTCCACACTGATTAAGACTCACAAGGCAGTAAAACAAGGATGCCCTTTTGCTGCAGCAATTTTCAGTCTCTTTATTTCAGACATTGGCGACGCCATAAATGCTGTGCGAGCATTTCCACCCAAGTTTCATTTGTCCTATGTTAGCTGGTTGCTTTATGCAGACGATTTGGTCATACTGGACGTTACTCCTATCGGTCTTCAAAGAAAGCTCAGAGCAGTGCAAAAATACGTGACTCAGAATAAACTAAAAATCAACGCGACTAAGTGTGAAATCCTGCTGCTCAAAAATCTAAGTGCGACACAACACTCAAAAGACTCGAAGTTCATCTGGAAGTTGGGCCAAGATCCTCTGCGCGTTTCTCACATCGTAAAATACTTAGGCATGCTGTTAAGCACCAATATTTACGACGGCCCATCGGCCATTGAATCTAAAAGGAAATGCCGTCAACTGGCTTGTCAGGCATTGCTTCTGAATAAAAGATTCGGAAAGTGTTCTTTAACACCACTACGGAACTTTTACGAACAGAAAGTGTCTCCAATTCTAACTTATGGAGCGGAAAACGCACTGGGCTGTTCCCATGTCCTTTGGTCAATGCTAGAGAACACCTTTTGGTGAAAAGCACTAGGCCGACCAAGAGGTATATCAACAGCTTTTATAAGGTATGAATTAGCCCTAATATCTTTACACGCAAGAATCAGTTGGAATCTGTTGGCCCTTTATCGCAAATCAAGAGCATGCAAGAACATTTTTCACTTTTAAATTCTTCATGGCGCACCTTCAAATAGACACGACATGGTTTCTATCTGTGTCAAGCGCAGTGCGAATCTGCTACTAGAATATGACATTAAGCTGGAAACATTAAATGCCAATCCCAATGCAGCAAAATTAAAAATGTGGTGGGCCGACTGGGAGGTAACGTGTGCCGAGAGATTTGCTGCCAGTTTGATGGATAACTTACCTCCTGAAGCAAGAGGATTTAATGTCCTCCAAAAATACATACAGTTGTTCCCAAATTCCAATGCTAGATGACTATGCATGCTGTTTCATTTAAATGCCTTAAAAACTAGAGAGCGTACACGTACATGGGCTTGTAATTCATCCTTGGATTTATCTTGTCGCCTCTGCTCCCACAAAGTGGACTCCCTCATACACCTGGTGTTGATTTGTACCGAATTGAGAAATGTGAGATCGATTCAATTGGGTCATTGGAGCGAGGAACATCCATTCTTGTGTGCTGAGGATTGGTGGCTGAGAATGTTCAATAGCACCGACATGAAACTAATAATCCCATTGATGTGTCTGCTAGCCGTGATTGAAAGTATCTACTGAGCCCGAACTGACGTTTGAATAAAGGGATTAGGGAGAAAAATGGGTTACCAAGCTCTTAGGTGCTGTAAGGTTGCATGAGATGTGAGTAATGCTTTGTAATATTTTAAAGGTTTGTATTGAAACTAATACAATTAAAGAAAATAATAATGAATGATGCATATTCATGACCCAGTTTAGTAATATTAGAGGGGGTACCTAGAATTATCAACTCTGTTTTATCATCATTCAGGTAGATACCATGGGTGGCCATCCATGCCAGAATGATGAGATAGACCCTATTCACCAGCGCCAGGTCCTTGCCATGATCCCCAGAAAGCGGGAGGAGAATATGGGTATCATCTGCATAGTTAGTGTAGGTGATACCCAGAAGGTCCAGATCATCAAATAAAGTTTTGGTGAATATATTGTATAGAGTTGGAGACACGCATGAGCCCTGAGGTACCCCACACAGGATCGGGGTGGGGTCCGCCACTGCCGATGGGGAGAACACTCTCATAGTTCTATCACTCAGGAATGTTTCTATCCATTTGATAGCATCTATGGAAAATGGGCTGCTGAGTCCAGGTGCCTGCAGAGGACCTTGTGATCCACCAGGTCGAATGCAGCTGGGAGATTAAGTAATAAGAGCGATGCTGTCTTCCCTTTATCTCTCAACTCATCAATTTGTGTTTTCAGATCAATCAAGGCAGTTTCTGTCCCATGTTACGGGCGGAAGCCTGATTGTCTGACCCCTAAGAGTTTATGAAGCTCAAGGTATTTTTGAATCTGAGTATAAGCAACTTTGTCCAATATTTTAAGAAGACATGGTACCGTCGTGATAGGGCGGTAGTTGCTGGCAATGAGTGGATCTAAAGTTTGCTTCTTTAGGAGTGGGAGAACCCAAGATTGTTTTAGGTTGGCTGGGATGGTGCCAGAGGAGAATGAAGCATTGATCAATTTAGAGATAAATGGGGAAAGGTCTCTGGCAGCATCTTTTATAATATGTGCTGGGCAGATATCTCCTTTGCAGTTGGATGGTTTGAGGGATTGTGATAGAGAACCTGTAGCAGCAGACAGGTTATCGGGAAATGATAAATAACAAAACGGTACAAAGGCGCAGACCTCACACATCACAGCAGGCGGAATGATTGCTACAGTAACGACACGGACTACAACTCCCAGAATGCCTCAACATATGCATTCTTTAAATAAAAGCCAACAACGGGGAAAAGAAAACAGGGAAAGAAGGCGAGAATCCACATTTCCTTATATGAATAGACTCTCCCAGTTAAGGGTGAAAACTAACGCTGATTCCGCGTGTATGAAGCAGGAAGGAGGGGAATTAGCATCGGCTGTACTGCGCCCAGAGGCAGCACCTGTGATTAATTGCTGAGGAGGAGGGGCACACGGGTTTAAAGCTGCACTAAACGCCTCAACGTGGGTCTCATTTTGCAGGAGTGGAAGGCGACGGCCGGCGTGGATTCCGAGTGGGAAGAGACCAGCTCACAACATCGGTGGGCTTATTAGAGGAAGAAGGGAACTCCGCAGGACGAACCCTTATCGAGACGGCAGGCAACACTGTGCGCGGAGCGGAGCACAGTCACCACGAGAAGGACTATTCACAAGGTGATAAAATACTGGAGTTTTGAGTTTTTCCTTTTACTTCAAGGACGGCAAGAATACTGGAGGAACTTTACATGCCGGATCACTATCAAAGGTTAGATCTCTCTCTACCGTGGGTGCTCAGACGAGCGTGTGAAGGAAACCGCTCAACACGGCACGAACGAAGGTGCTAACAGAGGACTTTAACCCGTGAGGTCACAATATAAACTCAAGGGGGGAAAAGTGGAAATAGTTGAATGGCCGTGACAAACTGCCGGTTTAAACATACCGATCCATTGTATTCCTTCATGGTATGATACACCTGAACCGATGATTACGGTCACATTCTGAAAAAGTAATTTTGAGAAGCCTGGTTGGCACTTTAATTTCGCATTGAGACTTTTTGCATAATCTCTCTTTTTGCAACTTGAAATACTAAAAAAATAAATATCATTTGTCAAAATCCTCTGGTGTCTCCGGCTCACTACTTAACAGTGGTGGCAGCGGTGGGATGCTGTAGAGACACGTCTACTTTGACATAATGGAAGCAGTCATCAAAGCATTGGCTGAAGGCCAACAACAATTACAACAGCTGGTACAGGTTCAAGGACATCAAGCCCAAGCAGATCGACAAGCCCTGCAACAGGCTCTACAGGTACAAACAGCAGCCCAAGAGCAGGGCAGGGAAGCTCTGTGAATTCTGGGAGAATCAGTAACGGGGCACAGGACACATCCAGCCATTCCACCCACAGTGCTTCAAAAATACCAAGCAGGAGACGATCCCAGTTTCTTCTTTGTGAATTTTGAACGCATAGCCCGAGCGGCACAATGGCCCCAGGACAGATGGTCTTTCTTTTTGGCGCCCTTGCTCACGGGAGTAATGCAAGGGGCATATCAGGCGGCCAATCCGAACGGGGACACCCCATATGTGGACATCAAGAAGTCAATACTGGAGAGGCTAGGGATGGATGAGGAATCCTATAGGCTCCAGTTTAGGGAAACCAGACTAAAACCTGGCGAGAGCCCAAGACAGTTGTTCTACAGAATACAAGATCTAATGGAGAAATGGTTGCAAAACAATACCGCCACGATCGGGCAAATCAAGGAGAAGATAATGCTCGAGCAATTTATTGAAGCACTGCCAGGTCCTATCCAACGGTGGGTTAGGCAACATCACCGTTTGAAATTGTCCGAAGCCATAGACGTGGCCACAGCCTACCAAAAAGCTGGAATTCCTCGCAGTGTGGCAGCACCAACAGCAAAGCATTACTATGATCTTCCCGCCTTATGCAGTAACCACTGAGGAAGTGCATATGAGCCACGAGTCAGACAGGAACATAGGGCAAACAACGGAACCAACATAACAAAAGGACAGGCGCCCCAATGCTTTGAATGCGGGGAATGGGGTCACATCGCCCGGTTCTGTGCAAAGAGAAACAAAACAGAACCCATGGAAATAGGCACTTTACAACCACAGGGGAATAGAGGAAGACTTCCCTATGTGATAGAAGTTACTGTGGATGGTCATCCTCAAAAAGCCATGATGGATAGTGGAAGCCGGCAGACAGCCATACAACCCCATGTGAGTGAACAAGATCCAGGACAGGTGAGAACTATTGACATTAAATGTGTACATGGGGACGTTAAAGGGTATCCCACAAAAGACGTTGTGTTAGGGTTACAGGGAGAAGAAATACCCGTCAAAGTGGCTATTATACCCACTCTACCTGCACCCGTACTAATAGGGACAGACATTCCCGAATTTGATAAATGCTTAAAGGAAGCTCCCTTTTCACAAACCGAGATAAGAGGGAGGAATCCAAGGGGAAAACTCACCAAGAAACAGAAAAAGGAAAATAACCAGGCTGGGCATCCGGGAAGAGATATTGCCATTATAGATTGGAGGGTTGGCAACCATCTGCCATCCTTCAGGACCAAAGTCGATCTTGACGAGACTCTAAAGCGAGCTCGCAAACAAGCTTTAACCATAAAAGACTCACCAGTTACCACTCCCTACTTCAAAGAAAAACAAGGGCTTTATTACAGAGTGACCCGAGGGACAGACAACCAAGAGAAGGAGCAACTGTTGGTTCCTCAGTCATATCGGAAAACCTTGATCCAACTGGCACACGATCATACTGCAGGGGGTCACGTAGCTGAAAATATGACGGGAAAGAGGGTGTTACAGAATTTCTGCTGGCCTGGGATTTATGCTGAAATAGCTAAATATTGCCAAGAATTTGTCATATGTCAGAAAACGAGCAATCATATCCCGGCTCGGGTACCCCTGCAAAGAATGCCTTTGATCAAGGAGCCCTTCCGAAGGATAGGTATAGACATAGTCGGTCCGTTAGAACCCTCCAGTAGAGGATTTCGGTTCCTCCTGGTCATAGAGGACTACGCCACCAGATATCCCGAGGCTTTTCCTCTAAGAGGTATCTCTGCCAGACAAGTGTGTGATGTACTATTACCATTTTTCGCTAGAGTGGGAATACCCCTTGAGATAGTGACAGACCAAGGGAGTAATTTCATGTCGGTAGTAATGAAAGAGGTGTGCAAAACCTTAGGTATACACCACTTGAGAACCTCAGTGTATCACCCCCAGACAGATGGGTTAGTGGAGAGGAACAACAAGACCATCAAACAGATGATAAAGAAAGCCACCAGCCCTACCGGTTTGGGATGGGATCGGGTATTGCCATGGGTTTTAATGATACTCAGAGATACTCTTCAGTCCTCTACAGGTTACTCCCCTTTCGAGCTATTATTCGGAAGACAACCCAAATCGGTGTTACAGATCCTAAAAGATAAATGGGAGTAACAAGAAGAAACGTCTCTCACCGAATATGTTCAGGACCTAAGAGAACAGCTGGGAAAACTGAGGGATTTTGCTCAGGAAAACTTGAGTAGAGCACAAGAAAAACAAGAGAAGTACTATGATCAGGGAAGCAAACCTAGATCCCTGAAGGTAGGGGACAAGGTCCTGGTGCTACTACCGACCCACACGAACAAAATGCTGGCTCAATGCCACGGGCCGTATCAGATAACAAAAATATTAGGACCCGTGAACTATGAGGTGGAACAACCAGAACGTAAAAACAAGTATCAGAATTATCACATCAATTTACTCAAGTTGTGGAAGGAAGGAACCCAAAGTGTGCTGTGTTCAGCATTATCAGACACGTCTGCCCCAGAACAATTAATCCCAAACCATCCTTGTAGTATATGAGAAGTGCAATTGGGGGAGCAACTAAGTGAGTCCCAAAAAGCTGAGTTGTTCTCTACTCTAAAACCGATATCCGAGACCTTTTCTAGTATACCAGGGCGGACCCATTTGGCTATGCATTCAATACCTACAGAGGGGGGAAAAACGGTACGTCTCAGACCATACCGGATTCCAGAAGCAAAAAGGGGAGAGATTGCCAAGGAGATAGAGAACATGTTAGAATTGGGAACCATTGTGCCTTCAAAAAGCGTCTGGTGTTCCCCTATAGTATTAGTTCCTAAACCGGATGGCACCACCCGGTTCTGCATGGACTTTAGGCAACTAAATGCTATTTTCCGGTATGAGGCGTATCCGATGCCCCAAATTGATGAGCTCATAGAAAAACTAGGTTCAGCCACATACCTAAGCACACTGGATTTAACAAAGGGATATTGGCAGATTCCCCTCAACCCAGTCGACCAAGAGAAAACCGCATTTGCCACACCACAGGGTCTGTTCCAATTTACGGTTTTGCCTTTTTGGCTACATAGGGCCCCAGCAACCTTCCAAACCCTAATGGACAAAATACTGAGGCCTCATGATCAGTATGCAGCTGCATACCTAGACGATATTGTAATATTCTGCAAAACATGGAAAGAACATTTGGCACACTTAACCCAAGTAATAATGGCATTGAAAGAAGCCGGGTTACACATTAACCCGAAAAAAAAAAAATCGAAATTGGCAGCCAATACCACAAAATATCTGGGGTATGAAGTAGGGGTGCGGAATGATAACCCCACTGTTAGATAAAATCCAAGTCTTGCAAAAGCTAAAAATGCCTGAAACCCGAAAAGAAATTAGAGCCTTCCTAGGATTTGTAGGGTACTACCGGAGATTCCTGCCTCATTTTTCTACCATAGCAGCCCCACTTACGGACTTACTAAAAACAAGTAGAACCCTACATATATCCCATGAAGCAAAACAGGCATTCCATACATTAATACAAATGATTTCCTCCAAACCAGTTATCCGTTGTCCGGATTTCGGCCAAGAGTTTTACTTACAAACTGATGCTTCGGGATGTGGTCTAGGAGCGGTACTCTCACAGGGTACCGAACAAAACCTGTGTCCCATTGCATTCATCAGTAGGAAGCTCCTTCCACACGAGCTTCAGTATTCAACCCTTGAAAAGAATGCCTGGCCATTAAATGGGCAGTAGAGTCCCTCAGATACTACCTATTGGGGAGAAGGTTTACCATCTTCACAGATCACGCACCACTGAAATGGTTGGCAACACAAAAAAACTCCAATCAAAGATTACTACGGTGGTTCTTAACTCTACAACCATATCACTTCATAACAGTTCACAAACCTGGAAGGTATCAATGTGTGGCGGACTATTTATCCAGAGCAATGGACATGCCCGAACGGCATGGGTCTTCGGGGGGAGTATGTGATAGAGAACCTGTAGCAGCAGACAGGTTATCGGGAAATGATAAAGAACAAAACGGTACAAAGGGGCAGACCACACACATCACAGCAGGCGGAATGATTGCTACAGTAGCGACACGGGCTACAACTCCCAGAATGCCTCAACATATGCATTCTTTAAATAAAAGCCAACAACGGGGAAAAGAAAACAGGGAAAGAAGGCGAGAATCCACATTTCCTTATATGAATAGACTCTCCCAGTTAAGGGTGAAAACTAACGCTGATTCCGCGTGTATGAAGCAGGAAGGAGGGGAATTAGCATCGGCTGTACTGCGCCCAGAGGCAGCACCTGTGATTAATTGCTGAGGAGGAGGAGGGGCACACGGGTTTAAAGCTGCACTAAACGCCTCAACGTGGGTCTCATTTTGCAGGAGTGGAAGGCGACGGCCGGCGTGGATTTCGAGCGGGAAGAGACCAGCTCACAACATCGGTGGGCTTATTAGAGGAAGAAGGGAACTCCGCAGGACGAAGCCTTATCGAGACGGCAGGCAACACTGTGCGCGGAGGGGAGCACAGTCACCACGAGAAGGACTATTCACAAGGTGATAAAATACTGGAGTTTTGAGTTTTTCCTTTTACTTCAAGGACAGCAAGAATACTGGAGGAACTTTACATGCCGGATCACAATCAAAGGTTAGACCTCTCTCTACCGCGGGTGCTCAGACGAGCGTGTGAAGGAAACTGCTCAACACGGCACGAACGAAGGTGCTAACAGAGGACTTTAACCCGTGAGGTCACAATATAAACTGAAGGGGGGAAAAAGTGGAAATAGTTGAATGGCCGTGATGAACTGCCGGTGTAAACATACCGATCCATTGTATTCCTTCATGGTATGATACAGTTGTCTTGAAGGTAAACCTGAACCGATGATTACGGTCACATTCTGAAAAAGTAATTTTGAGAAGCCTGGTTGGCACTTTAATTTCGAATTGAGACTTTTTGCATAATCTCTCTTTTTGCAACTTGAAGTACTAAAAAAATAAATATCATTTGTCAAAATCTTCTGGTGTCTACTTAACAGGGATAAAATGATTTTTTTCTACCTCTAAGACAGATGTTTTGGTGAAGCGGAATCTACTAATTGGATAAGCAGTCAAGTCGCTACGCGGGAGAGAGTTAGCAGTCTGTGGTAGGTTCAGAGCGTCTTTTTTATTTTAATTTTATTTTGGAGAGTGTTTATTTTATTGGTTAGTGCTTATTGAATATCTGAGCACCAGATCTTATTTTTGTTGTATGTGTCCGGTATAGGGATCGGGGACTCCAGTTATTTTAGTATGGTAAATAATTCTTTCATACTTGAGTTAGATTTGGCTATACGTTCATTGTAAGAATTTCGTTTTGCCAGACAGACTTCGTTTTTATAGTGCGTTGAAGTAGTAGTTAACTTCTTTTTGTTCTCACTGGAGAGGCATAATCTCCAGGCGGTTTCACACTTTCTTTTCAGTAGACGTAGGTCCTTTAATTGTGGAGTGAACCACTTGTTGAGGTGGGCTTTAGCTTTGATTGATCTTAGTTTGAGAGGGGCAATTTTATCCAATGTGGAGAACATGATTTTGTTATATTCATGCACCAGGGTGCTCAGGTCAAGATTATCAGGCAAATAATTTAAGGTGGGAAGAATAGCAGGAATCACGTTGTCCACTGTGATATTCTTTTTATTTCTAATTCGACAAGGTGGCACTTTTTGTAAGGCCGTGTGTTGAGGTCTGGTAGTTGATAATGTTAATGACACAAGTGAATGGTCAGTCCATGATTGTGGGAGTGATAAAGGTAATGGTAGCTGTACAGTTGTAATCAGCTACCCATTCTAAGGTTCTACCCTTAATATGGGTAGGTTTGTTTACTTTTTGCGATTGATGGAATTGGCTATTTCCAGGGCATGTTTATCTGCTGGATCATTAAATCCTAAGTTAAGTTCACCTAACAGTAGTTGGGAGGTGGGTTTGAGGTTGTTGGTGAGTATACTATGCACGTCATCCTCAAATGTTCAGATGGGACCAGGAGGTCTGTAGATTAATTGCATGGTGTGTGATTGGGAGTTGTTTAGCTGGAGTTCGGCAGAGAGGATTTCATATGATTGCATGGTTTGGTGAGGGACTAGTCTCAATAATAGACTCTCTAGATGTGATGGCTATTCCACCACCTCTGGTTTCATCTCTATCTTGTCTGGAGATAGTGTAACCTTCTGGGATAGCTAACATGAGCACTTTATAGGCACTTTATAAATGTCATATCATATGAAGGTTATTAGTTGAAAAATGTCTCCATATCAGTATACATTTCATGGTGAGAACTGTACTCGCTGGAAACAATAATATCCAGCCAAAGGACTGTTTTTATTGTGCTTTTGTTTCATTCTATACTTTTTTCAAAAATGATATAATTGACATTTTATTTGTCGCTCTGCATTAATGAAAACATCTTATACTACTAATTTGTCCCTGTGAATAAACACATGAGCTATGGATGAGTGCATGAATAAGTGGCTATGGGAATACAACTTTGCTTATGCTTTGTATAGTCACATTTTGGTGACATATATATCATATCATAGGAATCATCTCTTAATATGTATACAAATCTTTTTACCATAGACATAATTGCCCTATGTTTGTATAATATTTTGTGTTTGGGTGATCAATGTTTATATGTAACTCATTTGATTTTTTGTTGAATACTAAGTGCACAATATTTAAAGACACCTATATTTAAGTGCACAATATTTAAAGACACATATATATATATTTAAAGTCCTGCCAGGCTCACAGTATGGTCAGTTGGAAATCCTAATACTTCATTGGCAGAGTTCCTAAACATGAAAGGGAAGGAAAGTATAGAAGACGAAAATGGCAAGAAGAGAAAATAAGTCAAAATATAATTCACACCCTTTTAAAAATATCCTAATTATTTGTGAATGGCAGATATAATATATAGAAAATGAACAAACTTTTGGTAAGAGCACGTTAAGGTGATTCGTTTTAACGCAACAAAATTGTAAAGGGGTTTGTAATAATTTAATTTCTCAGTGCCGTTACCACTGTACATATTACACCAATGTTCTGTTCCCAAAGACCCTGCCTAGTAGATGTGATCCTTGCAGATGTAAAAAATAATTTTCTCCACTCCCTATTGCTGTGATAACTTTGCAGATTTATTTTCCCATTCCCGTGATAGCGTAGAGTGTGTTGATTCCCAGATAACAGAAAATATGGTTGAAAATAAAAAAGTCTTCTCTGACCTCACAAGCCCTCACCATGTGTCCCTCTTCCTCTTTTATTGATCCTCAACTACATTCAGTTACTTCTCCCTCCCTGACCCTCGCCCATTACCCTATCCCCCATCAGGTCATGGGCAGAGCTTCTTTTCTGATCGTATCTTGCGACGTTGCAAAGGAATTCTCGCAAGATTATTTGGTTTTCCCCGATGAGTCGAAACATTTTTGAAAATTGAAAAGTCTTTGCCATCCTCACAGACACTCATCATGCATTCACCTTTCTTTATTTGGACCCCCCACACCCTTCAATTGTTTTTTCCCTCCCTGACCCTGTGCCATCAAACCACCTTACCCCTTCAGATTGTGTGACACAGTCTCTTTCCTGTTCCCATTTTGTGACGCTGCGGCTGTAATCTTAAAAGATTCTGGTATTCCCTTGATAAGTCAAAAATGTTGTATCTGTAATAGGCTCCCCAGCCCACCCCAACTCCTCAACTTCACATTGTGTCCTCTAACCTGATGTGGTTGCATCCTTTTTCCTCCTCCAAATAACATTTTGAAATCTTTTCATGTTCAGCTTCCCCTAGTATTATTGCAGGAATCACTGACATTGAGCAAAAAAAACAAAATGGCAGATTTCCAGTCTCAACTTCTCTGCTGCAAGGGAGATATGTAAAAGTTGTTTGGGATTAGGGGGACCCCCTTCTCCATCGAATATTTAGAAAATGACTGGATGGATTTACCCTAAACAAGCAAAGTAAATAACTGTGATGCTTTTTACACAAGTTGGTTCTTAATTGGTACAAAGTTTGTGCTGCAGATGTTCAACCGATTCACTTCTTCTCAGTGGAATATATAAATGGACTACGCCAAAACCACATTCTTTGTTTTCTTGTTACCATCTTCATCTTTTAAAAAATGTTGCCAAAAATGTCCAGTTGAATTTGCCAAGCAATCAAGCAAACAGCACAGAAAAGAATTGTCAAACATCTATTATGAACCCAAATGTAAAGGTGAGACCTCCTCATGCTCTAAAATTAAATCCTGAGATGAATCAAATATTTAGGAATGTGGCACCCAGCAGAGACTGAGTTTGGATTGTTTGGGGCCAATGAACTAATATTGGGCCAGAAGGCCCCAAGCCGGGTACGGTCATTGGCCATGCCCTGTGCAAAATGTCCACAGGTCATGGTATATGGTCTTATTGGGTATCTCTGAACTGTATGGAACTTGGTCACTGGAAATGCTGCAGGCAAGATCTCTCAAGGGCATGCCTGATTACCATAATCCAGGCAAAGTGCCCACTTTACATGTTTTTAGGCAATTCTCAGTGCCCACAATGGTTGGCATGGTTGTTCCAGGGACATGACAACATTTCCTTCTCTGGAAATTACCTAATTGAGTATTGTAGGTGTCCAGGAATACCTCAAGGCATGGTCAAAAGCCCAGCCAAAGGCACATTTCACAGTGAATATGACAGTAGACCAGGGTCACTATGGGTATATTAATGTACATCATTAGTAAAACACATGTTAAGATGAATCAGATTAAATAAAAAACATACATAGTCATAGAAAAACATAACTATAGTTTAAGAGTCGTTGTAGTTGAAGTTCAAAACTTCTAAGGAGGCGGAGCCTGTTGAGAATCCTGATTGCCACTCTCCCATTTATGGAATTAAACTTAGACATATGTCTAATGTAAACATATTGCTCAACATGTTCACCTATAATCATATTTCATATTGTATTTACAATGAACTAGCAAATGCCCCATCTTTTAAAAGTAGTGAAAATATATAAAATATAAAATATATATATATATATATAATTTACTAAAATATTCTAATGATTATTTAATGGATTGCCATTGTACTTTTCAAACATCCGATAGTTGGATCCTACACAGTGGTTATGATGTATGTTGTGTCCAAAGTATGTTTTTTACTCTTTCAACTACAGCAATACATTTGGAAATGATTTGGCATTCAGATGAATTACTTGATGTTTTGTTCTTTATCCCTCTGCCAACTCAAACTGTGTATTTGTTCTGCTTGTTCATGATTGATTTTATAAATTAGTTCTTCTACTTACTGATTGATTTTCTCAGTGATTTCAAAGACATTTTCAATGGATTAAATGAGCTATGCATGATATATTGCTGTTGTACTTGTTATAGTGGCAATGTTGGCATCGTGGCAGCACACTTTATCTATTTCCCAATGCCCTAAAGTGAGGATCAATATATTTCAACTATGAATCAACTGCAGAAATAGCAAACATTATATTTTGTGGCCCATGTTTGTTTGTTACTTGTCAAGCATACAAACGTGTCACAAAATGAGCAACCACAATGAATTGCAATCACTCTGAGCCACACATGCATGCAGCTTTGCACATCAATTAATTGCCGTGGTCCATTTCCTCTTATAAAAAAATATATATAAGTAAAAGTAATTGTCTAGGATGTAGCTTTGCAACTTAACACTTAAAATCACAATTGCTGCCATCATACAGTTTTTGTTACATGGCCGCAAACTCTGCATTATCCAGGACACACATCCCCCATCCTGGGAGTACCAAGTCAAGTCTGCAATAAAGAGATGCTGCCACACAATTGATCTATTTCAACATTTTGGAGTATAACACAAATTCATTGGAGGGCACTAGAGAGCCCAGCCAAGATGATCGCAGGCCTGTGAGCTCCCTGCCAGCTCTATAAACACGTACAATATTCGGCCATAACCAGCCTGCCACCACTAATCAAATTCCTGAAAAAGCTGTCGGAACCAACCGGGAGCAGCAAGGTGAAACTCCGGTCGCACCAGAAACACAGGTGATGTCAACAGAGCAACACCCGCAAGAGCGCAGAAAGCGCGGGAAACGTGTTCAGCCCAGGGAGAGGAGGAGGTCGTATGGTTCTGATGGCGTGACTGGTGGACAGGAGCGGGAAGGCCCAGAGACCAGAGAGGCGACCCATATCTGAGGGACCTTGCCAGAGAAGATTGGATCAGATGAGCCACCAATGCCTTGGAGGAGCTTCCCGTAGAAGAGTGACATACTCACGCATGCAGACCCAGAAGTGAGCCCGGATTCATGATCGACAACCCGCTAACGCTGACCGTCTAGTCGTAAGGCGAGTTACTGGGAACCTACGGGTGGGAGGGGCTCAGCCTGCGCTGACCAAAGCTGTGCCCTTGCCCCCCACCGCTACCCCACTTGCAGCCAAAGCAGCATGAAGGACAGCACCAGCCGACAGACCGCCATGCAGAATCAGAGCTGTGGGAGCTGTGACCCTCACCACTGGGGCCATCGGAGCGTGGCCTCCTGCACCCCATGCCCCAAAGCAATGATAATAAGGGGTGTAAAAAAACCAAAAAATAAAGTAAAAACAAGGGAACATAAAACACCCCACAAAAAGTTAACAAGGCACACCAAGGACACTGACCCGATGGGCAGTGCAGAGCCATACCTCAACACACCCAGCAAAATAACGCCCTTGGTGCTGGCTCACATGCAACATCAACCAACACGGGACCAAGTGAGATAACTGGGATGCCTCACAACAGATGCCTAAACACCAGGAGGGAGGATCTTTGTACCCCGTAGCCCACAATCGGAATCACTAATGAAGTGAGGCGGCAAGTAGTCCAGACTGGAGGTACAACCAATACAAGGCAAAAGAGCCAACACTGAGCCGGGAGTGTCGCACCAAATCACCCATTGCCACCATGTCAAAATCCCACCAAAAAAGTAAACACTAATTGAAACTGCACTTCGAACAGCCAGTCACATCCAAGCAACTACCCTCTGAAGAAGATGGGCGCTACCTTGTCCCCCGTGACAGAACTAAGCACGGCACTCACTGACATTAATAATATGCTTAGGCAGGTACAGGCGAGCATACAGTACTTGTATGGGAAACTAGACACTTTAACCTGCAAGGTCGACCATATGCAAGTACGCCTTCATAAACATGGGGACCGCCTGGATAAGGTAGAGGGCAGAGTGTCTATGGTCGAATATGAGTCACGCACCACCACAAGGGACATGGCTCTTGTCCAGAGGAATCTCGAAGAACTGGCGGACAAACAAGACAGCCTTGAATCCTGCTCCTGCAGAAACAGAGAATGATATGGGTACCCAAAGCAGGGGATCAATGCAATATGGAAAAGCTGGTGACAGAGACCCTTGGACGGGAACAATTCTCAGAGGTGTTCATTGTGAAGAGGACCCATCACATCCCAAGTGGAAAACGGCTGGTTCCGGGTGCCCCGACGAGCCCCATAATAGCTTGCTTACTAAACTATCGAGACAGAGACTGGTCCCTCAGGAGAGCTATCGAACTAGGATCTAACACATACCAGGACACACAAGTCTGATTCTTCCCAGATACAGTGCAATCCTTGAGAAAAACCTTTGAGGTCAAGAAAAGACTATGCACAGGACATCAAGTATGCAATGTTATTCCCAGCTAAACTAAGAGTGAAACACAATGGCCCAGCACAGTTCTTCCAAATACTAGAAGAGGCAAAAAGGTTTTTGGAAATGCTACCAAGGGCACCATGTCATGGGCAGAGCAATGGACATGGGAAAGACCCTCCTTAAAGAAGAAACTACGGATAAGAGACATTAATAGGATAAGATATCAGCCCGGGATTGGGCAGGCTGAAAACAATAGTTAAAAGGGACTGTTACGGTGGCTGGCTCCCCCAGCACCCTCCATGCAAGAGCATGTGTTTGTTGCAAAGAGGAAGGGGGAGGGCGGTAACTGGCAGGATGGGGTTGCTGGTGGCGGTGGGAGGGAGTAGGAAACTGGTTGGGATGGTAGCAACTTGCAGTGGTCGCTGGTACTACACAATCTTACTGGTCATGTGAATAGAGAACAGTCTCTGGTCCCACACAGGGAATGGTTGGCATACCCAGCAAGTGGTCACTGGTACCCTCTTTTTTTTCAATAGTCACAAGAAAGGAGTGACGCTACCACTCATGAACTGGGAACAGTTGTGATGTCAAGGATTTGTTAGAACAGAATTGCAAATTCGCTCAATAGTATGTCATGGAATGTCAGGAGCTTGAACTGTCTGCACAAGAGTCGCAAAGTGGTCCTATATTTGCAGCAGCACCAGGTGGACATAGCATTCCTGCAAGAGACTCACCTTACCCCTGGTAGAGAGGTGAAATTCAGACAAAAATGGGGCTGTCACCCATATTTTTCCTCATATTCTGCTTTCTCCAGGGGGGTATCTACAATGATACGTAACATAGTGGGGTTCTGACTAATTACTCAGAGCAGAGATCTGCAGAGGAGAGCTGTAATGGTAAGAGGGACAATACAAGGTCAGGAATACACCCTGATCAATTTATATGGATCTATCCAAGACTCAGTGGAAACCTTGGGGTGGATCACCAGACAGCTGGAGGCAAGCCCCCCTGGAGAAATCATCTGGGTGGGGTATTTCAATGCAGTAATGAACCCTGACCGAGACAGAACAGGAGGGACCCACCGCCCAGCATTCAAGGTGACAAATAGGTTACAAGACATGTGCTGGTTGTGGGACGATTTCTGGAGACTAAGGCATCCCAGGAGACAAGGGTACACATTTCATTCCTCGGTACATGGCACAGCCTGACGAAAGGACTGCTTCCTTATCTCCCTCACATTAATGGGTGGGGTAACTGATGCCACCATTCTAGCATGCACTTTGTCGGATCACGCACTGATACTCCTGACCCTGACATTACCTGACAGAGTGGTGGGGAGACCTCCATGGGTGTTTAAGAGTGAAAGCTTAGCAGATTAGGGGTTCCGAGAAGGGCTGGCCACAGTCATTGACAACTTCTTTGAGCTAAATACTGAGTTTGTGGGTTCATATAGGACCCTATGGGAAAGTTTCAAATGCATATTTAGAGGAGAAAGCATCTCTAGGGAAGCAAGGATACTCAAACATATCAGACGACCACTAGCGGAAACCGAGACCTCAATTAAAACAATTACAAACAGAGGCAATAGAAACGGCAATAGCCCAACATGCTGATATGAGGAAGCAAATCCAGGAATTCAATAAACAAGCACAGAGGGAGGTTACGTTTCTCTGGGGTAAGGCAGCAGTGCGACAGTATGGAGAAGGTCAGTGCCCCGGCAGTGTACTAGCGAGGGTGGTCAAATTAGAAACACAAAAGGGTTGAGTTCTATCTGTCAAAGACATTAATGGGGTGGTCAAATAGAGGGACGCTGGCATCATTAGAGAATTACGTGTCTTTTATAGTCTATTGTACTCCTCAAATATTCAGGTAACACAACAGGCAGTGGGGGAATACCTGTACTGAGTGGCATTATACTGGCGTACAGAGGAATAGAGGGGATGGCTTGGCCGATCTGTGTCCATGGAAGAGGTTCTCTCAGCAATTAATGTCATTATCATCTGCGAAAGCCCCAGGTCCAGACAGCTATATAGACGAATTTGATAAATGCTATGCCGCTAAAATTGGGCCACACTTGCTAGAGGTATACCTATACCGAAAGAGTTTAGAGGATGGGTGTCAGCCAGACTTCATGCGAGAGGCAGTGGTGGTGGGACTTTTGAAGCCAGACAAATCATCAGATGAATGCTCCACTTACCGCCCAATATCCCTCATGCATATGGACAACCAAATGTTGGCAAAAATCCCAGCAATTAGGCTCCCTCCATTGATGTACAGGTGCGTGAAGGCAGACCAATCTGGGTTTATTCTTGGATGATTCACCTCCTACGGGCTCTGCAGGATGTTTGTATTTATGTCGGCTGTTCAGCAGGAAGAATCCATAGTGGTGGCACTACTGGATGCTACAAAAGCTTTGAACTCAGTGAAATGGCCCTTCCGGTTCACGATACGTAGCAGAATGTGTTAAGGGGAGGAATACATTGCCATGGTCCAACTACTGTACAGCTCACCTAGATCCAATATCTGGGTGAATAGTCTACTGGCACAGGGGTGTCCGCTCTCCCCACTACTATTTGCATTGGCAATCGAACCGCTAGCAGAGGGGATCAGGGACCGACATATCCACAGAGGGATACAATTATACAAACACAGGGTGGTTATTTCACTGTATGCGGGCAATGTGGTGCTCTGCATCAAGGACCCAGAGAACAACCTGGGCCTGTCATGAAAGATGTGGCACTTTTGGGGACTGCTCTTGGCTAAAGATTAATACCACAAAATTGGTACTATTCTCACTCAGAGCGAACACCACGAGGTGTGCTGATGAGTTGGGATCCAATGGCACTATACTCACACCAGATGCTTGGGTGTATATATAGCTAGATACTCGGAAGTACTATTTATTTATTTATTCATTCATTCATTCATTCATCGGTCACTTGTTAGGCGCTTATACAATTAGCAAAACTGTTTCAAAGCGCCCACAGGGCAAAAGGGAGGGGTTAGGGGAAGATAGACAATGAATTACAACAAAGATAAATAATTTAATTAATAGTACAAACAAATTAGAAGAATAACAGGGAGGGAAAGACAAACCTACTGTGCCTTGTGAGTGTTCAGAACGTGCAAGTGCAGAGGCGAGGGGGTGAAGGGATAGGTGCTGTGGTGCTCTTGGAAAAGTGCTCAGGGTGAAGTGCTAAGAAGAGAAAAACGTAAGTGCAACCTCAGTGGGCAGGCTGAGCCTAAGAAAGTGCAGTAAATAGGTAGCGGCTGGGTTGAGAGATGTGGGGGGGCAGTGCCCTGAGGATACATAATGGCCCTGCACATCAGTCATGCTACTGTATGATTAGCAGGGAAGAGAGAATGAGAAGCAAGAGGTAAAGAGAAAGGTCTTCTGTCTTTTTAGAAACTTAATCAAGTCCTGCTCAAGACACAGATGGAGAGAAAGGCTGTTCCACAGAAGGGAGCCTGCCGAGGAAAGTGATCGACCAGTAGCTCTCTATATAGCAAATGCAGGAGTCTAGAAGGGGAATATTTGGTCAGGAAGTATTGAAGAGTGGTCGCCGGTCCCAGATAGCTTTGTGGATGATGCAGAAGAATTTTAATTTAATCCATGTTGAGACCGGGAGCCAATGAAGGCTTAGTAGGGCAGATGAGATCCGGTCCCTGGGCTTGAGGCCAAGGATAAGTCTTGCTGCCCTATTCTGGGTTAGCTGGAGTGGTCGCAGGGTGGACGCAGGAAGATTAAGGAGGAGACTATTGCAGTAGTCTAGCATGGAGGGAACCAGAGCACGGGTTACATTGTGTCTCTGGGGGAAGGTGAGGAAGGGTAGAATTCCTTTGAGAAGGAAGAGCTGAAAGTGGGATTTCTTGTGAATGTCCTGAACATGATGGATGAAGGAAAGGGAGGAGTCGAAGATGATTCCTGGCTTCAGAGGAGCCCACAAAGGAAGGCCAGAGTGCAGGGAAGACGTAGGTTGAATGTGACCCAATCGGGAGAATCTCTGTTTTGTTGGCATTGAGGCAGAGGTCATTAGCAGTGCACCAGGCCTCGATGGCAGAGAGGCAGTCATGGATGAAGGAAGGTGCAAGTGCGTCATAGGAAGAAGAGTTGTGTGTTGTCAGTGTAGCACTGGAAGTTGGGGGAGAAGGAGGAAAGGAGGCATGCCAGCAGAGAAAGGTATATGTTAAAGAGCCAGGGCGAAAGAATGGAGTCCCGGGGGATGCCACAGGTGGAGGAGGAAGTAGGGAAGGAGAAAGGGCCCAGTATTATTTTGGAGGAACTGTCAGTTAGGAGGGAGGTAAGTTAGTCCAGTTCCCGCTCAGAGATACTAAGGGTATCATGAAGCTTTTTTATGAGGATGGAATGATTCACTGTGTCAAATGCAGAAGAAAGATCAAGGAGGATGAGTACAGCAGGGGAGTTGGAATCAAGGGATGCACAAAGTTCTTTACAGGTGTTCAGAAGAACGGTTTGCACAGAATCCAGACTGGTGGTCTGCAGATTTTTTTTAAGGGGGAGCACAAGGGAGTTTGAGGGAAGAAGGAAAAGAACCGGTAGCAATCGAGTGGTTGCAGACATCAGCAAGAGCGGGGTTCTGGAAGCGCATTGGGCAACCTGTTTGGAAGATACTTTCATGAAGATGACAACTCTGGTGACTTCTTCCGGTGTAACATGAGCACAAGAGGAGAATGAGGAAGGAGGAGGTTGAGTGGTTGGGGGAATCAGAGTGGCGAGGGTTGCGTTGGAAGAGAGCGTGAGTAGGCTGTTCAGTATGTCCTGGGTTTTGGAAGTGAAGTGAGAGGCAAGTGCACTGCAAAGGGCCTGGGAAGGAGTAGGGTCAGAAGATACTGTGGATGGGTTGGCAAGTTCCTTGCAGAGTTGGAAGATTTCAGCTGTGTTGTTGGATGCTTTGGACCGTGCCTGAATGTGGGCTCTTTTTTTGGCACAAATGGAGTCTGTATTTTCTCTGGATCAGTTTGTCACAGGGTGAGCCTGAAGTGGGCCACTTCCATTTAGCAGCCCTGCACTTATGTTTTTGGTCTGTGAGTTCGGAGACATACCAGGTGTTACGCTTGAAGGCAGGTTTCAGGCGGGTCCTCATGACTGGGGCAAGGATATAAAGAGTGTTGGTAATGGACATAGAGGTTGCTGAGGGCAGAATCAGCGGAAACGTCTGTGTTGGGTGGGCAAGGGGGAATGAAGGTGGAAGAGAAGGCAGCAGCTGACACTTGTTTAATCAGACAAATGTTCGTGAATTAGGTTGGCAGAGCTTTATGAGGAGTTGTCACAGGGCCATAGGGACGCAGGTGGGAGGTGAGGAGAGAATGGTCAGACCAGGAGAGAGGTCTGACCAGGTGAGTAGAGAGGGTGAGGTTTGAGTGAATGATGGTGTCTAGCGTGTGTCCAACAGAATGGGCTGGGCCAGAGGGAAGAATGGAGAGGGATAAGGAGGAGCAGAGGTAAGTGAAGAGAGTGGTTGCTCTGAAGGGGGAATCTAAGTGGAAGTTGAAGTCACCTAGTAGTAGCAGGTTGGAGGTGGTAGAGCGTAGGTAGGAACAGAAGTCCTGGGTAGTATGGAAGAAGGTATCCACTCTGAAGATTAAGGAAACCCCCCCAACAGCACAGAGGAGTCGAGGCTTTGAGGAGATCTTAACGCCATCTGGTAAGAGTGAGTCAAAGGCAGTAACTGAGCTGCCATTGAACCAAGTTTCAGAAAGTGCAAGTATGTCCAGGTCATTGTCTTCAATGAGACGGCAGATGTCAGCAGAGTGTTTGATGGCTGAGCATGAATTGAAGGTCGCCAGATGGAGATAATCACTGACTTCGAAGGTTTTTTGAGGCGGAGTGTTGGGCGTGGGCTTCCATCAGAAGTGGTCGAGCAGGGGGCCGAAGGGGTAGAGACAGGGGAAGGAAGGAAATTGATGTGAGATGGCAGGATCTGGTCAAAGAGAAGGAGGTTGGCCTGAGGGCCTTGAATCAGTACTGTTCCCATGAGGTAGACATTGATGCAGCAGCGAGAAGAGAAAAAGCCTGTAAGGAGGACTTCCCACTTGGTGCCACCATTAATGGATGTGGAAGAATAAGGTGGGAGAGTGTCAGTGAGGTGAGAGGTCCATATCTCGGAAGAAGGGACAGAAAAAAGGATGTCAGTGAAGATTTATCTTGAGGAAACACTGACGTAGGTGCCTGCCATTGGGAAATCAGGGTTTGCAACAAGGATGTTGTTTTGTGATTTTTCCGTTCAGATTTTGTGAGAAAGGGATGATAGGTGATGATATAGCAGTTGGAGTAGATTGGGTAGATGGTGCCATCTCTGAGTGAGAGGAGGAAGGGAGAGAGACAGAGAGAAAGAGAAAGGGGGATAAGGGTGTGTGTGCTGCAATGAACAGTTCTGAATCTGATACACAGTAGGCCAAGAGGGTGTTAAGAGTGCAAAACAAAACAATGCTGGATGAAGGCGCAGCTGAATTTGATTTTTACACTAAAAGACACATACAATAAATGATAAAGCCACCTAAATTCGATTTTTACACTAACAGACGCATAAAATGCAGGATGAAGCCATACCTAAATTCGATGTTTACACTAAAAGACACATACAATGCAGGATAATGGCACAGCTAAATTAGATTTTAACACTAAAAGATACATACAATGGAAGATGAAGCCACACCTAAATTCAATTTTTACACTAAGAGAAACATACAATGCTGGATGAAGCCACTCCTAAAATCGATACAATAACAAATGGAACTACCGCAGGGTGCTAGTCCAAGCTAAGGAGTCAGTGAATAGACAGATGGAATTAACAATCAATGTATATGGGAGGATATTGTTTATCAAATTTGTGTAACTCGTGCGCTTTCTGTATACATTCCTTAACATGCCGATCTTACCCCGTAGGGAATATTTCAGGAAGATACGGTCAGAAATACTGCGGTTTATATGGGCCGGGAAACAAGCATGGGTGTCTTGGGAGAAACTGTTAGGTAGCTCCCATGGAAAAAAGGGGGCCTAGAACTTCGTGACTTCGAGGTATACTATGAGACAGCACAGGTGGGGTTTCTGTTATACTAGTTTGGGGGCGAACAGACAGACGGCACGTGGAGGTGGAGAGGGCACTGGCTGCCCCATTCCTTCTATGGACGATTATGCTGACATCCACCAACAGCGTCCCACGAGCGCCAAATATGACAGAGTTGACCTGCAAATCAGGGATTCATAACGAGCACAAGGCAAAAGGTGAGGTCATCTACACCCCAAATCTCCCAATAAAATATATACGTCGAGTGCAGCTGACTTGCGAAAAAGGATATGTCGACCTCATGAGATACCGGAATATATACAGCTTTGGGGACCTATTTCCAGACGGGCATGTCTTGTCGATGGAGGAGATAAAACATATGGGGTACTAACGCCACTGGATGTGTTCCTGTACTTTCGGTTTAGGGACTCCTTAAAACAGATTTTTCCCAACTTCCCTGCTAAACCCATAACAGCCCCCACAATGGCCCACATGACCTCGAGAAATTAAAGTAGTAAAGTAGTGTCAATGCTGTATAAAAATGTGAATTGACACCAGAGCCACAAGGGGAAGACATGTCCTGAGCAAAATGGGAACTATCGTTGTGGTCGGAGATAACAGAAGAGACGTGGGGTTATTGATGTAGGGAAACGAGTAGGGTGGCCCTCAACTCCAGATAAAGGCTGATCCTCTTTAAGTACCTACTCCAATGCTACAAAACACCATCAATATTGCCCAAATTCTTCCTGAAGACCACCGATAAATGCCCACGATGCTCCATGGCTCCTGCAGACTTCTTACATATGTCATGGGGTTGGTTGCCCAAGGATTAGACAGGTCTGGGAACAGGTATTCAAGACACTGGTTCAAATAATAGGGAAGGAAGTAGAGCAGACACCACTGATCGCACTGTCGGGGCACACTAGATATATCCCATATATGCCACAAAGCTAACCAGGCTGTTATTACTCCTAGCTAAGCGCCGGGTGGCATTGCTGTGAGGCAGCACTCAAATTCCCAGGTTGGGGAAATGATGCGCAGATATTTTATACTGTAACAAAATGGAGACAGAATATGGACGGTAGTGCACCCGCATTTGACACCCGAAGACATTTGGGGACCATACACACAATACCTTATCATACAAGCTCACCAGGACGGAGATAGCAACTGAGAAAGCCCCACATTTTCCTGCTTTATCAGACCACAATGATGACCCGATTCACAGAGACAGCAACGAGCAACAGCCCACACCCTACAGAAGGGGAACAAGCGAAGTAAAAGAGGAATGTAATGTGTCACCACATTGCGAGTGTTGTTGGGGGGGTAGGGGGTGATTTGGGTTTTCTCTTCTTGGAACCTTCACTGTAAAACAGACGGCAAGTTTTTATTGAAAAAATGACAAAAAGAGTTTTAAGAAAACAAAAAAAAACACATTAATTGTCCATTGCTTCCTGCCTATGTTGGATTAAGGTAGGGATCTGCAACCTTTGGCTCTCCAGATGTTTTGGACTACAACTCCCATCATTCCTAACCAGTATATCCAATAGCCAGATATTATGGGAAATGTAGTTAAAAACATCTTGAGCGCCAAAGGTTGCAGACTCCTGGATTAAGGTTTGGGCTGCGCCCCACCAAACCTGTTAGGTATTTCTAACATGAACATCTTTTGTGAGAATGAAATTGGCTGGAATCTACTAATCAACACCTTAAACAAAATTACACAAGAGAGAATATACGCTACCCATCACTAAAAGCCACAAAACTCACACCTGCCCCTGCAGCTCAAGTAAGAAGCTCTAAACTCACTGAGGACAACCTGCGCCCATACCTCAATATCCCTGAGCTAGCCCCCGTTTCTCCAATGATCTTAATACCTTAGCAGACTTGTACAAGGACACTCTCACCAAAGCCATAAACGCAATAGCACCTCTTGAATGCAAAAGACAAAAGAAATCACTACACTTCAATTCTTGGTTCACTGAAGAACTACAGTCCTTATGCTCTAGCAAAAGGGAGGCACTAAAAAACGGGCAATTCAATCCAAGTGACGGTGCCAAAAACAGCTTTAACTCTATCATCACCAAAGCTAAAGCCAACGCATTCAATGTACGCATTTCCAACGCTAAATCACACTCAAAAGAAATGTTCTCTATTTTAAACAAGCTCATCTCGCCACTTAACACACCAGATGAAATCGTTAAAGATGAAGCCTGGTGTGCCAGTATTCAATCCGCCATGCTAGATAAAATCGATCTCCTCCAGAAAAAAATCAAGGATCACTGCAAAGCTCTACCCACTCATCCTGAACCTAAACAAACCAACTCAACCTCCGCCTCAACTAATGACACCAAACGTGTCTTCATCTTCAATGACGTCACTGAATCAGACGTATTGAACCCCCTCAAAAACCTCAAACCCTCTATGTGCAAAGGTGACATATGTCCTCCTAAGCTCATCAAGGAATGCGCAGATCGTCTCCACCGCTCCTTACAGCATTCATCAATGCCTCTTTCAGAACAGGCATTATCCACGACAGCCTCAAAGAGGCCTGGGTCCGCCCCCTCCTAAAATAGCCTACACTTGACCCTCTACAACCAAATAAGTACCGACCGATAACCACTGTGCACTTCCTCCTTAAGATATTGGATAAAGCCGCCCACAGCCAAATCCAACATTTCCTGGAAACACACTCCATCTTAGGAACAAGGCAATCTGGCTTCCGAAAAGGACACAGGACTGAAACTGCCAATGTGGATCTAATGAACCAGAACACCCAAACCATGGACAAGGGCAAGCCAGGCCTCTTGTTACTCCTAGACTTCTCGGCTGCCTTCAATTTGGTGGACCACAAGACCCTCACATCTCACCTTACTCACTCAGTGAACTTCTCTAAAGAAGCAGCGCTATGGATCACCTCCTTCCTTGAAGGCAGAGCAATGAAGGTATTCTCAAACGTAGCAAACGCTACCCCTACCACCATCCATTCATTGCAGAGTCCCACAGGGCTCTTGCACAGCACCCACACTATACAATTTGTTCACAAAGCCTCTCTTCGACAAGCTCGACTCACTAGGTATCACATACACTAATTACGCTGACGATACGCAGGTACTCTTACCTCCCTCCGGCTCATACCACAAAGACGATAAGGCACTTCTCACAATCTATTCTACCATCCAGGCCTGGATGGCAGTCAATGGCCTCTGTCTTAATGGGGCTAAGACAGAAATAATTATATTAAGTCAAAAGAACACCCTTGTTAAACTTTATAAACTGTACGCTAACTTCACCATTGACAGCAACATTATCCCGGTGTCCTCTGCCGTCAAGACGTTAGGGGTCTATTTAGACTCCACTCTCTCCATGACCACATCCTTATCTGCTCACACTACCAAGCTCATAAACGTCATGAAACCCTACCTCTCCAAACCCAACTGCCTTTCAATAGCTAGACCAACTATCGGTGCCAAACTAGATAATTGCAATGCTTTACTAGCAGGTACATCCGAAAAAAAATTAAACATGCTACAAGTCAAACAGAACAATGCACTCCGGGCAGCCTTAAGCATCCCAAAAAGAGAGCATATCTTTCAGGCTAGACAATCAGCTCAATGGCTCCCGGTCAAAAAGCGAATCATCTTCAAGATCCTCACCCTCACGCACAAATGCCTCTCTCCTTCTGCTCCATCATACTTCACAGAGACTATCACCAAATCCTCCTCTACTCGACCCACTAGGGCACAGTACACCAACCAACTGCATGTCCCACGAATCAACAGGGCCAAAGCTGGCGGCCTAGGCTTCGCATACATTGCAGCTAAATCCTGGAACACACTACCCTCAGACATCAGAGCAGAAAACTCACTCCTTGCTTTCCGAAGAAAACTCAAAACCTCACTTTCGATTCTTTAATTTGCAAATGCCTTATGACAACTCTCAACTGTTTTTTCCCCAACTGCTCATTGTTAACTGTTTGTATCAAACAACCGTATTGTAAATTGCAAATTTACATTGACCTGTAACTAAGATTTGTCTGTAACAAGCACCACGGTGCCCCTGGGCTGATGCGCGCTCTACAAAACCGAATAAATAAATAAATAATGAAATTGGCTGGGATTTACTAATCAACACCTTAAACAAAATTACACAAGAGAGAATTTGCATTTTTCATAAATGTGAGATATAATATATTTGTACAAAGAAGGCAATCTCCTATTTGTGTGCTTCCGATTCCTGTTATATGATGATCAACATATTTCTGAGCAGGTTGCTTGCAGTAGTTTATCAGTATGACATGTACCTACCTAAGTGACAGATATCTCCATCTCATAGGTTGCCAAAAGTAGTGTAATAACTGGCAATGTTTTGTTTCCAATACGCAGCAATTTACAGCAATGCAATATTGGATTCTATGGACTGTTACATGGAGTTGTTCTAATATGCCGTATCTCTTTTCAGTGTATTTACCCAGCATCAATAAGTGCAACCAAAGAAAACTGAACAAAGCCCATCTCAGCTGCAACACCCATACGTTCATGTCCATGCTAGCTAATCCTAAGAAGTCCCCAATTACTAAAGGTCAGTTGGATAAGATTTGCGTCTCCCAGAAACTTCTCGTCTTTTCTTACTGCTAGCAAGAGGAGTGCACCATGCAATTCAGTATTTTACTGCTGTTGTTTATAATGATGTTTAAAGTGTAGGTGGAATGTGATTCATGGATGTAGTACATGCTTGTGTTACCTGGATAGGATGCAGAGGTTGTTCCAAGGGTCTGCGTGATTGGTACAATGTGTGCATCCGATATATGCAGCTAGGGATTTTCTTTTCATTTTACCTGGATTAACATAGCTTCCAGCTGTTGGACATTCATCTGCTGGATTTTCATGGGCCCTTCCATTCAGTGGTAAAGAACATGCGAGTATGTTCACTTTCTCACGAGTGAACGTTCAATGCTAGGGGAAAGGATTTCAATGCTGATTTCAGCACGTGTCCATTCCCCTCTTGTTTTCAAGAGGTTAGGTGAAATACAGTATAGATAGCTAGATATATAATTTTGTGGGGTCCTCTGAGGGTTTTGTGCCTGCTGTGTAAGGGTGAATGCTGCTGGGACCTTACCTAAAGGTTCAGTACATGTTGCATCTGTGAGTACCCGAAGCTTCTGAATTACTGTACTGCCTCTCCACACTGTGCTACAAACCTATAATGCATTCAGCACAGGTAGAATAGCTCAGTGGCAACACGCTCGTCTTGGAAGCAAGACGATGCAGAGCAACACAGACTCGGGCCCGCACTTAGAAACTTCTTCAGTATCAAGCGCATTATAAAAATAATTATAATTCACTCCTGCTACTCCTCCTACTCACCTGTCCCTACACTTTCTCCAATGACGCTACAACTTCTACAACTTCCTACTTTCCTATCCCTATTATAAAACTCACAAATTGAAACTCCCACTACTCCATTTCACTTCCACCTCCTTCCAACAAATAAAGCCGATGAGCTACCCATACCTCCTCTTACACCCATCCACCTTGCCTCTCTTCCTCTCAGACTCAAATTCTCTACTCTTCCTTACCTCATCAACTGCACTCTGGAATGTTGAGTAGGTATGCATAAAACTTCCTTTATCAGTGACTACTTTCGCTACCAGCTTTCCTCCCCTAAATCTCCTTTCTATCACTGAAACCTGGATTTCTTCATTTGACACTGCCACTCCGGCCACCCTAAACGACACCAAATGATCCTTTGTTCCCTCGCCTTGACTGACAGAGGTGAAGGTGTCGGACACCTACTCTTTTCCTGCCTCAATGCCTCACAAATCTACAATGCCACATCCTCTCATACCGCTTTTGAATTCACCATCCCTCCAATTGCTCTGCCTCACTTGGTTCATCTACCACCCTCCTGGTCCCACTAGACCATTCTTCGATGATCTTGGCCAACTCCTTGATTATCTTTCCACTTATCACCTCATTCTCTTAGGCAGTCATTAATTTGTAAAATAAAAAGTGACAACGCCCAAATATTTTCCAGCACTCCTGACACACTGCAGCTGGGCATCAGAGGTTGACATATTAGGGGTTACACTTTAGCTCACTCCTGCTCATTGTGGTTGATGGATGCACTCACTATCATCACTTCATAATTAAAGTGAGTCTAAGACAATAAAAAAACACCACCAGAAATTAATCACTTGTGTTCTAGCTGGGTAGATGGACTGGAAAAGCCTTACACATCATGTAAGCTGTTCGCTCGGCATTAAAACTCGAGGGTACTCAATTAACAATGTAAAGAGAGCGGTCCAAGCAGAAGAACCGTAAGCTTCTCCGACCAGGCCAGAATGTCTTGGTGAATCGCACTGGCTATAGAGCAAGACTTGGATGCGCTAGCATTGTGGGCAGGCAAGCTGCGGAGCCTCAGTGACTAAGACATATGATTATGCAGTGTTGTCGGTATTGCACCCTTTCAGTATAGGACTTGTAGCATGTATGCCACCACCTTTTCTTCCAGGCTGTCCAAATACATGCAATGAGATGTAAGTGTACCAAGCGTTCTTGTCAATGGCTCTAGAAGTGCATTATGAATGAACTGCAGGCCCATCTGGGGAAGCCCTGGCCTGTGTTGTGCAAATACTTTCTTGTGATACTTAAATCAAGTGTTATTTTGAAAGCAGTGAGAATTGAACTCTTTTTTTTTGCAAGCTGGAAGATTTGAACTTGGGGATGGGAACCCCTGTATTTGCTACCTAGAAGTTGGGGAAGGTGAGCCGATTACAAGCCAGAGAGCTAGAAGAAGCTCTGAATTTTACTTTGAACACTCTTCCTTTTTGATGCTGACATCCCTATACATTGTATGCAGTTAGTTGTAAGGGCAAGAATAGGTTTTGGACACAGACAGATCTTTTACTTTGGACATCCTGACATAGACTATCCTTAGTTTTCTTTATGCAGGGAAATCCCACCTTAACATAGGGCAGGTTAGGCATTCATCCATCCTGCCTTTTCAGTTGAATAAAGGTTTTGTTAGGAAAACTTGAACCTGTTGTCTGTGCCTGAGTCATGATGGCTCCAAAAATGGTGTCTGGAGTGGGATGCGGCTCAGCCGATACAATTTGGGGAATCCTCAAGTTTGAAAAACTAAGTCCCAGAGCGTCACACCATGTATTAGCTACAAAGGGCTAAATTGGATTTGATATTTGCAGTACAAGGGGTGGGGTCATTACCCCAGGTGAAAGAACACTAATACCCACCAACCCGATTTTCATTCCTCTTACAAATACATCAGATTAGCTCTAAAATCAGGACTTGCATGAAGATTCGGGATTGATGTACTAGTCAGAGTTACAGATCCAGACTTCAGGGGTGATATTAAAGTGTTGTTGCAAATTTGTGGAAAGTATCCCTTCCAAATCCACCAGGGAGATAAAACTGTACAAGGGGTGCTTGAGAGAGTACTGTTCCCTAGGGTAAAGTACGAAGCTGGGAAAGAGTTAACAGATCGAGGCACCCAAGGCTTTAGAGAGGCTGATAAAACAAATGTGAACCTTCCCAAGCCAAGAAAGGTCAAAGAAGAGCAAATAGAAACTCCTCCCAACAAAGCCTTTGCCCAAAGGAATGATCCATTGTTGGCAGAAGCCTTGTTACAGATTGTCCCAGAACAAGAGGGCCATGAGAAAGGAGTGACTTTTCTTCTTGAAACATGGGTTACTATACACAAAAAACAAGGGGGGGGGGGGGATCCTGGGAGTCCCTCTGCCAGACATTAGTCCCGGTTACGAGAGACTTACTAAGAGTCTTTAGCTCACTATCTTTTTCAGAGGATAAATATCTAAAGCATATCAGTCTTTGCCCTGCACTAGTCCAGCACTGAAATGCTAAGCAATACTCCTCTGAACAAGAGTACAAACAGCAATCCCAGACACGTGTTTCTGTCTGGTTGGACCTCATCAGTAGGGTGGAGCTGTGCCTCTCTACGAATAGTGAGCAAGGGGTCCAGGTCTGGATTCCCCTAGTAATTTAGGGTGAGACCCAAAGTTGCTTAAATATTCAAAAAACAAGGGGGGGTCCTGGGAGTCCCTCTACTGGACATTAGTCCCAGTTATGAGACACTTAACTAGAGTCTTTAGCTCACTATCTTTCTCAGAGGAGATATATCTAACACATATCAGTCTTTGTCCTGCCCTAGGGAAGTCCAGCACCGAAATGCTAAGCAATTCTCCTCTGAACAAGAGTACCAACAGCAACCCCATACACGTGTTTCAGTCTGGTTGGACCTCATCAGTAGGGTGGAGCTGTGCTTCTCTAAGAATAGGGAGCAAGGGGTCCACAACTGGATTCCCCTAGTAACTTAGGTTGAGACCTACAGTTACAGGATACACCACTTCAGACAGAATAGTAAAAACCCAGTTGGTCAACCCTAAAAGTCACATAGAAGTGGTCCTGGAAATAGCCCATTCCCATCTGACAGGAGGTCATGTCGGGCAGACCAAAACCCAAGCTCAGATTTTGAATACGTTTTATTGGTCTGGAATCCATGCTGATATTAAGATATTTGTTCTTTCATGCAAAATCTTTCAAAATACCAGTACATATATAAAACCACCGGTCCCCTTACAGCCACTTCCAGTCATTGAAGATCCATTCTCAAGGATTGGCATGGACATTGTGGGCACCATGGAAACAAAGTTAGAGAACAAATACATCTTGGTGATCGTTGATTATGCGACGCAGTATACAGAGGCCTTTACCCTTAGAGCTAACATCACTCAGCAGATATGGAAACACCTACTCTTTCTTTTCACGGGTGGGGTTTCTTAATGAAATCTTAACAGATCACTGTTCTACACTTATGTGCAGATACATGGTGTAAGTGAAAGAAATATTACACATAGCTAGTCTAAGGACCTCAGTCTATCACCCACAAACAGATGGCCTTTTTCAAAGATTTAACAGAACCCTAAAAACCATATTACACAAACTAGTAGAACAGTATGGCAGAAACTGGGATCAAATGATACCTTGAGCTCTCTTTGCAGTAAGAAATACTCCTCATGTCTCTACAGCATTCTCCCCATTGAAGTTCCTTTATGGGTGGGAGCCTCACACCAGCCTAGATGTCTTGAGAGAAACCTGGAAAAAAAGGGAAGAAGCCCCAATTCCACTCTCCCAAACTGCAAACTGACTGAAAGAACACATGCATGTCATCAGGTCCTTAGTTTAAACGCACATGGCCCACGAACAGCAGAAAACCTCATCAGACAAAAATGTTGCCATAAGATCCTTTTCGATAGGCCAAATGATCTTAGTATTGTTTTCCACTTCAGGAAATAAATTGATCTCTAAGTGTCATGGGCGATACGAGATATTAGAACAAACAGGCCCTTGTAACTATAACATTTCCCAACCTAACAGATGATTAAAAACCCATGTATATCATGTGAATTTATTAAAAGAATGGAAGTAGAATCCCACATAGTGTAACACCACTATTCTCTCCTGTCTGTTTACTGAAGACTCTGATAATAACGTCATGATTCCACCTGAACTCAGTTATAACCAAAAGCAATATCTCTTAGGCCTTGTACTTAAGTTTCCTGATGAATTTAGAGCAGAACCAGACATTAAGGATTTTTTCCATCACCACTCCTGAAGGCAAAGCGGTACATTTGAAACCCTCCAGATTACCCGAATCTATAAAGGCAACCATCACTCAGAAAGTCAAGCAAATGCTTGAGGCAAACATCAATGAACCATCTACTACCCCATGGCATTCCCCATGGTCTTGGTGGCAAAGCCCAATGGGAGCTGGAGATTTCTTTATTGATTTTAGAAAAAATAATTTAATCTTGGTTTTTGATGCCTACCCAATACCTCACATTGGTTACTTAATTGATTGACTGGATAACACTGTCTACCTTTCTACAACATTATGAAAGGTTATTGGCAGATTATTCTGTTATACAGTCATGACAAGGAAAAAACAGACTCTGAAACACCCATAGGTCTATTTCAGTTTAAAGTCCTCTTATTCTGGTTACATGTTGTCATGAACTGCGGAATTCGCCCATTCTGGACTTCATGGTCCATGATGCACCGCGGTGTGAGTGAACTCTGCGGTTCTACCAACATGGCCGACACTTACGAAACGCTGCACACCAGCCTTTCCATGCTACGTTTGGCTTCTTAAAAAAGGGCCATGCCTCCGCAGCACCGCACGTCTCAACACTACTGCTTGGTGTAGTTACACTTGCGTTTCATGCTCTTCTTGATACCTTTTTTCCTTCCTGGTACTCCTTTGTTCCCTTCCCCTTACCTTTCTTTCGTGGTTCTATTCCTGGAATTACCTCGTGCTCGGAGTCGGTGCTCTGACTCCTTCGAGCCGACTCATCTTCATCCTGGTTCCTTGTCCTGCATACTGAACGCTTCGTAGTGGAAGGCTACAAACATCACGCTGGACTCCGAAGACCCTCGTCCAGGGTTATACAATTCCCGGACAGTAAGAAAGAAGGAAACTACGTCCAAGAAAGTCACAAGTAAGGAGAAAGAGGTGAGAAGGGGAGAGACTTGCGACAGATTGAGACGCCTCAAACCTGATACAAGGGCAGATATGGAAGCCGCAGTCCAGGACCTCATGAGAGGTATGCAATAATTAACCACTGAAGTTCAAAACCTTAAGGCTGAGAATGCTGCATTAAAGCACTTGGTTTTGTCTGGAGACTCTGCTGCCAAGGAAAGTGTCCTGTTAGGGGGAGTAGTGGACAAATATGACGGATCATCAAAAAATCTACGTGCCTTCCTAGATTCCTGTTTGGTACATTTCACTTTCAAACCATACTATTTTTCCACCCCACAAGCAAAGGTTGGATTCATGATATCTCATTTTACGGGCAATGCCATAACCTGGGCAACTCCCTTAGTCAATGCTGGCGATGCTATCCTGGATGATTACGATGGATTTGTGGAAGCCGTTAACGCCATGTTTGATCGCCCTAAGCTTGTTTACAGTGCTCAGGAAAGATTGCCCGAATTCCAACATGGGACCCACGATATGCTCACTTATGTGAAATGCTTCAAACAGCTAGTTAAAGAAGCTGATTGGTCCCCGGAAGCCAGCTTTACCCTCTTCCGAAGAGGTTTAAATGATGAGATAAAGGATGAGTTAGCTAGAGTAGCTCACCCAAGCTCCTTTCAAGCCCTCATGAACCTCTCTACAGATTGATTTCCGGATCCAGGAAAGAAAGGCGGAAAAGAGGAAATCTAAATCAACATCTCATAAATCAGCCACAAGCTATCCCTGCCCAAAAGAAGCAAATGCTACGCAAGCCTCTGACCCTGAACCTATGCAACTAGAGCCTTCCGAGGACCTATTTCTCCCCAGGAAAGGATCCGTAGGATTAATACCAGACTGTGCATGTATTGCACCTCTGATAAACACCTTGTAAGAGAATGTCCAATAGCGCCGCCTCAACGTTCGGAAAACGGCAGCTCCCGATCATAGGCGGAGCACAGCTTCGGGAGAATGATGTTTGCTCCTCATCTATTCCCTCCTTGAAACCTCCAGGACAGAACACTCTTGTTATTCTACAGTCATATCCTTTTCCAAAAAGGAATCCTACCCAATCCTGACTTTAGCGGACTATGGTGCCATGGGCTTTTTCATAGACCATGATTGGGTTGTCAAACATCACATCCCATGAGAAACCAAAGAGGTAATACAACCTGTCGAAGCCATTGACGGCAGACCCTTGTCTTCTGGACCCATAACCCACCAAACCAAGGACTTACTGCTGTCAAACAATCCTCAGGAAATCCTCAAATTTGACATCATTTAATCGGCTCATTACCCCTTGGTTCTGGGCATTCCTTGGTTACAGAAGCACAATCCCTACATCAATTGGGCAGCGGTATCCTTGTTTCTCAGTTCAGAACATTGCATGTCCCATTGTTTATCTCTTGCCACAGTGCCAAGTCCTTCGGAAGACCTCCAGGAACCCAAGCAACCTTCAGTAACTGTCTCCAACATTATCCAAATTCCTCAAGCATACCAAACATACTCAGATGTGTTTTCAACAGCTATTGTTCAATCTCTTCCACCTCACAGACCTGAGGATTGTGCCATTGATACAGAGCCTTCAGCGGTGATTCCCTTTGGAAGAATGTTCATTTTGTCTGAACCGGAAAAGAAAGCCCTCCGAGAATATTTGGACACCAATTTGACAAACGGAACTATTCGACCTTCCAAGTCTCCAGCTGGTGCTTCTCTCTTCTTCATCCCTAAAAAAGACTCCAAGGAGCTTCGACTATATCTGGATTACCGTGGCCTCAACCAATGTACCCTCAAGGACCGCTATCCGTTACATCTTATTTCAGACATTCTGGAGGAAGTGAGGGGTGCTGTCATCTTCACTAAACTCGATCTCAGGGGTGCCTACCATCTCATTTGCATAAAGTAAGGTGATGAGTGGAAAACAGCATTCAGAACTCCCTTTGGCCACTTTGAGTATCTGGTAATGCCCTTTGGTCTCGCTAATGCCCCCGCAGTATTCCAACGCTTCATGGATCAGGCATTTTCTGACATGCTGTTCCTTTTCGTCATTGTATACCTAGACAATATACTGATTTACTCCAAGGAACCTCGGAACCATCAAGAACACGTTAAGGCAGTTTTACAAGGTTTACGTGAAAATAAGCTCCTGGCCAAAACTGAAAAATGTCTTTTCCATGTATCGACCGTACATTATCCTGGGTTCGTCCTTAGTTCCAAGGGTATCGGAATAGATCCCTCCAAGGTTGATTCCATCCTGTCCTGGCCTGTTCCAACTACTGTGAAACACATTCAATCCTTCCTGGGACTTGCTAATTTTTACAGGAAATTCATACCCACGATTTCTGACATTGTACACCCTATTGTAACACTCTTAAAGAAAGACATTCAATTTCAATGGTCCTTAGCTCAAGAGTCGGCGTTTCAACAACTGAAACTGGAATTCACTCGAGCTCCCATCCTCGCTCAACCGGATATAGATCGACCCTTCCTAGTTGAGACTGATGCATCCGACTATGCGATCGGAGCAGTCTTAAAACAAGAACTTATCCCGCACCTTGACTCCCAGTGAAACTCATTATTCCGTCCTGGAGAAGGAGTTGCTAGCCATCTGACAAGCCTTCACTGACTGGCGTCATCTCCTTTTGGGAGCCAAACACCCAGTACAAGTTCGTACGGACCATCAGAATTTACAAGTGTTACAATCCCTGGAGTGCAGAAACAGCCATCAGGCCCGTTGGGCCTTCTTTTGTTCCCAATATCAATTTCAAATTCTTCACTTCCCTGGAACACATAACATCATAGCTGACGCCTTGTCCAGACGTCCTGACTACGAGCCTCTCGAAGCACGGACCTTTCCCAAGATGTTTCCCGACTCTGTAATTGTACCTCAAGCTATTTCTCTCCTGGAGGACATTTGTGCTAAAACACTTTCTTCCGAACTCTGGAAGGAATACGAAGGGAACAATCCTAGGAACCTCCAGCTGAAAGAGTGATATCTTTTCAAGGAAAACCGGCTGGCAGTACCCACACAAGAACTCAGACGTAAGATCACAAAACTATGCCATGATACCCTCCATTCAGGACATCGAGGCATCACCTCCACCCTCCATCTTTTACAGAGACAGTTCTAGTGGCCACGGATGAGAGACGATGTAAGAACCTATGTACAATCCTGTGCAATCTGTAACCAGAATAAACATGATAACAGAAGACCAGCAGGTCTCTTTCACCAACCAGCAATGCCAACACGACCTTGGGAAATCATCGCCACAGATTTTATTGTGGAATTACCCCCATCCAGAGGATACACAACCATAATGGTTACTATCGATCTGTTTACACATATGGCTCACTTTACACCCTTGTTCAAGTTACCATCCTCATCTGAATTGGCTGGGACTTTCCTGGAACACATTCAGGCTTCATGGACTGCCTTCCAAAATCATTTCCGACAGAGGCCCCCCAATACATATCCCAATTTTGGAAACAACTATGTCAAATTTTGGGGATTTGGCGTGCATTGTCATCAGGATACCACCCACAAACCAATCGAGCAACAGAACAAGTCAACCAGACCCTAGAGCAGTATCTTCACTATTTCTCCACCAGTCCATCCAGGATAATTGGTTGCTTCTGATTCCTGTAGCTGAATTTGCTTACAACAATTCGGATCATTCAGCCATCAAAACCAGCACGTTCTTCTGTAGCCAGGGATTTCATCCTTCAGTTCTACCATCTCCAGTGCTCATCAATAAACAACTTGAATTCGAGGTCTCCAGGATATGTGATTCCAGATACAGACGAGGCCAACTCCAGTATCTGGTTGAATGGAAAGGATACCCTCCCAGTGAGCGCACCTGGGAACCTGTCTCAAACATGAATGCCCCTCGTTTATTACAAAGATATCATCGGATCCACCCAGGCAAATCTAGAGGTGCAGGGCTTAGGAGGAGGCATGCCCATGATGCACCGCAGTGTGAACTCTGTGGTTCTACCAACATGGTCGACGCTTCCGAAACGCTGCACACCAGCCTTTCCATGTTACGTTCGGCTTCCTAGAAAAGGGCCACGCCTCTGCGGCGCCGCGCGTCTCAATGCTACTGCTTGGTGTAGTTAGATGTGCGTTTCCGAAGTTCGCTTTGCGCTCTTCTTGATACCTTGTTTCCTTCCTTCCTAGTACTCCTTTGTTCCCTTACCTTTCTTTTGTGGTTCTATTCCTGGAATTACCTCGTGTTCCATCGAGCCGACTCGTCTTCATCCTGGTTCCTCGTTGTGCATACTGAACGCTTCCTAGTGGAAGGCTACAAACCTCACGCTGGACTCCGAAGACCTGCGTCCAGGGTTATACAAGTCCCGAACAGTAAGAAAGAAGGAAGCTACGTCCAAGAAAGTCACAAGTAAGGAGAAACAGGTGAGAAGGGGAGAGACTTGTGACACATGTGGCCCTTACCACATTCCAACGGTTGATGGACAAAATATTACAACCGTACTCTGATTTTTGTGCAGCATATATAGATGACCTTGTTACATAGAAAAACTTGGGAGGATCACGTCTATCATCTCTACACATTCATGAGAACACTGAGATAGGCAGGATTAACAGTGAATCCCAAAAAATGTAAATCTTTTTAGAATTTACTTAGGATGGAGTGGGTGGTGGGAAGAGAGATGCCATGGGGCTACCTGGCCTTTCAAGGGAGGTGTGGTAGTGGTTGGGATCTGTGCGGATGGGCCTTTAATCACCTTAACCCAAAAGGGCCACCACCTAATAAGTGAGTATGCGGTTGTACATAAAGCAAGTACATTGCACAATTCTCTGGGGAGCTTTTAGAAGGTGTTGCAGGACCAAACTAACCCAAGTCTCAACAAACCACATCAGTTCACATCTTTTTTTACAGTTTTGCAACAGTTAAAATACTCCCAAATACTTTATTGCAATCCACCTCCAAACATGATTGGATAAAACCCTCTTTGAAGAAATCCCATCTTTTCCCGATTCCTGCATTTTCATTGCGCAGTGTTATAGTAATAGTCATCTTCAGATCATTTTTATAACACATCTCTTCTTAGGATTCGTCGGTATTAGGTCATGACCTCAGCAGATGGTTAAACAATGGTTTTGACACATAATTAATTCCTCACAATAACTGGCCTTAACCGTTTAAACCCTAACTCTTGATTTGCATATGGCTCCCATGAGTATTCCTGGCGAAATGGGGAAGCCTGGGTGAATTATTTCTTTTTGAGTTAGTGATTCTATCTCATTGCCCAGATTACCATTCCATTAAAACTTTCCAATCTACAAAACTCCCACTTTATCAAACAATTGAATGTCCTGAATTGCTTTAGGCACTGGCTTACCCCACATTTTACTACTGACCAAAGTAAATAACAAAACTCTTTCTATCAGGCTCTTAGGCATCAGGAGATTCATCTACTATCGACAATACTTTTAAAGTGAAATTGCAAACATTCACTCCCTTTATAGATTAGTTTTTATTTGTAACAGGTTTTTAGAGTTCCCTTGTTGCTTGTAACAATGATACACTGTTGTGTTTGCCCAACAGTAATTTATTTTCAGAAGAAAGTTGATCTTTGTTGTTCATGAGCTAAGGATGACAAGAATATTCAGATTTCCTTTTTTGTATATTTTCTTTATTGTGACAATAGTCTCTGTTGTGAAAAAAAAAAACTCAACACGTGTTAATCTTTTCCTTCATGTGTTTTGACTTGGTTTATCTTGTTGGCACTTCAGCTTAAGTCCTTATGATTTGGAATCTTATCTGAAGTATCCAAATGTTTGGAAATGTCTTTCTTTATGAAAAGAGCAGGATGTGGAAGTTGATGCTTCCTTACTCCTGATCTAAATAAATAATTTTCAAAACATTTGAATACTTCACGCCCCTAAATCCAGAGCCCTGTCCTGCCATCCTGCTATGATGAGAAATTAAATCAAGTGTAATGTCACTGCTCCCTGCCGCACCTCCAAAATGGCTTGCTCCCGGGCCTCAATTAATATCCCCTTGCAGGACCTGACCCTTAATATCTTTACTGAAAGCAAATACCAGGCTTCCTATATATAACATTAATTAATCTATCCCAAATATTAAATGCCTACAAATGGCAGGCAGGCACTGTCCCCCCTATAGATGTGAAATGCTCCTGACAAACCGGGAACCTGCTGCGAGAAGTGTCCCCAGCAGTCTCTAAATAACTCCTGCAACAAAGAAATGTATATATATATATATATATATTCAGTAAAAAAAACTTTGTTAAAGGGACATTTTGGTTCCAAGTAAAACCGAAAAAACCCCTAAAATTCGCCAGTTATGGTAAGCTAAGCAATCATAACTCACACCACCACCGTACACTGCTAAGACTAACACCCAGGACATCAAAGATGACATCACAAATGTACATAACTGGCGAATTTCAGCGGTTTTTCGGTTTTACTTGGAAGCAAAATGTCCCTTTAACAACGTTATTTTTACTGAATTTCATAGGTTTTTAGTAGCACAACTTAACAATAATAACTTTGACTTTATGTACATGTAATATGGAACATACTGAACCCTTTCTACTGAATTTGATTGTCTGCGGACATGGTCAGACAACAGTACCACCACCTAAAAACTCTGGGGGGGTATGTGTAATTGTATATCACAACATAGGAACATTTAACAAATTCACAAAGCAGCACACATACAAAGTATATGTAGTAATACTTAAGAAATGTAACCCATATATGTAACACACTAACCATTAATTTAATGGAATATACCAAAAGAAGATAAAGTGGCTTCCAACATAATTACCTCACAGACACTCCACAACTAATAGCAACACTAGATGTATAGACTACTGATTACATATCTTACCAGAAATAGTAAGCGCACTTCATTTTACTCATATATTTATAAACTTTCTATATTAGAAGATAGTCCACCTAATGGTACACACTTTACTATATAAACCAATTAATAAATATTATTTTGTATACATTCAACATATACATTTTTTTTTTACAGACCATACAGAAATTGCAACTTCCAAAGAAAAAGAAGCGGTGGATAACACTATTGAACACATTACCCACAAAATGGACCAACTTATGGCAAATTTTACGGATTTAAAGAACTTTGTGGAAGATCACCTAAAATCACCAACAACATACCATTGTCCCACCTGTACTTGTCCCCCCTCACAATATCCCATTCATTTAACCACAAACTCTCTCCATGGACCACAACGTCTTGATGAGAATTCCATCCCTTCTTCACCTGATCCTACTTCTATTGAAAACCCTAATTCTCCTGTTTTTGTTTCCGTTTCTGCCCCACCTTCTCAGTCATAAATTGTTTATATATATTAAATAAAGTTACTTTTGTATATTGTGTTGTAATTACTTTCAGTTCTTTGTGGTAAAACCAATTTAGGTGTCCACTGACAGCGCGGTTGTTCGGAAATGTTCGTAAATAAATGAAAATGTAAGTGTCCTGAAGACACTATCTGTCCGTAATATTCTCATGCAAGTTGAAGCGGTTCTAAGAACACTCGTGGTGTCCTGAATTGTTTGTAAATAAACAAAAATGGAGGTGTGCTTGAGACGCTATGTCTGTCCGTATTGTGCACAAGTAAATTAAACTGTGCTAAGAACAAACGGCTGTCGTAACTGTTTGTTTTACGTGTGAGGCTCTTTTAATTAGTTCAGGACCCGAACACTGTCCGTAGAACATCAACACACATGCGCAAAACAATGTCCGTACATTGGGTGTCCTGCGGACGGCTGCTACCTTAGCGAACATGCTCATGAAACAATCATGTGACCGCGCCCACGCTGATCGCGTGTTCTGAATGTTCGTGTCCCCGAACACTTTAAAAGTACATTTCCAAGTAATCCACAATATCTCATTAAAAATTCAACATACCACAAATCCCACAAACTAATCCTAAATTTCCACATAGTTTTTGTAACTTTTTGAACCGTTTTTGGTGTTCGATCTGTCTTTCGGAAGGCGCGCATGTCCGCGAACCGCGCACAAGCACCCCTATAAAAGACCACGCCCTAGAGCTCATTCTCATTGTGTTTCTGGCTATTCCACAGAGCACACTGCATTTTGCTGCATACTTTGCAGATTTTGAGATTTCCATCTCCAAGCCGATGACATCCATGGCTGCACTATTGCCACCTGGTGCTACATCTGCCTCATCACCACCCCCACCCCCACCCCCTCCACCACCACTATTTCCCCAAGGGCCTGAAGAGGGGAACAGGAGTGAGGATACAGAGGAGGAAGAAGATGACGAGGATGAGGTAGAGGAAAACCCTACTACCCGCCCTCGGCGTGATTCTTGGGTGTGGCGGTTGTTTACCGTTCGTGGGAATGGTCCTAAGGCTCGCGCGAACCGTGTCACCTGCAATGCGTGCAAAATGGTACTCAGTCGCGGGAGTCATGGTTCGTATAGCTTTGGGACTACGACCATGAAGCGACACCTGAACTCATTCCACACTGGGGACATTCTCAAGGTTGTACCTTGCGAAGAGCGTAGTAGGTTGATTGCCTCTACTTCATCCTCCGTTTCTGATCCTGTCACCAAAAGGAACACCTCTGTGGGACAGTGTCTTCCTCAAGCTGCCTCACAGGACATACAGAATTATGATGACCCTTACGTTTCGAGGGTCACAGTTGTATGTATGTACTATGACACAGTACTCTGCAGGGGGGAGCGACTTCGCAGTGCTTTTGAGACTATCGTCTCAGAGCACGAGAAGGTCTGCTCACAACCCAAATAAAACCCACTCTACATCTTCCTCTCTCAACTCGCCCTTTCTTATCCCTGTGGTTGGTGTCCCCCCCTTTGCCCTCCTTTCCTAGTGTGTCGTGTGTAGAAAACCAAAAAAAAAATACAAAATAACAAATATTTAAAAAAAAAATAAAGGCTCTTTTCAGAGCCGCCTTTCACATTTAAAAAACAGAAGTAAAGATAAATATTGCAGGGCCCTTTTTATTTCTTGAAAGTCTGCGGACAGTTCGCGAACATAAAAAAATTGGGATGCTACCCTATTGTAACCATTGCATTTTTCTCTGGGAGGAAGTGGTGGCTCTGAAAAGAGCCTTTGGGAGGTGTTTATATGTCAAAAATTATAAATACTTAACACCGACTTCAAAATGGATGCTGCATTTCTAAAAAAGGTCGCAATGCATTTTGAACATTTCTCAGAAAAATCTGATTGCCAGCATAGGTAAGATGGACTCCATCTCTGCGAAAAATGTATGTACTACGAAACATAATATTTTCATTGTGAAAAGAGGACATGCCAAAATCTCCTAGGAAGGCACAAACAGCCTTATTGACATTATGCCTTGCTTTCTCCATTTGTGGACCACATGAGAAAGAACAAAGCCACATTTGTCTCTGCGCAATCCGTGAAAAAATTTCTTTGGAGTTTGGAAACATGTCCATGATCTTCTGAAGTCCTTCTTTCATTGCAAATTGCAGAGAAATTCCAGACACATGTCCTAAACTGTTCCCTCCACAATGAATTACAATTATGTCTGGATGTTCCTCTATCCAGAAAGTTGCACAGAGAGGTAGCAAGTCCAGCCACTTCATTCCACGCACTCCATGCCAGTGCACTTCCACATGTGGGAATCAAAGATCTATAGATACTCCACAGCTTTCTGCATGCACCTTCAACCAATGTATCCACGAGTCTCCCAAAATCCACACAATCTGTTTTTTAAAACACTCAGCCATAGCTATCGGTTTTCTCTCAGCAAAAAGAATCTGAGAAAACCTCTCCTAGCACAACACACTCACTAAACTTTACTGACCAAACCCTTCCTACATTCAATCTGATTTGCATGCCTCCCCACCTCAAATTCCCCGGATGTAATACGTGGTGTCCTAGAACTACCGCCATGTCCGCGAACATATCGTAACATGGACAGCCCTTCTACCATTTCCACTTCACTCTCTGTGCCATTCCCTCATTGGATGTAGCTAAGAAATCACATGACCATCCACCAATCAAATCCAAGACCTCTACATGTAACTGCATCATCATAGATCAGCACTGCAAATGTACGGTGAATCTCTCGGACTACAAGTCTCATACCGTTGGCAAGCACGATCTACGAGAAATACTAGACAAGTCTCCAAGATTTCTACTTCCAGCTTCGTCCATATCCATATGCATGAACACAAACTACAGGTATGCATATTTTCTATACAGTACATGAACACATTTTCTATCCGACTTTTACCTTGTATAATATGTAAAATGAATCTACGATCATTTTTTCATTCTCGTAAATTGAACTGTGACTTACAAACCTTTATACCGTTTAATTTCTTCGTACACACACACGCAAATAATGTTAAACTAACATTTTTGAAATAAAATATATAGACTACATATGATTAAACAAAATTACATGCACACTCTATCATCAAATCTCAAAGAATAATATTTGTACAAACACATACTTGATTTTAATTTTTTTAGTTTATATAATTACTTACATTTACATAGGACAAGCAGGCTATGACATTGACTCCCTCTTATGTGGAAAAGCAGGCTACCACATGGACTCACTATTACGTGGAAAAGCCTAGTTACAGGAATAGTGGTATACAGTGGTACATTATGATTTTGACAAGCCATAGTAAAGATATTTTCTTTCCGACAGTTAGTCATAAGATAGTTTTAATGGTTTTGACGAAGGCGCTGAGCATTTCAAGTTAAAAAAATCTATGTCTAAATTAAAAACAGTGCTATATACAAACCACATTACTAATTTCTTTCTTTTACAATTGCAGTGAAGACCATTCTCCTGAAAATAAGCATCCGAATTTGAATTACAAAGAACTACTAAGAAGCAAACTGCTCATTTTAGAAAAAAAGTAAGTAGATTGAGTAATAATTCAAATATTATGGTAACAAACACACTCTAAGGTTAATTCATGCTACTTCTGTGCCTAAAAATAGAGATTCTGCACCATTGTGACCAAAAATCCTCCCGTCTTAAACAGTGATTTACTGGCAGAATGGCCCACAAATTCCTATTTTTCGCCACACAAATTACCCAACTCAGCCGCTAGAATTTAGATGTTGTAGAAGAAACAACTGTTTTAATTGTATAGCTTTAGATATACTATTTATACTTCTCCACACCACTGGCTTACTTTTTTCTGTCATCTGAAACCCAGTTTAGTAACACATTAATTCAAGAATACCCATCCCTAGTAGTTGTACTTCCCAATGCACAATCACACACCATTACATACATCTTTATCATCTCACGCAAACACTCATGCACACAACACACATGCATTGCAGAACACCCCATACATTCTGTATTTTTTTCAACAGACCCTAAAGCATGCCTACCAAAAAGCAACTCCGTAGAAAGGTGTCAGGAATAAGGGCTGGTGCCGCCAGGGAGTAACTAAGTTTGCTTATTAAAGCATTGGTAAAGAGAACTACATTTCCCAGCATTCCGGAGAGGACCTGTAGTTCAGCGCAAGTTGCTGCGCGTTGCCAGCTGCAAGTAATGAAAGGCAGCATAAAGCCAACACGCTCGCGCTCGCACGTGTGGCTTATTTTGTGTTCCTGGATGGGTGCGGTCGGAGCGAGACGTGAGCGAAGCTTTCCTTACAGCCCGTAAGATTTTGGAGCAAGACGAAGCTGGTGGACTGGCTGGCAGTTGATACAGCGTTTTCTTCAGACTCCGAGTGGTCCCGTGCGGCCGCTCGGAGCTCAGATAAGTAACGGGCACATTACGCTGGTAAATACTGGGAAGCAGGATGAATGCGGGCTGGCTGACAGTGGTTACAGCATTTTCTTCAGACTGAGTGGTCCCGTGGGGCCGCTCAGAGCTCAGATAAGTACTGGGCACATTATGAATTTACGGCAAAGTGTGTGTTTTCAGTAAATCCTTGTTAAGGACTTCGATGCTTAAAACTTGTGTGTTTAAAGGCACATGACAGAGTGCGGACAATGTTTAGGGTTGCTAAATCAGTAACCTACAGTACAGGACATTCAGGGTTAGGGGCTGTTTGGGCACAACAGTGATCTGGTGTCCTTGTCTGGGCATGTACATTATGGCTATATGTGTTCAGTGTTGCTTCAGCTTGCCCAACAGGCCATTTGTCATGTATTTCATGTATGGAATTTAATTCCATTGTTTGTGTTCATCTATGCTTGCTATATGTTTATCTTGTTACATGTTCACACGTATTAAGGTGTGTTTATACGATTTAGAGGTAGGCAGGAGGCAAGATTAATAACGCATATCCTATGTGTTTGGTTGAGTACAAGAACTAGATAAGGAGGTTTTTCCCTGTGCTTCCCCTTTCCTATCCACCTTAGGAGTTCCCTAACCCTCTATCCGGTGTTCCTACATCCCTATCCTATCCACAACCTCTTCCTAACTCCTCTTCCCCCCATTGGCTGCCACGTGGTGTCCTGTGTATATAATCAGGCGCCTGTGCCAACCACGGGTGGAGGGTCAAATTCATTCGGCTTCTGTGGTTCGGGGGAGAGTGTCGATTTCTCTCCTCCATTATTGTGTGCATTCTGACATAATACGTTACCCCCATATTGGGATACTAAATCCACCCAAGCCAAATGGATACGACTCCTCCACCTTTAGCCGATGTGCTAAAGGCTCTTCAAGATATTCAGTTAGAATTAGCACAGACACGCCAAGAGTCAGACAACTTAAAAGTACAAGTACAAGGTTTGATGGCTCAGCGAACTCCCTTGGAGGGGGCTAGTGGGTCTAATTTTAGAGAGCCATCTACTAGTCAAAATGCTACCGTTATTGTTCAATCTTCTAGTAATGTACCGTTAGCAACACCTGAACGGTTTTTTGGTGATCCTCGGAAGTATATGATGTTTCTTACACAATGTAGATTGCATTTTCTGTGTAAACCCATGGCGTTTGAAACCATTCAGGCCAGAACGGCATTTGTAATATCATACTTCACAGGGGATGCGGCGGCCTGGGCAATACCCTTGGTTCAAAAGGATAATCCTTTGCTGTATAGTTGGGATGGGTTTTTGGCAGAATTTGGAAGGTTGTTTGATCAGCGGGAAGTGTCTTTGGCCCAAGATAAAGAATTATTAGGGTTGAAGCAGGGTGCTAAAGATTTGGTAACGTATGTGACCCAATTTAATAGATTGGTGATTGAAACAGAATGGCCAGAGTCTAAACAAACTGTTATTTTATCAAGGATTGAAGGATGAACTAAAGGATGCCATTGCTCAAGTGGAGCCGCAACCTAGAACATGTACAGCTATGATAGATTTGGCATTGAGACTAGATCACAGATTGAACGAGAGAAGAGGTGAAAGAAAAAGACCGGAGGCCGTCTCGTTTGTGAGACTAGATAGAAGTAGAGGAGGAAGGTTGGGTGAGGTGGAACCCATGCAGATTGGTAGTATCAGAGGACCTTTATCAACAGCGGAAAAAGAGCAGCGTAAAAGTAACAATCTATGTCTCTATTGTGGACAAGCAGGGCATTTTATCCGCAATTGCCCTAATACTCCTCAGAAAGGGGGCGGGGAGACAAGAGCAAGAAGGAAACGGTAAAAGAGATGGGCCGGCCTTAGGGGGAACACAGGTGTCTGGCCCGAGTGAAGTAAGGTTCCGCAGATGGGTAGCAAACACGGTTGGAAGCAAAACCTCATTTTTATATATTGGTGACATTATGTTTTGCGTTGTCCAAAAAAGAGGTATGGGCAATGGTGGATTTGGGGGCTACGGGAAATTTTGTAGATATTACTTTGGCTAAACATTTAGGATTACCTGTGCAAGACAAGGAGAGGGTGGAAGGTGTGCAGTCAGTGGATGGGTCCCCGTTGATATCCAGACCAATTCGGAAGCAGACTGAGAAATTGGAGATGATATGTGCGGCAGGTCATAGAGAGGAAATCACATTTGATTTGATAGCAGCACCTCAGTTTGGTGTGATCCTGGTAATGCCTTGGTTGAAAGAACATAATCCAAGAATTGACTGGGTAAAGCAGAGGTTGTGGTTTGAGGAACAGGAGTGTAAGGAACATATGTTATCAGAATTGGGGCCGGCAGCATTGTTGGTGGAAAGGAAACTAGATGTGCCAGTAATAGGAGCGGTGGAGACAGACATCCCTGCCCAGTATATGGAATTTGCTAAAGTTTTTGACAAAAAAGGAGCGGAACAACTACCACTGCATCGACCTTATGATTGTGTTATCGAATTAGAGGAGGGGGCCAAGTTGCCTTGCAGTCGGATATATGCTCTCACTGAAACTGAAAACAAACATCTCAGAGAATATCTTCATGAGATGTTGGCTAAAGGGTTTATCCGACATTCAACTTCCCCTGTTTCTTCCCCCCTATTTTTTGTTCCCAAAAAGGAAGGCACGTTACAAACATGCATTGATTATCGTGCACTAAATAAGGTCACAATTAAGAATAGGTTTCCTTTACCTTTGATTTATGTCTTGTTGGATCAAGTACGGTCCGCAAAGATTTACACTAAGTTTGATTTCAGAGGTGCCTATCACTTGATTAGAGTTAAGGAGGGTGATGAGTGGAAGACAGCCTTCAGAACTAAGTTTGGGTTGTTTGAGTACCTTGTAATGCCATTTGGCTTATGTAACGCTCCGGCGGCCTTTCAGTTTTTTATGCAAGAAGTATTGCGAGATTTCATTGACATTTTTGTTATCGTTTACATTGACGACATTTTGATATACTCAGATTCCCCAGAACAACATGTTGGACATGTACAGGCCCTGTTGAAGCGTCTGCAGGAATACCAACTGAGTGTAAAATTGGAGAAATGTGTATTCCATGTAAAACAGGTTGAATTTTTAGGATTTATTCTGACTCCAGCAGGAGTGGTTATGGATCCTAAGAAAGTGCAGGCAGTAACTGAGTGACCTTCTCTGCAGTGCATTAAAGATATCCAATCATTCTTAGGGTGCGCCAATTTTTATCGGCGTTTCATTAGTAATTTCTCCAAGATAGTCTCTCCTATCACACAATTACTTCGGAAGGCAGTAAGATTTGTTTGGAATTCTGAGGCAGAAAACGCTTTTAAAGAATTAAAGAAAGCCTTTACTACAGCACCCGTGTTAAGACATCCAAACACTGAGAAAGCTTTTCAGGTGGAGACAGATGCTAGCAATGTGGCCATAGGAGCTATACTGTCACAGAAAGAGGAGGATGGAGTATGGCATCCAGTGGCATTTTTCTCTAGGAAATTGACCGGTTGTGAGCAAAATTACTCCATTACTGATAAGGAATTGTTGGCCATTCGGGCAGCCTTTCTAGAATGGAGACATTATTTACGAGGGGCAGAGCATCAGGTGGTGGTGGTAACGGATCACAAGAACTTGCAATATTTTAAAACTGCACAAACCCTGAGTCAGAGACAACTGAGATGGTCCCAGTATTTTAATGAGGTTGATTTTGTGGTAACATTCAGACCAGGAAGTAAAAATGGGAAGGCAGATGCTTTATCCCGACAACAAAATACAGACAATCTAGTAGAGGAAGTCAAAACAATTATTGCCCCAGAAAAAAGTTATTGGAGCAGTCACTAAACATTTAACTGACCAAATAAAGAAGGTGTTGTCACCAAGTCAAATGCAGAAGTGGAAGAATATGGATGCAACACGAATGGTGCGGGAGGGGTTGCCTTACCATAATGGGCATTTGTACTTACCCACCAAAGAATTACAAGAAAAGGCATTGTATTGGTGCCATAATTCTCCTTTAGCAGGACATGCCAGGCAAAGGAAAATGCAAATCATGTAAGAGAAGTACTTTTGGTGGCCTACATTAAGAAAAGATGTGGAGAAATATTTATTACATTGTGAAAATTGTGCGCGTAATAAGTCTGAGTAAAAAAGAGAGGGCTCTTACAACCATTGGCCACTCCTGAAAGAGCATGGACTCACCTGTCAATGGATTTCATTACTGACCTACCACCCGATAATCAGTTTAATACCATTTGGGTGGTGGTAGATTTTCTGTCCAAACAAGCCCATTTAGTTCCATGTGTTGGAATTCCAGGAGCAGGCAAGTTGGCAGAGTTGTTTTTGAAACATGTAGTCAGATTGCATGGTCTGCCAAAGAGCATTGTGTCGGATAGGGGCTCGCAGTTTACATCCAGGTTTTGGCGTGCTTTCTGTCGAATGTTGGGAATCAATTGTGCTCTGTCCACTAGCTATCATCCCCAAACCGATGGGCAGACCGAAAGAGTGAACCAGACATTGGAGCAATACCTGAGAGGTTACCTGGGGGATGGCAGAGAATCGTGGGTGCAGGCACTGTGGTTGGCGGAGTTTACATAAAATAACACTTTTCACTGTTCTTTGGGAATGGCACCTAATGAATGTTTGTATGGGCATGAACAAAACATGATACCAGAACAACTACCAAACATGGAAAATATGCCAGCTTTGCAAGAACGAAAACATTTGCTACTTCAAGTCAGACAGAGGGCACGCACAAATTTGGAGAGAGCCAAAGAAGAATATAAAAAAAAGACAGGCGGATAAACATCGACAAAAGAGTCCGCAGTATCAAGTGGGGGAACGAGTTTGGTTATCAACACGCAATCTTTCATTGGTAGGATCACGTAAATGTATGCCTCGGTTTATTGGTTCTTATGAAATATATAAGTGTGTATCAAATATTGCTATGAAATTGCGTTTGCCGAAAACTGTGCCGGTACATCCAGTATTTCATGTATCTTTACTTAAACCTGCAGCTCCCGGAATGAAGACCAAACGGCCTCCACCCATTGCACAAGATGAATACGAGGTTAAAAGGATTTTGGATGTGAAAAGGAAGAAGCATCTATGGTACCTCATTCAATGGGTAGGTTACGGACCAGAAGACTGTTCATGGGAACCAGCAGAGGCAGTACATGCCCCCAGATTGGTGAAATTATTTCATTTGAGACATCCGGCAAAACCTGGTCCTGGAAAGAGGCCTGGGAGGGGAGGTAATGTCAGGAATAAGGGCTGGTGCCGCCGGGGAGTAACTAAGTTTGCTTATTAAAGCATTGGTAAAGGGAACTACATTTCCCAGCATTCCGGAGAGGACCTGTAGTTCAGCGCAAGTTGCTGCGCGTTGCCAGCTGCAAGTAATGAAAGGCAGCATAAAGCCAACACGCTCGCGCCCGCAGGTGTGGCTTATTTTGTGTTCCTGGATGGGTGCGGTCGGAGCGAGACGTGAGCAAAGCTTTCCTTACAGCACGTAAGATTGGAGCAAGACAAAGCTGGCAGACTGGCTGGCAGTTGATACAGCGTTTCAGACTCCGAGTGGTCCCGTGGGGCCGCTCGGAGCTCAGATAAGTAACGGGCACATTACGCTGGTAAATACTGGGAAGCAGGATGAATGCGGGCGGGCTGGCTGACAGTGGTTACGGCATTTTCTTCAGACTCCGAGTGGTCCCGTGGGGCCGCTCAGATAAGTACTGGGCACATTACGAATTTACAGCAAAGTGTGTGTTTTCAGTAAATCCTTGTTAAGGACTTCGATGCTTAATACTCGTGTGTTTAAAGGCACACGACAGAGTGCAGACAATGTTTAGGGTTGCTAAATCAGTAACCTACAGTACAGGACATTCAGGGTTAGGGGCTGTTTGGGCCCAACAGTGATCTGGTGTCCTTGCCTGGGTATGTACATTATGGCTATATGTGTTCAGTGTTGCTTCAGCTTGCCCAACGGGCCATGTGTCATGTATTTCATGTATGGAATTTAATTCCATTGTTTGTGTTCATCTATGCTTGCTATATGTTTATCTTGTTACGTGTTCACACGTATTAAGGTGTGTTTATACGATTTAGAGGTAGGCAGGAGGCAAGATTAATAACGCATACTCTATGTGTTTGGTTGAGTACAAGAACTAGATAAGGAGGTTTTGTCCTTGTGCTTCCCCTTTCCTATCCACCTTAGGAGTTCCCTAACCCTCTATCCGGTGTTCCTACATCCCTATCCTATCCACAACCTCTTCCTAACTCCTCTTCCCCCCATTGGCTGCCACGTGGTGTCCTGTATATATAATCAGGCGCCTGTGCCAACCACGGGTGGAGGGTCGAATTCATTCGGCTTCTGTGGTTCGGGGAGAGTGTTGATTTCTCTCCTCCATTATTGTGTGCATTCTGACAAAAGGAACGCAGAAGTAGAGCAGATGAAAAGAAAAGTCTCCAAAATAAACATCCATCTATAGCAGAATTTGTAAAAAAAATTGAAACACAACAGCTAATACAGTCATGTAGTGAAACAGAAGAAGTTTCTAGTACAAAAACTTTGCCTCCGCTATCAAAAAGTAAAACAACCCAAAAAACTATTAACAGAAAATCAACTATCACTACAAATAAAACTTCTTCTATAAATCTTGAAATAGTACAAAGTAAGCATACCAAGAAAAGTATTTTAGCCAAAATGTTTCGTCACAAAGTCCTTCAAAATCTTATAAAAACAGGAGAGAAACCAGGTTCAACACTTCAAACCTTTTGTAGGAAAGTAATCTTAGAAGCGTTGATAGACAGTGCACTTCTTCTCAAAAGAAAGTCATTTATTTTACTGTTAAACAGAATGAAACCACTAACAAAACTAATAACTAAATTACAAAAAAAGACTTCTCAATAAACGCAATGTCAACAGAAATAACTTCTTAAATATCTGTGGAGGTGAATGGAGTCACAATACAAGCACAGAACCATACTTTAATGAAGAAGCCTACAAATAAAAGCAAACAAATACAATTGCCATACATAGCAGTGGTCGAGGTTATGAAAAAGTTAATACCATAATGGAACAAGAAGTACTTCTTACAAAAATATGCCCTGAAAACGTAGATGTACCCCTCCATTCAACTGAATCAGTACATCTAGTGTACAAATGGCAATGCACGTCAATGTGTAACATTCCCAAAAAAATGTTCAAGTCTTTATGCCAATTCCTCAATCAATATGTGAAAGCAAAGACAAAATCAAAATTAAACTACTGCAAAATATGGATGCTTGTCCAGTACGCAAGTACACAGGACTACAAGGACATTCATTGGCCTGCATTACAGGACCTACTTGCAAAACACCCTTCCATGATATCAACACATCATGCAAGTATAAGAAATCTAGTTTATAAACTGTACTATGCTAAAAGTCCTGCTTTAGCACTGGCCAATTTAAATAACATTCTTCTACATAGTACAGCAAAAGACCTACTAGAAGAAATCGACTATATCCAGACAAAATATTTTGGAAGTGAAACCCACTTACAAGATGAATTAGCTGTAAACAAACTTCGAAACAAATCTGCACATGGCAACATTTCACTACACACATACAAAAAAGAAATACTAAAATTTGAAAGTAATTCAGCTGAAGTACCAAACCACGTGTGTGTATGTTGCTGCAGAACTTTTTATAAAAGTAACACAAAAACTGTAGACATATACAAAATAGAAGACAATGAAGATTCTAAATGGTTTGAATTAGCTCTCTACCTTATAGCAGAAAACAAATACGAAATAACTGACCCCATAATACTTTGCAGTTACTGCACTACAAAACTTAACAACCAAACTCCTTCACATGCTATCACAAATAACTTGGAATTATATCCACTACCAAAACCCCTTCAACAACTTAATTTATATGAGAGCAGCATAATTCAAACAGTGCACCTATTTCAAGCAATAATATGCCCTCAACCAAAAACTGCAAAATTACCTCCCTCTGAATTAGTAAAAGGTATTCGTGGAAAAGTAGTGTATTTACCATTAGATGTAAAAGAAAATGTGCACACTCTAGGAGTGCAACGTCCAATGCAGCAATCTTTAATTATCTTGGTAAACAGAGTACCTACAAAAGACAAAAAAAATTGGCAACAACTGGTAGATTTACATAAAGTTAGAGAAGCCCTGCAATATCTTAAAGAGAATAATGAATATTACAAAGAAATTAATATTGAAGAAAACTTGAAAGATACAACTGAAATAATTCAAGAGACACAAGAAGCTGGTCAATTTGAGCTCCTAGATCCTGCAACAATATCAAACACTTTAGACCTTTATACAGTTCATCCATTGCACTCTAATGACACCATAGAAGGTGCACTGGAAACGTACCAAATGCGTCAAACAAAAAGATCACCAATCAGCATATGGGAAAAAAGTATAGAAGCCTGTGCTTTTCCTCTACTCTTTCCTACTGGCAAAGGAAGATACGATGATAGACCTATTCAAATATCAGCATCAAAATATCGCTCATTACGAATGTATTCTGAAGATCCCAGAATATCCCAAATTGACAAAATGTGGAATACATATTCCACCTACTCTTTGAAAGTGAACTAGCAACGTTATGTTACGGAGTTGCACACATTAAAATCAGGATCACACTTTCAAAATATGACAGCCACACAATTATTTAAAAAAGTTCAACAAAAAGACGTTTTACAAGCAAATCTTACAAATCTATTAGCAAATATGCGTGGTACTAAAGAGTACTGGTTTCGACGTCATGGAGATGTACGTTGTATGATCAGAAACCTTGGCCCACCCACTTGGTTTCTTACATTAAGTTGTGCAGAATATGCATGGGAAGATTTACATGCTTTCCTACGCATATCAAACGAAAACAAAGCAAACATAGATATACTAACACCTGGAGAACTTTGTTCACAGGATCCTTTTAATGTTTCAAGATATTTTCACCATCGCTTCATTGCTTTACTACATTTTATTTGTAACAAAATTGTTCCTCCCCTTGGAGAAGTGCAACTCTTCTTTTGGAGAAAAGAATACCAAGCCAGAGGAGCACCACATATCCACATGCTTTTATGGATTAAAGATGCTCCTAAATTTGGTCAAGACGGTGATGCCACTGTTTTACAGTTTATTGAAAAATATGTCACTTGTGAAATTCCATCAGAATCCGCAAATAGTGATCTTCATGCAAAAATGTTACAATTCCAAAGACACAAATGTGGCAAATATTGTTGTCGCAAATACAAAAACAAAGGGAAAACTACACCAAATGCCGATTTGGTTTCCCTAGACCAGTTACAAATACAGGTCAAGTGAACAACCTCATGTCTTCAGTTAGACGTAGTGTTAAAGGTAAGTCACCTAAAAATACATATTGCATAAAAAGAAAAGAAGAAAAATATATCAATGATTACAATGCAATCATTGCCCACTTATGGAATGCAAACATAGACGGGCAGTACATTTCAGACAATTCTACTGCAGTTGCACGATATGTCACAGCATACTTAACCAAATCAGAAAAGACAGAGCTCCAAGACCTCTGGAAAGACCTTTCATCAGATAAAACAGTATCTCAGAAATTATACAGCTTGGGCTTAAAAATGCTGTCCCATAGAGAATGTGGATCCTATGAAGCAGCTGATTGATTAACTGGTACTGCATTGCATGGTAAATCTGCAAATATAGTATGGCTAAGTCTTGGTCCAGCTAAATCTAGAAAAAGAGTTCTAAAATCATACGAAGATATAGAAACAATAGCCAAACATCATCCCAACAGCCAAGGGCCCTCATTCCGAGTTAGGACTACACCATGGAGTAAATAGCTCCATGGTTCGGAACCATGGAGCTATTTACTCCATGGAATACCGGCATGGTGAATGGAGTAATTTCCGGTCCATTCCAAGGTTGGATGGACCGGTAATTCCCCATTCACCATAGCCCTTCCCCATCCCCATTTCTGCCCCCATAGGGCTCAATGGGAATGGGGAAGAAGGTAATTACGGCACCGTAAATTACGGTGCCGTAATTTACTCCAAGGTCACTTTGCGGGTCCCGTAATTTACTCCTGCTAAAAGCAGGAACTCGGAATACGGAGGTAAGGGATTACCGCCATCGGTGCCCTTACAGGCGCCGGTAATCCCTTACCTCCAACCTCAGAATGACCCCCAAGACATTTTAAAAAACAATTTATTGGACACATACTACCCAAACAGGAGTAACCATGAGTCTATACCACATAGCCCAAAACTACACATACAAAAATAATATAAAACCTGATGAACAAAACCGTAAATACAAAGTGACAAACTGTGAAAGCAGCTTAGTAAAACTCACCAAACCAAATTGAATTAATCATGTCAAATCGTCATTAAAGACTCCGCAACATAAAGAAGTATATTACATGTCCCTGCTACAACTGTTTAACCAGGGAGAAAAGAAGAATACTAGATAACTATGACTCATATGAAGACGCTTTCAAAGCAAATGAAAGCAGTATAACTGATGTAAACTTTACACAATAAAAAACAATGTTGCACAATGAACAGCAACACGAAGAAGAACTCCAGGCCCAACTAGATAAGGACACTCCTGACAGTAGTCAACCTTCTGTCACAGGAAGCCAAGAACCACTGAGAGATCCACTAATAACAAATGAGGCAGAATTAGCTATGATAGAAGTAGAAAACACCATGTGTCAGTATGAAGAAAAAGAAGACTTAACTATACTACAATCAAAGCTAAACAATGAGCAACGTTGCATTTTTCAAGAAGTAACAAAAGAAATTGCACATGGTGTGCAACATAAAAACAAACAATGCACCTGTCAAAATTACAAACCTATACTATTGTATGTCAGTGGTGAAGCTGGTTCTGGCAAAACATTCCTAATCAAAATCATCAGTAAATTCCTTCAACAATTGACAAACAACAAACTTTCAGCTGTTGTCACTGCCCTCACAGGTTTAGCTGCCTACAACATAGGTGGTGTCACTTTACACCGATTACTACTCCTGCCAGTAGAACACCAAAACAAATTAGATTATTACAAACTTTCTGCAGAAGCTGCAATGGAACTACGCAGAGTATTGAAACAAATGAAAATGCTACTAATAGATGAAGTGAGCATGGTGTCCAACCTAATGTTGGCTTTGATTCACCTCAGATTACAAGAAGTACTTAAAACAAACTATGAAGAGGTCTTTGCAGGAAAACACATTATTGTTTTCGGAGATCTTCTTCAATTGACACCAGTAAAAGGTGAGCCTATTTTTAAAACATTAGGACACAAACTCTGCCGTAAAACTGCAGGCAGCATTGGAAATGTCAACCTTTGGCAACATTTCCAATACAGAGAATTAACAGAAAACATGCGCCAATCTGCAGATCTCACTTTTGCCAACATCTTAAAAAGTATCAGAGTTGGTATACTTTCTAAAGAAGCAGAAGCAATATTGAAAACCCGGCACATTCATGCACTTTATGGTGATAATGCATGTGCTACAGATGTTAAGGAACAATTAGCCCACAAAAATGTCAGTTGTATGGCCTTAATGCCAACTCTTGCAAGCTGTTTCAAATTCAATGAAATAATGTTAAGTAAAGAAATGCAACCAATAATGGAAATGAGCGCCACAGACAAACTAAATGTACATGGTATGACACTACCCATGTGTGACCAAGCCACAACTAGACTAAATAGTTTAGAAAAATCAATCTCAAACACAGCAAGCTTGGAAAAGATATTAAAATTATCCTTAAATTGCAGAGTAATGCTGAAACATAACCTTGACATGGACCAAGGACTAGTTAATGGAGCACTGGGTACAGTTGTTGGCTTTCAAACATACCCACGTGACAACAAAATTCAGTTTGTCAATATTCTCTTTGACAAACTTTCAGAAGTAAAAAGAATAGGACGCTCAACAGCTCGATTCCTTCTCTTCAAAGACATGTATGTACGCAGAGAACAATTTTCTCTAACTCTTGCATACACAGTCACCATTCATAAATCACAAGGTCTTATCCGAGACAAAGCAATGATAGACATTGGTAACAGTCTTTAAAGAAGGCATGAGCTACGTAGCACTATCACGCTTCCGTACACTTGACTGTCTATTTCTAATCAACTTTGATGCAAGTAAAATAAATGCTGATATTCCTTGCATTTTAGAATACAATAGACTTCGTTCACTATATACTCCCCATCTAAACACATATTCTGTTCCACAAAAAGTAAAACATTATAAAAGAAAAATAAATCAAACAGAAAAGCAACAGGATGTCACTGCAAATCCTCCAAAGACAGTAAAAGAAAGTAATACTTTATCAAGTGCCACAAGCAAAAAAGAATCAATTAGGGAAAGTAAAACAGGTACTTCTTCAAAGAGGGAAGACAAACTCCAAAAAAAGCAGTCAGATACAGAACTACCAGGTCCATTTAAACTCTCAAATATAGTTGGTGTAAGTTGCTACGCAAATGTAGCAATGAATATTCTATTTCAATTACCACCAATTGTTGAGAACATTTACTTACACAGTACAGACCCATTGTGTTTGCAAATGTTAGTACTTCACAGAAATGCAGCAAACAATCCTGACAACACGTATAGTGTTTATGGAATAAGACAACAATTGGACTACTGTGCTGGAATGGTGAAATTCACTATAAACTCACAGGAAGATCCACAAGAATTTCCAATGTAATTACTATTAGTACTGGAAAACAAAAACATACCTATAAATGAAATCTTCCAGATTTCATACATGTGGAAACATACATGCACACTCTGCAACAATGTGACACAAGAACAAATCCCCAATGAGCGCTTTGTGTATATACCAATACCTAATTGTGAATCCGTTCCATTTCAGCAACTTGTACAAAATGCAAACCACGGTAGGTTATGTTCGACCTGCAATTCAGATAATCGCTCCACGTTAGTAATACAAACACATAGTAAATACGTAATACTAATGCTTCTACGTTACAATGCAGATGGTACCAAAAAGAACTGCAAGCTGACTGGATTCACACATGGTCAAATATCACTTGGTAGGAAAACCTTCACAACAATAGGTATAATCTACCACGCAGGAGCCACAACCAACTCAGGGCACTACACTGCATATATAAAAAAGAAATGTGGATGGTTTGAATGTAATGATAGTACCGTTACTCTAAAGCAGAGATTACCAGCAAATCTTACAAACGCTTATTTAATGTTCTTAAAACCAAAATTTGATAACTAAACTGTACTTAAACCTTAAGTACACTTGTAGTAAAAAAATATAAACTGTCACAATATTCCAAAAGCTATCTACCTGCCCAAAGATGCTACAACAACTAATCAGATAAATTAATACCACTCAAATAGAGCAAAAAATAGACAGTTAGAATACGGCAATTGGTATCTAACTGTCCCAAAATTTAGAAATATCCAAATAGATAAAGCAATACCACAAAATTATATCAAAAAATAAACAATTAGAATACGCCTACTGGTATCCAACTGCTCCAAAATTTTACAATATCCAAACAAATACCTAGTATCTTACTGCTCCCAAAAACTGGAACAATCCAATGTATAAAGCATTAGCCAGAAACAACAAGTAAACACGGAAAACAAACAAACAAATAAACTGTAGCATAACAGAAAAAGGGTTTTTTTTTTTATCCAACATGGATTTTTTTTCTCCCACAGACCCAATGATTTTAGCAACAAACACAGAAACTGAGCAAATTGCACAGTACTCTGGTTTGTCATCTACTAAATATGAGGGTCAAAAAAAAGAAAAAAATTGTGATTGTAGAATGAAATAAGTCTTTATAAAATACTAATACTAACTTTCTATTTTCTTTTATCACAGAAATGAACAAGAAAAACATGGACTCTCATTACTAAACCAAATAGTAAGTATAACATGATAAATACAACCATCGCACCGTATCACACCCATACTGGCTTATAACATTGTTCCTTATAAATTTGTTTTTGACCCAAAGTTATAAGCCACTATAAGTGTGATATGCTGCAGTGCTTGTGGCCAGGGCATAGACTCTTGGGTGCATGGCATATGAGTGTGATATGCTGCGGTGGTTGTGGCCAGGGCATAGAGTCTTGAGTGCATGGCCAAATGACCATGCACACAACATTCTATACCCTGGCCACAACCACCGCAGCATATCACACCCATAGATTCAAGCATTTCAACCATTTTAATGTCCGCGGACACAAGGAAGTTACTAGAACACATTCAACTTGCCAGTGGACGATACAGACAGCGTCATCAGGACACCCCCATTTTCTTTATGTATGAACATTTCAGGACACCGCGAGTGTTCTTAGAACAATTTCAGCTTGATAACGAATAATACAGACAACGTCTTTAGGACACCCCCTGCAAACATTCCAGGACCGCACGCGTCTTCTTAGAACACTTTCAACTTGATACCGAATCCATTCTGTTTATTTACTAACATTTCAAAACAGCCGTGTTGTCCGCAGACAAATTGAACACAACAAAAGCGTCTAGCACATAAAAAAAATAAAACATTGCACCTATCTCATACTCCCCCATCCTCCCCAAACACTCCTACACACCAACACACTCCACTAAATACAATCTAAACACAATTTTTAAACCAAGTTTCACCTCGCTGTCCGCGAATGCAAGATGTCGGGCGCCACCAAAAATCTGACGCGCTCCACGCCCCACGCCGTCCAATCAGCAAACACGTCGGATGTCCGCGGACATCACGCAAGCCGCTCGGCCAATCAGGGCACTGTCCGCGGAGCAAACCAGGAAATCCGTCCGCGAAGCAAACAGAGATATCACTAATTTTTTTGCCTTACATTTTGGTCATTTTAACAAAAAACTAATGGACGGATTTACACCAAATTTGCAAAAGCACGCTTTCGGGACCAAGTCCCCGCTCCTGCCGCAAATTTGGTGTAAATCCGTCCAGTGGTTTGGGTTGTAGGCGTGCGCAAAGTTTTTTCCCATTATGACTATGGGAAAAAACACAAGTTTTGGGACCCCCCCTATAACTTTGCCCCCCCTGGACCAAACCTCTCCAAGCTTTCAGAGTGGGAAGTATACTTGTTTTTCAAAGTTTGGTGAGGATTCGTCCAGGGGGAGCAAAGTTATAAGCCGCCCAAAAAAATGCTCTTCCTAAGGAAACACCAACTTAAACATAACTACATGGACGCTACCGCGTCCATGTAATTATATATATATATATATATATATATATATATATATATATATATATATATATATATATATATATATATATATATTCCCCCAACTGCTTCCCAACCCAATAATGAGCGCACACGGGGCTGCTATCTGTATGCGTGGCACAAAAATCCCTGTAACCTGCGTGGGGCTATTGCTACTGCTTCGTACACACACTTCCCTGAAAAAACAGTGCTGCTCCTTTAAGAGCTTTGCACTTCCCCCTGGTGACAGAATGGCAGCACCAAACTATAATGCCTGACACATGCGTAGTGCAGACAGGAGCCTGGGAACAGGCACGCCTTACCCCCCACCCCTCCGTTACTGCCCCCCACTCGCCTGTGACCCCCAAACCTCTCCTAAAGCTGCAACCACACGATGAAACCTGGCCCGTCGGCGCGGCTCTTACCACAAAAAAAACTTTTTTTTGCAGAGAACCGGGCGAAGCACACCGTCCCGCCGTGCCCGGGGGCAGCTCACCACCCGGTAAGTCCTCCGAGTGCTTTATGTACAGCACCCCCTAAATCCGCTGTTATGGCTGTGCGCCTTAATATATAATTAGAAATGTATTTATTTATTTATAATACCACGCCTGCTCACCAAAAGCACCTCTACCTTCACCACCATCCCTGAACCCTACCTACTACTGCTGCCCACAATCAAAGGCCCACGCTCGTCAGAACTGTCACTTGCTCCCGAACCTTCCCTTCCCCCTTTTATCCGTCCCGGTGCCTCCCTTCCAGTGCACATCCTCCAATACACCCAGGCAACCAACGGATGCTATTCGTCCATTGCTCCTCGGATCTGGTTAGTGTTGAGTGAACTTGCATTTTCTGTATTTTGGAGCAGAGCTGGCTTCAACTAACCAACAACTGGAAGAAAAGTGTGTTATCTTGTCGGCAAGAAGTGGGATTTGACCTGGGTCCACATTGAATACTGATGACAGTAAAAAAGTCCTGAAAATGAATGTCTGTAACATTAGTAAATATTGTAATGTAATGCTTATGCAGATGATGGATGTACTAAAATGTGTGAGTCACGTACTACAGCTTCACATTGCAGAATTTCCAACAACTCCGTTGTCAGAAATGCTCACCATTGTGATGCCAAAAGCTCAATTATGCTGTTTTTTGAAGCCACAATAAATTGTCAAAATGCCTAAATGGCAAAGCAAATGATTAAGGGAATTGCTCTGTGGATTATTCAGAGGCACTAGTGAGTGATTACAGCATGCACATGAAGCATATAATCCCCTCAAAGTGTCATTGTTCACAACCCCTCCTGCCTGTATCACCTTTCCCCAGTGGGAAAACAAACCAAGAGGTTAGAACCCTCAGCGCCATTTACCTGACTTAAATTACATTGGGGTTATTTAGACAGCACTGGATGTAGATCAAATGCTTAAAGAGCAGGGGAAATAGCTAAAGGAGGAGACTGGACCAGAGAGACTCTTCAACATTTAGAAATGAAGACCCAATACCTATGACTATAGAACGTAAAGTCAGAGGGACACATGTCTCATGACATACAGTAGAGAAAAAAAGATGGGTGCTGCCACTGCAGCAAGCATCCTGCCACACTTCTAGTGTAACGTTGTCTTAAATCCATTATCACTAAAAAGGAATGTACTGAAACGTGTAACACGTTATTGACAACAACGTGAACACCCCTCTACTTAGAACAGACAACGCCATGTTGTATGGAATGGCCATCACTCAAGAGAACCTACAACCATTTTTATCCAGCTGTGACTTACTAGAGGAGAACAGAGGACCAATATGCTAGGACAAATCTTCTCTGAACAAGAGCACTAACAGCACCCCAGGCGTGTGCTTCTGCTTTGTTGGGCATCATGAGTGCGCAGTATTCCTCCAGGCAGAGAGGGAAATACATCCCTGTCTTGATTAAACTTACTAACTTAGACGATCATGTAAGTGTTTAAACATTTCCTAAAAATGTGACAGCCTCTCTGCTGAGAAAGAACTGTCACAATTGTGTCAATTGAACAGCAGAAATAACCCACAGTGGAATAGCTGGGACACAAAGTATTTATTCACAATGTATCCTTCAATATCTTCATGCATATGTCCATCTTTGCATTCCTCTTTGAAAAGTATTGGAAATTGCATATTTGATTGAACAAACTTCATGGCCCATAAATCAACTTTTAGGGATTTGGAAAACCTGAATATTTCTGTGAACAAACTTGACCATTACAATCCCCTGAATTCCAATGGGTCAGATTTAATTTCAATTTCAAAGGGGCAAAAGTGGGGAGGAATAATATCATCAGGTCTGGCGCTCAGGGTAAAGCCAATTATACTACCTTTGTCCAGTGTGTTTCGATATTTAAGAAGCTACACGCAAGACACTATGATCTTGTTTTGAGTTTGTGGCCAACCCCTCTTGCTTTTGATGAGGGTTTTCTGCTGAGCACTGTTGCTGCTAGCTAAGGTTTCCATAGCCCTCTCCAGATCCAGGGCCTCTGGTCACTGTCCAACATCCCTGTGTTTGCTGCCCTGCAGCCCTGTGCAGTCTGTTCTGCAGCCCTCTGTGCTCTGCCTTCACCCCTTTACTCTTTGCCTATAATTCTCCTTGCTCCACTACCTGCAGTCTCTGTGCTCCTCTGTGACAGTTTCCCAGCTGCTCTGAAATACAAACAATAGGTAAGAGGTCTATCCGTATCAATAAGGAACTGGGTACATTTATGAAGAAAATAATTGTATTCCTCACACTTATGATTCAACAAATAATACAGTAAACATGAGTACAAGACAAATCTAACAAAGAACATATATAAATCCCCAAACATTACACATTTATTTACAATCAGGCATATTGATTTATAAAAACAATGGAATGTATTTAAAAATAAAGATCTACTACAAATTCCCACAATTATGTGAATAAAAACAAAAAATGTATAAAATACACACATACACACTGTTGTGAATGTAAGCCTACGCCTCACTCTGAGGGAGGTGTTCATACTGCATTGAGTCGCATCAAGAGAGCACCATACTGAGATGGTACTGTGAATGCTGAACGGTTGTATGCCTTGAAACTGTTAATATTGCATGTCTTTACAATTAGAGAGTGCCACTTTAAGATAGGCGTGTTAACACAAGCCTGCACCACATTGAGACAGTACTGCAAATATCAGCTTGTTTCGCATGCCTTGGAAATTGGTAACTGTCCCGTTGTCTAGGTATCTCAATTCTAGGTGCTCCAACCACTGTTTAAAAATCTTTGAAACCTAGCCCTTGTTCCCATAATCTAGGTATCACAAATTTAGCTGCTCCAATTACTGCCTGCTACTCTTTGAAACCTAGGCCTCATTTGTGTTGTTTATGTGTTCTAATTATTGCCTGCCACTCTCTGAAACTTGGGCCTTTCTCTTGTTATCCAGGCATCTCAAACCTAGTGCTTCTCCCGCTGTCTAGGTGCTTCAATTCTAGTTGCTCTAAATACTGCCTGCCAGCCTTTGAAACCCAGGCCTTTCACCCATTATCTAGGAATTGCACATTCTAGATGTTTTAATTACTGCCTACTACTGTCTGAAGCCCAGGCCTTCTCCCATTGTCTGGGTGTCTCAGTCTAGGTGTTCAAAGCACTGCCTGCTAATGTTTGAACACTAGGCCTTTCTCCCATTGGCTAGGTATCTCAATTCTAGGTGTTCCAACCACTGCCTGCCACTCTTTTAAACCTAGGCCTTTCTCCTGTTATCTAGGTGTCTCAAACCGAGGTGCTCTAACTGCTGCTTACCATTCCTTGAAACCTAGGCCTTTCTTTCATTACCTAGGTTCCTCAAATCTATTTCTAATTACTGCCTGCTGTTTGAAACCTGGGCCTCTCTCCTGCTATCTAGGTGTCGCAAATCTAGGGGATCTAGGTGCTGCCACCAATTCTTTGAAACCTAAGCCCCTATCCTGAAATCCAGGTCTGTCCACACTAGATGTTTAAATACCACTAGGCCTCAGTGAATCCGAGGCCTCCCTCCTGTTGTCTAGGCATAACAAATGTGGGTGTTTAATCACCACCTGGCTATATCTGAAATATAAGATTTCCCCCGTTATCCAGGTGTCCCATATCTTGGTACTTGACCACTTCCTGCCATTCAGTGAAGCCAGGGACTCCCCCCTGTCATCTGGATCTCAGGAATCAAGGGGTTTTACTAATTGCTTCGCCCGCTGAAACCTACATCCCTCCCCCAAAACTCAGAGAGCCTAAATCTAAGAGTTTCTCACTCAAACACCTTTGAAACTTAGGCTCCCATTATCTTGTCATCTGAAACCTCTGGACACTCGATCAGTACCTACCATAACTGATTCCTAGGCTGCCCGACACCCAAGAACACCCAGCAACCTCCATAGCTAGTAACTACCTCTGAACACAATACCCGGCTAAACTTCTTCCCACAGCCCCTAACAGCTGAGTCACACGTCCAACGCCTAGTACTCACTTACTCCCTTGGACAGTACTCCTATAGAAAAAGGAAAACCTAACCCAACCTACAGACGAAAGACTCCCCTCGAGATCAGCCAGGCATCGCAATGTTAGAGGAAAACCTCAATATTGTCGAGCAAAAGACACGACAAGTGGGAACTTCCCTGTAAACTTTACACCCAGACCAACTCCTACCACTGAGGACCCAAAATGCCCTGACGCAGAAATGGATACCAACAAAGAGAGCAGGAACATGGAACAACTATTACAGATTGACAAATTCAACTGCCTTCAGGAGATGCCGCCTTGAAAACAGAACACACTCTGTCAAACACTAAAACAGTACAAACATTGTAAGAGAAAATTCCTTATACCTTACACTGTTCCTCGCAACAACCACAGAGCCTCGATACTTCAACGATACTGACATTTCGAGACAAGTAAAGAACCTACCCAAACACCTGGAAAAAAAAGCCAGGAGTACCCAGGAAGAGAATCGGATGATACCAACCCCCTGACTCCATACATCACAAGAACAGAAGGACATTATCGATATCCACATCATACCACAGTCGATGGCAAAGCATTAGAAGTCAACAACCCAACTATCAATCTAATGGACCGATTCAATGAAGTAGCAGCCTTCGCTGTTTTTTAATCAATTGGCGTCAGTACAGAAGCACCCTGATTAATCACCCACGAACCAAAACAAGGAACAACAAAAAAAGAAAACCACACCACAAAGATGCATTGCAACCTAATCAATGCAAGGTCAATGTCCAAACTTGCCACCGAAATCTACGACCTCCTATGCGACGGAGGTATCAATATCATATTTGTAATTGAAACATGGCTAGATGACAATTACAAGATCACTCTCAACAGATGCATGCCTGATAACTTCAAGCGTGTCGAATGAAACAAGAAAATCAAAAGAGTTGGTGGACTGGTAATCATCCACAAGGAACACCTGGAAATTAAACTGGAAGACCCATTAAACAATCAATAACTGCGAATCTCTAATCCTACGCCTATCAGCAAACCACAGAGCAATTCGGAAATTCATACTGATATACAGACCGCCAATTTAGGACTCAACCGTCGTAGTTGCCTTCACAGAAGCAATCACCAATCTAGCCATTGAACACAACCACCTGATCATCCTCGGAGACTTCAACATCTGGTTTGATGAAGAAACCAAAGCCACACAAAAATCTTTAGCCAGCCAACTAGCCACAATGAATCTACATCAACTAGTCAAAGGAGAAACCCACATGGCAGGGCATACACTTGACGCAATCTTCGCCAACAAAAAACTGATTACCACGGCACCACCAACTAAAATAATCGGGAGCGAACACCTCATCTTTCCCTTCATAATCAGAATGGCCACTCCTATAAACAAGCAACATGACAAGCCACTGATCATCATGAAAAAAAATTGGAGAACCATCAAAAACTCCAAGCTAACTGAACTTTTGGAACTCAGCAAGCCACAAGCAACAACTATGGATGAAGCTGAACTGGAAAAAAAATAGTTCTACTCCACAACTGGATCGCAACAACAATCAACGAGATTACCAAAGGAACACTTTTTACCCCACACAAAAGAACAATGGCAAAATAGTTCACCACACTACTTAGCGCCATGAAAAGAAAGAACTGAAAACCTGAACTAGAATGGAGGATCAATAACGAATGCCAAAAAAAAAATTCTAATATCCACTCACACAAAAAGGAAATACAAAAAGCAAAAAGAAATACTATGACAACCAAATCCTCACAGCACTAAAAACCCCAAAAGAACTCTTTAAAATCATAAAAGACATAAAATATCCACCTAGCTGCAACACTGTACCAATACCATCGAAGAAATTATGCAATGATCTAGCAGACCATTTCAAAAACAAAATCATTGTCATCCAACAGTCCATACAAAATAGACCATGCAAACAGACTATGGAACCCAACTACCACCACAAGGAATGCCCGAACATACTCTGAAGTTTCTCCCAAATGTCAGTGGAGACATTCGTCAAACTGGTAAATCAAAGCAACAAAACGGGTTCCCCTGTAGATCCCTGCCCCCTGGACATCTACAAATCAATCCTCTCAGGAGGATAGCTCAGGGGCAATGTGCTCACCTTGGAAGCAAGATGACACAGAGGAACACAGGTTCGATCCTCAGGTCTGCGCTTATAACCTCTGGGTATTAAGCGTGCTATAAATAACCTATCATATCATATCATCATATCACAAGGAACACCCATGAAATATCACAGGAATGTCTTCAACCTTTGAATCTCAACAGGGAAAGTGCCACAATCCTTTAAATCTGCATACATCAGGCCGCTACTCAAAGATACAGCAGGAAACAGAGGACTTCTCTAATTATAGACCCATCTCCAACATCCCATACCCAGCTAAACTGCTCAAAACATACATATACAGAACAACCCAAGAATTCACAAAAACGCACTGCCTATTAGACCAGGCACAAGTTGGCTTTAGACCAATGAGAGGAACAGAATTAGCACTCCTCACAATATGGGATGACCTAAAGGCAAAAACAGATTCAAACAACAGTACCACTTTGATACTTCTAGACCTCTCTGTGGCATTCGACACAGTTAGCCACGACATCCTCATCACAAGATTGGAAAAATGTGGAATCATTGACCATGCCCTACTATGGATCAAATCCTTCCCAAGAAACAGAACAGAGACCATATGGATCAAACCTTTGAAATCCAACCCAAGAGAATCCTCATGCCGAGTACCTCAAGGAACACCCTTCTCCACATTATTATTCTACCTCTCTCAACTAATCAAGATCATCAAAAGACACTGACTCACCTGCTACAACTACGCTGACGATACACAAATAGTCTACAAAATACAAGACACTCAAGAAGAAAACACACATCTGAGAACTGCCTTCGTAAAATATACAACTGGATGAACTCAAACTACCTCAAGCTCAACCCAGGCAAAACAGAAATAATGATCATCACAAAAATGGAGGAGACAACCACTACATCCCCTGGCCAAGGGGTACAACCCCACCCCCATCATTGATTGTCAAAAACCTGGGAGTCCTGATGGACAACAAACTTACTCTAGAGCCACATGTAAAGCGCTAATCAAGAAATGCTTTGGGGAAAAGGATCCTCCCATACTTGTCATTCGCCACAAAACACTCACTGTCATTGCTCTCGTCATGTCCAGAGTAGACTACGCCAATAGCCTATATCTGGGCATGCCTGAATGACTTCTAAAAAAACTACAACGCATACAAAATGATGCGGCCAACTGCTCCTCATACTATCCCGAAGAGAACACATCACACCAGCGATGAAAACTCTACACTGGCTGCCAATAAAACAGCAAATAAAGTTCAAATCGATGTGCATTACGCACAGAGCAATCCACGACCAAGGTGCAGAGTTCCTAAGAGACAAATTAAGCCTACATCACACATCAAGGATGCTCAGGTCGAGCAGTGGCATCCGCTTGAACCAAAACCCTGCAACAAAAGACAATTCGGAGGATCCTCTTTCTCTCACTTTGCCCCAAAAACTTGGAACGAGCTACCAAACAACATACGTAAGACAAGAAATCACCTACTATTCAGAAAACTCCTCAAATCCTGGCTCATCACCCCATAACTAGAATAATGTCCAAGGGGCATACATACAGCTGGAACAATGCTGAGTGAAGAAAACAACCCCCCTGATCCCCTGAATGCTATCATTCACAAACAGAAGTTAAGGAAGAACAATCTACGTCATATCAACTCACCAACTGAGAGATAGATATGACAGGACGATACCATAGAATGAACACAGATGGATCGGGAAGGAAGGGCAGGGATGATATATCAATGACACCTTGCCCTACAAACTACACACAGGCAGCAATGGACCACTGAGAGAAAATAGATAGCAAGGGAGTGAGTAACTGCTAATTGACAATACCAGTAGTGGAAATTATGCATACCTATAGGACAACCGGATACATAGAACAAGATTTATAAAGACTAAGATATATAACCCACTAACCACTTGCTCTAATCTCTGCATACCTAACTCGCATGAAAACCCACACAACCATCTTCTCACTCAGCAAACTGCACACACTTAACCTCACTGCAACAACAAACAACACATAAACCACATCAACAGCACACGAGGTCTCACATCGGCCCGATATTCACACCAAAGCTCAGCACACGCTGAAAACCGAACTGAAGCTGCCAACAGCACACCACTTCTCTCACTTTCCTACTCCCTCTTTACCCGACTAACCCACGCTGCCTCTTGTTTTCTGATCCGCTTGAGCGCTTCGGGACCAATTCTGGTGGTGACGGTACAAATACAGAGACATTGCAAGATAGTGAGCCTTCAAAACCTAACCATTAAATTGCAATTTTACCAAGACTTTCTACCTTATGTCTTTAAATAATCCTATTAATATTAACTGCATGCAATACACCTTCATGAAGGACTTCCCCATCAAAGAACCGAAAATAACACTTTACATGCTCATCATCTCCATTGCTACAGGGATGTTCTCATAAGCACTTAGAACTAGACAGGTCCATCTTCTATCAGAGGAAAATAACTGGACACTGATGAACATCAACCACCTGTCTTTCCAAAGCAAAATATTAGAAAAGGCAATTGCCTTTCAACTTCAATTCGGGATTGGGCAGAACTGGCACCTGAATTTCTACTGATGAGTGGCCTGCCACTGCTGCTCTCCAGAAACAGGCAGTCAAGTATGCCCTCTTCCTCCTGAAATCAGGGAGACCACATCTTCTTATCCTTATACCCAGGCTATGTTACTGGGATTTACCAGCAGTTTCTCCGAAGATTCAATATCATTCCCTGAAGCAAAGCACCTGCTCAAGCATGGTAATTGATCACAACATCTTACAATGATTCCATTCTTTCCTCACCAACACCAATTGATGATTATGGAGCATCCCATTCATATATTTTTTGTATCATCTTCAGCAACCCACAGGTTCTTGAAGTCACTGAGCATTTAAAGTAGCAGAACAATGGGCCTCATTCCAAGTTCGGAGGTAACCACACCGCTATTTGCGGCATGGCTGCCTCCGAACTCGTCCAAACTCCGGCCTGGTGAATGGAGTAATTACCGGTCCATTCCGAGGTCGGAGGGACTGGTAATTCCCCAATCACCAGGGCCATTCCCCATTCCCACTTGAGCCCCCATAGGGCGCAATGGGAAGGGGGAGGGCGGCAATAACGGTACCGTAAATTATGGTACCGTTATTGACCCCGGAGTCCCTTCGCGGGTCCCGTCCTTAACGCCTGCTAAAAGCAGGTTTTAAGGAAGGACCCGCAAAGGGAACTCGTAGTAGGGCGGTAAGGGTTTAACGGCACCGGTCTCGTTACCGGTGACAGTTAACCCTTACCGCCCTACTCGGAATGAGGCCCAATGGTGTCTAGTCAAAGGATCGAATATAAAGAGTCGACAGGTCAAAGGATCGACACGAAAGGGTCGACAGGTCAAAGGATCAAATGTTTTTTTTTCACATTTTTTTCTTGGGGGATAAAAAGTGGTTTTAGCAAAAAAAAGGGGCGTGGTAGGGGGGAACCCCCCCCCCCCAAAAAAAGTGAAAAAAATAAAAACAAATTCGATCCTTTGACCTGTCGATCCTTTGACCTGTCGACCCTTTTACTGTCGATCCTTTGACCTACAACCAGGCCCAATGTCAAGCTTAATGGATACAAAATGTGCTCACCTTTCTACCACCTCCAAAACATTGGCACTCTATGCCCCACTGGCACAGTCAGGAAGTCACCTTGTATGCGTAACTCACAGGTTGGCGAGGTCGCTAAAGCAGAACATTTCCAAATGAAACTGGTGAATATCTTCTTCTCTTTCATCATGCACTAAGACCACTCCAAGAACCCAAGTTCACTCTAGGCTGTACAACTGCATTGCCCTTCACAGTCATTCACTGTACAACAAAGGCAAAGACTGCAAAATATCCAAATGCTACCAGCAGAATTATCTGTGCACTGAGAAAATGTGAATTGGTCAACAGGACCCTCAGAAGTATCTGCCAGTGCAAGCCAGGATCCACTTCAAAAGCCTGTGCCTCAGTTACTAGTGCACAAAAAAAACAGCCCTTTCTTAAATCCTATAAAAAATCTCACCCCACTGTTCAAAAAGAACCCTTAAGAACCCTTAAGTCGAAAATCTACACAACTTTATGGAAAAGCCAAGGAAACAGGCATTTCAGGGCTATGGCTCACTCTTCGTACAACTTGACCTCAAATGACCTGACACAAGCAAACAGCCTCATGACCTTCCGGCTTTCGTCAAAATCTTCCTATCCTCGCACATTCCATTACATTTGGACACTAGCCGGACTTCAAGACACTGCTGAATTGCCTAGAAATAGTTGTGTTTCACGGAGTGTGCAATACAAATTAGGCAAGCAAACACACGCCTATCTTCATTGATTATCAATGTCTATCTGGAAATGCTGGGGGTATTACTTAGCAACCCTGACATTTAAATGTATCTATATGCAAAACACACCCAATCAGGTTTTCTTCCTCCTCGTAGACAATCTGCCCATGCTGGATTTTCAACAAATGGTCTGTGGACCCACACATATGCATGCCCATATTGCAATCATGTTATTCCCTATAACAACATGACCTCATGCCGGGGTACATGCCCTGTTATCTGAGCGAATATTGACCTTTTCCCTTTCTTATGTTGGTCACTACACCGTTCCCTGTTCCATTCCATCATTGCCTGTGTCTACTGGGGCATGGAATGCAGTGCCAGTTTCCACTTTATAAGCCTTTCACCTGTCCACTGCTCCATCAGATTATCGGTGCATCCCTGTGGCACACAATTGGTTTAGGAGAGGAAGTGAATGTCCTGGGTGGTACTGTCCATGGGGGCAATTTTGGAGGAAAAAAAACAGGCATTTTGAGGTGTATATTGCATGTATTTCTGTCTTTTAATTCAAGGCTAACAATGTATTTTGATAATTTCCTCAGAATCTTAACGTTTTGTAGAAACATAATGGAAATGCTATCTGACATAGGACATGGGAGAAGTAAGGCAGGAAGAAGTAAAACATTCTCAATGAGCTCAAAAAGTACTTTGTATGCCATCCTTTTTACACACCTTACCTTACTTGAGATTTGTCAAGTCCAGTGTTTGTCATTTGCACAGCCACTTCTTTCATGCTGAATTTGCAACCAACCAGCAGGACTTAGAAGCGTGCACTGGTATCTGCGACTTCTATGTGAAGTGTTTTGGAGGCGGGGAGTAGGTAAGTCACCAGTTAGTGGCATGACTCGACGGGCCATTAGTAAGTGGCTTTCTTTGTACTTTATTGCCATTTTCCACAGCGGCAGCACTTATCGAGTGGGCTGCCATACATTGCTCAGGATAGAATCAGCCAGGCTGTGATAGACTTCGAGCATAATGTGCATACACTGCGCATTACAGCAGGACATAAGGACATTCAAGTCGGCATGACCGGTACTGGCAATTGAGAAAGAATAAGCTGAAACCAAAAAAGTGATGGGTGGAAGGTTTGGAATTAATCTGAACCACTGGCGTTGCTCTGGGCAACCTTCCACACCACTGTTTTTTAGCCCGTCTGCGCCATTGCAAAAGGGGTCCAGCCATATGCAAATCAGTCAGGTACTGCCACCAATGGGAGCAGCCCAGCCCGAACTGCTAGGCCAGGTCCCCTCTGCACGGAAACACAAGCAACCGCAGACATGTTTCGGCCTTGTTGGGCCTCCCCAGTGAGGTGCAGCTTGGTTCCCTATGGCGCAGCGAGCAAGGGACCCACGTCTGGGCATACCCTCTCTCACATAGGGAGACAAACTGAAACCAAAAAAGTGATGGGTGGAAGGTTTGGAATTAATCTGGACCATTGGCGTTGCTCTGGGCAACCTTCCACACCACCGTTTTGAGAAAGAAAAACCATGTGTTCATCAAAGTATCTGTCTCCATATAATGGCGTAGCCGGTTTGATTTGTTTGTGCTGTGGAACTGAAATAATACTTTTAAACAGCAGAACAACTGAATGTATTTGAATCCAAAGACGAAAACAGGGCCACAGAGATTTTTCTTGCCGAACATGGCCCTTTTTGAGAGCTCACATACAAACACTTTGGCTGGTTACTTTATTCCGCTGAGCTAAGTGCTAGCAGGAGAGAGAGAGAGAGAGAGAGAGAGAGAGACACACACACCAGGTCTCCAGCTCATTGACCTGTAAAGAATTGACACCTTATATTGCTGACAGCAGAATGTAGAAGGGCCCCGAAATGCATGAACATATAGAAAGCACACACAAAGACAGGATGTAGGACAGGACAGATGAAACTCATCTTATTTGACCTTGAAGGACATATGCTATGCTCTGACGGGCTGAATCCATCTCACATATGTTGCAGAACACTGCTGTAACTTACCTGCTGTCACTAACCTTAACTCGTGTCCTAACTTCCTAAAACTTCCGTGGATCATGTGACCCCAGTCACCAACAGGGGCCAGATTGTCTTACGTTTGCACTGGTGCTAAAAAGTGAGAAAATGCACTGATAATGCAAACTAGAGCGAACAGGATTTGTCACAGTGCATATTATATCAAAACGTTTGAACTAACGCAAACATTAATCTGATTGCATTTTCACTATGTTTGCATCATAACATAAAACACTAGTATTTACACAATGTCATTTCTTATTGTGCAGCAAACATAGGTGATATACCAGCTTTCCAATTTTGCCTTGGTGAAAAAGTTCAGAGTGTTACCGGTTTTTTCCATTCCGTATAATTTCTAAGCAGCAAAACTGGCCCTAAATTCATTTGTTCGGCTTCTTTGCACAAGTGCATATTTATCATGATCTTGTCTCAATCATTCTGTTCTTGAGAAGCCCTCAGTTCCTTGGAGGACATTTCTTCGTTTACTTTTTTGTGCATTTTTTCTAAGGCCACCATGGAAAGGGAGAAGGGACTACATGTAGTCCCTTCTCTCTGTTCCGTGGCAGCCATTTTTTTTCTTTTTTTCTGTTGTGAAACACCGACGGCATCTTGCAACCGGAAAAAAGACTATTAGTCTTCCAGTCTTACAGGCCAGAGTACTAAAAGCAATACGCCCCTCGCAGGGGGCGGGGGGGGATTATTGCTGAATTAACATCTTTTGATACTATGAGCTGCAACAATGCTTGCTTGGTTTGGGTCTTTTCTTGGGAGATTGTTTCAGTCTGACTGCATGGGAGTTTTCGTTCACTCATTCTCTCCTGCGGTATAGGGTACCTTAGGATTCTGCCCCCTCTCCAGATCTTGTTTTTAAATCAATTTCTAATCCATGATTTGAATTTCCACTTCTATTTCCATATGTATGGTACCACAGCGAGATGTGAGGCATGACATTGACAGCTGAATGGTGGTAAACTGTTTACATTTCTTTTTAAGCTGAGAAGATGGAGGTGATTATTGTGGGGTACTGCAGCCTCACCTGGCGCCACATCATCGGGTGGCGTAGATGGCCTCTGCACACATTCCCTTGGTCTTTGTATGTGTCTTGCACTTTGCCTTCTGCTTACACCGTTCTCTGGTTTCCCAAACCAATACTAGTATGGAAAATGGATACCGGTGCACCCCAGAGCTTCTGCAGAGTCTCCCATACTGTAACGCCATCACCTCTAGAATACAGGAACTTCCTCTATCAAGGGCTGCTAGAGTTACACCTTATCCTCTGTGGGATTGATCATCAAGTTTTAAGCTCTATTTCATACTGATATGACCAGCAGATTGACCAAACTGCACGGGCTCCTGGGCGATCAGAGAGTTTTATTCACAACCTACTGCCTTGTTCAATGAGCCCTTCATGCTATTGGCCCAACCTTTCCCACTTCTAAAATCTGGCCATCAGTCCCTCATTGTTCCCTCTGCTCTCGCAACTCCTCCTTGCTTGCGTTGTCCCCTTTGTTTTCTGCACCGTTGGTAGCGCATTCACTATTCTAGTTCCAGCTTCATGGAAAAAACACCATACAAATACATCCCCCATCCCATTAAAACAGACTACCTGACATGAACAGTTGTCTTTTCAGGCAGATCCCGATTCTTCTGCTACTTGAAATTAATGCAAATCAATGTCAGTAAAACTTTGCCAGCACACCTTCACAGTCTATTCTCCCAGACTCTGAAACAAACTACCACTGCACTTCCCACCCACCTGTTTCAGCTCCCCTTCCTAAAGAGCCATCATCCAATCACCATCAAATTCATGTGACCCCACCCTTCCTTTCTAACTCTGGAACTGAGGTACCTATATGACCAGGCATGGCCATCCACAGCCTTGGCCCCAACGCCATCTTCCCCCATCCTCCGCCCTGTTTCTTTTTTCGTTACGAACCCCCACTTACCTTATTTCAGCTGCAGTGGCCCTCGTCGCCAAAGCTGCACGTTCTTATCAGCTTCCCCCGCCCACCATGGGATGAGATGAGGGGCTCCATACAGAGCCCCGCCTTCCCTTTTAATGGCAGCCATCTTGGAAATGTATTTTCCTTCCGACAGTGGGATCGAGGCACGTGTCCCACTGCAGGAAGGAAAATACTTTTTTTAGCACCGCGGGTTACCACTTTGGAAACCCAGGTTGCTAATGCCTTCATCCCCTATTCCAGGTGCTGGAACGGAGGGTAACGGCCCAGAGCCCTCGTTATCTGCCCTCACTTTCCGCAGGCCGATAACTTGGGCTGCCGGGCCGTTATGTCCTATTCCAGCTCCTAGAACGGGGGATGAATGTCACAGAAAAAGCCACTTGATATACTAGGTTCACAGAAGGGGAGGAGTCTGGATTTCTGCGCAGGGGAATCTGGAATGATGCACCCCAGTGACCAGGCACAATGAAATCAGTAAAGGCGAGGCACAGAATTGAAGCGGCATCCACTGGTAATACATCACTTTAACCTAATTCTTTAATTGAATTCCTATAAAGCGCTGGGGCGTGGAAAGGGAACTGCCACTGAATAGCCCATTGGGGACCCACTCGCATACAACGTACGAGTGGTAAGTTTAGCACACCAGAAATATACGACAGGGGAACGGACACGGGCCACAGTCAATCAAAACAGTGGGGCTAGAATAGGGTACTGCCACTAACAATACACCACAACACCGGAACAAGCCACACATAGCCTTGCACAACCGCACTTGACCGCTACCATTTGAAAAACACATCTACGCTCAGCGAACGGTGTAGATCAACGTGAAGCTGCCAACAGCACATCACAACTGTCTTGCTCTTTTCTCCCTCTCAGTCCTACTAACTCACCCCCCCCTTACCCTCTTGTTTTACAGATCCGCCAGAGTGCCAAGGGACCAAGTAGGTGGTGACAATGCACAGTATTTTAACATAACATAAATATGAACAGTGATTCAGTTGAAAACAAAATGAAATACCCAATACAAGTATGGTCGTAATAGTAAAAATACCTCAAATGTTTACGATGCCACTTCCTCCCAGATTGGGATCACATGGGATATTGACAGGCGGGTACATATAATGCATGGGTTAAATATGGGTTAACCCATACAATATTTTCTGTAAACCCTCCTGCACCCCCCCGCCATCGTAAATAGACCATTCAATCCAAAGCTGTAAATAGGTGATATAGTTTATTACAAATAATAGGTATCTGTGATGAGGCCCTTTATCTGTAAATGCTCACAAAATAAATATTGTATCGAAAAGTACCTCTTGAGTTCTCCACCGAAAGGTTTAGCCAATATGTAATGAAGGTAAGGACAGAGACATTCACCATGCATTTTGAATGTATGTTTAGAGGTCTGGCTCCGTGTGCTTAACTCTGAGGCTTATAGATACTTTTCCCAACATGAGCCATCTTTTCATTCTCTCCCAGACAACCTTTTTTTTTTATTTCAAGCGCTCGGAGTTTCCAAACAACCATATTTTAGTGCTGCAATCAATCTCCATTAGTCCTTGGCTTGGCAATACCAGAGTCGCAACAAAAGAAGTCGTTCGAAAGTTGAAAAGGTTACCTGGGACTATATTCTAATACACTTTACTGCTGGAGAGCAATTGGAAGACATGAACGGGTCAAAAAAAGCTAGTTCCCTTCAGAGATTAGTCTGGAAAAAAATGTCCCAAACCAATTCACTTTTAGGAAGAAAAAAAACAATTTGGAGCAGCAGCGGGTTGTACAAAATGAACCGAGAAATCAATCTGATCCATAAAGGGTGTGAGATAGTTTGCTTCCCATTGCTATGGTCCGAAATCCATTGCCCTCTCTAACTAATCCAATGTACTAAAAGCCCACCACATACAATAACACTGGGTGTGAAATATGAGAACAAAAACATCATTTCATGCAGAAAATTGATGTTTCTATGTACTGTGGAAAGGCAATTTTTAAGCATTGCTCTGTTCAGTAGCTTAGTACAATCCACTAAAATCTGAAAGAAAAGTGCAAACCCTTTGACATTGACTCTTGTCAATCGTTGTTTGCACGGAAATTTACAGAAAAATAAACAGAATTCAAAATATGTCATTTATTTGGGAGGTATACTGATTTAATAACTGTTCACGGAATTTAAAATATCAGCTAAATGTCACTCAAGAACAAAAAACACATAGAAAAAAGAAACATTGATTTCTTGTAACTTGTAAATTAATTTTTCATCCTGTTTTGTTCTTAACGGTAACTGACAGAAAATGAAAAATAATCGTGTGATTTCTTCATCTTTTCAAAAGGCTCAGTCAGGGCTGTGCCTGTTTCTATTTTCATGGTAGGTGCGTGGCCAGTGGCAAGCAATATCGGCTTCTATGTCTCAGGGTTACAGTGCAGAGGACTTCATTATGTTCATCGCTTTCTGCCCTGTTTATTTTCTATCGATCTGTGTAGTTCACGTGCATATCACGTTGAGCTTATTGTTTTTATGGATCATTGTTTATAAGTGCATCACACATTTCATCACTCGCCTTCTAACGGATGAAAGTTCTCTTGCAGATCAAAGCTGGTGTTCACCAAAATGGTTAAAATTGCGCAAAACCTGTCCTCAGTGGCTTGAGAAAGGAATCACGGAATGCACAGCTTCTCATAGGTCCTACCTACGGTGTGGTGTGTCTGCTGCTCGTATTGGGAATCCATACTGTCCCAAATTTCGATTCTTGCCATAATATCTACCATGGTAATTTCAACACCTGAATGTGTCAGCTATGTTAGGATTACAGTTAACTGACCAAATCAACCTTTATAGTTTGTCCATAACAAAACAATGGCCCTCATTCCGAGTTTGGAGGTAGTCATGGCGCTATTAGCGCCATGGCTGCCTCCAAAATCGGTCCGACTCCGGTCTGGTGAAGGGAGTAATTACCGGTCCAGTCCGAGGTCGGCGGGACCGGTAATTCCCCATTCACCAGAGCCATTCCCCATTCCCATTTGAGCCCCCATAGGGCTCAATGGTAAGGGGGAAGGCGGCAATAACGGTACCGCAAATTGTGGTACCGTTATTGACCCCGGTATCCCTTTGCGGGTCCCGTCCATAACGCCTGGTAAAACCAGGCGTTAAGGGAGGACCCGCAAAGGGACTTCGGAATAGGGCACAAAGGGATTACTGGCACCGGTGTCATTACCGGTGCCCGGTATCCCTTTGCGCCCAGGTTGTAATGACCCCCAATGTGTTACTTACACAAAATTCCTATGTTGGGTACTCGTTTCACTTTTATGCTGATGACCCTCAAATCTTCTTTTCCTTCTCTGACTTTTCTGACTTTATATACCATCCTTTCCTCATGTCTGATTGCAAACCTAGCACACAAAGTGGAGTCCTCCAAATGAACCATTAACCAACTGGTTCAGAAACCAAGTTATTACAACAACTTGGCCCTAGTCAATGGGTTACTAATTTGCCACAAAGAAGAATAGAATTTATACAGATGAATCAAGGCATAAATACATAGAACAACATGAGAAATACATACATTCACACAAAAACATATCAAATTAATCGATACTAACCTAGGTGACACAGTACAGTAATTCAATTTAAGGAAACACAGACAAGGTCTACCTTACTGGCCCTATCTGTCTAATAAATCACAGGTATCCTCAATTCAACAGTGCCATTTAGCCTGAATTCTAAAAATCTTTATTCATGACCGAAAACACATCATAGGTCTACGTCCTCGATTCCGATTTTAAACCGTGCAGCAGAGCTTAATAGCACAGAGTTGTAGGAAAGACGTTTCGGGAGGAAATCCGATATACTGCCTTCATCAGAACCCCAAGGGAAATGGAGATCTGTGGATGTGATAGATTGCATATTATCTGCCATGTAAAAAGTTATGTTTTATTAAAAAGAAACAGTATCTAAAAATCATTAAAATTGTACCAAAAAACAAACTAAAAAAAAGAAGAAATCAAATGTGAGGAAAACCTCCACCAAAAACACCAAAACCCTATACTTGTGGAATCAAAATAGTCTATTTCACCCATAGTGTGGGGCCTCATTAAAATTGAAATCCACCACCATGTATCTGTGCAAACTTGTCCCAACCATGCTTAAGGAAACTATTTATTAAGCAAGGAAGGGAAAAGGTGAAAAGCTAAATCTTTGCATAGTATCGTGTGGCAACGGATAGGAACCCACATCACTGTTTCGTTAACCCACAAAGGCCCAGGGCGTTCACAGCCTGAACTGTCCACAAGTTAATTGTTATGCTCTACTTACTATGTGGAGTAACTGAAGGCTCCCAAACGGGTTGTCACTTCAGAGATACCTACTCCATATGCATACTCCTTTCATTAGTATCTAGATTAATGGCTTGTACTGTCACTATAAGGGAAAAGAGGAAGGTTCATTAAGCCACTTGTAAAAAAAGAGAGAGAATATATTGGCCTTATCTATTTTAAAGGTCTGACATGAAGGGAAGGGGAAAAGGAAAAAGAAGAAGAAAGAAAACAAGAAAAAGGAAAGAAAAAAAGAGAAAGAAGGGAAAGGGGAGGAGGGATTAAGGTGGGGGGAAGAAAAAGAAAAAGGAGGGAAGGGAAGAGACTGAGAAGCTGCTCACCTGAATCAGAGAAAAGAAAGTACTGGACAATGCCGTCCTATTCATATGATCCATTGGTGAGGGCCAAACCTGCTCAAAGGAAACACGGACGCGAGGCTGTTTGAGTAGTCACATGTCACATATCCCAAACTAAAATCAAATGGAAATAATTTTATATTTGGTGCATGCCTAAAGAGTCCATGTTGTCATCTCTTGTGGCTGCAGAGCAGATGGCATTAGGTAGTTGAAATACTGCGAATGCCCTAAACACGCTGACAGCAAACTCATGTAGCGAGACAGGCTGAAACAGCCTATGTATAGGGTCCAAGAGACAATAATGTCACTGGCCCTCTGCTGTTACTCCGAGACTACGACTGAGCAGAGACACCAGCCCGTCTAATACGAAATACAAAACAAACCTAAATTTGGCCATATGAATATTGCGTGCTGGCACAGCCGAAAAGTCTCTTACTTGCAGTGGATTCCTAAATGCACCACGTGGGCCGCATGTATGTCCAGGTAGCTAGATGCGGCCGTTGCGTTGTTGCATTCAGTTTAATAGCCGGCGGCTCAAAATCCCACGCCCACAGCCAAAAAGATTGGAGAAAGCAAAATGGGACTAGAGGGGGCACGCCAAGAATACACATGCGCTCATATCGAGGAAGGGTCGTGGAAAGGAAAACAGGACTAAGTTCCTTGCTAGTTGTGCTACCTATGGCCCATATTGTTCTACAGACGCTGTTACTTGCTGGTGTCTGCAAAACCTCCATCATAGAAATAATCATGTGAGAGTAATCAAAATAGGGCAGAAGGGGGCCTGCGATGTAATCACAAGCGTACATGTCAAAGATGCAAACGCTGACGCTCAAAACAAAGATTGATAATGGAGAGGGAAATGGGACTAATATTGTTCCTTATTACCTTTCCTTTCCCATAGCCTGTATTGTTCTACTGCTTACTGGTACCCACCAGATCACATGCTAAAGAATAGAAATAGCACGGAATTGGTTCAATGGAATGCATCACATGATAACCCCTAAGATTAAACCACAGATATCAAGTAGTAAGAGGCAAAATACAAAAGCCTCTATTAAACCAATACTTGGTATCAGAAGTAAGGAAATTCCATGTGCCACAATGAGGTCTACTTGGAAGGAAAATATGGAGACACAAACTCAGAGACAGACAGGACTAACTGGAAAGTCATAAAAGCACATGTTAAGTGATACGTAATGCTCACCAAAGTTGAGGATTGCTTTCATTCAGACCCCTCTCTATGGTGTCCACACAGTGTATCCAGCATACCTCTGCCAAATTCAGACTGTGGGGTATAATTGCCTGCCTTGGTAGGGCCTCCAGCATCCACCAACTCACATCTTCCGATGTGTGGCCATATTCCATGTAATGGGATACCAAAGGTGCGTTGATATTTTTGCACCTAATCCGGGATCTATGCTCAACAATCCGTATGTGGGCTGGTCTAGATGTTTGGCCTACATATTTGAGGCCGCATGCACTTTCCACACAGTATATGGCATTAGGAGTCTTACAGTTAGTATGAGCTCTGATATTCAATGTTCTGCCTCGCACTTCAAACTCCTTTATTTTCTTCGTGTATCTACCTCCAAAGTACTTGCAAACCAGCATCAGAATCATTCTCAGTCCTTTCATCTTAATCCTTTGTAAATGTGCAAGGCCGACGTCCTAAAGGTGTGCGCAAGTACAAGATAAGAAAACTCTTTTAGCAAGGAATCAGACCCCTGGTAGTGATGTAGCTGTCACATGTTTTCCGTGGTGGGGCATTGTATTTAGAGTAGATGGAGTTTTGCCACAGTTCAGGGGGCTTGCAGGCGTGTGCTGCATAGAGAAACACACATGCAGCAAAGTATTTCTTTACAATCTTTTCCCCACACTTATATTATTAGATATGGTTATGTAGTTTAGATTTATTTCGTTATGTAGCTTGTATTTATTTGGATTGTCTAGAGTGAGTTTTGGTAAGTGTAGCTGTTAGTTGATGTATTGAGCAAGAGATCTGCCATGTTAGAATACCCCATTGTTACAGGTTTTAGATTTCGTCATTCTATTGTGCAAGGCCACATTTCTAAGCTACGATCTTTTAATCAAAGGTTTATTTCTGCTGTTGGACAGAAATCTCCAAGCAGCCAAGGTCAGGATGGCAAGAGATGCAAAACAATGTTCAGCTATTTTTTGCAAGGGAGGAAATTCTCATGAGCCTGAAATGAGACAGCAGGTGCCTTCCCTGACAACAGCCAAATTAACACATAATGGTTGTGAAGGACACAGTGAGACACACAATAAAGTCCACACAGTAGCAGTGCCATATTGGAGAACTAGTATGTGAGCACAGTGCCCATACTGACAGCTGGCTAGGTGAAACAAATAAATAGAAGGAATTAATTTCCAGGAGCAGGGCCGCACACATGTTTTTTCATAGAGCTATTCATTGTGAGAAGAAAACTGGAAGGTTGGATCCAGAGTTGGCAACGTGTATCGAGACAGGAGTTTCAGGTGCAAGGGGTGGAAGGCCAAAGGGACAATTACGGGGAAGTGATTGTGCTGTTCCATGGGATGCAACACAGTTTTGACATCACTGATTTCCACTCATTATATTATTTGCCCGTCTCGGTGAGATGCTGCAGCCCAAACTGGTTCAGGAGTCACTGTCCAATTAGGGCAGAATGTTTTTATCAATTGCACCATGAAGAGTGCCAACCAATGGCAACACACTACTTTGTGCTGACTATGAAAATATGTCTTGTTTGAGGGGTGATATTTTTAATGGTCACGACAAAGGAAACTCCCAATCATAATGTTTAGTGTATAGTGTTCTTTAGGGGCTTGATAACGAGTAGCCAATTGAAATGGTAGAATTAATGTTTCATTTGGAGAATATGTTACTTTGTGTTTTTCTGCCGTAAACACTGTAGCCCTGAATGCGCATACTGAGATGATCTCTGGTTCAGTTCCTCAGAGCTGTCCGCTTCTCCGGACGTATTTGTAAATAAACAGCTGTTTTTTCTTGCAAGTTGTGCACTCCATTTTTTATTATTTTTGTTTTTTTGGGGTGGGGGGTTACCTTGTGGGGACTGCACCTTGACACCTTCAAAGACCTCTGCTTTCCTTCATCGTCTTCTATGTTTCTTCCTGTCTCTGCTATTTCCTTTCCCCCATCCAGATATGCTTTTCCTACACTGCATGTAATCTAGGCATTTTTTAATCTTCTCTTTCCTTCTTTCACCCTATTAATACCACTGCCCGTAGCTGCCAGTTCCATTTACACAGCATCCTTGAGATGTCTTACCCCTTGTCCTTTTCTACTGTAAAAACCCTCATCTCAGCATTTATCTTTTAAAGTTTTTTCTATTGCACTTCACTATTTTTTGGCGTTCCTGCCTACCAGATTTCCCCCATTTCACTCAGTCTACCATCTATCAATGTGTACTTTTCTTTCTCTTCCTTCACTATGATCTATTTCCACAGCTCTTCTTTCTCTCTCCAGCTCTGAATTGAATCCCTTCTTCTCTGTAATTTTGTATGCATTGTCTTCACATATTTGCTTAGTCTTCCGTACCCTATCTTTCATCTCTTGTATCTTTTTAAACGCTTGCTCCCAGTTTCTTTCTTCTTGACATGCCCAAGCCTTCCAGCGGCTCTTCCCACGTTCGATCATTTGGCCTGATTGCGCCAAAGTACTGTAATACTCTGTCTTTACTTATTTGTTCTTCTACCCGCCTTTTTTCCTCTCTAGGCTTAAAGCTTTCCTTCTTTCCTCAATATCATCTTGAATCATATTCTTCATTTCCCTCATCGCATCTGCCGGAGAAGGTGCTTCCAGCCCTGCCTCGTGTTGCAGGTGCCCACCAGCAGGATCCTAAATAGAAAGGTCTGGGAGGTAGAGGTAAGGCCAGGCACTACACGTGCAGACACACAGCCCCTCCATGCTCACTGCCTACCCCCCAACACCACCAGCTTCCAGATCAGCAAGGGCCGCTTTGCCCCTCTTAATTCTTCATCAATTGCGGTGCCGCTCCGCTCTGCGTTCGACTGCTGACCGAAATTCCAAGATGGCTGCCGCCATGATGCCTGGATCTGCCTGACCCTGTCTCTGAGGCTCCAGGCATCCAGGAATCTCCCCATTGGCTGAGCCCATCCACATTACTCACGCCCAATCACCGTCAGGCAGTAGCCGGCGGGCAGAGAAAGGCCTAGGAAGAAGGCCAACAGCTGACTGAGCTGACAGAGCGCTACAGGCGCTTAGGGGCCATCATGCTGCCCGCGCATGCTCCTCATCTCGCAAAGAAACTTAGGTGAGTCATGCGCACGCCACTCCAAAATTCTCTCCGCTTGCAGCCTCCTGCTAGCAAACTAAGGGCCTCCCTGACCCTTTCACATCTCATGCATTAGCGTTTCACCCCACCTCTCCCGCTCTGCCCACGAGCACAAGTCTGACTCTAAGTGTTCTATAACTATAAATGATTACCATGCTACTCGGCCCTCAGCAATTGTGCTAACTGCCTGCCCCTAGCAGCCCTGATCAATTGTATTACTGCATGCCCCTAGCGGCCCTCATCAACTGTGTTAACTGCCTGCCCCTAGCGGCCCTCATCAATTGTGTTAACTGCCTGTCCCTAGCGACCCTAACCAATTGTGTTACTGCCTGCCCCTAGCAGCCCTGATCAATTGTGTTACTGCCTGCCCCTAGCGGTCTGATCAATTGTGTTGCTGCCTGCCCCTAGCGACCCTGATCAACTGTGTTAACTGCACGCCCCTAGCGGCCCTGATCAATGGTGTTACTGCCAGCCCTAGCGGTCTGATCAATTGTGTTGCTGCCTGCCCCTAGCGGCCCTGATCAACTGTGTTAACTGCACGACCCTAGCGGCCCTGATCAATTGTGTTACTGGCTGCCCCTAGCGGCCCTGATCCATTATGTTACTGCATGCCCCTAGCGGCCCTCATCAACTGTGTTAACTGCCTGCCCCTAGCGGCCCTCATCAACTGTGTTAACACTCTGCCCCTAGCGGCCCTGGTCAATTGTGTTACTGCCTGCCCCTAGCGGCCCTGATCCATTATTTTACTGCATGCCCCTAGCGGCCCTGATCAACTGTGTTAACTGCCTGCCCCTAGCGGCCCTCATCAACTGTGTTAACTGCCTGCACCTAGCGGCCCTGATCAATTATGTTACTGCATGCCCCTAACGGCCCTCATCAACTGTGTTAACTGCCTGCCCCTAGCGGCCCTGATCAATTCTGTTACTGCATGCCCCTAACGGCCCTCATCAACTGTGTTAACTGCCTGCCCCTAGCGGCCCAGATCAATTATGTTACTGCATGCCCCTAGCGGCCCTCATCAACTGTGTTAACTGCCTGCCCCTAGCAGCCCTGATCAACTGTGTTAACTGCCTGCCCCTAGCGGCCCTCATCAACTGTGTTAACTGCCTGCCGGCCTGTACATCTGTTGTCTACAAATGCAGCCCCTTGGCACACACCCCATAGCGCCTACGCACCTCCTTCCCTCATCCTCCATCTTCATCATTTCCCTCTCCCTTCTGGCCATCTGCAGCATGCCACCTGCGCACCTAGGCCAGCATGCTCACCCATGCACTACTCCACCACATGACCTCATACACACCACATCATCATCTGCACTTCAACCCACATTCAACCACCATACCAACCCGATCGGACATCACCCACACCACCTCAGACTCTGTAGACTAAGAACACGCACCAAACCTCTCCTAATCACCACAGCACTCCACCCTCCACACTCCTTAGGAGCAACAGACTCAGCTCTCGCACCCATACATCAGTCACCCAGTTTCACCTCTCTGACCATGCTCACTACCCTAGCAACCATCACGCCGCATTTATCACGCCCCAGCCTCCTACGCCAAAACATGCACCTTCCACCTCCAGCACCCCCAACGCCAACACACATACTCCACTACCAGATTTAAGATGTGCACTCATCAATGCTCGCTCTATCCATGCCCATGCCATCGAAATCAATGACCTTATCACCACCCACAATCTTGACCTACTTTCCATATCCAAAACCTGGCTCCATGAAGCCTCCAGCCCATCCATCCGCCTCGCCCTCCCCCAAAACTATACCATCCTCAGACAGGAATGTAAAAACTCTAAAGGTGGTGGCTTTGCCCTCATCTTTAAAAATACCCTCGCCATGAGAATGTGTAACCAACAATGGGACAACAACGCTGATCTCCTCACTGCTAAACTAGCCATCTCCCCTAACTGCACCATAAACTTCTTTATCACCTACAGACCACCAAAACATAGGCAACAACCTTAAAAGCACCACCAAAAGCATCCTCCTAGGGGATATGAACCTTGTCCTATCTGACCCGAAGGACAAAGCAGCCGCAAACTTAGCCAAAGAACTCTCACACATGGGGTTCGAACACAAAATTACTGCACCTAGTCAAAACAAAGGCAGATCCATTGACTGGATAGCTGATCACAACTGCTCATCTGCTATCACCTCCATCTCGGCCCTCCCATGGACGGACCATTACTTCATCCAATTCTCCATTCCTACCACGCCCACCCATAAAACTATAACTCATGCCCCCCCGCCCAAAGTAAGAATCTCCAAAAAACTCACTGCTTCCAACCTTGCTCCTCTCTTAGATATCCCTGAACTCAAGCCTCCATTTATCCATGACCCTACCTCTCTCGCCAACATCTACTCCAGTGCACTCAGTCAAGCCATCGAATCTATTGCACCTCTAGAAGAAAAAAAAGAAAACAAATCCATGCACTGCAACTCTTGGTTCACTGAAGAACTATCTGCCCTTCGCACCAAGAAACGCAAAGCCCTATCCAGATGGCAATCAGCGCCTAACCAATCCTCTCTTAGCGATTTCAAAGAGATCTCATTGACCTACAAAAAAGCTATATTCCTTGCTAAATCCGAATCCTGTAACCAGAGAATCACTAATGCCAGCTCCAAATCAAGAGAAATATTCTCCATATTCAAAGAACTCTCCACACCTGCCTCCAGCCCAGACAAAATCACCAAGGATGAAGCATGGTGCACAGGCATCCAGTCTGCCCTCCTCAATAAAGTCAACACACTCCAAAACAAAATATCCTCCCAAAGCAAAGCTCTCAAAACCCCCTCCTGCTCTCCTATACCCTCCTACTAACAATACTCTCTCACAAACACCGCTTTTCGCTTTCAAAGAAGTCTCAGAGACGGAAGTCAAGGACCTCCTCAAAAAAAATCAAACCTTCCACCTGCAAAAGGTATATATGCCCACCTTCCATAATCAAAGAATGCTCAGAATCCCTCACCCCATCATCACAGCTTTCATCAATGCCTCATTCACATCTGGAACCGTACCACAATGCCTAAAAGAAGCCTGTGATCATCCGGTTCTAAAAAAACCCTCTCTTGATCCCTCCTCCCCTAATAACTATTGCCCCATCACCACCGCCCGCTTCCTCCTCAAAATCTTAGACAAAGCTGCACACAACCAAATCCAACACTACCTGGAAACCCACACCATCCTAGGCAGAAGACAGTCAGGTTTCCACAAAGGCCATGGAACTGAAACCGCCCTTCTAGACTTAAAGAATCAAATTATCAAGATAATGGACACAGGCAAACCTGCTCTCCTCCTACTGCTCGACCTCTCTGCAGCATTTGACCTGTTCGACCACAGCATTCTCACATCTCACCTCTTCAATGCCGCACACCACACTTCTCTCACAAGGCAACCACTTGGATCACATCCTTCCTTGAAGGTAGGGCCATGAAAGTGTATTCAGACCTGGCCAGCGCTCCACCCACCACTATCAGCTCTAGAGTCCCACAAGGGTCTTAAACTGCACTGACCCTTTCCAACCTATTCACCAAACCCCTCTTTGACTTACTGGACTCCCTCGACATAGCTTACACAAACTACACTGACGACACACAAGTTCTCCTCCCCCTCTCCGGAGACTACGACCAAGACTCAGAAGCCCCCCTCAAAATCTATTCCACTATCCAAACCTGGATGACTATCAATGGTCTCTGTTTAAACAGAGATAAAACCGAAATTATCATCCTAGCCCCCAGCAAAGCATTTACTAAACTAAGCCCCGACTACTCTCACATGACTATCGACAGTATTAGCATACCTGTCTCCTCTGCCGTCAAGACTTTAGGAGTCTACATAGACGCCACACTCTCCATGACTAGACAAACCAGCGCCATCGCCTCAGCATCTGCTCTGACCACCAAACTCATGTATGCCATAAAACCCTACCTTACCACACCCAACTGCCTCTCGATAGCCAGAGCTACTATAGGAGCCAGATTGGACTACTGCAACGCCCTCCTAGCAGGCACATTAGCTAAAAACCTAAGCAGGCTCCAAATAGTGCAAAATAATGCCCTCTGTGCTGCACTACACATTCCCAAAACCGACCATATTTCACAGGCCAGAAGACTCGTCCATTGGCTCCCAGTCAAGGAAAGAATCAACTTTAAAATTCTCACTCTCACACACAAGTGCATCAATCACACAGAACCCTCCTACTTATCTGAAACTATAACAAGGAACTCCTCCATCCGTCCTAGAAGAAGCCATTACGCCAACCAACTCCGAGTACCCACTGTAAGAAGAGCCAAAGCCGGCGACATTGGATTCCCCCACATAGCACCTAAGCTCTGAAATGCCCTCCCCAACTCACTCAGAGCAGAACCATCGCTGTACTCCTTTCGCAAATCCCTCAAAACTACACTATTCAACTAACATCTTCCCTTCCTTCACCTACACTTGCTCTCAAAAGTCTGATTCGAAATGTGTCCTGTAATGAAAAATGCCTTGTAACCATCTTCCTTCCACTGTAACCAGATTATGTTTACCTGTAACAGCGCCACGATGCCCCTGCGCTGATGTGCGCTTAAATAAATTTAAATAAATAAATAAATGTGGTTCCCTCATGATTATGTTCTGTTTAATTCATCTTTGTTCAGTGCTTAGGCAGAAGTGCATTATAAATTAATAATACTTGCAAACTACATATACACTGTTACTCTCCAAATAGTGTGATAGTGCTGCCATCCTTTCTTGACTTCCTCCATCTGGTGCCTGGGGCTGCCCGCAATGCCATAGAAATCACTGAAGTCAACATATCAGAGTTCAGATTGCTTTAAATGTACCTCACTGTACAGTTTCCAGTGATGCTCTCCCAGTAAAATGACCATCATACTGCAAAACATAGAATCACAAAATGCACTCAGAATACATTATTTGGGATTCATCTACTCCTCACATAATGTTTCATCAGATTTCTTTATTTTTTATATTTATTTAATATAAATTAGCTGATGTGGCTTTTTATACAGAAAAATAAAACAGCATGAACCAATATGTACAAGAACCATACAACTAAATAGACATGATATTCAGAACTTGCTTGACAAAACACCAAAGCTTAGTCATATGATAAATAAGAACCAAATCATTCGCAGCAAAATTTCTTTTCCATAGTGCTTTGCATCTACCATTCTCAGAAACATCCCTCCCACAAGTCAGATACATCCTCCGCTGTGGCAGGGCTAGGCTTTCACAATCGATCAAGAGATGCTGAGCAGTCTCAATTAGATCACTGTCGCTTTCCCTTCTCAGTCCCATAACCTCCAAAGTGTGAACCAAGTGAAATTTGACGGAGAGGTGTTCATGGATTGTGAATATCCACCATGTTCTTTAGCAAATCTCTTGATGACCCACATTTGCTGCTGCAATTTTAGTCAATTTGTTGTTTATTGGTAGGCCCAAATCATCATAACTTGATACAATTTCAAGGTCCAGTGAGCTCATCGTCCAAGTGTGTTCATTTGGTTGTGTCCTCTTTGGTTGTGTCCTCTCCCCTGCATTAAAGGTCATAATTTTACTTTTATTTGCATTGATGGTAAGCCAAGTTTTTATGGTATAGTTGCTCAGCTTGCTTAATTGTTTCTGCAGACCTCTCAAAGTATAATGTAGCAGTACAAGATTATCGGCATAGCTGAACCATTACATACAGGTAGTGCCTATTCTGGGTGGGAAATAATCCTGGAACTTAGTTAATGCGTTAGGTCTGCAAGGTAAAGATTGAAAATCTCAGGGGCTAATATACAGCCTTGCTTTAAGTCCACAAAAGAAGGCAGTGCCAGATAGTCTAACTTTAACACTGGTATTGCTGTATGATAATATGATAATTTTTAACAAGCTCATGAGAATTCCCCATGATGTCACCTCAGTTTTCCTCTGGACGGTCTGAAAAGTGGAGCTAATATCAATATAGGCAACAAAAACAGTTTGATTTAAAATCTGCTAGGTATATTCAACAAAAGAGAAACATTCTAGTAAATTGACATGAGTAGCCATACTCTTACGAAAGCCTGTATACTTAAAGGGGATGATGTCAGAAGTAGAGATCCAGCTGTTTAGCTCGGCAAATAGAATTCTCGCAAATATCTTTTATGAAATATCTAGCATGGCTAGATTTCTATCGTTTTTCAGTTTGCGTTGTATACCTTTTTTAAAGACAGGTATAATTATCCATTTATGACCTGAGGGAGGTAGGGTATCATACCTGCTTATCTCTAGAAATAAAACCTGTAATATGTGGGCCCACCACATCTGGTTAATTTTTAACAAATCATTACAGACACTATCTGGACCAGGAGCCTGGGAATTATTTAGGGATTTGATAATGACAATAATCATAGGGACGCTGTACGTATTTGTGCACTATACAGCAATATTAGAATGCCCATACTCAGAGGTAACAGGTGATCCAATGGTTTCCCTTATACGTTTCTTCCAGTCCCTTTGAAAGGCACCACCATTGAGGACTACTGAAGTAGAAGCAAGTTTAACAAGGTGCTAGAGCCCCTTCTCCTGTTACTTCTAGAGAGCCTAATCAAAGTCTGCAATTGGGTTAGGATATTTTGCTTGCGGTGCCTTCGTAGCCATTTAATAGAAGAAGCCTTCCTAAGATTAACTTCTTGACAAAGCATAGCTCCATGCTTTAAACAAAAGGCATGTTTATGCAGGTCGTGCTTGAAGGACTTCTTATGATAAGCATGTTTATTATTCCCCCCATAGTGCAAGACATCCCTAATTATGGATCCCTACCTATTTTCCGCAATGCAGCCGGATAGTCTTCGGACTTCTTTTCAATATGTAAACATGGATTTATCATTTACATTATTTCCTGTTAAGGCCTCTAACTCTGCTTCATCTGGTTCAATAGTACTAATATTTCCCATACCAATCCACCTTCTCCAAACTGTGCTACCTTGAGGAGGAGATGGCCAGCCAGAACAAAGTAAAAGAGTAGGAAGGATGGCAATGACGTACATATTAGCTTTACTCAGGTTTCTGTCAGAGAAACTAATACTGTTGTGTCCACAATTGTTTATTATGCACCCAACAGATTCATAGCTGTCCCCTACCTGCCTCTGCATACAGCCCCACCCTGTTATGCACAACCTGTTTTTGTCAATAAAGCTAACCCATTGATCAACAGTGTTCCCTGGCGTCTATGAGTTCACGAAGACCGGAACACTGACTGTACTTGATACAGCAGGGCAGTCACTGCTCGCCTAATTCATCACCGCATTAGTGAGCACAGTGTCCGTACAACTTGTGAGTGGCACAATTTAACACTGAGAATCATCAGCATTCTGGTGATTCCCGCCAGTAAACATAGCGTTCTTATAACCTCAGAGCAGCATAATTTAACACTGAGAATCATCAGTACCCCGTAAATGACCTCGCCAAAAGTCTTCATAAACACCCACAGATAAGTTTCAGGAGAAACAGATCTTTTAAAGATATTCTGGTCCAGAGCTTCATGTCCAAAGATGAATCCAAAAGACAAATTAATTGGCTAACTGTAAAAAAAGAAGGGGTTTCACAAATGCACAAGATGTAACATCTGTAGGTATGCAACAAACTGCGAAACATTCATACATCCGATAACAGATCAAAAAACATGGATCACACAATGGATAACATGCGAATCAGACCATGTGGTGTATGTGTTAACGTGCCCTTGCCAGAAATGGTATATTGGCAGCACAAAATGTAAGCTGAAAATTCGCATCCAACAACATGTGCGTGCAATCCTACATAAGGATGCCAATTACCCCATGGCCAAACACTTTTCTGACTGTCATCAAAGCAACATTGATCAATTGGGTTTCTTTGGAATACACAAAATAGAAATGGGTCCCAGAGGAGGAGACAAAGAGAAACTCCTAAGACAAAAAGAAACTCGTTGCATCCTAGATTTTGAAAGTAAACAACCTAACGGACACAACATCGATGAAGAGTTGTATACTTTTCTGGGGTGCTAAATTAGATTTCTGATAAACTCCCATGTTTTACCATCACACTACAAGTGAAGAGGCGTATAATGTTTAGAGCTAATGCATTATAGAGTTTCCTCCCCCCCCCCCCCCCCTTTTTTTCTCCTGAGTAAACTTCTGACTCCCCAACATTAGAACTAAAATGTCAGCAAGAGCAAACGTAGATGTAGTAATTAGAAGAGTATTAATTCTAAAAATGTTTTAATTGAGTTATGGTTTTAATAGTTTTTAATTTTATAATGTTTTTTAGGTGATTGTTTCTTAGTTTTGCACTGATGCCTAACATATAATATACAATAGGTTTCGGAAAGAGGGGTCACAACAAGGGACCATATAAAACATGTAATGAATTGGGCTTCATGCAGTAGAAGATAGGGAGTATGGGAGCTTAATAACGTTGAGGGCCTTCTGAGATAGGGATGGCACTATGATGATAATGTCGCGCACTATGCACTTTATAAGCATTCAGTCATTGGAAGAAACGAGACTGAGTCATAATGATGAATTAAAGACAATCCTTTGCTGTTTAAGCACAATGCACTTGTAAGAAAAAATCGGATTGATCCGAGAGAAGGTATAATTCTATGGTTTTAGGTTGTTGGCACTATACACCTTATGTTCTTTAAGGGTTGCCCGGTATTAACTGGATAATAAAGAGACGTTAAGGAGCACTAAGCATCCCAACAACTTCAGAATACTGCTGCTAATGCACTAAGCACTTTATTTAGCAAAAAACAATCGCCCAAATATATGGGGGTTTGGTTATTTGTTTCCGCATGATATAGTTAGCCAACCCGTAAATAAGAAAAACTGTCTTACAGACATTTGTTCAGCCTCTGTTTTTAGACATAATAGACAAACTATGCCTTAACTCCCACGAAATATTGCAAAAGACAAATAAAACTCGAAGGTACCCACGTTTATCTACAATATGCCATGTGTATTTAGAAATGGATTGAAATTTTGTACCATATAGATCACGAAATGGCATATGTAAAAGGTGGCAATTGCTGGGTATTCGGGAAAAACACAGGGCCAATATGGCCGACATATAAACTGTGTGTTCGAATCAACTTCAGCAATAAGTCCCTTTTTTGTGTTTATATCCAAACTGTGTGGGTAGTCTCTCTTTCATGTTTCCTCTTTTAAATGTTTGGCTGACAATGAGGCAAACTGTTGTGAACAAGCGGCGAGTTGGCCGCGGAACGCGTGAACGCCTCAGCAAATTATTTGTTGCACTTGGGAGGACCCATGTATTTTGGTCGTTTGAATTTTAAAGGATTACCATGTGTTTGGTGAAGATTACAATTTTCCCTGTTAAAAAATAAAGGAAGGGTATTTTGGAAAACGAAGTGTGGACTTGGACGTAAACATTTTTTCCAATTTGGATTTGATTGGTGCCTTACCAACACTGTGGAGAGTGCAGCTCAAACTTTCTGGCATGAGAATGGCAGCATTTTGAACATTTTGACTCGCCGGAACGTGTCGGCGCGGAGCTAAGCACCAGTGTCAACGTTGGAGGAGGAGCACGCGGAGTACACGGATAACGCTGACTTTGATGTCCCGCAGCTGCTCGGATTGCAGAATAAAGACACGACGACGAACGTGAGTACAGGGCAGCAACCAGACACCCCTAATAGCAAAACGAATCCACACGTTGAAGAACAGGTGGCCAAGTGAAGCTGGGGGAAGACGGAGGCTGCACTGGGAAACGGGATAGTGTATGATTAAGTAAATATCGCTTGCAATCCTATTTTCCTCGAAACAGTACACGACTTTGCAAAATTATAAAGATTTTGAAATTAAGTTCCACAGCAAGGCAATTTGTGTCTATCAATTGACGGACATATTACAGATATATACGAGCCAATATTCCCATTTCATGACCACCCTCCTTTGGGATAACACGGAATACACATGGCTAACTCCCAAGTGCACAAAGAAGCAACACGGCGGGCACAAGCCCTTACACTTTTTAATGAAAAATTAAAATTAACTAAAAAAGACACATCTACTGCTACAGTGCCGAAAGATGATAGCGAGATCGGCCTACTTAAGGAACTGGAACAACTGCAACGAAAAGAAGTGAGCAAGTGGTGGGAGGAACATTCATTAAAGAACTATATAGAGGTGGGGAGAATACCCCGAGGGTTGAGAATCCTCACCATCCCATCATTTGAAGAACAAAATCCACTCATGCTTGAAGAATGGAGGGATGCCACCAACGGCTGTTCAAGAACTTTTTTATTGCTGTTAATTAAGTATGCAGGAAGTGACCGTACCACACTATTGGAAAAAATAACTGAAGTAGAAGGCAAATTGAAACTACACACAGAAACGGATGAGGGGAGAAAACTGAAGAGCATTATGGAGAAAAACTTAACAGAATTCGAGGAAGAAATTCAACAAAGAAAACAAAGAAAGTTCCTACGTGACAAAGGGGACTATGAAACTGGCAGGGTATATACCTTTGCAAAAAGGTTCGATCAACTAAGACAGGCATCGCAAAAAAAGTCTCCACCAGCGATTGTAGAATGCGCAGCCAGCACTAGTGAAATTTCATCATTATCTGAATCAGATTTGACAGGGAGTGATTCAGAGGAACCACAAATCCGCCTAAATTTTTTAGACGAAATGCGCTTACTGCGCCAAGATGGAAAAAAGAAACAAAAAAGAGGTGGAAATGCAAATCGAGGCAAAGGAAGAGGCGGCCGAAACAAGAGAGGAGGGGACAAAGGAGCAGGAGGGTCCCCGAACAATATCCAGGCCAGATCTCTGCGCTCTGGCAAATAAATAGTAATGCCGAATTAAATGAGGGGATGTTCAAAATAATCAATCTGTCCAAACACACCCTCACCGATACCCAACACAAGGTTCTCAGTTTAGGTCTTAATTATTGTCCAAATGCAAAAAATGATTACGTAGAAACAAGAATCGATTTAGACCATTTCATTCGCAAAGTGCGGCTCAAGAAATTTTTTGCAACAAATAGTTGGCACCCACGTAAAAAAGAGGTTCAAACAGGAAGAACTAATATTGAAATCAGAGAATTGGACATTTTGACAGATCTTATGGAACTGGAAAGTGGCACAGATACGGAAACAGCGGCAGGGCCGGTAGATCTCACAGACACAGGTATCCAAACAGACTGGAGGGCCAAAAGCAGTCTTAAATTGAAATCAAAATTCAATCCAACATCAAATGTTAGCAGCAATATCGATGTGTTTCAAAGTCTAGTAATTGAGGACTTAAAAAAGTTACGCAGAAGAACAAAAAAGTCAACATTCAAAGACAATCTAACCCCGAATGAGAGACAAGCACTGCAAGAACTTCAGGAGCTAAGCAATTGTATAATTAAACCATCGGATAAAGGGCGTAACATAGTCTTACTGAATAGAGATGATTACATCAAAGAGGCATATAAGCAATTAAACGATATAAGCTGCTACACTAAACTAAAGGCCAATCCTATGGCAGAGTTGGAAAAGACGGTGAAAACAATTTTGGATAAATGGGAAGAAAGAGGCATAATATCCGAAGACACAGCAAAATTTCTGTGGATCAGGCATGCAATAACACCAACTATATACTTTCTTCCAAAAATTCACAAAAATTTGAAGAAACCCCCAGGAAGACCTATAGTCTGTCTTATAGGATCTGCATTGGAAAATGTGTCCAAGTATATAGATGAAGTACTGTTTCCATTTGTCTCCGCCCTCCCGTCATATATCAAAGACACCAAAGATTTTCTTTGTAAAATTGAAGACATTCCTTGGGAGAAGGAGTACCTTATAGCGACGATGGATGTGGTTTCATTATACACATCCATCGGACATGAGGATGGCAAAAAAGCGTGTCAACACTATTTGAACTCAAAATCATTAAATTTTCTGGAGCATACTAAGATGGTGATGGAAATGATCAATCTTTGTTTGACGAACAATGTCTTCCTCTTTAATGATGAATTCTTTAGACAAGTGCAAGGAACCGCAATGGGCACAACTTTCGCTCCCTCGTACGCCAATTTGATGATGGGAGCATGGGAGGAACAAGAGGTCTGGGCAGAGACGAATCAGGAATTTACTCAGAATGTGGTCTTATGGCTTAGATACATTGACGACTTATTCATAATCTGGAAAGGTACTGCAAAAGGTTGGTTGGATTTTGTTGAAAGACTGAATGAAAATTCTAAAAATCTAAGATTCACCGAAACCCACAGCAGGACATTTATTACCTTCCTAGACGTGAATGTAAGAATAGTGAACAACAAAATCACATGTGAACTACATAGAAAAAAAGTGGGTTCCAATACCCCATTACACGCACAAAGTGGACACCCCAAGAGTTTGATCTGGAGTGTCCCCTATGGGGAATTTGTACGACTCAGAAGGAACAATACCACCTTAGAAGTATATGACAGAGAGAGTAAAATCACAGCAGCTGGTTTTCAACGTCAAATGTATCCTAAACAAGTCATAGAAAGGGCTTTTCTGAAAGCTAGACAACTAGAAAGACAAACTCTACTAACAAGTAGTCATAGCAAAAAAGAAAAAACAGAAGAAGAGAAGAATAATACGAGAATCATCCTCACTTTTGACAGCGAAGCCAAATCTATAAGACACATCTTGCAAAAATACTGGAACATTCTCTTAGCTGACCCAGACCTCGCCAAAAGTCTTCATAAACACCCACAGATAAGTTTCAGGAGAAACAGATCTTTTAAAGATATTCTGGTCCAGAGCTTCATGTCCAAAGATGAATCCAAAAGACAAATTAATTGGCTAACTGTAAAAAAGAAGGGGTTTCACAAATGCACAAGATGTAACATCTGTAGGTATGCAACAAACTGCGAAACATTCATACATCCGATAACAGATCAAAAAACATGGATCACACAATGGATAACATGCGAATCAGACCATGTGGTGTATGTGTTAACGTGCCCTTGCCAGAAATGGTATATTGGCAGCACAAAATGTAAGCTGAAAATTCGCATCCAACAACATGTGCGTGCAATCCTACATAAGGATGCCAATTACCCCATGGCCAAACACTTTTCTGACTGTCATCAAAGCAACATTGATCAATTGGGTTTCTTTGGAATACACAAAATAGAAATGGGTCCCAGAGGAGGAGACAAAGAGAAACTCCTAAGACAAAAAGAAACTCGTTGCATCCTAGATTTTGAAAGTAAACAACCTAACGGACACAACATCGATGAAGAGTTGTATACTTTTCTGGGGTGCTAAATTAGATTTCTGATAAACTCCCATGTTTTACCATCACACTACAAGTGAAGAGGCGTATAATGTTTAGAGCTAATGCATTATAGAGTTTCCTCCCCCCCCCCCCCCTTTTTTTCTCCTGAGTAAACTTCTGACTCCCCAACATTAGAACTAAAATGTCAGCAAGAGCAAACGTAGATGTAGTAATTAGAAGAGTATTAATTCTAAAAATGTTTTAATTGAGTTATGGTTTTAATAGTTTTTAATTTTATAATGTTTTTTAGGTGATTGTTTCTTAGTTTTGCACTGATGCCTAACATATAATATACAATAGGTTTCGGAAAGAGGGGTCACAACAAGGGACCATATAAAACATGTAATGAATTGGGCTTCATGCAGTAGAAGATAGGGAGTATGGGAGCTTAATAACGTTGAGGGCCTTCTGAGATAGGGATGGCACTATGATGATAATGTCGCGCACTATGCACTTTATAAGCATTCAGTCATTGGAAGAAACGAGACTGAGTCATAATGATGAATTAAAGACAATCCTTTGCTGTTTAAGCACAATGCACTTGTAAGAAAAAATCGGATTGATCCGAGAGAAGGTATAATTCTATGGTTTTAGGTTGTTGGCACTATACACCTTATGTTCTTTAAGGGTTGCCCGGTATTAACTGGATAATAAAGAGACGTTAAGGAGCACTAAGCATCCCAACAACTTCAGAATACTGCTGCTAATGCACTAAGCACTTTATTTAGCAAAAAACAATCGCCCAAATATATGGGGGTTTGGTTATTTGTTTCCGCATGATATAGTTAGCCAACCCGTAAATAAGAAAAACTGTCTTACAGACATTTGTTCAGCCTCTGTTTTTAGACATAATAGACAAACTATGCCTTAACTCCCACGAAATATTGCAAAAGACAAATAAAACTCGAAGGTACCCACGTTTATCTACAATATGCCATGTGTATTTAGAAATGGATTGAAATTTTGTACCATATAGATCACGAAATGGCATATGTAAAAGGTGGCAATTGCTGGGTATTCGGGAAAAACACAGGGCCAATATGGCCGACATATAAACTGTGTGTTCGAATCAACTTCAGCAATAAGTCCCTTTTTTGTGTTTATATCCAAACTGTGTGGGTAGTCTCTCTTTCATGTTTCCTCTTTTAAATGTTTGGCTGACAATGAGGCAAACTGTTGTGAACAAGCGGCGAGTTGGCCGCGGAACGCGTGAACGCCTCAGCAAATTATTTGTTGCACTTGGGAGGACCCATGTATTTTGGTCGTTTGAATTTTAAAGGATTACCATGTGTTTGGTGAAGATTACAATTTTCCCTGTTAAAAAATAAAGGAAGGGTATTTTGGAAAACGAAGTGTGGACTTGGACGTAAACATTTTTTCCAATTTGGATTTGATTGGTGCCTTACCAACACTGTGGAGAGTGCAGCTCAAACTTTCTGGCATGAGAATGGCAGCATTTTGAACATATATATATATATATATATATATATATATCATACATTTCTGAGGTCTCTTTGTTAAGCATTACGTTACGCAGCCAGATAGGACATTGTGCCCTGCCAATCCTTTTGATTTAGAACAGTAAAATCTATTTCACTGCTAGACCGACCGTACGGTGCATGCCACCTAATAGCATCTTGCTACTCATGCATTCTTGTGTCACTATCCATTGCAGACCTTTGAGTTTCTATATATTTATTCGACTCTAACCTCTTGCAGGACTTTGGACAGTACCTTCTGCCTCCATGCTATGTCTGTAACTTCACCTTGAATTTCCACGAAGTTCATTAATTGAACCCTGCAATTCTTCCTATATGGCTGACACAAGGTAATTCTTAGACCACTACCCTTGATACCTGTAGGGGATATTAACCCCCAAAAAAGTTTCAAGCCTTAACACCCTTCTCTACCCTCTTCAGTCTCCTCCAGAGCCTACGAGAACACTCAACTGTACTTTTGACAGCTGGAAGATATCAATTCCTTCCCAAGACTTCTTAAATCAAAAAATACCTTTGATGGGTAGACCTGCAGTTTCTTTGCTCACCCAATTCAATAGGGTTTGAATTCAGTTCAGTCCTCTCTCTCTTCCTCCCCCTCTACCTCTACCTCCTCTACTCCCTGCTCTTTCTATGGCCCTTCTATGGCCACCTCTTCTCCCTTCTTCTCTGTCTTCCCCCGTTCTCTCCAGACAAGGTTTCTAGACAAGACTGATCTATGAAAGTCTCATCAAAACAGGTTCACCCCTCTTCATCCAAAACCATCAAGGACCACATTGACACCTTGGCCCCTGCTCTAGCTGCCTTCTGCAATCACTCCTTTGCCTCTGGATTCTTCCCTTCCCCCTGAAGCGCACCCTTGTGCACCCTCTTCTTTAGAAACCCTCTGCAGACCCGTCCTGCCTGGCTAAATATCACCCAATCTCCATCACTCCTTTCCTGGGCAAACTCCTGGAAAAGTTGGTCATCTACCAGCTTAATCTTCACACCAAATCTGTTGGTTATCTCCATGACCATCAGTCTGGCCTCAGGGCTGCCCGAAGCATGGAAACTACCCTCCTGAACATCCGTGAAGACCTGCCCTCCAATCCCGATTCCAACACCCCCTGTGTCCTCATCTTACTTGACCTCTTGTCTGCCTTTGACATGGTCAACTGTGTTATCCTGCTCAACAGTCTCCGAGATAACCTGGATATCACTGATCGGGCCCTGGCTTGCCTGTCCTTTTTCCTCTCTGATCGACCCTCCCAGGTCCAACTTGGTTCCTTCCTCACCTCTATCTCTATCTTTACCTGTGGTGTTCCCCAGGTGTATATCCTCTCTACCTCACTTTTTAACCAATACCTGCCACTTCTTGCCCACCAAATTGCCGCTCTCTGCACCAACTTTCAGTGCTATGTGTATCACACTTAACTCATTTTCAGGCTCCCTTCTGCCACTTCTTCTCCTTCACTCATCTCTGACTGTCTGTCTGCTATCCAGGAGTAGTTTGCCGCCAATGATCTCTGCCTTAATCCCAGTAAGACCAAGATTCTCCGCATCGGCACACCTACTCCCTCCTTTCCTGTCACTCTCCGGCCAGCCTCTCTTGGCCCTCTTCCTGCTCCCACCAGTGAGGCTAAAAATATTGCGGTCATCTTCAATGCCACACTCTCCTTCTCTCCTCACATATCTGACATCTCTAAGATGTCACACTACCACCTGCACTTCCTCAGAGGTATTCTTCCTTTCCTCTCCTTCCCCCAGAAGCTCAATGTCTCCAGAGCTCTGGTTCTCTCTAGGTTGGACTACTGCAACAGCCTCTATCTAAATCTGCCTCCTTCTACTCTCTGCCCTCAGCAACTTAGCCTGAACAGGTCTGCGAGACTTGTCCTTGGCCTCAAGCCCAGGGATCGTATCCCCACAGGACTGAAAGCTCTGCACTGGCTCCCAGTGGCTGCAAGGATTAAGTTCAAAACCCTCTGCATCGTCCATAAGGCCTTCTGGGGCCTGAGGCCTCAATAACTTTAACTCTCTCTTCCTAAATATCTTCGCTTCTTCCGCCTCCAACTCCCTCAGGGTCAGTCGCTTCTTCAAGCAACAAGTTGGTGGTAGATCTCTTTCTTCGGCTGGGCCTCCCTATGGAACAACCTCCCTGCCTCACTGAAACTTGAGGAGAACCATCTCCGGTTCCGGAAGCACCTCAAAACATTCCTCTTTGCTTCTGCTTTCTCTCCTCCTCTTCCCTGCTGAACTCCCGGCTGCAACTGAATCTGCACTGGTCGCCTGGCTACCCTCTAATCACGGGCCCAGGTCCCCTCCCCTGCCAGTTGCACACCTACACTGCCTCCCTGGCAACACCTGCATGTCTGCACTTAACCTGCACTTGCCACCTGCTGGCCCCACTTTTTACTTACTGCTTTTATTTATTCTATTTATGTCTCTGTCGATCCCATGTACTGCACTGCCCCCTGCACTTTTCCCCTTCCCCTGCGCTTGTGCAATCTCAATGCCTAGTAAGATCGCGGTCTCTGTCTTCCCTCTGTTCTCCCTCCCTTGCCTCGTCGCGCCTTAAACCACTTGTGTATAGGCGCGTTATAAATGCCATATCATATCATATCGTTATGAATTTGAGAGAGGTGAGAAAACCGACTATAATGTTTTCTCGACATTTTCGAAGCCGCATATTATGGTAGGTTGGTAATACTGGCTTTAAAATAGTATTCCAACAAATATGCAAATTGCTGAGGCAGTGACCAATTTTTCATTGATATTCACTTGAACAATGTTAACATACGGCCTTCAAGCATGCTGTCAATCTGTGAGTTACGTGTTTGCATCGCTTTACATTAACATTATACATTCATACATCAAAGTGAGTTCCATTTTATTTCAGTCGATTCAAAGGTGTTTCTTGACTAAGCACCTTATTATGGATTTTAGTGCAACTTTTTAATTTCCCAAAACGTGGGTGCTTCGTGCAGGTCTCAGTGCTTTTAAAGTATGTTTTTTTTTCTCTAATGATATTGATGAACAAGCTTATTATGTGATATAACAAAGGCATAGTGATTGTGATTTGCAACGTGTCCCATTAATTGTGTAAATATCACAACTTTTGAGGTTCTCCAAATATTTTCATTGACCCTCTTTTGACACTTCTATTGACGTTATGCCTTATTCTCGGGTCTCAGATCAATGTTTATAAGGGAAGTATTTGCAGCCATTAAACACACTAATATGGCACACTGGCGTAACGGGGGCCCCCTGTTATTTTCAAAAAAAATTCTTTTCTTTTTGAATTCACTCTGCATTCATAAAGAAATTATTTCTGTAACAGAACCATAACTGAAATAATTTCTTTATGAAGGCAGAATGACTTCAAAAATAAATTATTTCTTTTAAAAGTCATAGCCCCCCCACTACGTCATAGAGGCCTACAGCCTAGGGTCAGCCATGCATGGGGTGGAAGGAGCCCTCAGACTTAAAAAAGAAAGTTTCTTTTTGTAGTCACTCTGCCTTCATAAAGAAATTGTTTCTGTAACAGATTGCGTGTGGCATTTTACAAAGCATAAGTATTCGAATACTTAATTCTTCTTCATAAGAACTGCCTGTAAAACCAATAATTTTTCGCCTTTTCGTTCAAAAATGGTTGTGTAAAATGCATACTTGTAACTCTTTTTTTCAAAATGTTCTTGGAGGTAGATTCCCCCCCAAACCCCACTTAATTGGATCAGGGTTCCTCGCTACGCTCGGTCGCTAGGGCATATCGAGTAGAAATATTTGCGCCCCTCCAGTTCTAAAATTCACCAGCCACCACTGTCCATTGAGATGAAGACTTTTGGCATGACCTGCTACTGCAGCAATGCCTGCCTGCTGAGACACTGGTACCCAAGACTCTGCCTACTGGCAGAGGCACCCCTTCAAGTGCTCTCTGGCAACCTTTCTGGCCGGGAATGGACTCAGCTTTTCTTTTGAGACCCTGGTAACCCAGAGACAAATGCAGTTTTTTTTATTTCTTGCAAACTTGTAGAGAGCAACATTCACCCAAGGGTATCTTGGCGATACCTAAGCAAGTATAGAGGGGGAAACTAAAATGGATGAGTCTTTAGTGATGTCCTAAAGGACAGGTAGTCACCCATTCTCTAAAGCGCTAAGGGGATAGAATTCCACAGGATGGCAGCAGCGACCGAAAAAGACCGGCCACCCAGCCTAGACAGTCTGAAGCGGGGGACCTCCACCGGAAAGGCTTCTTTTTCTTAGCGAAGGAACCTGCGGACACATTACCCTGCAAATAGACTGCCCCTGTCCCATGCAGGGCACAAAATAAAGGGCAAAGTACCTTCAATTGCACTAGTTTTGCCACTGGTAGCCAATTAAGTCTTTGTAGAACCAGGGAAATGTGGGCACAGCAGGGATTAGACGTAGCTTCATGAACCGCAGAATTTTGTAAAACTTGTAGCGCCAGATCGGGTAGGCTGACTGTGCAAGGAACAACACATTGCCGCAATCTAATGAGGACAGCCCTAGGGAGGAAACCATTTGTGACCGAAGATGGGAAGGCCAAAACAGTAGCACCTTGCCCAGTATCTTCAGTCTGAAATGCCCCGCCTGCCAAATAGCACCAACCTGGGCAGCCATCAACAGCTCCTTTACCATAGGGACTATGGTAGGGCAATGACACAATGATGAAGGCCAAAAAGGAGGTGACCAGAGAGCAGCTGCATCAAGAGCACCCACCACCAGATTCTACATTTTCGTCCCTTGAGTTTCAGCCAGTTTGATAACATCTACTCTCCCTCAGCCTCCAAGCATATCCAAAGCCTGACAGCCATCTTTAGTGCCACCAGATACAGGCAAATGAGATTATGTGTGTCGTCATCATAGACATAGTAAAAGAAGCCATCGGTTGCGATGAGACCAGTAAGAGGCTGGATATAGACATTAAACAGAGCGGGGGAAATAAGAGGGCATTGGTCCACCTTTTGAGCCTCTTCCCCAGCCTCCTGGCTCCTGTTCTCCTCGGGATCCAGTAACACTCCTCTGTGTACCTGTTTCCTGCTCTTCCTCCACCTTCTCCAGCTCTTTCTATCCAACTGTACAGTCAGCTCCGAATTAGGTTTTCTTCCTAACTCCCATAGCCTTCTGGCACATCCCTGTCTTTTCTATGACCTTGGCTCTGCTCAGATGGGACTGGGCCATGCTTCTCTTACACCTGCCCTCCCGACCAATGTTTGTTTGGAAAGGGAAAATAGATGTACCTCCTCAGGTAGCTGAAGTAGGGGCTAGGTGGTGAGCCCCCAACCATGTGGATGGATTCCAGTACTGATGTGGGACTTGCAGATGGCCAGTCACTCCCCTATTGTGTTCATCTCCCTAATTGTAACACCCAGGCACTGCCCTGGGATTGGAATGCCTTAGTCTATCTGTTCCTAACTATATGAGAGTGGAGGCCTTTTGCAATGAGTGGATGGCTGTGTTTCAAACTTCCTGTCTAGGTTTGTGTGACTCTTGTTCTTAATATAGTTTCATACAGGATGTTTGCACGCTTTGTTCTTTATATAGTTTCATACAGGATGTTTGTATGCATGATAGAGGAGTTGTGGATCGTGGCCCTGCTGGTTCTTCAGGACTGCTGTTCCTCAATTTTCTTTAAGGGGCAGTAGTGTTTACAGTTACAATGGACAAGGCACAGTGAAGGTATCCATGGGATACTCCCTACACAACCCAAGGGCCAGCATCACCCAGTTTGTGGTTACATCTGGTCGCATTGGTGACTTCATCATCCACTAGCAAGGTCAGGCAGGATATTTCACCCCATCGCTCAGTTCACTTCTTGACAAACCCCTGCTAGCAAGAACAATCATATACTCTGTCCTCAAATATGCTCACCCTCTAGGCTTGGCTTAAGCTCTTAGGTTAACAGTGATACCTGGAGACACCTAGCCCTCCAACAAATATTTCTTCAAAGTTGCACAGGGTAGAACCTTGCTTAGATTATCTAGTCTTCAAGCAGGGGATCCCCTCATGGTCTATATTTTAATGGCCCTTAATCGTTTCTTGAAGTTCCATGTCCTGGTCACTGACTCCTGCCATCGTTTGAAATATAACCCCTAATAAGCTTGTAGTACTTTTCCCTCTTCTGATACAAGACTGCCAGTATATGAGATATATTCAGCAGCATGCTTACAGTTGTCCTTATTCCTGTTGTAAGGTTGAAGAAGTAGGAGACTGACACACAGGTGGCCTAGTGAATGTTATAAACTTGTATTGTTCCAGAAAATAAAGGGAACACCTACATTGCCATATCTCTAAGAGGGGTTTCCCTGCATCAACTAAAATACTAAGGGTTTTGTCAGAATTTCAGCTTAAATCATTACTCGACCCTGCTGTGTCAAACCTCTACTTCTGTCCCTTAAACTTCTTGGTCCAGAAAATGACTCCCTTCTTCTGGACTGCAGATAAAATTTAACTTACAGGGTTTGGTATCTTATTGTGGAAATGGCTCCCTTCCCCGGCTCAAAATTGTTCTCCAACACAAAAAAGGCAAAGTTCAAACACTTCTCCTTGGCAGACACACTGCTTATTTCTTTAACGCTCTGTAACAGAACGTCTTTGTAACTATTGGTTACAAGGAGAATGACTCCCTTCTCCTGGCATCTTGGCTTCAGAGTTTGAAATAACCATGGGGTAATTACTCCCTTTCCCTGGTCTCTTTCCACTTGGTTGCACAGTTCAACAACACCAGGGGAATTAAGCCCTTCCCATGGCCTGTCTTTACTTTAGTATAACAGTTCAGTAACACCAGGGGGAATGACTCCTTTCCCCTGGATCCTTTTGTGCTTTCAGGCTTCTCAGCAGTACAGTTCAAATACTGGTAGGGTCCTCAGCCCAGGCTTACCCACTTGGTTCACTAACCTGCCAAGTACTGTCAGTGGGTTTATTTGTATTACTGTAATGAGGGACTCTCCCTTTCAGGATTACGGTTTGGTGGTTGGGGTCCTCAACCCTTGCCTGGTGCCTAGTGGGTTTGTACTGACCACTGTGATGAGGGACTGTCCCTCTGTGATTCTCTTGCTGCTCATATGGGTCCTTGAACCTTCCCTGGTGACCAGTAGGTTTGATCTGACCACTGTGATGAAGGAGACACACTGTGTGATTCTCTAGATGCTGGTAGGCACCCTTGAACCTTCCCTGCTGGTCAGTGGGTTAGAACTGATCGCTGTGACAAGGAGAATGAGAATTATAGGCTGTCTGTCCCTGGGGTGAAGTCCTAGTGCATGGACTACATAGGATTCCAGGGAGAGAAACCTTCACCATTTCACGGGGCTTTTATCCTTCCCCTCCGGATCTCCTTTGCCACCCCATACCTCTCTTAGGGTTTTGGAATGTGCCCTGGGCTTCCAGAGACAGCAAACAATCCGCTGTGCTTCCCCATAATCTGGTTCCTGCTGAAGAGCATTCCTCGCTGTTGCCTCCATATGCTTGCCTCTTTGCTGACCATCTGTGCAGGTCTGCTCCTGCGAACCTGCCAGTACAACGCGCAGTTGACTGTCAGAATCTTCTGAGATCCTCTGCTTTCGGTCACGAACGTGAGTTTGAAACTCCTGCGTTGGGTGCACTGCACACCTGCAGTCATTCTTGGCTGCCTGTTTCTTTGTCAGCAGTCCATTATTGTTTTTTATACATTGTTGCCAGCCTTGTCTGGTCTGGCTGTGCAAGTCCTTTGTCTTTTTCTTATGTTCTTCCACCAGGATTCCACTGGGCCAACTCGTCCCAGTACTTGAGTGGTTAACACTCCTGGTGCTCTTCCTCGTCCCAGTACCTTCTACTTGATAATACTAACTAGAGGTAGAAGAAGGAGAGAGGTGAGAGGGGAAAGAAGGGGACGGAGACTGGAGAGATGAAATCGGATATACATTTTATGGGGGCCAAGAGCTGTTGGGCAGGAGTGCTCATTCTGGGTTCTCCTAAGATGTTCTCCCTGATCCCCATGAGGGGAGTCTCTCCCCATTCGATTCTCACGCTGAGTTCAACCCCCAGAGGGACTATCGGGTAGCTGCCTCAAATTCCAGGCCTCGTGGAAAGGTACTTCCCCTCGGGGAGAAGTGACAACATTTTGGGATCTGTTACACTGTATACAGGTTTTTGCCTGAGCACAGCCAATAGTATGCTGGATGTGAAGAATCTTAGTATCTCCGTTGAAGAGCATATCTTGTTCTTGAATTGCCATGAAGACTTTGTGGTGCACAAATCTAATGTAAAGCGACAAAGGAAAAGGACAATTATCTCTGGACAATTCAAGTATAAAGCAAATAAATATAACTCTGATATGATAATCTCAGGAGAGAAAGGATCACTTAGAAAATAATTATGATGGGTAATTGATACTAAATGACATCTATCAAACACATTGCTATACTGTAGGGGGAAGGATGCATAGAAAAGATGGATAAAGACAAATAAGACAGCTATAAAAACTTATATGGTAGGAGATGGTGGACATTATTAGGACCAACAACACACATAGATTCTGGAACAAAATGACAGTTGATGTCTATGCTGTGTCTTCAAATGGAGTAACTGAACAGTGATGGGTGAAATACATTTCATCTTCTGCAGGAGCTACATCTAACAATTCAATCAAAAATACTTTACTATTGAGACAGAACGAGTATAACCAGGCTGTGCTGATAAGGTTGCTAACCTACTTAGGTCTCTGAAAAAGTCGACAGCAGTGGGATCTTATGTTTTTTCTATTGATAATAGGGGTCCTATTCTGTGGGGCCAGATGCTGCCCAGATTGTTTTATGTGTGTACTGGTCATATGCCTACTAGATGGACACATAGTGTAATTGTGCCTGTGCATAAGCATGGCGATAGAGCTGATCCTATGCATTATAGGACACTTGCAATCCTTGATGACCCTGCTAAGGTTTTGAGGCATATACTATTAATAGAGTTAAGCATGTGGATCACACATAAGAACATCTTTCCAATTAATCAGATGGGCTTTAGTGAAGGTTCTGCTATACTTATTAGCATTGTGGCAATTGTAAGTATTGTTCTGAGGACAAGAGGCTCCTACAAGCAACCCGTATATGCAGCATACATTGATTTTAGTTCTGTTTATGATATGGCAATTTCCCATTTACTATAGGCGAAGTTACAATCCAATGAAATTTCTGCGGCCTTCAAAGAATGTCTATATCCATGCAGGACAATACCACTGTTGTTGTGTGTTTTGCCCAAAAGGGCCGTCTAAGTAAGAACATTCCAACAGATACAGGACTTAAACAAGGATGCAGGCTTGCAACTATCCTATTTACTGCATATCTTGCTGATCACAATAATGCTCTTGACTTGATGTTGTATATCTCTCTAGGTTAGAAATATACACACTTCAATGGCTGGGATATGCAAAGGGTCCAATCTTTGTGGACAATGACCTACAGCAGCAATTACATGCTCTTCAACAATATGCTTCTATACATGGGTTAAAGACCAATTCCAAAAGACGTATGATTATGGTATTTTTTTATTTTATTATTATTTGTTATAGCTGGTAAACCAACTTTTCAAATATTACATACATTTTCATAAAACATGATAAATACATTCATACTCGGGCGTTGCCTAGACTTACTTATACAGAATTACAACAACAGAATATATATACACAGTTTCTCGCAACTTGAATTTCATATGTCGGTCACTTTCCACTTTTATCCAGTTCATTCGGATTTGGTTTCAGGAAAAATTTAATTTAAAAATTGTACAATTGCAATCTGTATAGTTATTCTTGAATTAGAGAATAGAAGATTCCATACTTGTGTGCAGACTGTGGTACTCTTAACAAGCAATTTTTCCCCAAAACATTTCACTCTTATATCATATAATGCAGTGCACTCAACCATAAGATGTTGTAACGTTTCTTTTTGCTCCTTAATTTGACAGTGTCGACAGAAATTCTGTTCCTTTGATATAACTTTTCTTCTAAGCAAGATCTCATTTGTTTCGTATTGATTTAATCTAAATCTTAGATATTTCTGTCGGCATACATGTGATGGGAATTTCAACAGATAATCAGATATGACTCCATATCTTTTGGTACCAAACGCATCAGAGTTGAAGTCTTTGAGATTTGTACAAAGTTCCATATTCCTGATCCAGTCTGCTTGATGGATTTTATTTATTGCACGATCAGGATTTGTCAGAAGAAGCTCAATCGATACCGAGGCATCGGATGCTTCATTTAAAGTGTGATTTCTCCACTTTGTTGATATGCCATTTTTTGCTGTTAGTACATTTTGGGCCTGTACATTTAAAAAGGTAGGTTTCTCTAACCCCTCCAGCATTTTTCATAGAAGGGCACACTGCTTCCATAATGCGTGAGCATACAGAGACACCAATCCGAGTTCAAATCTTAATATAGCCAGTGGTGTTCCAGGCGAAAGTGATAATACTCCTTTCCAATATCTAGCTTCTACACTGTCCCAAAACGTACGGTTTTGCGGCACCAGGGCCTCAACTCCGTATAAAACAATTGGTATTACCTTGGACTTATAGAAGGACACAATATGTTTCAATGTGAGCTTCCCATATTTTCTTAGGAGAACTTTCGATTGAGATATCAAGGCACTCAATTTAACTCTAATTTCGATGGTCATAGTGCTTAGAGGTTTCTTGTGCTCAATATACACTCCAAGATATTTATATTTCACAACTTCAGTCAATACACAGTTTTGAAGGGACCATTTTGGATGATATTTTTTCGACATATTGGTATTACAAACTAGTATTTGGGATTTAGCTGTGTTGATCACAAGATTGTTTGCCATTGCGTATGAACCTAATTGGTTTAGCATATTTTGCAGGTCAATGGGTGTACGAGACAGTAATACCAAATCGTCTGCATATAATAAGTAGGCCACCTTTTGGGATCCTATACGGGGCGCATCTACTACACAGTTCATTAGGACAGGACCTAAATCAAGAATGTAGAAGTTAAATAGGAACGATGCGAGAGCACATCCCTGTTTAACCCCTCTATGTGTAGAGATGGCTGGTGATAATTTCCCTTCCATGTTTAGTTTGACTCGCATAGATGTGGTCGTGTGTAGTAACATCACCAGATTTACTAGTGATGTTGGACACTGATGTTGTCTGAGTTTAGCTAGGAGCATAGCTCTATCTATATAGAGGCAGATTTGAAATCAATGAACCCCAAATATAGTGGGAGTCGGCTATCAGCTTGCTCAGATTGTATCAGTGTTAGGGCTAGGATGTTTGGTATCGTGCCCATACCTTTTACAAAACCAGAATGGAAAGGGTCCCTTAGGCAGTTTTTATCCACCCACTCATTAAGCTCTTTTAATATAATTCTACTAAATATCTTGGCAGGAGCATCCAATAAAGAAATTGGGCGATAACTCATTGGTAGTTGGCGGTCACCTTTTTTGTAAATCGGAATTGTGATTGCTTCCGTCCACGTTTTGGGTAATTTCTGATGTTTATTTATAGCAGAGAATGGGCCTCATTCCGAGGCTGGCGCTATCCATGGAGTAAATAGCACCATGGTAAGCAACCATGGAGCTATTTACTCCATGGAAATCCGGCATGGTGAATGGAGTAATTACCGGTCCATTCCAAGGTTGGAGGGACCGGTAATTCCCCATTCACCATACCGGTTCCCCATCCCCATTCCTGCCCCCATAGGGCTCAATGGGAATGGGGAAGGAGTAAATTACGGCACCGTAAATTACGGTGCCGTAATTTACTCCAAGGTCCCTTTGCGGGTTGGATTTTTAACGCCTGCTAAAAGCAGGCGTTAAATGCCAACCCGCAAAAGGGAACTCGGAATATGGTGGTAAGTGTTAACGGTCACCGTTGCCATTAACGGTGACCGTTAACCCTTACCGCTAGCCTCGGAATGAGGCCCAATATCTTGTAGAGAATGGAAATCCAAACTTCGGGATGTTTTTTCATCACGAAATTTGAGATCCCGTCAGGGCCCACGGCACGTGAATTGCTTGCGGTCATAATTAGTTGTTTTATTTCCTTTTGGTCAAAACGGAGCCATAACCTCAGCTCATCTCGAGAAATTAGTTTAGGGACCGTGCTTAAAGGTAATGCTTATAATTGTTGGAAATGTTCTATCTACTGATGTACCTCAACTGCTGTTGTTTGTAGATCTAATTGGCGGACATTGGTTGCTTGGTTTAATATGGCCCACATTTTTGATATATTTTTATTGGCTAAAGTTGACAGCATAATAGTTCCATCTTTCTGGTTAAGTGAGGCTCGATGTCCTTTTAGCCAGTTGTTATAATTCAAGCACACTTTTTTTTATAAGAACCATTCTGATAGGGAGAGGATGCCTTGTTAGACTTCTCAATTCGGCACAATATGCTCTCTTCCTGATGAATATTGATCTATCAAAAATATGAATATGCCTTTCTCCTTGTGTGTTCAAAGTTTTTTGTTGACTATACATTTGAATGACATTACTATATGTTAAACCTATATCAGATGTTTGCCAATTGTTTGAGTTGTTTGAATCATATAGAATTTGGTTAAAGTGTAACAGGGCATTCTCCGTCCATCATAGGCGGTTCTTCCCACCATTTACCACAAAACATCCACCTTTCGCTGTCTTGGGTTTGTTATCAATAGCTTCTGCCATTACTTGCCACCTAGCGCACAGCATATTATGGTCACTTGCCACAGTTGGTGACACACAAAAAGAGCACATCACTGCCCATAGTGCAGGGTTTACATAAATGAAATCAATTGTAGAGACGGAATATCCTCTCTTCCAGGTTGGTGCGGTTGGAATATCTGTCTTAAACGCTCCATTCAAAACTTGCAAGTTTCTAAGGCCAACCATAGAATTCCACTGCAGTAGCCTTTCACTCTTTTGCACACCATCGGTTGCCAAGCAGTTCATATTCAAGTCTCCCGCTAAAATGAAATACATAATGCTTTCATCAGCAGACACTATAGCAAATAATTTGTTAAGATCCCTAAAGAAGCACTCAGATGAGATGGCTACTGGGTTCCAATATATATTCAGAATCGCGTATACATCACCATTGATCACCGCCCTTACAAGTAACATATGCGCGTTTGGCATAGCCCACAAATTTGACGAAGATCCTGGTTCATCTTTCAAGGCCACCAAGAGACCCGCTGACGGTCTACCTACTACAGGCTTCCGAGCTGGGTTCAGATGTATCTGGTATCCTGACCAGACTATAGGACTTAATAACCAGGTCTCTTGGAGTAGAATCACATCAAATTTTCCTAATCCACTCTCATCATTATTCAACAGTTGTTTAAATCCCTGTGAATTCCAACTGACCAAGGCAAGGGGAATATAGTGTGGAGAGCTAGATAGCTAGTTCGAGTTTGTATTACAGTTACAAACACAAGAATTCCTCTCTTGTGATCGTTGCCTTGTGTCTTGATCCTTCAACGTTGTCGTTTCTACCTTTGCCATAGATTCCATGGTACTTGGCACATCTGGTTCTATTGCACTATCCATTTCTATACTGAGCAAGAAGCCCAGATCGAACAGATTGCGAATTACTTTAGGCCTGCCATACCAGATTGCGAATTACTTTAGATTGCATCCACACCCGCACTGCGTTTAAATTTTGATTGGATGTGAATTCGACCAGAGTCAAATCTGCAGATGTAATATCTTCTAATGATGGAATATCAGAAGAAATTGCTAAGATTGCTCTACGGTTCAAATCATATTGAGTACATGGAGCTGGCCTACATTTTAAGATCATGGAACACAAGGCCGATCGATGGGTAGCTTTTTCAATTCTCGTAGTGTCCTGTGTTTTTACTCGCTTGCCAGATGCCACATTACTCCTGTTTTTCATATTCGGGGCCAATTCCCCTAGAGCATCTTTGATAAGTGATATTACTTCTTTAGAGAAATCATTGGGTAAACTTGATTGTGAGCAAGAAGCCAATTTAGAAGTAGCTACAGGAGTAATCACCGTTGGAGGTTCAATTTCCACATTCATCGGGGCAGTAACAGATATTATAACTCCTGAATTCATAGAGACAGACCCCCCAGTCTCAATTTCCTTCGGGACTTCTTTCACGATCCCCACAGATTTTTCATCACTAACAATAGATCTACAACTGGACCTACGAGTGGAGAGATAAAATGTCCTTGCATGTAGGCATCTACTGCCTTCTGTATTTCAGATCTGTGGGCCCTTACATCCTCCCTGCTGTTCGGGGTTGTGTCCACACTTTCACTGAGGTTACTTGTTCTAATTACAGGTACTGTGTCTTGCTGTTGTAACCTCCGTGGCTCAGTCTGCGAAATGTATTTTACCAAGGCATCTAATGGTGAGTAAGGTTGAGTTCTAACTTTCTTAGATGCATTAGGGATCTCATTTGGCTCAGAATCATTCGTTGCTAAAGGTTTTTTTTGTGCAGAGCATTTTTTCAAAAAAATTGGGGTAATCTCCATGTTCGATTTTGCTATGACCGCAGACTCACCTTCATTCAATGTTGATTTAGTGACCGTCTTTGATCTAGTTTTCAGAAAAATGGGCGCTAAAGCAATTCCCTTCTTTAGATTTGGCATTACTTGAACCCCATCTAGTTTGTCTAGACACTTTTCTGTTTGTGATCCCTTTGAAATCATACTTTGATTCACCTCATTTCTAGTAGCGCAAGGTTTCTTTTTGGCTTTGTGAATGACTTGTGGAGGTCTTTCTTGACTATATTTCTTCTTAGCACCCCCTTCCTTTACCTACGGTCTATCCGGAGATGGCAGTTCAATAATTTCCTTAATCATCCTCTGCTACTGATGGTTGTGAGGTTCCAATTTTCTTCAGGAATAAGTTGGTTGCAGAGTTATTTTGTTTTCCTCGCTGTTGGTTCTTTGGCTTTTTCTCCAGATTTTTTTTCATTTGAGATTTTTTTTCTTTGATTCTTTTTGCCCGTCTTGCTTCACTCTTTCAGATTTTTTTTTTCCCACCTTGGTGTGTTCTTATGGGACTGGTTTCTTCCATTACTCCCACTTGGGACTCCAACTGATTCTCAATGTTTGCCACTAGAGGTTTCTCCACTGAGACCACGTCAAAAAGATCGTCTTTCACATTCGCCAGTCTCATAAATTCTTCTAGAGTTGACGCTGAAAGAGATGTATCATTCTCATATAGAGGGACTGCCTCTTTATGCTCTAGTTTCGCCTGTTCTTGCAAGTTCATATTATGTATTTGTAATTGAGCTAGTAGGGCTTTGTTTACAGCTCTGTCATCTTCTTCTGATTTGTGGATGTCTGTAATGGACCTCCGGATTGCTTACATGTCCAGCCCTTGTTTGATAGACTCCAACTGCATCGACTGTAATTTTGGCAACACACTTGAATTTACAACATTACAACAGCCCACTATGGAGCCGTCCAATACAGCCACTTCTTTTGTCAATTCCATTATGGATCCAGATTGGATTTGTACTTCGGATTTCAGAAGCTCGAAAACAGAGACCAGCGAATTCAACACATAACTAAGCGCAGTTAATGTATTAACATTCGCCTCAGTCCCCTCAGCCAAGATTGCCTCCCGAGCTTCACTTGGATCGATGACAATTGATGTTTCCATCGGTGAATCGTCCTGCCCCACACTGATAGATTCTTCATTGTTTTCTATGCCTGACAGATTCAGATGACTCAAAATGGAGATACTTGTGTCTAGAGTAAGAGGGGGACTCATAGTTTCCTCGGGCTGTCTATCGACTCTTATGGGACTTGAGGATGTGTTAGTATCTCTATGGATTATTTTTTCATGTATCACTTTATTTACCCCAAAATGTTCCTCAATTTTTTTCTGAATTTTTATTTGTTGTGGTATATTCAAGTCCCTTTTTCCAGTTGTCAACTAGGGTGGATTCAGAGCCCAAGGCCCCCATACATCTCACCGGCGTAGAGACACTTGGAGAACAAGAGTCAGCATGCACTAATGCTTGAGTTTGCAACCCTGACACTCCCACCTCCATGGTTTGACCCCCACTATGATCTTCCATGGAGCCTCTAACACTATTATTTGGCAGGCATTTTGTCAATTTCGGCTCCTCCCATTCCGGGGCTCTAGGATCATCATGTAGTGAGCTACTCCTTAATTTCATTAGACCGTTAATTCTTATATATATATGTGGGAAATAACCTTCAGGAGACAGGCAGGTGCTGAAACTTATATTTATTCCAACTGGATAAAGGGTTCTTAATAAAACAAAATATAATGTCCTCTGGTTCACTTCACCAGTGTTTGATCCCTTCAGAGTACTGTGAGGCAGTCCTCAAGCTTATTCTATATCGTGGTGTCTGGATAGGCCCACCACTCTGGTCTTCGTTCCTCCTCTTCTTCCCTTCCCTGTAAAACAAGAGGACCTCGTCAGTTTCTTCTGGCGGGCTTTTATGGACTACCTTAGCATCAAGCCCCCACCAATCGCCATCAGCCCTGACCAGCCGACATCCTATAGGCTGCTGCCGTGTTGACCCGCCTCCCATAAAGGCTGCCGTGCCTGCATGCTCCCATCCAATCCGCGGGGAACTGCTGAGGCGATCACGTGACCCAAACCATGGTCGCGTTGGGTATGGGTGGGCCCTGGCTCCAGGCGTCTTTCAGCCGCGATCCGCGGCATGCTGAAGGGCTGGACGCCCCCCCTCTTTGTCATGGAGGATCTTCGCTCCACTCCCGTCCCTGGGTCTGGGACCTCCAACGGGCGAGTGCGGCAGCGACGCGCCGCGTCCCCGAGCAACGGCTCGCCCCCCGGCAGGTAAGTGCAGCGGTGACACGCCGCGTGTCTGAGCATCGGCTCGGGCTTCCCCGCTGCTGGCGCAGGCGACCGCCGCGAGAGGAGCGGCCGGTCCGCTACCTCGGCTCTTGGTGCCCCCAATCCCAGGTGCGCCCATCACCCTCTGCGGGTGCCGATGCGCATCCCCACACATACCCACCCCAGTCCCAGGCCGATCGGGCCGGGAAGCGCACCTAGACAGGTAATCAGCCACCATCTGGAACCGGGCCGGTTTGTGAAGCGTGAGGAAGTCAAAAGGTTGGAGAGACAGAAACCAGTGGAGCACTCTCTGATTAGTGTCTTTATGCTGCGCAAGCCATTGCAAGGGAGCATGGTCCGAGTACAAGGTGAACCGGCGACCCAACAGGTAGTATCTGAGGGAGTCGACGGCCCACTTGATCGCCAGACATTCCTTCTCTATGGTGGAATATGCAGCCTCATGTGGCAGCAGTTTCCGGCTGATGAAGCATACAGGACGCAGATCACCCCCCTGGTCCTGCGAGAGCACAGCCCCCAAACCCTGGTTTGAGGCATCCATCTGTAGATAGAAGTGTTGTTGGAAGTCTGGGCAACAAAGAACAGGGTTTGAAGAAATCCTAAGTTTCAGGTGTTCGATGGCGGCCAAGGCGTCCTTGTTGCTGGTCAGGTTTGGAGCACCCTTGAGCCTCAAAGCATCGGTCAAGGGGGCGGCCACAGAGGAAAAGTCAGGTATGAACCTTCTGTAATACCCAACGAGCCCCAAGAAAGCCCGGATCTGCTACCTATTGGTGGGAGTCGGAATGTCAAGTATCGCCTGAGTCTTGGATAGTTGCGGTTTCAGATCACCCCCACCTACTATATGTCCCAGATACTTGGTTTCGCGAGTTCCGATCGTGCTTTTTTTGGGGTTTATATGTAAACCCGCTTTGTGCAGATCGGTCACTACCGCTTCCAGATGACTCAGATGAGCTTCCCAGGATTCGCTGTAAACCACAATGTCGTCCAAATAAGCGGCCGCATATCCGTCGTGTGGTCGTAGGACGATATCCATTAGCCTTTGGAACGTGGCAGGGGAGCCGTGTAGTCCAAAGGGTAGGACCTTGTAATGATACAGTCCCTTCGGCGTGGAAAAGGCAGTTTTCTCCTTGTCCTGGGAGCGCAAGGGAATCTGCCAATATCCCTTGGTTAGATCTAAAGTGCTTAGAAAGAGGGCCGCTCCGAGGCCTTCCAAGAGCTCGTCCATGCGCGGCATCGGATACGCTACGTACTGAGAAATAGAGTTGAGTTGTCTGTAGTCCATACAGAAGCATGTGGATCCGTCCGGCTTGGGAACCAGCACTATGGGGGAGGACCATACGCTGTTGGATGGCTCTATGATGTCCATCCGCAGCATTTCGTCTACTTCGGCAGTGATGATCCGTCGTCTGGATTTGGGGATCCGATAGGGCCTAAGCCTTATAGTTCGTCCGGGCTCTGTGTTGATCCCGTGTTCTAACATACTGGTGCGACCGGGCAGCGTAGAAAAGGCATCGGAGTAGGGAGATAATTTGTCCATAACGTCTGATTTCATGTCCGGAGAGACGACGTCGCCCCAATTGATGGCTCCGAGGGTATCAGGAACGGTGTTCACGGTTTCCTCTGAACCTGGTTCCTCGGGTTCTGCGAACGCACTCATACTTGGTTCGTTCCACTCCTTCAACAAGTTGACATGGTATACCTTGTCAGTGGTGGTCCTATCGGGTTGATGCACCTGATATGTGACTGGGCTGAGTACGTCGGTGATCTCGTATGGACCTCGCCATCTGGCCAATAACTCGTGGGCAGAGGTAGGCACGAGGACCAGTACTCTGTCGCCGGGTTTGAAAGTCCTCATCCGACTTCCCTTATTGTAGTTCTTTTCTTGGGACGATTGAGCCTGGTCGAGGTTGGCTTCGGCAAAGGCGCATAGAGCCGTTAGATGGGTTTTTAGCTCCTCTGTGTATTCAGTGAGTGACATCTCCTCGCTGGCTTCCCATTCCTCCTTCACCAGATCCAGTATTGTCCTGGGTTGCCTTCCGAACAGAAGTTCGAAGGGGGAGAAACCAGTGGACGATTGGGGTGTGTCCCTTAACACCATCAATACCAGAGGCAACACTCGATCCCAATTCTTGATGTCTGGTCCCGTCACTCTCCTCAGCATTTTCTTGATGGTCTGGTTATACCGTTCGACCAGCCCATCTGTCTGGGGATGGTATACCGAGGTCCTTAGTTGTTTGATCTGGAGTCATTCGCATACCTGTCTTAAGAGGACAGACATGAAATTCGTGCCTTGGTCCTTGATTACTTCCGAAGGCAGCCCCACCCGAGCAAAAAACGGGATTAGTTGGTCGCACAGAACCCTGGCCGATGTCCCTTTTAATGGAAATGCTTCCGGGTATCAGGTGGCGTAGTCGACGATCACTAACAGATATTTGTACCCCCTGCTAGCGGGTTCCAAAGGACCGACGATATCCATGCCGATCCTCTGGAAAGGAACCACTTTGAGAGGCATTTTCTGCAGCGGCGCCTTCGCTGGTAGGACACCGCTGGTCAACTGACATGTAGGGCAGGTTTTACAGAATTGGGCCACTTCCCCATAAATGCCCGGCCAGTAGAACCGTTTCAATAGGTTTTGCTGGGTCTTGAGGGAAGCCATATGCCCGCCGCAAGGATGGTTGTGAGCCAGTTGTACCACTATGGCACGATGTTTTTGCGGCAGCACCAACTGCTCTTTGGTGACCCCGTCTTCGCCCTTATATCTGCGATACAGCAGACCCTGGCGTAGTAGGAACCCCGGTCCCCTGGCTAGATCTGGTTCCCCTTCTTTCGTTGCCCTTTCTAGTGCCACCCGTAGAGTTGGGTCGGTTAGGGTTTGCCCCCTAATGGTGTCTTCATTTTCCTCCAAACTCCAGTTGATGGGTCTGGTCATGTAGCTAGCCTGACACCATTCCATCCGGGTTCACCTTTTCCGTCCCTGCAAGGGACCCTGGGAAGCGGATTCCGTCCCTGGGGTATTGGGCTCGGGCGGAGGGTCCTTCCTATCCTCCAGAGCCTTCAAGGCCTGTTCAAACCCGGGTAGGTCAGTTCCTATCACCACCGGGGCAGGTAGACATGGCAGGACGGCAGCCCTCAAGGGAGTGGTTGTGTTGTTTAGTTCTACCACCACCTTCTTCATTGGGTAACACTTTACATCCCTGTGAATACACCTAATAGGCACTGTTATGTTAGACAAGTATGGTGTGCTACTCACGGTTGGTGCAATGGCGGTCTGTCGGCTGCCGCTGTCGAGTAGAGCGTGCAATGGTCTGCCATACACCCTAATGTCCACCACGTAGGGTCCCGGGATGCTCTCCTCTGATCCAGGATTCAGGTACCCGATGTCCATCGGTTCGGCTGTTCTCCTTCTGGGGCAAAACCTGGCAATATGCCCCCATTCGTTACACTCGTAGCATTGTGGTTGCTTGTAACCTGGCGCTGCCAATGGATGTTTTTCCTCGACTCCTGTCTTCTTGTCTTCAGGCCTTCTGGGGATATCGTCAGCGTGTCTCCATCTCGTGGTCAGGGTTCTGCCGCCCCTAAACGCAAGGGGATCGGACATCGGGATAGCTATCCGGGCTGTCACCGCAGTTGGCTGTATCTTCTGGTGACCCGCCTTCTGGTATGCCGAGGCAATATCCACCGCCTCAGTCAAGGTGGGTCGGTGGTGCTGCCTGACCCACCTCTGCATCTGTCCTGGTATGGCTTCGATGAACTGCTCCAGAATTATTTTGTCAAGAATGGGTTGATTAGCTGGGGTCGGAGGAAGTAGCCATTTCTCGACCAAGTCCTTTATCCGGTAGTATAACTGGCGCGGGCTTTCCCCCACCCTGAGTCTGATCTCTCTCAGCTGTATCCGGTAGGCTTCTTCGTCCAAGCCTAGACGATCCAGGACTGCGGCCTTAATTTCCCCGTAAGGTGTACTGCCGTTGGGGTTCACTGCCTGGTAGGCACCCTGCATCACCCCAGAAAGTAGGGGGGCGACGTACTGTCCCCAACGGTCGGGAGGCCATTGGGCATTCCTGGCGATCCTCTCGAAACTGGTGAAAAAGAAGGCAGGGTCTTCCCCCTCCTTGTATTTCTGGAGCAGAGCAGATGGCACCAGTGGTTGGTTTCTAGCATTGGCCACCACATCCGTGAGGCGGGTGATGGTTTTGTGTTGTTTGTCCTGGGCTGTGGTTTGTAGGGAGCCCTGTAACTGGATGGCTTGCTGAAAAGCTTGCCTATCCGCGGCCGCTTGTTGGGTTTGCAGTTGTACTAACTGCTGCAGTTGCTGCTGCCCCTCCGATAGGGTCTTGATCAGTGCCTCCATGTCGTTGTCGATCCCACCTTCGTCGCCAGTGTGGGAAATAACCTTCAGGAGACAGGCAGGTGCTGAAACTTATATTTATTCCAACTGGATAAAGGGTCCTTAATAAAACAAAATATAATGTCCTCTGGTTCACTTCACCAGTGTTTGATCCCTTCAGAGTACGGTGAGGCAGTCCTCAAGGTTATTCTATATCGTGGTGTCTGGATAGGCCCACCATTCTGGTCTTCGTTCCTCCTCTTCTTCCCTTCCCTGTAAAACGAGAGGACCTCGTCAGTTTCTTCTGGCGGGTTTTTATGGACTACCTTAGCATCAAGCCCCCACCAATCGCCATCAGCCCTGACCAGCCGACATCCTATTTGCTGCTGCCGTGTTGACCCGCCTCCCATAAAGGCTGCCGTGCCTGCATGCTCCCATCCAATCCGCAGGGAACTGCTGAGGCGATCACGTGACCCAAACCATGGTCACGTTGGTTATGGGTGGGCACTGGCTCCAGGCGTCTTCCAGCCGCGATCCACGGCATGCTGAAGGGCTGGTCGCCCCCTCTCTTTGTCATGGAGGGTCTTTGCTCCCCTCCCGTCCCTGGGTCTGGGACCTGCAACGGGCGAGTGCGGCAGCGACGCGCCGCGCCCCCGAGCAACGGCCCGCCCTCCGGCAGGTAAGTGCAGCGGTGACACGCCGCATCTCTGAGCATCGACTCAGGCTTCCCCGTTGCTGGTGCAGGCGACCGCCGCGAGAGGAGCGGCCGGTCCGCTGCCTCAGCTCTTGGTGCCCCCAATCCCAGGTGCAGCCATCACCCCCTGCGGGTGCCGATGCGCATCCCCACAATATATCAATAAAGAAATGGGGGGAGGTAGAAGGCTGTGGGTAAGGAATGGTATGGGAGGGGGAAATTTCTGTCTTTCCCAACACATGTTACTGTAGACAAAGCTAATGGGTCCAGCTCTTCTTGTTTCCCATGTGAGATTAGAACGCGTGGGAGCCGAGCGTGGAAGTCAAGTGGTTCAAAGGCTAACAGCCCACAGTCGCCGCTCAACGCTCTTCCTGCTTCCCACGCAAGGGTGCACTGCATGCTGGAGCTGAGCTGAGCGGCTCAAAGGCTAATAGCCCGCAGTCGCCGCCCAGCTCTCTTCCTGCTTCCCACGCGAGGGTGCACTGCACGTTGGAGCCGAGCTGAGCAGCTCAAAGGCTAATAGCCCACAGTTGCCACCCAGCGCTCTTCCTGCTTCCCACGCGTAGGCTGCAGTGCACGCTGGAGCCGAGCGGCTCAAAGGGTAAGAGTCCATAGTCACCACACGGAGCTCCTGTTATTCCCCACACACGTTGCTTCTAATAACCACAGTGATCGTATGGATCGCAGGAGTTGTATTAAGTTATTATTAAACTTACTCTCAGCGTGCTTAAAGTTTTCGCCGCGATTATAGCAGCGTTGTCAAAGAGTTCAGTTTCTCTCAGTTCATATAGTCCCTAGCAAATGTCAATGTAGTGGCTACAATTCAGTTCAATGCCGATTTACCTGGTAGCATGAAAGGTGGATCACGGTTCCCCGCTCAGCCTTAGCCGACGGCACAGACTGCAATGACTGCTTCCACTTGAACACCACTTCGCTCCGCTTCGCGGTCCTGGGAGTTTTTAACTCCTTCACCTCCAGTAGTGGTAGACAGCGAGGTAAGACTTCCCAGCAGATTTTTGCACAGAATTCAGCCCAAAAGAATGGAGACTGCAATGACTGCTTCCACTTGCACACCACTTCGCTCCGCTTCACAGTCCTGGGAGTGTTTAACTCCTTCTCCTCCAGTAGTGGTAGACAGTGAGTTAGGACTTCCCAGCAGATTTTTGCACAGAATTCAGCCCAAAAGAATGGAGACTGCAATGACTGCTTCCACTTGCACACCACTTCGCTCCGCTTCGCCGTCCTGGGAGTTTTTAACTTCTTCACCTCCAGTAGTGGTAGACAGTGAAGTAGGACTTCCCAGCAGATTTTTCCACAGAATCCAGCCCAAAAGAATGGAGACTGCACTGACTGCTTCCACTTGCACACCACTTCGCCATATGATTATGGTATTCAATCAACCTTCCAAATGGAATAATTTTAGTTGCTGCATTTAGGGGATTACTATGGAGGTGGTCTCTAGTTATACCTATTTGGGAGTAATAATTGATGACAAATTGCAGTGGAATGTCCAGTTAGATAACATATGTTGTTCAGCCACTCTGCAAATGCTGTTATTTGCTCATTCTAAAAGTGGGTATACTTTCAACCCATTGATAGAAATATACAAGATGACTACCATCAATGTCCGCAGTTGTCAAACTATGCAGATGCCCTGTATATTGTTGACAATTTATGTTTAAAGACACTATTTAGTTGTCTGAAATTCTGCTGGTTGAATTATTGCAAGCAGACCTGACCTCGGAAAACGAAGCTACTCGCCCGATTTAACGCCATTGTTTTGTTTGCATTTTTTGTTTTGCATTTTTTGAACTCACCTTTTTTTTTTAAACAATTTTCATTATATTTTTAACAACACTCTAAACACTACAAACACTACAAACATTGAGGACTTTCAATTATGAGCTTCGCATCTAATGTTCACATTTTGTGCATCACAGTCCCCTCCGCTCCCGCCCCCTGAACTTGAGCCCTGTCTAGATGCCATCAGCTTCCATATCTTCGGATATGTCCTCCCCGTTAGTCACCCTCCTATCATCTTCACTAAGATCGGCCTGGGAGGGTCCCACCATCGTGGCCACCAGTTGTCTCCATGCTATCAGGGAACACACTTCCTCCTCCCCTCCCCTACTGATTGCTTCATACCAAGCTGCCGTTTCTGCATCTGCCCACTTAAGGAGGTCAGCCCACCACGTCTCTATTCTGGGTCGTTGGGCTGTCTTCCAGCCCATTGCAATTCTCCGTTTGGCCAGGATATAGACTAGGTCTTTCATCTTACTGATGTGCTTCAGGTTGTGTGGTCTGGCAAAGCCCCCCCAACATACATGCCCAAACTGACTCCACCTCCAATGTAATCCCTTTATCAGCCAGGCGTAGCTTAACCTCTGTGCAATACCTAGCCACCTCAGGGCAAGCCCAAAACATGTGTATCATCCCAGCTTCCACTTCCCCACACCTTGGGCATTTCTGTGTCACTGCACCTCCAAACCTGGCTATTTTGCTAGGGGTCATATATGCCCTGTGAGTACATTCCGGGACACCTTCTTGTGGTAGCTCTGGGCCCTTTTCCATTGTCCATCCTGCATAGGTTCTCCCACCTCCTCCTTCCAATCCTGCCTTAGTTGGAGCGGCTCCTTGCCCACCCTCGACATCAATAGTTCGCATATGCGGAATATTTTGTGCCCACGCTCCGAGATATCGTACATCGTCTCCATGGCCTCATCGGGTTGCTCGGGTAGCACTGCCTCAGGCCACTTTTCGCACACCCATTTCATGATTCTAGTATAGCTAATATATTGGCCTTTGTGCACCCCAGTATCCTTCATTAATCTCTCGAAGTGTAGTGCCTCCCCTCCTGCCATACATCTCCGAGGGTCGCAAGGCCCACCGGTTCCCAGTATCTACGGATCCCTCTCATCATTTGCAAGTCCTCCCCACATAGTGCCGCTAGCGGCACCTACAGGGAGCATGGGGTCGGGTTTCCCACTATCTGCCATGCTTTGCTGAAAATTCCCCAGCCCAATGACAATAATCCTGCCCTTCCTTGCAGCTTGGATTTAGGCAACCACACCACCTCGCATAGGAAAAAGGGGGCGGTGTCCTTGTACAGTAACCTAGTTTCGGCCGTCTCTTCTTCGGACAGCCATCTAGCTACGTACTGGAGCTGTCCTGCCAGGTAGTATGCCTCGAAATTCGGTAGGTTTATGCCCCCCTGTCACATGGGTTTTGTAACTTAACTTCCATAGGGCCACCCTATTCCTGGAGTTATGCCATAGGAAGCCCCTGCATAGGCTGTTGAGTTTGGCAAAAAAACATGAGGGGGTCATATATGGGATGTTCGTGAAAAAATGTAGCAATCTCGACAGCACCACCATCTTGATCAAAGCCGCCCTGCCTACCATGGCAAGGGGTAACCTAGAACAAAACCCCATACTATTCTTAATGCCTTCCACTGCCCTTTCTGTATTGTATCTGTGTTCTTCTTCATCGGTGTGATGTATGTCAATACCCAGATATCGGAATGTCTTGGTCTGCCAGGGTATCAGCAAGACCGGTAGGTTCCTATGTGGGGCCCACCTGTATCTCCCCAAAGGGAACATGCTTGATTTCTTGGGGTTCACTGCTATGCCCGAGAGTGTGGCGTAGCGCTCCATCACCTCCAGGATGTATTGTAGGTTTTCTTCTGGGAAGCTCAAGTATAGCAGTATATCATCAGCATACAGTGATATGAGGTGTGGTCCCCCCTTCGTGGGGATCCCTATTTCCCCATGTTGTTGTCTGAGGCAGATTGCCAATGGTTCTATGGCGAGAATGTACAGCATGGGCGACCAGGGGCAGCCCTGTCTAGTGCTCCTGCTAAATTGCCATTTGTCTGAGATTATTGCGCCAGTTTTGACCCTGGCTATTGGGGAGCTATATACCATTTTGGCCCACCTTAGGTACCCTGGCCCCATCGTGTATTCTTTCAAGGCCGCTAGCAGCCATTGCCACCACACAGAGTCGAAGGCCTTAATAGCATCCATCGAGACTATCACCATTTTGCCGGGGTCCTTCTCTGTCTGTTCGATAATGTGCTGGAGTCTCCTGTGATTATCAGTTACATTCCTGCCTGGGACATAGCCTGTTTGATCGGGGTGTATCAATTTGCCTATAACTCGTTTGAGCCTGTTTGCCAACGCGGCTGTGAGGATTTTGATATCTTGGTTTAGCATTGATAGGGGCCTATAAGACCCACAATCCATGTTTGGCTTGCCCGGCTTCAAGAGCGGAATGACCACCACCTCCCTCAGGGACTCTGGCAGCCCCCCTCTTTCAAATGCCTCATTTAGCATAGCAAGCATCAGGGGGAGCACCTCCTGCCTGTACGTCTTGTAGAATTCGCTTGGGAGCCCATCTGACCCCAGGGCCTTGCACGTGGGAAGGTGCTGGATCACTGCCTCTAGTTCATCTAGTGTGATTGGGGCGTCCAGGTACTCCCATTGCTGATCATTTAGTTTGGGCAATCCTATGTCTTCCAGTGTCTCCTGAATCTCTCGGCCCATCTCCTCCCCCGTGTCCTCATACAGGCGTTTATAAAATCTGAGGAACCCCTCATTGACTCCCTCTTGGATAGCCCAGGTCTGGCCTCCTTTCCCCTTTATCTCCCTGACCACTGGATGTGGTGTTTCATGTTTGTATAACCATGCCAACAGCCTTCCCGGTTTGTCACCCCCCGCATGTTGCCTTTCGGTATATTTTTTATAGCTCAGTTTGCATAATCTGTCCCAGTACTCCCTGCTGGTTTGTTGTAACAGCATCGCCCGTTCAGCATCCTCCTCTGAGGTGCTCACCCTATTTGTTCCAGCTCTTTCTCTGTCTCCTGAAGCTCCTGCTCTATGCCCCCTTGGAGCCCTCTGGATTTGGATATCGCTGCACCCCGCACTACTACCTTAAACGCCTCCCACAAGGTTCCTTCTGACTGCACACTCCCTGTGTTGATGTCAAAGTACTCAATAATCGCCTCCCAATAAATCCACGTGGAATCCTGAGTCCTGCAGGGCTTCAGCTCTAAGCTTCCATGTCAGGATTCTCGCTCTGGGGGAATGGTGCCTACACTCCAAAACCAGGGGGGAGCGGTCTGAGAGTATTCTGGCCTTGTATTCTGAGCCTAGGATTTCTCCTGCCAGCTCCGAGGCCACAAACATGTAGTCCAGTCTTGTGTACAGGTTGTGGAGGGCCGCATAATGCGAGTACTGCCTATCTTCTGGGTGCAGCCGTCTCCAGATGTCTTCTAGCCCAAAATCCCTCAGCAGGGCCTGTAATGCTCTCGCAGCCGGGGCGGGTCTGTCTAGTTTATTATCTGACCTGTCCAATTTGGGGTTTAATGCACAATTAAAATCTCCTCCCCAGATGATAACGCCACCCAGTAGGGGACTCATTTTGCCGTATAGGTCCCTAAAATAGGCCGCTGTATCTTGGTTAGGGGCATACGAGTTTATAATGCTCACTTCCCTGTTTTTCTAACATCCCCCGCACCACTATCATTCTACCATCGGGATATGCAGTGGTCTGGAGCAGCTGGAATGGTATATGAGGTGCCACCCACGTGACCACCCCCCTAGCATACGCTGAGTATGTGGCTCCTGTGGTGGTCCCTCTCCACTTTCTCTTTACCACCTCCAGTTTTTCCCTAGTAAGGTGGGATTCCTGTAATAATGCTATGTCCACTTTCAGCCTTCTCAGATACATCATTCCTTTATTCCTTTTCAGGTAACTGTTGAGGCCTCTCACGTTCCAGGTTAAGATTCTCAGGCTGCCCCCTTGCCATGCATGGTTTGTCCCTCTTCCTCCCCTCCCGGGTTTCCTCTACAGTCTAGTTTGACATGCGATTGGTCTCGTATCCCTCCCTCTACCAACTTAAACTTCCCAACTAACCCCCTCACCCCCTGCCCAACTACTATACCCTGCACACCCCCCTTCCCTCCCCCTCCCTGCCCGTCCCCAACTGATGCCCAGCTCCATCCCTGGATCTCAGGCTCCCCCGCGTTTGGTCCTGCCTCGGATTGTCGAGGTCAGAGACCCGGCAGGGTGTCACCGGTCTACTGGTGACCTAACTAGTCTATTCGTGGGGGTGTAAGGGCTGGCTCCACTAGGCTCCTACAGTTTTCGCTGAGTTTCTGTGCTCAAGGACCATACGTGAGATGCCCCAGATGCTCTGTTCCGACAGGCTGTATCCTGTCCTATATTCTTGTCCCAGTGTTTGAGACTGCGACACCATGGGTGCCACTGTCTCCATGCTACGTATCTGCGTCGGCTTCTTTCTGGGTATCCAATTCCTGGGGGATCTTTGCCTATCCAGCCATTCTGACGCATCCTCCGGGGTGTCAAAAAACTGTTTTCTATTTTTGTGGAACACTTTCAGTTTTGCAGGGTAGATCAGCATGTATTTGTAGCCCGCTTCTCGCAGTCTTCTCTTCATTGCGCCAAAATTCATACGTCGGCACTGTACCTGCAGTGTAGTCCGGGTATGCTGTTATGTTTGCCAATGGCCTTTGTGTCGTTCCTCCCTTTCGGAAGTGCTCTAGGATTTTCTCCCGTTCACGATAGTTCAGGATCTTGGCGATCACCGGCCTGGGGTGGGGGGTCCACAGTGGTCGCTTCCTCGTCAGGGCCCTGTGCGCCCGTTCCACAGCAAACCCCTGGGTCAGCACTCCTCCTGTTATCTCCTGTAGCAACATCGTTTCGATGTACTCCATGGGATTGGGTCCTTCAGCTCCTTCAGGCAATCCTACGATACGTATATTGTTCCTCCGGGAGCGTCCTTCTGCCTCCTCTGCCCTGCTTTCCAGGTTGCCCACACGTTGCACTAGGGCATGGAGCTCGGATTTATGGGTAGTACATGTGGCTGTGTTTGGGGCCACTTCCTTCACTAAGTCGCCTATGCATTCTGCCAGTGCTCTAAAGTCTTGTCGGAGGAGATTCACCTCCTCCAGTACAGCCCCACTTTGAGCTTCAGCGCCGCTTTCAATTCGACCATGGCCAATCCCAATTTGGTTTCTCAAGCCACTTTGAGGTCTGCAATTGCCGCAAAGATCTCCTGATCTTTGCTCGTCGTGGCTGTGCCCTCAGTGGGGGTTTTCTCCTTGCTCCTGGCCCCCTCCACCACCGTCAATTTCTTGGCATATTCGTCGATCGTGGGTTGTTTGCCCTTTGTTTTGAGCAGTTTGTTGGCCATCCTAATGTTTTTGGGCTTATGTGTGCGAGCCCCGCTGTGTGTAGTCTCTGGCCTCCGTGTGACTGGTCTCCGGCCGGCACCGGGGGACCAGGTGGACTATATTGGGGGTTACTTCATGCTGCCAAGTCTGCGCCTGGGGTGGATCGTGTCCTGCCACGTAATTGTGCACAGACGAGTCTTTTGTCCAGGCTTGCGTGCCCCACCGCCTACCGCTCCAGAACTATGGCTTTTTAGCCCTGCCTTTTCACTGCAGTCTCAGTTGTGGCTCAGCCTATTATTCTGCAGCTGCTGCTGTAATAGGCTGGCCACGTTAGGCCAACTCCCTCCCTTGTGTTTCACACTGGTCCACCTACTGAGCTGCCAGCGGACTATGGCGCTCTTTGTATGTGTTTGTATCCTCCGCAGGTCAGGCCCCCCAGGGCTTTTCACCTCTCGCTGTTTGTTCCTTATTCCCCTGATCCTGTTGCCTCTGTTTTCAAGTCCCCAGGCTGTGCCAGCATCCAGTACGCCTTTACATCTCTTTGTAGTGTCAGTGGTCCTGTGGACGGCATACCATGCGCATGTTCAATCGTCCTTGCAGGCCTGCTCCCCTTCTGGTTCGCCCCAGTGTTAGTGCTTCGTTGGCCTGCTACCCTCCTGGTCCACCTCGCATTCGCGGTTATGATCAGCTTCCGTGTCGGTCCGCTTCCATTCTGTGGCCCGAGTCAATTCCCCCCCAAGGTCCGCCCCAGCTGCAGGTATCTTGTTTCTGTGTGTGCGCACACAGCACCCTGATCTCATTGAGGGTGGGGGTGGGGAGCGGGTGCTCTCGCAGAGGTGCGAGTCACAAATGCGCTCCCTGTGTCCCTTTCCAGTGGTCCATGCCCCACTTTCCTTACCGTGGGTGTTGTCACATCCACTGCGCCCGTTGCTCTCCCAATCTTCCCTCACAGAGAGCGGCTCTTGCTCACACTTTCTGCCACGCTGCTCCTATGTCTAGAGCAGCACTCCGGACACATGTGTCCGCATCCCACAGCTGCCCTACAGGGTCCCAGCATCACTGAGTGCCCGCGCCACCGACACTGCTTACTATGCCGTCTGCTGTACCTGGCATATCCCTTCCTATTCGGGCTGCAGCACATCAGCACCTGATATCTGTCTTGTGTCCCTCTCCGCGGGCAGCCGGCCTCGGCTACGGCATCTATTGTGACTTTGACCCTGCGCGGGCCGACTTCTTCTAGCGGTCTCCCCTTTATTTTATGCCGTCATCTTGCTTCCTTTGCTCGCGGGCCGTGTCCCGATCTTTGAGTGGCCAGCGGATTTCTCCCATCATAAGCTGTGATCATGGGCACCTAAGCACTGTTTTCAAGGCAATCTCGTGTGCAGGTCTCGGGAGCTCCAGGAAACTTGTCCCACCGTATAGCTATGTAGCCATGCCTCCCCACCAGCTTGCCATGTTAATCTCACACAAGCGGTGCAGCTGCTGAACTCCGGTCGGTGTTCCCAATATGATTTATTGTCATAACACGCACAGCCGATGTTTTGCACCATCTCTGTCGCCTCCAGTGCAACACTTCTTAAAAGCACGACCGGGCAATCAATCCCGTCATGTTCATCGGTCTTCCTTTGTTCAGTGGGCGGCGGCCATCTTCTTCACCTTCGCAGCCGATCCCTGAATACTTCCTCGGCTCCGCACACTCTAATTCCTTCGCAAATCAGAGCCACAATGTGTTGAGGTATTCCATGAGGCATCCCACACACGATCCTCTAGTTGTGAAGCTTTCGCATCATTTCTCACACAGTTACAGCAGGATGATTGAAGGATCCGCGGGAGCTCTAGAAAAGACACGTCCTTTTACATGGCTCCTTGGCCACGCCCCCTTGAACTCACCTTTAGATTCGAATTGGTATTGACAAAGTGATAATCCAAAACATGAACTATATAAGGACTGTTCAGCTCACTGATCTGTTCTGAGTATTATATTAGGACAGGAATGACTTTTCCCTTTCCTTGCTACTATCACTTTTTTGTTTTTCCCCACCTTTGCTACTTTTTCCATTTCCTCTCTGTTTGTTTCCCCTTCCTTTCTTTTTCCAATTCTTTGGTTAAAGCCTACATGAACATATAGGTATTTTTTTGATTCATGAACTAATTGCCAATAATAATAATTTGTGTTCCTTGTATTTATTTACACTACCTATATACTGGTTGTCGTTATTGTATGTTTTGTTTGAATATCATCATTTAATAGTTATTCTACTCTTTTGTGCAACCAAATACAGAAGCATTTTAGTATTTTTCTGTCTCTCTGGTGTTTTCTTTTCTTTGTCAAAGGAATAGATGTGACTTGCAATAATTTATTTATTGCTAAATGGAGGGTTTGCAAGAAGAGGTAACCAAATTGTATTAACCCGTTTGCTTTAAAACCTGTGGCACAGCAATACTCCCTTTTTGATGTATTTTGTTTGGAAAGATGTCTAAATACTTATCTCAGTTTCCTAATCACAGGAATAGACAAGAGTATGTATGCCTACATTTTAATCAGTAACCACTTTTGAAGTTACTGGTGTCTGGGCGAAAATCCTTAAGATCAGCAGAAGTTTTCGGTTTTGTTGTGAAACATCTATGTTATTATGTTATTTGATATTTGTATAGCTTCTACTGCCATTGTTGTCGTTTTGAAGCGCTATGCATTGGAAGGTCCTTCAGAGGTCTGTAGTCTGTTCAAACATGAAGATAAAAGGAGCATACATTGCATGTGATTAGTGAATTAGAATTAAGTGAATATTCAATTATTAGCAGAGTTAACAAGTTTACTACATTACAAAAATCATGCAGAGCATTGTGTTCAGGCGCAGAGATGACTGCTATGTCAGTAACTATGTGACAGATGGACCATATTTTTCATAGAGCTTAGCTGTTTTCTATGAGTTGCAGTCCAGTAGGGGGAATGGGTATTATATTTACTCTATCTACCTAGGGAACTGTCTATAGTTGAGGGCTCTGCTATTGTTCACATGTAGAAGCCATGCACACTGAACAACATGCAGCTATCCATTCAACACATGTCCTCTTGTATGTACCATTGCTTATTGGGAACTGTCTATTCCTTTCTTCCTAGCTACTTCTATCATGTAGAAACCTTAGCACTTTTGTTGTATATGGCCTGTGAGTGCTATTTTTAATCAGTCTTCTGAGATGTAATGCCTCAATTGCACATGCAAATGAATTCCTGGTGTAAGGAAAATAAGTCATTGCACCTGGTCCTTACACTTTAGTCAGGTTAAAAACAAGTACTAGCAAAGGCAAAGGTTTTGTTGTATGCATAGGTATTATGTAATGTCATTTAAGTGGTCTTGAATGCTTGAATAGCACCTGTGGGCCACTATTGGTGGCATGGCTGCACTTGGCTATGTAAGAAAAAAGAAAAAGGCAGAGGGCCATTAGTGGGGCAGTGGGGAAGCCAGATGCTAAACCTTGAGGATTGCAGGTCGAAAGAATGCCTGAGTGACGATGTGCTTTCTATGGGTTTGGAGGAGAAACGTGGGATTATGTAATCCATAGGGAAGAGCCCAAAATGTGATAGACAACAGTGCCCTGGGCCTGGGTAACCACTGATGTGGGAGAGTGTGAAAAGGCTATGGATGGAAGCTTAGTCACGGCTCGGTTAGAGCTGATGCGCTCACGGCTATGTCTGTGGTGGCCGTCTGCATGGGGCTGGTGTGTGGTGTATAAGGTGTTAGGGAATCTTACAACAGAGACAGTTAGTCATTGCAAATGGGGAAGTAGACTTTACAAGGCAAAACAACTTGCAATCCTTAATTTCCACCACTGGCCTTTTGCATCCATGCCCCAGCCAATATTTTCTCTCTCTCTCTCTCTGATACATTATATAACATTTGCAAAACAACGAGCATCTGAGAGTAGGCAGGTGAGGAGGAAGGGCAGTCTGTAAACTCCAAACTGCAGCTAAGAGTTTTGGGAGGCAAGAACCTATGGTTCAGGGAAAGGGCTATTTGAAATGTGGGGACACAGCCACCCATTTTTCCTTGCTTAGCATGCTAAATGGCAGGTTGAGAGATGCTTCGAAGCTCACTGTACCATGTTCAGGTCCCATGCTCAGTGGCCTGCTGAAAATTCTTCCTGTAAGGGCAGGGCCTGTCTTTGGTAGGGCAAGAGGGGTTTGTCAGATGTTTTTTAGGCATTGGTCAGGGCAGGGGCTAGAATCCCTGCTAATTTTGACCAGAGGCCTACCTTGCTGTCTCCCTCCAACCCCCAACTCTTCTCACACATTCCAAAGTGAAAATCCTTCATCCACCGCCAGCAACAGACACACATTCACCACATGGTGAGGTGGCACCAGGTTTTGGTATCTGAGTAGTAATGCTGCAACTCTGCAGGGAATTCTTCATGATGAAACAGGGAGCAGAAAGGATGGAGGGTGGGGTGTAGATTCCTAAAAAATGTGCTTCACTCTGGCGTAAAAAATGGGAAAGGGAGGTGCAGCAAAATCATGATGGTGACTGCAGTGTGTTGGCAGTGACTGTCAGCGTTTATGGCGTTCAGGGATATGATGGACACTTATCAAAAAGGCTCCATTTTCAAGTTTTCTGTCTCTTTGGCCTCTTTTTAACTGAGAGTCTCAGGGGCATTTCCTTACTGTGCCACTTCTAAAATGATGGGAGCAGGGTCAAATCAGCAATTATTTATTCATGTAGACTCTAAAGGCTGACTTTCCAAGGACAGAGGGGGATGTCTGAGATGTTCCTCACACAGGGTCTCCCGGAGCCATGCAAGGTTCTGCCTTGCGCAATAACAGCTATTTACACTACAGACCAAAAGAAGGAGGATGGTGGCTGTCTATCTGAAGTACATGGGTGTGACTGTATTCTGTTCTTACAGTTACCACTTTTGCACAAGTTGGAAAGATGTCTTGGGAAAATGTCAGAGAAGTCAGCAGAAATGCCCCATGTTGCTCCTAAACTGGGCACCTGCTCTGTGTGCACTTTGTGACCACAAGAGCAATGTCCATTGTCTTCCCTTGGTCTCATGCCAAACCAGCTGAGAAATTTAAACAGGGATGTGCAACTCAGAGAAGATAATTCCTGCTTCCTGAAAAGTGTGCAAAATGGCATGTGTGTGGATAGGATCAGGCATTTTGTAATTGCCTAGGCTGCTGCGTAAGCTGGGTCTAAGGTTATAGAATGCTGCTGTAAGAGCTCCTTTGTTAATTTTGTGGTACACACTTCATTTGTTTTCTTCATCTTCCCATCCACTTGTGATGGTGGGTATCTTGTTCTGTAGCCTCTCTGGCACTTTAGGCAGTGCATAGTATATGTAACTGTAGACTTATGTTCAATTTCTTTTAAAAGTTTGTCCGTTGTTTGTATTAATTCCTTGTGCACATTTATCATTAAACGTTCTCTGCTTTTTTTCTGAAATATTTGGAAAAATCTATTTTATTTTTAGTTCACTTCTGTGAGCGGTAGTCGTTATTGGACCTGGTTTCCTTTCCTTTTTGCATGTGCGTTGACCCCACATGTCCAGGTCAATCTTTTGAAATAAATTACATGGAACTGCCTCTGTGTGTTTGTGTAAGAGATCCATTAGTCTACCCTGACCTCAGACGCATATAGGGATTTGTGAGGCAATGACATCATATTATTGCGTACCTGAGCCCTTTTCCAGCCGTTACCATGTTATGGTCATGTCCAAATGGTGGTGATTGGGACGTGTCCCTTGATTTCCAGCTACTTGTTGGAACATCAAAGTATGTGATGTATAGATGCTGCCAGTGTTATTTTGAAGCATTCCTATGTGATATATGCCTCGATTGTGCATGCAAATGAGATCCTGTTTGCAATTAAAATAAGACAGATGTCAGATGTGTGCCCTTTCATCTGTTCATTGTGCTTAAGTCAAGTTAAAAACAGGTACTAACAAAGGCTATAATGTACACTTTTGTGTAGGTTATATGTAGCCTTTTGTGAGGTACGGACATCAAATGATTGGTCACTTGCACCATTTTTCAGCTGATGGCATGGCCATGTCCATTATGGCAGTGCTCGGGAAATCTCTATTCTTTGATTTCCAGCTGTTTCTGTCACATAGTATATCTGTCTGTTGTATAGAGCCTTCCAGTGTTATTTTTAAGCAGGCTTCTGAGATCTACTGCCTCAATTGTGCATGCAAATTAGTTATTGTTGTAATGAACATAAGAAAGATGTGTCCTTGCACCAAATCCTTGCACTGAAGTCCTGTTAAAATGCAAGAACAAACAAAGGCAAAGGTTTTGTCTTTTGTATTGGTAGTTTGCAATGTAAGTGGTTTTGCATGGCACCCATCTGCCACTATTGGTGGCCTTGCATCGCTTGGCTATGTAAGAAAGAACGAGAGTAGGGTTAATTAGCGGTAGATTGGGAAAGACTGATGCAAAACCTATGCAGCCAGTTGCAGATGGGTGCAGCTCTGACATATGCAGTTCCTGTGTGCTAATCTGCTTTCTATTGGTTTGTCATAGAAATCTGGGAGTATGCTATCTATAGAGGAGAGCCCAGGAACTGATAGAGTATAGCGCATTGTGTCCGGTTAGCCTCTGGTGTGGGAGAGTTTGACAGGGCTATTGAGGTGAGTTTAGGCATGGCTCGGTTGGTGTTCATGTGATCACAGCTAGGCCTGTGGTGGCAGTCTGTGTGGGTTTTGTGTGTGTGGTTGTGGTATGTTATTTGGAATTTTTCTAGGGCCTATTGCCATTGCTATGAGTTTGAAGCACTGTGTGTTGGAAGGCCATTTGAAAGACCGTAGTCTGCAGACATGAACATAAACGGCATCTATCGAAGCCTCTAACCATCTACTGTTAGATTGTAACAGAATTACCTGTTTACGTGATAAATATCTTAGTGGCTACTCAGTATTATACAGTGAGTGGGTAGCTAGAGAGTCTCTATGGAACAGGATAATGATTAGTGATGATTCTCATGTTATGGCTTGTGCCTTTAGATTATGCTATGAAGTTGAAATTGTATTGAATGGAACTGAAACATGAACATATTTTTTACAAATGTACATTAGCCAGTCAAGTGGCACAGCGAGTAGAGTGCTCCCTTTGACATCCGTGCAGAGCCTGCTAACGCAGGTTTGAATCCCGGCGGGGCCAAACTCAGCCTTTCATCCTGGGTTCGTAGCATAAATGCCAATGTGTTATTATACCAGATTGCCTATTGTAAATTGACTAGTATCAGCCATTTGCTTGGTACATTATTTTAATCTTTTTTTTTGTTCCGTAAATAATTAGGTATTTTAAGAAACATTTATTTAAAAAAAAATATATGTATTTACACAGCTGTATTATTCTATAATAAAATATTTAAAATTTAAAACAATAATTTAAAATAATGATTAAAAAATATGCATGTTTCTCTGATCCCAACCAGTGTCTCAGATAAAACCCTGCACAGACTTCTAGCTTTCTCATGCTACACTGCCTGTCTCTAGCTGCTGATGTTTAAAATGATCCGGTTAATATGTCTGTCTGCAGCTGCCTATGGGAAAACCGGCATGAATGTGTTGTTTGCTGCTCCCACCTTAGAGCTTAGGAGAAAGTCTTTCCTGAGTGCTGTGCTGATATGCGGGATTGGGATTTCGTATGTATTTATTTATTTATTTATATACAGGAGTAACAATGCTCTTTTGATCACAAAAGAACATACAATAGATAAGAAATCAGGGAAGCAGTGTGCTTCTTACAATGGGATGAGTTTGAGGGAAATTCTGACCAGGTTGTGGAGGGGAGTAAATGGAACCGTTAAAGGGGACAATACATAAGTGGACATACAAAGATTAAGGACAGCCAACATTGGACATTTTTCAGTGAAGGTAGGCGATATGGCCAGCTGTGCTCAGGACATGTCCATGATAGGTGAAGTGCTAGAATGGAGGCAGAGGAAGTGAGAGACAGAGGTAGGTTACAAGCAAGGCAAAAATGTTAGCACGCAGATGAGAGGTACGTTAAGCGGGTAACTCAGAGGCAGGGAGGTAGGATTTTGTTTGGCTTTGAACAAATCCGTGTGGACCATTTCTCGGTTGTCTGGGGAAGAGAATTCCTTGCAAGTGAAGCAAGAAGAGAGAAAGAGCTTAAGCGAGAGGAAGAACAGGGAGGGTAAGGAGCCACAAGGGTAGTCGGGAAGGCAGAGCAGAGATTACGAGAAGGCTTACTTATAGAGTTGGATAGAAGAGGATAAATACAGTGTTGCCTTACCGTGGATTTGTGAACCAGGAGAAGAAATGTAAACCTGGCCCTGTTTTGCATCATCAGCCATCCAGCCTGCCGACGGTATGAGGAAGTAGGTGTGTAGAGGAAGTCGTAGATAAAGCCTGCACTCCCATCGCCCATTTCGAAGTACCAGGAACATTCACACCAAAATATGTGACGTATGATGAGCAAATAAACCAGCAGAGAGCCGCAGTAGGGCTCTGCGCAGTGCCTATCAGGAGACCAACACCTTTCGCAATACCGATACCTAGAAAACCATGGACAGTAAGGTAGCCATTGAGAAAACCCTACCAATAAATAAGACGAAATGAAGATAGCCTAAACACTGTCCCGGAAGAAACCCAAAAGCCTTAATTGAAGGCGAATGGTGATGTCACGAAGGCCCGGACAGACATGCAGGTAGAAGATAAAATGACCCAAAGATGACACAAGAGATGAAATGTCATGAATAAGGATATCGTGAACCTAGAAGAAGAGGCGATGTTGAAATATAAAGAAGCTTAAGATGTAAAACAGGATGAAGTCATTCAACCAGCTAACACCTGTACATATGCTTGAAACCGCAAGAAAGCTTGCTATGCTTAGTAGAAGATAGACTGCAGCAAGCGCCACCTATACATAACTACCTCAACGAAGCACATTATATAAGTGCGAGTCCACTTTACACAAAAGCAGAATTAACTCAAGCTACTAGAGGCCAAACAGGACAGGATTCATATTACAGCTAAAACGAGAAGAGATGGCTGAATAGAAACTCAGCAGAGGTAACGTGAGCCAGGAAGAGCCAAGGTCAGACCAATAGAAAGAGCGAACAGTAGTTTCGCAGAATCAAAAATTAAGAATAGAATAGCCTATCTCAGGAAGGTCGAGATAAGGAGGCATAGTCAGGTGGCAAGCCGAATAAGAACTAAATGCACAAATTGAGGGAAACTCGGTAGATCCAAGGTGTGAGTAGCACGTTACCATCCGAGCGAGAAGGAGCACGGGTTCACATCTACGCTTGGCAGCCGCTCAGATAGAGATATCATAACTTTTCCTGACAAGAAGACACAGTTTCGAGCCAACTAATTGACACATAGCCACTAAAGTAATGATGGATTGAAGGAAGGCTGGGTGAATCTTGGGGCACCCTGCACCTGGCTGACCATTATGCATGCTGCATGGGGTTGAAGCCAACCCAATCACAATGGACCAAATAATCTACGGTCCTATAGATAGCAGAACCAATGGGACGTCATACTCTTAATGACATCCACAATAGTAGTTTAGTTTAGTTTAGTTTACTTGTATTGCGCACCAAACCCAAGGGTAATCGGGCGCATCGCATAAGTTTACTCGCAGCTTAGTTTTACATAAACAGACATTACAGTTACAATGTTGTCATATAAAGTCAAAAAGCATAGTTACAGTATGCACATTTTTACAGGATAATTGCAGAAAGAATTTATATACAATAAGAAATTTTACAAAATTTTACAATTGGAGTGCCGAAGGAAGTCCAAAGTATAGGAAGGTTAATGCAGGAGAAGACTATAGATTGTGGACTGGAGCCAGAATCTAGCTTAACCGTCAGAATCTTTGAGCAATTTTATAAAGTTGTGGCGAAATTTTGTGTATGATGGTTCTAGTCTGAGGGTGGTAGGGAGTGAATTCCATAGCTGGGTAGCCTTGACCTGGAAACTGTTTCCTCCCACTCTGGCAGTTTATATCTGGCGGTCAGAAGGCAATTAGTGTTGGAGAGTCTGGTTAGTCTTGTCTCAGGTTTAGTAATGATTCTGTCCACAAGATAGCGAGGGGCTACTTTGTTTACACATTTATGAGTAAGGGAGGCAACTTTCAGTTTTATTTTGTCAGTTGTGGACAGCCAGTTATTGGCTCTTCTAGTGTCCGAAATATGTACTCTCCTAGCAATTCCAAGTGCAGCTCTAAGGGCGTTATTTTGCAGGAGTTGGATTTTCTTGGTAGTTTGCTTGCTCGCCCCAACCTACATAGCATTACAATAATCAAGTCTTGATAGTATGAGAGCTCTAGCGAGAGTAATACAGCTGGGTTTGGAAAGGAAGGCTCTGCCCGCTCTAATTAATTTGCAGGTGTAGGCTGTGGTCGAGGCCAGCGTATTTACCTGTTTGTTAAAGGATAGGGCAGAATCCAAGTAGAGCCCTAATGTTTTAACTTCCTTAGCAACTGTAATGATGTTGTTGTCGACGCTAAAGGCTGAGTATTTTGGACTTTGTTTTTTGAGAGATGATTGTGTACCCAGGATGATGATTACTGTCTTGTCATCATTCAGGCATAGTCCATGGGAGGCCATCAATGCCTCGATGATGAGATAAACCTTATTCACCAAGGCCAAATCCTTTTCATAATCACCAGTAATCGGTAACAGGATCTGCGTGTCATCTGCATAGTTAGTGCAGGTGATACCCAGATGATCCAATCATCGAAAAGGGGCTTAGTGAAGATTTTGTATAAGGTGGGCGAGACACATGAAGCCTGGGGAACACTGCACATGATAGGGATAGGGTCAGCTGATGCAATGGGAGAGAATACTCTCATGGTGCGATCACTAAGAAAAGATTGTATCCAAGCAATGGCTTCTGGGGAGAAATGTGCTGCCGAATCCAGGTGGCTGCACAAGACCTGGTGATCGACCAGATCAAAGGCGGCCGATAAGTCCAGGAGCAAAAGGAGAGCTAGGTTACTTTTGTCCCTAATGTCTTCGATCTGGGCCTTCAAGTCGATTAGCGCAGTTTCTGTCCCGTGTTGCGGCCGGAAGCCTGATTGTCTAGATCCTAGCAGGTAATTAGATTCCAAATGTTTTTGAATTTGTAGATAAGCCATCTTATCTATGATTTTCAGAAGGAATGGTACCGTGGTGATAGGTCGGTAGTTGGTGGGAATTAGGGGGTCTAGTAATGTTAGAAGGAAGGGAGGCGGGAAGAAAACAAAATATAGTTATAAGTAGAGAAGACTGTATATGTGTATATATATATATATATATATATATATATATATATATATATATATATATATATATATATATATATATGGGGATAATGACCCAAGAATATAGAAGTGAAAGGTTACCGGGGCAGACACCCGAGAATTAAAAGGTTACCAGGGCAAAACCAGAGAAGTAAGAGGATATCGGGGGAGACACCCGAGAAGGGAGAGGATACGCCTTATTCCTACTCTTTAATATAGCGGCTAAAAGAAACATGTACCCAGAGTCCCACGTAATGGGGAACGATTAGACTACCACAACATTTAAAGACGTTGTGAAGGGGTACGTTTACACTGAATGAAGGGGTATTGATTAGAGGCAGAGATATCTGTGTCCAGCTGATGTCCGTTTAGTCTTTCAAGCGTCTGTCGTATATGTTTTTTGTTGTGATGTCATATGTCTAAAATTCTTTCTTTGAGAAAACGGATCCAAACTGTGTGCGATTTTACAGCTGAGATGAAATCGCATGTGAATTAATGTTTTTGAGTAAATTGGAAGATAGAAAATTTTGTAGAAAATTTGGATTGGAGCTTGTGATATTTGGTGCTCGCTCATATTGTAAGAAGCTGTTTAAACCACACAAAAGCATTGACAAGTTTTATATAAGAGGAAAGGGAACAGATTTAAACATGGAAGACATAACTTCATTGGCACACTTATGCAAGCAGTTGCCAAAACACGCACCCAAGCTAAAGAAATACAGTACCGAGTGGGTTAAAGCTACCGCCCACAAGATTTTATGCCATGGCCACAAAATGGGTCTTTATCTAAAGCCGTCTTACAACATATGACAAAATATTTTCATGTCACATATACAGGCAAGAAGTTAGAAAAACGCCTTGCTGTTCTCGAGTTGTGGAAAATGTATGAACAGGAAAAGGAGGAAGAGCCACTAACAGATTGGATACTTAATGTATGCACAGAGGGGGGTGAGGCCTACGGCGCCACCTGCCCCACTCGAAATGAAAGTTGAAGAAAGTAAGTACGAGGGATTATACCCACTGAGAGAACTCAAAGCAGCCACAGGGTACAGCAACCCCGCATATGAGTCACCTATACATAGTAGTGACGAGAATCAAGAGAAAGATAAGGACAAGAATATTACCTGATAGTGTGTATATCCAATCCTCTCACTCCATTACCACATACAGATATAGTACCTATAGTAAAGTTACCTTTTCCTAACCAATAGAACTGCGTGTTAGCTTTTGAGTGTTACACGTCGATGATGACGATTTATGAGTATAAATGTTACTGTTTGTATGAAGTTCGAGGGAGTTGAAGTGAGACGGGCTATCGCATCACTTTTGATTTCCATGTTTCCCCGTTGTTTTGTACTTGTCATTAAACAGACTCCCCTTTGCCAAACCATTGAGTTGTCCGTCCTGCTAACCAAGTTAATGATCTTGTCGAGAGGGTAAAACACATATTTGGGGAAACCTAAGAGGATACTGGAACAGCAGTCCAGTTTAGAGTAGACAAAAGTGGTTGAAATATGCATGCTGGTTTTGAAAGGAAGGTGGTGCCTGATTTTAATAGTATTTAAGCGGTTGAGGCGAGCTGCTGTTCCAGTTTTGGAGATGAAAGTAGAGAAGGTGTGAGAAGGATCATAGAAGACATCAAGGTTTCTACCTGAAGAAGAGTAGGGGAGTGTGTCAGGTGGGAACTGGATAGGCAGAGGAATAGATGAGAGAGTGTTTTTGGCAGGGAAAAAGAGTACCTCTGTTTTGGTAGAGTTTAACATCTGAGAGTGCAAAGCCATATAATTTTTAATGGCAGAGAGAAGATTGGAAATTGTGGTAGAGAGATTAGAGGAGAGTTCAGGAAAAGAGAAGAAGATTTGGATGTTGAGTTGCTATGAGAACCCAAAGGAGGAGATTAGTGACCCAAGAGCAAAAGTAAAGGGGAGCAGACTCAAGACAGAGCCTTGTGAAACACCAACAGTTAGAGGAATGAATTGAGAGGTGTTGTTGCTTCAGTGGACAGAAAATTGGCAAGGTGAAAGGTAGGATTCAATCTAGGCAAGGCCTTCATTGTGAATCCCAAGAAGAAAGAGAGTATTAAGGAGATCGGGGTGATCAACAGTCTCAAGGCAGCAGAATTAGGTCAAGGAGAATTAGAATAGAGGATAGGTTTGAGTTCTAAGCAGAGGCGATGAAGTTGGACCCATTCATGAGAGCAGTTTCCGTGGAGAGACACGAGCGAAAACCTGCATTTAGGGGGTCTTGAAGATTGTGGATGTCCAAGAAATTGGTAAGACAGTTGAACACAACCCTTTCAAATACTTTAGAGTAGTGCAGAAGGAGAGACACAGGGTAACATTTAGCCAGTAGGTTTGGGACAGACACCTTCTTGTTTAGGACAGGAATGATTGACTATGGCTGTTTTGAAAACAGAGGTAAAGCACGCAGAGTCGAAAGACAGGTTAAAGAATTCAGCAAGGTGAGAGGCCACTATACTGGCAATAGGCTTGACTAGCTGAGGAGCAAGAGGGTCTGATGGGTCAAGAGGGATTAGCCTTCATCAATAGAGATAACACTTTGTCAGTATTAGTGTGACTAAAGTGGTAGATGGAGGCAGAGGATGATGGCAGGGACATTATTTCACCAAAATGCCAGGGGTAGCGGAAGTGACATCACACAACCCTTGACTTCTGCTGACATCACAGGAAGTGATGCCATTTGACCACACTCCGAACTGTTGTCACGGAAAGAGATGGAACACAACCTTTGACACAACCTTTGAAGTGGCATCACATAGCACTACAAAAATATGCTTACGATATCACTAATGTGATATACATTTCATGGAAGAATGGATCACCATATGTATTGTTAAAATCGGTGCTTATAGGCCCATTTTACCAATTTACTGTGAATGCAAGCAGATGTCTAAGGCCAAATGATAATGATGTGTTATTATATAGCACTTATTCTTAAGCGCTTAATATAGAACAAATATACATATAGGTGGTCAGTCATAATGTAGAATGCAATAATGTAGAAAGTCAAAAAATGTCTCATTTTTTTTTTAGAAAACAATAATGTCGAAAAACAATAATTTTCGAAAAAATAAAATAAATATATATATAATTAAAATGTGTTGAGAATGAGGGGTGAGAGGGTGGTGGGGGGGTGGGAGGGTGGGGGGACACCCCCCTAGTAAATGATACTCTTCTTGTTTATTTATTTATTGATAGTGCTAATTGACATTTTTTTTCGACATTTTATTTTCTAAAAATTGATTCCTTTCATTATATGTATAGGTTTTCAACATTATTGTTTTCTACATTTTTTTTTCTACATTTTTGTAAGTCGACATTTTTTTTTTCTATATTATGACTATAAACCATACATATAATATTGCCCTACCTGTGCTGGTACTCATTTATCGACCTCAGAAGGAAGAAAGGCTGAGATTGCCTTTCTGGGATTCAAACCTGCAACCTGCAGATCTCACGCATATCAGCAGAGAGCTCTCAACCCACTGAACTATTTTACCGCCTATAGCTATCTTACCGGCTACAGTAAAATTAGCAATTACATATCTGAATGTTCTCAAAGTCAGAATGCAAATTACACTCTATAGTGGATCACATTAAACTGGTAACACAAGGCCAATTCATCCGCAGGTCTGGTGCAAAGTTGGCCACATGTCAAGCCTGCATGGATCTACTGTTCATGCTTCAGAGGTTGCCAAAATGGGGAAAGCAGCACACTCACACAATATCCTGTACTCTGGGCACTCGTTACCTCATACATGCAAACTAACAACCTGAACAGCATGCCAGGGAGATGGGAAAGATAGACACATTACAACAAAGCATTAATTGTGGCACAATAAAATAAAGGGCCACTTGATGTGCTATGGTTAAACATTTCTAAACTGTACACACGCTTTTAGGCACAAGGATGTTGTCAAGGGACGAGGACACCGAGGTGGAATGTCTTGTGATGATCGTAACAGAGAGAACGGCAGAAAAAAACATGCTATATCTGCAACTTGCGAAAAGCAAAATACATAGTCCGAAATTGTTGCATATTCCACTCTAAATGCTGTTTGGAAGTTTTTGTCTGCTTTGTGAATTTGAGGTGTTTGAGAACAGACTAAATCAGTGACTCACCCCCTGAAGTGTGGCTGAAATAAACCTTTAATGAGTCTAGGAATTATTGTATAGAATTCCAGAAAGACAAATTATTCCTATTCTTTCTTATTATCTGCTCAAAGTGTTACACTAGTGGAACCCACTGCATTTTTAAGAGGCCTGAACAAGAATGCCAGCCACTCCAGAAACGAAGAGCCACATGGGGCTGGCCATAGCCCAGGAACTTCATTAAAAAAATGAAATGTTTATGGGTAGCAAGGGAGAACACAGGGGCCATGATTTGGACCCCAAAATAATGTCCCTGGATGTTGGTGTAGTAGGCAGAGTGTAAAATGTAGGAGAAGGGAGTGTGTGGAAGGTCAGGAGAGAGCCACGTGTTCTTTGTGGTAAGCCAATGGTCTATTTAAAACGTGCATAGGGCGTCTGGACGAGGTAAACTGATTGAACAACTAAGAACATTCTGTTTCCCAAAACCAAATGGTCTGGCTCTCCAAGCTATCCCTTTACCAAATCAGTACTAAGGCTTTGCTGCAGTTGCAACACACAGTCGCTCTGGTCCATGCAAAACCCCACAAGGCACTGGGCAGCTTTTGCATTTTCCGGTTCCCTGTAGAGCCAACTTCAGCCCTCCAGCATAAAGCAGAGGTTAGGCCAGTCTATAGGGATGGGGAGAAATCCTCAGGTCAAAAATGAGTTGCCTCTTCAGTGATACAGAAATTCCATCTTCATTTTCACCAGCTCCTCATGTTGCACAGATAGTAACTAATGCAACTCTGGTATGCCGGGATGAGCCTTTTTTGCAGTTGAGAGAGCAGTACATATGTGTCAGCTGGAATTGCGCTGCATGATCCAAAGGGTGTTCATGCACAAGATGATGTACTTTATAGTACCTGTTTGAAGGTAGGATTGAGAGCATGTAAGTTCATCTGGTCCAGGATATCTGCTCAAGCACACTGAAGTAGCGAGAGTGCATCGCTTGTTGAATATCCAGGAGACAGGCAGGCAGAAAGAGTGGAATGGAGGTTGTCGGGAGACATTGTAGAAGTAGAGAAAGATTTGTGATTCTTCTGCTTAGAAGTGAAATGAGAAACCAAATTTGGCTTTAATACAAGAGAAGGAGGAAGAGTTGAGACAGAAAAGAAGTGGAGCATAGACCAAACCCTGGGGGATACCGAATCGTAGTGGAAGCAGAGCTGAGTGAGTGCCATCACAGGAAACAGAGAAGGCGCGATCAGAGGAGAACAAGGGGTTCCAGTGCAGGATACTGTCGGATAATACCAAAGGAGGGAGCTCGGTTAGGATAGAAAGGGGATCGATAATGTCAAAGGCAGGAGAAAGATCAAGGAGAACAAGATTTGATGAATGTTTAAGATGGGTGCAGAGAGTAAATAGGTAAAGTTGTGAAGCAGTGCAATTTCTGTTGGGTGCATGGGGCAGAAATGAGATTGGTGAAGCGGGAGTACTGAGTGATGGTGAAGGAAATCAGAAATATTCCAATAGACAAGAAGTTCAATGAGCTTTGAAAGAAAAGGGAGAAGAGACGTATGATGATAATACCAGAGGACAGATGGGTCGAGAGAAGGTTTTTTAAGAAATGGAATTATAGTAGTGTGTTTGAAGACAGAACGGTAAATTACAGTAGAAAGAAAAGAGTTTAGGAGCACAGTCAGATAAGGAAGGAGAGAGAGAAAGATTTTAGGGATCAAGAGAGGAAATATGATGAGCAGGAATAAGGAGGACAGAGGTGTAAAAATCCCAGAAAAGGGGAAAAAGGGATAATGTCTGGGTGCAGGAATAAGGTGGAGCAGTTGGAATAGGAGGACAGTGTATAGAGGAGAGAGAGAGGAGCGCAGTTGGATAACTTCACTGGCAAAGTAATAGGTAAGATCAGAGTAGGAGAACAAAGCAGAAAGGCCTGGTTCAGGGGAGAGTGGAGAAAACAGATGGGCCACAGGTTGAAAGAGTTGATGAGGATGAGGTGCGTAGGATTGGATAAGATCTGAAAAGTATAGATTTTTAGCAGCTTCAAAGGCTGAATCATAGAACAAGTCGATAGATGAGAGCAGAAAGTGATCAGAGAGACATTGGGGTCATTACGAGTTTGGAGGCAGCCATGGCGCTATTCGCATGGCTGCCTCCAAACCCGGATCCAGGTCCAGTCTGGTTGAATGGGTACTTACCGGGACATTCCGACCTGTGCGGACCCGGTAAATCCCCATTCAACCAACCATTCCCCATTCCCATTTGAGCCCCCATAGGGCTCTACGGGAATGGGGAAGGCACTAATTATGGGCCCGCAAAAAGCGGGCCCATTATTAGCGCCCTGGTCTCTTAGCGGGACCCGCAAAGGACATGTGGTCAGACCACACGTCCTTTGCGGGTCCCGCTAAGAGCACTCAAAATTGGGCGGTAAGGGTTTACTGGCACCGGATTCCTTACCAGTGACCGTTAATGCTTACCGGCCAACTCAGAATGAGGCCCATTGACATTTCCTCCACCATCATTGGACATGCAGAAGAGAAGAACATGGAGAGCAAATCTGTGATGAGAGCCAAGGTTATGATGGTTTGTGGAAGGGTGTGAGGATTAGAGGATAACATGAATCAAGAGTGCAGGTAAGTGAGTAGTTTAAAGAAGTAAGAGCATCATTGGGCTAGAAGTGAGAAGGAAGGAATAGAAGGTGAGAGAGTACACAGAGATGAGAGTAAAGAAGACGTGTTAACAATTCATAGGTTGCGATTAGTATAACTAGGTGAGGAGGAGAGAGAGAGGGGCAGAAGGGATGGGAAGACAAAATGAGATTGTGAGGAGAGAGTGACCAGAAGAATAGAAGGGGGATGAGGAAATAGAAGAAAGTATAGACTGAGGGAGGAACCAACGATGTTTAAAGGGTGTGAAGGGAAAAGTGTAAGATCATAGGACTGAAGAAGAGGATGAAGGGAGAAAAAGCATGTATAGTTGAGAGACGAAGGGTGAAGTTGCCAGAGAGAAAAAAACATTGTTATGTATGGGGAGAACTGCCGAGAGAAGTATAACAAGAGCATCACAAAAGGAGGACAAGCACCCAGAGGCCAGTAAATAATAAGAAATGCAATAGAATAATGCTGGGTAGTGGTACTCGAAGGAGAGAAATGCAGAGCGTATAGGAAGGAGTATGAGGGGGTAAAGGAGGAATGAAAAAGAATGCCAGTTCCACCGCCTAAGTAGACGGGGGAATGAGAAAAATAGGTCGAGGGAGAAGAAATAGAGGCAGGGGTAACCCTGTCCGATGAAGGAATCCAGGTTTCATGCAAAACATTGAAGAATCAGAATGATTTTCATTGCAAACGGAACGAGCATTAATAAGGTCAGATAATATTGGAAGCGCGTCAGTAGGGCAGATGGTGATAGGATTGCTTGAGTTGGGAATACAGGGGAATGAAGAAGGGAAGGTGGAAATGAGAACAGGAATAGTAATAGTCATGGTAGAGAGAGGATAATTGATAAGAAGGATGCCTAAGTAATATGGCATTGATGTCGGGAAATGCCCCATGGAGGCACAGGCATGGAGATAGGAGGCACAAGGAACATGAGGGCAGCAAAAGAGGGTAGAATGTGTCAGGTTTCGAGGGAGAGTTGCAATGTGCCATAAAAGATTGAACCGGGTACAGACAGGGCTGGATGGAAGTCGACTTGTAAGACAACTGTAATCCTTACAGTTATGTGAAGGCGAGGGAGGGAGAAGGTTCGAGCAGGAGAGAGTGGTATCAGTACCACAAACATATTAACAAAGGCAGTACACAGAATGAGAGAAGTAGACAGCTAATCAGTTATACTTAAAAGCTGAAAAGAAAAGGAACATTGATTTCCAGCCCAGAAGCATCCGGGCAGTTCTATCTAATACAGCGAATGGTTCTAATTTATTTCTTCAAACAAACGGCGTTGTATTTCATTCACTGCAGGTGGCTGTTCTGGGAGCAGGAATGATTTGCGGCACCTGTGAATTAGTGGCTGCGCTCCGGGGAAACTTAGAAGGCAAGCGCGTGAAGCCAGCAACGCTCACCTCAGGTTTAGGCTATGTCGTCATAAAACTTAACTGACAAGGAAATGAGAGCAGTGAACCTGCGAGTGATAGGCAGTCAGTGGGATGGAAGGATTTGAAGTGATATATGTTAATAGCACAGAGATAAACGCTCAAAAATACTTCTTCACTATAAACCAAGTTTTGAAAAGCTGTTATTCAGCAGCGTTAACTGGCCTCCTTCTGTTATGCTTCGGAATACATATATTTATTTGTTTACATTGCAGGGGTTGCCGACTAAGGTTGGGGGCTGTGAGGACTAAAGTGCCTGCCCCCTCCAAAGCTGTCACTGAACAAATTGCATTCACAAATTAGCAAGTTTCCTTCTTTGTTGAAACATTGTTGGCCATAAAGGTGCTTTCACGCGCGATGGGGCTCATTATAAAGGGAAGCCTGCCAGTCGAGGGAAAGATGTCAAAGGCCAAAGGTCATGTCAGACTTGTCTATGGCGATGTCAATCATTGTAAAGGTTTAACGGCCTCGCCGGTATCTGCAGCGCGACCGGCTTCCCATAGGACAGGGTTCACAACACAAACTGAAAGCGTCATTGTGATATGAAATGTACGGGTGCAGGTTGCATTCTTGGGGGGCTACTGGCCCTGCACGCACCCCGAAGACTGCATCATCTGGGGTGCAGCGAAAAGCCCTCTGCCACAGACAGCATCCACTGATGCATCGCAAATTGAAGGCCATCTTTGGGAGTCACACAGAATTGGGTACAGTATCTGCTCCCTTCCTATTCATCTCACAAGAGCTCACAATTCCTATATCAAACTATCATTCCACCTTTGAGAATAGTCAAACAGTGTTTTCCGTTTGCAAACCCAGCATTGTTTTCTGTCCAAAACTTTAATTCCAAAATAAACACCTGACCAGGCGATTCATGGAATTATTTGCGTGGAAAATCAAGGATGTGCGCGCCATTCTATGTGCACAATCCTGTTAGTGATTCATGGAATCGACTGCACGGCACTTTTTCCTAACTTACTTGGACTTTGCGCAGCATCGGCACGTCTCTGCGAGCGTCAGAGTGCCTTGTGTGAGACACCCTGCAGAGCGTGCGCGAGGCCTGCGCAGAGGGCGGAGTAGGGGGCGGAACTCGGAAAATTAGGCTTTTGCTCCTAAATGCTCTACTGTAATTTTGGCCCACTGTGATTTTGACCCTACATGCTCCACTATAATTCTGCCCCTCTGTGATTTTGCTCCTACCTGCCCCATTGTAATCTTGCCCCATTGTAAGTTTGCCCTGCTGTCATTTCACTACCAGCTGATCCACTGTAATTCTATCCCTGGGTTTTGGGACAGAGATTTCTCCTGTCTGTCTTCCCATGTGATTGTCATGCTCACCTGATACTCTGCGGGAGCGATGAATCCTCCGGTGTCTATTCTGCACCTGGGCCTTCTCCCAACCGGGACTAGTCGATCTGTTAAAGCACACAAATAAAGGATCAGTGTTCTCTCTAGTGAGCTGGGACTCCCACTCCTCCCCTGTGAACCTGTGTGCCCTAAATCAGGGTTCTCGACTCACCTTTAGTGTTGGACTGGCGCGCTCTCCATGCTTTCAGGCAGGGGCACAGAATCTTGGTTTGTTGTGCGGGTATCAGGAATAACCAGTCTCAAGTTTGGCGAAGGTTCAGTGCTATCCCAGGTTACGCCCAACAGGGTTGCGTCCAGAGTTCAGTTCGTGTTCTAAGGTCCCCGTTACTCCACAGGGTATGCAGGTTATGAGTTCAGTCTTTTACTCATGGGGTTTTGGGAAGTGCGGGATAATGTCACGAGTCTTAGTATCACTCTGGATTCCAAAATGCAAAGTGTCCCAGTTGCTTCACTGGCCCTAAAATGCAGGTAAGTGCCCCAGTTGCTTCACTGGTCTCGAAATGCAGGTAAGTGTCCCAGTTGCTTTACTGGTCTTGAACTGCAGGTAAGTGTCCCACTGGATTGTTTGTGCTGCCTGGTCTTACTCACTGTTTTGTGTTTCTTCCCGCAGGTGCTGCTGAAGACGGAGTGCGCTGCAAACCCCGTGGCGTGCCGGAGCGGTATCGCAGAGCGGGTCCGGAGATAAGCGGAGACCCGGCGTGATGAAGTTCCAGTAGCCGGGTACATGGACCGCGAGTGCGTGCCGTGAAGTGCTGAAGCTGGATTGAATAGTAGGGTCCAAACAGGGTCAGGTAAACTAAATACCGATATTCTTTCCTCTTGCAGGGATTCCGGAATGCTGAATACATCGCTGAAGGGCCGGAGCTGCTGAAGCCGAGGTGAGTGTGTGAACAGTTTCTCACACGAAGCATGGACCTGTCTTTGGGTGTGGCATAAATAGCCAACCACGCCCAAAGACTGGAAAGCACAGTGTGCAGTGCTTAGTCCAGTCCTCAAAAGGGGCGCCATGTTGGGGAGGCAAAGTACTATGAGGTAATTAGGGAGTGTGCCCTGCTAATCTAGCCCTGTTATGCTAGATCCTGGCCTTTTTAGCCCTTAACCACCCATGCTGAGTTCCCCTAAGTGCACGGAGAGAGACTGAACCAGTGGCAAGACCAGTACCCATGACAGTGATTTAGGACCAAACACTGCACCTTTCCACTGCTAGGAACACCAGCCTATTCCAGGGTGCCTTAAAACGTCTCACTGATCCGCATTATTCTTTTGTGAGTTTCCATTTATTTATTTATTTTATGTATAAAGCACAGACCTAGCTCGAGAGCAGCAGAGAGGTGTACAGAGTGTAGGTAGACTGCATTTGGGCTGCCATCTTTTAACAGCACTGTAGTACTGTGAAATATGTGTGTCGGTAAGTTTGTCCATTGGAATTAGCCCTTGGTCAGGTGTTGTTGGCACAGCCGCACTGGATGGATTCTCAAATGCCCACGGATGCCGTCATTGACTGCTTCCCGCACACACATGCTCAACATAAAACATCAGGATGCTGCACCTCTCCTACTAGCTTACATACCACAGTCCCAACCAACGCACCCTTGCACTAACGACAAAAGAGGCTGCCCTATCGGCAGAGGTACCTCAAAGTGATCTTTCATTTTCCCTCTCACCCAGCTAACTTAACTCATACCCCGTCTCTTTCTCTTGCAGAAGCCCAAGCAAAAATGGCAGCAGAGAGCATTATAAAACTCTATTGTAGGTCTAGAATTTGTAATCAGTGTTGTGCTGTCATTATTTGGCATGCTGTAATAAAGGCCATGGACTGAGGGGATGTACCCCATACTTGCTGCCCACATCTATCCACTAAACAATCGCAGGATAAGAGGGGAAGAAATAAATGGTATTGTCAATTCTCCTACTTGACCCATGCCTCAATTGCACTTTGTAAAGAATACTTTTCACTTATGACCTGCTTCAGCTCGGTACATGCCATCCCTGTACTATGGGATGGTACAATGTCCTTTTGCCGCCAGGTTTTTTTTTCTTTTTTCGATTAGTGTTTTTACAAAACTTTTTCAATGGAAAAAACTCATCAAAAATAAAGGGGGCTGGGTAGGGGCGTAAAAGGGGCGTGGGGGGTGTTAGGGGTAGTGATTACATAATACGGCAGGGGGTATCATAGGGGGAACCCCCCAAAAATACAAAATACAAATTTCAATGAGTTTTTTCAAAAAATGTTTTCAGAAAAAAACTAATTGGAAAAATATTGCGGAAAAAGAACATGGAACCGTATGGGATATCCAAGGTACTATAACCAACAACAACCCTTTCAATGACCTATGTGAACCTCAAATTACATGTGCAGTCGCCTGCAATTTCTCAGCTAGGGAAGCCCATAAACAAATACTGTGCAGTTTTTTGACAATAGCTGTAAAGCAAATATTTGGTAAAAATATACCATAAGTAAAACCCACATGTGCAGGTATCAGGAGGATAGCTCAGGTGCAACGTGCTCGCCTTGGAAGCCAGACGACACAGAGCAACACAGGTTCGGTCCCCGCTTAGAAGCCTCTGGGTAGTAAGCGTGTTGTAAACAACCTATCATATCATAACACACACGGAGACTCATTAAGTGGACAGTGATGCTGAAAATAGTAAGAAAAAAGTGGTAATTCTGTAATGCCACATCACTGCACAGTCGTACTACAGGTTTTGGTGGTAAGCTGGGTGATTTACCTTGAATCATCCACTTTACCGCCAAAAACTGTAAAATGTACTGGGACTCATTACGAGTTTGGCGGTAGCCATGTAGCTATTAACTCCATGGCTGCCGCCAAACCGGGCTCCTTTACCGGGTTCCCTGAATGGGGAATTACCGGGCCATTCCGAGGTCGGAGGGCCCGGTAATTCCTCCCTCAGGGAACCCGGGCCCGGACCTTCCCCATTCGAGCCCCCATAGGGCTCAATGGGAAATGGAGAGGGAGCTAACAACAGGCCGATTACGACCGGCCCGTTGTAAGCTCCCTTGTCCCCTCGCGGGACCCGGTAACGACGCCTGGTTTTGCCAGTCGTCCTTACCGGGTCCCGCAGGGGACCTCGTAATCATGCGGAATGCTGTTAACGGGTCCGCATCCATTAGCAGAATCCGTTAACCCATTCCTCACGGGTCGTAATGAGGCCCACTGTGTGGAATTATCGCTCATGGAAAATCAAATAAAAATCTGCATGGAGTCAAATGGACCCCAGAAATGGGAACTAACACCACTGTGCCACCGCTTGTAATAAATCCTATATAACACAACCAAACAGAATGGCAATAACGGTAATCAATATTGGTTGTAAATTAGCAGAATTACCACCGATGTATCGCCAAACTCATAACGAGGCCTGTGTGCTGTCTTGTCGCACCTGGATGAAATGGTGCTGTTTTCTCAGGTGCAGCAAAATGAAATGCTCCGTATTATATAACCACTGGCCTCTGCACACGGCCCCACTCTTGCGCCTCCGTAATGTCTGCCAATTAATGATGATTTGAAAATTGGAAGCTCAAGAGATCTGTCGGAAAATGTGCAGAAATGTCTTATTGATCCAGACAACACTTCTCATCAAGAAGAGATTAGCACATTAATACCCCAAAGAGAGTGGGATATTGTATTTTGCCAGCCCACTCTCCACCTGAAGGGACAATGTTCGGGAAGAGGTAGGTAGCAGAAATCATTAGCAGCCCACCCTGCCTTTACTCTCTTGACTGAAACGCTGGAATACACGTGAAAAAAAAGTCATGAAATAGATTTCATAACCCATTCGCAGTCACCAGGCTCGTCGCGGGTAGCATGAATGATGGATGGAAATTCTCCTGTGAGGTTCTTTTCCATTTCTGATTTTAATTGTTTCTCGCTGCCAAGAAATATAGAGAGCCCCAGAAATAGTTTCTTCTCAGCGGCCTGGAAAAATCTCGGCAGGTTCCACGGCAACCAGCTGCAGGTAAGGAGGCCAAATTGCAATGTCGTTCTCAATATAATGCATACAAATAAAGTGGTTCATTTTCGTTCTATGAAATGAAGAACCGAAATGGAGAATATCAGAATTCCTCAGGATTCTTGTTCATGGTGGCAGAATATATTAATTTGCAAAACGTGTTCAATTGTTGTTCATTAAATTATTCACCATTTATATGTACCCATAACTAAAGTTATCATTCCAGCATGAAAGCCTAAGATGCGAATGAGAATTTTAATTGTTAGCACACCTTTTGGAATATTGAGAGTAACCTAGCCAATCAGGGTGGCAGAAATCCATCCTCCCTGTGGTAGGGCTGTCAGCATCCTGTGTGGCTGCTTCCTCTCAGTTCTGCTGACCTTTTATTTCTGCTCTTTGGTTTCCTGCCTACTTCCTTGATCCCTACCCATCCCAGCTGTGCAGCAGCGAGAGTCCTGGTCAGCTTGTCCCCACATCCTTCTTGGCACATCTTCCACTGGTGCACACGCTCTCCATTCCAACGAGGCACACCAGCGCTGCCAGATGTGGCTCCTCAGGTCTCTGACACTCTTTTGGGTGATTGTGTGGGTGTCGCGTTCCTAGAAGCATTTGCACGCTGAGCCGAATTGCAATAGTCAGATTAAGCTCAACATAACTCAACAAGTGAGCAAACATGCCTGTGTACAATGTACAACCCTCTGCTTCTTAATAGTAAATTGAAGAAACGGAGTAAAGAGGACATTTTGTGCATAAAAACTTCAGAAGGGTAATGCTGTCCTTCATAAATGATGAACATCTGGCTCAGATATCCTATCAAACATAATATTACAATCACAGAAGAGTGGAACCAAGTATTAGAAGAATATTCAACATTAGTACCCGGCGAGGGCGCAATCAGAATGAAAGAGCCATTCTGATTGGCTCTCGCTGAGGCATTACCTGGCCGGGAATCCCTCGGTGGGGATTCCACTGCCATTGTCCCCAGCGGGGGTGTGGCAGCCCCTCAGCCAAGGAGGAGGCTCGAAGCGGGGCCATCCCTGCTCCGACCCTCCCCATGGCTGAGAGGCTGCCTTCGCTCCCTGCCGGGGACTCAGGTAAGGTTTTTTTTTTGCCTTCCCCTTTCCTACCTCCTCCCTGCCCTCCCCATCCCACTTACCTTCTTCCTCCACACAGCTGGAGGCGTCCATCATCCCCCACTGGGGACCCACGTACGTTTCTTTTTTTTTTCCACTCTCCCTTCCTCCCTCCCAACCCCACTTACCTTCTTCAGTCTTCTTTCAGGAACGTATGTGCTGGAAACACTTCTGTTCCCAGCGTGTCTGCTCCCGATGGCCGCCATGGAAAGGGAAAACAGACTCTGTTTTCCCTTTCCCGGTGGCCATTTTCTTGGTCGTTTTTTTTTCTGTCCCGAAACGCTGCAGCATCTCGGGGCAAACAAAAATTATTTTAGTGCCCCAGTCACCCAGATATTGCAGCCCGGGGTACTAATAGCTACTATATACCCCTCGGTGGCTTCGCTCAAGCCAATAACTATGGGCCCTGGGGCATTACCTGAGTCGGTAATGCCCCCGCTGCTCTTCACATGATCAAAAGGTGCCCTCATTCAAGAAAGGAGAAAAACAAGAATTGCACATTTATCATGTCATTGCATTACTGGATGTATTTAGGAACAATATTTGCATCCATAATTTTAAAAGAACACCAAATATGGGCTGAAACAAAGGGGATACACCCTTAATTTCAATGTGGGTTTCCATAGGAACAAAGTACCCTGAATAACGGAACAATATTATCCCAACTGAAAGTAGAATCTCTAAAGAAAGTCAATCCTTTACTGTTTGCACTGTATATGGGTTATATGGCATATCTTGATAGACTTAATAGAGTTAATTTGTGGAACAGTTTTGAAATGTGAAAACTTCCATCAGGTGTGGTTAATTTAACTGTACTCTTCCATGCAAACACTCAGTATGTGTAAAGTTAGATTGAGCAGGCGCAATATCTAGAGAGATTTGCACTAATACAGGAGTACGGTAGGTATGGGTACTTGATTTTTGTTTGTTTAATTTATATATTGCAGAAATGGGTGCTGCTTTTGAAAAGATCAAAAAGTCCCCCCAATGTTTTAAACAAAGCAGCTGACTTATTTAGCTGACAACGTTTTAATAATCAAGCATACTCAAACTGATCATAAAGTTGTTTTGACGCTCACCATGATTATGCTAAAAGTAATGACTTTACGATCAACATTAATGAGACAAAGGTTATGCACTTCATTATTACGAGAATTCGAATACGTTTTAAGTAGCTCTTAGGAATGACTGACATTTAAGTATTAAATGAATATTATTATCTGGGGTTCCAAATTACTAACAAATCATCAGACAGGTGTAATATTTACCTAACACCAAATTGAATTTCAACAGTAGCTGTCAGTTTGCAATGTTTTAATAAACAACATGGGGGCAAAATGGGGGCTTTTCACTTTTGCCTTTTTGGCTAACCCACAAGCAAAATCCATGATATTGTACAGAGCTAAATACAAAAATAAAATAATCTCTGCTTGGTTGACAAAATGGAAAGGGATATTTGCTAAGCCCGTTTGCATCTAACAAGAGCAATCCCAATGGCAGCCATTTTAGTCAAGCTTAATTTGGTATTAATACTCCTACTAATACAAAAAAGTGAATGTGAGGTTTAAAATGTTGAGTGCAGGTCCTTGTAACATGTATTACTATGAACATGTATTACTATGAATAGAGTGGTAACAGGTAAAGGTGTGTCACTAGTGGCTTTGTAAAGGAGTGTATGGAATTTTTAAAAATGATTGATTAAAAGGTGATCCACTTTTGGAGAAAGGTGGGGAAATGATTTTGGTGAAGAAAAAAGATTATCTGTGGGGAAGAGCAGAAACATACAACCAATTAGAAGCAAATCATGTTTGGTGGATTACATAAAAGTCAACCATAATTATTAGTAAACAGTTGAATCCCTGACTAGATTTCTAGGTAAAATAATACAAAGAAATACTTGTTTTTTTTTTTTAGTTTTAATAGGCTTTGATAGATTGAGAGACACAATGGGAATTCAAAAGAGAGAAGGATTTGTTATATATGTAGGAACACTTCCATGGTTGAAAGTTTGAAACATCTTTACATGGAATATGTAGAGCTTCAGGATAAAAGGCTAATCTTTGTTTACATGTTTTTAAATGATAGCAATGAATTGCAAAGTAACTAATTTTGGAATAAAATATTTGTAGGTAGTCAGATTTCCTTGATGCTAGGTGCAATTTTTTTTATTGCGGCCATATATTAACAATATTAGAAATGTATGAATTTTTGCAAATAATGTCTTATCAATTTTACTTAGTGTTTATTTCTATTGGAATGCTATGTCTTAAAATTTACTGTATGACAGGTTTGTTAACATGCATACATAAGCAAAGTAAACGTATTGAGACAGACAAAGACTTCACAGACATGTTGTTCACAACAGAAACATCTGGTTAAAGTCTGTAAATATTTCTCAGGGAGAATCTCACACCCCGGCAAGGACTCACATTCATCTTTGAAGGCCTATTGGACATAACCTTCTACAAGGAAAATACTGTATGTGGGAGTTGTATTTCCAGGACCTAGAACATTCACAATGGACACCTATCTAAAACATGCTTTGGAGCCGCGATTAATGGAAATCCAGTGACCTGTAGGAGTAGCAGGGGACTCTGAATAGCTGGGTGCTTTGAATTACAGGGGCTCTGTATAATTGTGGATTATTAGTCTAGCTTGCACATACAGCTGTGGTATGGGTCTTAGACAGAAAGACAGAAATGCGAAAGTGTGCAAGGCACATTGTTACCAATACGTAAGGCAAGATGGAGAATGCATAGCAGATGCTTCAAAATGCATATTGCTCCAGGATGATATTTCAATTGACTAATTTGCACTAAAAAACGAATACTAATATATTAACATGCTAATACAATCCCAGTGACATGTCCCCTTACTAACATTTAGTGCAAATAAGTCTGTGTGAAAATGATTTTGGAAAATACATTGTGCATTGTAAAAAAAGATTCAAACATGCAGAATGAACTTGGTGAAGTTTACCAAGTATGGAATTCTGCTCTGTTGTAGTGCAGGAAACAGAAAAATAAATGTAACATTTAGCTTCCTTCAGAAATGCAGTGGGTGAAGGCAGAAAAAGCACAATGGGATCATGTGGTTTTCAATGATATGATCTGGAAAGGGCAGGATCTCCCTTGAGCGGCAGCAAGATGTCATAAAAAGGGCTTGAGTGGGCATAGAGAATGCAGACACCTTCGAGAGCTGGCAGAGAGATCTTCAAGTTGTGAGCAGTGATAGCTAGTTGGCAGGCGGGCAGACTCCAGTGCCGAGGGCTGTTTGATGTCCAGCAAATGCTTATCTACATGACTCCGGGTTCCATGCCAAGCTGTGACAAAAGTATCACCACCAGATCTAGGTGAATATGCAGTGTTAAATTGAGGTGCGAATAGTGTGCCTGGGAAATACTTACAGGTTGTTCTTTTGTTAGAGAGCCCTATCTGCTAACAATTCAAGTTTACTCACCAGGCTGTTGCTGGCCAGATAGCAACAAATGTGTAAGTGAAACTAATTATTCAAAAAGCTCTTTTATGTGTGCGAGCACTCTAAAGAAATGCATTTTCTTTTTCCTTATCCAAGTAAATAGTATCACATAATGTAACTGTCTGGACATCTTTTGAATTTTAACCTTCTATAAAAATCAAAAGGTTCAAAAATGAATTGGGGTTATGCTCTTTTTTATGTGTCTGAATTTTTATTAGCAAACAGCCTGAGGTCCAAAAGGTGATAGGTTAATTTTACTGCAGGCAGTATTTTACATTGCCACATGTGGTAAAACCTAAAATTAATAGTTTTTCTGTGAATTGAGTTTTCAGACGTTTTAGGTGTGTGTGTGTATGCAATTATTTGTTTATGAAATTATCCCTGTGTTTTGAAGCTCAGCCAGAAGGGCATACTGCAGTTGCCCACCCAGAGTGTATCAAGTCTGGTAACCTGCTGTGGTAAGTGGCCCTGGTAAAAAAAAAGAATAATGTTAGGCAATATTCTGAAGTTAGTCTTACCACTGTAAAAAGAGATACCCCAACAAATTACCACAGGAGAGACTACCACCATAAAATACCACATTTTACCACCATAATAAAAATAGCAAAAAGTTAGATATAATCCCAAAATATACCCTACATATTTGGTGCGTTGGCCATTGGGAAAGTTAAACACAGATACTGGGCGAGGCATTGCATTCTGAGCATAGCCATACTGTGCACTTATTAAGTGAATTAGTGCTTTGATGTGGTGCAGTACTGTGGGCCCATTTTACTCACACAATAGTGTCACCATGACCCAAATTCAGGCTGCTTTTTCTGAACTGGCAAACTATCTGGAGGCAAAGCTTTTCGCCCATGCCATTTGGTCTTCAGAAAATGCGACAATATGGAAGGACAGCTTTTGCAAAGAAGTAGAGAAATAGGCAATTGAAAAGATATTTAATGAAGGGAGCGTTGTGCAGGTATGCCTCATGAGACCGTTCAGAGCATCAATCCGCAAGGAGGAGAAAAATTGCATTATCAGATTATGTGCAAAGTTATGGTTTTTGTTACACAGATCTTTAAAAATGCAGGGACATGACAATGAAGTGATTAGCAACTTACAGTGCAGCTTGGAAAATGGATGTGATCAGTTACAGCAGCTAAAATCCTAACTAGAACAGAGAGGGCTAGACACATAATTGTAATCTAAATGCAGCAATAGGGCTTCTCAATTGGCTCAGAAAGAGAAACCATTAAATGAGAGTGAGCAAGCATTAAGGCATTTAAAAGGGATCTCAGATGCAATAAGACAAGACAAAGATTCTGCCATTTCGGAAATACAAACCCTTAGAGAACATAGCATGGAAAAAGACAAAGAATATCACGCTGTAGAACATGTGATATTCAAATGAATGGACGAGAATGACGAGAAGGATAAGGCGCTTGAACGGTATCAGCAAACATAAGTGAGTTGCAAATAATCGTTATTAAGATCAGGGATGAGAATTCTGATCTCTGTCATGAAGCAGAACAACTTCATGGACAGTGCAAGAATTTAGAACAGCAAATATTTAGTCTAAAATCTCAGGAAAGTTGACAAGGCACTACATTCAATGGGGTTGTCGAGGGGATGCTTTCTATCTTCCATAAACAGAGGCCCGGGTCGAATGGGATGTCAATTCAAAGACACTTCAATGCTCGGTTGCATGGGTAGATTGTGTACGCTACTGGGTCAAATTTACGTTTGTCAGTGACTTTTCGCAAAAGCAGGGTCCCTTGCAGCATATAGGGGTGTACCTAGCCTCTCTATGCGCACATGGGATATCTAGGTGTCCCCGCATCCAGTAGGATGCAAAAGAAAGTTGCTCTGTAATAAAGTACAGCTCGATGTCGAGGAATGTGTCAGTGTGTCCAAATTCATGCGTGGGGTCTCTGGGTGCCAAGACAAACGGCACAACTGGGCCCGCACTTCAGAAAAATAACTCACTCCTGGCCATACTGGAATGTTTTGAAAGATATACAGGAGTTTAGGGACAATCATCATTTTGGCTATCGCTATCCGGCCAAGCAATGACGTCTGCCTTACTCTGCATGGTATTAAAATAAATAACGTGGTTGTCAGCTAGAATCGCAACTCACCGGCACCCTGAGATATTTAACTGACTCCTGCTCCCACCTATACTCCCCAATATCACCCGGTCTAGTTGTGCCTTTATAAAGTGGAAACAAAATGGATTTAGACCAATTAATCCTTGGTCTGGATTCCTGCCCAAATGCTTCTTCCTCCCATGAGATTGGGCTCAGATTGGTCGTTGGGTCTTTAATATACAGAATGGAATCATCCGGATATAGCAATACTAGCTCCTTAACGCCCCCATCGCAAGGCCCTTTTCCATGTGCAGCCCACATAACCTTGCCGCCATAGGCTCTATCGCCAGAGCGAAAAGCAGCAGCAACAGCGGGCAACCCTGCCTGGTCCCATACCCGAGTGGGAAGGGTCTGGACTTTCTACCATCAAGCCCAATTAGTGCATTTGTACCCACATACAGCAGCTGCACCACTGCCAAGAAGTACCCCGGGGCGGCCACCTGCTGCAGGACCATGTACAAATAGTTCCATTCAATGGAGTCGAATTCCTTCTCCATATCAAGAAGTGCCGCAACTGCCTGCACCATGCGATCGATTTGGACGAAGATGGCAAAGAACCTACGCAGATTCAGCGAGGTAGACCTCCCTGGACTTAATCCTGACTGGTCCATGTCGGCTACGCTGGAGACATGAGGCAGTAGTCGGTCCGCCAGCACCCTGGCGAAGATCTTCGTGTCAAGATTGAGTAGGGAGATGCAGTGGTATGAGGAACGCTCCGGCGGATCCTTTCCCGGTTTTGGTATCATGGTGATCACTGCTTCCCTCATAGTCGGTGGAAGGTGGCCCACCCTCATTGCTTCCTCCCATACTGCCAGCATATGTTTTGCAAGTTCAGGGCCCAGCTCCTTATACAATTTGGCGGTGATCCAATCCGTGCCTCAGGGCCTTCGCAAATGGGAGGGAACATATGGTGCGCAAGATATCCTTCTGCGTGATAGGTGCAGCAAGGGCTGCAATCACCTCCTGCTGCACAGTAGGCAGAGATGCCTCCTGTACATATGGCTCCAAGGCGGCAGCCAGGGTCGAGCCCCTGGACTTGTATAGTCGCTCGTAGTATTGATGTAAATCATCCAAAATAGTCTCTGGCCGGATCAACACCTCTCCCCCATTGGTTTTCACTGCAGCTGTTTTCATGACATCCCTCTCCCTCAAAAGCATTTCTCCTAGTTGCCGGCCCAGTCTACCCTCTTACCCATAGCGATGTGCCATCTCCAGGCATGCCAATACTTGATTTCCCAGTCCGCCAGATCATTAAACCTATCAAGGGCTCCCCTAATAGCATCCTCAGCGCACCTTCCCCCTCGCCCTCCGCTCTATTTTCAAGTCCCTTGATTTCCATTTCAGTGTCCGAGAGCTGCCTTTGTAATGTCTTCAGAATTCACAATTCTAATGACAGGCATCCCCCTCGCAGAACAAGTTTGATCCCCTCCCACGTGGATCGCTTCGACGGAACCAATCCCAGGTTCTCCTGAAAATAGTGTTTGACCAAGTAAAGCATTTCGCCGTTGAACACTATGTCCTGCAAGGCGGCTGCCTTGAACCTCCATCATGGACAGGGGATGGGCTCGTCCCCCAAGTCCAGAGACCATAAAATAGGCAAGTGATTGGATAGTATTCTAGGGAGCAGGGCGCAGTTGATCATCATATGGATCAGAAAGGGGCCAGCCAGAATCTAGTCAATTCGCAAGGATGTGTTGTGGACTGTAGAGTGGAAAGAGTATTCCCTGCCATCTGGCCGAAGCAGCTCCAACACATCCTCCAGCTCTAGGTCACTTATGCTGTTTTTTACCACGTCAGCAACTTTAGACCTTGACCGGGTTCCCCACCCCGATTTATACTTCTCTGGGTCAATAACTAGATTGAAATCACCCACCCAGATTAGGTAGGTGTGCGTATATTTCTAAAAGAGGGATAGCAGGGACTCAAAGAAAGCTGGGTCATCCCCATTTGGGCCATAAATATTAACAAACGTCAATGGCATGGAGCCCCAACACCCCGACACAATCACATAGCGGCCTCCCAGATCCACCACAGTCTCCCTAGTTCGGAACCGGAGTGATTTATGTATCAGTATCATTGCCCCAGCAAAATACGTGGAATAGGACGTATAGTACTTGCACACTCCCCAAGACTTAGCGACATTTTCGTTACTCTTCCCTACCAGGTGAGTTTCCTGTAAGAGGGCTACTTTCGCCCATGCCGTTAACAATATTGTACCACCTCACGGGACTTCCGGGGGTTATTTAGTCCCCGTAAATTCCAGCGTATAACTTTACAGTTAACCATTTCCCTTGTCGCGTTTCATGCAGGGCCGCCCCGTTCCCATTTGCATTTGCTCCCCCTCACCTCGATAGACCATGTACCCGAGATGTGCACCGTTTTGAGGTGACAGTCCCCAACATTTACCCCCACAACCCACCCACACTGCCCTCCCCCAACTAGCACTGGATTTCCCCCCACACAAACCTCCCCAACTTGCCTACCGTGTGGGCCACCGCCTGGGGACACCAGGCACCACCACCAAGATGCTCATCCACTCCAGGACCTATGGGGGAGCATTTACCTTGCCCTTTTAACTCTGCTTTTGGACTGACTCATTACATGGGCCCGCATACTTTTTTAACCCACCGGTCGAAGTTTGGAAATAAACTGGACCTGCAGTACCCAGTGGCCATCCGCATTTGGATGGAGATGTGAATGTTAGCATACACCACACCTAGATGGAATCCCATATTTGCAAGGACAGCAATGCCAACTAACCAATCTACTAACAATTTCATCCCTCTGCTTACACCTCTCAAACTCTAACAAAAAAAAAACCACAAGCCTAAAATGCAGCAATCTGCACATACTTTACAACACTGCATCAACAAAACAAACCACACATAGACTTGCACAACAGCGCACAATGGCTACCAACTGTAAAACACCCCAAGCCCAGTCAACGGACCCACCGAGCTGAGGCTGCCAACAACACATCACTGCTCTCTTGCACTTTTCCAGCTTATTCCCACTAACCCATCCCATCCCCCCCCTTTTTCAGAGCCGCCAGACCACCCGGGGACCACTCCGGTGGTGATAGTGCGTGGTACAAATATCTTTTAATATAACATTAACATTTGCGGGCCGCCCACATATTTTCACTCACACCGCACATAATATCAACCAGTACAAGTATTGAAGCCCCCACGCAGGAGTCTCAGGGGCCATGTCACTCCTTCAGCAGCTGCTCCTGGAACTTGTGGACTGCTCCCGGATCCGTGAAAAAGTGTTACTTGGCGTACTGGAATCCCCTCTCTCGCAGGGTGCGCTTCGCCGCCAGGAAGGACAAGCAGGCCTTCTGCACTGTTGCGGTGAAGTCTGGGTAAAATGACACCCTGGAGTTTTCGTATGTCAAATCACCCAGCTCCCGGGCCCACCTGAGGATGGTGTCACGGTCCCTATAGTTTAAGAGACGCGCTATTATCGGGCGTGGGCCTTGGCCCGGTCTGGGGACTACCTGTGAGACCCTGCGTGCCCATTCAATCAGAAATTGGGTTGACAGCAAAGGCATCTGTACCACCTCCCGAATAAACTGTTCCATAAAGACCTCCATATTTTGCTGCTGTAATGATTCCGGAATCCCAACCACCCGGATGTTATTTCTCCAGGATCTGGCCTCTAAATCTTAATTTTGTTTCTTTTCTAGCAGAGACCTCTCGCTGAAAGGAGTAAATCGCTTGCATTATTTCACCGCTAGAGCCCTCCAGGGCCCCCACCCTATGTTCAGTCTCAGTGATTCGGCTGCTCTCCTTTTCCATCCGCTCCGCCATGCGGTCAACTTTGCATGTCATACTGTCTAGTTTCGTGTTGAGGGATGCAAAACCGGACCTCATCTCTTTCAATACCAGTCCAAGCTCTGAAGTAGGCGCCCCTTCGGCAGACCCCGTGGTGGGCTCCCCCCGCTGGTGCGAGCTGGGCTTATCCACATTGATACAGGGACCCTGCGTCTTCGCACATCCTCTAGCAAGACCCTCCTTCTGGGTGAAAGGCAACTAAGACTGCTGCTTGATGCCCTTGGCCATGCGACTCTCCTCTCTGCCGTTAATTCAAGCGGTCGCCGATGTGGCACCACGCCTTGCATCGTCCAGCACACTCTAGAGATCTCAGCAGTCAAATGTTGCACCTCAAAAGCATGATCCACAGCTTCCCCGGCAGTGGAGCAATCACGCATCCTCCAGTGGGGGGAGACAGCACCCAGCACCGGGATATGAACCCAATATATGGTCCTGAGCCCTAAACCCACCCTCGAATCCCCTATGGAGGGTGGGAACTGCTAAATTTCTGCGTTGGAGGGTGTGTTGCCTTTCCGCTTAAATGCCCCCCTGATTATAGTGGTCCGTCCTCTCGTGTAGGCACAGAGGCTCAAATGCATTGTTCATGTGGCCGGGGCCAGCTGGGCTTAATAGCCATGTGTGATTTATATAGTCCCACCAGGCATGGGTGTGTGGGGCATCCCACCCCGGATTTGCCCCAAAGCTAAGGCAGTCTCTTGTATTGCCAAAGAGGTGGGACCTGCACAGGACCCCCCGCGTGTGTATTCAGTTAACTGAAAGAATATGCACAATTTACACCGGAGCGACAGGGCGCCGTATGCAGCAGTAGCCAACCACACCACGGACAACTGGTGTGCCTTTGTGGAGGGCCTGCAGACAGGCAGGCAGGCAAGCTGCTGGGCTCTCACTCACCCCGCACACCAGGACCCAAGTTCAGCACCAAATTTAGAGCCACCACACACCCGGAGCAGGCAGTCCATGAAATGCCGTTATTGCAGCATTCCTCCTCAGGGCTGTCTCACTTGTGTGTTCCCAGTTTCGTTTTAGCACCGGGCCAAACGCGGAGCAGACTCTTGGCGCCTCTCGCCCTCTTATCGCTGGTCCGCTCTTTGCATGGCCCCTCCGCAGTAAAGGCATGTGTCTAATTGTCCCTGGTAGCCCGGGCGCTTCTCTCCACAACCTCCTGAGACCAGAAGGAAGTGTGCAATGCTTTACGGTGCCGGTGTCTTCCCATCCGGCAGGCAATCGGGCTCTCCCAGACATAGATCCGTGACCAGCGCTCCTCCTCAGCACCGCTGCATCAGCCAAACCGAGCGCCCACACCAGCGGCACCTGCAATCAAGCTGCACCGTGTCAGTTGCCGGCTGGGGCCCCCCAGACCACTCAACAGGCCGGCTGCTTCAGGAACCGGGCACCAGCAGCCACATCTGCCAGTTTACAATACTGCAGCCGGATCAGCCAGAGCCCTCTGTTACCCCAGGAGCGGCCCACTGTGCCGTCCACCCCGCACATGTCTCGGGACCCGAAGTTCAGGGGCTGACACCCTCACTCCTCCGGTCTGACAGCTTCCCCGCAGCTCGGCCTTGGCAGTGGATCAGGCGTCCCTGCTGGTCACAATGGCATACAAGACTTCCTGCCTTTCGGCGTCAAGTTTTCTGTACGTGCAATTCCCTGCTGCATCCTCCTCCTTGCAGCAGGCTGCCTTCCGACTCTCAGACTGCCATCAAACTTCACAGGCAACTAGGCGTTCCCTTCCGACACAGTTCCCCACAGGAGGATTTAAGCTACACGCACCGGTAGGTGCACTTCTGGGCTCCCCCTTCTGTCGGTCCTCACAGAGCTCAAATCAAGGTGGCCATCTTGGTTGTGAGCTCTCTAGCGTCCGCCGGGGAGAGGGTAATTATAGAAACAAATCAACAATCTCTGCAGTTTTTGCAAAGTAAGAGAATCAGATCAGGGAATTTGGTCCAGTCGAGAATTACTTCTTTTACATTAGCGCTTCAGGGATTTACTGTGGAAGTGAAATAGGGGCAAAATAAACAAGAGCCTGGTTGCCAAATGGCTTGCAGACCTGGATGATTGTGCAGTTGTGTGTGCACCTGATAATACAGAGCTAGAAACAAGTTTGGATGAATTTTAGCAATCCCCGCACAAAGCATCCAATGAAGAGACATATAAGGATTTACCAACTGCGGCTGCACATACCATGTAGAAAATAATTCAGAAAAAGAGTTAGTAGCAGTAATAGGAAATATATGGTTTAGAACTGCTTGAAGATGAAGACTCAACTTGGTGGAATAGGTTGATGTCAGGGGAGAAAACAAAGTGGACTATAGCGTCTGTAAAAATCTTGGAAAGCGCTTTTTAAATGATCACCCTACGATCCACCCTGGTCACCAATTCTGAAGACCAAAGTGTGAGGGAGTTACCCTAACAAGAGACTGGCAGTGATACAGCTCCCCTTGCGTTCTCTCGCCGATTACTGTGTGAAAACAGCGCCTGTTGCTTCGGTATTTTCTATTATGTGGCTCTTTAGAGACGAGCAACAAGAGTTTTGTAAAAATTGCTAATGTAATTAAATACAAAGTCAAATAAAAAAAAATAAAAAAAAAATATATGGTTTAAGTATCACGACTTTCCAAGGGTAATCATGAGGATAGGTTCCTGAAGTAGTCAAGTGGCAGAATTGGCTGCTATTTACAAGGCAATCTCTACAGCAGTAGAAAATAAACACAATGAAATAGTTCTGGTAACTGATTCTGATTATGCGTGAAATAGATTTGTGGAATATATACCTGACTGGAAAGCGAAAGGCATGCTCACCTATAACAAAAAACTACTTAAACATGGTAAAATGATTCAAGCAATTGACACACTTGTGTCAGAAATTGATTTGATAATACATTGGAGGAAAACTAGACGTGGACTCCTTGCTCACTTTGCTCAGAGAGGCACAGCTCCACCTCACTGATGATGTCCAACAAGGCTGAAAAACTGTGCCTGGGGTTGCTGTTGGTACTCTTGTTCAAAGGAGGTTTGCCTGGCATTTCGGTGCTGGACTGCACTTGTGGGAGGGACAAAAACTGATATGCAAATGGATATTCCTCCGTTGTAAAAAAAAGTACAGTGAGCAAAAAGCGATGGCTGTGGACTCTCAAAGTGGGAAAAAACAACAGAACAGGTCATCATGCCATGTTCTTTCTAGAGAGGGGTGCCTGCTACCTTTTTTGTATTAATATCAATGTCTATCTAAAATACATTTTCAAAAAAGGCGAGATGCAACTAACTTATGGTGTTCACTTCTCTGCTACCATGTTCCTCTAGAAATAACACAGAGGAACCTCTATTATCAAAGAAGACCTACTAATTTCATTCACAGCACCTACCTTTCAAACTAGGTTGCCGGGACTCCTGGAAATACTGGTGAAACTTCCTAGACCTGTAACTCTTTTTGGGAACTTTTTTCAATCAGCTTACAGCCATTAATGTAAAACTCTTTCCGCCTCTCCTTATACCCTTTGTATTTTCAATAGGTCCCCTCTCCTGAGAAAGGCGACATACCCAAATCTGCTGAAAAGAAGTGTTGTGTCCCTGCTTCCCAACTAATTCCAATAGATTTAATTCACAATCAATGTTATGTTATGTTATGTTATTTTATGTTACTTTGCATTTATATAGCGCCTTATGTACCATTGGTATGGTCTGAAGGTGCTGATAGGTTGAACGCCTTTGGGAACCGGAGTTCGAGTCAGTAGAGAGAGTCAAAGTTGCGTGTGAGCACCGGATATGTGTGCAGCTGGTGTGGCATTCATGTAATAGCTGCTTCTTAGCGGTAGGTGTGGTGGTTGAGAGATCATGAGTATGTGTTCGTTCTGGCAGGATTTATCCAGACCGAATGTGGCTGCGTTAGGCCTGAGGAGAACGCCTGGTTGGGTGGTGTCTAACCAGCAGTGTTTACTTAGAGTGATGGGAAGCATGCGGCAGATGTTAGTATGAGAACAGTTATACAGAATGGTGTCATACTATCTCTGTGTTCTAGTTGAATGGTGGTGTAAAGAAGAGAGTAAGCATGGTGATGTGATGGGTTACATGCAGTTTCAAACGTTCCATGTACTCCAGTCCGCTCCATGCACTCCAGTCTGCTTCACACACTCAGTTCGCCCCACCCACTCCAGTCAGCCCCACCCACTCCAGTCCGCTCCACGCACTCCAGTCCACCCCACGCACTCCAGTCCGCCCCACGCACTCCAGTCAGCCCCACGCACTACAGTCCACCCCACGCAGTACAGTCCCCCCATGCACTACAGTCCCCCCCGCGCACTACAGTCCGCCCCATGCACTACAGTCCACTCCGCGCCTTCCAGTCCGCTCTGCGCCTTCCAGTCCGCTCCACCCACACCAATCCGCTCCACCCACACCAATCTGCTCCACGCACTCCAATCCGTTCCATGCACTCCAATCCGCTCCACACACTCCAATCCGTTTTATGCATTCAAATCTGTTCTATTTACTCCGATCCCTTCCATGTATTCTAAGTTGTTTTATGCACTTCATCCACATATTTCATCTGTACCATCTACTTACTTCATCCGTTCCATCCATATTTATCACACGTTCCATCCACATATGTCACCCGTTCCTTCCACATACGTTGCCCGTTCCATCCGCATACGTCGCTCGTTCCATCCACATACGTCACTCAATGGGTACATTTTTCCTCAATTCACATTGTAAACTATGAGACAATGATGTGGTGATATATATGCTTTTAAGTTAAGCCTTTTACCAATTGAAAAACTGTTTATTTTATTGGATATTTATAAGGTGTTTATGATACAAGACAGTGTTTCAAAGAATTACACAGCACAAGGGAAGGGAACAAGGGATGAAAATGACAATGAAGAAATAGAAATTAACAGCGTTCCTACTAGGCCTTGTGACATTTGGAACCTACAAGTGCAGTGGAAAGAAGAAATGAAAAAATGGGGGCTTGTGTGGGATAAGTGTTATTAGGGTCCCCAGGGGAGGAAGTGCCAGAGGTGCTTGTTGGGGAGGAATAGGTAAGTACATGAGCGGAGTCGTCCCAGGTGAGTAGAGAGGTCTACCGCCCAACAGGTAAGTGCATGGCGGAGGCAAAACACCCGACAGGTGGGTGTAGGCCCAGAGGGCAGTGCAGGGGGGGATGCTGATGGCGATTGGGTAGGAGGACAGGACCCTATTGGACTCTTGAGGGACCAGGCTACCAATTGCAGTGACAGAGGGCATGGTTAGCATGGGAGGGGGAGAGGGGAGGAGATGAAGAGAAAGGTCTCGATTTGTTTGCGCAACTTGAGCTGGTCTGGTTCAAGACGGAGGGACAGAGGGAAACTGTTCCATAGGAGGGAGCCAGCTGAAGAGATAGATCTGCCCCATTCTCTCTGCTTGGAGAAATATTTGATCAGCAAAGAGTTGGAGCAAGAAGATCGAAGGGATATGGGAGAAGAGTGCTTAGTAAGCGAGAGCTACAGGTAGCATGGTCTCAGGCCAGACAGCAATGTGGATGATGCAAAGGGTCTTGAACTCAATCCGTGCAGCAACTGGGATCCAGTGGATAGATTTTATAGCTGGAGAAATACAGACCTGGGGCTTGAGGACAAGGATAAGGCTTGAAGTCCTATTCTGGATTAGTTGAAGATGACAGAATGAAGAAAGAGGCAAGTTGAGGAAGAGGCTGTTACAGTAATCCAGCCTGGAGAGGACCAGAGCTCTAGATACATTGAGCTTCTAGGGGAGGGTGAGGAAAGGGAGGATGCCTCTGAGTAGGTGAAGTTGAAAGTGGGCCTTCTTGGTGAGGTCCGAGATGTGAGGAGTAAAGGAGAGAGAGGGAGTCGAAGATGACCCAAAGGTTTCTGGCTTCAGTGGAAGGAGAGGGAGGTGCACATAGAGGGTGGCCAGAGTGCAGGAGGGAAATGGGGAACAGGTGTCCAAATAGGAAGAATCTCTGTTTTACCAGCATTAAGACAGAGATCCTTGGATGTGCACCAAGACTGAATAGCAGACAGGCAGTCAGGGATGATAGAGTAGGAAAAAGAGGGGACAGAGAAGAGGTTGAAGAAGAGTTGCAATTTGCGGTACCGTTATTAGCACCTTCCAATTGAGCCCTATGGGGGCTGAAATGGGAATGGGGAATGTCTTTTTCAATGGGGACTTACCGGTCCTGCAAAGGTCGGAATAGACTGGTAAGTCCCTATTGAACGGGACCGGACACGGTACCGGTATTGGAGGTAGTCATGGCGCTAATAGCGCCATGACTACCTCCAACCTCGTAATGAGGCCCATAGTGTGTTTTAGAGGTGAAATGAGTGGCAAGTGCAGGTCAGAGGGCCTGAGAAGGAAGAGGTAAGGAGGAGACTGCAGATAGATTGAATAGTTCCATGCAGATTTTGAAGAGTTCAGCCGTGTTGTTAGAAGCTTCAGAGATACGGGTCTGGATTTGGGTCCTCTTCTTGGAACAGATCGAGAGACAGTATTGCCTCTGGAGTAGGTGACAGGCCAGCTTGTCAGAGGATGAGCCCGAGGTCTGCCACTTCCGTTCAGCTACTCTGCACTTGTGTTTCAGAGTGGCTAGATCAGAGTCGTGCCAAACTGTTACGCTTGGAGGCAGGTTTCAGGCGGATTCTCTTGACAGGAGCAAGAATGTGAAGAGTGTTAGTGATAGCAAGATGAAGATTGGCAAGGACAGAGTCAGTGTGAGAGTCGAGAGGAGGGGAAGGATGAGGGATGAAGGTAGAGGCAAACACAGCAGCTGACACTCGTTTCATCAGTTGGATGACTGTGAAGGAGGCTGGCAGTGCTGGTGGAGGCTTGGTCAGGGGCCCTAGAGGTCCCAGATGAGAAGAGTGGAGAGAGCGATCGGACCAGGAGAGAAGGGTAGTGAGAAGGTTGGAGAACAGGAGATCAGTGGGGATGACGGCATCAAGAGTGTGTCCGGCAGAGTGGGTAGGGCTGGAAAGGAGAATAGTGAGGGAGAGAGATAGGTACAGAGATCAGGGAAGAGTGTAGAGGCAAGAATAGTGGATTCAAGGTGGATGGTGAAGTCTCTAAGGAGGAGGAGTTCAGAGGTAGAAGTCTGAAGAGAGGAGTTAAAGTCAGTCCATTCTGAAAGGAAGAAAGACACAGGGCCCGGGGGGATGTAGCGAGTAGCAAAGGTGAGAGAGTCAGAGAGACCTCAAGCTTGCAGAAAAGACTTTCAAAGGAGGAATAGGGCTGGGTGGGTTTGAGGGAGGCAGGCACACAATCAGGAAAGATCAGGGCTACTGCGCCACAAGGTTGGTTGGGCAGAGGCTTGGAGAGGATCTTGTAGCACTCAGGGACAAGTGAGTCAAAAGCAGTGACAGAGCTGGCATTGAACCATGTCTCAGTGAGAGCGAGGACATTGAGATAAAAGTCTTCAAGGGGGAGGCAAATGTCAGAAGAATGTTTTACAGGAGAGCAAGCATTCAGAGTGGCTAAGTGAAGCCAGTCACCACCTTTGAAGGTTTTCCGAGGAAGGGTACAGAGGGGTCATACACCCATCGCAGGTGGTGAAAGAGAGAGAGGAAGGAGGGGTAGCAGGGGAAGGTAGAAGGTTGATGATGGCCAGCAGGTGCCAATCAAAGATTAAAAGATTAGATTGAGAACCCTGGACCATGACATTGCCTTTGTCACAGACATTAATAATGGAGCTAGTGGATGAGAAGTGCGCCAAGAGTACTTCCCATTTAGTGCTGCCATTAATGGGTGAAGATGAGAAAGGGGAGAGGGCAGAGATCAGACAGGATTTCCAAAGGTATGTAGAGGGGACAGAGAAGAGGATATCAGTGATAGTCTGTTTTGAAGTTGCACTAACATGGGTGTCAGCAATAGGTAGGCTAGGATTAGAGGCCAAGAGATCTTTCTTAAATATTTTTCTTCCAGGCTTCGCAAGAGAGAAGGGATAGATGATAGAGTAACAGTTACAATAGATGGGGGAGATGGAGAGAGACATAGAGATGGAGGAAAGAGGGACACATGGATAGGCTACACAATGTACGAGCAAACTCAACAGGCGGCCTAGCATCGGAGGGTGGCAGGAGGATGCATAGATGTAAAACACATCTAAATTCGAATTCACAAAAATCACTAAGAAGCAGCACAAAATGGTGGATGCACAGATGTAAAGCACACATAAATTCGAATTTGCCAAAAAGAACTAAAAATCAGCAAAGAAATTGTGGATGAACAGATGTAAAACACACCTAAATCTGAATTTTCCAAAAAGCACTAAAAGGCAGCACAACCCGGTGGATGCAGAAATGTAAACCACATCTAAATTCGAATTTTCCAAAAAAGCATTAAAAAAGCAACACAAAATGGTGGATGCACAGATGTAAAGCACGCCTTAGAGATGTTAAAATAAAAACTGTTTTTGATTAAGTCAAAACAACAAGAGTACCCTCAAATAATGTCTGTGCTGTGTATACCTGAAAGCTAAACTGGACTTTATTTCCCGCTATTGAAAACAACATACCTATACAAAATAACTTTAAAACTATTAGGATCAATCTACTGGTAGCAAACATTTTTTTATATCCTCTGTATATGTCCCCATTTCCTACCAATGTAGGGACACCCTCCCTCTTGTAAAAAAGCTTAAGAGCATTCAGAGCATGTTCTACTTCCCTAAACTAACACTCCATTCTGACTCAATATTAATGTATAGTGCATTTATATAGCACCTAACTGCATTGCTCAGGGATTGAAGCACTCTAGGAATCCGGTTCTTCATATTATGAACATTGTATGATAAGAATGGACATTACATTGCAGGGAAATTAATGCTCTGGCAGAAATGGTTGGTACTTTAACTTTATTTTTAACAGCTGTTATGTGATAGGTGGTGAGTTCTGGGTGTTTGCCCATGTCAGTGAATTATTTATTGTAAGCATGGGAAATACATTTGAGTTATGGATCTTGCAGTACATCTTAAATACCATTACAAAAGTGATGGTATTCCTCATTGGGGGCTATCCAACAAAGCAGGTAAGGGTGTCAGGTGGAAAGGGAAGGGCTAATATGTAAAATCCAATGTAAGTACGTTAAAATGATAAAGCAATGCATTACTCACTTCTGGAATATGCAGTACCCTCCACTGGTACATAGGAGCATGCTACCATTTGACATCTGCAACTGCTGGTTTGGGTTCTGCTGCATACGTTAGTTGGCATGACACGTTTAACATCCAAACTGCAGGTTTATAATCACTGTGACCTGGATTTGCCTCATATCTGCAACAAAAGAAAGTTATTTGTTTAAATATGTCAACTGTTTGGCGCCATGCATGAACAAAAAAACACAAAATTCAACTTCACAACACTTCATCCTCAAAATTGAGTGTAAGCTCAAACTTGAGGATGAATTACAATAGTGTTGGTTTCTTTCATGCCTCTTCATAGTTACTATGTAAATTATAAGTGCAGTGCTGTGGCAATGTTCATTGCATGAATGGTGCTACGCAGCACAGAGTGGCATTCACTCAGTGACCAAGTCCATCAGAAGGCACACCTCACCTTCCCTTTTAGGATATGTGCTGTTTTCACCACACACCTCAACATAACATCAAGCCATCTGATGGCCCCATTTTGATGAACCATCTTCCCTATTCCAAGTTGTGGGTATCCTTCCGTGGCATAGTCTTTCTGGAGTGCTACTTTGGTTAAAGCATAATGGAGCTGATTTTGCTTCTGGACGTAATTTGATGGATGGCAGGTGTTAGATCCCTGCATATGGCCGAGGCTTTGGTGGGAGGCAGGGAGAAGTAGGTCCGCGTGGGTGAGCCTCACTGCGGGGCTCCGGCAGGAGCAATGAAGACACGGACACCTTCGTGTTGCTGTCTTTCCCCGGAACTGCCTCCGCCGCGCAGGGGCGGGGCCTTTATTTGGGCGCCTCGCGTCACCGTGTAGTGGGACGCAAGGCGGATTTAACATTCCTCCTTTATTATAACTGAACAATAAACAAATACACACATCTCAGCCAACTGTCTGGCCCCCTTTCATTTAGTCACTAGTGTTTTTTTTTTCTCTACCACTCATAGTCTCTGATCCTGGCTGGAGGCCGGGTAGTGGTTCTTAACCCATACCTTCCACCCCTGGGTATGGCCCCCTGTGTCACCTCGGGTAGCTCACCTTCATTGTCCTGCTCACCCGGTTCTGGTTCGCCCCACAGTTCATCGGCTCCTTCGGCGAAGCTTCCTTTATCACGTGGGATTTCCTGTCCATTGTCCCTCGGCGGATCCTCTTCTTCTTCCAGGGGACATTCGCTGTCTGTCCACAAATTCCTCGGCACTGCTTTGAACCATGACGCATTTCTCGTCACTTCTCTTTGCCCCCTTCTTGCAGTTATCATGGTGCCATGGCGTCTACTTATCGTCCACGGGGCTGCGTCATAGTGGGAATCTAGTTTGGATGTGGAAGGGTTCCTCACCATGACCACTTGATCACTGACTCGGTGGTCGGACGGCCTGGCCCACCTCTTGTTGCTCATGTGGCCGTTAGCTCTGGTCCTCCTTGTTTCAGTGCGCTCGTAGTTGAACGTGTCTGGGCTCCTGCTCGGGTGATGTGGTATGGATGAATTGATGATTGTGCCATACATCAGGTCTGCCGGCAGTATTCCTGTCGTGCTGTGCGGTGTGGCCCTGTAATTCCGTAGGAATCGATATATGTCCACCTGCCATGGGCTGGCATTGACGTGCGACAGGCGTAGTACCTTATTGATTGTCCGCATGAAGCGTTCCACGTCGCCCTTTGCCTGTGGCCATTGCAGCATTATGTGGTGGTATCGGATGTTGAGTTCCTTAAGGTATTTTTGAACTCCTCCCCTGTGAAGGGTGGGCCGTTGTCGCTCATGATTCTTCTCGGTAGTCCATGCGTCGCAAACATTTTCTCGATCGCAGTATTACGACCTCTGCCGCCATGGAGTTGACAATCTCGACCTCTGGGTACCTGGAGTGGTCGTCAATAGCCACCAGTAGGTGTATGCATTCCTGTATTTTGCAAAAGTCTATGCTTATGGCGTCCCATCTAGTGGACCCTCCCACCGCCGACTGGATGGGCTCCGAACTGGGCGGAGGCCCCGTTAATGGCATGGGAGGCATGTGCTGACCAGCTGCTCGACTTTGCCGTCAATCTGTGGGAACCACACCCGGTGCCTTATGCAGGCTTTGGTCCGTACTATCCCCTGGTGGCCCTCGTGTGCCAACGCCACGAGTCCAGGTATCTCAATCGGGTATTTTCTTGACAGGTATGGCTGAAAAGCAAGTTTGAATCTTGGCTGTAACTGAATGGGGCTTGTGTTGATCAGTGCACAGCGTAACCTATATGTTTACAAATATTATTCATGCATTTTATGCCACACCTGATGTTCATTCATTCGTGTGGCAGAAGGGGGAACGGAATCGAATAACCGTTTCCACCTCCACCAACCTCTCTGCTGTACACATGTGAAGCCATTTAAACATTCATCGCATTTGTATGCTGACATAAATGCTGTGGATTCTTATAGAATCTGCCTGCTTTATAAACCAGCAAAAAGCATGGAGATTCCATAAGAATCCATTGCAAGCACCGGCTGGCAATGTTTAAACTGCAGGCATTGTTTACTCAATTTGCTCTGTAAAGTGCAAATACAAAGGTGTGTAATCTATTATGTCAGCATGTACACCTTTGTTTTGCAATTCACAGTGCAAATGAGAAACATTCCACACTGGGGTCCTGTTTGCATGGAATTGCAAGGGTAGTAGCTGCCCTCACAACAATTTATAAAGACTTCAAAAATGAGACACAGTAAGTGAAATTAGTCCACATTGCTTCCCCTCAAGCACCAGCAAGCAAGCAAATACATGCATTCGGATAATCACAAACAAGAATAGTCACAACATCACAGCAACATTCCATTAGCGATCAAAAGGAAGGAAAGGATTAAAAAAAAGCATACCTTTAAAAACAGAAGATGTTTCCCCGTACACACAAGCACCATCAATGGACATAAAATATCAAGGACATGTGGTTAAAATGTGTGGGTTTCCCACAAATAGGCAAAAAGCTCAGGTTGCATACGAGCCTGTACAAAATAAAATAAAAAATGGCAAACATGTTGCAATACGCAAACAAAATGGAGCATGACTTGGCAACGTAGACAGTAATTTTGATCGGCAGTACCAAGCAGCTTTCAAATAACTAGTAAAAGCAAAGGCAATCCCAGCATTGGGAATCGGCAGCAACATCACAAATACTGGTCTAGAGTGGCTAAAATCGGATTCTCGTAAGAGTTTCGGAAGGCAACGCTTGTGATGGCCAATAAAAAGAGGGCCGAATAAAACAAAATGTTGGAGTGATTCCCACTTTCCACAATGGCAGCAGCCATCTCCATTCACCGGCCTGGACCACTGACATGTAATGGCTTTAAGATGAAAAGCTTTTAGCTGACCCATGGTTAAGAGAGACGGGTGATAGTCATTAGGAACCATAGCAAGATAGTCTGCTGGAACTCCTCCAGGAGAAAGTGAAGATACAGTCTAACATAGGCCTTTTGCAAGTTCACATCCTCTCTCATAGAGCCCCAAATGGCCTAAACAGTCTCCTTGATAAACTGGAAGGGGATGTTAACAATATTTTCAGGATTCCTAAAGCAGTCATCAAGCCCCATTATACATAGCATCCTGTTAATTAAAGACTACGACTCAATTTTCGGATGGCTCCCTAATGATAAAACATTCCTTAAGGGTCATCTCCTGAATGACCCCTCATTGCTTGTCCACATCGCCCGCCACAGTAACATTGTCTTCAAAGAAAGCAGATGAGCTGGATAGGGCATACCTGACTCTTAAGTGCCGAATGTACGAGGATGTTGAAGGGACTTCCCCGAGAATCCGTGCAAAGAATCTATTTTCTGTACTGTGAAGGGGCTCTGTAGTCCCACATGCCCACGGATCACTACCCTAAGTACCAGCAGCAAGAGGATTCCTCCTATACACCTTCAACGTGTGCCCCATGAGTTTGGCAAATCTAAAATGCCCTATAATAACTTGGATCAGCCTATCCTTCTGAGCATCCACATTCACCTTCCAAGTGAGCCTGTAATTAAAACAAATCCCCAGTTAAGAAAAGTATGTAGAAGCCAGCAGGCAATGGCCATTCAAAGACATATGAGGAAGCCTACGTATGCGCTTTGCAAAGCGCTTGCGGGGTCATCACGAGTTTGGCAGTAAACCTTAAATGTGGCGGTAACGCTATTACGGCTGCATTTAAGGGTCCGCCAAATCACAGGTTTGGCAGGATTTACCCCCAGCTCTGAGCTCGGGGTAAATCCGCCATGAATTTGCTGATTTTCAGCACAATTACCGTGCGGTAAAACCACCGACAGTAGTTGCACCAAAAATTCCCCATTGGGCCCAATGTGGAATGGAGAATTCCCAAATGTACCCAGTGGGGAATTCCTGTTCCACCAAACCCACGATCTGGCACTAATAATGTCAGGGGGGTTGGCGGTAACACTATTAGCCCCGGCGGTAATAACACCGGATACTGCCCAACTCATGATGAGGCCCTTGGTATAGCACTTCCCAGTGTTTCCTGTACCTCACAACTTGTCATAAATGTACCATAAGGATCCACCAATATCTGTAGTGATCTAGGCTGTCTTGGCTGTCCTGGTGAGCAACACAGCATGGTCTGCATTGCTAAACATCCAGTACCTTTCTACCCCGGCAATGCAGCACAAAGAGAGAGAGTTCACATAGAGATTAAGCACCGGGGAGCCAGAACACATCCCTGCCTAACTCCTTTCCTGACCTTGATAGGATCACCCAATTTGCCCACTGTGCCATAGCGAAACCCTGACACACGACCCAGTGTGGAGTGCCTCCAACATCTGGACAAAGGGCTCTGAGATGCTTAACCAATCAAGAGTCGTCCAGAGGAGTCTCCTGTCCACGTGGATGAATGCTGAACTTAGGTCCATAAAAGCCACGTAGCGAGGCGAGTCCAAAAGAAGAAAATGCCTGGCTCGGATCAGGGAGAGGTCAAGGCACTAGTTAACCGTGCCCACACCAGCCCTAAAAGCCAGTTGGGTGTCGGACAAAAGGCCATGAACCCATACCCACTCCACCAATCTAATTAATGATAATCCCAGAAAAAGCTTGGACGACCCGTCTAAGAGCGTGACTGGGCGGTTGGATGAACCAAGGGATTTTCTGCAGTACCAGTTAAAAATTCAGGTGCTGGAAAAAAGTTGTTCAGACAAAAGCTAACAATCTAATGAAGAGAATATTTATTTGCATTGCACAATTCTTAAGGGCAACTTGGCAAGTGATTTACAATTGATTACTCACACAAAAGTGTCTTTAAGACAGAAAACGTGACAATGGAATGCTGAGCCTGTACCAGAATCAGGTCCACGGAATGGTCTACATTCTTGGTTCATTGTTGATTAATCCTTTATTATGGCCCTTAGTAAACACAGAAAAGGAAACAAATGGACTGTAAGCCTGGGCTCTGGAATCTTTGTCTTGTGATACATTTTGGACTACAACCCCTACCAGCAGCAGCCAGCATAGTCAATGGTGAGGGATCATGGGTATCATGGTCCACAACATCTTGTGAGCTGCATTTTGCAGAGCCTTGCTCTAAGCTATCATATGATAGCCATGCCAAAACTGGAAATCCCTTACAGATGTTTGTCATCCAGTGGCAGGGCATTGCTGTTGCTCGAACGCAGTGTATATGAAAAGCACTAGTGCCCCGGGAAAAGATTTCAGGCCTCATAGCAATAGTAAGGAAAAGAAACATTTATTGATGTTTGCCAACTACCTGCAGTTAATGTTTTGATAAGTGAACAGAATACTGAAAAAAATATTCAAACTTCACAGAAAGTACATTTTCTAGCGAAAGGGCATACATCGATCCAAGTAGGTCTTCTATATTTCAGCGCTTAAGTTTGACTAAATGTTCATTGTTGACAAAATGACTTTATAGTCTAAGGTCATCGCTAATCTGCTCTAGCAAATACTAGGCAAATCTCGCGAGGAAAGGTGCGCCCGTATTTGTTTCCATACTTAATGCTATTTTCTTCTTGTATTATGTATGTCTCGCGGGGACACGTACACGTATTCCTGCATCAATCTGTGTCAATTTCTGCGCGCAGTCATTAGCAAAATGTCACCTTCGGAGTTGGTTCAGCGGGAGAGAGATGATGGAGGGGGAAGTAGCTACCTGCAAAAAAAGCAGGATAATATTCTGTGCTTCTTTCCTGACACCAAACATGTTTTTTCTTCTGCACAAAAAGACAGGCAGCCTCTGCCTTGACGTTTGCGCCGTATGTTTTTGCTGAGCGCCTCGGCAAGGAAGAATCGCCCTGAAATAGACAAAGGGTGTATGTTTCAGTGATGTTTTTCAGAAAGAAATGTGTTTTTTTTAAATTCTTATCTGAATTATGGTTGTAGATGTTTCATTTGGTATATAATTCAGGCATGCCCCAAAAATTAATAATAAACACAAATCTAAATTAGCCTCCACGAACGAGAAAGTGGATGTTTACGTCGGCAGACAACGGGTATGTTCCCTGAAAACCTTGTTCTACCTTTAAAATTGTGTTGATTTTGAACAATAGAAGTACTGAGCCCTTAATTCTGTAATAAGGAGTGCCTGCACACATAGCACATGGTTATTTGTGCTCTGTTGGGTTTACGACGGCATTATAGCAGACAAGCGGAGGCAAATGAGGCTATCTGATTGCCCATGCACATGTTTCGTATTTTGTCCAAGTGGGTGGGAAGTAAAGGGTACGACGTTTATCTACTTTTTGGAAAAGCCCACCATCCTTTGCATACTTTTTGTCGGCTATGAGCTATTCCGGAATGGCAAGCGAATGGCACATTTGTTGCTGAACAAATGCTCCTCTGACATCTGCTGTCTCCTGGATGAACTCGACCTTGATGTCCTTGGTCTCACCAAGACATGGTTCATGGCCAGCTCTGTCACAAGCTTTGACACTCTCCTTCCTGATGGCTACACGATCCTCTCCTCACCCAGATCCAAGCGTTCCGGTGCTGTAGCCCTGCCTCTATCATTCCTATGCAGGCCTACTCCTCCTTTGAATGCATGGTTAGTAGGCTTTCTCTCTCTCTTGGCCACTCTCTCACAGTGGCTACTATCTACCGGCTACCTGGTCATATCACCTCCTTCCTCTCCGAGTAGGTCAACCTCTCCTCCTCCCTCCTGGCCTAAACCACTGAACCCCTCCTTCTGGGAGACTTCAACGTCCACCTGGATACTTCCTGTTCCGCCACAGGGCTCTTTCGCAACCTTTGTGACTCTCTCTCTCTATTCTTCCCTCTGGCCCGACTCATTCTGCAGGGCACACTCGATGTTCTGATCTCCTCAGACCTCCCCCTGTCTAACCCTCTCACAACTTCTCTCTCCTGGAGTGACCACTTCCTCCTCTCCTCTCATAAATCTCTCTCGTCCCATAAGGCCAATCCTACCCCCACACTGCCACCCACCTTCACAGTCTTTCGACCAATGAAGTGTGTGTCAGTTTAGGCTGTTGCCACATGTTTCTCTCCCCCTCCTGCACCTCTGGCCGATTCACACCCTGACACAGCCCTCTCCATGCTCCACTCTGATATCTCTGATACTCTCAATGTACTTGCCCCTGTCATGAGGATCCGCATGAAGCCTAAAATCAAGTGCAACTCCTGGTACGAATGAGACCTCGTCACCCTTAAAACGAAAGGCTGAAAAGAAATTGTTGGCATCTTGTACATCCTCTGACAAATTGGCCTGCTGCTTGCTCTAAAGGCAATACCAACTCTCTGTCCTAACTAAGAAAATAGCTCACATCAAATTGCTCATGTTTGCGGCATCTAACAACTCGGCCGAACTCTTGAAAATCTGCAAGGAGCTGGTCAATCTTGCTGGAGTGTCAACCTCTCCTGTCCCTTCAATGGCCCTCTGTACGGCCCTGGCCTCTCATTTTATCTCAAAAACCCAGGACATTCTATCCACCCTTTTGGCTTCTCCTGCTTCTCGCTCCACTGTCTCCTCTTCCTCCAGGCCCCCTGTGGCCTCCCCCACCCTTCTCTGCCTTTCCTCTCTTCTCCCCTGATGAGGTATCTAGACAAGTCCGATCTATGAAAATCTCATCAAAGTAGGTTCTTCCCCGTTCTTCCAAAACCATCAAGGACCACATTGACATACTTGCCTCAGTCCTGGCTGACTTCTGCAATCACTCTTTCACCTCTGGAACCTTCCCCTCCCCCTGAAGCACTCTCTTTTGCACCCTCTTCTCAAAAACCCTCTTCCGACCCCTCTCCTCCTGATAAATATCATCCAATCTCTATCATTGCATTCCTGGGCAAACTCCTGGAAAAACTGCCCATCTCCTAGCTTAATCTTCACACTGAATCTGTTGGTTGTCTCCATGAACATATTTCTGGATTCAGAGCAGCCAGAAGCACATAAACTGCTCTCCTGAACATCTGTGAAGACCTGCTCTCTAACCTTAATTCTAATCTCCCCTCTATCCTCATCATACTTAATCTCTCCTCTGCCTTTGACATGGTCAACCATGCCATCCTGCTCAACAGGCTCCATGATAAGCTGGGTATCACTTATCCAGCTAGGCCTGACTTCTTTACTCTCAGACGGACCCTCCCAGGTCCAACTTGGGTCCTTCCTCTCCTCTAGTTCTCTCTCCACCTGTGGTGTTCCTCAGTGGTCTAACATTTCTCCCTGGTTGTTTAACCAATACCTGGTGCTTCTTGCCCACCGAATTACTGCGCTCTTCCCCAACTTCCAGTGCTATGTGGATGACACCCAGCTCGCTTTCAGGCTCCCTTCTGCCACCTCTTCTCCTTCCCTCATCCTGGATTGTCCGTCTGCAATCCAGGAGTGGTGTGCCCGCCAATAATCTCTGACTGAATTCAAGTGAGATGGAGATCCTCCTCATCAGCACACCTCCACTCTTTCCCCCCATTTTATGGCCTGCCTCTCCCGGCCCCCCTCCCGCTCCCACCTCTGAGGCTAGGAACCTCATGGTTATCTTCAACTCTACACTCTTCTTCTCTCTTCACATTTCTGGTGCCTCTAAGAAGTCAAACTACCAATTGCACCTCCTCAGAGATATTCTTCCTTTCCTCTCCTTCCCCCAGAAGCTCACTGTCTCTGGTTTTCTCTATGCTTCTCTACTGTATCAGTCTCTTTTCAAATCTGCTTGCCTTTACTCTCCGTCCTCTGTAACTAATCCAGAACTGGACTGCGAGACTTGTCCTTGGCCTCAAGTCCAGTGATCGCGTCTCTCCAGCACTGTAATCTCTCCATTGGCTCCCAGTGGCTGCAAGGATCAAATTCAAGACCCTTTGCATTGTCCACAAGGCCTTCTGGGGTCTGGGACCAAAATATCTCCAGCTTTCTCTCTGGAAGTATCTTCCTACTCGAGCTCTTCGCTCCGCCACCTCTAACTCCTTCAGGGTAAGTGGCTTTTCCAAGCAACGGGTTGGGAGAATATCCCTCTCTTCAGCTGGCGCCTCTCTCTGGAACAGCCTCCCTGCCTCTCTGGAACTTGAGCAGAACCATCTCCGGTTCCGGAAGCAGCTCAAGACTTTCCTCTTCGCTTCTGCCTTCTCTCTTCCTCTTCCCTGCTGATCTCCTATCTGATGCTGCACTGGTTACCTGGCTACCCTCTGAACCTTGGGCTCAGGTCCCTTCCCTCCCAGTTGCACACCACACTGCCTCCTGGAAAACTTGCACTTGTGGCTGTATCTGTAAGCCTACAGTCCCCCTTACCTGCACTCGTCCTACACTTATTGACTGCACTTACCCCTGCACTGCTATCTGTTGGCTGCACTTCCTTTCTTTTAAGTCTGATCATATGTTTTGCACGTGCTCCTCCTCCCCCTCCCCTGGCACCCCTCCTCCGTTGCACTTACGCAATCTCAATGTAACTTGGCCTAGTAAGATCGTTGTCTTGTCTCCCTTGTTCCCCTCCCTTGCCTCGTCGCGCCTTGAAACACTTGTGTATAGGCGCGCTATAAATGTCTTATCATATCATATAAAATCACCTTTATTTTTTTAACGTGGGTTCGAACCTCAACCCTGTTGGATCTGCTCTATTGTCAGATCCCATTTGCTATCTTGCAGCTGTTGGCTCGCAGTTGCTTATTCCCAAGCTCACCCATAGCCTGCTCCCAGTGATCAGCCTCTGTCTTCTGCATTTAAGCAACTGACTAACGTGACTTGCTGCAGGCCCAGCTCTGTGTGTTTTGGTCATCGGTAGATGGGAGAGGTGGCTTTAGTTTTTAGCATATCCTTTAAGAGGTGTGAATGGTGGGTGATTAGAAAGGGGAGGGTGTATGAAGCTGTTTGCCATAGGCGGCAATGGCTGAAGGGAACAATTATTTTACCCCTTCATTTAATTTAATGCCCCATTTTGCAGCCCTTCCAAGCTGTAGGCACCACATCTTCTAATGTTAAATATATACAATTGTCCTGCAACTAAATTTTAAAAAACTTTAAGAAATTTTCATTCACACAACCAAAACCAGTAGTCTGTGCGTAGTGTTCCAAAATCTTAACTCTGAGCCTTCCTTCATAAGTCATGTTAGTCGTAGTCGAATTTAGAAGCCCTTTACTAAAGATATGCTAAAGTCTGCAATGGTTTACTGGGACTAGAATATAATCAAGTTGAGAATGCAAGATACAAGAATGTTGGCAGAATATGTGAATAGGCTAATAAAGGCCTAGATACTTGTTTGGCAAAGACTTCTTGTCAAGACAGGATTCAGCAGTTTGTATTAGTTTGATTCAATTAATTAAACATCTTCAAATCATTAGGGATCCTTAGGGATCCAAAAGCATTACGAGGGGTCTTGCATGCACAAGGTTTATGGAGGGTTGGAATTTACACAAGGTAAATAGTATGTTAAGGGGGATATCCCTCCCAATTGTACTTGTAGGTGTGGTGTGGGTGTATCTACTTTAGATTTTTACTTCGTTTCCCAACCCCTCTTTGGTGTAGTTGAATCCATTCAGATTATGGAATCTTAGAGGAGTGACAATGCCATGCTTGTGTAGTAAATAGTCCTAAAGATGTTCCCTGCCCACGGTGAGCCTTCTCTCTCCTATCTGGAAAGAAACCCAGGAAGGTTGAGGTGAAAACTGTCCTATAGAGCCCTACCAATCTTATCTGACAACATATAGATCTGTATCACAAACCCTTCTCAGCTGTCCAGAAGGAGGACCGGGCGTACAGCAGTCCAGTTTCATTTCTTGTAGGAACTCTTTTGACAGACACTTTTGGTTAATTAAAAGACAACTGAAGAAAGAAATAAGATTAATTAAGAAGGACTCCAGTACAGGGGTGCAAGTTAAACTGTAAACTTAATAAGGTTAAAACAGCAGCATAAAAAACAAATATAACTTAAAATCTCAGGATGGTTGGAAAATGTTAAAAATACCCGTGTCTAAAGATTCCAAGAGATTCTGGGACATCATTAAAGAGTCAGAAACTGTTCAGACTGATTTACAGACTATCACTATTCCAAAAGCACAGTGGCTGCTATATATGAAATATAAATTTGACCAGCACCTGGGAACTTTGCTTGTGTTCAGCATTGATAAACTGCCGGCTTGCAACACATTTTTTTCCTATGAGGATATAGAGAGAAGAATTAAAGTTTGTAAGCCGTTGAGGGCCAATGGCACGGCAAGATTGGCAAATTAGATGCTAAAAGGCAATTGATACAGCTTGGAAAAAGTTACTATCCCGCTTTTCATTCAAGTTTTAAGGGAAACTCACCTCCCCGGCCCCTGGTATTATAGTTATATTGTGCCTATTTACATAAAAGGCAACAGGAGCAACCCAGAGAATAAAAGACTTACAGCATTACTTGATACAACTAGCAAATGATGTGCTTCTCTGCTACTTGAGGATCTAGGAGGTTGGGTCCGAGAGACCACCAAATATACCCATTAACCGGAGGTTTTAATTCGTGTTTTAAATACATCCCCATATAGGGTTTAAGCAGTGCTAGTGTCTTGGTTTGCAGTCTCTTGTAGGAACCCCCAATCCTTAATCTTTTGCATATTTTGGCTACTTATGTTTAATAAGTATGTTTATAGCTTGTCCCAATCTTGAATTATCCAATATTATATTATCCTATATTCACATACATTGCTTGTCATAGCTGTTCCAAATGTTAAGGTATAGGCCCATAGCAGATGTACAAAACCTAGCCAGAGGATCACTTATATTATCAGGCATTCTTGAGGCAATAATGGACATGATACTGCATATACCTTCTAATCACTGTACCCCCCAAATAATCCCATGAATGTTGATGTAAAAAAATGATAGACCATCTTAAATATGTTTCACGTTTTATTTTACTCTGTTCCTGAAGATGTGTTGCCCTTAGACTTAATTTGTGACTCTGTAAAATAATCACTGTTTGACCATTGATTGCAAGGTAAAACCCTGATAGATTTCTCTTTTATCTTCTCTATTTTGTCATCTTACAGTTCAACTTTTAGCTCAAGAAGAAGAATTGGTTATCTCGAAAACGCATCAGCCGTTTAAATTGAACTTTACACAAGCATTGTTGGAATTGCTAACACAAGCTGTTTGTTTGGGACTTGATATACCATGCCAAGCACCATTTATGAGATTCATAGTTATTTCATTTCTGTGCCTTAGATATGGTGGACATACCAAGCATGCAAGGCACTCTTATGCTTGTCCTCTGCAGACAGGTCTGATGTCACTGTGCCATGAACACTCCCCTCCACTCTCAGATGAGTGGAGGGGAGAGCCGGAGACTCCACTCATCGCCACAAGCAAGGTGCTAAGGGTAATTGGACGCATTATGGTAGGGAGAAGGTGTCTGTGATATGAAGGCCGAAGCTGCTCATTAATCTGTGCATATTAAGTTGGTTGGCAGGCTAAGATCCATCTCAACCCTCACTGTAACTTGCACACATGCGCTCTTCTGTGGGCCTGCTGGGACTACGTATTTTCCTATTTGGGAATTGAATAGTTTTGTCAGGTGTTCATCAGGTGATAAAGGCAGGTTCCACAATCCCTTGTATTTTCGTTCCTAGTGTCCCCAATACCACTATCAGAGAGCCATAGCATGAAATGAATGTCCTCTGCCCGCCACCTTCTTCCCTCACCAGCTATTGTGGCAGTTGGGTAACATCAGAATGACATTGCAACCCTGGAGGGGGCTCTTCAAAGGGAGATCAATGAGGAAAGGTAAAAGTGTGCCTAACGGCGATGCACCAGCTTTCTTCCATTAAAGGGTTTCCAGCAAGAGCTGCAGGCCTCTGATATCTGAGGAATGCAGAAAGCACACAGAGTTTAAAATGCCCTAACTTCCCCTCCTACTGCCCCCCCAACAATCATATACCACCACTCAAAATTCAGCATTTGCCACAGCCAAGCATCAGAGGCAAAACCTTTTCATTTCAAGGTGATATGCCGTATCTTTAAGAAGAACAAGTGGGGGGGTCAATTAGCGCTGAGGTTCAACATGCCGAGAAAAAGAGGAACAACACGAGGGGGGCAGAAGGCATGCACAGGAACAGGGGGTGGAGGTTCATACTGCTATGCACGTTGCTTGTGTTAAATTATGTTAATAGTTGTTATTTTCACACTGAGTCACTCACCCCCGTAGTTGAATATCAGTGCCAAGGCCTGTCTGAAAAGTGGCGTATTACATTCCGATTAAGAGCATCCACATCTTAGTCTGGAAAAACAGAAAGGGGCATCATGATTGTGATAGTTTGCTTGTTTGCAGTATCAGCACAAATTGAGCAAAGCAGCCCACTGGTGAGAACAACGGCTACACATAATGATTCTATGTAAGTGTGTGTAACCTGTGAGGTCAGTTTCCAGAACTTTAAAGGAGTACAGCAAATCATCAGTTAATTTGAACAATGTGTAGGAACATGTTGTGTATAGCAACACTTTGGAAGGACAGTATCTTTTTTTAGTACTCTTAAATTACACGTACTTTTTAAAGGCATGCTTTGTGTTGATTTGTCCCTGCTTCTATTCTGTTGTATGCCCCAATAATTAACATTACAGACATGCCCCTGATTGCTCCTTTGCCATGCACTGGAAATGTCTCAGCGGGTCAGCATATTCTTGGTTTTACTTGGCCCATTAGCTGACAGGGATAGAAGACCCATTTTTCTCTTTTAATGTACAGGGAATGGTAGTATGTGTTCTGTTTGACTTCACACACAAACCTCTCTTCTTTCTGACATTGCTTTTCTTGTTCATTGCTCTATATCACCAAGATAGACACTACCTAGAGACAAATAAATGGTTAATGCTATGACTCTGACTTGCATACTTCTATTTCATTTCCGAGTCAAGGGAAGCTTTCTTTCTATCTCTAAGGTAGACATTGCACACTTTCATAGGAAAAGGACTGCCACTAACTAACCGTACTAAAAACCCGACCTTCGGCATACACCTCAGAAACTCTGAACTAAACACAACCATACCTTTATAGCACCACAAACTGCACACACTTCACAACACCACAACAATGAATCAAACTACACATAGTCTCACCCAACACCACATAGCGACTGCCAACCGAAAAAAACACCTATGCTCAGTGACCGGTGTATCCGAACTGAAGCTGCCAACAGCACACCACAGCTCTCTTGCTCCTTTTTCCGATCAGTCCTACTAACATACCTGACACCCCTCCTTGCATTACAGATCTGCCAGAGTGACAAGAGACCACGCAGGTGCCAACAGTGCACAGTATAAGAAACTTTCATATGATGTGATTTGATATAATTTGGTATTTATAACGCACCTTTACACAAGTGTTTCTATGCACCACAAGACAAGGAGGGGAGACAGAGGGGTGACAAGACGAACGATCTTATTAGGCCGCATGACATGCAGATTGTGCAAGTGGAATGAGAAAGTGCAGGGGAGAGAGTGAGGGTAGAAGTGCATGGAGGGGGCAAGGGGGAAGTGCAGTCAGGGCAGCAGGGCCCTGAGTAAGTTCGAGGACAGCAGAGGACTACACGGGCTTGGTCCCAGGTGGGAAGTGCTGGGTACACCAGAAAGCAGTGCAGGGTGATTTATGAAGGGGGAGAGTGGCCACCTGTGTGAATCTGAGGCAACCAGGCCACCAGTCACGACAAGCAGACCTGTTGATTAGCAGAGGAGAGAGAGAAAGAAGGAAGAAGAGAAGAGGAAGGTCTTGAGTAGTATCCAGAACTTCAGATGATCCGGCCCAAGTCTGAGAAGGGCAGGGAGGCCATTCCGGCACATGCAGAGGAGAGAGCTCTACCCCCCACTGTCTGTTTGGAGAACCGTCTCACCTGCAGAGAGTTTGAGGTAGATGAGCGGAGGGCTCTAGAAGGAAGGTATTTAGGAAAAGAGTGTTGGATATATAGAGGATGATGCAGAGGGTCTTGAACTTGAACCTCGTGGCCACCAGTAGCCAGTGACGAGATTTCAAAGCTGGAGAGATGCGGTCCCTAGGCTTGAGGCCCTAGGATAAGTCTTGTAGTCCTGTTCTGGGTTAGTTGAAGAGGGCAAAGTGTAGAGATCGGAAGATTGACAAATAGGCTGTTGCAGTATTCCAATCATGAGAGAACCAGAGCTCTGTAGACAGTGAGCATCTGGGGGAAGTTGCAAAAATGTAGGATACCTCTGTGGAGTTGCAGCTGGAACTGGGCCTTCTTGGCCAGGCCTGTGATGTGTGGAGAGAAGGAGAGATTCGAGACGAAGATGACGCCAAGGTTTTTTGCCTCACAGGAGGGTGTGAGGAGGTGTCCGAGGGAGAGTTGCCAGAGAGAGAGAGGAAAGGTGGGAGCAGGAGTTCCAATGAGAAGGATCTCTGTCTTACTAGCATTAAAGCAGAGGTCGTTAGAGGTACACCATCCCTGAATAGCAGATAGACAGTCAGAAATTAGCGAGCAGGGAGAGGAAGCTGGCCTGAAAGAGGAGAAAGTAGAGATCAGGGAGGGCAGGGGGGCAGATAGACATTGACATTAAGATAACATAACATAACATAACATATTTGTGTTATCTTTCTTTCTGTAGTGTTTTTGTACTTGGTAAATCTCTGCACCATCTAGGAGCTGTTTGATCATTGGGTGGTTAAAAAGTCATAAGTGTTATTAAAATATCAAAAACACAATCCTGAATCCCCTCTAGTGCTCTTATCAGACTTAAATATAGGAAAATAATTCCTTGTCTAAGTACAAGAGCATTCAGTTCTATTGCATGTATGTGAATATTAACATACTGTAATCTTAACAGCTCATTATGTGCCTTATTGCATTGGCCACCAACGAGTGAAATATCATCAGATATAATTCTAGGTACCTCTTGGGAACATATTATATTTGTTCCAATCTGGCATTTAATGTCTTTGTGGATGCCTTCAGATTTTCGTAAAGTACTTTGTCACATTATTCACCCTGTTGCTTAGGAACCACTCGACAATTGGCATTGCTTTGATTGGCACCACTAATAAGCAACCATATAATTAGTTCACCCAAATATTTCACAGGTATAAAGGAATCAATTTGTTGAGAAACCACGTTTCTAGAACCTTTATATTCCAGTTCTGTATCTTTTATTGGCCAGCTTTAAGCACCTTTATTCAGCCCTCTTGACAGCCTTAGTAGGGAGATTTAAAATGCCACTAGACTTCAGGGGTAAGTGCACAGAGAGCACCATACGTCATGATTTCAGTGGGAAAAAAAGCTGAACAGCTAGTTCAGCCAGCAAAGGAGATTAAAGCCCTTGAGATGGATAAAAACACTTGTTCTTCAGCAAGTCATCATCCTCAAAAGCTTTCTGTAAGGGTTTTGAAATATTAACCATTGTAACAAAGGGAAGACTTGTCAAACGTTCTTTAAATCTCTCCACCGATGGTTTCAGGCAGAAAATGTTTCTATTAATATGCTCTTGTTTAGCCCCAAATACACCCAATGAGCTGTGACCATCGGACTCTTGTGTTGTTATGTTGTTATGTCATTTAAATATTGGCTCATGTTAGATGTTGAATTGTGCTGCTTATTTACCCATTCACAATGTTGGCATTCCGTTGGCAAAACCCTTATTACCTATCAATTTTGTAGATAATAATACATTGTCAATCTTGTGCTGGGTGACATGCTAGGTCCTGGCAGAAGCAGGGGCATGTCCCCAAGCCCTTTGATGCTCCTTATTATTATTTGTCAGGGTTTCGGTAGAAGGTATATTAGCTTTCAATTGTCCAATATCCTCAACTAAATCATGTAATCCCAGTTTGTCGCCAACCAAGAATCTAATCTCTATCAACAAATACTTAATCTCAGTGCCAAAAGGGTATAGAAAATCAGCTGCTGTTTGTACTCCTTGGTCATGTCTTCTATTTTCACCAACCTCTAGTTTACTATCTGACCCTCTCTTTATAGCAATGGCACAATTCCTTTTATGTACCTTCCTTTGGCTTGGATCTAGTCTTTTTTTCTGTCGGCTACTTGTCTATTAGTGCCGAAAATCCATTGTACTAACCACGATTTTTTCTATAGTATTGTCATGCCGTCGGCGTCTAGTCGCCGGTGGAGGCTATGGAACGCCTGGCGTTGGCGGCGCCATTAGGTCGTCCATTGTTTTTCCCTGTCCGTTTCCAGTTTTACCGCTCTAGTTTTTCTCTGTCTTCACGGCTCCACTACTTAAGCACCGCCCACTTCCGGGTTCGGTGCGTTGCAACTTTTTTTCCTCCCTTGTTGCTTGCTCCGAGTGTTTTTTCCTCCGTGCTATTCCTTGCTACCCTTGGGCCTCCAGTCGGCGTCTCTTCGCCGTTCTCTCTCTCCCTTCCTTTTCCCTTTCTTGGCGCCCCTTCGCCGATCTGGTTCGCCTTTCTTCCTTCTCTTTTTTGCTCTCGCTGGCTCTCTCCAACGTCCTCCTCTCCTGGATACTTCTAAGGACTCACCTTCCCTTCCGTCTCTTGCCCAGGATCCTTGCTCCAGTCATCCCCGGATCAGCTGAATTCCTTCGCACCGCTCTCCGGAACTACTGGACCGTAACTGTGTTCTCCGAGGGTTTTTTTGAGCATCCGCTTTTTTCCCTCGTTACCCGGTCCCTGTGGGAAGGAAGCCTCTTGCTTCCCTGCTTGGCAGGGAATCAGGGGGGCTTCTCACAACGGACGACCCTACCTCTTCTCAAAGAAAAAGAAGATTGGAAAAAAGGTTTACCGCCGCGACACTTCTCCAGAAGACTCAGGTGAGGAGGAAGCGAAGGAGGTAGTGGAGATAATTGAAGGGCCTTCCAAGGCTGCGGAGGTTGACAGTTTGCAACGCCCACAGTCAAGAACCATGGCCTCACCTGAACAGGTGCAAGAACTGCTAACAGCTGTCCATAATCTCACTCAAGAGCTACAGGTGGTAAAAATGGAAAACACTACCCTTAGACAGAGGTTGGACCGCTTTGAGCAGGAGTTACATTGGAGCTACATTGGTGGCCAGTGATCTTCCTCCTATGCCGTTATCCTGCGGCAAATACGACGGATCCCCTAACAAATTTAAGGAATTCATGGAGGCTTGCGTGATCTATTTCACATTTAGACCTCAGTCTTACGCTTCAGACCAAGCCCGCATAGGGTTCCTCATCTCCAATTTGACCGGGTACGCCCTGTCTTGGGCAGCTCCTTTGGTAACCAGTGCCAGTCCTCTCCTTCAGGATTATGCTGGATTCACCGCCCAGTTCAAACTTGCGTTTGAACAACAAGAGACTACATTGGTGGCCAGTGAACAGCTACTAGATATCCGTCAGGGAAGCATGGACCTTTTGTCCTATATCTCCCGCTTTAAAAGGGTGGCTGCTGATGCGGGTTGCAAGCGAACGCCCAGTACACTATTTTTCATCGAGGCCTGAGAGAAGACCTTAAGGATGAACTTGCTAGGGTTAGCCGCCCTTCCACACTCTCGGAGCTTTGGGCCACGGTCCTCCAGCTCGATTTTCGGTTGTCCGAAAGACGGTCTGAGCGGCGGAGACAACGTGGGTTCCCCATTCCCGCTAACCCAGCTCCGTCCTGCTCCGTTCCCTCGGGCTCCGTAAAAGACGAGCCCATGCAGATCGGAACCACCAGGGGACCGCTTACCCCCGAAGAACGGAAGCGGCGCAGAGACCTCAATCTATGTATGTACTGCGGTTCCAACACCCATGTCTTAAGAGACTGTCCTGGCGTACCTCCCCGCAGGTCGGGAAACGCCATACCTCGGAACTAGTAGGGACCAGTTACCGAGGGGGCTATTCCGGTCCCTATGTCTCTTTATCCATAACACCTACCAACACCTCCTCCGAAGACAATCGTCTCATGGTTATTGCTGTCCAGTTGAACCACTTACATCAGACATACGAAGTCCTAGCTCTACTGGACTGCGGTGCAGCTGGTTGTTTTATGGACGTCGTCTGGGCTGACAAGACTGGCATCAGTCGTCTGGAGAAGGAGGAAGACCAAAAGATTGAGGACGTTGATGGGACACCCCTAAGCCCCGGTCTTATTACTCATGCTACCTCTCCCATGATCATGAAGGTTCTCCATCATACTGAGACCATCCAATTCGACTTGATCCGAGCAGCTCACTTTCCCGTCATCCTGGGGATTTCCTGGCTCCGGAAGCATAATCCTACTATTGATTGGACCAAGAACCAAATGTCTTTTTCTTCTGGCTTTTGCAAGAAGTCCTGCTCAATACAATCCTTGGCTGTAACGATCCATACCCTTCCGGATCCTCATACCCAGACGGATGTTCGGTCCGTGAACAATATCCCTAAGGAGTGTCTTTGTTATCAGGAAGTTTTTGAGGGTGAAGGTCCTCAAGAACTTCCCCCACATCGTCCTGAGGATTGCCATATCACCTTGGTGTCCAATGCGGTGGTACCCTTTGGCCGCATGTTTTCCCTTTCCCTCAAGGAGAAGAGAGTCCTCAAGGACTACCTGGACTCCAATTTACAACACGGCCTCATCCGACATTCCCATTCGCCTGCAGGGGCATCTCTGTTTTTTGTTCCGAAAAAAGGTTCGGATGAATTAAGACCGTGCATTGACTAACGGGGTCTAAATCAAGTGACAGTAAGAGACCGTTACCCCATGCCTCTCATGAAGGATATCCTAGAGGCGGTGCAGGGAGCACAAGTCTTTACAAAGATCGACCTCTGAAGAGCCTACCATCTTCTACGCATCCATCCTGGGGACGAATGGAAGACTGCGTTCCGGACTCCGTTCGGTCATTACGAGTACCGTGTAATGCCGTTCGGCTTGGTTAATGCACCGTCTATCTTCCAGCGCTTTATGGACAGAACATTCTCTGATCTTCTTTTTCACAGTGTCATAATCTACCTCGATGACATCTTAATATACTCAAAGACCGCACAGATCCATAGCACTCATCTCGTCCAAGTCCTTAAAAGGCTACAGGACCACCATCTCAAGGCCAATGTAGAGAAGTGTGTCTTTGGAGTTTCTCAGGTGATCTACCTCGGGTTTATCCTTTCCGCGGAAGGCTTCCGCATGGACCCAGCTAAGACCGAAGCTATTTTGCATTGGCCTACTCCGGAATCAGTTAAGGAGATCCAAAGGTTTGTAGGGGAGGAATGGCCACGAGGCCCTCCTCACCTACAGCTCCCTCCCCAGGTGAGGACCATGGCTCGGTGGGAGCACCCTCATGCCACCCGGGCCCAGGTGGAGGGGGGTTCACCCGCCGACGACATTGCCCACACGCACCCTGTCTTTGCATTTACCGAAACTTAAGTTAGGCCTAGACGCCATCTTGCACAGCAAACATGGTGTGAGTTCAGCACACTGTAACGAGGCCCCCACCTTTGGAGGGCCTTTCATGCATCTCTGCCGCCTCAGCAGCCCTGGCAGATCCGCTGCGAGCGCGTTCCCATGAGAAAGTCGGAGATGAGCTAAACCCGAGATGCCAACACGGCAACATTATATTAGTAACAATGTGATATTGCACCCCGTATGACCCGGACCGCAAGGCCGGGGCAACGGGGAAAAAAGCTGAAGCATCACTATCTGAAGAAGGTAGAAAATAGTTCAAGTATTGGTATTAATGAACTACCTCTGTTTAAAATGTGAACGAACCATAAAAATGTAACGTTATATGATATCCCTCCAGGTCTGGACTAATGCTGCTATAACCACGGAGAAAGATGTTGACCAAACGTGTAACCTCTATTTGTAAAAGTGTTTTTCAATAGTATGTAGAAACTTGAACTCATATATGTTTTGAATCACCCAAAGCGGCGAGCATCAATCTCTGTAGGCCATAACCTAGATATCCCTCGTATAACGTCTAATGTACATACAATACGCACACAATGTAGTGAACATAATGTTAGGTAATGAAAAGGTACTGGAACCGACTGTATTAAAGAAATGTGTAACGAAAATGAAATATATATATATATATATGTGTGTCTGAATAACGTTAAAATAAGGCAGAACAGTATAAAACTTCTGCATTCACTGATCAGCAACGCACGAGGAAAATACCTTTGTGAGTATATGCAAGGTCATTCCCTCTCCCACCCCACCAAGCCTGCCAGATAAAAAAGCTAAGACTTGTGCTGCGCTCCCTCACCTCCCCCAACCAAGCTGGCGTTACTTCAGAGAGTCAGAGGCCCCGGCGCCGCAACCAAGGCCACAGCCCGCCACCTGTGTTATTTACAGCACGGTAATAAACCCACGGATGAACCCACTGATCTACCAGCACCCTCTCATAAATCCCCACGAACCCCCCCAAGAATCCTGACCCCGTGTAAGGACGACCCCCATCATTGGGACAAGACACAGAGACCCATCTATATAATAACTTCTAACGCAGCAGACAGACATGTATCACTCGGCCCAGGTCCCAGAGCCCCGTCCCGTGACCTAAAATACCGGTCAATAAGACACAGGTAAATCTCACCCCAACCGACAACCACCAGACCTCTCACGAGGTGCATTCCTCATGTGTTGTGTTTATTTTATAAGATAAGCTGGTGAAGCGATTTATTAATGAACGTAAATGTCATTTTCTGAATAACTGTAGTGTGCATGGCCTAGGGCAAATGAGACAGGAAAGGTATTCGTTATTGTCACAGGCTGCCCCAGCACATCAACACCGCATGGATGACCTCAAGCCGGCCTGCCAGGCCCAACCCAACCCACGAGGCTGACCAGTGACGTCGTCCCGCCAAGACCAACCCCGCGCCAGCAACACCTATAGTTAGTCGACACCACCCAATCCCAATTGACTTGTGCCCCCTATAGTGTTTAGGTGTTGATGACGTTTTTTGTATTAGAAATACGCCTGTCTTTGCTATTGTCAGGCAGAGCGCTCTCGTAGGTTGCAGAGTTCTTTGCATGCCTTATCCTTGGATAAACTCCCACTTACGCTCACCCGCACTCTGTCTTGGTCTTATTCCCACTACGGGAGAGTCCCTTATTGTCTCTCATTGCGGGGAGGATCGTGCTGAATTGGGGGCGCTTCCTTTCAGTGGTGACCCCGATAGCGTGATATCTCCAAACTATTTTTCCTAACTCCTTCTTAAACGACCCCCTTGTGGCACGAGAATCTCCGGTCGAGAAGGGATACGCACGGTGAGCCGTCTCCGGGAGGCCGCCCGCCAACGGCGACCGGCACAATAAGAAGTGCGCACTCAATGAGAAAGGGTACGGGATCCCGATTGGAAAAAAATCCCCTTTGAGTGCCGCTCGCCGGAGCCAGGGGCTGACCGTTGAGTTACCGGTGACGCCGCCTGGACGGACCCAGTTTCGGAGAGTATCGGTTCAAGACGGGCACGTGAGTACCGAGTGCGAGTGATCGTCAAGGGGAAAAGAAAGGGAATTGGGAATAACAGAACGGGGAGGATCGTGCTGAATTGGGGGCGCTTCCTTTCAGGTTCCTTGGGCTTGCGAACTTTTATCGCAAATTCATTCAGGGTTTCTCGGAGACGGTTCTCCCTATTACCAGGCTACTCAAGAAGACTTCCAAACCTTTTTCCTGGACTCAAGAAGCTGATCTAGCCTTCTTGCTGTTAAAGGAAACGTTTTGCTCTGCACCCATCCTCCGGCAACCGGACCAAGGATTAAGATTCATTGTGGAGACCGATGCCTCATCAGCTGCTTTGGGGGCAGTCCTCTTGCAGGAACATGCTGGACTCGAATACCCAATAGCCTATCTTTCCAAGACCTTGAATGATAGTCAATCACATTACTCCGTCATTGAGAAGGAGCTTCTGGCCATGAAGACCGCTTGCGAAGAATGGCGTCATCTACTGCAGGGGGGAATCCACCCTTTTGAGATAAGAACGGATCACAAGAACCTCAAGGTCCTGCAGAAAATGGAGTGCGTTAATTCACGCCAGGCCCGGTGGGCTCATTTTTTCTCCCAATACGACTTTCTCTTGACCTATCTCCCGGGATCTAAGAATATCCTAGCAGATGCCCTCTCTCGGAGGCCATGCCCCGGTGGCGCGACCAGGGAACTTCCCAGTTTGCTTCTAACAGACGTAAAGTTCGTATATACCATAGATGCCTTTTTGGAGAAGGTACGGAAAGGCACACTATCCGAGGGAATTCCCCATACCGTTCTCCGCTCAGATGACATCTCCATACAGGACGGACTGGGATTTAAGCGACAACGTCTCTACTTACCCGATTCCCAGACTCGACGCATCGCACTAAGATGGTGCCACGACGATCTTGTGGCTGGTCACCGGGGGGCGAAGAATACTCTGGAACTTCTTCGACGGAGTTTTTGGTGGCCAGAAATATCGAAAGAGGTGGACTTGTATGTCCACTCATGCCCTGTATGCTGTAGATCTAAGCATTCTACCCAACGACCCATTGGTTACCTACAGCAGAGTGAGGCACCAAAGAGACCTTGGAGTATTGTCTCAACAGACTTCATCGTGGAATTGCCTGCTTCAGAGGGATGTTCCTGTATTATGGTCACGGTTGATTGTTTCTCTAAAATGGTCCATTTTACACCTTTGGCGGGGTTGCCAACAGCAGCGGAGACGGCAACCGTGTTTGCCAGAGAGATCTTCCGTCTACATGGCACTCCCAGTAGGATAATCTCGGACAGAGGTTCACAATATACGTCACGCTTCTGGGGAGAACTCTGTAAGAGGCTGGGTATTGATCGTGCCCTATCGTCTGGTTTCCATCCTCAAACCAATGGACAAACAGAAAGGACAAATGCTACTCTTGAGCAATATCTACGCTGCTTCATCAACAACCAGCAGGACAACTGGGTTAGTCTACTCCCGACTGTGGAATTTGCCTACAATAATGCTGTTCACAGTGCCACCGGTCTTAGTCCTTTCTACTGCTCTTATGGGTATCATCCCAGTTTTACTCCTTCCTTGTCTCTTGCTCCTTCTGCTGTCCCTTCTGTGGACTCTCTTCTCCTCACCTTGCAAGAAGCCCATAAGACTGCCATTGATAGTCTACGGGCAAGTAGCCAACGCTATTGTAATCAGTCTAACCCCAAGCGCTTACCTTCCCCCACTTGGCAGAGGGGGACTAAGGTATGGTTATCCACCAAATACCTCCCGCGTTGGCTTCACCCCTCTAAGTTGTCTCCCAGATTCCTGGGTCCTTTTCCCATACTGCGCAGGATCAACCCTGTTGCCTATCGGCTTTCTATGCCCAAACACATGCACCGTTTACATCCTGTTTTTCATTCCTCCCTCTTGAGGGAGTTTAGACCAGATCCCTATCACCGCTCCATTCCGGCTGTACCGTCCCCGGTTGCTTTGCCCCCGGAGGAGTATGAGGTGGCCTCCGTTTTGGACTCCCGCTTGCGGGGCGGTCGCCTGGAATACCTCATCCATTGGAAAGGTTACCCCCACTCTGAGGACTCTTGGGAACCTGTCTCCCATGTCCATGCCCCGTCTTTGATTCAGAGGTTCCACCGTCTCTTTCCGGGCAAGCCGGGAAGATTTCCCATTGGAAGGGGGCATACTGTCATGTCGTCGGCGTCTAGTCGCCGGTGGAGGCTATGGAACGCCTGGCGTTGGCGGCGCCATTAGGTCGTCCATTGTTTTTCCCTGTCCGTTTCCAGTTTTACCGCTCTAGTTTTTCTCTGTCTTCACGGCTCCACTACTTAAGCACCGCCCACTTCCGGGTTCGGTGCGTTGCAACTTTATTTCCTCCCTTGTTGCTTGCTCCGAGTGTTTTTTCCTCCGTGCTATTCCTTGCTACCCTTGGGCCTCCAGTCGGCGTCTCTTCGCCGTTCTCTCTCTCCCTTCCTTTTCCCTTTCTTGGCGCCCCTTCGCCGATCTGGTTCGCCTTTCTTCCTTCTCTTTTTTATTCACGCTGGCTCTCTCCAACGTCCTCCTCTCCTGGATACTTCTAAGGACTCACCTTCCCTTCCGTCTCTTGCCCAGGATCCTTGCTCCAGTCATCCCCGGATCAGCTGAATTCCTTCGCACCGCTCTCCGGAACTACTGGACCGTAACTTTGTTCTCCGAGTGTTTTTTGATCATCCGCTTTTTTCCCTCGTTACCCGGTCCCTGCGGGAAGGAAGCCTCTTGCTTCCCTGCTTGGCAGGGAATCAGGGTGGCTTCTCACCGCGGACGACCCTACCTCTTCTCAAAGAAAAAGAAGATTGGAAAAAAGGTTTACCGCCGCGACACTTCTCCAGAAGACTCAGGTGAGGAGGAAGCAAAGGAGGTAGTGGAGATAATTGAAGGGCCTTCCAAGGCTGCGGAGGTTGACAAGTATTCACATTGAATCATAGGTCTTCACCTTCATTTAGACCTTAATTTCCAACCGTATCTGGGGCCTCTAGTCCCACATTAGTATCCACCACAGGGCATACTGGCCCTCCCAATGAGTGACATTAGATTATAAAATTACCTTTCGTAGGAGCAACCTCTGCATCCCTACTATTATCAGGGAGCACATCATTCTTCCCTCAATCTTACCCAGGTTTCTTGCCAACTTCAAAGGGAATCAGTGGGTCCTTGGATCGTTTTGCACCCCAGGAGGGCTATCACCCAGTCTACCTGTACAGGAAGGCACGGCTTCATTTTCCCCTAACTCAGTCAGAGGTTGGTCACAGTCCATCTCAGGCATTACACAGTTGGAGCCCACACCCCCTAGATGTCCCCTTCCCCCTATCGACCATACACTCCTTGTCTTTAGAACCATCAATATCTTAGTAGTCCCTTGATCTCAAATATGAGGTCATTAACTTCTTAAATAGGTTGAAACATTCTTGAAATCTTCCATTGTGTTGCTTCTGGAGATGTGGAGGGGGTTGCCTTCCTCTTAGACATATTTCCACTGGGCTGAATAATAAACAACTCAATATTACTCAATGGTATTCAACCTCAGACTCCAAGACAGGTAATATACAAATGCAGTATAGCCAAATAATGGGCAAAGAGGACTTGGCCCACCCGACTGGCTCAAGAGGCTGCCAGAGTCCGACTGCTCTTCCCAGCTCTGTCTTACATCCCAAAATCAAATGTTGCTACTTTTCAGTCAATATTTCCAACAGAGTCAACAAATTCCAACACATTCTAACAATAATCCAAGATAAAGTCCAAGCAATCTTCAAATAGTTCTTAAACTCTATGGACAGTTCACAGCATGTGGTGCTATCACATTAATCCAAAAGACAGAACAGATTGCAAGAGTAGGGCAAAAGACAGCACCTATTCATGGTTTTATGGTACTTTTCCCCCAAGCGGTAACTCTGCAACATAAAAGTGCAGAGTCTTTAGCGCAAAACTGCTCAAGTTGTCGGTGTCGGCCACGTGTGCCCAATTCCTATCTCAAGCAATACACACCAGGTACTACCAGAAGTTCAAGACGTTCAAATTGGACAATAAATACAAATATTTCACAATACTTTCCAAGTGCAGTTCAAGTGCTGCTGCAATCATGCAGGACAGACTGCACTTTCAAACCCGTGGGCTACAAGGCACCCGCACCCTCTGCCCCTCAATGGCTTAATCTAGCAGGCCAGCAGCCCAGCAAGCAGAGCACCCACTTGTGCGGGGAAACGCTGGCCTAATACAATAAGAACTGTTTCTCTAGGAATTGGTTTGTACTTTAAACTTGGCACGGTCAGCAAGCTTAAAGATGGTTGAAGATTTTAGGGATGAAGATGAGGACCAAAGTCAATAGACTATTGACAATCAAAGTCAAATGAAGTTTTCAAGAACAGACCCCCAGCATTTGTAGTTACACTCCTCGCACTCTTTATTGCGCCCCTTGTTGCCGTTCTTATAAAGATCACTCACCATAGCACCGTAGCACTGTTCCATACCGTCTTCCTCTTCTTCGTCCCCAGAGTCTCCCACATGGCGTCAGAGGAAAGCGTGTGCGGTCAGTTATTCCATTGATGACCCATGGCCTTTCAAGCCCTCCAAACAGCCCCACAAAACAGCAGCCCCCTTCACCAGCAGCGAGCTTCCCAGCCAAGGTATGGGCAGCTGCTTTTGTCCCCAGCTCTGGCGCAGAGAGGGCATGGCCAACAGAAACAGAAGGAAACAACGTAACAGTCCCACAAAACAGCAACCCCCTTCACCAGCAGCAAGCTTCCCAGCCAAGGTATGGGCAGCTGCTTTTGTTCCCTGCTCCGGTTCAGGGGGGGGGGGGTGGAAGGAAACAACGTAACAGACAGCCCCACAAAGAGCAGTGCCCTTGACCTCAGTCGCTTGAAATATGCTAAGATTATCTCTGCCTGAATCAAGAGAATTTTGGCCGAGCATCTTGGGAATAGCTGTGTAGTCCTGCTTAACTCATAACAGCCGCACAGAAGAATAGTGCTTGAAAACCATTGCATCATAGCACACAAGTAATACTATTTGTAATGTTAAATGTTGCATGACATGTCAGCACTTTGCTGCACACCTTAAACCGTGTTTAGAAGGACGATATATAGGTGCTTTGTAAGAGAATTAGCATATTAACAATACAGTTAACAATGTTACATGTTACACAGGTATACATTGTATTTTTGGAATTAAGTAACAGATGAGGATCTTTAAGGCATTTGTTGCGTTTGCTCAAGGCGCTATACATTTTAAGGTGTCTCACAATACACAATAGCACAATTAAGCTTCAGACACAGAAGCATTACGTAAGCTTGTAACAACCAAACCAAATTAACGTTGGTGGAGCCCTTCAGTGCTCACTGCACGGCCCGTAACATCTTTGGCTGTATCATTTCTTCACACTCCCCTCTAGACCAGCAGCGCCGGAGTAGCAGCAGCACTGGCAGCAAATAGACCCTGGTCTTTTCAACGTGCTAATACACACATAGCAAAGTTTCCTTCCCACAAACCACATACACTCTAGTCTTGTGATCAGAACTGCGGTACTTCCGGTCTGCACTCATCAGCATCAAAGTCCTCACACCCGAATATTCCTCTGCCCCACTAACATAACCTCTCTTTTTGCAGAATCGCACGCCATACAATTCCAAAAATGGCAGAGGTGACCTTAAAAAAAAAATACCACATAACATTACATTACATAACCTGGGAATGCTATACCAGCGTGCATGATCTGTTTGTCATTTGAGAGGTCACTTAGGTAAATATTGGTTATAGTCAGATTCTAACATTTTATTCAGAAATTACATTTTACTTTTTGAGGCTTCCTTGAAGCAAATACATACTTTTCAAATACTTTACAGTGTTTTTGATTTTTTTTATTATTTATATGAGGACCTACCATGAAAGCATTGCATCACAGTGTAATAGCGATAACAGTGTGATTAGGAGGAGTTATATTTCATGGTTGCTCACATAAAGTGGTAGAGGTGAGGGTAATGCGATCAGCAAAGGAGGGTGAAGACTTGGGTCTTTATTTCTATCTTTTAGCAAACAATCCCCAGTAGAAAGAATTTATTTGTAGGAGATAACGTCTGCAGATGTGTGCATTTTTAGAGAAGTGACACCTGTAGAATGGTATTTGACTTAGAAGTGCTGTTCTTGCAAAAGATGTTCTGCAAGTAAGTGTGTAAGGTGGAAAATTCACCTGTCTGAGGAATTCCCCAAAATATCGGATGTATTCATTGCTCAAGTGGGATGCTCCCTCATCATAAAGAGGCATGCTTAATTTGTGTTAACAATTATCTAGTAGAATTTACATTCCTGTTCAAATTTAGCGGTAGCATGCTAAGAGATTAACCTTTGGCATACTTGTTCAGCCACAATATAAAAGCCTTGAATATTGGGTGTTCTTTGTGAAGCAAGCTGTTCTAAGTAGTATCAGTACTTTGGCAAAATGTTTGGGTATCCATAGATGCAATTCTTTCCTTGTGTATTAAGTTAAAGTATTGTCAGCCAGTATGCCACGGACACATGCACAGCATTAGCATAAGGACCTCTTCCACCTGCTCTTCCTCCTCTAAAACTCCATCAGTTTGCCCCTACTGTATCAATAGTGAACAGTCCATTATCGACCCTCCCTCCCCACCCTCCGTTGTCAAATTGCCCAGTCAATAGCTACTGTGGATGTTGGCATTTGGCATCAAAAGAGGCCACAACCACAAGTGACACCATTCTCCTCTGAGACTTCGACCCGGCAATTCCCCTCAGAACGTAACCTCCTGTTTCCTCTCAAGGTCTTCCTCCAAATACAAAACCTTGCCATGCTCAAACATTTAAATTCCTTTCTTGGAAAGTGCTAATGCTAGACAAAACAAGCAAAGACGGGTGACCAACTAGAGCAAACAATTGGATTACCACATGTTCTCTGACTCAGAAAGAAAGCAATGACGTTGATCTCTGGGCATTCAATGAATTGCAATAGGCAAGGGATTGTCTTGTTGTTCTGTAATCTTGAGGTTGACTGCACTGTCACTTGTATTGGTTTCTGATGAATTTAATGTTCAAACAAAATTTCACTAAAAAGACCATGATAAAAAAAAAGAAAGAAAGCATTGGTGTAGTGAAGACTCCTGAAGGGCTCGCAGTATCGAGCTATCTTATGCTGCTGTCCAGTCACATTGCTTAGGATGTGAGCTCCTGCTACTTCAAGAGCCTCGCAACCCCATCACAGAGTGGTCTTGTTGGTTTCTCATGTGTGGGCCTATTTCTAAGGCACTAAGGGCATGTTTCCAAAGAGGAAACACGATCAAATTCTCTTTTAAAAGATCCAAGACACATCTCGACCCACAACCACGGGGACTGGGTCAGCATAAAGCAGATGCCCATTCTGGATCTCTAATATGTGAACTTGAAGGTAAGTAAAATTAAAGGTAAGTAAACAAAAGTGCATGCATGCATTTTTGAATTGAATGCAATTTGTGTGTGATTGAGTGTGTGTGTGCCCCAATGCAATGGGAAAGGGAGATGTGCATGATATTCAAAGTGACAATGCTTTGTTCAAAGTAATTAAAGTGTTGTCAGGTGTTGATATGGATTGTGCACACAGCTTCACATATGTGATTTATAGTGGTCATACTGGCGTAGATGGTGAAGTGATTTACAGTGACTGTTACAGGTATAGATTGTGGACTCAGCTTTAAGAAATTGATTTACAGTGACTAAACTAGCATAGATTGTGGCTGTCGCTTCACAAAAATGATTTACAATGACCATGATGGAAAAGGTTCTGCCGGCAGTTTCATGAATATTAGCCAAATTGAATATATTGGGCCTCATTACGACCCAGGCGCTTAGGGATTACCAGTACCGGTAAGGGTACCGGTACCGGTAATCCCTTACCACCTAATTAAGAGGTCCCTTTGCGGGTTCCCACCTTAACGGCTGGTTTTACCAGCCGTTAAGGAATGGTCCAGCAAAGGGACCTTGGTGCTAATTACGGTACCGCAATTTGCGGTACCGTAATTACCGCCTTCCCCATTCCCATTATGCCTTATGGGGCAAACATGGGAATGGGGAAGAGCCATGGTGAAATGGGAAGTACCGCCCCGCCAACCTTGGAATGGGGTGGTACTTCCCCATTTCACCATGGCGGACTCGTTACAATACCGGCAGCAACCATGGTGCTAATAGCGCCTTGGTTTAGCGCTGGTGTTGTAATGAGGGCCACTGTCATAGATTGTGGCTTCACTTTCATGAGCTTGATTTACAGTGACCAAAACTGCATAAAATAGGGTTGTAGCCTATTTACAGTGATCACACTGCTATATAGTGTGGGTACAGGTGTATGAAAGGGATCTGCCATGATGCACTACTTTATTAGCATTTACAAAGAATTGTAAACATTCTAAAACAAAACCCATTGCTCAGCAGTTTTACACAGAAGAACTGTTGTAGCTCTTATAGAAAGTACTTTGAATCTTGAGAAAATCGGCTATTAATAACAATCATCTTTCTTAAAAATAACACAGGACATATGAACATTAAATGTTCAAGGCCTTTAATGCACCTTCATAGAGGAGGCATAATCCAATCACTGTTTAAAGCCATTTCAAGATCTCTTAACCATTTCTGTTTGCAGATTATCCAATTCAAAATTCAAATAAAATCAACACACTTGCAGGTGGGATATATCTAATAAATACCTCTGTAGTACCCCCACTTGTACCATGCTAACTTAACTTTAGTACTTCAACATCCTGTTACAGTAGCCTAAATTATCAAAGCAAGATGAAACCAAACTATCTTTAATAATTCTTTGTGTGGCTCTTTTAGATGACATTTTAGTGACAGAGGTTTTATCAAAACCTAATCTCACCAATGCGACAGTTAATATATGCCAACATTCTGAGGTGTTACCCACTGTATCTGCCAAATCATAGAAAATAACCATCTCAAAGTATTCTCACAGAATGGAGACAAGGTCCAGTATGTTTTGACTACTTCCGCCAAGGTTTTCATCAAAATCCATATTATGCCTAACTCTAGTTATACTGCATTTATAAATGATGATTGACATATCTTTACGAGTTGTTTCCATTCTCTAGTCTCAATTAACTCAATTGTGTCTAGTAATTTAATTCCAAAGCAAGCAGATCCATAAAGGATTTTAGGTGGAATCATAAAACTGAAATGCCATGTACACCAGATCTAACTACTTAACAAACTCAGTGGTGATTAGTGAGACAACGGTGTGTGGCATTTTATGATGGGATTCACCATTAAATCGAGAATCACATTTTGTGCCCATATAAACAATTTAATCAACAACTTTTAATCACTTTGTATTGACATAGCACTTAAAGGTACTATAACTCTTACTTGGAGGAAAGGGAATACATTTTGCTTTACAGACATTGATCTGTAAATTATCGATGTTTCAATATTCTAAGAGGCAACTGTTTATTGTATTTATTTATTGGGCCTTTGTATGGCGCCTCTACAGCAGAAAGCATTTCCGGGTGCCACAAGTCAAAAGGGGAGGGGGAACAGGTGAGGATAAACAACAAGAAACGGTCCTACTAGGCCTTGTGACATTCAGATTGTGCGAGTGCAATAAAGCAAATTGCAGTGGGTGGGGGAGGTCCAAGGGCTGAGGCAGGGTAAGTGTTAGGGGAGCCCACAGAGTGCAGGTGCGAAGGGTAAAAGTGCAAGGAAGAGGGGTGGACCAGACTCAGTAGGCTGGTCAGGGAACAGTGCCCGAAGGCAAGCGCTGGCAAAGGGGGACTGCGGAACACTGGTAGGGACTGGGGGATGGTCCCTGTAGGACTCAGAAGGAGAAGAGGAAGGTCTTGAGGAGTTTCCAGAACTTAAGGAGATCAGGATCAAGTTTGAGATGGGCAGGGAGGCCATTCCAGAGGGAAGCCCCTGCCAAGGACAGATATCTACCTCCTACTCTTTGCTTGGAGAAACATTTGACCTGCAGAGTGTTAGAACTAGAGGACCAAAGGACTCTAGAAGGGAGGTATTTAGGGAGGGAACATTGGCTATAGCGTAGTCCCAGGCTACAGAAAGCCTTGTGGATGATTCAGAGGGTCATGAATTTGATCCTTGCAGCCACCCGGAGCCAGTGGAGAGATTTTAGGGCTGGAGAGATGCAGTCCCTGGTCTTGAGGCCATGGATAAGTCTTGCAGTCCTATTTTGGATTAGTTGGAGAGGGCAGAGGAAGGAAAGAGGCAGATTGAGAAATAGGCTGTTGCAATAGTCCAGCCTGGAGAGAACCAGAGCTCTGGAGATATTGAGTTTCTGGGAGAAGGTGAGGAAGTGGATAATGCCTCTGAGGAGGGAGAGCTGAAAGTGGGCCTTGTTGGCAAGGTCCACGATATGAGGTGAGAAGGAGAAAGAGGAGTCTCAAGAGGGTGAGGGGAGGGTGCCCAAGGAGGGTGGCCATATATTAGGGAGGAAGGAAGCAGCAGGAGTTCCAATGAGAAGGATCTCAGTGTTACTGGCATTAAGACAGGGATCATTAGCAGCGCACCATGCCTGAATAGAAGTCAGACAATGGGGAATGAGAGAGGAAGGAGGGGAGGCAGAGGAGGGAAGTTTAAAGGAAAGCTGTGTATCATTGGCATAACACTGGAAATGAGGAGAGGATATAGAGATCAAGTGGACAATAGGGTAAGGTAAATGTTGAAGAGCCACAGTGAGAGGATGCAGGTAGAGAGTGAGGCAGAGGAGAGAGAAGGGTCCATTTGAACCTGGGAGGACCGATTCGAAAGGAAAGAGGTCAACCAACCCATTGCCCAGGGCGTGATACCGAGAGTATTGCATAGATGATTTAAGAGGGTGGCATGATTGACAGTGTCGAAGGCAGAGGAAGGATCCAGGAGGATGAGAATAGAAGTAAAACAGGAGTTGAGATTAGAGAGCAAGTCATCAGGCGTGTTTAGGAGAGAGGTCTTCATGCCTCTGGCTGCTCTGAAGCCAGACTGGTGGTCATGGAGACAACCAAAAGCTTCAGTGTGGTGGGTTAGTTGGGAGATGGCCAAATACTCCAATAGTTTGCCCCAGAAGGAGGTAGCGGAGATAGGGCAGTAGCTATTCGGGCAGGAAGGGTACCCAGATGGCTTTTTTAAAACGGGATGCACAAGAGAGTGCTTAAGAAGTTGTGGGAAGAAGTCAGTGGCAAAAGAGTGGTTGCAGAACTCAGCCAAAGAGGGAGTGAGGACATGCATATTGTCCTTGATAGTTCTAGAGGAGCAGGGAAGCAGCAGTTCGTTGAAGAATTTCATACAGAAAACAGTATTGGTGACCTCATCAGGTGCTATGGGTGAGAAGGAGGAGAGTAGGAGGGAGGCAGAAAGAGGGCCCTCCGGACAATGGTTTGATGTTGGAGAGCAGTTGGAGGAGGGAGTGTAGAGTGAGGACAGGATGTCTTGAGATTTTGTTGAGAAGTGGGAGGCCAAGGCTGTGTAGAGGGTCTGGGAAGTGAGAGGAGAAGTAGAGACTGCAGTAGGAATAAAGATTTTAAAAAGTTCAGCCATATTGGTGGTTGACCCCAAGAGGGGCTTGTATATGGGCCCACTTCTTGGAACGAATGGAGATTCTGTTATGCCTTTGGAGCAGGCGGCAGGCCAGTTTGTCAGAGCATGTTGCAGAAGTCAGCAATTTCTGTTCCTCAAATCTACACTTGCTTTTAAGAAAGGCTAGGTCAGAATCGTACCAACTATTGCATTTGGAGGCAGGCTTCATGCAGATGCTCAATGCATGGGCAAGGATGTCCAGGATTCTGGAGATGGAAAGGTGAATGTTATCAAGGGCTGAGTCAGAATGAGAGTCGAGAGCCAGAGTAGATAAAAGAGGTGGCAACGTAAGCTACTGAAACTCGCATCATGGGTCAGATGACAGAGAAGGAGGATGGCAGTGCAGAGGCTTAGCCGGGCAGACCAAGAGACAGGTGTGCTGAGAGGGTTAAAGAGAGATGAGATGAGAGGAGCGCATCAAGAGTGTGCCTGGGTGAGTGGATCGGACAAGAGGGAAGAAGAGTGAGAGAGAAAGAGTCACACAGGTTGCGGAAGGGGAGGGCTGCATCAGGGGACTCAAGATCAATATTAAAGTCTTGGAGGAGGAGAAGATTAGAGGTAGAGGTCAGGAGAGAAGAGGAGAGAAGAGGTGAGGTCGGCCCACTCTGATAGGAAAAGGGAGACGGGCCCAGGAGTCCTGTAGATGGTAGCAAGAGTGATCGATAGGTTAGGGTAGATGCAAAGCTGTCAAAACAGACATTCATAGGAGGAGTAGGATTTAATGGATATGATAGAAGCAGGCATACATTCAGGAAAGACAAGGGCCACACCACCTCTTGTCCAGTTAGGCCTGAACTTGGAGAGGATCTAGTAGCCCTCAAGAAGAGTAGCCCTCAAGAAGAAGAGTGTCAAAAGCAGTGGTGACAGAGCTTTCATTTAACCACTTCTCTGTGAGCATAAGGATGTCAAGGTCAAAGTTTTCAAGGAGGTGACAAATGTTAGAAGAGTGTTTTTATAGCCGACTGAGAGTTAAGGGTAGCTAAGTGGAGCTGTTTGCCTCATTAAAGGTTTCATAGGAGGGGTGCAGATACGAGGTACCACCACCGGAGTGGGGGAGGAAGGAGGATGGGGTGGAAGACAGAGGAGCGGCAGGAAAAGGGAGAACATTGATGAAAGATGGGAGACACTTGTCAAGAAGCAGGAGGTTGGGCTGAGAGCCCGTGGCCATGATAGTGCCATTCAGGTAGACATTGATGATGCACCAGGATGATGAGAAGTATGCCAAGAGCATTTCCTATCTGGTTCCACCATTAATGGGTGAAGAAGTGAAAGGAGAAAGGACAGAAACCATATGGGGAGTCCATAGGTCAGGAGAGGTAATGACAAGGAGAATGTTGGTCATAGTCTGCCTGGCGGAAGCATTGACATAAGTGTCAGGCAATAGGCAGACCAGGGTTAGATACCAGGAGAGCCTTCTTAAACGTTTTCCTTCCAAAATCCTGCACAGTGCACGAAGAAGTCACTGGGCATCCTAGCAGCCAAACAGGAACAAATGAAGCAGGCACTTTTAAACAAGATTCAAATGAGGGCAGCAGGGTTCAAAGTCCCTAGGTTTGAAAGTTTAAACATACATAAGGGTAGAGCAGGGCAACACATTTTACACACACCCAGATAAGCAATTTCAAGAAAGCAGGGTAAAGAACACTCCTGCATGGGCAAGAGTTGAGGGTGTGCTGGGTGTGATGTAACCCAATAGTGTTTAAGTCCATGCAGACAGTTGTGACTGCAAGGGTTAGTGAATGGCACGTTATGCCTCCCAACTTTGATGGAAAAGCTTTAGGTTTACATTAAAACAACAGCATAGATTTTTTGTTAGAGAAGACGTCCAATAAATAAATACAATTAATAAAGAATAAAGGAAATTAAATGCACAGATTGAATTTGGTTCTGACATGCCCCTATCATTTCACTGCAATTTCCCTCAGGTTTTTGTTTCCTTTTAACAGGCTTTAAGTTTGACATCCTATATGGCTTGACTTCACTTCTTTGCCTATGGACCTACTTGAGAATCCATACTAAGTACTGAACAGGAAAGCGCTGACCATCAGGATTAGTGTTACCAGGTCAAAAGCACCCAAATGGTGGTTATAACCATATCACTGGACTGGACAATGGATCTGTGGATAAGAGAGTGGAAGAAGTCTTGGGGAGGAGGTCCAATGTCCTTGGTAGGCATTGTGAGACCAGAAGTCATCATATGACATCATAACCAGAAATAAACCCTAATAGCAGACTAGATTGTTTTAGTGAGAGGTGGGATACGTATGCTGGAAGGCCTAGTAATATGTTCTCAAATGTTAATCTTTTTTCAATTCTGTCATGTGACCAGTGACCTACAAATGTAAGCGATCTGGGTGGGAAGGTTAGGTTGGTAAATTCCTTTTAGGTGTAGGTTGTTTTTTCTTGGCCTGCAAGACAGCACATTAAGATGCCCCAACTCCCTATATTCAACACCCCAGATTTGTTTCTGAATCTGGTTTCTCTGGCAGTGCTAGGATAGAGCCTTGCTTTAAACCATTATAAGCATGCATCATAGTTGTTAGGTATCCATAGCCATGAACCCGAACTCTCACCCATGTGTCCATTTGAGTTCAGCAGTCTATTCCAATAGACCAATTAAAATACCCCATGGTTCTTGCATCTTCCACAAATTCCACAAAATATTCCGATTGACTAAGTGAAATCCTGTGGAGAAATCTACAAAGGCCCTGTGCACAGGGCATTTCCTCTGGATTGCATATTTCTCAATTAATCATTGTAATGCAAGACAATAGTCAACAGTACATTGCTGTGATTAAAAACCTGTCTGTTCCATAGGGAGTAGATTATTTTTGATGACCCAAGATTTGACACAATCCAAAATGTGTATAACAAATAGTTTCCCTGATGCATCTAATTGTGTAATCATCCAATACATCTTTGGAAATTATTTATTTTGTTTCTTGTTTTGAGGACTAATTATGCTGCCCTTTCCAGTACAATGGAATTATACCGTCATGCAACAATCCGTAAAAACTGAATTGTAGATCCCAGACCACGCTCTAGAATTCTGATTTAAAAGAGCATTTTAAATACCATCAAGACCTTGGGCCTCATCACAAGTTGGGCGGTAACGCTGGCGCTATTAGCGCCAGCGCTAATAGCCCTACCGCCAAACCCCCGGGTGCTATTAGCGCCTGATCACGGGTTTGCCGGAACGGTTATTGCCCCTTCCCTGCTGGGCCCATTCGGGAATTCCTCATTCCCCATTGGGCCCAATGGGGAAAATTTGCGCTATTACCGCCGGTGGATTTCCCGCCGGCAGTAATCGCGCCGAAAATCAGCAAATTTGCTGTGGATTTCCCCCCAGCTCAGAGCTGGGAGAAATCCGCCAAAGCCATGATCTGGCATACCCTTAAATGTGGCGTTAATATCGCTACTGCCACATTTAAGGGTTACCACCAAACTCGTGATGAGGCACCTTGTGTCTTAGAATTATATTAATAACAATATCATGTTTTCTATACCAAATATCCTGTAAGCTTGAAAGCTCATAATGTTTTTGTTTTTAGAAGTGTTATCACTCAGGTTGTGTATGGTTTTAATTATCGTGGACATGTAATTGATCCAATTATTCGGGATGATATGTGAGGCTTCAATACACTTACACCACCCACATCTAGCAAAACAGGCCCAGAATTGTATTGTGTCCTTAACTCTATTTATTAAAAATAGCTCAGATTATGTTTGATCCCTCACCATTAGCTCTCCCATTAAATCATATTTTCAGAAATGCACTGCAATTAATTTCTCCATTTATTATAACGCCCATCTGCACATATGCTTTTTAGCACACATCAAAACCTGTATCATTTTTTTGACGACAGGCCTATTTTGTCTTTCAGCCTTCTGCCTCTTATAATGCTACTTACTCGATCCTTGTTCATTCTCTTCCACTTGGTATCTTTATTCATCTCCATCATTTCGCAGTTTGTTCTGATAAAATCCATAAACTAATACAAAGCAATACAAATATACACAGTCCAATGTAATAAAATACAATATACACGGACACAGTGAACCAATTATCAATATAAAACCTGACATCTGAATTAAAGAAATAAAATTACATTCAATGTAAAACATTTTGTGTTAAGGCATCTACTTCTGATCCACGCCTTTATCAAGTATTCTAAAGAGCACCAGTCAACAACAAGGTGTTCAGCTCATAACAATCATATAAGTGCAGGACGGCACTGATTAAAGTCAGCTTCTCCCAGAAGAAGAATATTGGTTCATTTTCTGATGTCATTATAGCACGGGCAAAATATAACGAAGTGTAAGAAGTCTTCTTTCGCAGCGCTGCAGCCTGCACAAGCTGAAGTCTGCTCATAGCCCTTCCATGTCCCGGGACGATAGCTCAGTGGCAACGTGCTCGCCTTGGAAGCAAGACGACACGAAACAACACAGGTTCAATCCCTGGGTTCGCGCTTACAAACCTCTGCGTATTTAAGGTGTTATAAATATGCAACTAAGACTACAACAACAACATTCTGTAACAGCGGCCCATGCCACCTGGCTGTGTGAGTGCTTTACAAATGCAAATAAATAAAATGTCATTGTGTTATCTCTCAGAACCAATAAGTAGACGAGTGCCCGAGTCAATGCCCAACAATCTACAGGCTTGATGCTACGTATCAAAAAGGCCTGTAATGCGTCCAGTTTCGTAAGAAATATGTGCTTCCTATTTGACTTCAGAGAAAGACATGTTGATTCTCATTTTGTGGTGATTAATGTGCGAAAAGCCTTCTTATACATTCAACTCCCAGCTGCGGTTAGCACATTTTCAGGACACTGGAAATTTGGGGCATTCACCTCTCTCAAACAATCAAAGATGAATCTCAGCCACAGTATTTAATGCCACGAGTAGCAGACATCATAGTTCTAACAATTTTGTGGGTCAGAAAAGCTCTTGGGTTTGACCACATGCCAAGCCAATGCATGAGGGGCGCTTCAAACCAGTCATCCCCTATATGGAATATGCCTAATTCTGCATACACCACACAAGTAAAGGCGGAGCTGGGGAGCCCTAATAACTTTAAAAAAAGTTATTCTCAATGACCTCAATGGCCAGTGTATTTTCAGTCCCCCACAGATCTGTCCCATAATTAGTGGCTGCCTTTGCTTGTGCACGATGCACTTCCATAATTATGTTCAGTGGTTGACCTTGGCACATATTCATAAATCTTGAGACACCCCCAATGCCTGTTTCATTTTAATGCTTTGTCTATGAACGCAAGTCATCCCCCTCCACTTTTCAGAGAAGCAGATGCCTAAATAATCAAACGTGGTTACCCGAGGGATAATAGAACCCTTGCTTACCATACTGTGCATTTTCTTTTCCTTTCCCAGGGCTACATAACATCAGAGCTGACTTGCTAGTTTGTATAGTTAGCTTTAAAACAGTCATAAAATAGGTCTAAATATTTATGAGCTTCTGAAGGACTTTCGGTGTCTGGCCAGTAATAACCGTATCATCGGCATATGTTAACAATGGTAGTGATTTAACACCGACCTGCGGGTAATCTGCCTTTGAGTCCACAAGATCTTTGTACAGGCCATTAATGTATAAAGTTAAAACAGGCGCGAGAACACAGCCCTGGCGAACTCCCGTTGCAACCTCAAAGTATCCTGTATACTGCTCCAAAACGGACACAAGCCCTAGTATCTTCATGAATCATTTGCAGAACCTATAACAGCTCAACTGGACAGCCCATAGACCCAGGTGCACGCCACACAGAGGCTCCATCAACCCTGTTGAAGGTAGTGTTTACGTCCATGAAGGCCAGATAAATCGGTTCACCCTGAGCAAAAATTGAAGATGCCTCCACGAAATACAAATTGATACAGATTGGACTTCTGAGAGTACCTGACTAGTCGGAATCCAGTCCTCTAGGAGTTGTAATATGATGCAGCCAAAAAGCTTGAAGGAGCTGGCCAGCAGTGAAATTGGCCTGTAAGCCGAAAGGTTTCCAGGATCCCCCTTTGTAAAAATGGGGTGAATAATTGCACATTTTCAGGATTGTGGATAAACACCTGTTTCCAAAATGAAATTAAAGCAAATTGTCAGAAGAGGAACCCACACATCCATTTCACCTTTATATAAGTCTGCGGGGACTGCATCTCGTCCCGGAGCACGATTGCGTGACTGTTGGCTTACTGCCATCTCCACTTCCTTCAATGTCTGCCCTATTAATATGGGGGGCATCCTCCGACGAACTCCCCAAACTTCTTTTGGTCACTTGTGGAAACAGCTAACAAAAGATCTTCCCATGTTTTGTTCTTCAAGGACTCTTTTCTGGATTCCAAAGAACTTTGATAATCAGCCCTAGCTTTGATAACCTCTTCGCTGGGACTATCCATTTTTTTTTCAAAATCCCCATTATATTATTTTGTGCAGTGCTGCACAATTCATCAAACCAGTTAATCATCCTGCTATTCCTTTGTTTGAAATCCTACTGAAAAGAGTCCATCAAGGATCTCCACAAATCCTTAAACAAGATAATAATCTGGTGGGGATCAGCATCATGATCAAGGATTGACAAAATATGCTTTAGATTAACAGATACTGCTTTGTGTTGAGATAATGCGGTATCACATTTTGCCCATTTTACTCTGTATTTGAAATGCGGATTTACTTCATATAAATCCAACTGTGGGAGAGCAATTATAGGCAGTATGGAATTATCCTGTTTGAGAGCCAACCTCAGTGGAAAATGGTCACCGGAGATTTCCTGTACGACCCCAAAATCCAATATAAAATTCAAGTGTTGGACACGTATACAAAAAAAGTCAATAGTGGATGACCCCTGGGCATTTATAAAGGTTGGGTTTTCACATACATCAGATTGCATGCATCCATTAAGGGAACGCATTCCCCATTCCATTAACCACATTCCCAGTTGTAGACCCCAGTCGTAAATCAAAAGCAGACACGCACACCCATAGGCATTGTCCTCACCAGAATCAACAAGGTTTGTTGCAATCACATTGCCCATCTTCACATTGGAGTCCCCTCTCAGAACCAATACAATTTTATGATCCAAGCAGACAAGAATAGAGCACTCCAACACGTCTTTCAAGGCCCCCATCTGATTGGATTCTGAGGCATGGGGGCTACATTAGAAATTAACCAACAATAATTTCTCTACTTGCTCCGACATCATAATAATGTATGCAAGTGGTATTGGTTACCCTTGCCCTAATAAGATAGTTCAAGGATGATTTAATCAGAGTCGTCAAACCCCCAAAGCAAAGTCCTCTTTTGTTCTTGTATGCCAAGATGGAGAAAGAAACAAATCCATCCAGTAACACAGGTCCCTGTGACCAAGTTTCCTGTAAAAGGATAATATCATGTTGCTCATATGTACCACTATGTCCAATCCCTCGAATTTAGATGCAGTCCCTGCTATGTACAGTTGAGGATAATGACCACATTCCCTTTGTCTCGGTCTGCAAAGTCTTCAACTGGATGGGGAACCTCACCGGTCCCCGATGAGTTTAAGAGTCATTTACTAGCGGCCCCTAGTCAGTCGAGTTCTTCGATTCCTGACAGGGAATCACAATGGTTTGATGTAAGAATTTCCCCACTCTAATTCCAAGCACCCCAGCCCCTTGCGCCTGCACTAGACGGGCAACTAGCCTTTGCCTGCCTTTTAACCACTTTCCAGTGCTATGATATGATATGATATGATATGATATGGTATGATATGATATGATATGATATGGCATTTATAACGCGCCTATACACAAGAGTTTCAAGGTGCGACGAGGCAAGGAAGGGGGAAGAGAGGGAAGACAGACAGCGATCCTCCTAGGCCAGGTGTCATTCAGATCGCACAAGTGCATCGGAAGGGGGAAAGTGCAGAGGAGAAAGGGGAGGGGACAGTGCAATACAGGGGATAATAGAATAAATAACAATAGTAAAGTGCGACCAGCAGGTGGCAAGTGCAAGGGTAAAGGTAAGTCCAGGCATCAGGTGTCAAGTGCTGGTAGTGGGACTGTAGGGATATGGAAAACAGTCCCCAAATGCGGCGGTTGCCAGGAGGGCAGTGCAGGTGTACGATGGGCGGAGGATGAGATCTGGGCCCGAGATCAGAGGGTGGCCAGGTTAGTGCAGTTTCAGTTGCAGCCAGGAAATCAGCAGGGGAGAGGAGAAAAAGCAGAAGCAAAGAGAAAGGTTTTGAAGTGCTTCCGTAATGGGAGATGGTTCTCCTCAAGTTTCAGGGGGGCAGGGATGCTGTTCTAGAGGGAGGCCCCAGCCGAAGAAAGTGATCTGCCACCAACTCGTTGCTTGGAGAAGCGACTGACCCTGAGGGAGTTGGAGGCGGATGAGCGAAGAGCTCAAGAAGGAAGGTATTTAGGAAGAGAGAGTTGAAGGTATTGAGGCCCCAGAAAGCCGTGTGGACAATGCAGAGGGTTTTGAACATAATCCTCGCAGACACTGGGAGCCAGTGCAGAGATTTCAGTACTGGACAGATACGATCCCTGGGCTTGAGGCCAAGGACAAGTCTTGCAGTCCGGTTCTGTATAAGGCGGAGAGTAGAAGCAGGCAGATTTAGAAAGAGTCTAGCCTAGAGAGAACCAGAGCTCTGGAGACAGTGAGCTTCTGGGGGAAGGAGAGGAAAGGAAGAATACCTCTGAGGAGGTGCAGCTGGTAGTGTGACTTCTAAGAGATGTCGGAGATGTGAGGAGAGAAGGAGAGTGTGGAGTCGAAGATAACCCAGAGGTTTTTTGCCTCACAGGTGGGAGCAGGGAGAGGGCCAAGAGAGGCCGGCCAGATAGTGACAGGAAAGGAGGGTGTGGGTGTGCTGATGAGGAGAATGTAGTATTTTAATGGTGGCTTTATCTCGTGAAAGCTCGGGGCTCCCTTAGCTCGCGGCTTCTAGCCAGTGTGTGTGTGAGAGAATGCGGAGAGTGGTGACGTGAGGAGGGACGGTTGGAGAAGAGATGTCGAGTGAGGCTGGAGGCTGCTGTGCGGGGCGCCGGCTACATTTATGAAGATATTGTATGCGAACAATAAAGAACAAAACTTAACTTTCACTGTGTAGTCGCATACTTCAAATGGCGACGAGGATGCCGGCGCCTTGAGAACCCACGGGCCGATTTGGGTGAAAGCAGCAACAGCAGCTGATTCTAATCGAGTTGTGACGTTGCCAGCACACTTTGAGAAACAACGGAGAGCGGATGCTCCGAGCCGCTGCACCACGCTGTGCAGGCTTGTGCTGTAAAGGAGAGCAGGATCACCTTGGGGAACAACGTAGAGCGTATGCTCCGAGCTGCTGCGCCACACGGTGCAGGCTTGTGCTGTGAAGGAGAGCAGACGCTCCGAACCAACGCGTTGGCAGTGCGTTGGTTTGTGCAGAGAATCAGGTCCTAATTTTATGAGCTGTGCCCCGCCCCCGCGTGACAGGTTGTGTGTCATTACAGAGAGTTTGAAGTTAGAGGAAAGGACCTGTAATAATACAAGTCACATGATCTGCCTGACATTTAGGCAGAATGAGGAGTAGACGGTGATCCACTCCTCCTCACAGTACCTGGAGGAATATATTGTATACAATTGAAAAAATAAAAAACGATTTTAGCAATTCCAAGAGTTACACAATAAACATTTGCATAACAAGAAAATACAAGAGTTTAATACTTAAGGATGCTGCAAGGCATCAGCATACAACCGCCGGCAAGTTTTCTTCCAACTCCTGGTCAACCAGTGGTCCTGTGGTCAGAATGGAAAGAGTTCTGGTTAAATTATATTCAGGCTGTAGAACAGGAGGAACTCACATCCCGGAAAAAGAAGTTACTACTGCTACACGCATTGGGGTTGGAAGAACAAAGAAAGTTCAGAGAATTGCCAGAATTAACTGCGGATGAAGCTGGTGACGCGGATGAACATGATAGAGCTATTAGGCAATTGGACAAGTATTATGCTCCAGAAACCAATGTAGCTATAAACAGGTACAAGTTCTATACCAGAGTGCAGAAAGAACATGAGAGCATTGAAGAATATGTCTCTGCATTGAGAGTACTGTCACGGACGTGCCAATTTGGCAATGGCATCACCCTGGATGAGTTGATCAGAGATCAAAATATTATCCACTCGAAAGATAATATTATTCAGGACAGATTATGGATGGTGGGCAACCCATCCTTACCGGAAACCATAGCCATAGCAAAGCGAGTGGAACACACTCAATTGTGTTCGAAGGAGATGAGAAGCAAGAAAGAAGAAGCTGTACAAAGTATGCAAAAACATAGCCAGAGCAGCAAGGAGATGCAAGAGAAGGAAACAGAAGAGCAAGCTCAGGTGAATGTAATTCGACCTAAAGACAGAGGTGGGACGAATCTTAAGAACAAAGAGAAAGGTGAAATCAATCCAGGACGAAATAACAGAATGAAGAATTTTGAGCAGAAAGGGAACTCATATAGAGGAAAGAACTGGGTGAAGAATGAACCCAGGGCTCAAAATGATCAAAGGGTTCAGTATAACCAACAGAGGGAAGGAGACAGATGTTATAATTGTGGCAGAACTGGCCATTATGCATATGCTAAGCAATGTCCTGCATTAGGACAAAAATGTGGAAATTGTGGTATAAGAGGCCATTTCGCTGTTACGTGTAGAAGGAGGAAGAAAGTCTCTGCCTTTATGGAAGAAGAAGAGGAATCGGATGAAGAAAGATTGTTCCTGATACGAGAACCACGGGATGGAGAATTTAAATGCCCGAGTTGTGATGTATTCCTGGACAATTGAAAACTCAAGGTGAAAGTGGATAGTTGTTCGCCATGGACAATTATCACAAAGAAAACATGGAAAAATTTAGCAAAAGGGGCCTCAAAACTAAGATGGAAGTATCAGACATATTAAATCCTGGGGGGTTTGAGGGATCCAAAATCAAGATGATTGGTTGGTTCTCCAGTATTATTCAATTCAAAGACAGACGGTCTCAAGTAAAAGTATACGTAGCTGAAAAAGGAGTAGACGTTTTGGGGTGGAGAGATCAAGCTGGACTGAGAATCAGGTTGGATCCATGTAACGAAGAGCAGGTCTTGGTTGTCAATAAGAGTCAAGCACGGGAAAGTAAGGAAGTTAAGGAAAAAGAGCAAGGCAAAGCTGTAAAATTAGGATTGTTAAAAGATTTTTCACACAGAATCCGCCTCAAGAAGGGAGCGATACCTGTTAGGCACACGAATCCAGGCCCATTCCGTTTGCTATTGCTGAAAAGGTGGAGCAGGAATTGATTTTATTAAAAACTGAAGGAGTTATAGAGAAAATTGAGTCATCCGAGTGGGTGAGCCCTATTGTAGTTGCATTGAAGAAAAATGGCAAATCTAGGATTTGTGTGGATTTGAGAGACGTCAACAAGAACATTATAACAGATGTTTTTCCACTTCCTATCATTTCTGAGATGTTGAATTGTATTGATAATGCTGATGTATTTTCTACTTTGGACCTATCGAGCGCATATCATAGATATCATTAACAGAAGATTGTGGAGACATTACAGCATTTGTTACACCTCATGGATTGTATCGATACAAACGTATGCCATTTGGACTAGCGTCTGCAGCAGCAGTATTTCAAAGAATTATGACGCTTGTGTTGAAGGGTCTGAGTGGAGTGCTTGTATATCAAGATGATATAATATTATTTGGCAAGGGATCTGTGGAGCATGATGGGAGATTGAAGGAAGTGTTGAAGAGGTTGGAAGAAGTTGGTTTGAAAACTGAGATTAACAAATGTAAATTTGGAGTAGAGGAGGTAGAATATTTAGGGCATGCAGTAAATGGTAAGGGTTATAAACCCAAAAGAGATGCATTAGAAGCTATCAAGGAGTCACCAGAACCTAAAAACAAGGACGAATTAAGATCGTTTTTGGGGTTGTGTGAATATTACAACAGATTTGTAAATAATTTTGCAAGTACAACGGAACCGTTGAGAAAATTGTTAAAAAAGGATGCAAAGTTTGCTTGGAGTGATGAATGTAGTGAGGCAGTTAGAAGTATAAAAGGAGGAATTTGCAATTCTGTAGAATTGGGAGGATTTGTTTATGGGAGGCTGACCAAGATTACAGTGGATGCTAGTGGGAACGGTTTAGGAGCAGTGTTAACACAGATAGATGAGGATGCCAATGAGAAAACCATCAGTCATGCTTCAAGGGCCATCTCAGAAACAAAAGGCAGATATTCTGTAATCGAAAAGGAATTGTTGGCATGTTCATGGGCAGTGAACTATTTCAGAAAATATTTGTGGGAAAACAAATTTATAATTCAAACTGACCATAAACCTTTTATAGAAGTTCTCACCGTGAGAGGAATGTGTAAAGCCTCACCGAGATTAGCTAGACTCAGTTTAAAATTGCAGGATTACAATGTTTCTGTGAGATATGTGCCGGGGAAGAGGAATATCATTGCTGATTATTTATCAAGATTGCCATTGAAGAGTGATGAAGCAAGTGCAGATCCAGATGAGGAAATAGTAGCAGTTATTTTTGAGGTCACCTCCAAGGAGATGTGGATGGAAGAATTGGCTAAAGATGATGAATTGCAAGAGATAAGAAGGTACACAGAGTTTGGTTGGCCTGAAAAAAAAGTTATCAGCGAAGGTTGTAGGAGATATTGGGAGATTAAGGATGAATTGTCCATGGAAGATGGATTTTTAGTGAGAGGAGATAAGTTAATTCCTCCACACAAGTTCTGGAATGAGCTTATTGAGAAGGCGCACCAAGGCCATCCTGGCATCACAGGCACTAAGAATAATGTGCGGTTGAAATACTGGTGGCCAGGCATGGATATTATGATTGAGAGGTTTATCAGAAATTGTTGGCCTTGTCAGAACAGTGATAAGAGTTGTAGGATTGTCAAGTCCAGACCAATTAACATTGACAAAGGTGATGCACCATGGGAGATGCTTGGAATTGACATCATCGGACCATATTTGAAGTTGTTTGGAGAGAAAAAGTTCCTGATTGTGTTAGTGGATTATTACTCAGGTTGGGTAGAAGTCAAAGCAGTGAAGAAAATTGATACAAATGAGATAATAAGGTTCTTAATGCAGATATGCAGAAGGGAGGGATTTCCTAAAATAATAATAAGTGATAATGGAGTTCAGTTCAGAAGTAGTGAAATTAAAGAATTTGCCAAGAAGACGGGAATTGAATGGAGGTTTTCGTCATTATACCACCCACAAACCAATGGGCTGGTGGAGAGATACAACCGTGTAATTGTAGAAGCAGTGGAATTGGCATTGAGTAACAATATACCGGTTGATGAGGTTCTTAAGGAGAGTATATGGAGTACTAGGATGTCAGTTAAAAGAGGAATGGAGGTTTCACCTTTTGAATTAATGAGGGGGAGAGCTCCCAATACGTTACTTAATCCAGAATGGGTTAATCGGAGGAAGGGTGTGAGTACAGGGTCACAAAGTCATGGCAAACAGCAAGAAACACATAATTTACATAGTATACCTGTTGAAAATTTTAAGTTGAGGATACTGCCGGGAGACTTTGTACGAATCAAGATTGGAAGGAATGTTAAGAAGGGAGACTCTAAATACAGCAGGCCTGTCAAGGTGATACAAGTGTTCAGGAGAGCGGTTAGAGTTGCAGGAGGATCTGTATGGAATATGGATAGAGTTAGTAAATGGATTTGGAAAGGTGATAAGAAGGGACACATGCAAGTCAAAGTAGAGAGACCAGGGAGTGATTTATTTGGTGATGAATATATTCTAAATAGAAATGATATTGTGGATGGTGGTTTGGGAAGACCTGCTGGTGAAGATGTGGTTCAGCGACAACAAGGGGAGGAGGTGATTGGAAGTAGGAGTGTACGTAATTCAAGAGAGAGGAGATTGCCGTTTTGGTCTAGGGATTATGACATGTAACATATTCAATAATTGCAGTTAGCCATGTCATCCTGTTGGTTCCCATACAGCGTTACAATTACACATTCATTCATATAGTAATATTATTCATTAGGTTTTCCACATTTGTAGTAACCTTCTAGGTTATTTTAGGTTGGGTTTATCGTAACTTTTTTTTATTCCTTTAAAATGTTTAGGGGGGGATGATGTAGTATTTTATTGATGGCTTTATCTCGTGAAAGCTCGCGGCTCCCTTAGCTCGCGGCTTCCAGCCAGTGTGTGTGTGAGAGAATGCGGAGAGTGGTGACCTGAGCAGGGACGGTTGGAGAAGGGATGTCGAGTGAGGCTGGAGGCTGCTGTGCGGGGCGCCGGCTACATTTATGAAGATATTGTATGCGAACAATAAAGAACAAAACTTAACTTTCACTGTGTAGTCGCATACTTCAGAGAATCTCGGTCTTACTGGCATTAAGGCAGAGATCACTGGCGGCACACTATTCCTGGATGGCGGACAGACATTCAGAGATGAGAGAGGGAGAAGAGGTGGCTGAGGGTAGCCTGAAAATGAGCTGAGTGTCATCCACATAGCACTGGAAGTTGGGGCAGAGCGCAGCAATGCGATGGGCAAGAAGTTCCAAGTATTGGTTGAACAGCCAGGGAGAGAGGTTAGGCCCCTAGGGAACACCACAAGTAGAGATAGAGATGGAGGAGAGGAAGGACCCTAGTTTAACCTGGGAGGGTCGATCGGAGAAAAAAGAGGTCAGCCACGCCAGGGCCTGACCGGTGATCCCCAATTTATCAAGGAGATTGTTGAACAGGATGATATGGTTGACTGTGTCGAAGGCAGAAGAGAGATCAATTAAGATGAGGACACAGGGGGTGTTCCCCTCTGCTCCCTCTGAGGGCTAGGGTGACAGAAGCCCACTTTTCCAGAAACATTGTGTGGAAAGTAAAATGCAGCTAGGGGAATTCATTTGCTTGCCCTGCTTGAGCCATTCATGTTGTACCCAGTAGAATCCAGGGCGGAGACCAGATAGTGAAATATGGGTAGTGTTCCTACTGTGACAATCACTCAACCACCCTCCCAAAATGTAGATGTGTTACTGACCCATGAGGCTTTCCTATCCATAAGAATATTTCTTGGGTTCATTTTCTTACCAATTAGGTGAGTATTAATCCAATGAGTTGTTTTATTTATTAGTGAAATAGTTATCATTCTACTAAGGCTGGATTGCCAGTGAAGACCCCCCACCAACGATGCCGCTTCAGGTGGAACATCAATGACTAACTGGTTCACCCATGACTTAGCCGGACCTAAATATTATTCTGGTGTATCAGAATTATGTTGCACTACATCCTTAAACACAGTAGCCCTATTCACAGGCTGTCCAATGCTCCAGGTGGGAATTGGCACACTCCCCACTGACTTTGAGGATTTTGAGGACATAACATTTTCTTACAGTTCAACCTGTTTTTTCATGAACGGATCCAGAAACCAAACCAATGGCAGCACCAATGACCAGGGTGCTGCCTGAGACCTCTGCATAACCTCCAAAAGGTAATTCTTAATCCATCTAAGATCATCTAAAATTCTGTGAAATATAGTGAGGGAAATATTAAGTGAGTTTTTTAATTGAGAGATGACATCCAATACCGGGGCAAGTTTCTTGTACGAGACAACTTCCAAGATCTTAAAATCCCTAGCAACCGAAGCCAAAATAACATCCCCCTGTGAGTGCAATGAGCCCCTGCTCTCATTGGCCGTCTCTGTGGGGCCATCACTTCATTTGTTATCTTCTCAAGCTCCAAAACCAACAAAGCAGGTGGATTTACAATCCAAGGCAAAGGTAGTCTTGATAAGTACAGGCAATCAGAATAACAGTGGGCTCTCTTACCTTGCCTTCGAATGCAGTGTGGGTATTAGGGAAATACCTGAATCCCCCTCTCCCTGCCTAATGAAACAGGCGTGGAGTCGAGGCGTCAGGGAAACCCTTCGTCGGGGAAAAAACCCTGGTAGCTGGGGATCGTGGAGGTTTCCAGAAGATGGCTGTCGAGGCTAGCGAGCGTCGAGAGTCAGCCACAGCAGGCACTAATACGTTGAGGGTGTCGGTGTCCGTGTCTATGCCTCTGACTGTAGATACAAATTAAGAAGGGTAAGTGTTCAGTGTTTATGGTAAGGGAAATGTAGGAGTAGGAAAGAAATGACAACTGTACCTTGGGAGGAGTTCTAATGGGTTTCAGGTGTTGGTCACAAGGTTGCTGGCGTTCGGCCGCCTGCGAAGAGGTGACTGGAATGCCGAGGTACGTTCTGTGAATATGCGTGATAAAGGTAAGAACAGAACGGTACGGCTGATCTGAGAATGGGATGTAAATGTGGCGTACCTACCCTAGTGTGCAAAGGGTTGTAATTTCCTCTGTGAGAAGACGTAACATCTATGGAGGAAGAGGAGTCTGGGTACTGTAGTTCTGGAGGGATTCTGCCCTTGCTAATACGGAGTGAAAGAAAAACGGTTAACCACTGATTCAAAGGAAGGGAAGAGTTAGGGAATTCGCTGATCACTTACTGGAGAGCAAATGCTGTGATGTCTAAGTAGGAGACCGGAACCGGGAGGGACTGGTCTGGGAATTCATCCAAGAGGAGACTGTATAGGGAAATGAGAGAGAGATTAGAAGGGAGTGGGAAAGAAGAGGTTTGTAGAGCTGTCTGGGATATCTAAATGACTCCTAGACACTAACGGAGCGTGGCTCACGATAGTCGTAGCAACGTGCTGGTCCTTTGGGGTTGATGCCAGATGCCGTGCTGATGAGGAGGAGTCACAGCCTCTCAATCCGATCGAAGAACTGGACCAGCGCACGAAGGAATTGGCGCCATCTTGGAAGGATACCTTCGTACCTCGTGAACATACCGCCAAAGGTGCCACACAGACCAGTTCTGTGTCGCACTCGTGACAGTATGCCCCCTCCTAAGAGGATAGAAACGACGGATCAAATGTGGGGCATGAACTGCCGAGGCAGGTTCTCATGTTCTGTCTGCTGAAGAATACCCCTTCCAATCCACCAGAAATTGGAGGATCCCTCTTCTGTATCTTGAATCACAAATACCTGATACCTCATATTCGGGGCCAGTACTGGTTATGATTGGAGGGGGTGACCCTGAAGGAGTTGTATGAAAATGACTGTGAACATCTGGTTTGAGTTGAGAAACATGAAATGTAGGATGGATACGATTCCACGAGACAGGTAGTCGTAATCTGTAGGCTGCGGATCCCCTTTTTTTGATCACCGGGAATGGCCCGAAATACCTAGGGGATAGTTTGGAAGGAATCAATCTCCTAGGGAGGAATTTACTGGATAACCAGACCAAATCTCCTTTCCGAATGTCTGGCGAAGGGGTACAGTGTTTGTCAGCTTGTTTCTTGTTCCTGTTCTGAGCTTCTTCCAGTGCAGTTTGAGCGTCAATGTGTCCTTGTCGGATGGTTTCCACCAATCCATCGATGTTAGGACAAAGGGACGATTGTGGCGCTTGGTAGGGAAAAACGGAGGGATGAAACCCATAAGTGCAAAAAAAAGGGTTGGTATGAAGAACAGAGTGAGCGGAATTGTTATATGTGAATTCCGCAAGAGGAAGCAGTTCCTTCCAGTTGTCTTGGGCGGAAGAGATGTAACATCTTAGATATCCTTCGAAGGTTTGATTGAAACGTTCCATTTGCCCGTTGGTTTGCGGGTGATATCCTGAGCTCGAGGCTCTGGAAATACCTAAGGTTTCACACAAGATTTTCCAATATTTAGAAGTGTATTGAGGTCCTCGATCCGATAGAATGGTCTCCGGCAATCCGTGTAAAGAAAAAATGCGCTCAAGGAATACCTTAGCCATTACTGCAGCTGAGGGAACCGCAGGAAGGGGAACAAAGTGCGCCATCTTTGTTAATGTGTCTATTGTAACCATGATGGCGGTACATCCTTCGGATTCTGAAAGGTCAACCACGAAGTCTGTGGTGATAATTTGGCAGGGTCTTGTAGGGAGAGGCATCTTTACCATTTCTCCAAAGGGGGCTTTTCTGGAAGTTTTGGATTGTAGACAGACAGGACCGGAAGCAATGTATTCCGAGATGTCTTGTTTCAGATTCAGCCACCAAAAGTACCTCTGTATTACTTCAAATGTGTTATAGATCCCTCTATGACTGGCGGCTTGTGAATCGTGACACATCCGTAGCACCTCCGTTTATAATTTTTCATTGGGGAAAAACATTTGTTCATCTCTAAACAGAAGATTTTTACTTTTTGTGAGCTTCAAGCGCGGAGCGAGATCCGGTTGTGAGGTTATTATTTTCTTGGTTTCTCTCTGAACTTGGGTAAGAAAGTCTTGTACGACTGACACGATGAGTGCTGTTGGAAATAATAGTTCTTTTTGAAATAGAGGTTTCTGTAACGGTTCCCTTCTGGATAGGGCATCTGCCTTCAGATTCGTCTTCCCTGAAACAAACGTAAACTCGATTCTGAAAGGAGAAAAAAATGTGCCCATCTTGCTTGTCGACTATTACATGTCTGCGCATATTGAGGGGACCGGAGATTGTGGTGATCTGTTCTGACTTCAATAGGATGTGATGAACCAGGTAGGAGGTGGCGCCATTCCTCAAATGCTCTCTTTATTGCTAACAGTTCTTTCTCTAAGACGGTATAATTGAGTTCTGCTGGAGACAAAGTTTTGGAGAGATAGGCAATAGGTCTTTCAATGTTTCGGTCATCGGGTTGAAGAAGTACTGCCCCTAATGCATGTTGTGAGGCGTCTGATTCCACAATAAATCTCCTTTGTTGATCTGGCATGGCTAGAATGGGCGCTTGGGAAAAAAGAGTCTTAATTTCCTCGAAGGATTCTTGTGCCTTTGAGGACCAATGGAACGGGATTCCCTTCTTGAGCAGGTGAGTTAAAGGTCAAGTTAATGAAGAAAAATGAGGAATAAATCTCCTATAAAAATTTGCGAACCCCAAAAATCTCTGGATTTCCTTGACCGATTTGGGGATTGGCCATTCCTTTATCACTACCACCTTTGTTGGGTCCATGGCAATGCCTTCACTTGAGAGAACGTAGCCCAGATATGTTACTGAAGTTTTGTGGAATTCACATTTTTCAATTTTGCAGAATAAATGGTTTTGTTGTAACCGGAGCAATACTTCGCCTACGTGTAGCTTGTGATCTGCTGTTGTAGAAGAAAAGACTAGGATATCATCTAAGTAGACAATAACGTAGTGCAAAACTATGTCGGCAAAGATGTGATCCATGAATCGCTGAAAAACAGCTGGCGCGTTAGATAGCCCAAAGGGCATTACCCGGTACTGATAATGTCCGAAGGGTGTTCGGAATGCCGTCTTCCACTCGTCGCCGGCCTTGATGCGTATGAGATGATATGCGCCTCTTAAGTCTAGTTTAGTGTAAATGCGAGCTCCCCGGAATGCCTTTAGAATATCCGGAATGAGGGGCATTGGATATTTGTCTGGTATAGTGATTTTGTTCAGTCCCCTATAATCAATACAGGGACAGAGTTCTGTAGTGTTCTTTTTTGGGATAAAGAAAAGAGAGGCAGCTGCTGGTGAATGGGACTCTGTGATAAGACCATTCTGTAGGTTGGTATGAAGGTAGTCTCTCAGTACTTCTTTCTCTTTGGCTGATAAGATGTACATCCTACCAAAGGGAAGTGGGCTGTCTGGTATGAGATCGATGGCGCAGTCATCTCTGCGGTGTGGAGGTAGTTCGGAATATTCCGTTTGAGAAAAAACAAGATGGTATTTTTGATATCGAGGAGGCAAAGTGGAGATTTTGTTTACAGAAGTCGTCGAGTACTCATGAGGAGCCTGCTGGGTCTCTTTCTCCGTCTTTTCTTCTTGGAGACACAGGCACCTACTGACACAATGTTCGGAGCCTAAAAAGAGGGTTCCCGCTGCCCAGTATTTATATGGGTTGTGTCGTCTTAACCAAGGAAGGCCCAAAATGACAGGATAGTGAGCCGTTCGTATGATGTCCAATTCAATGGCTTCACAATGATTGGATATAGACATTGAGAGGAGAGGTGTGATCTGTGATCGGGCCTGAAGTAAGAGGACTGCCATCCACACTCTCGACTGGAATAGCAAGTGTTTTTACTATCCGTGGGATATTATGGTTTTTTGCCCATATATCATCTAAGAAATTTCCTGCTGCTCCGCTGTCTATTAGAGCTGGTACGTTTTCAAGACGAATGTTCTTCCAGGACAAAGATACTCCTACCACAACCATGGAACGGTCTGTGGAAGAAGCTTGAGAGGAGAAAAAAGCACCAATGGGGGAACTAGAATTACGGAATAAACCTGGCCCTGTGGTTCCCTTCACGACCGGCACTGGCGTTTCCCGTCTTTCTAAGTGGAGCTATTGGGCAGTCTTTGACAGTATGATTGTTGGCCCCGCAATACATGCAGAGTCCTAGGGATTTTCTCCTAGCCCGTTCTTCCACTGAAAGAGGGCCTCGAGTAGTTCCTAGCTGCATCGTTTCTTCGGGGAAGTAGTTTTATGCACAATAGGGGTGTTGTCCGATAATGACCTAGGATTCTTGCCCTTTCATTTTTCTCGATTTCTCTCTTCTAGTCGATAGTCCAGTTGCATGACTAACGCAATGAACTCAGCCATGTTCTGTGGGCGTGGGACGCGGGACACCTCGTCTTTTAATTCTTCAGACAGACCTCGTCTAAAGATTGTGATTAAGGTGTCATCAGCCCACGAGGTGTCTGAAGCATACTGTTTGAATTTGTTAACATAATTCAGGATATCGAGATTACCTTGCTTTAGGTCCTAAGACGTTCTTGTGAGGCTATCACTATTTCCTGCCTACCAAACATGCTTTTAATGTTATCGCAGAAGGCAGGATATGAATCCAGAAGTGGGTTGTTATTAACCACTAAAGGGGTTGCCCAAGCTAGGGCTGCGCCTGTCATTTGGGCTATCATGTGTCCCACTTTATCCCTATCTGTTGGGAAAAAGGTTGTTTTGAATGCAAATTGAATGGTACAGGACTCCAAGAATTCCTTGACCATATGTGGGTTACCCTTTGGGTCAAAACGTCCCGAAGGGAGGGGACCTGGCGGAACCTCGGTTAGCCTGCTGTCTTAATGTGAGGTTTTCTTGTTTTAATTGCTGTACCTCTGTAGAGAGTGATTGGACAGCGTTAACTAATTGCTGTATCTGCTGTTCCATAGCGTCTGAATTCTGATTACCCACAATATCTAGACCACCAAAGTCTTTCTTTTAGGCGTTGCTACTGTTATCTTCTCAAGCTCCAAAACCAACAAAGCAGGTGGATTTACAATACAAGGCAAAGGTAGTATTGATAAGTACAGGCAATCAGAATAACAGTGGGCTCTCTTACCTTGTCTTCGAATGCAGTGTGGGTATTAGGGAAATACCTGAATCCCCTCTCCCTGCCTAATGAAACAGGCGTGGAGTCGAGGTGTCAGGGAAACCCTTGGTCGGGGAAAAAACCCTGGTAGCTGGGGATCGTGGAGGTTTCCAGAAGATGGCTGTTGAGGCTAGCGAGCGTCGAGAGTCAGCCACAACAGGCACTAATACGTGGAGGGTGTCGATGTCCGTATCTATGCCTCTGACTGTAGATACAAATTAAGAAGGGTAAGTGTTCAGGGTTTATGGTAAGGGAAATGTAGGAGTAGGAAAGAAACGACAACTGTACCTTGGGAGGAGTTCTAATGGGTTTCAGGTGTTGGTCACAAGGTTGCTGGCATTCGGCCGCCTGTGAAGAGGTGACTGGAATGTCGAGGTACGTTCTGTGAATATGCGAGATAAAGGTAAGAACAGAACGGTACGGCTGATCTGAGAATAGGATGTAAATGTGGCGTACCTACCCTAGTGTGCAAATGGTTGTAATTTCCTCCGTGAGAAGACGTAACATCTATGGAGGAAGAGGAGTCTGGGTACTGTAGTTCTGGAGGGATTCTGCCATTGCTAATACGGAGTGAAAGAAAAACGGTTAACCACTGATTCAAAGGAAGGGAGAGTTGGGGAATTCGCAGATCACTTACTGGAGAGCAAATGCCGTGATGTCTAAGTAGGAGACCGGAACCGGGAGGGACTGGTCTGGGAATTCGTCCAAGAGGAGACTGTAAAGGGAAACAAGAGAGAGATTAGAAGGGAGTGGGAAAGAAGAGGTTTGTAGAGCGGTCTGGGATATCTAAATGACTCCTAGTTACTCTTGGAGCGTGGCTCACGATAGTCGTAGCAACGCGCTGGTCCTTTGGGGTTGATGCCGGAAATACTCTTCTGTGCTAATGAGGAGGAGTCACAGCCTCTCGATCCGATCGAAGAACGGGACAAGCGCACAAAGGATTTCGCGCCATCTTGGAAGGATACCTTCGTACCTTGTGAACATACCGCCAACGGCGCCACACAGACCAGTTCGGTGTCGCACTCATGACATCATTGTACAGAACCGACCAGGGGTTGGTTTGACAACAGATCCATGCATACCCTAGATATGAGTCCACTCAAATTTGATTCAAGAACACCCCAGTGGGTGCCGGAATTATGTCTTGAGGAGGCTGTTAATATGCCCTCCAAATCAACTGTGTGATTTGAGGCTTCTTCAATTGCCCTTTATGTGTTCAAGATGCGTTCTTCAATTTTACCAGCCATCTGTTTCAGATATTCGTCCACGGTGGGTTGTTGGGAAATAGTAATGCCATGGTTCTTGGCACCATTTTTACCCTACTTGCTCTTTTTAGTATTTCTCACAACATGCAGCTGGTCTCTTGCCTTGCGTTTGGACATAATTACTCCAATTAATGGAGGAAACCCACCAAAGCTCACCAAGAGACCTGGAGGCCACTTAAAAGTTTCGAAATCAAGTACCTGATGTGCCTGAAGCCTTGGAGCCAATTAATAAATGAACAAAGCTAAAAAGTGCATAGTAAACAGTTTTGCTGTTGGTGTCAGGGAAAAAGGGAAACAAAGTAACCGCTGGCACATAAAAGTCACAACGCTTCACAAAGGGGGACAAATAAAATGATGCCTAAAGGCTCCAGACAACTTACTACAATGTACCTAGTGGAATTTTCTGGCACCATCATCCCCCTAACTGCTACGAATATGTGAACCCTGCTCAGCAGCCTCACATCCAGGCTCCAGACAGCGTGAGCCAGCAGTGGCCTTTTGCGTCATCAGGCTTACGCCACGAAGGTGAGCTGCCTCAGATGTTGTAGAGGCTTCCTTCTGTCCATAGGGGTTGGTGAAAAAGGAGCGCAGCGAAGGTGGTGACCCTGTCTTTTGATTATGTCATCTAACGGTTGGTGTACCTATATCTGTAGATATCACTCACTCAAAACAGAGATTCTATCTATACCTGTATTGATGCATGTGGATTCTTCCTGATGCACTATAGCTAGTATGCAGTACAAGTCATGAAACCATACAAATATAACAAAGAAACAATTTTTACTCAATTATCAAGGGAACATGTATAAAAACTATACTAAAAACGATCTTTGACTAGAACACTGTATAAGACAAAAAGGAACAGACTTAGGTCTGATACATGACATTAAAAAAATTAAAAAAATGTGGTGGGGTTAGTAGGTGTGTTTGTGTTTTTTATATAACACTGTTATTCAAAAACAAGGAAGTAGAGCACTCTTGTTCACAGGACACTGCTCTATCAAGGAATGAGCCTTTTAGAAATATTTGTCTCTGTGATAGTCGACATATGTTTCGGCTAATAGCAACAAAAACAATCAGACACTTTTACAATATGCCTGTTATTGCAGGTGTAGCCGTTTTCAGGACAACAAAGACTTTTCATATCAAAGAGATTTTTCTGTGTTGAATACTTATAGTTGTTCGTACTTGTTTCAGTTTTTAGCCCACTCTAGATAAACATAAAAACAAATGGGTTTCAGAGCTACATCTTTGCAAGCAGGACAGTCTTAACAATGTTTTCTGTGACATACCATCATAGTATACACCAACAACACTTGTTGTACAGATACAGATCAGAGACCAACATGATATACACATTTTCATGCTTCTTCCAAAAAAGGTGCTATCGTGTAACCCTTCGGAACCATAAATTTGTTAATTCAGGGAAAGTTTTTCTTATTTTAACCAATTTCTGACTACAGACAAACAGTTTTAAGGTTCTGTTCGAGTGGGTGAGATTTCTTTCGTAATTCGACTCACATTACTTTCAAGAAAAGAGCTATCGAACAAAATCTTAAGCTCACCTTACTATTCAACTTGCAGATTGTTAATTCGAAGAAGAAAGATCTTCTTAGTGTTATTTTAAATATGACTCCTCTGGTCCAGAGGCAAGTGAAACTCTGCTGGTTGTCAGAGTCTAGAGTAAAAGAAGGTAAAAAAAGTGCCAGTCAGGGGTGACGTTTTTGTTTCCTATTCCATAGTGGTGATCAAGTTTTTATGGAGAAAAAATAGAGAGCGAAAATGCACTACGATATTATTGGGGAGTACCTGATGTGGTCGGCTGTCTCCCACTTAATCATGGTTCATTCCGGTGGTGCACAGCTTCCCCTTTTGAGAGATGGTGAGCGGCGCAGTTGCTCTTGTCCACTGTTTTCCGACTTCTGTATTAAGGGTTGAAGGCCTGCAGGACAGGGCGGTGTGGGCAAGAGTAACCCGCGTATAAATTTAGCATTTGAATGCCCACGGCATGCTAAGTTGAACATTATTCATTAAAAAAAAATGTCATTTAAAAAAAGGGGAATGTTACCTCTGTTGTTGTTGTTGTGGATCTACCGTATGTCATATACTGTTTGTGGAGCACTTGTGGTAAAGCATACGCAAGGGCGGGTCAAACGTTGTCTCTTCAGGGAAATCCTAATCGCTTACTGTGAAGGATATGGGCCTATCTGAAACCTCACTGAAGGTAAGAACAGGCCAGGAGTACATGTTGGGGCAGGGCTACCACTCAAACCTCTGGCCCACAAAATTAGCGTAAATTGGATCATGTATGGGACGTCACCAAACCTCAAGGTTCCTGGTCCCTGGGTTCAGGGCAGAGGAGTGATCGATTAAACAAATCTTAGTATGTGTCTGCAAGGCTCTTGAAATGACGGCCAGGTACCCAAATCTCACAGAAACATCCGTAGATGCTTACTAGAATCCCCAATGGGTGCAGCCTTCTTGCAAAACCTAAATGGGGAACCTACATGCCACGGGGAGCAACCAGTGAGTAAAATAAACATTGGGTAACAGCGTAGGAGTCACAATACAGATGAGGGAAAAAATTACAGTGGCGTGCAAACTAGGAGCACATCAAAATGGAATATCACGCAGGAATAGATCACAGTGGGAAACACAAATAGATACAACCTGGAGGGATAAGATACAGTTGGGAACAATCGGAGAGTAATGGTCTAGTAGTAAGAGGAGCTAACCAAACCTAGGAGTCATATCAAGGAGGAAAACAGAGGTACAGTGGAACCTGAATTAGAGGAAAATTACTAATGGCACTTCCATACATGTGCACTCTCGTTGAATATTTCTGATTCCAATGAGCAAACATACAGTCCTCCTACCAACAGAGGTTTTCAAACAGTCTTCACATTTAATTAACAATGGTCTCCTAGTCTTGGGTATATTTTCTTTTTTCTATTTTCTTGCTATTGTGGAAAAGAAAATATGCTCAGACCTTTGAAGAGGTATGTCACTTCTGGCATGGTGCCCTACAAGGTTGATGCCAATTTCTAATGAGGCAATAAGGACGGGGCATAACGAATCACATTTAGCATATCTTGTGGATGGAATATTACTCAACCAAATTCCAACCAAAAAGCTTTGTACATTGGAATTATTGGTATATTTTGCACAGAATCCACTGTCTTGTGGAGGGTGTTGACCCATGTGGAATCATTAGACGGGGTGAATGTGGGGATTAAGCTGTCGCTGCCCATCATTTTGCCCCAGAACAAAAATAAATAATTGGAGTGGGTAAAGATGGGGATGCGCTGTCGCCGCCCATCATTTCATCCCAGAATCCAGGAGAGCTGCGCAGTTGTGCGCACACCAAAATGGTTACCTAACTTGCCACCCACCAGTGTAAAGAAAGGTCTTTGTTAACAAAATCCACTGTTACTGATGTCAAAAAGTTGCTGAAATCGTGACTCATTGGACCACTTCAAAGATTCAACCCTTTTGTGGGGTTCCACATAACCATTTTACTGTAAGGAGCCCCATCAAAACAATGTTAAGCACGGATTTACTACCATGTAAGAACCATTCCTGTTTAGAATGCATTAATCCAAGAAAATCCCAAAATTGCATGCAGTACCAACAAAATCCCGATGGTGGCGCTGGCGGTCTAAACTCTGACAGGAGAATTGAGTGCAGTTGCTGACAAAGGGATTTGACTCAGCTGACTTCAAAGGCTGCATTTTAATTAAAAATTAGCCACATGCTGTTCCCAGAGGCCTGAAGCCTGGGAAACCCTATCACCTCCAGAGCTTCACACTAGGAGTTAGAATCTCACATGACATTTTGATTGATAGAAGGCAGACTGGCTGGGAGCTTCCCAGAGACCACACAAAGGACCCTTTCCTCTGAAAGGAATATGTTAATTCTGAAATGTTTGCTGTCAACAAAGATCTGCCAGCCAGCAGAGATCTGTGACTGACCCACCCAAGTCTTGGAGGCGGACCTCAACACTCTGAGGACTGAATTGAAAGGAAAATATATATTTTACAAAAACACTGATAACTCTTTGTAATCAAATGACAGAAATGTATAACTTTGAGAGCTTTAATTTAAAAAATGTACCTTTAATTCAAGGCCAAACTCGAATTTGTGTGATGTTCTGGGGCAAAACCCCATTGTTTATTAATATTACAGACTCCCTGTTTCAGCTAGACAAACGAAAATGCATTGGTATGTGGGTAGATATGTGAGGAACAGTTGTATACAATTTAATGAAGATCCAATGTTGTTCAGCACATGAAAAAGTGCTAGAAGTTGCCATTTTTGAATGCAAGCTCCTAGAAACAGCAGATTTGGACAGAGACATGGCTAAATTCAGCCACACCATGTATATGTAATTTCAAGCAACTGTGTAACTGTGAAATATGTCTTTTATTATCAAATATAGAATGTGTGCAATCTGACAGAGGAGTGTCCTATCTGCAAGCCATAAAATGACATCCCTCTGACTCACAGTTCATTCCCCAATCAGGGGACGAATGAAAGTTTGACCAATTAGAAGCTGAGAGAGAGGTAGGGTCAGTGATGCTAGAACACACCCACATTCTAAACACATAAAAGCAGACAGACAGGACAGAGAGGGACCTTCCAAATCCATCTGCAGCGGGACGCTCTGCCGGAAAAATCCATACTTACCTCCATCAAACCTCCAGAGAGCCAAACTAGAGACTTCAATCTATCCAGAACTAGAGACCCAGACCAGAGAACCAGAGAAAGCTGACCCAGATCACTGTGAAGTGCAGAGACCAGAGGCGAGTTTAAAACCCTGACCAGATCCGTGATGAGGCCATTTCACTCAAGAATATAGTGTGAGTACCCAGCAGAACTGTGTAGAACCAATCTCTTAGTTTAAATTCATCTAATTCAATCTATTTAACCTAAGTAGAACTGCCTCCTAGCTGTCACCTGTCATTTCTAGTTGCAAGCTGCACTTGTCATTTTGAGCTTTTGAAATTTGCAAACCCAAAAACGACCTTTATTAAATCGCTCATATCTCCGCGACCGTTTGGGCTAGAGACTTGCAGTAACTTTCCTCTGATAGCTTAGAATCGTAGCTTTGAATCGCATCAAGAACCGCATTCCTACCCCTTATAGTTTTACCGCAATCGCGGAACACGCATCCGCGAATTTTACCACGATTTGCAATTTCTTCACATGTAAAAACTGCTGCTGTTTGCTTTCCATTTGCCAGAAATTCGTTTAACCTGCTGACTATCCCTGCATCATTGCTAGTGTGAGCCTGGACTAATATTAACTAGATACCACTCACCCTGAACCTCTGAAAGGGAATTAAAAGCGTTTCCAGCATATTTCTCATTCATTGCCAGCACATATCAAAGCAATTTGGGCCTGTGATTTCAAAACTCCTATCTGTTTTCTGTTGTCTAAGCTTGCTGGATTGAACTGATTACATTGATTGCATATCTGAGAACTGTGTGCTTTCCTCCCATTTCCTTGCATTGCATAAAGAGGGGGGGAGTGAATAGCCAGAGAAAAGTGATTACATTGTTTGGTTGAAATCATATTGAGTATTTTCTATACTGCATTTCATTCATTCAACCTTGCATTTCCTTGAACCCTATAAAGCATTCTCTACCACATTATACTTTTGTTCCTATTTACCAGTGTGCTACCTTATCCATTTCATGTCAACTCATTAGTGATTATAAGAAGTGTGTTAGTGCCAGATTCTCCGTTGTTGATCTTTATCATATCAGATTAAGTGTGCTATTCAATTATTAATTTATTATAAGGTGTGATCTATATATATATTTTAAATTATCAAATAAACCTTTTAAACTTGCAAAACAGAACTACTTCTTGGCTCAGTGGGGTCAGGGGGATTCCAAGAGAGGGGTGTTATATAGGGGTAGTCATCCCGAACGCATGAACTGGACCTAAAGATATATCAATAAGGGTTTTCATTCAGTATTATAGACTAGGCGTTGACTTAGCTGTAGTGTTGAATTGAATCCTCTTACAAAGTGGGGGCTCGAGCCGGACGTTTGGGTTAGAATACCATTTGTGCAGCTTAATACAGTGTGCTAACTGATGGGATACATACATCCAGTCGGATCACCACGCTGCATTACGCTGTGAAGCATTCCTCAAAAGGGACACTCCAAGAAAAGTTCTGTTCTGCAAAAATAAAATACAAACTTCTGTAAGTCAGGACAGAGACCAATCTCTAGAATGACGACCTTAGTAGACATGAAAATGGCCAGAGAGCACTTCTTACACAAACTATTTGTGAGAGGTGAATGGACTCACCAGGACCAAACAGTCTGGTTGCAGGCCATCACGCAACAGGTCACTGAAACAGGGTCAGATATATATAGAGATCAGGGTCCATTACACGTGGCCCTGAGTGAACTATATATGGCTCCTAAGGCCAAAGATGAGCACGACAAGATTGTTAGGATAGCAGCATATTTATATTTATACATGGGAGCCATACAGAATAAATGTGCTGAAGGCCATGATCTGGAAAAAAGGCAACAGATGGCGTTAGAGAAGGCCCAATCTGATCTGGACTCTTCTGAGCAAAGGCTGCACAGAAGCCAGGAGTCAGAAAATGAGACCAGACAGTACATCACTAAAATAAAGGAGGATATGGATGTGCTGCAAAAGGAAAAGTCAGAACAGGATACCAGATTTCTGGCCTTGCAGAAGGAACACCAAGAAGGTTTGGACTCCCTACTGCAAAGCCAGAAAAAGCTGGAGCAACAGCTAGACTTCAATAGGGCATGTGCTGAGCAGGTAGTCACCCTGCAAGGCCACCTAGATAGAGTGAAGGAGGAGAGCAATAAACTGATTCTGAAAGACCTGGATACCCAGGCAGAGTTTGATCAGGAGCGCCAGAAAGCTGGTGCCTTCCAAAGGCAAAGGGACGACCTGGCGGCACAAATGCAGGCTCTTAGTCAGGAAAGAGACGCCTTAGGCCAGGAAGTCTGCCATTTAAAAAGAAAAATGGAAGAAAATCACCTGGCCCACCAGGGGCTGGGTGACCTCCAAAAAGAAAACCAGAACTTGGTAGAGCACACCAGAAGGGTGGAGGATGCTCTAGCAAGAAAGGAGCAGGCCAATAGGGACATTGCCCAGGAGGTAACCCTCCTGCAGCAAAGACTGGCCCAGTTCTCCAGGACCAATCAGGAAACACAGAGAGAGAATGAAGCTCTCTGCCAGCACAATGATAGGCTCCAACAGCAGGTAGCGATGCAGGAGAGACTGATAGAGTCGAGTAAGGCCTTAACTGAGGAACTGAAGGCACAAATGCAGGCTCTTGCATTGCAACAGGGAGCAGGGGCGGATAGAGATGAGGTTCGCTGGGAAATGGAAACTCCGGAGCATAACCTCAGGAGCCCTAGTACCAGAGGCCCTCATACCTCTCAGTCCCTGGACTCTGCCACCCCCATGTCCCCTGGCGCACATGAGCACAGGGCCACAGGGATGGCAGATTACTATCCAGCCAGAAGCATGGGGCCCATAGGCCAGTACCATCCAGGAATGGAGGGGTGGGCATCCGGGTATGGGCACCCACGTACAATACAGTTCAGTGGGGAACCCCAGGAGAGTAGGCCCATTAAGGGCATCCTGAAAACCTCTGCCCAGTTAGGTCAGTGGAGGGGGTACCCATCAAATCCTGGCAGCAAGGAGGAATCTGAAGACTCCTCTGAACTGCGCAGGACACAGGAGACCAGGTCCCCACATTCTGCCAGCCATTCCCAGGCTCGCAGAATCCGGGAAAACCTGGAAGAACAGACGGGAACCTCTGGGAGCAGTGCCTCTGAGTCCGAGGAAGAATGGACAAGGGTTACCCGAACCAAAAAGGCCAATAAGGCAAAAAGAGCCTTGCTTAAGGACCCCTTAAAGCAGATTAAGGCGATCAGGAGCGTCATCACGCCTTACCATAAGAACGCTAAGTATTCTGTTTGGGAGCACTTAGAGTTGTTTGAACAAATGATGGAGACTTTCCATTTGAAGGACAGCCAAAGCTGTATTCAATATGTAAAGTGGACATTCTCCCCGGAATACTCCAGTTTCTTTGCGGGGCTGGAGGACCAAAATCATTTAAGATGGTCCACATATAAGGCGGCCATCCTGAAACATTTTTCTGTTCACAGAAATCCTCAAGAGGCTCGCAAGGCGGCCTACAATTTGCAATGTGGGGAGGATCAGGCCCCACGAGAATTTGTGCAGGAGTTAAAGCGTGCTTTTGCGCAAACCACCAGAAGGGTGCGCACAGATAGTAGAGAGTTTGTCAATACATTTTTCCATGCCTTGCCCAAATATATAATGACCCAGCTCGTGAGAGATTTTCATGAGAAAAGATCTTTAGACTGGGTCATTGAACAGGCTACCCGGATCTATGAGGTGCAGAAGCCCATAGAAAATAAAAGCAATGCCCAGAAAAACCCCAAAGCCAACAGCACCCCTGCTGCTGTCAAGGTGGCAGAGGTAAAGGTCACCCCCATTTTGGATCTGGAGATGGGGGGGCCTAAAAACCTACCTGCACCTAATAATGCTAGGCCCAGAAGGTCCTCGGGCCAGTCACAGACAGGGAGCCAGGGAGGCAGCCCCACAAATGGGGTCCCTCGCTCTCCTGACTATGTAAGTCCACGTTACAAGGGAAATCGACCCATCCTGGGTTATGTGTGGACTCCTCCAGCCCAAGGGGGGGGATCCAGCCAAGCACCTAACCCAGGGAACTTCCCTCCAAACTTCCCACAGGAGGGCAGAAATTTACCAAACCCTGGGCAGAACTTTTTCCCCAGATATCCTCCCGACTTTCGGCCCCAAAACCATCCATCCTTCTTTCCCCAATTCCCTGAGCCCAGACCACTGAATCCGGGAGAGGGGAGGCCAAGGGTGGAGGGGTACCCAAATCTTCCCAACCCGGGGTATTACCAGAGGAGGGACAGCTACCCTTCCCGGGATCAGCCCAGGGGAGAAAACAGGGCCCCGTATCAGCCTGAGCGGGTTTCCCAGTTAGAGCGCCAGGTTCAAAACATGGCGCGGGATCTGGGTCACATACTGAGGGCTCAGCAGAACCCTCAGATGGGCGTGCCGGCGCAGAACGCACCCAACTCTGGACCTGGTGCTCCAGAACAATGACGGGGGCAGCACCCCGATAACGCACCGGTTCCCAGGGAGGAGGCACAAGGGGAAGGGGGGTGTAAAGCCTTGGAGGAAGCTTCCTTCCTCACTTGTAAACAGCCCCTGGAAACCCAGGAACCGGAAACAAAATCTCTTGCCCCGGAAAGTCTGCCTCCTAAGGAGCAGAGGGGGGGTAGGAGAAACAAAAGACCCAAACAGACTCAGTTTGAGGAGGAGGTACAGATCTTCCAATTTGAGGGAGAGGGATCCTCAGAGGATCCTGGGAAAAGGATCTTCTCCTTCAGAGAGGGGGGAACTCCTCCCAAAGAAAAATGGGTCCCTAGGGATGCAAATCCAGACTGGGGAGATGTGGAGACTGAGCTACCGCCGCCCACTATCTCATCCCAGAACAAACAGCAAGAAAACCCCCTGGTTCAAACCCATCCTGGTGACTGCCTCCAAAAAGGGGGGGGCGGCCCAGAACCGGAACCAGGGGAACCCACAATGGCTCTGATCTCCAGTTGCCAACTTTTTCTTTCAGATTCCCAAGGCTCTCCACAGAATTCTGCCCAAAATTCTTCTCTCGCGATGTCCAAAACCAGAAAGTTAGCCCACCAGTTGTCCAAAAATGTACATTATCTGTGCCCCCTTGAGGAGAAGGAGGGAAGATATTATGCCCCGGTACAAGTACAGGGGCAGGGTACAATCTCGGCACTGGTGGACACTGGATCTCAAGCTACCCTTCTGTCCAGAAGGGCCTTTGATGAACTGAATGCAGGAAGGGGAGAGAATTACCAAATTCCTCTCACCTCACTTCCTGGACAACTCCAGAACTTTGACGGGAAGGAAATTCCCGTTGAGGGGACTGCAGATTTGGACATTAAGATCGGGCGACACAAGTTGAAACACCCGGTCATAGTTGTGACCCCAGAGGGCACCCCTTGTTTACTAGGGAATGACCTCCTGAGAAGGTTGTCACCCCTAATAGATTGTGTAAACAAGGTCCTCTGGACCAAGACTAGCCGACCGATAAAATTAAAACAGAGTGTCAACCATATTAGTTTAAACGGCACATGCCACATGGTTGAACAAAAATCTGACCAAGTAGAATTTCACTTCCAGAATAGCCAAATTCCAGACGTGACAGTAATAGCAGTAGGACAACAGACTGGTGATGGGGGGTCCTCTCTATTTCTAAAAATCAACCTTCCTTCCAGTTTAAGGTGGTATTCCACACTGGAAGGAAACACCCTGAAATTCTATACTCATCCACAATCTGAAACTCCCACTCCTATAGTCCAGAAAGATGTGAAATCAGCTCAGAGCCTGGCTGATATTCAGCAAATTGGAGAGCAGTTGTTCATCCCTGTTCAGTTAAATGAGGGGAAGGACTCTGTTCTCGCTCGGGTGTGTGTGAACAACGGTAAGAGCTTCATCAGCGAAGCCATGTTTCGCCAACTCCCAAAAGATCCAGCCATTCCCACCTTCAAACTGATAGACAAGTGGGAAATGGACCTGGAAGCACCCAATTCAAAACATCTCCTGCCAAGCAGGTGTATGCTCAAAATCTCCATTGGCAACAAGAGCATAGTCCATAATTGTTGGGTCGTGCGAGACGTCACTGCCGCCTTTTACTTAGGCAGTGACATTCTCAATCGCTTTGCCATTAGTTTGGACCTAATAAACTTCAAAGCTTGGTCCCGATTAGCGGATAATCCCATGACCTTTGATGATCCAGAAAAAGCATTTAGGTCAGCTCAATTGCTACCTTATGCAGTTGAAATTCAGATCAAAGAGGAAGTCACCATCCCAGAAAGGACCCGACAATTCTCCCTGGAAGTGAAAGTTAAAAGGGGACAAGAGTTGAAAAACCCTGATGCTTACATACATCTAAATGCTTCTCTCCAACAGCAAGGGTTGGGGGTAAACCCAACACCATTAGTCAACATAGAACATGACACCATTCCAATAGAGGTGGATAACAGCGACTTAAAGAGTATTACTCTAGCCGCAGGCACCACTATTGGAATGGCGGTTGATGACCGACATTTCTCCATTGATCTGGTAAATGAACTGTTAGGACCAATCCCCAAGGACTGTTTTGACAGTGACAGTGATGACAATACAACACCAGACAGGATTTTTACCCGGCATGGGGGGAACTTCCTGGTGTACACTTCCTGCCCCTATGGTAAGGAAGATGTGACTTGTGACTTCAGGAGGGAGGAGGTGATTTTCCAGGTTCATGAAGGCTGCCATGCCCACCTGAAGCCTCCGGTCCAAATCAGCACTCTGACCAGGGACTTCTCCACCCAGCTGGAGGAGGCCGCGGAGATAGCCAAACCAGAAATCTTTCCAGGCTTCAGGCAGATGGTGGAAGAGAGAGTCAACCTAGCTGATGCCTGTGTGACTCTGGAACAAAAGCAAAAGTTGAAACAAGTTTTCTTGGATTTCCAAGATCTCTTTGCGGTAGACTCATATGACTGTGGTCGCACTGACATCCACACAACAACAATCCCCACGGACCCTGGCATGACTCCTGTGTTTGTGAAGCAATATCGCTTGCCTCTCGCATCAATGGAGTCCCTTACTGAAATAATTAAGAACCTTGAGTCCCGGGGAATAATCCGTCCAGTCCACAGCACCTTCAATAATCCGGTGCTGGGGATATTAAAGCCAAACGGCCAGTGGAGACTCTGCGCCGACCTCAGGGAGCTCAACAAACGGGTCCATACTTCCCGATGGCCTCTGCCCTACATTGACCAAGGGCTGGCCCAGATCCAGGGGTCACAGGTATTCACAGCAATAGACCTGACCAATGGATACTGGACTGTGCCTGTCAGTAGGGAGGACCAATACAAGCTGGCTTTTACCTTTGGGGGCCAGCAGTACACCTGGACCCGGACTCCCTTCGGATACCTCAACTCCGGCAATGAATTCAACATTTTTCTACACAAGGCCATGCCCGACTTGGGTGCAAGGGGTAACCTGGCTTATGTAGATGATGTCCTCATCAAAAGTTCATCTGTGGAGGAACACATAGCGGAGATCCGTTATGTTCTGACGCAGTTGAGGGCCGCCGGAGCAAAACTTTCCTTTCAAAAAGCACAGTGGTGTAGAACCCGTGTTAATTTCTTGGGGCATGAGATTACTCCTCAGGGTCTCTGTCCCCAGGAAAAGAAAGTGGAAGCACTTCAGAAACTGAAAGACCCCACAACTCTGCGAGAACTAAGGAGCCTCCTTGGACTGACTAATTACAGCAGAAAGTTCATTGAGGGCTACGCAGAGATCACCAGACCCCTGATTCATCTCCTGAAGGGGGGGGTCAAGTGGGAATGGGGTCCAGAACAAGCCGAGGCAGTAAGACAACTCAAAAGAAGCCTCTCACAAGCGCCTTGCCTAGCTTACCCTGTCAGAAACAAGGAGTTCTTCCTGGAGACGGGGTTCTCTGATACGTGCTTGACGGCAGTATTATATCAAAAGCATGACAAGGTCAATAAAGTAATCTCCTATGCGAGCAAAACTTTATCCTCTGTGGAGGAAAAATTCAACGATTGTGAGAAGGCACTCCTGGCGACGGTGTGGGCATTGAAGAATTACCGCCCGTTTATCCAGGGGGAACACATCATAGTGGAGACTCCACACCAGCCTCTGCAATATCTCCAAAGTGACAGAATCCGGGCCGGAAATGTGAGTAATTCCCGAATTACTTCCTGGATTCTGTCAATGCAAGGCTTTCCTGTGGAGGTCAGATATGGCCAAAACAAGAAGAGTCCCCTCGCGCAAGGTCTGGCTGACTTGCATGATTGTGCCAGAGAAAACTGTCTCGAGGACGAAAGTCTAAAAATAAAGGACAACATGGAGGCATACCTTAATTCCCCCCACAAAGTCTTTGAAGAGGACAAGTGTGAGGGAATGCCCACTGTCTATGTGGATGGATGCTCTTACCATGTTGACAACGACGGGGAGAAAGAACTGGTGGCCGGCGTAGGGAATGCATGGGTGAATGAGTCCCCAGAACCCTCCGCTGGATACAAAATTGGTCCCCGAAGTAGTCAGGTTGCAGAATTGATGGCTGTGCATCAGGCCATCCTCACTGCTGTCCAACATCAACTCCACGAACTGGTCATAATCACAGATTCGGATTATGTACGGAACGGGTTCGTGGAGCACCTGGTTAATTGGAAAACCAGAGGCATGTTATGTGCTAACAACAAACCCTTGAAACATGGGAAGTTGATCCAAAACATTGATGATCTGGTCACATCGAATGGGATGACCATCTACTGGAAAAAGATTAAGGGTCATTCCAAAGTAGAGGGACCAGACAAAACTGGAAATGACTTAGCTGATCAGCTGGCCAAAACCGGGGCCATCCAAGGGGATCTAATTGAGATTGAGTCCCTGTTGGGGGAAATCCAGGTCACTGCCATCACTAGGTCCCAGACAAATGCTCACAACGACCTTTCAATTGCACAATGGAGTAAGGAGACCCCTGATGCTGATTTGATTACCGCTCAGAAGGGGGATCCAATTATTGGTAAATTTTACCAGCACCTTGAGGACCCTGAAAACTTTCCCCTGACGGATACCGATTACATTGGGAAAGAGGACCTAAGAGTGTTGATGAAATGTCCAAAAATGTTCCGGATCCAAGACGGTTTGTTGGTAAGGAAATCCAAAGCTGGCCACGATCAGTGGGTGGTTCCTACCTCATTCCGAAGCCTGTTGTTAAGTCACGCCCATGATGCGGCCACTGCCGGTCACAGGGGGTTTCACACAACATTGGAAATCTTAAGAGAGGTTGCATACTGGCCACACATGGGCCAGGACCTCAACCAATATTTGAAGGGTTGTCTTGTGTGTGCACAATTTCAGCCATCATCCCTCACGCACCGGGCGCCTTTACAAAAGAGGGGAATGACACTGCCATGGTCAGATTTACAAATCGACTTTGTAGGCCCTGTGATTCGCTCGGCTAGGGGGAATAAGTACATGTTGACTGTGACATGCTTGTTTACCAAGTGGGTGGAATGTCTCCCAGCCCCAAATTGCAAGGCAGAAACTGCAGCTGCCTTGATGATTAACCACATCTTTTCCCGTTTTGGTCTACCTCAAAGGATTGAGTCAGACAGAGGTAGCCACTTCACCAGTGAAGTAATGACAAAGATGTGGGAGATACTGGGGGTCAAAAGGAAGTTGCATATTGCTTACCGGCCAGCTTCTTCTGGGGCAGTAGAGAGATATAACCGGACAATTGTGATCATATTAAAGAAGTTTGTGGCAGATTCTGGGCCAAGTTGGGATATCCGATTACCTCTGGTCCTAATGGCTATCAGATCTACCCCTTCATCTGCAACCAAAATGTCACCATTTGAGTTGATGACTGGGCACAAGATGGTGCTTCCTCAGCATTTGCTCTACAGGACCCTAGAGCAGACACTGATAAATGCCTCCACTACTCATGAGTATGTAGAGAATTTAAGGAAACACCTCCAACATGCTTTTGCTTATGCTCAGCGGAATCTAGAAAGATCGGCTGATAGCATGAAGACCCATTATGACCTGAAAACTTCCAGGAAGGAATATCAGGTGGGAGACCGGGTCTATCTATACAACTTCCAAAGGAACCAGGCCAAGCAGCGAAAATTTTTGCCTACATGGAAGGGACCCTTTGAGATCGTCGATAAGATCTCCCCTGTGGCCTACAAGATCCGCATCCCCAAAGGCGGTTCGGCAGAGGGGGAAGACAAGTGGGTCCACATAAACCAGTTGAAATGTTGCCATCCCAGGCACACTCTGCAACAACTGGAGGAATCCTCTGGAATCCTAGCGGGTACTGTCTCAGACTAATTCAGTTCCAATCATAAAACATACCACATCTAGTCTCTAACATACTGTGATTTGTATGAAACTGTCTCTTAGTTATACTGTTTTTATTTTTTCAAAATAAGAATGTAATGTTCCGTGATGATGAAATGCATATGCTGCCCCACTATCTCAACAGTGGTGGAAAAACGTCTATGAGTAGGTATTGCCGCTCTTCCTTTGTCGTCCTAGGAGAAAGAAGACCTGGAGACGGGCCAAGGAGGACGATCCGGAGACCGGGAGCAAAGATCCAATGGGCCCAGGGGTACCGCCCAATCTTCCCATCAGGACCGGCGAGGAGAACTGATCGATCTGACCGGATGGAGAGGAAGATGCTGAACTGTGCCATCTACAGAATTGGAAGAAGATAATGTGGACATACCAGCGCCAGGGTTCAAAACCTCCCTTGCAACCGACTCCCCCTCGACTCAAGTCAAAGCGCAGTCGGGCGGGGGGGTTTGTGGAGGGTTTTGACCCATGTGGAATCATTAGACGGGGTGAATGTGGGGATTAAGCTGTCGCTGCCCATCATTTTGCCCCAGAACAAAAATAAATAATTGGAGTGGGTAAAGATGGGGATGCGCTGTCGCCGCCCATCATTTCATCCCAGAATCCAGGAGAGCTGCGCAGTTGTGCGCACACCAAAATGGTTACCTAACTTGCCACCCACCAGTGTAAAGAAAGGTCTTTGTTAACAAAATCCACTGTTACTGATGTCAAAAAGTTGCTGAAATCGTGACTCATTGGACCACTTCAAAGATTCAACCCTTTTGTGGGGTTCCACATAACCATTTTACTGTAAGGAGCCCCATCAAAACAATGTTAAGCACGGATTTACTACCATGTAAGAACCATTCCTGTTTAGAATGCATTAATCCAAGAAAATCCCAAAATTGCATGCAGTACCAACAAAATCCCGATGGTGGCGCTGGCGGTCTAAACTCTGACAGGAGAATTGAGTGCAGTTGCTGACAAAGGGATTTGACTCAGCTGACTTCAAAGGCTGCATTTTAATTAAAAATTAGCCACATGCTGTTCCCAGAGGCCTGAAGCCTGGGAAACCCTATCACCTCCAGAGCTTCACACTAGGAGTTAGAATCTCACATGACATTTTGATTGATAGAAGGCAGACTGGCTGGGAGCTTCCCAGAGACCACACAAAGGACCCTTTCCTCTGAAAGGAATATGTTAATTCTGAAATGTTTGCTGTCAACAAAGATCTGCCAGCCAGCAGAGATCTGTGACTGACCCACCCAAGTCTTGGAGGCGGACCTCAACACTCTGAGGACTGAATTGAAAGGAAAATATATATTTTACAAAAACACTGATAACTCTTTGTAATCAAATGACAGAAATGTATAACTTTGAGAGCTTTAATTTAAAAAATGTACCTTTAATTCAAGGCCAAACTCGAATTTGTGTGATGTTCTGGGGCAAAACCCCATTGTTTATTAATATTACAGACTCCCTGTTTCAGCTAGACAAACGAAAATGCATTGGTATGTGGGTAGATATGTGAGGAACAGTTGTATAAAATTTAATGAAGATCCAATGTTGTTCAGCACATGAAAAAGTGCTAGAAGTTGCCATTTTTGAATGCAAGCTCCTAGAAACAGCAGATTTGGACAGAGACATGGCTAAATTCAGCCACACCATGTATATGTAATTTCAAGCAACTGTGTAACTGTGAAATATGTCTTTTATTATCAAATATAGAATGTGTGCAATCTGACAGAGGAGTGTCCTATCTGCAAGCCATAAAATGACATCCCTCTGACTCACAGTTCATTCCACAATCAGGGGACGAATGAAAGTTTGACCAATTAGAAGCTGAGAGAGAGGTAGGGTCAGTGATGCTAGAACACACCCACATTCTAAACACATAAAAGCAGACAGACAGGACAGAGAGGGACCTTCCAAATCCATCTGCAGCGGGACGCTCTGCCGGAAAAATCCATACTTACCTCCATCAAACCTCCAGAGAGCCAAACTAGAGACTTCAATCTATCCAGAACTAGAGACCCAGACCAGAGAACCAGAGAGAGCTGACCCAGATCACTGTGAAGTGCAGAGACCAGAGGCGAGTTTAAAACCCTGACCAGATCCGTGATGAGGCCATTTCACTCAAGAATATAGTGTGAGTACCCAGCAGAACTGTGTAGAACCAATCTCTTAGTTTAAATTCATCTAATTCAATCTATTTAACCTAAGTAGAACTGCCTCCTAGCTGTCACCTGTCATTTCTAGTTGCAAGCTGCACTTGTCATTTTGAGCTTTTGAAATTTGCAAACCCAAAAACGACCTTTATTAAATCGCTCATATCTCCGCGACCGTTTGGGCTAGAGACTTGCAGTAACTTTCCTCTGATAGCTTAGAATCGTAGCTTTGAATCGCATCAAGAACCGCATTCCTACCCCTTATAGTTTTACCTCAATCGCGGAACACGCATCCGCGAATTTTACCGCGATTTGCAATTTCTTCACATGTAAAAACTGCTGCTGTTTGCTTTCCATTTGCCAGAAATTCGTTTAACCTGCTGACTATCCCTGCATCATTGCTAGTGTGAGCCTGGACTAATATTAACTAGATACCACTCACCCTGAACCTCTGAAAGGGAATTAAAAGCGTTTCCAGCATATTTCTCATTCATTGCCAGCACATATCAAAGCAATTTGGGCCTGTGATTTCAAAACTCCTATCTGTTTTCTGTTGTCTAAGCTTGCTGGATTGAACTGATTACATTGATTGCATATCTGAGAACTGTGTGCTTTCCTCCCATTTCCTTGCATTGCATAAAGAGCGGGGGAGTGAATAGCCAGAGAAAAGTGATTACATTGTTTGGTTGAAATCATATTGAGTATTTTCTATACTGCATTTCATTCATTCAACCTTGCATTTCCTTGAACCCTATAAAGCATTCTCTACCACATTATACTTTTGTTCCTATTTACCAGTGTGCTACCTTATCCATTTCATGTCAACTCATTAGTGATTATAAGAAGTGTGTTAGTGCCAGATTCTCCGTTGTTGATCTTTATCATATCAGATTAAGTGTGCTATTCAATTATTAATTTATTATAAGGTGTGATCTATATATATATTTTAAATTATCAAATAAACCTTTTAAACTTGCAAAACAGAACTACTTCTTGGCTCAGTGGGGTCAGGGGGAGTCCAAGAGAGGGGTGTTATATAGGGGTAGTCATCCCGAACGCATGAACTGGACCTAAAGATATATCAATAAGGGTTTTCATTCAGTATTATAGACTAGGCGTTGACTTAGCTGTAGTGTTGAATTGAATCCTCTTACAGTCTCAGTATCAAACTAAATGCTGTGGGTGCAGATATTGATAAACCATTACATACAATTACAGTGGTCCAGCAAAGGGAAGCCTAACATTTAGAAACATCCCAGAATCGATCACTTAAAGGCTTGGACCACATCAGGTTGTGGGTAGGAAATTAATTCACAACCTGTTTTGCCTAGTTATGTTAGGGGAAAGTGAGGCTCCACTGAGAAGTCCACTGTGACTGCCAGTTGTGTGAAATTATTGTGATTCCCTCCTCAAATGACACACCAGGAATAAGAACATACCTACTAAGGGAAAACATAATTTTTGGGAATATTCATATAGAGTATAGAGTAGGATTGCTAAAGTCATATATTGAGCTATATCAGCCCCTCCTGCAAAACCAGCCAATGAGAGAAAATACAATGACGGTTAATGGTTAAAGTCATATAATAGTGTCCCCTGTCTGGCTTTTGCTGCTTGGACGGGGGTGACTTGGGGGGATGGGTTCACTATTAACTACATAATGTGGGATCTTGAGAAGTGTGAGGAGGATTCCCGGGTCTCCCCCATTGGGTAGTGTTGGGCATCATTACATGGGCCCACAGCCAATTTAAGAGGGGTATGTAAAGATATGGAAGCTAATGCTGCTTGCGTATACAAGGCAGCGCCACAGCATTACCAACATTCAACAAACTCTATAGATTATAGATTGAACATTTTAGCTCCAGGAATGCTCACTGAAAATGTTCGATGGAGAGGACAGAGTCCAGTGAAGCCAAGCTGCACATTCACACACGTGCAGAGCCCAATAAGGTCGACCATCCAAATCTAAGTGTGGTTCACGGTGCCCAGTAAAGTGGGAAAACTATCTTACACATCGGAAAACCTCAACCACTTGCCCACACACCAGTCCCCTATCCAGGCTCATTATGCTCCCCAGGTGTTACACATTCGCAAGATAATAGCCCAAGGGGGAAAGGATTAAGGACTGTATAAATGATAGGAGGGAATGCTAAGTTTGGCACTAAGGGTCCTATCACAATTCGGCGGTATCCCAGCGCTAATTACGTTGGGATACCACCCAATGCAATTTGCCTTACCGCTACTCGGTCCAGCGTGATTTGTGCCGGATCACGAGTAGTGGTAAGGCGGTAAGTGGCGCTATTACCATCTCTTTGCTTGAGGTGAATGCGTCCAGTTATGGCCATAGCCATGATTGGACCAACCCTTAAATGTGGCGGCAATAACGTTACCGCCGCATTTAAGGGCTTAGGATGAACTCGTGATGAGGCCCCAAGATGCTCATCTAGAGCATTTACTGAATCCCATTCCATCAGACCCACCAGGGTTACCTAATCCCACATGATCACCATCCCTAGATTAAAATTACAAAGAGCGGTGGAAGTAGCATTCTGGTGGTGGCTGACAAACATTGGAATGCCCTACCATTGCCTTTAAGTACCGAATCGTCATTCTCGTCCTTCCAAAAGTGCCCCAAAACGTGGCTCTTTACACAAGGCCATCCTTGATCACCGTGCAGCAACGCATGAGGGCACTTAGCCGTTTATGGTATTTTGCTTATCAACTATACGTCTCTCAAATGTACCTCGTACTATTCAGCATGCACTGTATCCATGTAACTAACTCAGTAATCTGCACTTACTGTAACATAAGTATCTGACTCACAAACAGCGCTTAATGTAAGCGGCGCCGTGATGCCTCCGGGTTTGCAGTGCAATACAAATGACAAAATAAAATGAAAATAAAATAAGTGGGCAACGTTGAAATAGTGGTGCAGCAAGTACAGAGGTGGGAGTGGAGGACAAGCGCAAGGTGCCAGTGGAGTTGAAGGTGAAGTGAGCTGAGGGCGCAGGAAGAGGTGGAGTTGTAGAGAGCAGAAGGCACGAGAAGAGGTGGAGGCGCAGAGGCAACTGAAGGAGCAGGAGGAGGTGGAGGCGCAGAGAAAGCTGATGGCACAGATGGAGGTGCAAAGACATCTGAAGGAGGAGGGGGAGCGAGAGAGAGTAGAAGAGGTTACAGGTGGTCAACATCAAGGAGGAGGGGTGGGAGTAAAAGAGATCAGACGAGGTGAATATTTAAGAGGAGGGCAGAGTGCAGAATAGATATAAGGGGGTGTAGATTAAGGAGAATTAGAGAACAAGAGCACGTTTGCTAGGAAAAAGAGTCTACGGCCACGTGATCCAGAGACATTTTCGGCCATGTGATCCAGAGACATTTTGGGGGAAACGGTAAAGGTGATAGGAAGAGCAGCCCCTCTGTTGAGTTAGTTATTTAATTTTGGCTGTAAGAAACTCTGCATTGTATTCCCATCACTGTGAATTCTGAATAAAGACCCTGACAATCATAACCTATTAATGTGTCTGTGAGGGTTTTTCCAATGTCTTTGTGACAGTAACTTATACAAATAAAAAAAAAATGAAAAGTCAAATAAGGCCTCTTCATACATGTTTCTCACTAAACATCACCAGTACAATATTTTTTGGCTTTCTAATACCCAACATTTTTAAAGTAAAATTAGAATAGGAGACTGGTGAACAGATGACTTCCTGGACACATTAAGAATTAGAGAAAAAAAGGGGCAGGAAGACTATTGGGATTTCCAAATGGTGTCTGGCGATCAATACCTTCTGGCCGACCTATCACACAAATATAACACTATTTATGCAAGCACATACTAAAAAAGGATTTAGCTGACGGTGACACACATGCTGTAAAAGCACACGTAAGGAAGCATTACATAATGCCTCAGGGTACTTGTCTAGGTGTCGTCATTTAAGAAAAAATGCCCAGGAAAATGCCTCATTTTGAGAGTTCTGCAATTGTGATAGACGTCTCTTGGATACAAACGTATTATATTTGCATGTTTGGTCAACCATATTGTTGGCATGCTTCATTACCAACGTACTGGCCTCAAAGGGGCATTCATGACAAGAAGGTACAATTAATCATTAGACCCGCCAATAATCTGCCCCATTATAACTTTTATGCATCAGGTTGTCATAAAGGGAAACACTTACACCCCGGGTGTTTGTGAGTCAGACATAGTGAAACAATTAATTTATGACATACCATAAGAACGTTAGTGTTAGATTTATGATTGAAACATAACTTCAAAAGATAGAATCTCTGATACTGTATTAAGACTGTATTCATAATAAAAACACAAACATGGTTTGATTCAACAAAGCAAAAAAGATAAATGATCTGGAGCTGAGTTCAATACGCATATATTAATTGTGCAATGAAAATCGGTTAATTGGCTAATATGTGTTTCAAGTAGAAAGAAAATAAAAGAGATAACAAAGGAACAATTAAAAAGAAAAAACATTATTATTATGTTAGTTGTTACGAACAAATAACATACAAAGCGTTCATATATAAAAATCATATCATGTCTTGCCCAATTTAGGGGGTAATTCATAGAATTCAGCGCTGAAGCAGCGCACACAAGCAGCGCAGAGAGGGAGCGGTGCCAGCGTGCGCCAGCTGTGTGAGCTAAATAGCATTCTGGCGCACCGCGCATTCATGGATTTTCCAAGCCATTTGGAGCCATGGCGCAGTGAACATCCCGCAGAGCCAGTTACACCCCAAGAACGCCCCTTGCGCAAGGATAAGCCATCAAAATCCCCAATACAGCGCAAAGGGCTGCGCTAACCCTGGACCAGCTTACAGGGGCGCTACACTTTAATTGCGTGAAAAATTATGCGTACCCCACTCGTGGCTGCCAAAACGTTTGGAAATCAACTCGCGCACCCCCTTCAATATGCGTACTCCGCCTGTGGCAGGCAAATTGCGTGGAAAATGTCCCCACTGTGGTATGGGCTGCCTGCGGGTCATGTTCTGGGGTGATGGGTTACCTGCGTGTCATGGTCTGGGATGATGGGCTGCCTGCAGGTCGGCATGGTCTGGGGTGATGAGCTGCCTTAGGCTTATGGTCTGGGGTGATGGGCTGCCTGCGGGTCATGATCATGGTGGATGGGCTGGCTGCGGGGCATGGGGAGGGTGGATGGGCTGCCTGTGGGTCATGGTCATGGTGGTTGGGCCACCTGCGGGGCATGAGGAGGGTGGATGGGCTGCCTGCATGTATTACGGGCGTGCGTGGCGACTTTTACATGCGGTTGGCCTGGCGCGAGCAGGGTACGCCTATTCCGGGGGTGCGCAGGGACTTTTACACGTGATTGGCCTGGTGCGAGCGGGGTACATGTATTTCAGGGGTGTGTGGGGACTTTTACACACGATGGGCCTGACGCGAGCAGGGTATGCGTATTTTGGGGATACGCAGGGACTTTTGCATGCGGTTGGCCTGGCGCAAGCGGGGTACGTGTATTCCGGCAGTGCGCGGGGTGCAATTTATCTGATTTAGCATTGTGGGCCCTCCCGGGTGTGCCCATCCCCCCTCCCCATGCCCTGCAGGCAGCCCACACCACAGGGCACCACCCTACACCCCTGGGCATGCCCCGCAGGCAGCCCATCGCCCCAGACCATGACACGCAGGCAGCCCATCACCCCTGGGCATGCCCCGCAGGCAGCCCATCACCCCAAACCATGACCCGCAGGAAGCCCAAATGGCACCAGGCACTTGGGAGCCCCAGAGGATGACTGTCGCATAGGTTCAGTTAGGAAGAGGTCGCAAGAAGATCCAGCTCAAGGAGCAACCCAGCGCCAGCGACCTGTCCTTGTAGGGTGATGCGGTCAATGAGGTATTCGAAATGACGTGCATTGTCCTCACGAGAACCCTGAATGTCATCCCGAATACCACGTTGGCGCAATGCCATCCCAGCTAGGACAGACTCAACACGGTCACAGATTGCAACATCCGCAGGGAGAGCAAGACCAGTTGTTGTTTGCACATCCCCTCCCTGAAAACTGGTCTGGACGAAGGCATCCCTGCTGGTGTGGGGTGATGCAGTCACAGGATCAGGGAAAGGATTACACACAGGCACCAATGTGGCAGCCTGTGCTGCCTCGGCGCCCTGCCCCTAGACTGCACCATTAGCACCAGTAGAATCCCCCCTCCAGGCCCCGTGCGTGGGCCTTCCATGGCCTCCTCCTCAACCGAACCCCCCACCAACCTGGATGACTCCCTGCCATCTTCCTCCATAGGCCCCGGTGGGGGATGAGCTGCTCCTACTGTTGCCGAGGAGTCCACCTCCAACCTTCGCTTCTTGGACCTTCCCTCGGCAGCTGCAGCCATGGACGCCGAACCAGACTCCTCACTCCCAGAAGAGATGACTACGTGGGAGGAGAGCTGGGCCTTGCATCTCCGGCTGGTCGTGGGATCCCTGCCGCTGTGCTCCACAGCACCGTATCCACCCTCTTCATTAGTTGACGCTGCGGACAGGGAGAGACAGAACACAGGCATCAGGGCACTGTACAATGGTCAGATACACACATGACAGTTGCACTTGAGTGGCAGTGTGAAACTTCACAGATGGCATCACACTCCCCAACACTCATATCATTTGAACCCACACACATGCACAAATTGACAGGAATCGTGCAGCAGGCAGCAGCATCCATACACACACACCAGCATGAATATCCAAAGGTTGGCCTGACGTCACAAGCAACATGGGGAGTGCCCAACACATATACACACGCCACCAGACATACATGCATCTGTACATCTCCACCACTTGTCACAGTGCAATAATCGGCAACTATGTCACATCTGCCTATCGGGTTCCTACATGTCTGTGTCACATGCAACCATGGCGTATCACTGTCGCACACATGTCAAACACACACACGTACATGTATGCCGTGCACGTACACGAAGGTGGAACCAGCATCCATGTGTCACACCACAACCATGCCATAGTACGTACACAGAAATGCTAACATGGGTGCATCTCCACATGCAGTTGTGCATCATGCTTTTGAACACAAACACCATTGATGTGCATCACACATGACTGGACTCATATGCAGCATGGTCATGTCCCTGCACATACACATCCATACATGGGCCTTTTCAGACATATGTCCAAGCTGCACACTCCTGGCACACCTCAACATGCACTAAGCCCAATAAGATCGCATGGAGACTTACCGCTGAACTCAGGACCAGTCTCCCTCTTGAGGACCTGGCGGTGAAGTGTTGGGTAAATGCATTCCAGGACCCTCATGTCGTTGGGGGTAAGGTGGACCCGGCGCCTCACTGCATCCGCTGCTACCAAGAGGTGCCGGGCCTTACTGAGGGCCTTGAACCTGAAGTCCTCCCAGCGCTTATGGACGTGTGGTAGGTCGCAGGTTGCCACCCCCTCCGCGTTGATGGCAACCACGATGTCCAGCCAGATCCTCTCCCATCCATCCTTGGCGCGAGTGTTTTTCCGTAGAGGGCATCATAATGCACCTGGAATTGCTCCACCAGGATGCCAACCTCTCCTGCTGTGAAGCTGGCAGCCCTCTGCCCCTCTGGCTGGAGGTTGGCAGTGGTCTCCGATGGTGTTTGCCCTGACATTGCAACCCCTGAGGCAGGTGTGGGTGGGCAACTGGGTCCTGGTGCTGGGCTGTGGAGCAATGGAACTGCAGTCGGGAGTATTCTGTTGTTAGGGAGAATTCTCTGTTTAGGCTGAATTTCCTAACCTAGTGAGTCCCCAGCAGCTTTGCTGGATTTTTGGAGTTTGTTTTTTTCCATCCTGCCAAGAGTGAGACTCTTTTCCTCCCACTCTTGGACATGAATGTGTGTAATTCCTTTGAATTTCAATGTGTTCTATGGGCTATGGGGTCTTTTACTCCATAGGGTCTCATATGTTTTTCTATGTGTGTTACACCGCACCCTACGTGCCGTAACACTGGGACGTCCTAGCGGACCTCCACCTCCTCCATACCCGGGGACTGACTACTGTCTCCCCGGGCATGTAAAGTCACCATTGGCTTTACTAGACCTAAATTTACTAACAGAACTAGTACAAAGCATCTTATTGTGGACGTACTAGTAGGGGTAATTCGATTACTCCTGGATCTGTTATTCGAGGGGGCACTGTCCTGTCCCCCCTCGTCGAGTTTTGGCTGGTGGCAGTGGAAACTACTTGTTATGTTCGACCCCGAATATAACCCTATGGGATTTTTCCCATTGTTGGGGATTGATACTTTTTCTCGTTAATCTCTAACATACCCCCGGTCTACTTATCTTAAATAAGTCTATCGGATGGTATTTTCTGCCAGAACTCGGTTTTTAAAATGGCGTCTGTGTTTGTCTCTGTGACTCCTAAACCAAAGGTCGAGCCCTTTGTTCCACTTTTGGCGGGCCTCTGTACAGAGACCCTCCAAAGTGGTGCCATTCTGTCTGGGTTACCACAGGGGTGTGGGAGGGGGTTTAGACACCCTGGACTGAGTTGCCTTGCCAACTCCGGTCGCACTCTGGTGTGATTGGCCCAAGTGGTGAGCCTCCCCGCTCACCACTTAGCGTGTGTTGATTGACAGCTAGGCTGAATGAATGGGGGTTTTCTGCATAAAAGCAGGGCTTTTGAGACTGGATCTTCAGACGTCGCCACAGGACCTAAGAATCCGACGAGGGTAAAGCTGAGCCGACCTACATTGACGACACCTCCGGTGGAGCCCTGCTGAACCGACTCACCACCTCCCGACGACAGAGGAGATCTCCCTGCCGGAGAGTCTCTTCCCCTGACTGGTGGGAACAACCAGTCCCCTTTGCTTTTTCTTCGCCTCAGGACGCAGTGGTCGAATTGCCCGTGCAGAGCACCTTGGCAATCAGAAAGCCACTACCCCTGTACCGCGACCAAAAGGTGGTGCCTTGTGACGGAGCACACCGCGGCTGGTCTCTTCCCTGGTGGTGCACCGGATTTCACTTTTCTTCGACGACGAGATCACCTCTATTCTTGGTAAAGACCCGACGTGCATCCACCACCAGGAACAACTGCCCCCACCGGAGCTGTCTCTCCACAATCAAGGTATTGTGTCCGCCTGGCTTCCCTTGTTGCCGGATCGAGTGAGGTGTCTTAATCCTCTCCTTTCCGTTGGGTCGCCTCCAAGCTTTCTCTAGCGTGTTGTTCTGAACTGGTTCAATCTTCCAATAACAATTTGCTACACAGACTCGAACGCATTTCCACAAAGAGACTTTTTGGGACATATCGCCTTGCCTCTCTCCGAGTGGGCCTGGCCTCTGAACTTTATGATCTATTGTGGTTCTTGTCCTCTTGCCTTGCATTTTTCCCGTGAAGCATTGAACTGTGTTGATTTTGTAACCTACTATTTTTCTCTCCCATCCTAACTGATATTAGAGTGCCATCTAGGTTGAGGCATACACCTCTGTCTGCAAATAAGTGATGCCGGTAGAACCTAGACTTGTCGAAATATTGTTAGGGGGTTTGATCATATCTTCTTCGTAGAGTAATTGTAATTGAATTGTTTGCCGTGATAGTGCCAGAGTGTTTTCCATAGATGTTCCGTTATAAATAAATACCTTTATATCTTTACACTGAAGCCTTGTTGCGTGTTTGCTTGTCTTACTGTGAAGAATTGCCCTATATTGTATACTCCACATACTGCTTAACTCTTCTTGAGAGAAGTCTGACTGCTCAGCCACAGCTACCAAGTGAATCTGTGTGGTACAGACTGCTACCAAGTGGGTTTATTGCCAAACACCTGTAGTCCTAAATCTTTTGCAGTGGTCCCAGAGGGAACTGCACAGGTTTCCGCCTAACATCTGTTCCAGCAGGGGTGGTCACAGCAACTGGACCCCTGCAGATGGCTGACGTGCAGGCACCAAATAGCAGGGCACGTGGCCAGCAGGCAGGCAGCAGCAGATGGCTGGTGGGAGTTGGCTTGGGGCTCTGGGGGGCAGTAAAATGGCTGTCTGGGCAGGAGCGTGGTCTTCTGTGTGTTGTTGCATGGCCAGCTTGATATGGAGTGATTTGGCACGTGAAAAAGCAGCACATCAGCGTGTAATTCGAGGAACGGCCCTTAGCGCGTATGCACGTAAGTGACATGATGCGTGTGGGTGTTTCCCTCACCACGGGTGCCAAGTGAATCTGCATATGCAAAAACAGCATGTCCGGGTCTCACTGCGTGTAATTGGAGGAAAGGCCCTTTGCGCGTAAGCACATAAGTGACGTGGCACGGATGGGCGTTTCTGAGGGCAGGGTTTAAAGGTACGCGTAGGATGCTATTTTTTGTCCGTGCTTTTTGTGGAGAGCGAGCGGGTTATTCTTGTACTTCTTGTCAGTTCACACGCGATTACTTCACAACGGTTGCAGTTCGTACTCCTTGTTTACTCAGACAGCGTTCAATTCTTCTTTTGGCGGGGGTGTTGCCAACGCACCCACGTGCGTCTTTTTCACATTCTTTTTGCAGGCAGACGGTGAGTCGCGCACATATTGTTCCACTGTGGTTGCCCCTGTGTGTCGCGTACCCATTCAGAGGTCATTGTAGCCTGCGTTTACCACACGTACGCTCATTTTTGTGTTTCTGGGTGCCACAGCGTACTGCGCGCCCTTAATTCCACACATGTGGGCTACCGAGGTGTCGTGGGCATGTCAATATTTGTTTTCGGGGTGTCTGAGTGTTGCATGACCCGTCATCTTCCCCCAGGGGTCACAGACAGCCTTGCTAGAGCACAGGGGTACATATTCCATCTAGTACCCTGCCCCCTTCACCCCAATTGCCCAGGACAATTGTTTACTGCACCTCCCATTCGCACAAGAACATCAGTGCCATGGTCCCAAGTAGCCAGGGTGAGGAGGCTGCAGGGGCAGTTGCAGCTCAATCCACCCCGGCTCTGAGTCACCTAGCCGGGACAGTGTTGGTCCCAGACCATCTCACCGCGGCAGTTGTGCCGCTTTGAACTGGCAATATCACCCAGCAGCCAATGCCTGCAGTGAGACCTTTGGTCATCGTGCCATTGCCTGCTTCCAGTGCCCAGACCACCTGTGCTTCAGCCCCTACCGACCAGAGTGGCATCAGCCACTCAGGGTCCACACCACCTCTCAAGAGGAAGAAGCGTGCTCTTGCGGAACAGGCTGGGACCCCAGACATGGCTCGCCCCTGTGGCACGTCAAGGAAGCAGAGTTTCAATGATGTGGAACTAGACGCACTTGTGGGCTACGTGTCGGCCCATGGCTGTGAAATGCTAGTGACTGCAGGGTGCAAGACTACGACTGCTCAATGTAGGGCCTACTGGCAGTGCATCGCGGACCAGATTAGTTCCCTTGGATTTGTGAAGTGCACAGCTGATGATTGCTCAAAGCAGTGGAATTACCTCAAACGCTGAGCAAAAAACAAGCTGGCTTCCAATTATGCCTCGACTCTGGTGACTGGCAGTGGGTCTCCACCAGAGGAGGATGAACTCACAGAACATGAGGCAATCGCTGGAGGGTTCATCGCAGAGGATCAGATCCAAGGCGTGGGAGACCTACTAGATCTTGAGGCCATGTCCGGTGAGTGGCCATGCGTGTGTGTGCAAACCATATGTATGTTGCTTGGGTGATGTGTTCTGATTGAGTGCCAGGTCAGGCTGTGTAGTCATGACTGATATAGGTCAACCATGTGTTGCCTCCAAACCATCCCCCATCCTTGGGTTTGGGTTTAACAGTATCCCTACTGACCACAGAAAACACTTTGCACCTAATGACTGCACTTGCCCTTCAACTGGCATCATGCCACAACATTGTTAATATTGTTTTTCTTTTCATTCTGACTGATTGATGGAATCATTTGCATAATAAACACACATTTCTGTGCTATTCTGGCACAAATTCAACATACTTCTGACATAGATTTCACCCCACAATGCATTTGTTGACTTTTTATGGAAATGATTTAATCAATCAGGCTGATTGACATTTGTGCACGTACACATGCACTTCACACGATGACTTTAGAGCCATGTTTGATTGTTCAACATGACAATTGACTTGTGTCATGTCCAAGTGACCTACCATTGATGTATCCATGTGCCTAACTTCACTGTATTAGTAAACACTGGCGTAGTTGCAGCGTGTGACACATGTGTGTTTTGTCACACTCTTTGGCATGGTTTATTTCATGATGTGCATCTCACATGGATAGGGGACTGTACTGATTTACTACCATCTCGGTGTCCTTGTCAATTCGGCCATGGCTATGCTACGTGCCATCTGTGTGCTGGCATGTGTCATGTTTGTGGATTGTCCATGCCACTCTCAGGCTAATGTCATGTGTGACATGTCTCATTAAGGGATTCGATGTGTAGATTGTGATGCCTATGTGTGTCTGCTATGATGTTCATGCCTTCTTGATTACTTTTATTTTATTTTTGTGCAGGTGATGAGGCACTAGATGCTGTTGAGGAGGAGGAGATGGCATAGGGACAGGAGTACTCAGAACACCAACCAGGCACCAGTGGAGGACACAGGGAGGTGGTTCAGGAAAATCCATTAGTCCTACAGACCATCCTGTCCATGGATATCTCTGGGTACACCTCCGATGACCTCTATGGCTCAGGTGCTGAATCAGACATTGAGACTAATGTCCCGTCACAGGTGAGTGTTTCTGGCAGGGATGCTGTTCTGTCCAACCCACCTGCAGTGGGGGTAGACCCCTGAATGGGGCATTCAGTATTGGAATGTCCACCTGTGGTGGTTACAGCTGCAGGGTCACACTCCAATATATTTTCTCCTGATCCTGGGCCAGCAGATCAAAGGAGGAATGCAGTCCTGCAGCCTCAGGCAGTGCCAGCACAGCAAGGTGCACATCACCTTGCCCCAAACAGGTGTGTTTCCCGCCAACACGCTGGCCGTGCACCACCAGGCAATACTGTGTGGGAGAACTCCATGTATACTATTGCAGCACAACAGGGGCATCATGTGAGATGATGGCTCAGGCCGTGAATAGGGTGGCCACTTCCATTACCCCCCTGAAAGGCAGGTGGAGCTCCAGCAGCAGGCAACAGAGTCCATGTGCTGCTCACACGGGGAGAACATGTTTGCGTCTAACAGGGACCGACGGGCTGAACTGGAGACTCTGCACACAGCCATATCTGCAGAGTCAAAGGCCCACAGGGATGCCCTGAGGTTAAAACACAGGTCCCTCAGAGATACTCTGGGTGCACTTGAGGTGTCCCAGAGTACAAGGTCAGAACAGCAGCTTGAACAGCTAACACGCACAATCCCAGCTGAGCTCCAGGCAAGCCTTGAGGAGATCTGGGCATCACATGAGGCCTTGCAGGCAGAGGTCCGTGCTACCCGAGAGGTGCTGCATGGGGATCTCTGGACCATCATCCTGCAGAACCAAACCTTTCAGACCTGCATGCTTACTGCCATGGATGAGCATGCCAGGGCTTTGCGTGGTCTGCCTCCCATACCATGCACACCTTCTAATGCACCACCAGAGGGTGATGACAGCGATGGCAGTTCTCCCACTATAGGGTAGCCGTGCAGGCCATGAGCCCATGAGCCCATGGAGGTTTTTTTTTCCCTCAACATCCACGCATGTGGGTGTTGGGGTGCACCCTGTACCTCCTCCTTCCTGGGTGACCCCCCCGGTCGACACATGGCCATTTTTGATTTTTCTTTTTCATTTTTCTTTTTGAATTTATTTCTCCATTTTTGATTCTGATTTTTCATTTTAAATTATTTGTAAATTTTCATTTTTTCTTTTGATTTTCCAGTTTATTCTTTTCATTTTCTTTTCATATTGCATTTGATTTTTCATTTTCATTTGATTTGTTTTTCTTTTTTTCTTTTTAATTAGTATTTTACATTTTCATTGTTACTTTGTTTTTTTTGTTTTACTTTTCATTTTCATTTTATTTTAATTTTTCATTTCATTTTTTTAATTTACATTTCCTTTTTTGTTGATAACTATTTCATTTCAGATGGTACATTCATGTTACAATGTGTTGCTTTGTGTGGCTCCCGTAGGCATCCACTGTGTGTTCCAGCTGGGCACCTGCAGGCTTGTCCTGTGTTTGTATTTGAAACTTGGGTTCTTGACACATATGCCACTCCTGCTTCCCCATCCATGGGCTCGCAAGGGTGTGACCAAGTGACAGTAACTTACACAGAGGCATTGGGCTCTCATAAGTTGTGTGGGCAGTCTGTATTCCAAACTGTGTATACACCCCTAGTGGGGATTGGTGATAATTTATCCACTGTATGGTTGATTTGTATATTGTATTCCATACAGGCCATTATGCATATTTGGATTTAGCTTCTTCATGTCTTAACTAGCCTGTCTCCATTGGAGATGCAGTTCATGTTGTATGCAGTGCACTACCACATTTACCTACCTGCAACACACTGGAGATGGAAGGGATCGTTGTGCTGCCTTTGTCAGGTTGCGACACTTGCAGTACTTTCATTTTTTACTGTCATACGTTGCCACTGTTGGATCCTGTATTAATGTTTTGTCTTGCTGGTAAGTATGCATTCATGTGTGCTGTTTCTTTTTCATTGGTGAGAGGGAATTGTCTCTGGCCTGTTTCCATTTGTGATGGTGCACTTTGTGACACTTGTGTCATGTGTTGTGCATTAGTTTGGTTTCTTTCATATTGCATGCCATGCCATGGTGTGTTGGGTAGCTGAGATGGGGTAAGGGAGGGGTTGGGTGACATGCCACTATTTGGGTGTACTATTTTGCAAGGGGGTAGTCCTTCATGCTGCATGAATGTGTGCCTTTTACTGACACAGCATTGGGTCTGTTTAAGTAGCTATGGATGCACACAATGTACCACTTCCAGGAAAACAATCTCAGGGTGGTATGGTTGTGACAGTTGACTGTCCCTTTTGTCATCATCATCAATTGTCAGCTGGTATGTGCCGGGCCTGTGTGCACTCCGCAGGGGTGGGCTTTTAGGTGAAGAAATTTGCCACGAGCTGGGTACGGGCTGCCTCACCATGTGCCCTTTCCCCTCCCATGCGCAGTGGCTGTGCATTTGGTTGAGGATGTGGGGGCACCACCATGTCCACCGGCAAGCCCGCCTGGTTGTAACATTGTTCAGGACACATGCTGCCACTATGATCCTGCACACTACTCGGGGTGCATATAGCAGCTGCCCCCCAGAGCGGTCAAGGGAGCGAAAACGTGACTTGAGCACTCCGAATGTGCGCTCCACTATGCCCCGATTGCAATGTGGGCTGTGTTGTATCTTACCTGGGGTGGTGTGGTGGGGTTCCGTATTGGCGTCATCATGTAGGTGCTCAGACGATAGGCACTGTCCCCTGGGGAGGTGATAATGGTTGTCATTAGTTGGGTTTTCCCATTTCTCAGTGTAGGACATGCATGCATGTGCAGAGGCATTTGTACTCACCAATGAGCCATGTGTTGCCATGCCTCCCAGCTTCCAGGTCCCGGTTTAGGGGTGACATTCTGAATATAAAACTATCATGGCTGGACCCCGGATAGTTGGCTTATACTGAGGTGATGATTCCCTTGGCATCACATACAACCTGCACGTTGATGGAATGCCAGTGCTTGCTGTTTCGGTAGATGTGCTCAGTAGCCCTGGGAGGCGGTAGAGCCACATGGGTACAATCAATGGCACCTAGCACTTTGGGGAAGTGTGACACCCTGTAAAAGTCCTGGGCCACGGCCTGCCTTTCTGCAGGTGTTCTGGGCATGTATATGTGCCTGCGGACTGAGGGGCATGCAGTCATGATCACCAACACCTGGTGTAGGCAGCGTGACTGAGTGGCCTGTGAGACGCCCCCAACTATGGCACTTGTCAGCTGAAATGACCCAATAGCCAAGAAATACAGTACATTGAGTACCTTTTCCAAGGGACTCAGTGCTTGGGAGCACAGGGTGGGTGATATGAGGTCATCCTCCCACTCAGCAACCAGTTCTAGGATGATTTGGGGTGGAAACCTGTACCTCCCATAAACCTGGTCATCAGGCATCCCAAAAAGGCTGGTTCTTGGTAAGAAAATGCGGGGCCTGGCTATCCTCCTCCTCCTGCGGTGTTCCACAACCACTTTGGGGAAGTGTGACACCCTGTAAAAGTCCTGGGCCACGGCCTGCCTTTCTGCAGGTGTTCTGGGCATGTATATGTGCCTGCGGACTGAGGGGCATGCAGTCATGATCACCAACACCTGGTGTAGGCAGCGTGACTGAGTGGCCTGTGAGACGCCCCCAACTATGGCACTTGTCAGCTGAAATGACCCAATAGCCAAGAAATACAGTACATTGAGTACCTTTTCCAAGGGACTCAGTGCTTGGGAGCACAGGGTGGGTGATATGAGGTCATCCTCCCACTCAGCAACCAGTTCTAGGATGATTTGGGGTGGAAACCTGTACCTCCCATAAACCTGGTCATCAGGCATCCCAAAAAGGCTGGTTCTTGGTAAGAAAATGCGGGGCCTGGCTATCCTCCTCCTCCTGCGGTGTTCCACAACCACTGCTGCGAGGAACGGTATATTCATTGTAGCGTATGAGCTTGATTGTTGTTTGCGCGCACTTTTATGCTGCGCGGGGCCGCTTACGCCTGCTTCCTGCTGGCATACTTGTTTCCGGATTAGTGCATTTTTTTGGTGCAAATGGTTCCCCTGTTCGATTCCATGAATACGTGTTGTTAGCGAGCGTGTGGGCGTTGCGAAGATTTAGCAGCAGTACTTCCCCTGTAACGCCCACATTTTCACTTGTTGTTCCCTATTCTGTGTGTTCTGCCCGCTTTTTAGGTGTGAGTGCTGCCCTGTGTGCGCCTTCACTGGCCGTCTCACGCACAGCCTTTGGGATGTCGCAATGACGTGTGCGCCACACGCCAATTCAGCACACATCTCAGGTAAGCCATGCACATCACATTCCATGAATTGACAAATGGCAGCGTGCGCCGCTTTAGCACACGTGCGCTGCAATTTTCACGCTTGCACTCCCCTTTCCATCGCACATTAATTCCATGAACTGCCCTGTTAATTTGTTCATACTGTGATTACCTGAGATTAAAATGCATGTTATCTAGATTCGGCCCGGAGCATTAGTCCTTAGTTAGTGAGGGTTGGATTAACATTGCATGGTAACATTAAACGATTTCACTGACTAATTGTTTTTTAAAAGAAATGGATAAACGGATTGCATGTAACCATTTAGTATTTGTGTACAATCTAATCAGCTGTGATTAATTATTTGTCTTGAACATGAGTATTAGTTTAATTATAGTTTTCTTGTCTGGGTTTCACAGCATAAGTCATTTGTAGTTACTGAAAAGCATGCATGAAATCATGCACATAATAAAGAAATACACTTGTCTTGGCTGATAATTCAGATAGTTCAGATAGTAGTGAGCCATAGATAATGATTTATAATGTGTCTTTAATATTTGATTGAGTCTGGCTTAGCTTTACATTTGGATAGTGATATTCAAACTGCAGGCTGATATTGTTAAATCCATTTCGAAGCCTCCTGCCTGTGAGAGATTATTCAGTGTGCTTTGTTATTGTTATCTAAGATGATTTGAGACCAATTATAATCAAGTAATGCCCGTGGGCCATAGTTACAGGCCTGAGCGAAGTGAGGGCCTTAACGAAGGTTCCGGGGCATTACCTGACTCAGTAATGCCCCACACAATGACAGGTTTATTGCTATTAGTACCCAGGCCGGCAAGACCAGAGTACTAATAGCATTATTTTTCTGTTCTGCTGCAGCGTTTCGGAACAGAAAAAAATATGTCAAAAAATAGCCACCAGGGAAGGGAAAACAGAGTATGTTTTCCCTTTCCATGGCGGCCATCATGACGCGCTGGGGACAGAAGTGTTCCCAGCGCGTTCGCTCTCGAAAAAATTGAGCAAAAAAAGGTAAGTGGTGTTGGGAGGGCAGGGAGGGGATTGTTTGTGGGGGAGAGGGGTTGGGGTTGTGCATAAGACACTTACCTGGATCCCCAGCAGGGGAGGATGGCAGCCTCCAGCCGTGTGGTGGCTCGGAGCGGATATTACCCTGTTCTGAGCCTCATCATTGTCAGAGGGGCTGCTACACCTTCACGCCCGGGCTATGAAGGCAAGGGATTCTGCGTCTGGTAAACCCCGGCGAGTGCCAATCAGATTGTTTGTTACATTCTGATTGACCCTCGCTGTGTACTAATGTTAAGTAGTTCCTGTAAGTTGGTCAGATTTCCACGTCAGCCTGTGATACAGACCAGCAGGCTCAAACATCCCCAATCCACTCCCAGCAAACTGAGCAGCAACTCAGACGGAGAGGTGAATCCTCTGGTGTGATCCCAAATGTCCAGACTTAGTATGAGTCAAGTTTGGCATGGCATTATCCCTCTTTTCTGCCCTCCAGACTCCCCTTACATCTACCTTCATGCAGTAAACGGAAATGTGGATGGGCAGAGTGCTTCCAATGGGTCCTCTAACCACTTTAGTACCCCTAAAATGTATATACACACTCAGAAAAAGTGGTACAAATATACATCCTGATTTTATTAGGGGTGTAGTAAGCCATGTGGCCCCCTGTTAGTCAAATATTTGCCTCAGCACTCTGGGGCCCCAGTTGAGTGGATATTCAAAGGGGCTCATATTATTGAGCCATGTAATTCGATGTCTTCGAGAAGTTCTGTGTAGATATACAAATAGGAGTGCATAAGTTCAGAGCAAAAGGCGGTGTCAAGCGTTTGTGCTGACTTTTCTCCTGCACTTTTGTACTCCGACGTGCAAAATGAAGTAAACCCTGCATGCCATGTACGAATGGCAGGTGGCATTTATAATGGATCCATAGGCGATCCGTCTGCATTTTGCTGGTACATAAAGCCAGCGTACCCCACAGGAATCCCAAGCGTTTGCACCAGCAATAAATGCACAGAGAGGAAGGGAGACAGCAGAAACACAAGTTGCATTTCGCCCAACTCTCTGCCGTACAAATGAATGAATATCGGGCGTGACATTAGAGAGATGCGTTAAAGCAAGGTTGTCCAACCTACGGCCCGCGGGCCACAATGAGGCGCTCCAAGCCATTTTATGTGGCCCGCGAGACTGAAGAGTAAAGAAAAAAAAAGAAAAGAAAGTGCATGCGTGTGAACTGTAACTGCCTCTGATGACCCCATTTATGGGGTCATCAGAGGAAGTGATAGTCTTCAGCAATGACGCGGTTAATTTAACTGGGTCGTGGCTGAGGACTGAAATGCCATGAACTGGTAAACTTATTTATTTACGCAATGTTTGTCGGAGTATATGTTATACCTTATTCTAAGTGAGCAACCGAAAAGTCGTTCTGCTCAGGATGTCTGGCAACTATGTCCCAGAACCCTGCCTCCTATTCCAAGGTTTCAGGTATTGGAGCTTGGAGGTTTTGTGAACTTCTTGTCCTGTTCATTAAGTGAAGACCTACGCCCTATGTGCAGGGGGCCCTTATTGTTCAGCCAAGCCGGTAATCGCTTAGTTTATAATCACCATTGTCTCCACTCCCCAAAGTGAAAAGATACGATCCTTGGGAGGCATGCAGGAACAAAACTCTAGCATGGCTAACTGGTCAAATCAGGCCAGGACTGCAAAGCGACCTGCACAGGCTGAGTAGTGCTCTTGTTAGAGTGGGGACCATTGAACCACTGCATTGCCTTCCATTGTGGAAAATGATCCTGCCAGGGACAAAGGGAATAGCAAGAAACTGAGCAAACACGCCTTTAAAAATGGCTCTTGATTATCCTGCCTCTTGCCCAGCCCACCTATGCGAGTTACAGTTGTGAACTCCTTGGCAGAGTTTCCACTTGTAGTTTTTAAAACTGCATGCACTGGGTTCTCACATTCCACAGAAATGTCAGACAAGCAGGCCGCTTCTTCCCCTCTGCCTTTTATTTTCTTGTGAGCACGTTTTATCCATCATAATGGGGTAGACATGTCTTGATTGTATATCGTCTCTAAACAAGCATTGTCAAAGCCAACAGTTTGGCTTTTGCATTGGCATGGAATTAGGCATTTTCCAGACACTGCCATAATGAGTGCCTGGCTGTAAGATGGTACCCTCTGGCAAATTGTGGTAGTATCTGGGCATTCTATAGTAGTGCTTAGTAAATGCTTACCCCAAAGCCCAAACTGGTGGTGTTGCTAGGAATTAAGTACAAGCAACAGATGCAAGGGCACACATTCCTTATAAATCAAGTGGCTGAAGGCACACTTGATTAAGATATTTTTGTTAAACATGGAGCAGTTTACAGCTGCAATTCCCCCACTACCTTTCAGAACACTGCTTACAAAAATCAATGATATCCCCTTAAAAGCAGAGACATGTAAAAGAAATCTGGGGGGTGGAGGTAGTGGGTTATTTATTTATGCAATGTGTGTCGGAAACCGGTAGCCGACAATCATTTCATAAATAAATAAATGAACTGGGTCCTGGCGTTACAGTCCTCAGCCAATCAAAAACAGAGGATAACCATCAAAACATAATATTCATTTATGACAAATTGCGACCCAAGATCGGCTTCGCAGGTACTTCCACTTCTTTTAGTTCTCTTATTATAAAACAGACAGGCCTTCATTAGTTTGATACACATTTCAAAAATGTACAGCGACAGGACATGCTTTCTTTGCCATTTCTGTTCTTCCAAACATGCAACTAAATGTATCCTACGGGTTGTTTTTTCATCTTTTTTTTTTCAAAACAAGGTACAGTTCTGAATGTCGCTGCGAAGGTAATGTATTTTTTTTATAATACCACTTTATTCAAGAGACGAGGTAGCATTTTTGCTGCAGGATATTAAACATAAGAAATTGCCATGTCTCACCTACGCTGAACATCATGACTACTGTTATGATATGGCATTATGTGATGATATGGCATTTATGATATGGCATTAATAACGCGCCTATACACATATGTTTCAAGGCGCAACGAGGCAACGGAGGGGAACAAGAGATGATGGACAACGATCCTACTAGGCCAGGTGTCATTCAGATCGTACAAGTGCATGGGAGGGGGGCAGGGACAGTGCAGTACAAGGGCATTAATAATAACAATAAGTAAGTGCCAGCATGTGGCAAGTGCATGGGTAAGTGCAGACATCAGGTGTCAAGAGCTGGAAGGGGGACTGTAGGGATACAGAAACAGCCCCCAAGTGCAGGGGTTGCCAGGTGGGCATTGCAGGTGTGTGCAGCTTGGCAGGGTAGGGACCTGTGCCCGCGATCAGGTGGTGTCCAAGTAGCCAGTGCAGTACCAGTTACAGCCAGAAGGTCAGCAGAGGAGAGGCGGAGAAAAAGCAGAAGCAAAGAGAAAGGTTTTGAGGTGCTTCCGGAACCGGAGATGGTTCTCCTCAAGTTTAAGGGAGGCAGGGAGGCTGTTCCAGAGGGAGGCCCCAGCCAAAGAAAGAGATCTACCACCAACTCGTTGCTTGGAGAATTGACTGAGCCTGAGGGAGTTGGAGGTGGATGAGCGAAGAGCTCGAGAAGGAAGATATTTGAGAAGCGGGAGTTGAAGGTATTGAGGCCCAAGGCCCCAGAAGGCCTTGTGAGTGATGCAGATGGTTTTGAACTTAATCCTGACAGCCACTGGAAGCCAGTGCAGAGATTTCAGTCCTGGAGAGATACGATCCCTGGGCTTGAGGCCAAGGACAAGTCTCGCAGTCCTGTTCTGGATAAGCTGCAGAGGGCGGAGAGTAGAAGCAGGTAGATTTAGAAAGAGGCTGTTGCAATAGTCCAGCCTAGAGAGAGCCAGAGCTCTGGAGACAGTGAGCTTCTGGGGGAAGGAGAAGAAAGGAAGAATACCTCTGAGGAGGTGCGGCTGGTAGTGTGGGGAGAGAAGGAGAGTGTGGATTCGCCCCCACTATTTCTGAAAAATATTAACACATACACACTGAAAGAAATCACAAGCAACTAACCTTTGATCACTGCCCATGACACCAAAAGCTATCTTTGGGACTGCATGGCTGTCACTGCCTGTGATTGTCATGGGAGGATAGCTCAGGGCAACGTGCTTGCCTTGGAAGTAAGACGACACGGAGCACCACAGGTTCGATCCACGGGTCCGTGCTTAGTAACCTCTGGGTATTAAGCGCGTTATAAATAACCTATCATATCATATCATATTATTGTGTCAAAGGTCACACAATATCGCTTTTTAATATACTGCTTTGGGTGCTGTTGTTGACTTTTGGCTCACCGGTCCACTGGGTGACAAAAAATGAATGCTTTGGCCCCACATTCAAAAAGGTTGGACAAGCCTTTACCGGTTAAAGGCTTACACAAGGCTTTTATGCATGTTTATTATGTTACACCCCTAACACAAAGCAGCCAAAAGAGTTAAAGAGAATATTTGACCTGCCACTGACCCTCTTATCATCCTTTCTGACAACCAGATTGCCAGGTCAATGAGGCATCCTACTTTACCTGTAACCGAGACCAGCAGCCTCTCCCTGTCCTAACACAGTTCCATCAATCTAAACATCAACACCAAGAGATAGAAAGAGAGTTACCCTTTCGTGCCATGTGACCTGGCCTCCTTCTGTGTGACTGAGGTTTTCATGGAGTCCAGTGCAAGTGGTCAAGTCAGGAGAAGTTAGGCTGAGAGTATCACCTGTTTGTCTGGCTCGATGATGAAGTGCCTGCAAAGGTGAGGCCATCTCCTCTAGTTAGCGTCCCCTCCAACACCTGCTCACAAATGTACATCAGTAACTGTGCAGCAACATTTAGCTGCCACGTGACTGTGCTGCGATGGATGGCCTCATTAACAGCATCTATATGTCAATATTACCCTTATAAACTGGTTGTTGCCAAAGCAACAGCTATTCTCCTAACTGATAACCTAATCAAGTGTTCTATTGGTCCCCACTGGACTAATAAAACGTTCTGAGAGTCGCTGCTCTTCAAATCAATTGCTTTTTTGGTCAATACTAAACACAACGTTCTGCTGATCATAATCAACTTCTGATTTAGTAACTACTGTAGTATATGCTGTTATGTCGATCTCTAATGGCCATGTACATATTCATGATGGCAGCAACTGGTCCATTTTACTGTTTAGCTGTTTGCTCCACCACAAAATGAACTGTACTTATGTTCATTATTCGCTTACACACCCTCAGCCACCCCTTAACCATACACTCCCTACTCCTCACCCAGGGGATGCATGCAAGCCTCTGAATTGTGCCCTCATTGCTTTTCCTTAACTCATCCATTTATCCATCCCTACACTGCCCAGCTTTCCCACGCACAATACCCCTCCAAAACTCACTCCAAACTCAGCTATCCCTCTTGCCTCACTCAAGTGCTATGCCTCTTCCTTTCACCTTCCACCCAATTAACTCACTCTAGGAATCTGGAATTCCCAATATATCTTCCTACAAATTCCTGCTTTATCACGTCTTTGAGTTTCCTTCCTCCATGATGGTGGTGAATTGAACAAGCCACTCTCTCCTCCTGGCACTTCCACGCTAGTAGATGTGTATACTACCTCAGCCACATTGTCATAGTCTCCTTGCCGATCTAAGCAAGGTGGAGGCCTTGGCTTTTTCATTAGCAAAGCCATCCTATCAGCCCCTTTTCCACCTCTGACTTTAGCCCTCTTCCCAAGGCCATGTTGATGTTCAACTTCTTGCTCAAAAACTGCTCGCTATCATCCTTATCCGCCCCATGCAATCCCCTGCCACCTTTACAATGATGTTCACTTTCTTTTAACATCTATGTACAATGCAATGCCAGCCACAGTCATGGAGGCCTTCACGCTCTAAAACCTGACACATTAATATATGCTTCAGGTGGGCTCCACTCTCATGCCACCTTTTGGTCACACGCCATAACCAACCGGCTTCCTTTAACATAGACTCACTTTCACTCATCTTCTCCGTTTCCCTAAATAATTCTACTTCAATAATCCTTATCTTTCTGACTATTACCTTCTGCACAATAATCTCTCATCCACTCTGCTACTCGCCCTTTTCCTTCCCTCAACTATAACTAAATGAAGATCCAAACTTGAATCCGTGATCCCCTATTTTGGTCGAATCAGGTGTTCCCTTTAAGCTCCTTCTTAACCTGACACTAATTCAGTCAAAAAGGTGTTTCTAGATTTTTAATCAACACCTAAATCTCTTTTTGAAGACAATAAGCAAATTTGTCATTCACACTTTCACTTTCTCTCTCTTATGTGTGGCATCAACCCTGATCTTCCCAGCCATCCAATAGTTGAGGACATTATGAAAAACTACAGTTCATCTCTCATTGCCTTCTACATAGAATCCTGTATTGCTCATTCCACTGTTCTGGACTCGGTATAACCCCCTCTATTATACTAACCTCACCTTCTGTCTCCAGTCCTAGCCTCAACCCTCTGATTTTCCCCTTCCTCTGTCAGCCAACAACTTCACCTCATACCTCTTGTCAAATAGCTCCAGGATATGCAGTACCCTGACTTCCCTGCACTCTTCTGTACTTAACAACCCATCACCCACTTCTCTCAATCAGAATTCCCTCACAATCTACTAATCCATCATGCGGCCCCACTGACATATACTATAAACCGGACACACACAACAATGGTTGCCACTGCCTGCAGTGTACACCAGGTGGCATCATCAAACTATTCTAGGGGTGCTACATATCCCAGGGACACAAATCAGTCCCTGAAATTGATGATTCTTTTGGCTGACAGAATGCTTTTTACAACTGGGAGCAAAAATTTACGATGGAAGGTTTAACTTTTCTGGTGGTTTATGTCACATCTGGTGGTAATTACCGCAGGAGATATCAACCCCCTGAAGTTCTATCATACTGCCAAGAAAATGTGTAATTGAAATTTTGCCACCAGAACTTCAAAGTAAAGCGTTAGCCTTTGTGGAGCTATAATTTACTCCTGGCAGGTTTCTTTGTAATAGGGCCTGTAGATTTTGAACACATCACCACTTACTTGGAACATAATTCACTCAAAGACCCTCTCCATAGTGTGTTCAACAGCATTTCCCTAAAGGACACAATGCTCATCATGCTTTATCTGACTGCCGTCTTTAACATTGTGGAGCTTCTCCCTCTCCTCCAAACGTTCTACCACCTTGGCTTTCAAGACATGTCTTACTGTTTCTCACCCCCTACCTTGACAATTGAACATGGCTAACTCCTGGAAGATCAGCAACTCTTCTGCCAGCTCCCTCGGATTGGAATTCAGTGTTCATCTATAGGTACACCCCTACTCCTCACATTTACACATGCCTCCCCCTTTCAAATATTCAAATCATCTACGGCTTGTGATAGTCAAATCTGCTTCTCGTGCACACATTTACCACATAACTATCGTCTGACCTCACCAACTGTTTCTCATAAATTCTTTACTGGATGGCACTACCATTACCCAACTCCACAAAAACAGAAGCGGTGTATGTCCCGGCCTCTAACACCAGAGCCTGCTCCGCTGTCGTATGTACTCTCCACCTGATGCCATCATCTCTTCCACAATGACTCGCATTCTAGGCTCATCTGTGAGAACATCCTTAAATGTTATCAATTCATTAACGCCATACCACTGGGTGCTAAAATCAATCTGCTGAACTGAACATGCAGACAATCTTTCAATCCCAAAAAAACAATATCTCTTCTTCAATCCTTAACAGACTGGACTAGTACTTTAACCTCCATATGGGTCGTGCCTCCTTCACTCTTCTCATCAAAATACGAAACTTTCAAATCAAATCAATCAAATTCTTTAATGTGATACAGTATGAAATAAATTCAAACTTTACACATATAATTTACATATTACAATTACATATAATACAAACATTACATTATATTCAATTCGAACCGTATACACATATGTACTAATAGAATCATACTTGCAATATAACATCAACATTAAAAAAGTAAAATTGAAAGCTAAAACTAACAGTCTTACATGGGATCATACCAGTCTACATGCAACCTTTATATAGTTCTATTTGCCCACTTAATTACTGTTGCCACAGGGATTCTCTATGCACTCCCTTAGGCTTCATCCATCCTGTGGTAATTCCAGTTCACATTTTAGCTCCAATTCAACTTGTTGCCAGATGTTATATAATGCAACAAATAGGTGCATATTACTGGTATTGGTACAGTATAGCCAGAAGGGCATTTCAGGTATGGTCGCATGGTCATGTACAAAGTCCCCCAGATGACGTACAATCGTGGCTCTCAGTACCAAGCATCCAGTGAGTACATGTCTAGCTGTCTCCAAACATTCTGTGATTTTACAGAGGCGACATATACGTTTATCAACCGGGATTTTTTCCCAGGCGCCTCGCTTATACAGGGTCGGTAGTTGCTCAAATCTAAATAGGATGATAAAACGTCTGAGTCTACTGGAGGGAGACAGAGATAAGTAGGCTTGTGGCTTCATGTAACTAAACAGGCGATATTTAATAAATTGGTAGGACCTAAGAGTACTTAAATGAGCAAAGTTCTCAAGCCAATCCCATAGATCCACTTTTTTACCAAGTGCATGAAGGATTTCCCTGGTGACCATATCCCCTCTTTGGGTCCATCCAATATCAGTGAGAAATGTAGACATATCTTTATGTAGGGGTGACGTAGAGTATTTTTTGGTCACCTCCTGATGGATTACAAAGAGTAGGGGATTAGCAGGGCCATTTGTCATCTTGAGATGGAAGCCAGCTCTTTTCTTCAAAACCATGGCTTTGAGAGACGATAGGCCCAATTCTAATCTAATCAGGGCCATCGGCACCCCTGGGGATAAACCCAGAATCCGCCTCCAGAACTTGCCCTCCAGTATTTGTAACCATCCAAGATCCATACTATGCAGAGAATCAAGGCCATATATAATCATGGGTGCCATTACTTGAATATAGAGCTGCCGCGTTCCCCAGAGAGTAAAGCCGCCCTGTTTTTTAGTAAACGAGGCGATAAGCGAGGTAACTTGCAAAGCTCTTATACTCAGCCCTTGTCTACAAAGTGAGTAATCACCGAGGGGCTCAATGTCGATACCCAAGTAACGATACGATGGAGCATAGGGTATGATGCTTCCATGTACTATCAGATTTACCCGTGTTGCTTTTTTCCTAGTAAATCTTAGGACCTTTGTTTTATCTAGATTAATCTTCAGGCCATTTAATTTCGCATAGTCCCACCGGGCGGAAGCAGAGCGTCTCAAACCGCCTATGGTATTGTCGAAGATCACCAGGTCATCTGCATAAGCTAACACTATGCAAGGTATCTTGCCAACTTTGGGGGGACAGTTGTTAACCTCGCTCAGAGCTACAGGGATGTCATATACATAGAGGTTATAAACTAGGGGTGCGGTAACACATCCCTGCTTTACCCCACTATCTTGATTCACCTTACGTGTTAAATTGCCTTCCTGATCAAGTCTAAGGCAAGCCGAAGTATTATGATGTAGTAATTTTAGATAGTAGAGCAAGCCGGACGGGCATCCCAATTTCTCTAGTTTCGCCCATAGTCTCATTCGGGGGATGGTATCGAAAGCTGCCTGGAAATCGATATATAAAGCATACAGCGGAGGCTGTCCCTTACTAAGCGCCCGTGAGCGAAGTATGTCCATAACCAGAAGATTGTGGGAAGTGGAGAAATCTCGCCTGAACCCGCATTGAAATCTACTAAGTATGTTACACTTATCCGCCCATTTCTGTAACTCACTGAGAACTAATGAGGAAAAAAGCTTGCCCGAGACATCTAACATAGATAGTAATCTGTAATTATTAGGCTCCATACGGCTACCTTTTTTAAATACAGGTATCAAAATGGCAGTTTGCCAGGAGCAAGGTATTGTCCCCTGCTCTAGGATTTTCTTAAAGAGCAGGGATAACAGATCAGCCCAAAATAGAGGATGGCTCTTAATCACTATGTTAGCTAGGCCGTTAGGGCCAGGTGCTCTAGATGCCTTAAGGGCAGCTATCTTTTCCAATATTGCCTCAGGAGTGACAGAAAAAGGCGGGAATGGGGGCACTATTACCCCAAGGTTCTTTGGAGTTTCTGACCCTCCACTATTCCGTTCCAATAGGAATGTTTCCCACACCTCCCTGCTTATTGGATTAATTAAGGGTCCTTTAGTCTTCTCCCTATTCTCATTAAGGAGTGACCAGATACCACGGGAATTTCTAGTGCAGATAGTTTGCACTAGTTTTTGGTACCTATTATTTTTCTCAATGGTCTTGATATTTTTAATCTCTGCTCTATATCGATTTTTGATTTTCCTTATTTTCTCGCGGTACATAGATCCAGGTAGATTCATCAATTTCAATCTACGAGTAGCTGCTCTTAGTCCTCTCTTGGCATCCCTAATTTCCCTGTTAAATGGAGGTGTTACTCCCCCTGTTTTTAGCATTGATCGCTTATTTGCCACTGCGTGTTTACATGAAAATCTGGATATCCAATCCTCAATCTCATTGATCGACATACATTCAAAATCATGGAAACCCAGGGTTGCAATAGTTTCAAGTGATTCTATGGCCATGGTGACATTTCTTTCTGACCATACAATTCTGGATCCTGTCACATTAGTTTGGATAGTGCCCATGTTCGAGGACATCTGAGGATATAAAGGGATATTTAAAATACACTGCAGTGCTGCATGGTCGCTCCATTCATTACGCCCGACGGTCATATCCACTACTCTTGTCTGCAGCTCCGGGCACATAAATATATAGTCCAATGTGCTGACCGACTTTCCATTGGTCCAAGTGGGTTTCCCCGGCCGGTCTCCCAAAGTTCGGCCATTAATCATGGCCATGTCCCAAGCTCCAAGCAATTGTAGCCAGCCCTGCCCCTCCACGTCTCTTTTCTCATGGGTCATAACACACCTACTGTTAAGGGCCGGATTAGGGGGTAGGCGTGTTTCATCGATCATATGGCAGTTAAAGTCCCCCATGATCATCACAGCAGCATTTCCTGTTTTTAGCCACCAAGATGACAACAGATCCTGTATCGCCTCCTGTAGCAGATCCCGAGCCAATGTTCCTGGGGGGTTATAGAGATTAATTAATAAGTACCGTCCCGGGCCTCTGTCGTCATGGAGTTCGACTTCCACCGCCAGTAGCTGCTCCTCAGCTTTGCACTGAATTTTATGTGACGCAATCGAGTTCACAATCCCAATTAGTAAACCCCCAAAAGGACGTCCCTTGCTACCACGCTTGGCATCTGCTTGATATATGGTATAGCCGTCAAGTAACAACGGATCAAGCGACCATGTCTCCTGAAGACAGATGCAATTGTATTGGGCCAATAATTCTGCAGACCCCTTTGGTCTTAGAAGATGAGAAAATCCTCTGCAGTTCCAGGAAAGTATTGTTAAACATCAATGCTTCTTTATCAGTCGCGGGATGGCTTCTAGCAATGTTTTTAGAGCTTGTTGTATTTCAATGAGAGCAGGGTTTTCATCTCCCATAGATTTAGTTGCCATCTCCTCTTCCGTAGGTTTAGATGCCCTCTCCACTTCGGATGTTAGATTAACTTCTTCTGCTTCATGGGCTAATTGCTTCTCCAAAGGGTCCACATCAATTTCAATGTCCACTGCTATTAGCTCTGTTTTATATTTCTTGATCAATTGGGCTGTGGTCGGAAACATGCAATGTATGGCTGATACATTCGGATTAGGACATCCCAGTGGTTCCATGAACACAAAATCCTCTGTTTTCAAAACACGCAATTGCGGTATATGATATAGTCTTGCAAACAGTTCCGAGCGTGCTAACCAGGGATTTTTACCACTAGGATATAGATTCTTAATGAAGATTATGCGATTGGTAGTTACATCGTTTTCTATTTTTTTCTGGTCCATTGATACTATCTCCTCGGGGTTTGCCGATACCGATGTCTCGGGTACGCATTCCACCTGTGGTTGTATACTGGACTCCAAATCTGATTCCTCACACATCACAGATGCTTCATTATCATCCACTTCGATAGCCTTCTTTTCAAGTATCAGCCAATCTAACAAGGGGCCCTTGGCCCTAGCTGCCCGTTGGGCTGCTCTCATCATTCTTTTCCTGGCCTTTTTCGACCGTGTCTCCAGTACTGGTTTAGTCCCTGCCGTGGGATGTTGAGCGTCTAAGGCCGCCAACTTATTCTTCTGTACCTTTTTGCACGTCTACGTTGTTTACGTGTGAGAGGAGACCTGGGGCTAGGTTCCTGCTCCTGTTCATCCGCCTCCTCCAAGGATATCTCCAGTGTGCTAATGTTATTAGGAGCCTGCAGGTCATCTATCTCCTCCCTCTCCACTTCTTGTTCGTTGATCTCATCACCTGCGCATAATGCTGCTGATAGATTACTATCTGCATCTTCTCGGGTGAGATCTTTAGTATCCAAGTACATTGTAATGGCATTCGTATTAGCCAGAATGCGCCCCGACATCTGCAGCAGTATCTTAAGGGCAAATTGTAGTGCCGCCACCGACGATTGCAGTTCGATTATCTTATTTGCACTAGAGTGAACCTCGATGTTATCGTCCGTCCCATTATCAGGATCATCCTCCATCGATGCCATTACTAAATTAGGTGAAGCAGACAGACGTTCACTCCTTCCACCCACCTGGTGCACCCCTGTGAGGCTGTTCATGCTATTGTCTTTAGGGGTCGTTATGGCGCTTGTTGGTCTCGGTGAGGTTGGTACCCGCATCCCTCTCTGTATAGTCAGGCAGAGCTCCAGCAAGGAGTTATTGTCAATGTCTTCAAAGTTAGTAGTATCAGGGGGATGGTCGTCATTATCTTTAAGTGCAATTGTTTCCTCAATTGCTGTTGAGTTAATGGCAGGGGGCGGATTCACCGGGAAAAACTCAGTTATAGCTCCTTGAGTCACTGGTTGAGCGTGTTTAGCATTCTTTTTGGCTTCGCCCACTTTCTTTAAACACTCTTTGGCCTCCTTGGTCGGTAGGCACTTGGGTTTCCTCAAGTTATATATCGAGTGGGGGGCTCTTCGTCCCCGCTGCATGTCTGTGGTATTAATCACAATGTTTTCTAAGCCCAACAGATATCTGTTACTCCCAATTTATAGGGTATATGGTACAAGTAGTTGCGTGGCTAGTTAAATTCCCCTAGCTCCACACCAACAGGCAGTGTTGTCTTCCCGCTCTTATTTTGTACTCCCCCCTAGTTAATTGGTCAGGGGGCTACCCAAGCCGGATCAAAGGCCAAGGCCCGCAGTCTCCGTATGGGTTTCACAAATTCCCTCAGTATGACACTTAGGGTATGCTCTCCCCTAGTTAACTAACCTGGGGGCTACCAGGTCCCATTCGCAGGCAAGCCAGGAAGTCACAACAATATAGCACACGTAATCGTGCAGTCCGCCGAAGCGCCACCTGTTCAGTGTGTGCGCCGGCGGGTTCACTCGTCAGCCCACAAGTCTCCCCGTACCCATCAGCCTCTGCTCCCAGTTCACTGGGCTCGTCAGCTCACCTGCAGGAGACGGCGCCGGCGCAGCAGGCAGCAGGGGCAGGGAGACTGTGGCACTGATCCCCGTGGCCAATTCCAGCTGTCCCTCGGCGCCCAACGTCAGGGTCCCAGTCCGGCAACGGATCCCGCGGGTCCGGCGGGTCACAGCTCACAGCTCCCGCTCGCCGCACGCCGCCGGTGTTGCCTTCACCGCCTCTCGCCTCACCGGCGAAGAGATTAGAATAAAGGACCTTGCGCAGAGCGTGGCACGTGACTATCAAGCGGCACCGCTAGAGTACGAGTGATTGTACTGCGGTCGCTTCCGATAGTCTGCCAAATACGAAACTTTGCGAGGCCCACTGTCTACAAACTGCAAAAATCCTCACCCACCAAGACACACCTCCTTCATGTGACGTTATTCACGCACATCATGGCTTTTCAAAAATATTTTCTGCAAATCCACTCTTGCTCTACCGGCTCGTGCCCACATAGCTGATACTTTTCTCCCACTTGCATCATTCTATCCTAGATTTGTCTTACCCTACTAGAACAGGTACATCCTTCACCACCCCTCCTTTCTGCTTCTTTATCCTTCTAGCTCCTCACTATGGGAACTGTCCTCTGAAAGCAATCAAATGCAGACCCACATGATTTGGCCTGAAGGCAGCCTCAGAAACTATCTGCTATCCATAGTGCAAATCCCGAACTTTCCAATGTCTCATCGAATTCCCTAAAGTCCTCCCTGCAACAACCAGACAACCGTTCGTTGACACGTAGTTATAAATCATGTACTCAAAAGAGATGTGTTCTATATGCGTGTCCTTTGATCTTTCCACAACTTCCTATCGCATCCTGGATTACGTAAGAGCCAACCTGCATGAAATATGTGGGATGCACCCTGCAATGGCATTGTTCTATCAGTGTGCACTGTGCACAATAGTTCCGGTCGAAGTAATCTGATTCTCAATCAATACATAGAAAATACGAATAAAATGCATGACTGTCAGAACCTTAAAATAAATGCTAAAGATACACGACATTACTTTTGAAGTGTACATACAGGCACACATACAACACAATCGTACTATTAAATTGTCAGCGAAATGTGTACATTTGAGTGATGGGAAAAAAAACGTGTGAAGTGAAAGAATATGTTTGCCCTGGAAACGTGGACAGCCCTGTAGGATAAAAAATGTCTTCCTAACCTTTGAAATAACAGTGGGGAAGCAGACCCATAATCAGAGAGCGCCAGACAGCATCTCATCAAAGAAGAAAAGAAAATGCTAGTGGTGCACACAAACAGGAAGCAAAAGGTTGCTTCTTTCTTTTACTTGAAATGTTCACAACATGTTTTTGTTCAACAGCACGATTCTGTATATTAAATGACTGTAGCACCATCTATTCGCAAACCCAATATAAAGTTTATTTTACGTATTTCACAGGACTTTGTGTTACATTTTGAAAGTGTCAGCTTACTATTTTTATATTTTACTTATCGCTGTGTCTTTTTTTTTTAGATGCAACATAGGAACAAATTAAGTTTTCTACAGTAAGTAGAGCGTGCTAGCGTTCCGCATCACGAGCATTAAGCCATGCTACAATATTGTCTCTAAGTCATTTTTTTCAAAAACTCCAGCTAAGCCAGCTTCATGTTTTGCTCAATTGAATTCTTTAAAAATACTCTTTTTATATTGAGAACGTATACAATATGTTACTGTAGGTCTCTGCGGTCCAATATTATAATTTCCAAACTTAACATTTGTGAATGCTCAGACGATTCTTCAGTATTTGGAAATATAAACACTAACATAGTTCTACTCCATTGGCGGCTGGTTAGTTTTTGAACTGGAGGGGTTTACATGCATGCGCCAAATATGTAAGAGCGAACGAGGGCAGCGAGGAATCCGAAACCAATTCAGCGCGGCTCGCTGTGGTCCTCCCACCATTTTAGAAATAATAGGTTCAAATGGTGCATTTTTCAGCACTTTTTCTGTGCAGAAATTGGGTATACAAGCCACACAGTTTGCAATCGGTTTTGTACGGTCACACATGAAAAAACCCAATAGATCCAATAGATGCAAGTAACCAACTGCGCACAAGACCGTATTCCAAAGCATTTTCATGCTGACTATTCTTAAACATGTCTGTGAAGACTGCACCAATATATGCCAGTATTACCAAATAAGGATACGCAGCCAGTAAAAAATGTCATGCAACAGGAAGAAAGTATATTCAGGTTGTCTATAACAACATAGTCCAGTGTACCATGTAATCACACTTATACTTGCTTTTACCCTTGATGCCCAGTACACAAATGCCGTGACACACAAAGGAGCTCAATTTCTAATGAGTTGTAATGTCGATGTCAATGAAAGACTTAAAATGCCTTGTGTAAGTTTCATTCATGTGTATGGCAGAGAGGAGGGGTGGAATGCAACTTGCATTTCTGCAGCGTCCCTTCATCTCTGCCATACATATACCTCAGCATTTGCAGGCTTAATTTCCTTTGAGAGCCTGGTCTCAAGTTGGTCATCTCTCCCTTCTCCACTCTGGACCTTTGCTACCATCTGCCGGACTCTAGGCGCTACCACCCTGTTCCTCGCTGAATGGGCTGATTTCTGCTCATTACTGTCATATACATGCAACCCCATCCTCTTGGGTGACTTTAACATCCAACTTGATATCTCTGCCTCAGCATCCACTCTGTTCATTGACCTCTGTGCCTCCCACTCCATCCTCCCCTCCGGTCCAACCCAAACGGCTGGACACACCCTGAATGCCATAATCCACTCCAACCTCTCGTTTGCTACCCCTCTGGTCACCCCTCTCTCTTTGTCAGACCATGCTCTCCACTCCTCCCACCTGGTCCCTTTGGCCATCCTATCAGACCAACAAAAGTCCTGCCAACCTTGGTCTTGATGAACATTCGCCAGATGAAACGATTGTCAGCTGCTGCCTTTGCCTCTACCTTCATCCTTTCTCTCCCCCAGCTCAGACTCCAACACAGACTCTTCTCTCAGCAATCTTCACTCAGCAATCAGGAATATCCTTGACATGCTGCCCCAGGATCAGCCTGAAACCTATCTCCAAGCGTAACACCTGGTATGACTCCAAACGTGCAGCCCTGAAATTAAAGGGAAGAGCAGCGGAACAGAAGTGGCAAACCTTAGGTTCATCCTCTGACAAACTGGCCTGCTGCCTGCTCCAAAGGCAATACAGACTCACCATCCGTGCCAAGAAAAGGGCCCACATTCAGGCAAGGGTATCATGTGCTTCGAATAACACGGCTGCACTTTTCAAAATCTGCAGGGCGCAAGCCAACCCTTTAGCAGTCTCTTCCTCTGCTCTTCCTTCTCAGGCACTCTGCAATGCACTGCAACACACTCAGGACATTCTTGTAATACTCACCCACCTAACCCATGCCACACCCCCTTGCCTCCCTTGGCCACTACCCCATCCTTCTGCCTTCTCCTCCTTCACCCATGTCACATCTTAAGAAGTTACCAGAGTTGTCTGTTCTATGAAGGCTTCTTCCAAACAGGTTCACCCCTGCTCGTCCAGAACTTTCAAGGACAACATTGGCTTTCTTTCCCCTGCAATTACTGATTTCTGCAACCACACTTTCACCACTGGCTCTCTCCCCTCCTCCCTCAAGCACTCAATTGTGCGCCAACTATTGAAAAGCCTTCAGCAGACCCTACCTGTCCATCCAACTGCTGCCCTATTTCAATCAACCACTACCTGGGGAAACTGTTGGAGAAGCTTTCGTTGCCCCAACTCAACTCGCACACTGAAATTCTCGGTGGTCTCTGCGATCATCAATCTGGATTCCAAGCATCCAAAGGCACGGAAATTGAACTTCTGAACACCCTTGAAGAAATGCTGGCATTCCTGGACTCCAGCTCCGCAGCTGTCCTCATTTTACTTGATCTCTCTTCTGTCTTTGACACTGTCAACCATTCCATCCTCATACAATGGCTCCCTGATACCCTTGGTATCTCAGAACGAGCACCGGAATGGCTGACTTCTTTCATCAATGACGGCTCTTTCCATGTCATCCTGGGCACCTTCTCCTCTCCTACTTCCTTCTCCACCTGTGGTGTCCCCTAGGGATCTATTCTCTGCCCCAGGCTTTTTAACATCTACCTTGCTCAGCTGGCATACCTCATCTCCTCCTCCTCCCCCAACTTCCAGTGTTATGCAGATGACAGTCAACTCTTTTTCAGACTTCCTGCTGACTCACCTGCACCTTCCTTCATCCCTGACTGCCTGTCTGCCATCCAGGCTTGGTACTCTTCCAATGATCTCTGCCTCAATGCCAGCAGAATTGAGATCCTTTCGATTGGGACCCCGGATCCCTCCTTCTTCCCTTTTCTCTGGCCTCCCACATTGGGATCTCCCCCTGTTCCCTCTTCTGAAGCCAGAAACCTTGGAGTCCTCTTTGACTCCCCTTTATACTTCAACCTCCACACAAAGGAAATTGCCAAGAAGTCCCACTCCCATCTCTTCCTTCTAAAAGGAATTCTCCCTTTTCTCACTTTCCACCAGATGCTCAATGTTTCCCAAGCCCTGGTTCTATTTAGGCTTGACTATTGCAACAGACTCCTCCTCAATCTACCTTCTTCCACTGTACAACCCTTTCAGCTAATCCAGAATAGAACAGCAAGACTTATCCTTGGCCTTAAGCACAGGGACCACATCTCTGCTGCCCTAAAAAGCCTTAACTGGCTCCCGGTTGCTGCACGGATCAAATTCAAATCCCTCTGCATCATCCACAAGGCTGTCTGGGGTTGGAGACCGCACAATGAGCAACTCTCTCTAACCAAACACTCTCCTTCTAGACCTCTACACTCCTCTGGCACCAACTCTCTGTGTGTAAAGCATTTAGCTAAACAAAGAGCAGGAGGCTGCTCATTTTCCTCAGCTGGATCCCTCCTTTGGAACAGACTTCCCCTCCATCTGCGTCTTGAGCAGGACCTTCTGAAGTTCTAAAAGCACCTCAAGACTCTCCCCTTGTCCTCCTCCTTCCCTTTTTCCTTTCATGATAATCCTGCAGATGCTGTGATTGGTGTCTTGGACCCTTATACATCCCCTGGGCCTCTGACCACTCACACCCAATCTCCTCAGCATCTGTCTTCCTCAGCTGGAGATTTACACTTTCCGCCCAGCACGGTTCCTGGCCACATAGCACTTACCATACTTTGCACTTCATTTGCAGCTCACCCTTCAAGCCCGGACACCACAGCACTTACCCCATTGCCCTCTTCCTTCCTGCGCTTGCACATTCTGAATACTCACAAGCCATAGTAGGTTTGGCCGTGCCTTCTCCTTCTGTATTTTTCTGTATTGAATTGTACTGCTATCCTCCCTGCTGCCCTGTGGGCACTTTCAAACAGAATGTATTTCCTGTATAAGCGACTAATAAGCAAATAATAAATACATAACTAAATTATATAAATGCTAATCAACAGTGTAGTGGAGCAGTTACATGACTGCAGGAAATCCGGCCCCCCTACCTCCTTTATGTTGGAAATCTGGGATGGTGTCATGTTTGACACCAGCAGTTCTGCCAATACTGCAGCTTATATTTGAAAGAAGGCATCCACTGAGAAAACCCTACCGAATGTATTCCTGAAGACATGACAATCTGAGGGAGGAACTCCCTGAAGGATTTTACAAAGGAGCAAAGAGAGAAGCTAGTGACATCACATGAAACATGCGTGATGCCCTGAAAATATTGGCTGAAGAGAATGCATGGATCTCACAGAAACTGAAGGCAAAATTAAGTATTGAGTAAACTTTCATATGTGAGGAAAAGATTGCATGTGTGAGAAGTACTGCAGACAATCAACCGTTCAATAATTGTACAGATGATGAAACGGATCTAGATTAAGTAACCTTAGAAGCTGGCTATATGTAGTGAATAGATTGTAGGCGAAGCTGCCATTGTATAGGAGCTGGACATCAGTGACATGAATTTATTGAGCCAGGAGCCATAGAGAGAAAAAGTGAGAATTGTATTGCAGCAAATATAAGATGAGTTCATGGAAGCACATGGTGAGGCTGTCTGGCTTGGCATCAAAACTGAAGCAGTCAAGGTCGGTCATCTATTCTTGAAAGCAGTGAACGTGCAACAGATGAATCATCACTCGTTAAGGTACACAGAAAGAACACAGAGGGTGTCAAGTTTTATTCATTTAAGACATTTAAATTCTGCAAAATGGACTAAATCGCAGTTTCCTGTCCCATGAGCCAAGGATGGAAATAGAGTTGAGCTTGGAGTCCTAGAACAGCAATCGTGAGTTCCTGCATTTCCATATATTACCATAGATACTTTGCAAGGCCTAGTTCAAAGACAATCTTCGTGGCAGAAGGCATGGGTGATGAGAGATGTTGGACTAATTGGGTGAGGAGGTAAAGTCAAGTCCAACTCCTGGTACCTGGGTCTGAGCTGACGTGCTGCTAAGTGTACCAAATGTTCCAGACATCATAGGAGCATGCCAACCAATTGTAAAGGGCTGTGTAATGAATGGCCTTATAGTTTAAAGACCAATGATAAGCTGTGTACTTAATAGTGTTGAAGATGACATGTTTGAGATGTGGGCTTAAGTTGTCCACCTGATAGTGGGCAGCCATTCACAATCCTAGTCCCTATTGAAAGTATATTTAGATGTCTCCCTTAACCAATACCAACCCTTGACAGATTTTCTATTATTTGCCACGTAGTATGTTGTTACTTCTGACGTATTATTTGCATGTAAGGATGTTTGTATGAGATAATCATTGAGAGTCTGAGCGAACGTCCGTTGATGTCCGTTGTAACTCCCTGTTTTAGATAATTGTTAATTAAAAAGTATCTTTGCCATCTTCCTGTGTTGGTTTGATTATTTGGACTCAGAATTACTCTGTAATCCCATCCATACCATGCACGTTACTTAAGGGCCATAAGCTCAACAGAAAAATCCAATTTTGTTTTTCCCGGCTGCCCCCTCAGTTACAGGTCCTTCATCAATATCATTCCCTCCACTGCAATCTCCTGCCTCTTCTTTCAGTAATGTTGGTTTTATTATTGATTCTGTGCTTATATGGCAGGATTAAATTTGAGAATGTTCCTATCCCTGCCATTTTAAATTGTATAACATCTGGAATAGTATCCATTTCAGAACTTTCTCTTGCAAAAAATGCAAACACTTCTTCTGTCCCATTTCAATTCATATTTTTCATTTTTATGTTGGATTATCCTGTTCTCTCCCTGTGTTACCATATGTTGCTTGACAAAAATGGATTCTGATTACTTTAAGATTTGAGATTAATTTTTTATTTCAATATAATTTAGCACCTACTTATATTTCTGGTTCTATTTGTTTATATCAATAAGTTTCACAATTATGTTCTTCTTCTCAATGGCTACTTTTCACCTAATGACCATCATTTGTCCTACCCTGCTTTTGTTCTTTTAACAAAAGAAGCCATTCCACGGTCTGCCCGTTTTGTATGCTTCTGGGCAAAGAACAACATCTCAACACCACCGCACTGTGCAGGAAGCCTGTGTGCTGGAGAAAGTCTGGAACAAATGGATGCTGCATCTTCGCTTTCCACGTGATGTGACACCTTATTAAGGTCTGGGATGAACACATAAAAGCCCTGCTGAGGCTCTCTTACCGGTAGGCAATTACCAAACCACCCCCAGTCTCTACTAATCCATTTGAACCTGTTGTTGCTGCACCACAGCTCTAGAGACAAGCTGAAGAAGTGAATGGTTGTAACAGTAATAGATGGCATTGGAGATGTGCTTATTTATTTTCTGTTCTTGGGTTTGGAGATTAAATAAAAGAAGGAACCCCTTCCGAGCTCAGAGTGTTGCTGTGAATGAAAACTCAGATCTTATAACAGTATAGTAAGTCAAACGTTCACAGCCATTTACTGATTCACGGGCTCATATTGTGATTATTGCATTGATTCCAGGATAGCTCTTTTAAATGTGATTACCTCCTGTCTTTAAGTCAAGTAGGATCACCAACAGGATGACATGAGAAGTTAAAGCTCCAAAAACAATTATTAGGACCAGTTACAAGGGTGCACCAAATCAAGAAAAATTGAATGTAAACCTGCAGGGACAACAGGATAGCTTCTAAATACTTGCAAAATGTTAAACTGAAAATCTCGGTCTGGGTTCCCTCCCCAGGTATATCCACTCTGAGGGGTTTCAGTGACTCTCACACTTCTTTATTCTCTCCTTGTTTCACCATCTCTGGTCCTTTGAATTTCTGTTTTTGTCATGATTTGCATCAGACCAGAGGCTAACCTCTACCACAACGGCAATATGAATGTGAACCTGGGCTGTGGCAGGATTGTAGCAGAGAATAGAGCTTCATTTAGTAATTCCGGCAGTGAAATCGGTGGTAAGCGTACTGCTTTACTTGTTTCTAGACATTTTGGTAGCTGCACCTTTAAACTTGAAGGACTATAAAAGTGACACGCATAAATGTGTCAGAAAGTGTTGTGGAAACAGTCATTCCAACAGTGAAATCAGTGGGACGGCGTTACATGTTCCTGGGCATTTTGGTAGCTGCACCTTTAAACTTGAAGGACTATAAAGAGTGATTCACGGCACGAAGTGCTGGTGCATAAGTGCGGCACACAGTGTTGTGGAAACATTCATTCCGGCAGTCAAACGCAAGGTAGAAGTAAGGCTGTTGTGAGTTCTTTTGGCACACGGACCCCTGTAATAATATGTCTGTAGAAACGATGGCCTCAGCATACGCTCTGAGAAGTAAAACAGCACTCTCTGCTGTTAATCCAGCTTGTCCTCTTATAATTCCTTCTCCAAGACTCAAAATCAATCGACTAGAAGGAGAAATTCCAACTCCTTTATCTCCTCCCTTACAGGAACAGTGACTTTGACATCACTATCCTCTGACTCAGAGTTTTTCACCACAGGCCTCCAGGCACAGTTGATTTCTCCAATTGCAGTGTTACATAATAATACAAAATTTTCTGCGTAACAAATAATGGAATTTATTTCAAGACGATGCATCCTATTGCCTCTACCTAAAGGGAAATTCTACCTTGACATGATTTAAATGAAGTAGTCTCAGATACTGCAGTAGTAGATTTGGCTCATAACTTGGAGGCACCATTGTTAATTAAGGCAGTCGAAGAGGTGCAACTTTAAATCCCGGATGTAGGTCTGAATGAGGCAGCGCATAGTATATTTTAGGCTGATGCCCTACTCTACAGAGGAAGTCCCTGCCTATTCTATAAGCTAAGGGAAAAATCTCTAGCATGGGTAAACTTCCCTCACACTAAACATCAAACATACAAGAAATGATATAGCAAAACCATAAATAAACAACATTAACTCAATATCTAAATGGTCTTTACTTATCCTGCCTGAGATCCCTTCTGCAGGATTCCAAGTTGACTCAAAGTGTTCTTCAAAGGAAAAGAAAAGTCTTGAACCAGTTCTTAATAGTTCCAAGTTAAAGAAAAAAAGTGCATCGAACAAAAATCCACTCATATCAACTCTTTTATCCTTGGGCGAAAAGATCCCTTTCCAACTTCCAGCAAAGAAATACGACCAATCGTAATCCTGGTTATGATAAATTGTCTCTCCTTCCAACCAAGTAACAACAGTTCAAAAGAAGGTGTCATATTTCCCCAAAGTCAACAGTACACAATTATTTAAGACTTCTTCAGTTCAGCTTTAGTTCCATCTGTGCATTGGTATATTTGTCAGGATGCTTTCTCTGGGCTGCTGCTTCCCTTTCAACCACCACACTTCTACGTTGGGTACCATGAGAACAGTCACCTTTGTCCCGTAGTATGGTACTGCTTCATTCTTCTTCTATGTGATAGCTACTGACAAGTTGTTATACCACCACAGCTTACATGTTACTACTACAGCTCAGTACGTGAATAACTGGACAGACTTCAATAGGATACACTTCAACCTCTTCAGGTAGCCAAGGCACTCTGCCTTAATTTTTATTTAATTTATTTTATTGACCATTTGTAAGGCGCTTTGTACAACAGAATTGTGTTTCAAAGCAGTGTTGTGTGACAATGGACTGCGGGAGACAGTTGCCGTTTGACACATAGCACGTATTGCTACCTTCCACGCATCGGATCCTTTAAGAACCAAGGATTGTACCCTCTGCGGCGAAACCCACCCAGACCAAGGACATGGTGTTGTGCGACAGAGATGTTTGGTCAGAAAGGGGTGCAGCCTAGAGTGTGAGTACGCTGCACAGCCATCAACCATCAGTGACCATATGTTAAGAAAGGTGCGAGCAAGGGGAGTACTCATTACTGCTCTCTACTAAACTGCCATGCTGTAATGCCTACTTCCACTTACACGCTTGGCTCAACATACACAGTCTCGACGCACCCATTAGGCTTCCACTATCACGGTTGCCTCACTTTGTGTTCCCTGCTGTTTCTTTGTGCTTTTCCCACTCTAGTTGTGTTGTTCCTGGGCTGTTATCTTCACTCTGCTTCTGTTAATCCATCTAGGTCTTTATCCATCTCTAGCTTCCCCCTTCTGTGTTTACTATTGGTAATTGTTGATTGTACTTTACATCCTGCTTCTGTTGTACCACATAGGTCTTTTTTTACATCTCTAGGTTCACCCCTCTGTGTTTACTGTTGGTAATTGTTGGTTGTACTTTACATTATGCTTCTGTTGTGCCCCATAGGTGTTTTATGAACTCTATAGGCCCCCCGTGTTTACGGTTGGTAATATTTTTTTGTACTTTACATTTCAGTTCTGTTGTGCCCTCCAGGTCTTTTTCCCTCGCTGGGTTACCCCCTGTGTGTTTACTGTTGGTAATTATTGGTTGTACTCTACATTCTGCTTCTGTTGTGCCCCCTAGGTCTTTCCCCCTCTCTAGGTTCCGCCATCTGTGTTTATTGCTGGTAATTGTTGGTTGTATTCTACCTGTCTGCCTCCTCTGCCCTTTCCCCTGCATTCTCACCCCCACAGCTGAGTCTACATGCTTGTCCTTCTCAGTCCATCCCTTACTATGCCTCCCTCTGTGTGGCCACCCCGCAATGTCCCCGCCCAGTTCATTCTGTGTGGTATAATTCTGTGTTGTGCTTCCTCTCCTCTTTCGTATCTCTCTCGCTTTTCCCTCTCCTTTCTACCCAGACCCCTCTATGGTGCTCTCAGCCTCACCCATCTTCTCTAACTCGTTTTTATCACCTGTCCTATCCCTCTAAAAAAAGGTCTGGAAGTAAGAAGTTCAAGAAGGACATCCTGGTCTCCAATCAAGGTCTCTCCATCGCAGACACCCATGCCTCATCCTCGAAAACCTTGATCTGGATGTTCTCACTCTCTCTGAAACTTAGTTCACGGGCAACTCTGTCACAAGTGTAGACACTCTCCTACCAGAGGGCTACAAGATCCTCTCCAAACCCAACACCAATCGGCCCGGAGGTGGAGTTGCCCTGACCTTTCCTGAGTGGGTCCCTGTCTTTATCATTCCTACCCGGGTGTACTCCTCCTTTGAATGCCTGGTTTGCAGGCTCTCTATCTCTCCTGGCCTCTCTCTGACTGTGGCCACCATCTACAGGCCACCTGGCCAGGTCACCCTCTTACTCTCTGAATGGGCGTATCTTTCCTCCTCTCTCCTTGCCTCTACCACTAAGCTTCTCTTTCTCAGGGATTTCAACATCCACTTGGACTTCTCTGACCACTCTGGGCTTTTCAGCAACCTTTGCAACTCTCTCTCCCTCTCTATTCTTCCCTCCGTCCAACACACTCAGCCGGACACACCTTGGATGGTCTCATGCTCTCAGACATCCCCCTCTAAAACCCTCTAACTACTCCACTCTCTTGGACTGACCACTTTCTGCTCTCCTCTCACCTGAAGCTATCTGTCCCCCTGACAAAACCTACCCCAGCTATGCCACCTTATTTTGCGGTCATTCGACCTATGATGCAGGTATCAGTCGCCACTTTCGCCTCTTCTTTCTCTCCTCCTCTTACCCCTGCAGCTGACTCCCACTCTGACACAACCCTCTCCAACCTTCATCTCTCTATCTCCAATGCTCTCAATATCCTTGCCTCTGTCATGAGGATTCATCTGAAGCCTACCTGCAAGTGCCTTTCTTGGTATGACTCCAACCTGGCCAATCTGAAACGCAAGTGCAGAACTGCCGAGCGGAAGTGTAGGTCTTCAGGCACATTCTCTGACAAACTGGCCTGCTGCCTGCTCCAAAGGCAAAACAGATTCTCCATCTTTTCCAGGAAGAGGGTCCACATTGAAGCCTGCATCTCTGCAGCCTCTAACAGCATGGCCAAACTTTATAAAATCTGCAAGAACCTGGCCAATCTGACTGCAGTCTCTAGCCTCGCCTGTTCCTTCCGAGGCCCTCTGTATGGCCCTGGCCTCTCATTTCACCACTAAAACTCAGGTCACCCTGTCTATGGTATCCTCATCTCCTGATCTGTCTCCCTTATCCCTCTCACAGGCCCCCTCCAGCCACCTTGCCCTCTTCTCTCCTCATCTCCTGTCTCTCTCCTGTAACACCTGATAATGTTTCTAGACAAGTCCGTTCTATGAAAGTTTAATCTAAACAGGTGTTCCCTTGTTTCTCCAGAACCATTAAGGACAGCATTGTGTCCGCCGCTCCAGTTTTGGCCCATTTCTGCAATCATTCCTTTACCACTGGGTCTTTCCCCTCTCTTCTCGGGCACTCCCTTGAAAGGCCTTCTTCTGATCCTTCCTGCCTGGCCAACTATCACTGATCTCAATCACTCCTTTCCTGGGCAAAAAACTGGGGAAACTGGGCAACTTTCAGCTAAACCTCCACACTGAATCCACTGGTTATCTCCATGACCATCAGTCTGTCTTCAGATCGACAGAGACAAAGAAACTGCTCTCTTGATCTCCCGTGAAGATTTGGTCTTCAACTTTGACTCCACCGCTCACTCTGTCCTCATCCTCCTTGACCTCTCCTCTGCCTTTGACATGGTCAATTACACAACCCTGATCAACCGTCTTGGTGTGAACCTTGGCATCACTGGTCAGGCTCTGGTGTGGTTGACCTCCTTCCTCTTGGACCGACCCTCCCAGGTCCAACTCTGGTTTTCTCTCCACCACCTCTATTTTTTAAATATGGTGTTCCCCAGGGCTCCATCCTCTCACCCTGGCTCTTCAATGTCTATCTGCCCCCCCTGGCCCACCTGATCTCTACGTTCTCCTCCAACTTTCAGTGTTATGCAGCTGACACACTGCTCTCTTTCGGATTACCTTCAGCCTCCTCTCCCTCCTTGTTCATTCCTGACTGTCTATCCACTATTCAGGGATGGTGTGCATCTAAAAATCTGTGCCTTAATGCCAGAGATCGGGACTCCTGCTCCCAATTTTCCTCTCTCCCTTCTGGCCACCGTCCTTGGGCCCCCTCGCAACACCCTCCTGTGAGGCTACAAACCTCAGCGCCATATTCAACTTGACTCTATCCTTCTCTCCACGTATCACAGACCTTACCAAGAAGGCCCACTTCCACCTGCACCTCCTCAGAGGTATCCTAACTTTTCTCAACTTCCCTCAGAAGCTCACTGTCTCCAGAGCTCTGGTTCAGGTAATTCATACTACTATACTGCAAACTAACCATTTACTTCTTATCATGAAACAACAGCTGCACTACAGTCCACCATAGTGGTGCCATTGTCTGTGGCATACTGTTTCCTGCCGTTTTGTTCCAGGTCTGGATCCTGTCAGGGTGAGGCTTACAACCAGTGCTCCACAATCCAGCAAACAGTACAGCAGCTCTCTCAACAGTGGCACCCATGACCGCCATGGGCTTCCCTTGAAAGGCTGACTCCTGCTTCTTCTACTGCTCCAGTTTCCCTTAGCACAGCTAACATTCTATCACTGTCCATGGGAGAAGAAAGATGTAGGTAACATGCCACAACATATGCTTTATCATTTTATGGTGTCCGGTCATTTGATCGAATACAAAGGATCGAATGACAAAAAGTTCGAGTCAAAAGGATCGAAAAACAATTTTTTTCTAATGCATTTTTTTTAATGTTTAGTTTAAAAAAAATTATATAGTTAAAAAAATGTTTTTTTTAAAGAAAACAGGGGTTTGGGGGGAACCCCCTCATAAAAAAAATGCATTCAACCATTTTTTCCGGTCTTTTTGACTTGAAAAAATGGCATTCGATCCTTTGTATTTTGACCCTTTAACCTATAACCCATCATATCTTTAAATGTCGTTATTTCTTGATCTAATTCTTACTTTGTTCCTTTCTTTGCTACTCTGTTTCTTTCTTTTCAGTCCTTTTTCATTAGGTCATATTTTCTTTCCTCATTTTCTATCAACTTATTTCTTTAATTGCCTTTGTCCTTCATGTTTCCTCTCACTTTTCTTTCATTCATCATTTTCTTTCGATCTACTTTTTCTCTTAAAGCATTTTTCTTTGTATTTTATTTTTGTCCTTCCTTTGTATCGATTATTTTAATGTTGTGATCATATAATAACACAGCATTTTAATTTATTGTGGAATTGTTGGCAAAACAAATGGCAGATTAAAATGCACAGCTTATACTCGAACTGTGTTCCTTAACTGTAATTAGGCAGACAGAGGTAGAAAGTGGACGTTCTTCAACCATTACTAAAGTACGGCAATGAAAAAATAAAACAAGAAAAAACAAGATTCAGTGCCATGATTCCAGGAAACGAGAGCCTATTATGTGATAAAATGGTGTTAGAATCAGAGGATAAGAGAACGATTAGAAGGGGGTGATGATTATTATGTAATCAAATTGCAATTAATTATAATGTGGCTTTCTCAAAAAATGAAAAGCTAGAATTGGTGAGAACAAGAAGGGATTATAACGCTGGGAAACCTAAAGCAGGTTGAATAGTGTGTTTTTCTTAAGCCTGGATGTAAATATGTAATTCAGGATGAAAATAAATACCCTTGGAGTTAGGATTGATTTAGAAAGGTGTGCCCATTGAGGTTTTAAATGGGAGGAAATCATTCTCATGGAAAAAATTGAAATAAATGATGATGCTTCAAGACCCTAGAGAAGAATCTGAGAAATAGACCTCCAGTCAGAGCCAGAAAAAAATGCAATTAGTGTAAACATTAGAACACTCTCTTTGTTTCTTAAAATGCTGCTCCCTACTGGGGTTCAGAAGGTAAATACAGCTGGTCAAACAAAGCAAGTCCTCTGACTCTGAATAGGGGAGATAAACTCATTTTACCAAATAAGGTTCAGTGTTTACTGATCTGGCCATTAATGTGCTGGAGTACAGAATGGTTGAAGGAAGGCATTGCACTATGCGCACATTCTATAGCAGTCTAATACAGAGGTTAGATTCGAATATTTGTATTTGAATTGTGTTCATTAATCACGAGTTACAATTTATTTTCTTTAATATAGTTGTCTTAATGAATGCTAACTAAGGATATTAATCGTGACGTAGGTCTACATTTTTTTGGAACGTATTACTTTTCAGTTTAGGAAATGTCATGCCGTGTTTTTTAATTGCTAAACTAATCTGCATGTTTAAGGTCATGCTCAGGTCATTCGAGCACTTGCTATTTTGAGCGCTGTCGGGGACTGCTTGCCAGGATCTGTTTTCTAAGGCTACTTGACAGCAGAGCGAAAGGTGAGGGCAGGTTTATAATATTGCCCGGTATGAACATGTTTATTCTTTATCTAACGTTTCAATAGCTTTTGAAATTACAAGAGAAAACACACACACCCTCAATTTTAATGAGGTGGTTACCTACATCTGAGAGTGAAAGCAAGGTGTAATGCTTTTATGCCATGAGTTGCCTTTGCACTCTATTTTTAAGCAGTTACAACACAGGATTCCTCCTCACTCCTGTCAATGTGTTTCGTCTTACTCCTGCATGATTTTCATGCATGCATAAAAAGAATGAATTCCTACAGAATCCTCTTTGGTTTTGTACTTGGCCAAGACCAGGTGTATTCCATAGGTATCCATGTATGAACGATGACTGCAAAGTTTATTTGCAGGCAATGTTTACGTTTCCACAAGAGAGAGTGGAAAATGGCAAAGGTAAAACTGGTTCTATTTTGCTTTTACTCATCTCTTGTCAACTCTGCCTCGTAGACTTGGTGAGTGCAGGGGCTGCCACAGTATGCAAGTGCTAACACTGATTGTCCCCTGCATGCAATTTGCAAATTTAATAAGGGCTTCACACCTGAGCTCATTTCCTGCGCCAAGTCCCTTGGGGATCAGATCGACAAACCCCTCTCATTCAATATACAAATAGCTAAGGAAACTTAGACAGCTTGATATCGGCTCTCCCTCCTGTGGAAAATCAAGTCCTTCCTCCCTCCCGACAGCTTTAGAGCTACTGCTCAAGCACTGGTCCTATCCCACCTGGATGGGGGCAATGCACTCCTCCAAGGCCTCCCGCTGTCATCCCTTGTGCCCCGGAGAAGTGTCCTACATGCGGCTGCACGCCTCACCAAGGGTCTACGCAGATACGGCCAAATCACCCTAACCCTCATCAACCTTCACTTGGTCCCACTGCATGGACAAATCACCTTCAAGTCTTGCTGCATCATCTATAAAGCAGTCACCCCCAAGTCACCAAGCTACCTCTCAGAGAAACTCAGCGTATCAGGTGTACAGTGCACCACCAGAAGCCATGACACATGCAGACTTGAAATCCGTCGCTGCAAAAAGGAAAGGACCAGAAAAGAAGCCTTCAATGCCTATGCCCCAAGGTTATGGAACCTCCTCCCCATCAGAATCCGACATGCCCGACGCTCCTACAATTCAGAAAAAAATTCAAGACCCACCTTTTCAAAGAATATCTCCACTTCAACACCTAGGCCATCATATTGCCCCTCGGGCCACCTGACTCGCTAGACGACGTCTGCCCTTCTCCCCACCACTGGTACAGCTGTACCCCTCCCCTTAGCCCATCTGTATACTGCCTTCAGCTGTATATCTGTTCTGTTGTTACCTCTGAAAAGCGCTCTATTATGCATCTGTACTGTTGTATAACTCTGTACAGCGCTCTATTATGTATCTGTATTGTTGTATGCCTCTGCAAAGCGCCCCGTTGCTTCTTGAAGCTCGGTCCTCACTCAATAAATACTATATTAATACTAATACTATAATAATAATAATAATAATAATAATAATAATAATAATAATAATAATAACAATAATAATGCAATGAGGTTGAGAAAGTTTCAGAATTCTAGAATGCATCACTGCTGTAACTAGACTACTATAATCCAACAATGGAATTATATCAACCAATACAAATGTACAGTAAAACAGCTAAAGTCTACTTACAATCCGTTTGGCAGTGGAACAGCCTAAGACCAAAAATGTCATTGTATCAATTTAAAAACAGCTGCCAGTAAATTGGAGAAACCGAGGCCAATTTAGAGTCTACACTGTGGCAAGACATTAAAGATAAATCACATAATTGTGATCCTTTTCCCAGATCTCATTAACTGAGTTTATCTGAGTTTCCTAATGTGGTGTTGCTAGGTAAAGTCATTATAAAGCTCCTCGCCCTAGATATGTGCATTGTATTTGCAGTTGTGCAACAGTAGGCATTGGCCATCACCTGTCATGTCACAAGCCTCGTCACTACAGCCTTTTTCCAAGCAAAAAACAACTTTGAAATATTTTGAGGTTGTTTTCCCTGGGGCATGCTAAGTGGCAGAATAGCTGCATTCTGATAAATAACCATCTCAAAAAGTACAAGTGCCATGTGGCACGTACAGACCCTCTTTGCATGTATATTGTTAATTAGCAATTCGAATACAATACCTTCTAGCAACAAATGATTTCAAAAATTGATTTAATTGAACTCTGAACTTGTACCATTCCATTATATAAAAGCACCACACCAACCTGTGACCTCATGTATCAAAGCATTCATATCAATCACTTTCATCCTCATTAAAAAAAAAAAAAAAAACAACATTCATACTTGTGCAAGAAAAAATGCAGTAATAATCATTTGTTTGGAAAAAACCATTCGGTCTAACATATAGACCTTAGATGCTAGGTGATATTCGTCGTCAAACAAAGTGCAACAATATTTCATCTACTGTTGGCATATATTGACAATTCACTGTAATATATTCAGTCACCACATATTGTTTGTGTAAACAAAATACAATCAGATTCCTAGAAGGAATTTAAACTATAGTCCTGTTCTGATAAATATACTTCTCCACCTCGGAGAGACTGCCAGATAGCCAACAACCATGTGGCAAAATCAATAGCAGGAGAGAAGACCTTTTATCCAGGCATAGCTTTTGCAAATCCGCTGGCATCTTTCTACGAAGTTACGTACCCCAAGTTCTAGCTCCACGTCTGTCCTGTTATATGTACTAAGCACGATCCCGGGGAGGAAAGTGATCTAAAAACAGTGGAAGGTCTAAACACGACATAACAATGCAATGACTGAGATTTTACCAGAGGTTGTATTTGAGGTATCATATTAAGTCGGAACTTGTTTAGGGTAGGATGAAGAAACGGGAGTCTGCAGTAATAGCACCGTTCTGACGTTGGCACCCCTCTTTCCTGAAAGCCATGTGTTGTAGTATATAGTTGTGAAACATGTTAAAGTATCTTTATTAAGCAGTTAACTCCATGACCACCACCATTTCCATTATCCATCCTGACAGCTTATAGCATGACATATATCCTTCCACAGAAACTGAAAGTTAGAAAGGTTGGAAATGGAAATTGCATGGGTAAGAGAAGGGGGGAACACCCACAAATGAGAAATAAAGCATACGACATGTCTATTCTGTTTATCGGCTAGGCCTCCTGGCCTGACTGTGAAATGCATGGGCAGCATTTGCTGTGGAGGATGCCCCCTTACTATGCGTACTTCCTGCATCCTTTATCCTTCCTGAGTTACAGGACGCTGTTGCCCCTACTTGCCCTCGGGCTGATTGTCATATATTCCATACTTTACTACCCTCCATCACTTTGGATGATGGTCCCCCACCCATTTCTGTAGGACACTTAGAGTATGTGTATTTCGCCCGAGAAAGCTTAATGTGTACTTTCTCAACATTGGATATTTTGTGTGACTGTGTTGGAGCAGTCCTATCGCAAGCAGCATGTTCACATTGTAACGTGGCTGCCTTGTTGCCCTTTAACTCCCATCATTAGAGGGGCTAAACGTTTGCTTCTTGATCAACAACCATGAGGACACGTGATATCAATTAATGCTCTCCCTCTTGTTACCCCAGAGAGTGTAGGTCCGGTTGTGGGATGTCTGCATGCACAAGGTGATTGTAGAATACCTCAGACTTCTTCCTTTACAAGGTACCCTGATTTAATCAATAGCTGTACAATGGCTTTAATGAACCTGTTAAAATACTCTACAAGGTCATTGTCTTGTGGGTGGCATAAGGATGGGGTGCACTTATTTTACCCGGTGTTGTTAAAAACTGCTTCATCTCATTCTCAGTCAATTGTGGCCCATTGTTTGTTATTAATGTGTCGGGGTTTGATTCTCTTTCAAACACCTCCACCACGAATGTAATGATCCATGCACTGCTAACCAACTCATGAATCTTATTGTAGGCCATTGGGAGAGGTACTAAATGGCGAGAGTGGAGAACCGCAAAAGAATTGTACCGAGGACACAGTATTAATAGGTGGATCAGATGTTCCTTGACATTTGGACAGGACTGGTAATAACTATCTCTGTTATCAGATATTTCCCATTGAGCAGCAGCAAGATCACCAATCCCATCTTCAAGTACAGATTAGTGGCAGCGAACATCTCCACCTCATCTAAATATGTTTCTAATCCTATACTACTTTTCATTGTTCGATACAGCTGCAATGATTCACTTGTCACCGATTTCTTTAGAATGGCAGTATTATATTGTTGCCTGGTGCCTGATTACTGCCATTCTAGCTTTACTGAATCTGTAAGGGTTGCCTTGGAGATAAGACTTGTCCAGAGCTGCACTCATCTGCGGATGTGTGTAAACCATTGCAATGACATTTGCCCTTTGGACCTGTGTACATCTTCCAAAACGTCCGTAGTTTTGACCAATATATAAGGGGTTTTAATCTAGCCACATCCCTTAAACCTTTGGTACCAAGTTCCAACCTCATGACAACATTGGGTGCATTTGAGGGGAGGTAGAGCAATGGTTGTAACTGTTTGATTTTCGCTGTCTCATGGCAAATACAATGGGTAAATACCATACAATGCAACAAACATGGATTGACAGTGATAAACGTCTAAGGAGGAAGCAATCACCAAATCGTATTGAGAATGTCATTGTTGACCCCTGCTACCCCCGCTTGACCAGAGTTTAAGCAATCTTCTCAACCTAGGGAAGCCAGCTCCTATTTTGGGATATCCAGACCCCCATGTAATCGAAAAAAAAGCTACCTTTTCCAGTTATGGTTTTCTCGAACTAAAGCTCAAATATGTGGTTTTCTTTGCATTCAATTGCAACAGCTTCTCACAACAATGTTCGAATGAACCCAGTGGCATCTAAAGCACATGCAGCATTGTATAAATTAAAGTTGTGTCATCCTCTAATACTTATTTTCTTCCATCCTAGGGATAGTGCGTCACCTTCCAGACTATATATATCTGGAGCAAGGGTGTTTATGTACAATAAAAGTAAGAACTAAGACGCAACTTTGTCTGAACCGTTGTTCTACACAAAAACATGTGGCGGGCACACCCTCACTTCAAAATATGACTCTAGCGCTATTGGCCTTGTAGAGATTGCATAATGTGCGAATTAGGGGACACAGAACTCCCAGCTCGGTCATTTCTCTCCACAAATATGCTCTTAGGACAGCATCAAACGCTGTCTTCAGATATATTTAAACAAAATATAATGTTTGTCAAATGTAAAACCACATTTTTTTAATCAAAAAAGCAACCTCTAGACCTGGTCAATAGTAGACAGACCTCTTCTAAAAGTAGCCTTTTCATCTACTTAAATACTGTTGTGGGCTGCCATTCATCCCTGTGCCGTTATCATACAATTTGGCTAAAGAGTCTATTAAAGAAATAAAAAAATAACTTGCTGAGTCCAATTGATATCCCTTCTTAAAAATCGGAATCATGTCGGCACTATGACAACTTTCAGGTAATCAATGTTCTGCATTGACATTATTAAATCATTTTGTTAAAAGGGGACCAGAATGCTGGGTTTGCTTTTAAATAGATTGGCAGGAATCTGATGAGGCCTAGGTACTTGGTTAGATTTCTAAGCAATATTTGCAGAATTCACTTCACTCTCCTTCAAATCCAGATGGTCCAAGAAAATGGGCTCATCTAAGGTTTTACAGTGGGACTAACCAAGTCGCAACAGGGTGGCTTTTATGCAAGCCCTTGAAATGTACATGTCGAGCAGATTCTGGGATTATACATTGTTTAACAACTAGCAAATCCTCAGCAGACACACACCTATTTTCAGGGGGATCTGATCATCAGCCTTCCACTACCTTACTTTGTGTGGAAACTGGTAACAATTTCATTAGTCATGAAGCAAACATACCGAACCAGGTTAAAACCTTAGATGCCTTCACCAATTTTATTACACTGACCAATGGCTTGAGGTCTGTTAATATTTTGAATATGTCACCTCATTAGCAAGAGAGTGTAACAGTAATTTCTCTCTGCTTATTTGAGCCAACAGGATTCAAAACAATGGTTATCTCCTTGTCTCCTTCATCCTGAATATACTTTATACTACTATACTTTTGACAATGGTATCTACCACCAGTACTGTCAGTTTACTAGCTTGCCGGTATCAAAACTGTGTGAGGATCAGCACCATGAAGGATACCATTTCCTCCTTGAATGTTGGCATGGCTGCTTGCTCTTGTGCGTTAATTAATTAATTATTTTTTTTGTTTGACCCCATACTTCACAAGCGTATGACTTAGATAGCCTAACTCCTCCTGTATCATTTTCCTTTCTTTGCTTTCAGTATGAGCCTGTGTGTTTTAAGAACTGAAAGGGTTTTCCCTAACAACGGTGTGTGTTCTAAAATCTGTCGGGCAACAGCAATATGTTTTCTTTGAATATTTTCCCCATCAGCTGCTGAGACACTGATGCTGTTGAAGATTTGCTAAATGGCATTCGATTGAATCTGTACATCCCAAATACTGTTATGAATATGATTAATTCTTTGCAGTCTTCAGTGAATTCTACTTAATGATCGACACTGCATATATCTAATGTGGAGAATACCCAGGCTCGACCCAATTTATGTAGAAATTCTCTGGCATTGGTCAATGGGTGGGATGACACCAACTACATTTCAATACATATCAAATTTTATTCAGTAAACTGTTGACAAGGAAAATTCATCTTAATATCATAAAAATTGATAAAAGAACAGTCAATTCATACCATCAATCATAACCACATACAGGACTCATTCAGACATTCAAATATAAAAACACCCAAGTGTTTAGTACATCAATAAGCATTGGAAATATTGTTACACCAAATATTTTCAATTATCACATCAAACAGTGACCCAGTCCATAATATCAGGTGTCGTTGTGTATCTGATGCCAAATTTGACCAGATATCTCTCACAGAAAAGCGTCGACACGTGTTTCGGTTGGAGACCTTCTTCAGGACGTAGGGCTTGGAGTAAATGCTACGGCCAATAGTAAATCTAAAAAAATAATGATAAAAACCACAGTGTCATCCTTATTTCTTAGAGTCGGTGACTAATAATGTCACAATGTGTTCAAATTCAATAAACACATAGGCCCCTACACACCACCAAATTCCAACTTAGGGGAAGGTGACAGTGGAAATTAATCCTCCACTGGCATCAGTGTGTATGCTGTACCTGTGGAACCAACAAAAACACCACTCTGCATTCTTGGAAAAACCGAATACTTAGTTTGCATATCTATGGCCATACATCATATACATACAAATAGGGCTTAGACCACTTACAAGCACCCGTGGTGCAGCTTGGAGATCTTTCGAAGGATGCGACCACCAAGGGACCCCCCAGGGCCCACGTAATGTTAGCTGGATCTTCCCAATGTCTATTGGTCACTAGGCCATTCACAAGGCTACAAAAGAAACACACAATGACAACTGTGTGAGGATTTTACACCTCATATAACAATTACAGCATATATGTGGCGATTGAAAAACACACATGACCACTAAAGCCGTGTGTGCAAATGCATATGCATTAGAAAATCTACACCTGTAAAACTGATCAGGCAATGCAAAATCTCGCCATAGCCAACTCCTCACCAAGTGAACACCCATAATGTATAGACTATATGTATGACATATATAAAACCAGTGATGCAGAAGGCACCACTCACACAATGCCCACTACACCATGTATGCAGGTAACGCAGGTATGCGCGTATAACAAACGGCCTCTTTTTCCATATATCGTGCCACATTAGAGAAAATTGTAATAAGTGTAACAAAATAAATTTAAAACAAATGGAACGCTGTTAAATAATATGCGGTGCTCCTTAGAGCAATCCTAATGCCACACTACAAACACCTCTAGCGTGTCTCTGGGTCATGCTCTCACAGGGGGGAACGCTTACCTTGAATGGAAAACGTGCCACCCCCTTCGTGGGAAAATTTGCACAGCCGGTACCGTGTTCACTCACTCGACACCAGCGCAAACAGAGCAAAAAGTCAATGTGGGCTAAACATAGTCAAAGGACTATCTTTTAAAAGGTGCAGGAAGCACCAAAAAAGGACTAACCACTAGAGCATTGGAATCAGCAGAAAATGCAGTGTCTTAAAGGCAAACGGCGAGACAAACACCCGTGAGTCACTCATATAGAATAAAATAACATGAGCCGGAGCTTGGGACATAAATGAATGCGCGGCCATTAGAAAAACATACTGAGGGTGCCAGAGAGATGAATAGATGGTAGAAGGGCTAAAAACGCAATTGCTTATCAAAAAGCCGCATAGTGAGGGCCTTAAAATTAGACATGTTTAGCTTTATTCCCTGATTTCGGGAACTGGGTCCACGGGCCAGTATAACAATACGTACACACACAGCAATTTGCTTTATACATTGCAATGGAATTAGATACATCTGATAATCGTTAACAGGGTCTTTTGCAGATTATATAGGACAAACCCAGATGTCATATACCGCCCTTTATAAATATAGACATAAAAATGGCAATATATTATATCATTAAGCTCGAATGGACATATATCTACTACTGGCTTAATTGTATATTCATATATACATCATGTAGATAAATACTGTCTAGAAACTTGAGTCAACCAATAGTATGCATATAGATAGAAAACCAATTGTATAACAGGCAAAATGGGCCTAGGTTGTATATAACATAGTGGGTATGTAGCGATCACAGTAGTTCTTAACTGCACAGTATCCCCCTTACTGTGTGTCCATTCTGACCCATCGTCTCATGTTCCAGATCAGTTTTTTGTAACCAAGTTGTTCCATTCTACTGAAACATTCAGTCCCTTCCGGACTGTATTAAGAGTGTGAATCCATTTCTGTTCAGTGCGATGTAATGTTGTACCAATATCGCCCCCTCTCGTGTTGCTCTTAATGTGTTGGAGTACAAACCACCTCATGTCTGTATCTTATGCTGCATTCTAACAAAATGTCCAACTAGCGGCTTATCCGCCACTTTATTTCGTATACAGCTCCTATGCTCTGATATACGCTGTCTAACTTCACGTGTGGTCTTACCCACATATAAAAGTTGACAGGGACAACTGATAATGTACACCACATTTTTGGTCAGACAATTGGTATGGCAGTTCATCTTCCAGATTCTTTGACCATATTGAAATTCAGCTAGGGCGCACGCGACACATTTGCCACATTTAAAGTGTCCAACTATGGGCGGAAGACCCCATTGGTCATTGATAGTAGGCTCCCTTGCTGGCTCCCTATAAGTATGGACCAATCTTTGTCTTAAATGTTGGTTGCGTTTAAACGCACACATGGGTTTTTTCATTAGTGATCCAGGTTGTTTGACTAAATTCCAATGCTTGTTAATGATTCTTTTAACATCCCCGCTGACTGGAATGAATGTAGTTACACGTACAAGACGTTCATTATTGTGCCTTTCTCAGGTGATCAAACAAGTCTCACGACTAGTGTTTTCGGCTCTTTTCATTTGATCTTTTACCAACCTTCTTGGATACCCCTATTTACCAATCTCTCCTTATGTTGTTCTGCGTGGAGCTTAAACTCATCCTTCTCGGAACAATTTCTCTTAATACATAAGAACTGACCATACAGTAAGTTATGGCGTAAGCTAGCAGGATGAAAGCTGTTAAAATGTAGTAGGGAGTTCTTATTGGTTGTTTTTTTGAAAAGAGTAGTTGTTAATTGATTCACAGTCTTTTTAATCAAAAGATCAAGGAAGCTAACCTGACGGTGACTATTTTCAATAGTGAATTTTATGTTTGTATCACATTAATTTAGCCATTCATGGAATTCAGTGAGAGATGTAACAGATCCCCTCCAAATTAGGAAAATGTCATCGATATACCGATGCCAAAGTTTCAAATGTGCCTTGAGAGTAGGATGGTTCATAAGCAGGTTTTGTTGTCCTAGGATAAACTTATCTTCATATTCAGCCATATATAAATTTGCGACATCGGGGGCAAAAGTGGCCCCCATACTGACCCCTTTCTCCTGTTTATAAAGTTGCTTTTTAAACAAAAAGACATTTTCGGTCATAGCTAACCTAATGCACTCTTGGACAAACTGTCCAGCAAGTCAAAGGTTATTCTTTTCACTGCAATTTTTGCCAAAAATGTTTTGCTGAAAAAAAAAGCATTGACATTTTTATTTTTATTTGGGGGCTCCCCCCATTCCTCCCTCCACTTTTATGTCTTCTCTGTACACCACCCCACCCTACCCCTTGTATGCTGGTCTAAATCTTTCAATGGGCCTCATTACGACCCAGGCGGTAAGTTACCGCCTGGGTCGTACCTTTACCACCATGGCGTAAACTACGTTTACGCCATGGTGGTTGGCGGACTTACCGCCCCATTCCGAGGTTGGCGGGGCGGTAAGTCCCCAATCCCCATTTACCCTTCCCCATTCCCATGGGAGTGGGGAAGGCATTAATTACGCCACCGTAAATTACGGTGGCGTAATTAACAACAAGGTCCCTTAGCGCCATGGATTTTAACACCTACTAAAAGCAGGTGTTAAATCCTCCATGGCGCTAAGGGACCTCGGAATCAGGCGGTAAGGGTCGGCGCTGTTTACGCTGCCGTAAACCCCTTACCGCCTGGGTCGTAATGAGGCCCAATGTTTTTTTTGGCAAATACATTTCGTCAAAAAGTGCAGTGAAAAAGAAAAATAGGTGATGAATGAACATTGTACTATAAGAACCAACTTAGGCACAAAGCGTTGCCTGAATTTCCTGGACATGTTTGTGGTAATTCTGTCAAGTAGTTTTTGAAATAGTTGAGGGGGGAGTGGGTGCGCACTACTCCCCAAAAAAATGCCATATCTCCCATGGTGCTTTGCAGAAGAGACACTTTCAGAAATGAAGAGCAGCCCTTTTTTAATAACGGGGAATGCAAACATGAAACGTGCTCAAAAAGCTATTAGGCTGAGGAAAAAGGATGCAATTGATGAGTATAGAGGTGGGGAGGAGGAAAGAGATACCATGTGAAATTGAAGAGTTGGAGGTAGTCTGGGGAGCTAGTTACAATTCTGATTTTTTCAGATTATCGGGAGAATACCACATCACGAGATTCCTGCTGCAATAATGCAAGACGCGATTGGAAAAGAAAATGCATCACGCAAACCAAAGAGTGAAAGGCCGTAATGGGAGACTATTTGGGAGGAGGGAGCATTTGTTGAGTGCCTGAGAAGACAGTGAAGAGTTTTTGATTTTAGAGCGTTATCTGGGGAATACTAGGGGAATCCCATGGGTATGGCTAGTTCATTGTCGCTGTATGTGTAGTTTTTGCCACTGTCAGGGGAATATTGGGGGAATCCTGTGGAAATAGGAAGAGAGTGAAAAAATAAACCAAGATTTTACACCTACAGTGATCACATCTACTAGTCAGGGACAATGGGTCTTTCTGCCACTGGCCATGGCTATAGCTAGTGGGTCCCAAATACATTTATTTGTGCAACATTTAAAATGACCATGGCTGAAGGCCATGGTTAGTGGGCCCCAATAAAACCTATTGGTACAACATGTTGAGTGGCCAGGGACAAAGGTCATGGCAAGTGGGCCCCAAAGAAACCTATTGGTGCAACATGTACCATGGCCATGGCTGAAGGCCATGGCTAATAATAAACCTATTGGTGCAACATGTAAAGTGGTGACAGCTGATACATTGTTACATTTGATCACCTTAGCTCTCTCTTAACCAAGGGCATTCCACTGAATATAAATAATGATGCTGTCTTTGCAGAAGAATTTACTCATATCAAGAGGGTAATACAGGAATTCAAGGGTGAAATGGCCCATTTCTGGATATGATATGCCACTCATATCTAGGGTCCAATATTCACTCATGCATTTAATTCAACAAATGCTTTAAAGGTTTTTTCTGTGTGTTGTAACATAGACAGAGGAGAGACACAAAATGTTACATGTCAATAGCTTGAACTCATGTCTTTCATCACCATTGTAGATGGATAATTACTATTCCACAGATTATCTTACAGGACAGAAGAGATACGTCATATTTTCTTTTTTAATGCACGTACAGAAAGAGGGGGCCATGCTAGACCAGTGTGTGTTCCTCTATCTGATACCACTGAAGTGCGATGTTTTAAGGGGTGAGAATATCTATTTAATACTCATGGAACTCCAAATGGCCATCAATACTGACAACAGAAGCAAATTGTGAAATATTTTGAAAGTTGCTGGGATAGCAGCTGGCCTGTTAAATCCTATCATATCCCTTTGTTGAGACATTGTGGGTCATTATAGATTTGCACTGCCAAACCAAGGTAAATCATGACCCACCGGCAAAGAAATGCAAGTAATACCAGAAACCCCCTCCATGAAGTCCTATGGGATGGGAATGTACTGCCCTGTCTGCCGTCTGTAATATCCCGGTAATACCAGGATATCAGGCATCAGAAACAGAGGGTAGGTTTGCCGGTATCCTGTCAGTTTTACTGGCAGGTTACCACCAAACCCACAATGACCCCCATTCTCTTTTATTCCTAGTATTGTTAAGATAGAGAGTCAAACCTCTACACAGAGCACAGAGGCAAGCATTATACTCCCCATGATTTTCTTTATTCAAACAGCAATAACAGATAAATACAAAAAAGATTCAAATAACATAACCCCCTTGCTGTCAGCTCCCTTCAGTCCACCAATCCAGCCAGTGAATGCCTTATAAAAGAGTCATTCCCACAAATCCAGGACTATTTTCTGTGGTGAGTGTAGGTCTCCATCCACGAACCTCAGCAAGAACAACAAGAAGGCCATCACTTCTAGCCGCGATCCCATCCAACTAACTGGAAGTCCACTGACCTGGAAAGAGGGCCTCAGAAGAACTGTTGACTCTGGATGACTGAACCAACAACAGGAGACTATGGTGAGAAGGATGGATAACACTGAAATCTGTGCCCTTAATAGAATATTGACTTTGTGTTGTAATAGTACTAGGAATAATTGAAATGTTTTGGCATACCATACTGACTTTCTGTTTTTTCTATTCAAAGTCCATCAAGTACTGCCATGGCAGCAGAAACAATGCTTTACAGTATAATTGCTGAGTCTGCTGCTTTGAGAATGCCTTCCAATCCAAATCTTGCTGGAAAAGACATGCATGCCATAGCTCCCCTTTCAGAGTGGCTGTAAAGAGAGAAAAAACAAGCCCAGCCTGTGACATAACCCACCCAACCTGATGGGTAACGTAGGTCAAGAAGTCAATTTATATGTTTTCCAGAAAGAGATGGAGAGCTGATCAGATGTCAGCCTCAATCAACTGCTCTCATATTCAAACGACAGAAAGAGGATTTGATTGGCTGGAAAGCATGGAAGGTAATATAAGAACACATTTGAGTGCACCTATACATCTGAAAACAAACCCTATCAGGAATAAAAGAGAGCCCAGATGAATACAAAATCCATACATAATGGACCACGCGATAGAAAACCAAGTACAGGCCCATCACAATTTTGGTTGAAATCTGCTGAAGAGACAAAGTTTGATTTTCCAGCCAATCCTGAAACAATGACACCATCAGATGTATGTCCTAAAAGCAAGACTATCACACATCTGTTGGGCTAGACAACCAGATATTCCAAAGAAAATGACACACTAGAGAATGAAACCAAATGCTCCATCCAGTATTGAAAGGAAAACGTTGCTGCAAGATACATTTTCAGCGAACAGTAGGACATTTTAGTGAGGGAAAAAGGCAAGATATTTACCACCCGAATAACATTTGTAGATAGCGTAGCCAGGATCCATATATCGCAGCAAGGAACCCAGGAACCCCATGCACGTTAGCCATGCTGAAAGCTCATGATAGCCAGCTGATCTTGATGGTTGCTGCCAAAAGGCTGAAGGAGACTCTCTTTTACTGATAATGGGGAGGAAATCAGGGGAAGCAACCTCAGCAGAATGAGTGGATGAGACTCACAGTGGCAATTCAGAAGAAGAGTCTGCCTCTTGGGCACCAATACATGGAAGAACTGTTACCATGTCCAACAGATACAGAAGCTCTGCTCTGCTTGCCAGATTGTAGTCAGAAGAACTAAAGCACATCCCTGATGCTTGGTATGTAATAAGGTCCTTCGCATCATGAAAAAAGAGGAACAGAAATAGAGCATCCCCCACTCCCATTATGGAAAAAGACATATGTAGCATTTGGAAAAGGGTCTGGATTCCAAATGAAATAAATGTGAAGTTGGGTATTAAGGTAGGAAACTAAAATCTCATGGAGGGACCCTATGATTTCATATGATCTGAAATATTGACCTGAGGAGTTGCCAATTACTGGGGTCCCTTCATTAATATGAGCACTAGTTATGAACACCAGTCTGCTTCTGCATAGGAGGATTATGGTATCTGTTCCGTGTTGATATGAGAGTGGACACCATATTCCAAAAATCGATTGACAGCTCCAGAAGATTCCTGGACCATATTCCCCAATCTTGTTGAGGTAATGCTACACTCTCTGATTACCCATGAAGAGACTGCCAACACAGTGAGAACAGTGACTTGTGATGCTAAGGATGGCAACAGAGCCTGCTTCCATCTCCAAACAATTGACGTGCTAGCATGTGTCCTGTGGAGACCACCTCCTTCCTATCAACTAAAAAACAGTATCTTGCCCGAATCCACTGCAAATTACATCAGACTCTAACCATAGACCTGAAACAAAAGCAAAATGAGCCCTTTCTTTCCAGGCCTCCATGTTTAAACCCCCATTGTATCACTTGCCTTGCCTCTGGGGAGAGCTGGACCCCACTAGAATGACTAACCCTCCATGAATTTCCTTGATATTTAACATTTGAAGGGCCCTGAACTATAATTGGTCCTGGGGAAATAGTGCTGAATGGAGGATGAAAGCAGTCCTATGAGGGACACTAGGGGCCTGATTCACAGAAGTGTTTCATAATGGCATAACCAATTCAGACACAGAACACATAACAGGTAGTCCTAGTCTGAATTGTTTTGTTCCTCTTGTGCTTTATAAAAGGTTAGAATGTACAAACAAAATATGTAGTGCACTGAGTTATTGTGCATTTCCTGTGATTCAAAATGAACATAGACAAAACCACACATACATTTCATTAGAAAGTTCCCCCACATTAAATAGCTTTTTTCTGTATAACGAACTTCAAACACTCTTCTTTGTGATAGATGGCCATAACAGTGCTACACTGACCTTGAACTTATCACTAGTCTTAGTAGCTAGCAAACCTTCTGCCATATCTGAAGCTTGTTGCATGAAAGGGGAAGAGCACATGAAAAATAGCTGGCTACGTTTAAGAAAGCAAACACACTCTTCTAATCTGTGACTGTAACATTTATCAAAGACCTTTGAAATATAGCAAATGCTCTGTGTAGCACGTAAAAAAGAATTACCCACGTTTGTTAATTTAAATAAATATTTTCAGACTTTGACTGTACATACACTTGTAAAAAGAAATATTAATTCACCTCGCACCTCAATTTTACTACAATCTCACCAGAAAGCACGCTCATCTGTCTGCCCTCAGACTGCAAAGCTTTACTCCCACTCCACTCAGCTTTTCAGTTATCCCATGGAAATTCTCTCTGCCTGCTTCTCTTCTCTCTGGGCAGGATGAACTCAGCAGCCAGCCTGCTTGCACCATCAGAAACTGCAGTACGATGACCCAAAGAGACAGCAAGAGAGCATGTCCGATAGAGAGCCCAGCCTTCTGACTGACAGCTCTTTTTAAACCCTCTGTCTGTCACCTTGCCATGAATGTATGTTTGCCTACATAAAATATAAGAAAATATAAATTTTAAAAGTGATGTCATGTGTCCATCAGAACCACCTCCCTTTTGCAAATCAACTCACTAGTATTTTCCATTAAAAAAACATGTGATCAGGTTGGCTTTTAGATGACATCAACGGATGAAAAGTGTTCCATTTCTCAGCACTGTTTTCCTTTTCTGAAAATTAACAATAGGGATACTTTGAACAACATGACTCTCCGCATTCCATATCTTCAACTTGTCACATATTCACTGCAAATCAACAGCTTTCATTCTGCACATTTGTTTTCTTTTATAATGAACTGGCTTGTCATCAATATTGTGTACCAATATTTTGCACCACAGGGCTATGGACTGACATGCCTTGAATATTAATATTGGGATAAGGTACAGTTTTGGGGATATTAGTAGAATTAGTACATGTTCATTTTTATTCTTCATTGCACTCAATCCATATTACTGTGGTGTGTCATGATAACATCAGCTGTTATGCAGAGGATCAGAGCATCGAGAAAGAGCCCTGCAGAGTGAGCCGGGCCAGAGCGAAGAAGAGAGAGAGAGAGAGAAAGAGAGAGAGAGAGAGAGAGAGAAAGAGAGAGAGAGAGAGAGAGAGAGGCAAAGGTATGCAAAAGAGTCCTGTAGTGGCGACAGTAAGCATTGATATATATGCAGAAGTCTCCAAGGAGGAGGAGTTGAGTGGTTGAGGCCAGGAGGAAGGAAGAGGGGTCCGCCCACTGAAAGAAGAAGGGGGAATTCTGACCAGGTGGCCGGTAGATAGTAGCCACTGTGAGAGAGTGGCCAGGAGAGAGAGAAAGCCAACAGACCAGGCATTCAAAGGAACAGTAGGACTGCATAGGAATGATTGATGCAGTAATCCACTCCGGGAAGATCAGGGATAAACCACCACCAAATACGGTTGAATCTGGGCAAGGAAAGGATCTTTTAACCATCAGGAAGGAGAGTGCCAAAGCTTGTGACAGAGCTGGCCATGAACCATGTCTCAGTGAGACCAAGGACATCAAGTTCAAGTTCTTCCAGGAGACGACATTTGCTAGAGGAGTGTTTCACTGCTGAGCAAGTGTTAAGAGTGGTGAGGTGGAGAAGGTTGACATCCTTGAAAGACTTCCGCGGAGGGGTACAAATCAGAGGTACACCCTGCGGAGGTGTGAAGGAGCACAAGGTAGGGTAGAAGAGGAAGGAGAGGAGGGCAAGGTAGCCAAGGAGGAGGATGAGGGTATCAGAGATGTGGCAGAGGAGAGAGGCAAGGGAGCTGAAAGAGAGAGAGAAGGAACAGCAGGAGCAAAAAGGAAATTGATAAGGTACGGGAAGTGCCTATCAAAGAGGAGGAGGTTGGCCTGAGGGCCTTTTTCTGAGACAATGCCATTCAAGTAAACGTTAAGTTTGAAGTGGTAGGTGGCCAGGAGGGATTCCCACCAGGTGCCACAATTAATGGGAAGAAAAAGGAAAAGGCACAGAGACCATATGAAGAGTCCATGGGTCTAGCAAGGGAACGGCAAAGAGGATGTCGGTGATCGTCTGTCTGGAGGAAGCACTGATATACGTATCAGCGATAGGGAGGCCTGGGATGGAGACCAGGATATCCTTTTTGAACTTCTTCCTACCAGACTTAATGAGGAGGGTACGATAGTTGACAGTGAAACAGTTGGAGAAGATATGAGAAACAGTGAGCACCATAGGTGAAGTGGAAGAGGGGAAGGAGAAAGGAGGGTTGGCTGGGGGGAGGGGGGAGGGGATGAAGGAAAGGTAGGAACACTAGACGAGAACACAAAAAAGGGGGGTGCAGGCAGAAGTGACAAGAGGAAGACATGAGTAGGACAGACAAAAGCACAATGCAGCCACTGGGCACAAGCTGATAAAGAATTAGCAGGGCAGCTGGAAAACACAATGCGCCACTAGGCACAATCAGATTCAAAATTAGCAGGGCAGCTGGAAAACACAGTGAGCCACTAGGCACAAGCAGATTCAAAATTAGCAGCGCAGCTGGAAAACACAGTGAGCCACTGGGCACAAGCAGATTAAAAATTAGCAGGACAGCTGGAAAGCACAGTGAGCCACTAGGCACAGCTTGCCATAATAAAAATGGAAGTCCAGGTGAGAAGGGATGAGGACAGGAGGGTTAGTAGTCTAGGAAGTGTTATTAGGTATGCGCCTACCTTGCCGGAGCAAGAGCGCTGAGGTCTTCAGTGGGCTTCTGGAGTGCAGGGTCGACAACCACAAAGGAAACCAGTGGGGTGTAGGGGCAGACACCCAGGCAGCAGAAAGGCAGCAGACAGGGCCTTAGAAGTGGGCCTTCGATTGGCTGGGCTGGCTCCTACCTCCCGGGCCAGACAATTGGTTCAAAAATGATCAGGCAGACAATCAGTGGGGGACAAGGCCAAGGAAGGAGGATGGCTCCAGGCCCTATGTGTGGGCTGCCATCTTGGATAGGCTGAGGTCCCAAACAAACAAAGAAGCTTTTGGAAAAAATATTTCAGATACAGTTTTGCTGTTGCAGCTCTGCCACATTTCAAGGTAGGGGAGATGATAAGACACTGTCACCTTAATTGTGCTGTATTTTGTCAAAGTTGCACTTTTTATTTTAAAGTAGCGTACAGGGAAACATGCTCCTTCTTCACTTACGTGAAGAAGGAGCAGTCCGAGGCATAGGAAAGCTCTGCCTCCTATTCACTCCCCAGGCACGTTTGGGTTGACTCTTGCTGCGGATCAGAATCTGCCATTATACACCAGAATCACCTGAAAATGGGAGAGACTAACCTGAATCGGTTAATTCTCTCTTTGAGCCCCTAAAGTGGGTCTCACTGCATCTCGACGACCAAATCAGTTAAAGCTCCTCTTCTACTGCAGCAAAGCTGGTCAAACTGCCGTTGAAGCCAAGCACGATGCCATAGATGCTGGGGATTCTCACCTGTGCTACTCTCTCCGAAACTTCAACCTGCAGTGCCTGCATCTCAAGCTCACTTGATGCTGCACTGTACCCTTGCAGAACCCATCACTTGCTAGGCTCAAATCAACCACTTGATACCATGACCGGATTCAAACCACTGGAGAGGTACTTGCCCACTCAAACCAGGAGGTACGCCCTGACTCAACCCAACTGGTGCTAGTATTGCTGTTTCACGAACCACACACAGGAGCAACAGGATCACCTTTTCGACACTCGTCACCAACCGATTTGAACCACTGGAGCATCACTCATCACCCTTCATGGCGGTTACAACCCAACTCAACCTGGCTTGACCTCAAACAGATCTTGGTTAGTGCTCTGACATGCTTCACCAAGAGCCGCCATCGAACAGCCATCAAACAGCACAGGGGTCTCCTTCTCAAGGCCTGTCTGGCGCTTGGCACACATAATCCAATTTGCCTGAGCTGAGCTCAAGCCACTCGCATCACTACTCAGATCCAGGTTCGACACTGTTGACCCACCAAAGACCCAAAACAAGGTATTATTGACCAATAACTGCTCCTGTGGTTCTTGTTGGGCCATAGAGACTGGTTAGGTCCCTTTTGCAGCTTTTTCATCCAAAGACAAATCATTTTCGTGGTTCATAATTGGCCTATCACCCCTGTCTTCATAGCCAGAGTGCTTCATTCTTCTATATGCTGAGGATTCTCTGTTCTTTCCACAGGGGTCAGTTTTGCACAGTGTTTCTATTTAGTTTTCTTGCAGATGTTGTGTTTAATTAAAGTATAGGGACCTAATTCCGACTGAGGCAGAACAGGTTAACGGGCTCCTCTAAAGGAGGCGGACCCGTTAAACCCGTTCCGCCTCATTACAAGCTCCCGTCGCGGGACCCGGTAATGCCTGGTCAAACCAGGCGTCCTTACCGGGTCCCGCGAGGGGTAGAGGCAGCAAACAACGGGCTGCTCATAATCGGCACGTTGTTTGCACCCTCTCCCATTCCTATTGAGCCATTTCAGGGCTCAGATGGGAATGGGGAAGGTCCGGGCCTGGGTTCCTGGGCGGAGGAATTACCGGGACCTCCAAACTCAGAATGGCCTGGTAATTCCCCATTCTGGGAACCCGGACCCGATTTCGGCAGCAGCCATGCCGCCAATAGTGGCATGGCTACCGCCGAAGTCATAATGAGACCCTATATGTTTTATACAAGCTTGATTGAATATTCATTTTATTTGGACTGTGTTACTTTGGTTTTTGGTTCACTACTGAATCACATTCACCCCCTTCTTAAGAGCATATGCTTCCCTTGGCCCACCTTACCACAAACAGCAAAGGAGGTGTACACCTTAGCTTTGCCTGTTTTACCTTTATGATTGTGTTGGCTCTTGGTTTGTAGTAGTGCATGTGCTGACTAGGCATTTTAGCCTCATCCTTGGCTCCCAGTGGATGCAAGGATTACATTCAAAACCCTCTGCATTGTCCACAAGCCTTTCTGGGGCCTGGGTCCAAAATACCTTCAGCTATCCCTCCGCAAATAACTCCCCTCTCAAGCTCTTCGCTCCTCTACCTCCAACTCCCTCAGGGTCAGTCGTTTTTCTAAGAAACAAGCTGGGGGTAGATCTCTGTCTTCGGCTGGGGCCTCCTTCTGGAACAGCCTCCCTGCCACTCTAAAACTTGAGGAGAACCATCTCTGGTTCCAGAAGCACCTCAAGACCTTCCTCTTTTCTTCTGCCTTCGCTGCCCCTCTCCCCTGCTGATATGTTCTCTCTTGACACCATGCACCTGGCCACCCTCTGTCCTTTGGGCCCAGGTACCTGCTCATCCTGCCACCCTCCCGCACTGCCGCCGGGCCACCCGTTGCACTGGGGTCTGTATCTGTACCCATACAGCCGCCCCTTTTTCTTCCTGCACTTATCAGACCTACCCTGTCTGCTGCCTTAAACCTAGAACTTGCAAATTGCTGACTGCATTACCACTGTTTGTTGCCTTTATTATTTATTTATTGTTATTTATCTGTTTCTCCTCTGCTTCGCACTTTCCACCTCTCCCCCTTCCATGCAATTTTCCCCTTCCCCCTCTCCCATGCACTTGCACGTTCTCAATGTCACTGGGCCTAGTAAGATCGCTGTTTTGTTCTCCCCTGTTCCCCTCCCATGCCTTGTCGCGTTGTCGCGCTCTGAAACACTTGTGTACGAGCACGATAGAAATAAAATATCAATCAATGAATCCTTTTACTACAGCAGGGCAGAATCCAATTTGTCACAGACAGCACAAGGCATTCTAGGAAAAATCAGCCTTGCTTCATGAGTGTCAAATGCCTTTTTGAAAACTTTTCCAACAGGAACATCTCTTGTTGTTTAAGATTGCACCATGTGTGCCGCCAGATAAATACAATGTGATTTTGCTCTCTGCGCAGGTTCATTGAGTTTACCACATTAACAGCTATGCTCAGCGTGCTTTTTAATTGTGGGCTCACCAAACCACTGTCATATGAGAATTCTGTCTGAATGTATGGTATGTTTGAGATTGTTAGACAAGTCTCATAGAAATGGTCAAATTGTTTTTGATACCAGAACATGACTCTGCGGGTAGTGATGGCGAGATCAGGCTTGTGAACCAAATATATACAATTCGCTCCAAAGGACTTATGCCATATAAGGGGTTACTCAAACCTGCGACAGCTTTTGAATACATTCATGTTTTCTATCTGTAAATAGCGGAAACAGTGTAGCCTTCCTGTCATTCAGTATTACATTCACTAATGCAACAACAGACACTTTTATGTTTATTCCCACACGACATGGACTAACAGTGGCAAAATGACTTCTGCCCGCAGGAGTAGAATTATGACGGATGGCTAAACCGTCTTCTCAGCCCTCACACTTCTACAAAGCAAGAGTAACCCCTGTCATGAATGTGAAACAGATAGAGGTAAGAAATATATTTTTTTCCACATTTGTGGTTTTGTGGGACAAGGGCAGGCGATACTCTTTGGAAGGGTGTGGAAGCGAACCAGCAGCAAACCAAACAGAAAAGTAAAACAGGCCAAAATAAAGCAACGTCCAATCAAGGTTCAATAATAAAGGAATGTCTTGTTACAGATGGCACAAAGAAATCAGAGTCCCACTAAAGTTTAGGGGTTTTTATTTTCCCAAAAAATCAAGACATCATAGGATATGGATTGTTTCTTAGAGCATACATTGTTCAGCCCAAAAAGGTAGATGATTTAATAGTATGCACTAACAGGAAAATGGGTTTGGGAAGTAGTGCTAGTGCTGTTCCTTTCTCACTCTCTCTTCTCCCTTAGAACCTCCCTTCCTATCCCATTCATCTGCAACACCTGCTTAGTGCTATCGACCGGTAACCCCTACTCTATAACACTAGCTTTGGCTAAATATGTAATCCTAAAACAGTGGCTCTATAACTCCCTCAGGAACTTCAAACTGGATGTACCTTACTGATGATTATTTATAAAGGGGTGGGGTATGCATGTGCAAAATCATCTTCAATCTTCTATATCCATTTACTACTCTCCTCCTCCCTCTACTCTCCTCCATCCAAATCAACCTACTTTCTTTCGTTCCCACGTATTTCTCCTATTTTTTCCAATATTTTTCTCTCCTACCACCTACCTCGACCCTCTGAACTTACTCTCCTATTTCCTACCACTTAGCTCTCTTCACTCCAATACCCTACCATATCTGGACTACTATTCTCCCTCTCCCACACTAATACTACTCTCCCTGCACAATTGCTGCTACTCTCACTGCTACTATTCTCTCCTTTCTGCACATCTCTCTGTCGACTTCCAAACTTCTAGTCCTCGCCTCTACCCTTTGATGTTACTCCACTGTGTATCATACTGCTACAGCTCCTTCCCTACTACTACTGCTCTCTTGTCCTCCAATTTCAGAAATATGGTTCCCTGATCATCCTTCACAATACACTCACTACTATAATTCTCACTAATATCACTTTCACCAGTTCTCTTATACCCTCCTCCTTGCATCCTATGCGTACACCCAACTATGCTCATTCTCTCCTACCACTCACTTTCCCTCACCCTAACTACTACCACACTCCCCTAATACTATCTGCCACACTATTGCTTTCTCTCTCTCTCTCTCTCTCTCTCTCTCTCTCTCTCTCTCTCTCTCTCTCTCTCTCTCTCTTTCTCTCTCTTTCTCTCTCGCTCTCTCTCCCTCTCACTCTTTCTCTCTCTCTCACACAACTTCTATACACACCCCTCCAAGCTTCCTACACTACACTACAGTATACTACAAACAACTAATACCACTGTCTATAGCAATTACGCCACCTTCAATGAGCTCTGCCACCAACTCTCCAACACTTCGCTATATAGTCCGTCCTCTGCCTGGTGTCTTGGTCGATCTTCAGCTCCTCCTGTGACCTCACCTGTACAACCCACCCTGTACCTTCCATGCTGTTTAATTTCATACTGTGGGCCTGGTGGTTCTGTGCCTCAAATTCCTTCATGTTGGCTGCAGCACTAACCTGATACTATGCGCCAATCAGAGTCTGTCTTTTCCCCATGACCCAGGTGAGAGGCTTCAAAAAACTTCTATGCTCCTCCCCTTTTCCAGTACAGTTTTCACAACATATTCTAATGGTTTTCTGGCCTGCTGTGGGTTTAAATGTTCATTTTCCTGTAGTTGGGGTGAGTGATTTGGTTTCCTGTTGTGTTGGTTACTGTGGTCTGAAGGCTTTTGAGTGTTGGGTTGTGATTTCCTCCTTTGTTCCAATCTGCTCTGGGTCATCTCGGCCGCTTTCAGGGGGATCCGGTCATTGCAGTTCTGAAATAAAGAAAGAGATAACTATGGCCAGTGACTTTATTGGGAGGCATTGGAAGACACAGATGACTAACATTGTTGAAATGTGTGAGTTACGTGGGGGCTTTATTGATAGGGGACCCCACAACGTCCACCTCTCATATCCAGGGCAGGGATGGCTTTGAATTGTGTTGTAATGAGCCTCATGCCCCAGGATGAAAAGGGTTAGTTTCCCCAAATTGGCAGGATCATGATTCCGACCATGTCACAGGTTATGTATGTTTTAATTAAATACACCATATGAAAAACATAACTAAATAGAACAACACTAAAAACCCCACCCCTATGGGAAGAACACAGAATATACTAGAGATAGAAGGATGCAGAATTCGGGGTAATGAAACAGATTTGAAAGGCAATCAATAACCTCATTTTTTGAAAAAGGATATGTCTTGTGCTAGAAAGGGGATCACAAGTTGCCTAACCAGTGTCTATGGCCCAAAGATGGAACAGGGAGGTAGGTATGAGTCAATACTAGCTTCTTGCTGTTGTTTGGCAGTTCTACATCATCAAACCAGTTTCCTTGGAGGTATGTGAGAGGTTTGAACCAGGTTCAAATGTAGGGGTTTCAGTGTTCCAAATGGGTTGCATGTCTCGAATTACGATCAAACTGAAATTTGCTGTTTTTCGAAGAAGTGTTCACAGAATGTATACTCTGATGGTCACATATAAGATGCTGACAGTTCTAAAAGTATTTGTACACAGTGGTTGCAGCAAATAACTTGTGTGCTCGAGCTGGAGTAGGTGAATGGCTGAGGTGGCATGATTCAGCAAACTAGTTTGATAGATAGCACAGCAGTTCAATGATGAAGAGAGTGCCAAAAGCATCATCAACGGGTCCTGTTGGTTTGAAATGGATAAACAGTGTTTGAAGATGACTTGAATTAGTTAAACAGTGGAACACAGGATCCTGGATGTTCTGGCGCTCCAGAATGCTGTGGGTCCCAATCCAGGTGCTAAGGAACAAGATGAGTCCCTGTTCTCGTTCTCCCAATCGTGGGGTAGGCTGGAAAACACCTGCAGGGCTCCTTCACTTCAAGTGAGGTCCTAGGTACCAGTCTACCTGGAAGAGGGACAAGTCTTGCTCCAGCAGCAGGTTACCCCCAGTGTACCTGGGGTGGTAAGGGAGCCTTAGAACACCCGTCTTCACCTCACAACAGGAGGACTCTGGAAAGGACAGGTCTCCCAGAAGAATTCAGACAAATTCCTTGTGAAGTCTGGAAATCCAAAGATGAATCAATGGGAACCCCCTCTTTTATAGGATAAAGTCCAGATTGATTTAAGGGGTTCAATCCTTGTTCTTGTGACAGATGGTCTTTGCCTTCTTGCTTCATATCCAAAGTGCATTGTGCTAAAGAAAGTGCATGTTAGGCAGAATCACATGCAGTACCCTTCGGGAGCATTATACACAATTAAGTCTACACGTGTCCATACAATTTCACCTTTGGTACACGCCTGTACTACACAGTAATGTGGTAGCAGTAGCTGAGCAGCCAGACTTATCTCAAGAGTATAGTGAGCAGTACAAGAGGTTACACAAAGGACTAGCAATCACAGTGATTCAAACAAAAACTTACTCAAGGTTTCTTGGTAAAAGAATGTACATTTATTTACACAGTCAGTTGGAAAACATTCCATTAGCAAGAGCAGCTCAATATCACAATCTAATATACTACAATACACAACCAATAATTTTCTGAACAAGTTCAGCTCCCCTGAAGTGGGAGCAAAATGGCACTTCAGTTACTGTAAAAAATGGTAAAAAGACAAGCTTATAAGAATCAACAGCACAAATAATTTCAGAGGTAGGGAAAATAGTTTCAGTTCACTACAACCAGCAATTCAATTCAATAGGCCTGGGCCAAAGTCAATGGTTCAGAGTCTTGGATAGGACAGCACAGTTCTGGTAGTAAACTGTTAAGTCTTTGCCATGGTTTTTAGTAGTAGTCGGTCAGACGGAAAGTTAGACGTTGGTTTAGGGAAGGACAAGCCTTCAAAGTCGGGAAAGTTTCACAAACTTTCACTGCGGCGAACAGAGTTCTGAACAGCACTTGCACAGTACCTTTAAAATGAAGAAGAGCTGTAGCTGAGGCAGTTGTTCCTGGTAGTTCCTGCAGATCTCGCTGTTCCTAAGCTTCAGTCATGGGGATAAGAAGGAGGACGTCGGGAGGTTCCTGCACTGCTCAGGGAAGAGGCGACAAGCTTTGCAAAACGTTGGTTTAAGGTGTGAGTGCCTTAAAGACCACAAACTGGTATCCTTTCAAATGGCTATTTGGTTTTCAACAGCACTCTGAAGAGAATTCGACCAGTATGGGGACGGTGTTGAGGCGGCTTACAAGTTGTGGTTCCCACCAAACTCAAGGGAAGAAGCTAACCTTGAAGGGCTTCTCTGTCGATGGAGTTTCAGGCAATTCCGACCTCCAGCAGGTCTTCACTGGTGGACCAGGAGTTGCAGCAGTCGTCTTCCTTCAGATCGTCTTCAGTTCTTTCGTTCCAGTGGTCGACTTTGCTTTCCAAGTCCCAGAGGCCTGCTTTTAAAGTTTTCCCCCATTCATTCCAGTCTGGCTGTCACTCACACAGCAGGGTGGCTGTCCTTGCCGGAATGTCAGCTTACCAATCACACCAGAGTGCATTCAAGTCTCCTTGGAGACTGAGCACAGGGAGTTTCGGGGCACTTCCCTCACATCCTGTCCACCCCAGACACGCAGGCGCCAGAGGAGGGCTTCAGCACTGAAGCCCGCCAAAGGCCCATGAACAAAGGGTTTGGCACACAGAGTTAAACACAAGGACCTTTTCTAAAAAAAACTGTGAAAATATTCGACCGGAGTCTGTTTTTACAGAAAGGTCTTGGGTGCCATATTGGAAAACATGGCTGACCCAATTTTTATCTACTGGTGTTCACGGTCAGGAAAAATCATGGTAGTTTGTTAAAAACCACTGTCACCAGCCATTTCAAGTAGAAGAACAGTGTAGAGTACAGGAAGGAAGAATAGGCGCAGAGAGAAACAAGATGGTGGAAGCCTTGGTCAACTGCAGTGAGCTCCTTCTGACAACACTAACCCCGTCCCACTTGAGACCCAAAGCATCATAGGCCATTTAGTATGCAGCACCCTGGTGAGAGGCCAGTCCTTTTGTATAGTGTGTGCCCTTTGATTCTTGTTTCCCAAGACAGCTACTGCTGAGGCCTTCCTGGGAGGGAGAGGTTTCTCCAGAATCCTTTACGCTTATTGACACTGGTATTGTAACGTGTATGACACCTATGGCCAAATTCACAGAAGCGTTTTCTAATGACAGAACCCAATTGGAAAACGTTCTGTGAATTAAGCCCCTTGTGTTTGGCTGAAATTCTGCATTCTCCTTCTCTGTGACCACCTTATGAGATGTTCGTATCCAAATCTGTATCAGTGTGAACGTGATGTTTAAATCTAATTTCAAGTGTTACACACGATGTATAGGTTTGCTCATGCACATCTCTGTGGCCGTGTCGAAATAAATTCAGTTGTTGACCATACTTGTGTGGGCTTGTGTTTGTATTATCCATATCTGTTTACCTTTCAAAAGACATCCGGCTGTTGGCCATTAATCTATGTGCTTTGTAGCATTTATTATTTTATCATTGGATCCATAATTCCCTGTGTTTCTTTGTCTCTAAATCATCCCCATAACAAAAACATACATTTGGATGGCTTTAAAACTGTGCTATCTCAAGTGTGCATAATCTGATTTTGGAATGTACAGCCTTTCAGTTGCAGTTCCATTCCTATTTCCTATCAAAATGCAATTGCCCATTGATGAAGGACACCACATGGTTTCCACCTCTGCTGCTGGCTGTGTGGAAAAAGGTGTGGAAGCTGTGAGCTGTTCGTCTGGATTTCAAAACTTGCTACGGCTGGTGAAAGGCCAGCAGAGGAATAGAAGACCAGGAAGGGGTAAACGAGTAGGACATCTTCCACAGTAGGGTAGTTATGCGACAAGAGTGTTCTTATGTGTTACATCACTCCTCTCCACATGTACATTGGAACAGTAAGGCATCAATAAATGCATGTGTTGGGTGTGTTTGTAGAACTGCAACATAACAGAGCTTACCCAGTGAGCCAATGTCACTCCACTGAGTTTAAGGAAGCGTATAGCGGCACGCCATTCTTGTAAGGAATTTACCCCATAGAATGCACTATCATCAGTGGAAACCATGCACTCTTACTGATCCATTGAAGGCCATGCATGCCATTGATGCCTAGTCCATGTTCCTCTGCTCACTTTTCCCTCACAGCTCTAACAGCCATTGACAACAAGGCAATCACACTTCACCAAACTCTGTTAGTACTATTTGTGGATTTCAGTTCTTTCAGTCCTGAAGAGCTTACAGGTACGCACTGGCAAGTGGTCTCTTTCGGCATAGGGCAAATGTCCGGAAGGCCAGTCTGAGCCAGCATCAAGTAAAATACACAGGGAAAACATTTACGTTCCAAGTCATGCAAATGTCCCATATTGAAAATAGATCTCAAAGAGGCAAAACATTCAATGGAAGGGACATACATCTCATCAGCTGCAATGTCATAGTTGTTGCCATTGTTGGACCTAATTCTCTAATTCCAGTGTAGGGTAAAGGAACCTTTGCAACCTTCCCTGTTAAAAAGGAGCTGGGCTATTATACCTCTGCAATGATCTCTGTGCACCGTGGCTGTATGCAATATGTATGGCTTAGTGTGCCATATTCACATGTTATTGATTCTCTTGTGTTTCTTTTCATGCCTTAATATGCTTGATTTCCATGTTTCATTGTTATCCTCTGTAGAAGGTCATTCTTTAATTATTACTATTATGGTCTTGATGTTATGGTGGCTAACTTTGATTGTATGTTAAAAAGACATCAATGTATTTGAGATTTCTTTAACGCAAAAAATAATAATGAGTGCATTCCCCCAGTAGCTTTGGGCGGTTGGACAAATATATCAAGGTCTCATCCAGCAATGGGCTTTTTTTAAAATAGGGATGTCTTAGTAGGTATGCAGAGGCGACCTGTCTCTGCTATGACTCATCTGCGTTACTTTTGGGACCCCCTTTTCCTTCCCATAATTGGCATACAGGTGAAGAGTATGTGATTTTATTGCTGAATGTTAACAGGACAAAATAGTCTGTCATGATTTTAAGCAGAAATCTGCTTCCATGGGTGTTCCTTGATTCAACGTACATAGATTTCTTTATGCAAGCAGAACCTGGCATTATTAGTTGCCCTCCTTTCATGCGAATTCCCCTAGAAACTGAGGCAGCCTCTAATGTTGAAATTATACTGCTTCTGCTCGCCATGAGGGTAACCTTGTGTTCTGGATAATAAGGTACAAATATACACAATGACACCTTGTGGCACTAAAAAATACAAATGCTCCTTGAAGACACATAGATAACAGGAGCCTACTTAAAATTGCACATGAATTACTAAGAATAATGTGGATTTTTTTTAAGATTTAATAATAAAGCAGCTTCGGTGGTCTTCTCGCATGCATTACAATGCTTTTGAACAGAGTGTTCTTTTGAGAGGATTTGTGCACTTGTATAAACAGGCTAACTTTTTACTACGGCTGTTGTGTTGTAGCTGAACAGACATTTGAATCAGATTTTTGGAGGTAGGAAAATGCTGATTGTTCAACTTTGAATAGTTGAGTATTTATTGATGTGTTATATCACACTGCGGAGGCAGAGGGCAATTTCAGAGCGCTATTAGGTAGGCAATTGGGACACATTTCAAATTTCACATTTTATTTGCCAAAAGGTTCAAGAAAGGAACTGCGTGTAGCACAGATGCAACAGTTTCTTGAAAATTCCCAAGGGGAAAATACCAGCAAGCAAAGGTTGTTGGATTCCTGAGTGGATGTCGGCTGTTTGTCATCATTGAGCCAGGGGCATCAGAGGAAATATAGAGTAATGGGTCTTCTGATCGACAGGAGAAAAGGCAGACCATCTGGCAAAGTTAGTAGTATATTGTGGAAATGCCTTTTGGGAAAGTTAGGCTGCTAGGAGCTAATTTTGCTCCATTTTGTAATTTGGCAGTGTTACGTGTAGAGATAAACATAGGTGTCTACCCGCTGCCAAAGTTTGGTCATTTGCACAGAGGAGTGCAAATGAGCAGGGCAAAAGGCAGCATAAGTGCATGCACACCACCTTTTTGTCTGCCCATTTGCACTCCTAGGTGCACATGAGTAATTGCTGCATAGCATGCTTGCATCCCAGGTAGTGTTTACAATTGAAATGTAATGGTGCCTCCAATACACCCATCAACAAGCAACCTTTTATTGTAATTGTAAATGCTACCTTCCATGCAAGTATAGTAGGTTGTGTTAAGTTGTAAACGCTGGCAGGGAGAGTTTACAATGGCTGCCTATGGAATCCGCAAATTGACAAGGGGGGTCCTGGGAGCCTCTCTGCCAGACATTAGTCCTGGTTACTAGAGACTTACCCAGAGTCTTTAGCTCACTATCTTTCACAGAGAAGAAATATCCCAAACATATCAGTCTTTGTCCTGCCCTGGGGCAGTCCAGCACCGCAATGCTAGGCAATTCTCCTCTGAACAAGAGTACCAACAGCATCCCCAGACACGTGTTTCGGTCTGGTTGAACCTCATCACTAGGGAGGAGCTGTGCCTCTCTAAGAATATTGAGCAAGGGGTCCACGTCTGGATTCCCCTAGTAACTTAGGGTGAGACCCAAAGTTACTTAAATATGCAAATTGACAAGGGGGGTCCTGGGAGTCTCTTTGCCAGACATTAGTCCTGGTTACTGAGAGACTTACCCAGAGTCTTTAGCTCACTATCTTTCACAGAGAAGAAATATCCCAAACATATCAGTCTTTGTCCTGCCCTGGGGCAGTCGAGCACCGAAATGCTAGGCAAGTGTTTTGGTCTGGTTGGACCTCATCAGTAGGGAGGAGCTGTGCCTCTTTAAGAATAGTGAGCAAGGGGTCCACGTCTGGATTCCCCTAGTAACTTAGGGTGAGACCCAAAGTTACTTAAATATGCAAATTGACAAGGGGGGTCCTGGGAGTCTCTCTGCCAGACATTAGTCCTGGTTACAAGAGACTTACCCAGAGTATTTAGCTCACTATCTTTCACAGAGAAGAAATATCCCAAACATATCAGTCTTTGTCCTGCCCTGGGGCAGTCCAGCACCGCAATGCTAGGCAATTCTCCTCTGAACAAGAGTACCAACAGCATCCCCAGACACGTGTTTCGGTCTGGTTGAACCTCATCACTAGGGAGGAGCTGTGCCTCTCTAAGAATATTGAGCAAGGGGTCCACGTCTGGATTCCCCTAGTAACTTAGGGTGAGACCCAAAGTTACTTAAATATGCAAATTGACAAGGGGGGTCCTGGGAGTCTCTTTGCCAGACATTAGTCCTGGTTACTGAGAGACTTACCCAGAGTCTTTAGCTCACTATCTTTCACAGAGAAGAAATATCCCAAACATATCAGTCTTTGTCCTGCCCTGGGGCAGTCCAGCACTGAAATGCTAGGCAATTCTCCTCTGAACAAGAGTACCAACACCATCCCCAGACACGTGTTTCGGTCTGGTTGAACCTCATCACTAGGGAGGAGCTGTGCCTCTCTAAGAATATTGAGCAAGGGGTCCACGTCTGGATTCCCCTAGTAACTTAGGGTGAGACCCAAAGTTACTTAAATATGCAAATTGACCAGGGGGGTCCTGGGAGTCTCTTTGCCAGACATTAGTCCTGGTTACTGAGAGACTTACCCAGAGTCTTTAGCTCACTATCTTTCACAGAGAAGAAATATCCCAAACATATCAGTCTTTGTCCTTCCCTGGGGCAGTCGAGCACCGAAATGCTAGGCAATTCTCCTCTGAACAAGAGTACCAACAGCATCCCCAGACACGTGTTTTGGTCTGGTTGGACCTCATCAGTAGGGAGGAGCTGTGCCTCTTTAAGAATAGTGAGCAAGGGGTCCACGTCTGGATTCCCCTAGTAACTTAGGGTGAGACCCAAAGTTACTTAAATATGCAAATTGACAAGGGGGGTCCTGGGAGTCTCTCTGCCAGACATTAGTCCTGGTTACAAGAGACTTACCCAGAGTATTTAGCTCACTATCTTTCACAGAGAAGAAATATCCCAAACATATCAGTCTTTGTCCTGCCCTGGGGCAGTCCAGCACCGAAATGCTAGGCAATTCTCCTCTGAACAAGAGTACCAACAGCATCCCCAGACACGTGTTTCGGTCTGGTTGGACCTCATCAGTAGGGAGGAACTGTGCCTCTCTAAGAATAGTGAGCAAGGGGTCCATGTCTGGATTCCCCTCGAAATTTAGGGTGAGACCCAAAGTTACTTAAATATGCAAATTGACAAGGGGGTCCTGGCAGTCTCTCTGCCAGACATTAGTATGGAATCTGCCTACTTTATGCTGGCACACAAAACCAGCGGGCCCCCTGGGGATCTCCAGCATTTGTGACGGCATGAACATGCATGCCAGAACAAATGGTGGGGCATTTGGATGGCAGAGAAGAACGGAGGGGGTGCAAACACAAGTTGCGTTATGCCCCTCCTCTCCACCATACCAAGAATGAAAATGAAACATATGTCAATGGAAGGCGTAGTGTTTTTTAAAGTGCTAGGTTAATTCCTGCTTTTAACTCTCAGGGAGTGCATTCCACTCTTTGGAATGCATATGAGACATCATTCTGCCTCCATCATGGCTATTCTTTGGTTTAACGTTGGAAGCATCCCTACTGTTGGTGATCTGACGGTCCTAGTAGAGATAAAGGGCCAGATTCTAAAAAATGAGAGCAAATGAATAAAGCACAGAAGATCTACTTTTTCACTTTGCGCTCATTGATGGACATTGGCGCAATGATGTGCTGTCCAGCCCCCTTGCATATATTAGTGTCAGGAGCTATCGTATCTCCTCACTTGTGCCCCAAAAGGTTTTGAAATTCTAGCCAAAGAGTTAATCAAGGTTTGAAATGTACTTGGGTGCTGCACCCCATTAATCCCAGTGCATAGTAGAGAGGCTATTATAGTCTACTCTCTGATGTCACAGTAAGCATTATAGGCCATTGGGATCTGATGAGATATGTTCCCAATTCTTATGACCAGGGATCATTTAGGCCACATAATTGTGTATAAGTTGGAAGTGTTTTATGGACATGTTTTACAGGGCAGACCTCAATACAGGTTTTCCCAATAATACAACAGGATGAATATTATCATTGTCATCCCCTCTACTTTGTGATGGAAGCCAGCAGGGGCAATATTTTCCTGAGGAACCAGGGTTGCCAGCTAGCAGATGTGGTGACTGCTTCTTTCTAGGTGTTGAATGTTCAGTTTATGTTGGAAATGAAACCTAACAAATGTTTCATGTTCTCTGAAGCTGTGGGCTTTGGGATCATGGACCCAGCCAGTACAAAGGAGTTATTCGCTCAATTAGGTGACCGACCAACTCATTAGAATTTCAGCTCTCCCCCAAAGACATCATGCACTGTGTTATCTTTCTTATGTACTGCATTTGAGAACCATCCATGTGGAATTTCAGGAATGACTCTCTAGGCTCCGTGTGTATTGCAAGTCACCAAATGCAGGAGCTCAAGAGCCACAGGGATTACGCACAGACTTATGAGAACAGGAGTCTGACTGGTTTGGGATCTGTTGAGAAGTGACATAATCAACCATTTGAGGTGCAGTTGTGTGTAAAGGAGGCTTTCTAATCCAGTGATACACCAGGTATGCAGGTGATGGAGCAGAATTCTGGGGTCATCAGTGGCATACGCTGCTGAAAGTTTTAGGAGAATTTTCATGACTACTTTGATGTGATCTATTTTTTCAGGACTTCTTGCTGAATGTATGAGAGTGTTTTTAGTGACTCTGATGTGAATGCTGATTGTTTGTTATGTATAAGAGTGCTTTTCTTTCTTTCGTTTTGTTGTTGGAAGGTGACTAGACATCAGAGATGGTGATGCACAGTTCTTTGGTATCAGTACTTGGTTTCTTAAGGAGGACAGTGAAGCCTCCTTTTCAAGAGGACTGGTACTAATGCTGCCATAAAGGAAGCATTGAAGAAAGTGTCAAATCCGGGGATGGTGAGATTATATGTTCTTTAATCACACTGTAGAGGCATGGGAGACTGGGGCCAAGGACATTTCAATGTCTTCCATTGGTTTTGCATCGATTCATTCACCAAGATCAAAGTGTATGTGATGTAGTTGGAAGATGCCTCAGTAGCAGGGAAGGTTGTGATGGAGCAGTATTTTTGAGAACTGATGGTGAGATTGATTTTTTAATTATATTCGTGGAAAGTGCATAGCTATCCTCAACTAATTTTGATAAGGGTGTGTTCTGATTTTTAACAGCCCAGGTTTCTTAAACACAGAAATGATTTTGACAACCTCTACAATCTTATGGTAACCTCCCCTGATTTGGCCATGGTATTACAGTGCAAGCTTTTTCTCTGGCACTTCATTAAGTGGAACACTCCATTAATTGAGATCTGTCGTGGTCAGTGCTTGTTGCATTCCCCATAATAAAATGCTGGGAAACAATTTTTAAAAGTCTGGATACCTTAGCTTTCTGAATGGTAGAATTCTGGTAAAAAGACTTGAATTCCAGGATCCTTTTCTTGTCTGGACATTCTGCTCCAGAATACATCTGGAACACAGGCAAGCTGTTATCAGGCATGTTCTGCAATCTTGCACCATACCATGTACCCCCCCCACCCCCACTTAACTTTTTCACCCCTATTGATCACCTCCCAATGGAGCTGGATTACAAAACATATTTCATATTTTATTAAAGCATCTGAAGTACCAAACGTGCACTTATGTACAGAACATTATTTCCATAGTCTTTCAAACTTACTCCTCCCTTCTTTTAATAGTTGACCTTTTAGTTTCTACTTTTAATTTCTACATGTGCCACTTTAGAAATAAAGGAGACAGGATATCAAAGGCTCTAGTGATTTCCTAGAAAATATTGAGCAGTATCTCTTTAGGTTATTTAAATGCACAGTACTCTAATCTAGTGCCACAAATGAGTCAACAGAGTTCTCCTGGTAAATCTTCTTTAGGAGTCTGGTGGGGGCCCTCAGTCCCAGGAGCGTTCAAGTTTGAGAGGGGTCTGGAAGGATGGGGTAGATAGATATCTTGTGATCAGTGGAAGAGAGTTCAGAATTATATTGATATGAAGATAATATCGAATGTATGACTATTACCTGACCCATATTTGGGGCCCGGAACCATTTGGAAGAAACCTGAGTTTGGCATAGCAAAGATGAAGCCTCAGGCTGGTTTCAGTATCAAAGTTCTACCTGCAGGTATATCTCTATGTTATCCTTGAGGTTTAAAGACATAGGAGCAGATTGTCGTAGTGGGCAGCATTATTCTTTCCGAGGGTAGGACTTGCCACTTTTGGCATGAGGTGTAAGTGCACTTTAGTGACGCAGGGTGCTCTGGTCCATGGCCACAATGCAGCATAACACTCAATATCAACCACTCGCCCACCCACACACGCACAAGTACATAGAATAGATATTAATGACATTACTTTCATTTTATACAACATATCTTTCAGTGAGGTTTGTGGTTTTCTAAAAGCCAGAACACAGGACACCCCCAACAAACAAAATGTATTAAATGATTTAACCAGCATAATATACTTTGGTGAAATGGGAAAGCTAGTATTGAGCCCAAGTTTCCTGTTGTCCCAGTTCACAAAGTGGGCTACCTCTCCTCTCGTTCCATCCCATCCCATCCTATTCTTAGGTTTAGACCGATGTAAAGAGGAATGGAAGCTAGAGAATTATTTGATAGAACTGAACCAGAGTTGAGCTGGCTTTGGTCTAACAGCAAACAAGAGCTGGCACAGCAAAACACCCATACCTGCCTTCCTGAATCCCCAGCCCACAACCCAAAACCCATACTTGGCACCGAGTGTACCTATCTCCCACAACACAAGGCCCTCACTTGGCATCCTGGCTCATCACAAGTACAAATAATATAACTTATGAATATTATAATTTGTTATGGAATTATAAACCCATATTAGTGAGGCTTTTCCAAGAAGTAGCTATAGAAAAGAATCACAATGTTGTAAAGTGATTTGCTTGGAATCATATAATATGTGATGTGTGGAAGGTGGGGATTTCAGTCCTGGCTTCCTGGTTCCACAGTTTTCAATTTAGACAGTAGGGGAGAATTCATCTTTCCCCTAATCCGTCTACATTACAAGAACCCACAAAATACTAGTACACTCTTCTTGAATCTTGATTGCACAGCACAAAGTGACATGATAAAGCAACCTGACAGAATATGAGAGAATTATTAATAGAAACACATGTTCGTAAAGCCAGTATGCATCACTTTGTCAGAAATAAGAAAGGGGTGGAGCCAGTCCCAAAATCAGGTGCACTGACATGCAGGTCATGCACAGATCGCAGCAGCAGTCACTCAGTCTCCTGACATAACTTTCCAGATGTATACCTGTGTCTCATTTACCCATTAGTATTGCCAATCAACCTCCTGTGTACTTCCCTTGCACCACATCCAATGTCCTTTCTCCCCTTATAGTAAACTTTCACACACCCTATTTTCTACTTTAACTGCATCCCTTAACATTTTACTCAATTTCCTACCTTTACCTTGCACTCACCGACCTTCGCTTGCCCATTCCTTGTCTCTCACGTCTTTCCATTGCTCTGGCTCACAAGTAGGTGAACAACGATCTTGATTTGCCTGCCACCATCTGGGAGACTCGTTAAGAAGATGCAGTCAGGATCTGGCTGGTAATTTTGGCTATGGATTCTGCACTTGAACAACACAGAGATAAAGATGCCGGGGGTACTTGGCTTATATTGTGCTCCCAAGTTGCACTTTCTATTTGTTGCCCCTGAGCTACCCTCCCATCCGGTATACATTTTTTGTTGTTGTTCACATAGGTGTTCTGGATACACCAGTGAAACATTATCTGTAGTCTATTATAATCAGTACCTAAATGATACATCTTTCTGTGCATGTTTTTCAACTGTGCCCAAATGGGGACACCAAAAACAATACATATATCATGTCTATAACCACAATATAGTAACATCCATGGGTGATTGTCAAGAGCACTGTAGGATTGTTTAGCGTGTTTTGGGAGCACAGCACCACTGCACAGGATCAATGTATAGCATGTTTTTTGAAGTGCAGCACCACTGCATGGGTTTGGTGCATTGCTATAAGGTGGTACAGCAAGGCATGTGTTGCCAGTGTAACATGGACATGTAAATGAAAACAGGCTATGCAGTCAAAAACGATTTCTACATATAAAATGCAAATATTTTTTTTCACAGTTAAAAGCATATATTTTTTTTACCTAAATTCCTCTGTTGCAGGAGACACATTTGAGGATCAATGAACTAACCTCATTAACAAAAAACTAACATGCTAACTCATTAATAAAATAATGTGTTCTCCAGTGCAAAATGGATGGAAAAGACAGGCTCTGAAAGTCATTTTAAACGCGCATCCAGATTTTTTTTTCTTTGCTTCACTGTGCTCTGTCCACAGTATTTGCAGGAAGCAAAGACTCGAATAAGCAGGAAATCAGTTTTGTTACAGTTGCTTACTGTAAAAGATTTCTATTGTGTGCAGGAGGAGGATAGGACATAGTGGATTCTTATTGGACAAGCATCTGCAACCAAAGTTTTGCTAAAAAATCTCGAGGAGAAAGAAAGGGGAATACATTTTACACAGCTTGGAGAAAGACCTGACTGGTGGCTGTGGAGTTCCTGATTGAAAAAGCAGACCCCAGCTGCACTGCTGCAGAGACTGGGAATTCCAGACAATAATCCCTGGTTTGAGTAACGGCAGATGCCTGTTCTCACTGGGGGTGCTTGAAGAGGGAATTGCCACATCCAGAAGGCGACCAGCCGAAGAATTTCACATGCTGAACAGATTAGGTAATTATACATTGCAAAGTACGGGGGCAGTGTGCATGAGTGCAAAACTATTCAGTCAGTGTAGAAGAAAGAATTCCAGTGTTTTATTACCATGTTTAATGTTGCGGCTGTTCTCATCGCCCTCTTCTCATTTTGTTACAGATAATGTTGACTGTGCTATTTCATTTATCTCTGTAAAAAGAGTAAGATCGTGTTTAAATGCAATTTTTATAATACACAAAAATATCTGAAAGAAGACGGGTAGTGTGTTTTATTTTCTCTTTCCTTTGTGCATTTACCATTACAGTGCTGATGATGTGGGGAGATGTTTAGACAGTGCAATTGTCATTTTTAAGGTAGCTAAAAATAAGACTTGGCTGCAGCTGTGTGCACGATTTCATTCAGTATGAGCAATTATAAATAACTGTGTGTGTGAAATAGCCTGCTGAAGGTAAATGAGTCAGCAGAAATAGAGACCCGGGGCGTAGTTCACTATTGTATATAAAATAGTGAGTGTTGTACCACATGTTAGCTTGCTGTTGTAAATAATTCAGTGAGAATTGCCCATGGTGGCACACTAAAAATGAAAATGTGGTATTTCTGAAATGTAGGCCTGAGGTCTCTCTGGTGATCACACAAACAATCTAAACAAAATAAGGAGTTCTGGATATTGGGGCCACAAATAAAACAAAGGAATTATGCTCACCAAAAATACCACCAACCACGCATACCAACCACGCATGTCTGTGTACTGAAATAATGCATATCCACCGTGTTATTATTATACCTAACCTAATCTGAGTACAAGTAGTGATTGTTGCTAAATTATTTTGGCGGTAAGAAAATACCGCCAGGCCCCAAATCTGCACAAAATACCCCACAGCACCCATAGATGTTACAAATTAACATTCACTCTGAGGCATTTATGTTGCATGGTGAGGGCTGCTCTGGACCTGTGGACTGAATTTGAATCCAGCCCTGTTTCTCAACTGGAACCCAGGACCTTGTTGTCAACGACCTCGATGGGTTCTCAGTTGTTGAGTCCTCATACTGTTTTCCTGCATGAGTGCTGGTGACATAGCACAACGTCTGAGCAGTGACTTGTTCCTATTCCCTGAAGCATCCATTTGGCTGAATCCAGCATTGAGTGTATGGGGGGAATGTCTTATTTCGGACATACTGGTATCTGGGTGGGATTCGGTACATCAAAGACCTTTCTGAGGATGGAATCTGGATTCCCTTTGGGCGGCTGTGCGGATTTTTCAATAATGGGAGACTTCAGTTCTGCTGAATACAAACAGCTGAGAGGGAGCATTGCCACTAAGCTTCCTCTCACTTTTCTGATATCCACACAGAGTGCTGCTTGGTGAGCACTAGTACATTGTGCCCGTGTCGCCCATCCAGCTGCAACCTATTACAATGTATTTGCATGCGTGTTTTCATGATATACGATGTGTTTTCTTTTTCTCATCTTGGGGTCATAGTTATCCTACTTGCTGTAACCTGGTTGCACTGTTGTTTGCTTGAACTGTTTGCATTGGTTATGTTTTTATCATATTACGTATGCTGCATCTTACCTTTGTTTAGTGTTGCTACTTAAAATACAAAATTACATTTCAAAGCTTTTTGTATTCGGAAATGGAGTTTCCCAAAGGGTTGTTGTCACTTGACACATGCTCAGCTGCCAAAGAGTGGTGGTAAAAAACAAGCCAGTTATTGCTACATACTCGTACTTTTATGACTGTGACGAAGAGGAAGCATGAAGTGGTAATGCTGATTACTTTCCTGTCATCGTCATTAAAGTGAGTCGTCCTTCTCTTCCTGGTCAGAGTGCCAGATTCCCTACATAGGACTCTCCTGTTTCTTCTTAAACTAGTGTGCACTGATTTACTAATACAAAAATGTTTATTGACAGTTAGGCTAGTGCTTTATACTCCAGCCTGGGGTTAAATATTTCCGAAATATGTAACATGCTAGGGAGTTGTCTATTCCCCTGTCATGACTCACTCGCGTACCACTAAGGCTGCGATGAGGAAGCAGACGAGTAAGCGTAATCAAGTATATAGATACGTACTCTTCTAGTATATCATTTATAGGCAAAATGTAAGGATGTGTTCTTCTGCACGATTGTAACCCAAGGACTTTAACTATTGGCATTACTTGAATCAAGTTGTGTTCTGCTGACATTTCAAATCTTTAACATCAAAACGTTTTCTAAGACTATACTTCAGAAAAAATAAAATAATAATTATCTGTGTTGGGCCACACATGTAGTGGTCATTTTCTCCACTTGCTTCACACTTGTAGATTCTACGATGCATCATCATAATGTCTTTATTTAATAAAATGAGCAAAATTCCATAAAAGATACAACCTATAAAAGGACATTAAATCATTAACATTTCATAACCAATACAACTTTACGTTGCAGAGAATAAACCCCAAAAGTAAACGGTTAACATCCAAATGTGATTTTGTGCTAAAGCAACATACTCATACACTCATACACATAATCAATTCGCAAACAGGCTGGGCCGCATGTTTCTCCTGAAGTGCAAAAATGAAGCAGGACGCTGTTTCCGCCTCCCTAATCCCCGAGTTCCTGGCGGAAGGAAATACATATGTTCGTCTTAAATTTGCGTAAATCCAGAGAAACAGCAAGAAGTGAGATACATCTTCTACTGTGTGCCCGTCACACAGCCGATGGCTATATTTCTTCCCCGGCGACAGATGACAACGTAGTCACTCCACTTAACACACTAACAGCACGATTCTGACTCAATTGTGTTGCTGATATTGTTTGCTCATGTTCAGAACCTTTAGCATGGCCAAAGTGGTTTGGGCGAATTTGGTTGTAAATGGCACTTGACTGGACATGAGGTGACATGACGATGCACTCTTTCTGCATTCGAAAAGCTTTGAGAAAGTACTTTATTTTGAAGGTAAGGTTGAGTACTGCTTGTGATGCTCTTGTTAACCCTTGTTGAGTTAGATCCATCCCCCTTTTCCTTCAGTCTTTCCTTTTTCCATAATCCTGAGTTTTTCATCAGTAATTATTTTTAGTTGCATCTGGAAGCATTGATCCTTTGGCTCGCATCCAAAACCTGTTAGAAGTAGGAGTGGATGAGCCGCTTTTGTATCAATTTAATTTACATTGTTATTATAATATATGCTGTTTATATATGATTGATATTAATGTCTTCTGATTTGCTGAATATGCGGCTAAGCCATGCTAAGTGCTTCCTGCTGTTTCACTCTCTCTACCCTGTTATGTTTTATTACCCTGGAATTCCATTGTGTGCCATCGCATTTATGTACCTCAATTCAAAGTATTAAAACTCAAAAAACGAAAAATAAAATTAGAAAGTAGCATTATCATGTTCAAGCTATCCCTTATGGCCCAACCTTTCAGGGTTGTTGACTTTGCCTCTGATTGTGGCATTAGACAAATGCACCGGCCTTTGTGAGTGTGACACAGGCACTAAACAACTGTGACACTGTGACAGTGTGTGTGGATAAACTGTGAGAACACTAATCAATCAACAAATATTCAAGTCATTTTGGGAAAAGTTTTGTTAAAGGGAAAGCTGTTCTAATGCACACCAGTTAAAACAATGTTGGCTAACCTGTGCAAGGTCACAGACTGGCTTTCCTGTTTGAGCTACTGCGCCAATGAACTACTTGTTATTTTTCTTCTATGGTTGAGGACTCTTTCAGGTGACTCATAAGACACTCAACAATGTAATTGCTACTTTTCCACTGAGCTTCTCACACGTGCCTTGACTCAGCTAATCATTAGAAATCAGCTCCATACTGCATCTCGCCATCTTAGTGCTCCTCTTCAACCCTGTAAATGTGAATGGTTTTTCTACTAAAGATACACCATCATAAATGTGCAAAACGTCCCTAGATGTTTAAATATTTATGCAAAAATATATCTGCTGTCGTTAATTGGAGGCTCACGATTTATTATCTGACACCAAGTCAGCTCTGAAATATGACACGAGTATAACTATTTCAAGGTTAATTATATTCGCAAGAATGCAATACTGAGCGCACACACGCATTAAAAAGAGGTCCTGAAAATCAGCTCAATCGCCACTTTATTATTGGCAAATTGGAAAGGCATGTGCTCAAGTAAAGAAGAGATCATCGTGGATGAACAATTTAGAGATTATATGGAGCGTTTCAACTGGCAAGACCAAGAACAATTTAAATGTAAAACCTTTTAACAATATCTATAATGTTCTGCGGGCCAGGGAAAACCTTTTAAGACTAGAGCGTGCTCTCACATGAATCTGCAAGAGATTGAGGATTCTGGTGAGCTACTTACAGCAGACATCTGGCAGAAATTAAATTAAAAACCATTACATATCCAAAGGAAGTTCTCGAGGGGGGGTTTGATTGAGATTGCATCACAGTATAATCAATATAGACAGACATGATAACTAAAAATGAAACAGATGCTGCTGGAAGGGATCAAAGCAGCTGCAGAGAAAGAGAGGAGTGTTGGTGGGCTGGATAGTATGGATCTGTGCATTACATCCATGACATGTAGGGCTGTAATATAGTAATGGCCCCTAACTAGACAGAGGACTCAGATGGTGGAGTTTACATCCTGCTATGGCCCATGAATTCAAGCCGTTGAATGGACTAGGCTCACCCCCACAGCCATCCACCAGGTGCTCTTCATCCCACTCCCAGTCGCCTGATTTCGCATAGCCCAGGTTCCCTGCACAAAACAGTTTCCAGAAGATGTCCCCTCCCTGTTTTTCATTGCTTGCACTTTTCTCACTTTTGTATCCCATCCTTGCTGTTCACCTCACTTAGAACCTATAGAAAGAGAGACAGCCAAGTTCTTTTGCAAATTGGTCATGTAAAACGTCTGTACACTCAGAATTTTAAAAAGCTCCTATTGCAGTCCCTGTAAAGATGGTGGGGTGCTAATAGATATAATGCACTATAACACACTTGCAGATTAACCTTCCCAGGCTGTAGCAATTCCGGAATTCTCAGTAAATGCCCTTGTTAAGCTCAGGCCTTTAACTTGGTCTCTGGGCTGTTACCACTCTCTAAGCCCGACTGCAGGTCTTATTGCTTATGCAAACTGGGCAGTGACATAGCCCAAACAATGACTAAACACAATGCAAATTCATCTGGGCGCCCTGCAGGTCACAAGTTACCATTTGAGTAGAAAGGAGTGTGACTGATTGCCATCTGGCTAGGGAGTAGAAGTCAAGGCTTTATTTTTATTACTTAATATGATGATGCAGTTAGTTCCTTCTCAGAAAGGGTGATCTGCTAACCAGATCTCCCTTTCATAAGCTCCATGTCAAAAGCATAGTCTGCATGTGTGCTTTGCTCGATCAGTGTCCTGATCTGCAGCGCCTGCTCTCCAGTGGCACAGAGCAGGTGCCGGGGTGAGAGGTGCCCATTTGACAACTGCTGTGACAGCCAAGAAACTTCAGCACAGAGGCTGCACTTATAGTCTGAATCTCTGTTCCAAAAGCACATAGTCATGAGGAATTACTATTCTGTAGCAGTTTATCTTTAAAGATTAAGCCATACCCGAGTTTAGGGTGTGGCATATTGTAATTCACATAACCACATCAGATTGATAACATACATTTCTCAGCACTGTGATCGCAGGCCACCTTTGGAAGGAGGATGTGTATTCTGGTCAGACATCCTGGCCATGCCACTGCAGCGCATCAGATTGAATAGCTGTGCCTCTCCTCTTATCCTTTGTGAGGTCAGGTAACACCTCTCTAGAGAGAGACATCCTCTTAGTAGGAATTGTACTGGGAAACAAGCATAAAACAGCATTCCTTACACAAGGGGCTATCCTCACACCAGGGTGCTGCATACCAAAGGGCACTTCATGCTATGGGTTTGAGAGGTGGGGAAGAGTTAGTTTAGACAGAGTGGGCTCAGCATAGATGGAGGAAGTTGGTCCCTATGTCTTGATTTCCTTCATGTCCCCTCCACTTCTTTTAGTTCAAAACACTTTCTGTATGATGACAGAAAGCAAAGACAACTTGTCTCAAGGACAGGGATTGCAACCCCTGTGCAGTCTTTATTGGAATCACCTCTGGGCCTTTTCCTGTAAATCTGGGAGTCTCCCATTCATTCTTTGCTTCACTCTTGAACATACACGTAAGGAAGAATTCTTTGGACCTCTGTTGGGCGAGTTGATTATTGCAGACCCCTCTACCAATCAGGTAAAAACTGAGACTCCAAAGCAGTCTCTAAACAGAGGCAAGTTCTGCTCCCTACCTATCCCCGGGGCACATTTGGGATGACCTGCTGCTGGAACAAAACATGCATCATTGCAAGCCCCAATGCTGCTGAGGACCTCACTGAGTTGAAGAACTTCTGAAGATATGTGACATCCTCCCCTGTGCTTGGGAGTCCTAGAACTACACTTGTCCCTGATACCCTGGAGCGGGTCTTAAAACAAGTGAGAGCCAAGACAGTCAGTATCCCTGTGTTCTCTCCATCTAAATACTGCCAGCTATGTTCCGAGCCAGTTCTGCTGCATCAGGGCAACAAGACCCCCCAGAAAGGCCTTTGGCACTCCATCAATCTTCGAGCTGCTGTACTGTATGATTGAACCAGTTTGTGGCCGCGCCATGCCAGCTGCGCATGTCATTGTCTTAGCTCAAACTTGAAGTTCATCCCTGTATATGCTGACTTCAAAAGACATTTTGAACCGCCAGCCTTTTCATTACTGATCTATATGGACTGTCAAATCGACCCATGTTGCTTCATCAGACCACAACCATGAAACAATGCATCAGATCTCTTCAATGTGCCTGTGTTTCATCTTTATTATATTGATCACGCTTGTTTAGCCATCACTCATCCTTTTACTTCTGCGGGGCAGAAGTCACTTCTTCACACAAACTGAACATTACATTTATCTGGTGCTAATAAAATAATTGCTGTTGAGGTGTGCAATTGTATGATTTCATTGCAGCGCATCATCAGCGAAGGCTGGGTTAAGTCATTCACATGTCATACATGCCTGTGAATGATTTCCAGCTTTTGGAGGCGGGAAGAAAGACTCATCACTAGCTTAATAAAACAATATAGAGAGTTCAAGCAACACAAGTATGGCAGTCTTATAGGAATGGAAAAGAATTTGACATACCTTAAATGTCCATGAGGCATAATTTCATCCTTCTGAGTTTGTGTAATGAGTTCTAGTGTGGTTAATAATTTTCCAATAGAAAGAGTTCATTTTTGGCAGGCAATTCTACCCAAGGGGGTAATAGTGCATTGGACATGTGCATAATGTGTCAAGCATTCATGATGCGGCTAGTAATCTTTCTTATAGCAACTTTTCCGGTAACCTAGAGGGTGGCAACATCGTTTTCAATGAGGAAAGTTCATGTCAGACATGTATCTGTACTAAGACCCCTCTGTCTGGGGTACAGTGAGTCACCTGCCAGCCATGCATAAAGAACCCACAAACCCCTCTTCCAACGCTTAAATGAAAACCATGCAGATCTATGCGTCAATGGCTGTCCAGTCTGAGCAAAATGCCAAAAAACCTGAAATCTCAGCAATAAGTGTTTTTGAAGGAATATTCTTTTGCCAGCTGAAAACAATGAGTTGGTTTTGCTTCCTACATATCGCAAACTAGCACCGTAATTGAAAGCTATTAACCCAGCAACTGGATACTGAATTTCCATTAAGCATCTGCTGGCATAAAGACTCTGACCTTTTCAACCCACCTTTTACAGTAACTGAAACTGTCACGCAATTAGACCGAATCGAGCACAAAAACTGCTTAAAACTAAGTTAAAAAAAAAATCCCAATACACTGAAAATATGGGCCATTTGTGTTTTTGATCCATCCATGGTTAGTACTGGGCCCCATAACACTGTACATATACATTCACAGAGCATAGCAACCGAAAATCAATGGTTTTGTTTTGATACTGACAGGAACAACATGGATTCAATTGCATGTAGCAATATTAAAAATGTACCCATTGTCCAATGTTTTTCAATGCGCTGATATATCTCAAGTACATCATAGTACTGGGGCATTTTTTATGTTAAAATTAATTTGTATTTGTTTTTCCACAAACCATTATAGAGCATTAATGCAAAGAAATGGTGTTTCAGAAAGCAGTAAAATAAAGGCTATTCAGATATTAAATGCAAATATTGTCACCTAGTCCCACAATAATTGAGGATGTAGTCAAATGTGTGCAGCAACATATCTGACTGACATATCAAGCCGGTGCAAACAACATATGGCTACCCTTGATCTAAATCAAGACTTTTCACATCAATGCTTAAAACTGAATCTCACTTGTCAATATTCAGTTGTCCTTCTTGTTACTTATAATGACTTTCTTATCAGTAATCAATGATCAATCTGTTAGCCAGCCACCTCTCCGAAGATCTATCATGCAATCTTGGCCCTGCAGCATCAGGAAACAGGATATCATCCTTGTAATGTGATAATATGAGCACTAAATGAATCCTTGCAAATTATCCTCCCATCAACTTTGTGAAAAGGTACAATTTATCAACTTGTGTCAATATTTTGACCAAACACATACCACCATCAAGTATTATTAGCCAAATAATTTTGATTATGCAATATTTTTTCATTGCAGCATAACCTACTGTCCTTGATACTCTTTAACTTTGAAAACTCTTCGACCTTTAACAGAGTCAGCCACCCCACAATAATTATGCCCCATCTTCCCTCAGTTTCACATCACAGCTACTGTTTAACTCATTCAAAAACTCTATGACTGGGGTCTCCTGCTTCTTGTCCTCTATCAAATGACTTCCAGTGGGAAAGCCAAGGGTTGAGTGCTTGTCTCCGACACTTATTGAGAGGCATCTGTGTTGCTGCTCACACAGGAATGATGCTCACTGTCAGATGGTCACAGTGATGGTGTACAAACACAAATGCTCTCCTGATTGAGGAGGTTCTGCTGCAAGTGATGTAGTCTTAACAGATTAACAGAACCTGCACCAGAAATTTAACAGGTGAAGGATAAGTGATAACCATGAAAGTCCTTGAGAGTTGGAAAAACCATTTGTGGTGACGAGTTGGCTCTTAAGACTGCTTCTTTGAAGGTAGGACTGGTAGAGTAGACAGAAATACCAATGTAGGACAAACACTAAGTCTGGACACAACAAGCAGGACATCAGGAGTTGGTGAGTGGGCTATAAGCATGTGCCAGAGCACTGGTAATATTTATATCGAAGGAAGTAGACAAACAATAAAATCAATAGACTCAGGCTCACATGGTCAAGATGGGACCCGGGGTTGCCGTAGTTTCCCAGAAGGATTGTGTTTGAGTGATTTTGTTTGCAGGCACATTGTAAACAAGAATACGTACTCTTGTACATCCTATTCATGGAAGGCCACCAGATGGGTAATTTTGCAATGTCTAACGAAGAGATGATACCCATAAAACCTGCCACCGGTCTGTCATGACAGTGATACATTGCTTGATGATACAAGTGCTTTGTAGGGATATGGAGTTTTGTCATGGACCAGGAATTCATCTTGTGCTGTAAGGTGCTTGGAACAATTATGTTTTCTTTTCTTAAGACCCTCTTGATTTCTTTTAGAAATGTTAATGTTATAGGGGTCTTGTTCCATGCAATGTTGCCACTTTCGTGGTCTCTTGGCACTCTGGTGGATCTGCAGTGGAAGGTGGTTTGTGGGGGGGGTTTGTCAGTGGGGTTGAGTGGGTATGAAACAAAACATCTTTTATGTTTTATTAGCAGCTTCAGTCAAGAGAAACCGGTCACTGAGCATTGGTGAGTTTTCGGTTGGTAGCCTTCATGTGGTGTTGAGGTTGTTATTGTGCCGTGTTTTGTTTCATGTTAGGTTGGGTATTGTGAAGTGCATGCAGTTTTTGGTGCGTTTGAGGTACGAAGTGTTCAGTTCAGAGTTTGTAGGTCAGTATGCAGAATGGTGAGTTTGTAATACAGTTAGTTAGAAGAAACACATTTTATACCCTCAGCAAACCATTTGTGTGCAAGTGTGCACCCATTTTCCAGACTTATATTATGCCACCCCCCCATACTGTGCTTCCCAGTTGGGCAAGTTGCTGTGCTCCCCCTAAATCCTGCAGCGGTCCACGCAATTCCAACAAGGCCAGATAATGCCTGGCTACACAAAAACCTGGTTTTCCGAAGGCATTATATGGCTAGCCCCTACAATAATTAGACCTCAGTAGTCTGTATGCCCTCCAAGTGGGGTAGACCTTTGTTCCTGGTGTGCTTTTTTGACATGTATAAAGAAAAAGCTAAATTCCCAAATTTTTTGTTATGGGGTATCAATTCTCAAACAGGAATGTGAGAAGTAACTGAACCAGAGAACGAAGAATAGATTACCCCTCCTCACATAGGAGTCTGGAGCTCAAAGAGAGAAGTGGTTTGACAACATAATCAGTGCTTAAAACACATTATAACAATGCTTCAACATTTATAGAGTTTTCCTCTATCATAGGTGGTAGGCTGCCACACCAACAAACAGAAGATATAAGACTGAGTGACTGAACATATTATTTTAATAATTGGTAAAAAAGTAAAGGATGTAAAAATACACAATTGAAATACAATGTGGGTGTAACATACACTGGTTACAAACACTTAGAAAACCTAAAACAAAATTAGACATTGGTTTAAACAGGGGTGTAAGTCATCAATTGGACATTACTTTATGACATGAATGGATCAGATTGCTATTGATAGTAATCCGTTTCCGATAATCGACATGTTTCGGTCATAGCTTAAATTGCACACTATCTCTAGTGTCTTTTTTTAACATGTATGTGAAAGCCATCTTCAGGACAGGACGATTTCTTCCGAAACAACTTAAATTTAATGCATCTTGATAGTGTGGCCAACAACATTGAGCGTCTTCTCAGAATGACTCCATCCACCCCATCTAAATCCAAAATCTGACGCGCCACACACCTCCTTCCCCTTGAATCCCCCTCCGATCCCAAACAAACCCACCACTCATGATCATGAAATCACCAGTAACCCTCACCGTACCAACCCACCCCCTATCCAACTCCCAAGTCAGAGGAGCATGATGGCGCTCCAAACATACCAAAGCCTCTATTTCTTTCATCATTTCCACCCACTCCTCTGTGATGCTCACAGACCTTTACCTCAAAGTCTGCACCCCCATCCCATCACTGAAACACCCACCCGCCCACACAGACCAACCCCCACCTCCCTCCGCCCCCTGCCCTATCCTCCCATCGACACTCACTAACATTCCCCTCCCACAATATCCCTTCCCCTCCCTAAAAACTGCCAACCCTGTCCTCCTACCGCTCACTCCCTCCTCTGCCCACCTACTCTTACCAACCTCCATCGACCCGTCTGCTGCATTCACCAACCAGAACCCCCTGCCACCCCACCCCATCCCTTCCTACCCCTGACCCTTACCCGTTACACTTGCTGCTACTCCCACAACGCCCCCAACCCACGCCCCTACATCCTCCAGGACAAACCCCCACTCCGAAGTCAGATGCATCCCTTTCAATGGCTGCTCTTTAGCAAAAGACAGACATAACATTGTTGACCTACACTCCTCTGATAATCCCAATCCAGTCTTTATCACAGAAACCTGGTTCTCTGACAACTTTGCCCCTGTCGCCCATGAAGCCCCCCGAATACTCCCTCATCCCACTCAACAGACCCTCAAAAGGAGGTGCGGTGGCATTCATTTTCAAATCTCACTTCTCCGTCTCACTCGTCGACTCCCAGACATGCACTCCTTCCTGCGAATCCCTTCTCGTTAAACTCTCACTGCCCCAACGTTCTTCCATAGCTTACTAATCATCTACAGACCCCCCAGTTACGACAGACATTTCACAACCATCCTCTCTGACTCTACAGCCACATAGTCACCATACAAGTAAACCATCCTTCTCTGACTCTTCTAGGAGATTTCAGTATCTGGCTAGACATTCCCACCAACCCCATGACCGACTTACTGGTCGACTGCCTTAATGCGCTTAACCTCTCCCTTCACATGAACGGCCCAACTAATTCTAAAGGGCACGCCCTTGATGCCATCTTCAGCTCCCATGACCAGATACATCTAGCTCCCCCATACCTCTCATCTGGTCTGATCATTTCATTGACCCTTTCTCCATCAGCTCGCCTGCCCCAGCCCAACCTCCGCCTTGGTCCCTATCCCAAATGGTTTACTCCTGAGCTAAAGATTACAAAACAACTAAATAAATCCCTCAAACACATTGGTGGAAAAGAACAATCAATCTGAGTAGATCCACCTTTGCATTGCACCATTGCTACTATAAAGCCGAAATCCAAAAAGCCAAAAAAGCTCACTACAACTATCGAATCCTTAACTGTGGAAACCGCAGCAAGGAACTCCACAAAATCATTTCTGAGTTTGTCAAACCATCCTGTACCTCAGCCCAATCTACCCCATCCCAATCACTCTGCGACTCGCTCTCGCTCCACTACTACACCACTGCTCTCGACAGAACAACTTCTCTTAACAACAAACTGGCCCTCCTCTCACTGTCACAAAATCTGTCTGCCCTACCAAACACTCCCCTCACCCGCCACCGCAACAACAACTCCACCCACTTTGACTCCTTCAAACCAATCTCCAGAGATGAATTTCCCGACCTTCTCCCTGCCTGAAAACCCTCTGGCTCCCCCCTTGACTCCTGTCCCGCCTCAGTCCTCAATGAAATGTTCTCATCCACCTGCGCAGGAGAGTGTGCAAGAACCATCCTAAATGACTCCCTCAGCTCTGCAAACTTCCCCGATCCCTTCAAAATTGCACATGTCAAACCTCTTCTAAAAATCCCTCAACCCCCTCGACCCCAAAAACTACGGCCCATCTCAAACACCAGATTCTTTAAAAAACTAATTGATCGAACAGCATACTTCCAATTAAATGCCTTTGTCGAATCCAAGAACCTCCTGGACCCCGCCCACTCAGGCTTCTGACCATGACACAGAACCAAAACCACTCTGGCATCAATTTGGGATGATCTTAAGATCCCCGCTGACTCTGCAGGATGCGCTGCACTAATCCTTCTAGACCTCCCTGCTGTGTTTGACACAATTAACCACTCAATCCTACTTGACTGCCTCCACTACCTAGGAATCCATGGAACCGCTTTCAAATGGATCGCCTCCTTCCTCAACAACAGGAAACAAATAACCCTCCTCTCCACTTTTGCCTCGGCCGCTCTCCCTGTCAATACTGGAGTACCACAAGGAGCATGTCTATCAGCCCTCCTATTCAACCTCCATATATCCACCCTCCCTGGAATCATCCGCCCGCACAATATGCTGTGCTACAACTATGCCGATGATACACAATTCATCGTGAAACTTCTCAACGTAGACCCCAAGTCCCTGCCCGATCTCGCTGCCTGCCTCCTAGACATCGACCGCTGGATGACTACAAACCACCTCCTCCTAAACCCCACTAAAACTGAAATCATGGTGTGCGGCAACACTGAGCTTCTCCTCGCCCTCTACCCGGCCCCCATCCATGGGCCAACCACCCACACCCTCTCCCACAGTAAAAAGCCTTGGATGCCCTCTGGACTCTGACCTAACCCTCTCTCGTCAAATCAACAACGTCTCAAAGTCTTGTCATTAATACCTCAAAATTCTCAGGCACATTTTTCGCTACCTCTCTTTTCCTAATAGGCTTGCCGCAGTTATGCCTATCATAATGTCAAGACTAGACAATGCTAACTCCCTTTACCTTGGAGTCCGGGCATAACACCTTACTAAATTCAAAAGAGCACAAAATGCTGCCACCAAAATGCTACTAGCACTAGGCCCAAGAGACCACACCTCTCCAGCTCTCAGAACACTCCACTGGCTCCCAGTTGGATGAAGTGCCACTTTTAAGACCCTGTGCATCACTCACCATGCAGTGCACAAGACCGGACCCCTATACCTGCAAGACAAGCTAAAACCTTACCTCCCACCCCGCGCCCTAAGATCATGCTCCGCCCTCCTTCTAGTAATCCCAAACATCAACTAGATCAATATCAGAGGATCCTTGTTCTCAGCCTTGGCCCCCACTCTATGGAACTCGCTTCGACCACACATCTGACACACCAAAGACTATTTGTCATTCCGCAGGTTATTAAAAACATCTTCCCATAAACCAACGATCTCCTTAAAGATGTGTCTGAATCCCCAGCAACCCAATGAAGAAACAGACAATGAGACTAGTCTACCTTGTATTCGAAACCTCCGATCCTACCCACAAGATAGGATGGAATGGAGTGGATGGAGTGGATGGAGTGGATAGATGGAATGAATGGGATGGATGGAGCAGACGGAATGACGCAGTTGATGGAATGGAGGGAATAAAGAAGCAAATGGAGTGGATGGAGCAGATAAAATCTGATGAGTGGATATAATCGGATGTGTGGATGGAATGTATGGTGTGGATGGAGTTGGATGGAGTGTATGGAATATATGGAGTGGATCGAATGAATGGATGGAAGTGTGTGGAGTGGATGGAATCGGATGGAGTGGATGGATTTGGCTGGAACCGCACTGAATGTAAGTAGTATGTAGAGTAGGTCGAATGGAATGGATGGAATGACTCGAACAAATGGAATGAGTGGAATGAATGGATGGAATGCAAGGAGTAGGTGAGCAGATGGAGTCGATGGAGCGAATGGTGTGCAGGGAGCAGATGGATCAGATGTATTAAGTGAAGTCAACAGAGTGGATAAAATCAACAGGAAGTGGATGGAGCGATTAGATTTGGATGAAGTGGATGGAGTTGATGGAATTGATTGAACAAATAGGTTGGATGTAATGGCTAGAGTGGTTGGAACGGATAGAGTGGCTAGAATAGATATAACGTATGGAATTAACTGAACAAATCGAATGAATAAGAATGGATGGATCGGGTTGAATGAATATAACAAATAGAGTACAACGTATGGCGTGGATGGAACAGATGGAGTGGATGAAACAGATGAGTGGATGGAACGGATGGAATGGATGGAATGAATGGAGTGGATGGAACGGATGAGTGGACAGAACGGATGGAATGGATGGAACGGATGGAGTGGATGGAACAGGTAGAATGGATGGAACGGATGGAATGGATGGAGTGGATGAAGTGGATGGAACGGATGGAGTGGATGGCACGGATGGAGTGGTTGAAACGGATGGAACGGATAGAACGTATGGAACGGATGGAGTGGATGGAACGGATAGAGTGGATGTAATGGATGGAGCGGATGAACAGTTGCCATATATCTGTTTCCCCCTATATACACTATATATCTGAATGGATGGAACAAATGGAACGGATGGAGTGGACGGAACGGATAGAGTGGATATAACGGATGGAGTGGATGGAACTTTTGCCATATATCTGTTTCTCCCTAAATACACTATATATCTGTGTCCCTGTTTATATCTGTATCCCCATATATACCTGAATCAACCCCTGTCACTTTACATCTGTATGTCACTATGTATTTCCCCATTGTCCTGTCCACATGCCTTGTACTCAGGCGCTTCTACAGATAACCACCATATCACACCACTACACTTATTCTCTACTGTACACCATCATTCAACTAGAACACAGCCATACCCCTGATCATTCGGCCTGGCTGTTCACTTACAAATAAAACCCCATAAACACCTCATCACCCTAATAAAACACAGCTAGATGAGCACATTCATGCCTAGCTGTTCACATATGTGTTCCTCAGGCCTAACACAGCCATAACCCAGTGTGAGCGTCCATCCACCAGACTGCACGCATCCAACTGATACCTTTAGCACCACACCAGCACCACATTTGTGATGTCATCTTTGATGTCCTGGGTGTTAGCCTTAGCAGTGCACGGTGGTGGTGAGAGTTATGGTAGCTTAGCTTACCATAACCTGCGAATTTCAGGGTTTTTTCGGTTTTACTTGGAACCATAACGTCCCTCTAAAAATGTTTTTCTTACTGAATATAGAAATACATATTGGGAATTTGATAGGTTTTTACTAGGTTCCCTTACTTTATATAAATGTAACATAGAATATACTGAACCCCCTGCTAGTGATTTTGATGTCCGCGGACTGTGCGTATGTCTTCGGACAGACGCGGACAACATCAACACTACCCAAAAACTCAGGGGGTATCTTAGATTGTTGTATCATGCCATATAAACACTGAACAAGTTCAAAAAGCACCAAATGAACATATTATGTGTAATAATAAATGAGAAGTGGAACCTATATATGTAAGACATCAACCGTCCATTTAAATAGCATATGTACTAGACTGGAATATACCAAAAAAAAAAAAAGATATGCCTCCAACATAATTACCTCACAGAAACTGCACAGCAAGAAGCAACAGCAGACCTACACAACAGTAACAACAAAACTTACCAGAAACTAGTAAGTACACTTCATTTTTCTTATATATTTCTAAACTTTCTGTATTAGGTACACTAAAAGTAATATTTTTTTTTTTCACACAGAAATGTCCATTACTTTGGAATGGCTTGAAGAAAATTTCCCACGTGATGAAATGAGTGAAGACAGTGATACTAATGGTAGACACTTCTCTATACAAGCCAATTAATAACCATTACTTTATGTGTACTTAACACATTTTTTTAACAGACCATACAAACAGTGAAAAGAATAAAGAAAGAGAGACATTAGAAAATGCTCTGCAGCGAATGGAACACAAAATGGATATGCTAATGAAAATTTTAAATCTTTTAAAACATTTTGTGGAGGACCACTTAAAAGAAAACATTAAGGGGCCGATTCATGGAACAAATGTGCACCGAAAATCTTGGTGCGAGCCGGTGCAAGCGTGAAAAAGCAAGCACACACGCACGTGTGCGATTCATGGAAGGGCCTGCGCGTGCTTACTGCAGGATGTGTGCCAAATCCAAGCGTGGCACGCACGGGCGAACACGTCACAGCAACATCCTGAAGCTCACAACGCCGGCGCACAGACCAAAAAGGGGGTGGGACATGGGGCGTAACACGTGGAATGGGGAACAACGCGTGAAAAAGAAGGCGTAACTGGGGAAGTACTGCAAGGAAATACACAGAACGCCCACACGCACGCGAACAACACGTATTCATGGAATCAAATACGGGAAACCCGCGCATGCTAAAAGACACACACAGGCGTGACCACGTCCGCCACACAAAGGCAGGCGGAAGTGTCCCTGCGCGCAGTATAAAAGTGCGCGCAACAACAAACACGTATATACAGCTACAATGAATGCCCCATTTTTGCAGCACTGATATAGGTTTCCACCTCGTATCATCCTAGACCTGGTCAGGGAGTGGGAAGATGACCTTACATCACCCACCCTGTGCTCCCAAGCATTGAGCCCCTTGGAGAAGGTGCTCAATGTTCTGCATTTTTTGGCCACTGGGTCATTTCAGCAGACAACTGCCATAGTGCGGGGTGTCTCACAGGCCATGCAGTCACGCTGCCTACACCAGGTGTTGGCAATCATGAATGCGCTCCCCTCAGTCCACAGGCACATATACATGCCCAGAACACCTGCAGAAAGGCAGGTCGTGGTCCAGGACTTCTAAAGGGTGGCACACTTCCCCAAAGTGGTCGGTGCCATAGATTGCACCAATGTGGCCCTACGTCCACCTAGGGCCACTGAGCACATCTATCGAAACCGCAAGCACTGGCATTCCATCAACATGCAGGTTGTATGCAATGTAAAGGGAATCATGACCTCTCTATGCAAACTACCCTGGCTCAACCCATTAGAGATTTATAACAGATTTAAATACAGAATGCCCGCCCTGAGCCGGGCCCTTGAAGATGGGAAGCATTGTGACACATGGCTCCTAGGTGAGTACAAACGCCTGTGCACATGCATGCATGTCACACACAGACAAATACACAAACCCAACTAATCACAACCATTATCACCTCCCCAGGGGACAGTGCCTACCCTCTGAGCAACCACAAGATGACACCAATCCGGAACCCCACCACACCACCCCAGGTAAGATACAACGCTGCCCATTTTGCAACCAGGGCCATAGTGGAGCGCACATTCGGAGTGCTCAAGTCACGCTTCCGCTCCCTTGACCGCTCTGGTGGCCTATGCACCCCCAGTAGTGTGAAGGATCATTGTGGCAGCATGACTCCTGCACAATGTTGCAACACGGCGGGACGTACCGGTGGACATGGTAGTGCCTCCACATCCCCAACCACATGCACAGGCGCTGCCCATGAGAGGGGAAAGGGCACGTGGCGAGGCAGCCCAGACCCAGCTTGTGGCCACATTTTTCACCTAAACTCCCACCCCTGCGGAGTGCACACAGACCTGGCACATACCAGGTGACAATCGATGATGACAAAGAGACAGTCAACTGTCACAACCTTACCACCCTGAGAATATTGCCACGTAAGTGCTACATTGTGTGCATCTCTAGCTACTTAAACATAACCCAACCTGTGTGACCAAAAGGAACACATGCAAGGTGTGTATCACACCACCCCCTGGAAAACAGGCCATGACAATCACTGGTAAGTCACCCAAACCCTCCCAACCCACATCACCCTTGTCTGCCACACCATGACATGGCATACAACAGCAAAAGCCCAACACATGGCCAATTACATAAGAAGTGACAGGTGATAAATGGGAAGTGGCCCGACACAATGACGCCTGACATGGAATCAGATGAAATGACTGACCAACAACCTCCCATACATACCAAGTCATACACAAATGCTTTCCACCACTGTTAGCATGAACAAAAGACTGAATGCAAGTTCACATGCATATTGGTCAAGGCAAAATGGCTACTCCCTAACCCATGTGCTGTGTGTGTCTCCTGCAACACACTGCACAGCACACAGCACAGTGAGCAGCTATTGTGTTGGGGATACACCTTGAGCATCACATCAAAAGGACAAACAAAATAAACAACCTTTTGACACATGTACACGATCCCCAAATGGCAATTGATCGTGCGCTGCAGGGACACAGCATGCCCGAGAAGGGAATCTGTGTGTACCTGTGGGCATGGAAGGGTGGTTGTATGTGTGGTGGAGCATTGTGTAACTGTGTGTGTCAATAGGGACATGCACTCAATATATGCATGTGAAATCAAGTGACCATCAGTGTCCTGTACACATCACATGCGAACATTGCCCATGTGTACATCCCAGCATGTCAAACCACAACAATCCCCTGACACCTGAAAAGTAAATACAACACAGGAACAGCCATTGACCAACAGAACACATCATGTACATAGTACCCCACAATTACATTGTCAGAGAGTGCTCAAATACTGTAGCTCAGGCTTACTGTCCAACAACAAAAGGCCCTCCCTCATTTACACATCACCATGTCCTTCTGAACAACTGTATCAGGGGTAGCCTTCTCCCTTTTAGTCTGCCTGGCTACATGATCCCCCTACCCCTTGGTCTTCATGTTCCACCTTGCATGTAAATAGGGTCCAGCCCCCTCAGAGCCCTCCTTGACTGGTAAAAATACCAAATCACAGAGAACTCCAAGGAGCCAAACCCCCAAACCAGGGAAAAAGCCTCTAGGCACCAAAGAACCCTGGAAGAGTCTCCAGTAGATTACTAGAAATGGCAAAAAAAAGTCCAGGCACATGTACAAGCAGAATGATAGAACTCCCAAGGTAGCACAGTTCAACAATTGTTCAACAGGGTGGGTACCTTTTCAGGACACAATATACAATGAGAATGCAACAACTGATGGGTAGTGTCACAGCTCCGGTCTCCAGGCGCAGGAGTTGCACAAACCAACCACCACCTCCATGGTCTGCACATTGTACTAAATTAGTCAAATGAAAGACAAAGAGAGACTTATCTCTGGGGTGAGTGCTGGCCTCCTGCCTGCACACTCTCAAGTGCGGTAACAGGATCAGTTCAATGCTGCAAAGAGAGCTTGAGTTACTAATCTGTGTGTGTTTACAACACAGACACAACACCATTCATGCCCCAAAGTAAGTGACTTCTCCACAAACAAACATTCTTGTCTGCTGCTATGTACGTATACGTTAGCTAGCCCCTGTGATGGTTCATACAATGTCAATGCAGTAAGGCAGGCGCACGTGGGCACGCGGTAAATGGAAGACCAATGCGTCAAGAATCACACGTGATAGAATGGTCCCTGGGTGAGCTGCTAGACGTGTATAGCGAGGTGCAACTTCAGTACAAGTCGTGTTCTGGCAGCCATGGATTTCAATAGGTAGTGCACGTGGCAATTTGCACATGCAAATGATATGCACTGCACACAAGTCTGTGCGTCACTGGGTGTCCCTGTGCGCTGTATTAATTTCTGGCTAGGAACGCTACTGCACTAATAACTCAGCTTCTATGAAGCATGGGGACTGGTCGATATGTGTGACGGCCCCTGCATGTGCCCCTGACAACTTGTAAAGCTACATGGCATTTGTCCCTCAACGCATCTTAGCTGTACTGTGCACTTCTACAACAATGCCTGGCCAAGCTTCCCAGCACTGGCGCTACTTAGCATGCATGTGCAAGTGGCCTGGTGGAAGGTTGGCTGTGGTGTGGCCCCTTGTGCTGCTCACCTTGCCTGGAGCTCCTGGAAACAAGTCTGCTTCTGTCGGACGTCTGAGCACAAGCCCTGTGCTTCTGCTTGCGCACACATGCGCACTTCTGCACCACCGAACGGGGCCCACCATCAGTGTGACTTTGACAGGCAAAGGGTGCAGGCTACTGTCTACAGCATGAAGTGCATCAAGCACATATACAGGCAAGAAAATAACATACATCACAATCCACATGAATTAATGGACACATCAATCATGTACTCACCCAAATTGATAACAGACATGCCATGGATAAAGCGACTCAATCCCCACTAAGGGTGTTAACACAAGTAGTACAGCAGCAGACAGGCCATAGATATGACAAAAGTCTAAAGCCCTTGTGTTAAAGGTTGTTACACCGAACCATCCTTGCAAGCCCATGGATAAGGGAAGCAGGAGTGGCCTATGTGAGTCAGGAGCCCAAGCTGCAAACACATACACAAGACAAGCTTGAAGGGCCCAGCTGGAACAGACAGTGGATGCTTTCAAAAGCCACAAAGCACCACACCGTCACAAGAATGCACAAAAGTCAAGCAAATTTAAACTCTATTAACTAATTAAACTAACTATAAAAAACCTATATTATCTAATTAAACTAATTATCAAAAACCATATTAACTAACTAAACTAACAATAAAAATAAAATCGAAAATGGCCACATACGACCCAGGGGGGGGGGCATCCAGGAGGGGGGAGGTACAGGGTGCACCTCAACACCCACATGCGATGATGTTGAGACAAAAAAGAAAACCTCCATGGGCTCAACGCCTGCACAGCCCAACCTGTGTGGGAGATAACTCATCGTCCTCATCACCCTCTGGCTGAAAAGCTTGACGTGGCACAGTACCCTGACCACACCTAGGCGCAGCTTGCCCCCGTCTGCGGGACGGGTGAGCCTGGTTCTGTGCGTCAATGACACGTAGGTCAGCATGTAGAACCTCGCGTGATACGCGTGCTTCCTCTTGCAAGGTAACACGTGTAACACAAAGTTCTTCCTGCATAGCCTGGCTGAACAACTGGTACACCTCCCGGCAAGCAGGTAGCTCAGCCGAGATGGTATTCTCTAGCTGCTCCAACCTCTCCTCTGAAGGCCTCCTCTGGGACATCAAGAGCACAGCCAGAGTAGATATGAGGGATTCATAGTCAACCCTCATGGCCTCCATGTGTGCCTCTGCATGAGCAGCAATTGCTTGACGCAAAGACACCATTTCAGCAAGGCGTGCCCTGTCTGAGGCCGCCATGCCCAGCCTGAGCGAGCGGGCCATGGACTGTGCCACCCGCTGCTGGATTTCCACCTGCCTAGCAGGAGGTAGCACAGATTGGGCAACACGTTCCATGCTCTCAGCGATGTTATCAATTGCTGCCCCCTGGTGTTCTGAATTGGCAACCATGGCTTGCTCCCACTCACTATACCCCATTGGCGCGCGGCCACCGCGTTGCTGGGCTTGAAACCTGCGTGGCCCAAGGAGCCGATGTCCTTGTTGGGTTGGCACTGCCCGTGGCTGCAGGACTACATTCCTCTGTTGACGTGATGCCCCAGGCACATCAGCAACTGGAGAGGAGGGTGACCCTGCGTCCCGATCCACCACAGGCAGAGGTCCCACCACCGTCTGGCCCCTCAGTGCAGGTGTCGCGGTCAGAGGAGCGTCCACATCAGAATCACTCACCCCTGATGACTGGACCCGATGCACATCCAACTCGACATTGTCCTCAGAGTGATCATCCGAGCTAGACTCATTGCCAGCCCTAGACAAGATGGTCTGTAACACAAGTGGCTTCTCGTGGCCTACCACCTCACGACCACCACTTGTGCTGGGTTGCTGGTGTGATAGCAACCCTGTGTCTGGCATGACAACACCATCCTCTGGCTCCATTGCGTCATCATCTGAAAAGTGGAGAAAAGATAAACATTAGTACACATGTCAGAAGCACATAACACACACACACACACACACATAGACATCAGATTGACAGCCAACACATGAAGCAGACAGGTCACACACAAATGAGAACCTGACATGCATCCAGTGGCCTTGATGTGCAAACACATCCCAAAAGCAGAAATGGATGTGTCTAAATAGCAAAGCCTACACAAGTACAAAATGTAGTATATGAACTCCATCAGACACAACCTCTGTCAGGCACATGTCACAGGCAAAAAAGACAGATGGCAACTAAGAGATGCAAAACACCATAAGCATTTCTGAACTGCAAATTGACCATTGATGCAAGTGATTCCAAACACTCAATGACACAGGTACCATGCATGTAGACATACATCACTAAAGCATCATCATCAAAATAGCTACATCCATCAGCAGCTCGGCCCGTACAGGGTGGCTTGGGCCATGTAGATACAGTGAATGTCCCAAGTAAAGCAAGGGCCTGCAACCAGGCATGAGGGACCATAACGCCCAGTACTGTCCGAGCTGCAGGACATGAGGGGCTGAGAATGTACCCGATTACATAATTCCTTGTGGAAATCTCCACGGGCAGGACCAACCATAGTAGCTAAGTGGGCCTGGGCATAAACATACTGCACAAACGTTAACCTTTGGGATAATGCCGGTTCCACATAACGTGTGAAATGCAGAAATCTCACCAGCATAAATGTCTATCAACTACATATTAGTCAGTCAACAATAAAGCTGCGGAAGACACATGTGTAAATGGACATTTTCACAAACACATAAGTGAGTACTCGCAATGTTGCACCACACAACGTTGAAGCTGCTTGCATATGTACATGTGAAAGCTTTCAAAAACACCCATTTCCCCATACAACTGTGTTGTGAACATGACCAGCATCCAATACACCAAAGCAAGCAGCTATAACGCTGCTTGCTTTGATGTATGTGGAAGTGTACACATACACACGTGAAGGATGCTCCACAGTCATTACAACCCGATTGGCAGGCTACATCCAATCAGGGCCCTATGCCAGTTGGTATAGGCCGCACATTGATCAATCAACTCATCTAAACAACCACTAGGGAGTTCCAATTCTGAGTACATGTGTCACAGGATGCACATGTGCCTGTCACATACATGACAGAGAAGGGATGAAAACCTTTCCATGCATGCCAGGTGACTTTGACATTTCATCAGTGAGTAGGCATGTAGAAGGGTGTAACATGGGTCATAAGTGGGTTGATGCAGTGCAGAACATGTGTACGTTACCCACTATCTACATGAACAAGTACATTATGATGTCTATCAATAAACGTGAAGGCAGTGCAAGGGCAAGTTCAGGCATCACCTGCAATGTGCATGCAGTGGGTTGCATGGCTACAAGCAAACCCCCACCCCCTCTAAGTGAAAATGCAGGGAGGCATTGCATGGCAGTGAAAGGGTCACCAGAGACCTGTGTATTGGCAGACAGTGTTGACTAGCGTCAATTGCATCATATAAGTCAACTGACAACACAGCAGATGATGATGGGACAGTAAGCAGGACACATGATGAACTCTCAGTAGTACACCCATGTGTGCAGAAGCCACTACATCAGTTGAACAGAGTCAATTGGCCTGAAACAGGGTGAGGCCTGTGCCCCACACAGACTGTGACGCCCTAAACCTGTTTGTGATGCTGGACTGAGCCAGAGTGGGCATGGAATGGATGATCAAATACAATGAAATGTAGGTCATCCTGGACACGTACTACAATGATAATCCTGTCCAGGACACATATGGGGCATGCATGGAATGCACATGGAGCATGAATGGGCACTCATGTCCCTGCGGAGCATCTGCCATCTGCACAGTCCAAGTGAGAAACCATGCATCAAGGACAGAGGATGTACCCCACTGCATTTGTTTGGCAGGTTGGCTGGTTGAAGTTTGCATGTACACAGGAGCCTTGAACAGGCCATTGCAGTACGCCAATGTGATGCACACCAGTGCCATGGTGAAATTGTGGTGTGGGGGGGTGGAGGGGCAAGGGAGCATGCCTATGTGGACTACCTGCATGCAGGCAGAAGACACATGCATGTCAGTCATGCAATGACATAGTCCCAGTGCTGAGAAGAAAGACCCCAGGCTACATGCAGAAGAGCCAGTGAGCTGGAACATGGACCAGAGGGGCAGCCGGGTGAGTAGCACGTGAATAGGGTGCAAGTATGGCCATGAGGACAGTCCCTGTCTGCTCTTCATGTCCAGAATCCTGCACAGCAGGCACACATCAGTGAAGCATTGCATGACTTGCACATGGAAACCATGTACACATGACATGTAGTGGCAGTCAAGCACAACACATCACACAAGCAAAGCACACATGGCCTCGACAAACACACAACAACACTCACAGGACGGGGCATCAAAGTCCAGAATCTCTCCCATTCCTTCGACCATTCCTGCTGGTATGAACTCCGCAGCGACTGACTCGTGGGAAGTGAGGTCTTCCTCTTCAGGTGGTGGCCCACTGCCAGTCACCAGAGTCATGTTGTAATTAGAGGCACGCTTCGCCTTAGTACTGCGTTTGAGGTCATCCCAACGCTTTTTGCACTCTTGAGCTGTTCACACCTCATGGCCAAATGCACTCACACGATCTGCCACTTGCTTCCAGTGGGAAATACGATGGACAGCCGTAGTTTGACAATTCGGCCCCACTAGCATATCACGGTTGTGGTCCTGCACGTAGTCCACAGGAAGTACAGTTCCTGCACGCAGAAAGGCTTCTTCCTCGACGTGCCGGAGGCCAGAGCTGTGTCTGGGGTCCCAGCCTCTACTGCAGGTGCAACCTTCCTCTTATTGGACAGTGGTCCGGACCCTGGCTGGCAAATGCCGCCATGATCAGTATGGGCTGTGGCGCTTGTGGGTTAAACCAAGGGAACGGCAGGTGGAACGAGGTCAGAAGCCCTGAATTGCGTCAGTGGCTGCTGGGTGCTCTGGAATGCACCCTGCGCAGCAACATCCACTGTGCCAGCGTCATTGACCGGGGCAGTCCTGGATGGTAGACTCACAACCGGGGTGGTGTCGGCTGCATCTGCCCATGCACTTGCCAACACCAGGCTGGTCAGGGCACCAGATGACATTACTGCCTCAGGGACATGTGCCTCGGTCAGGGCAGCCCTGCGTGCACCTTCGGTGTGCCTACTGACCTCCTGGAAATCTTCCAGGGACTCTTCAGGTGCCAACGCAGCCTGCGCTGGCAGACTCTGAGCCTGGGTGGTGGTGTTCACAGCTGCACCTGCAGCTATCACTCCCCTTGGGCCCGTGGCAGTCGATGAAACGGAAAGCCGGGTCACATGGGCACCAGTGCCAGATGCAAGAACTGCATCTCCCGGAGCCGCAGGGGGTGGTGGCATGACTGCACGAACACGTGGCACAACATTATGCCCCTGCCTCTTCCCCCTCTGCAGCCACCCTGGACACCCTGGAGTCCCCCTACTCCCTGATCACCCCGGCCACGTCCCTGACCACGCCCACCACGTGGAGTACGCCCAGCTGAGGCGCCCCTCACCTTTCGTGGCCTCCCAGCCACGGCACAGATGTAGTAGTGCCGGCACAGATGTAGTAGTGCCTATGGGAGGTGTACACGACAATTGTCCTGGGGAATTGGGGTGAAGAGGGTGGGCTACAAGATGCTAACAGCACCCCTGCACCTACAAGGCTGTATGTGACCCCAGTGATAAAGTGACGGGTCACGCAATGCTCAGGCACCCCAAAACTGCAGTAAAACCGTGCACGCAACCCCTGTAGCCCACGTGTGTGGAATTAACCTCCCGCAGTAAGCGGTGGAACCCAGAGACACGAAAAAGACATACGCATGGGACACGCAGGCTACTATGACCTCGAAAACAGGTACGCGATACACAGGGGAACCCACAGTGGAAAAAATAGCGTGCACGACTCACCGTGAGACTAGCGTGATAATGAAAAACACACGTAGCCAATACCCCCGCCAAAAGAAGAGATACGTCCTTGATCCGCTATGAAGTTCTGATGGCGCGCGAAACAACACAAAGTAGCAACGCACACGTCGGTCTCCACGAAAGGCACGTACAGCGAACTGCTGGCCCCACTCACCTTTAACCTGTGCTGAGGAAAGCTCCTGTGCGCGTCAATTCACTTACGCGCTTAGGCCCTTTCCTCGGATTACACGCATTCACACGCGGACATGCTGTTTTCTCACATGCTGAATCACTATGCACCTATGATGAGGGGAACACCCGCACGTCTTACGTGCTAAGTGCCTTTCCTCAAATTACATGCTGACGTGCAGTTTTTTCACCTGCCTATTCACTCCGTATCAAGCTGGCCATGCAACAACACACGGAAGACCACGCTCCTGCCCAGAAGGCTGAATCACTGCCCCCCAGACTCCCGAGCAGCATCCCACGAGCCATCTGCTGCTGCCTGCCTGCCTACTGCCACCGTGCCCTGCCATTTGGTGCCTGCATATCTGCCAACTCAAGGGGTCCAGTTGCTGTGACCACCCCTGCTGGAACAGAAGACTCCCGACTGGCATTCCATCGCTCCACAGCCCAGCCCCAGGACCCAGTTGCCCACCCACACCTGCCTCGGGGGTTGTCATGTCTGACACAACACCATCTGGCACCAGTGGCAACCCCCCAGCTGAGAGGCAGAGGGCTGCCAGCTTTACTTCCAATGAAGTTGGCATTCTGGTGGAGCAAGTCCTGGGGCATTATGATGCCCTCTTCACACCATCGTGTGCCGACAATGAAGGACGGATGAGGGTCTGGACGGACATAGTGGGTGCCATCAACGCGGAGGGGGTGGCACCCCGCGACATCAAACACGTCAAGAAGCGCTGGGAAGACTACAAGTCCAGGACCCTCAAGAAGGCCTGGCGCCTCTTAGACGCAGCGGATGCAGTGGGGTGCCAGGGCCAGTTTACCAACCAGCAGATGAGGGTCTTGGAGCGCATTCACCCAGTGCTTCACCACCAGATCCTCAGGATGCAGGCCCGTCTGGAGTTGAGCAGTAAGTGGCCATGCATTGCTGTGTAAAACAGGGCATGTTGCAGTGTGCTGGTAGTTAGCTACTTGCCTGTATGTGTGACATGGGCCATGTATGGATGTGTGTGTGCAGGGACTTGACGGTGCTTCATGTGAGTCCAGTCATGCGTGAACCACATGGATGGTGTATATGTTACAATGCAACATGCGGAGCAGCATGCGGAATGCACACATGAATGCATGCCTGCATCTGTTCGTGGACATGGTTGGGGTGTGAAAGATGGGTGCTGCTGTCATGGACATGTATGGTGTACATGTCTGTGTGTCTGAGTAGTATGTGTGTGACTTGTAAACACCATGGATGCATGACACATGTCCGTGACGATGTGTTGATTCACTGATGCAGCCTGTTAAGGAGAATTCTCTTATAAGGCTAATTTCCTAAACCTAGTGAGTCCCCCAGCAGCTTTGCTGGATTTTTGCGGATTGCTTTTTTCTCCTGCTAAGAATGAGACTCTTTTCCTCCCACTCTTAGGCATGATTTGAGGTATGTCTTTGACTTATTGTGTGCTTATGGGCTATGGGGTCTTTTACTCCATAGGGTATCATCTGTTTTAGTGTATGTGTTACACAGCACCCACGGTGCAGTAACACAGGGGTGTCATAGTGACCCCCAAACATAGACTCCATACCCTGGGACTGACTACTGTCTCCCAGGGCATGTAAAGTCACCATTGACTTTACTAGTCCAAAATTGTGAACAGAGCCAGTACAAACCATCATATTGTGGAAGTACTGGAAGGGATCTGTTTCCAAGGGGTCACTGTCCAGTCCCCCCTTGTTGAGTTTCTGGCTGGTGGCAGTGGTTACCACGCGAAATATTCCACCGGAATATTTCCTATGGGATTTCCTATGGAATTTTCCCATTGGTTTTAAACGCACCACTTTTTGGTGCAATGTTAAAGATACCGCTGGTTTGTTTATTTAATATAAAATCACTGGTTGGGTCTTTTCGCCAGAACTCTTTTCTAAAATGGCGTTTGTGTCCGTCTCTGTAACTCCAACCAAGGTCGGGCCCTTTGTTCCACTTTTTGGCGGGCTTCTCCACAGAAGCCCTCCAACTGGTGCCACTATATCTGGGTTCCACAGGATGTGTGGGTGGGGGAATTGGCACCCTGGAAAGTGTTGCCTTAGCAACCCAAGTCGCACTCTGTTCTGATTGGCTCAGTGGTGAGCCGCCCGGCTCACCACTTAGCATGTCTGGGTGACAGCTAGGCTGTTGAATGGGGGTATTTCTGCATAAAAGCACGGCTTTTGGGACTCGAATTTCAGAAGTCGCCACAGGACCTAAGAAATCCGAAGATGGGAGAAGCTGAGCCATCTGCAATGACGACACCACCGGTGGAGCCCTGCTGCAATGACCTCACAACTTTCCCGACGACAAGAGAAGATCTTCTTCTGTAAGAGTCTTCTCTCTTTGAGCTGGTGGGGACAACCAGTTCGCCATTCGCTTTCCAGAACGTCCCTTGGCTGAATAGCTCATGCCAAGCGCCCCGGTGGCTGGATAGCCAAGCTTCACCACAGTGACCGCGAATAAAAGGAACGCACCTTTTAACCGACGAACTCTGCGGCTGGTCTCTTCCCTGGGCGAAGCAACTACTCCAAGTTTCCTCGTCCACAAGATCTTCTCTTCCCCTGGTTGAAACCATGAACTGCACCCGCTGCCAGGAACAACTGCCACTGCTGGAGCTTCCTCACTCTTGTGTTCCTCCTGGCCTCCCTTTCTGCGGATTGCTAAAGGTGACCCTTAAATCCTTGGCTTTCCAACTGGATTGGCCCCAGACCTTCTAACTTTACCTTTCGTATCAAACCAACCTCCTTTGAACATTTCTGGAAAGACTTGAGTGCTTTTTAAACTGTGTGATCTTGGGCACATTTCGTCTTGCTCCATTTAAAGTGGGTCTGGCCTATGAACTTTGGCTCTACAGTAGACTCTGCCTTCACTAACTTGCTGTGGTCTTAGAAAAGTGTTGGGAACTGTTTTATTTTCATGACCTGCCTTTTTCTCTCCCTTTAACTTAATTATTGGAGTGCCATCTAGGTTATGCGCTCACATCTGTTTTTACAAATAGTGGTGTTTTGACCTAGACTTGTCTCATAATTATTAAGGGAGGTGTGTATACTTTATCTGACTGTGTTTGAACGTGCTTTTAATTAGAGTGCTTAGTGTATTTCCTAAAGTGTGTTTTAAATAAATAATTATATACTTTTGATAGCAAGATCTGGTCAGTGTTTGCTTGCTCTACTGTGTTTTTAGCCTTATTGTGTATCCTCTGTATACTGCCCTACTCATCTTGAGAGAGGTCTGACTGCTCAGCCACAGCTACCAGGTAAATCTGGGTGGTGCAGACTGCTACCAATTGGGTTTACTGTTTACTCCTGTAGTCTTAATCTTCTTGCAGTGTTCCCCAAGGGAACTGCACAGGATTCTGCCTAACACAGCCTAGTCATCCTTGTATCCACTGTGTCTGGGGTGTACAAGGCCATATGCATGAAACTATGGTGATGTGTGTGCATGTGATCAGTATGACCCATGATGCATGTGAATTTCAACCCACCATTGTATGTTTCGACAGTTCCTTGGACATGGATGCAAATGTTAATTGCATGTGCCATGCCGATTTCTGCATGTGTGTTGCCTGCGCTGACCCATGTGTTGTGGAGTGACTTGATGGAAGTGACATTTGACAGTGCCACTCATGTGCTATTGCTTCCTGTCTAGGGGTCTATAGTACAGTACTCTGATGCTTGTGTTCTATGTCTCCCTCTACACAGCAGCGAGTGAAGAGGGCGGAGACGGTGCTGTGGAGCAAAGCAGCGGGGATGCCTCCACCGGCCAGCGACGCAGCCCAGTCACCCTCCCAGGAATTACCATCATCCGGGAGCGAGGGGACTGGTGCTGCTTCTGCCATTACGGCTGCAGCGGAAAGGGCGCGTGCGCCCTCACAGGGGCTTGCAACAGCGGAAGACGGTGTGGAGCCATCCAGGTTCATGGCGTGCACAGAGGAGGAGGAGGCCGCTACTGAGCCGCACATGGGGCCAGGTAGGGGTGGTACCACTGGTGCAAGTGGTGCAGTCCAGGGGCAGGGGCAGGAGGCAGCATAGGTCGCTGTGGAGGGGTCTGTGCATGTCAATGTCCCCGACACTGTGACTGCACCACCATGCACCAGAAGGGATGCCCCATCCCAGGCCCGTCCGCAGGTAGGGGGGAGGTCCACGTCATCTGGCACTCCTCTACCTGCAGACAAGGGGACCCGTGACCGTATGGGGTCTGTCCTGATTGGTGTTGCGTTGCGCACAAGTGACATTCGTGATGACGTGCGTGCTTCCTGGGGGGACCACGTACGTCATCACGAAGAGCTGCGTACCAACAGGGCCCAGTTGGGAGGGGTCGTGGTCAGGGGTTTCCTACATGTGTCGGGCACTCTGGCAGCCCTCTGCTCCTCTGTGCAGACTATGCGTCAGTTGTTTTCCATGACGTCTTCCGGCCCTGATGCCACCAGGGACCCCTGTGGACCTGCCCTGACCAACGCCGCCAGTTCAGTGGAGATCCCATCCCTGTCACAGTCGGGAGTCGGAGGTGCAGCAGGGTTGCACACCCCAGCAACTGGACCCCAGCAGATTGAGGATGTGCCGGCATCATCAGACAGGGCAGGTGCACGACTGCACCGGTGGATTCCATCAGCCCTGATGCCGTAGTGCTGGCAGAGGCAGTTGCGTCGGAGTCAGCGGCATGCTCAGCGTGGGAGGCATCATGGCTCGGGGCCATCAAGATCAGAGGGGCAGGCATCGGCCGGAGGGCAGGAGGACCCTGGAATGGGAGTGTCTTCCATATGGCAACGGTTTGGCCAGCGGATAGATGCAGAGTGACGGTGGGCAGAGGAGGCACGGCTCATTATGGTCAGGGCAGAGAACTCCATGTGCAGGGCATTGAGGGGGGCTGAGTGCCTCGAGGCAACTCGCAGGGAGTTGGAACAGGCCATGACTGCATCCCTGCGAGACATCGAGGACAGGGAAGAGGCCCGCCTCCGGGACAATGACGTGGAGTTCGATGATGCCCTGGCCCATGACATCACAGAGTGAGCCGTATGACTTGCTCGCCACCATTGTATATAGTTCATTAGTCTTAGATTTCCTTTGGTTTTTTTTTTATTTTGGAGTTAATGGACATTGCTCCACTTCGTGTATATAGTTTTTTCTTCATAGGACTTTTTTGTAGGTTACCTTTTGTTGTGGATCATGGACCATTTGGACTTCCATTGTATATAGTTGCAGACTTGTACATACTTTCTTTTTCTATATTCCCATGGATCCATTTTTTTTTTTTTGATTATGTTTTTATTATGGACATTGGCAAAGGACAACTTTTTTATTGTACATGATTTTGCTTTTTTTACTTCATTGGATTTACAAACTTTTTTTTTTCTAAATCTGTCATTGTACATTGATTTTCATTTTACAATTCCTCCAAGTCAGTTCATTATGTTTTTAATACATTTTTTCTAACTTCTAAATTGGTGTTGTGTTCTTTCATTGGTTTTGTGCATGTCTCATTGAACAATTCCTCAGTCATGTGTTGCCACAGTGTGGCTCCGTTGTGCATTCCTGCATGGGCATGACGGTTCATTTAGACTATCATGGCATGGGTAATTTGGGAGTGGGTTCTGTGGATGGTTGCATGCTTGGACTGGGGGCAAGGGGGATTAGGGTTGGCTTTAGGGACATGGGTCTGTTTTTTTAGGACATGTTGTTTGTTGGGACATGTGTTGGGGCCTGCTGGCAGTTGCCCGTCAATGGTGGGTGGGTAGGGGTGCAGGGGGACATGTGTCGGGGCCTGCTGGCAGGTGTCCGTCACTTCTGGGTGGGTGGGGGTGCAGTGGGACATGAGTCAGGGCCTGCTGGCAGGTGCCCGTCACTCCTGGGTGGGTGGGGGTCCAGGGGGACATGAGTCGGGGCCTTCTGGCAGGTGCCCGTGACTGCTGGGTGGGTGGGGGTGCAGGGGTCCATGTGTTGGGGGCTGCTGGCAGGTGCCCGTCACTGCTGGGTGGGTGGGGTGCAGGGGGACATGAGTCGGGGCCTGCAGGCAGGTGCCCGTCACTGCTGGGTGGGTGGGGGTGTAGGGGGACATGAGTTGGGGCCTGCTGGCAGGTGCCTGTCACTGCTGGGTGTGTGGGGGTGCAAGGGGCCATGTGTCAGGGCCTGCTGGCAGGTGCACGTAACTGCTGGTTGGGTGGGGGTACAAGGGGACATGAGTCGGGGCCTGCTGGCAGGTGGCCATCAATGGTGGGTGGGACATGTGTTGGGGCTCACAAGTGCATGATGCCATGTGGGCTCCCTGCGGGGCATGCCCAGGGTGGATGGGCTCCCTCGGGGAATGCCCGGGGTAGATGGGCTGCCTACAGGGCATGGTCAGGGATAGAGGGTAGTCCCCTGTGGTGTGGGCTGCCTGCAGGGCCTGGGGAGGGGGCACACCCAGGAGGACCGATACTGCCAAATCGCGTATAATACTCCAAGCGCACCCCCAGAATACACATACCCCTCTCACGCTAGCGAAATCATGTGTAAAACTCCCTGCGCACCCCTCAGAATACACGTACCCCTCTCGCGCTAGCGAAAACGCATGTAAAACTCCCCACGCACCCCTCAGAATACAGGTACCCCTCTTGCGCTAGCGAAAATGCATGTAAAATTCCCAGCGCACACCTCAGAATACACGTACCCCACTCGTGCTGCTGACTTTTGCCTGCTGTCCTCCAGATGGCGACCATGGCTGCTTCAGCTTCATCACCACCCCCAACCCCTCCACCACCACCACCTCCCCAATGGCCTGCAGAGGGGAACAGGCGTGAGGATGCAGAGGAGACTGATGATGAGGATGAAGAGGTTGAGATAGTGAAAGTCCCCTACTACCAGCTCTTGATGAAGTGCCAAAAGCTTGTGCGAATAAGGTCACCTGCAATCAGTGCCACATGCTGCTGAGTCGTGGAAGGCCTGGTTCGTATAGCTTTGGTACGACATCAATGAAGCAACACCTAAGGTTGTTCCACGGTGGGGCCATTCGCAAGGTTGTACCTTGTGAGGAATGTAGTAGGCTGAGTTCCTCTACCACATCCTCTGTTTCCGCTCCTGTCACCATAAGAGAGACTCCTGTGGGACAGCGCATCCCTCCAGCTGCCTCACAGGCCATCGTTGATGCTGATGACCCTTACCTTTCGAGGGTCACAGTTTTGTGTATGTACTGCGATGCAGTACTCTGCAAGGGGGAGAGACTTCGAAGTGCTTTGGAGACTGTGGTCAAGGAGCACAAGAAGACCTGCCCACTACCTAAGTAAGGCCCACCCTACATCTTCCTCTCTCCATCTGCCCTTTCTTATCCCTGTGGTTGGTGTCCCTTCCTTACCCTCCTTTGCCCTCCTTTCCTTGGGTGTCATGTTTAAAAAAACAAAAACATATAAAACAACAAAAATAAAAATAAGGCTCTTTTCAGAGCCGCCTTTCACAGTTTAAAAATAGAAGTGACAAATAAATAGTGCAGGGTCCTGTGCATTTTTTAGAAGTCCGCGGACAATCCGCGGACATTTATTTTTTGGGGGTGCTACCCTATCAGAACCATTGCACTTTTCTATGGGAAGAAGTGGTGGCTCTGAAAAGAGCCTTTTGGTGGGTTTTTGTTTGTGTTTCAAAAACCTCAAATGATTAACACCTATTGCAAAATGTATTAATGTAATTACAAAAAAGGTTGCAATGCATTTTGTATATTTCGCAGAAAAATCTGATTGCCAGCATAAGTAAGATGTACTCCATCTCTGCGAAAAACGTATGTGCTACGAAACATAATATTTTCATTGTGAAAAGAGGGCATGCCAACATCTCTTAAAAAGGCACAAACAGCCTTATTGACATTTTGCCTCGCTTTCTCCATTTGTGGACCAAATGAAGAAGAATGCAGCCACATTTGTCTCTGCGCAATATGAGAAATAATTACTTGGGAATTTGGAAACATGTCCATGACCTTCCCAAGTCCTTCTTTCATTACAAATTGGAAAGACATTCATGTGTCCTAAACTGTTCCCTCCACAATGAATAATAATTATGTCTGGATGACCCTGTGTCACCAAAGTAGCACAGAGAGGTACCAAATCCAGCCACTTCATTCAATGCACTCTATGCCAGTGCACTTCTACATGAGGGAATCAAAGATGTGCAGCCACTCCACAGTGTTCTGCATGCACCTCCAACCAATGTATCCCTGAGTCTCCCAAAATCCAGATAATCTGTTTTCTGACACACACAGCCATAGCTATCTGTTCTTCTCTCAGGAAAAAGACTTTGTGCAAACTCTCTTCTTACACAACACACACAGTAAAATGTATTGACCAATCCCTTGCTCTGCTCATTCTCATTTGCATGCCTCTCAACCCCAAAATCCCCGTATGTAATATGCGCTGTCCGCGGACAACCGCCGTGTCCGTGGACATATCGAATAAACTGAGCGTCATGTAAGTAAATTTAAATAATGTACCCCATTTCCCCTTTGAGGTTGGCTCTGAAAAGAGACTTTTTTTTTGTTTTTTTGCAGATGCTGGAGAGATAACTTTTATTTTGTATTTTTGTATTTTTTTCTTATTTTACTCCTAAAATCTACACATACGCTTCTCTAAAGCAACCCTTATGTTGCAAAACAGCATGGCATTTCCCATAAAAGATAAAAAAATGTCATATTTTTAAAAATAAACAGCATTACCAGAATCAATGTTCTCATTATTACAAAAGAACATACCAGCTCTAAACATGAAAGCAAACATGCCTCGGATGATAGCATACCTAGCAATGTTCTGCTGAGGACAAAAAAACAGAACTATTGTCCCATATTGTACTAAAGCAGAAAATATTACTTTGGCATTTGGAAGGACTTTCATTACAGCTTGAACCAAGTGTTCCAAATCTGCCAACAAAGTAGGGGCAGTGACATAGCCCAAATGCAAAGCACCACAGTGCAAAACTACCACATGGGGACTGCTCATCCTGCCTATATCTTCACAAACATGTACAATTCCTTGCACATTGAAATCAGGCACAGTGCTCCACACCACCTCCACTCATTTAACATTAAAATTGTTTGCCACATTCCTGCATTCAGCATACTGCTACAAACCATGCACATACATAACTCCAACCACCAACACTCTGAGTTTCTCCACCTCTGCCATCTTCACTACACACAGCCTCTTCCGACACAAATCCACAACCTCAACACCTGATTGGCTAATCCCTGCAGTCCCCTTTCCATGCTGGATTTGCTGAAAACCCCTGGATGTGGCACGCCCTGTCCGCAGACAGCTGTTGTGTTCACGCAGCGCGTAACTCTTAGACAGCCCTTCCACCCTTTCCACTTCACTCTATGTGCCATTCCCTCATTGGATACAGCTAAGCAATCTTGCAACCATCCACCAATCACATCCAAGAACTCTACATCTAACTCCATCATCATAGTTCAGCACTTCAAATGATATGATATGATATGATATGATATGACATTTGTAACGCGCCTATACACAAGTGTTTCAAGGCATGACGAGGTGGGAGGGACCAAGGGGAGAACAGACAACGATCCTACTAGGCCAGGTGTCATTCAGATCGCGCAAGTGCAAGGGTAGGGGGACTGGGAAAAGTGCAAGGGGAAGGGGAGAGGGGAAGTGCAGTACATGGTTAGTAGAATACAAGATAAGTAATAGGGCCAGCTGGTGGCAAGTGCAAGGAGAGTGCAGTACATGGTTAGTAGAATAGAAGATAAATAATAGGGCCAGCTGGTGACAAGTGCAAGGTAAGTGCCGTGAGAAGGGGCTGTAGGATACAGAGACAGTCCCGTAGTGCAGGTAGGCAGTGCAGGGAAGAGTGGCAGGGCCAAGGACCGAGATCGGTGAGTGGCCAGTTGCAGATTCAGTGATTTTAGCAGGGGAGAGAGAGAGAGAGAAAGCCGCGGCAAAGAGGAAGGTTTTGAGGTGCTTCCGGAACCGGAGATGGTTCTCCTCAAGTTTCAGGGAGGCAGGAAGGCTGTTCCAGAGGGAGGCCCCTGCTGCGGAGAGAGATCTAACCCCAGCTGTTGCTTGGAGAAGCGGCTGACCCTGAGGTAGTTGGAGGTGGATGAGTGAAGAGCTTGAAAAGGAAGATATTTAGGAAGAGAGAGTTGAAGGTATTTTGGCTCAAGGCCCCAGAAGGCCTTGCGGACAATGCAGAGGGTTTTGAACTTAATCCTCGCAGCCACTGGGAGCCAGTGTAGCGATTTCAGTCCTGGAGAGATACGGTCCCTGGGCTTGAGGCCAAGGACAAGTCTCGCAGTCCTGTTCTGGATGAGTTGCAAAGGGCGGAGAGTAGAGGCAGGAAGATTTAGATAGAGGCTGTTACAGTAGTCTAGCTTCGAGAGAACCAGGGCTCTGGAGACAGTGAGCTTCTGGGGAAGGAGAGGAAAGGAAGGATACCTCTGAGGAGGTGTAGCTGGTAGTGTGACATCTTAGAGACGTCAGATATGTGAGGAGAGAAAGAGAGTGTGGAGTCGAAAGGACCCGATGTCAAATGTACTGTTGATCACTGTGAGTACAAGTCTCATGTCATTGGAAAGCAACTACTACAAAAACTACGGTACAAGTCTCCAAGATTTCTGCTTGCAGCTTCATGCATATCCAAATGCACGAATACAAACTACAGGTATGCATATTTTCTGCACAGTACATATACAGCTCTTGCATAAATGCTTATAAACAGGGAAACTGCCACTTAACCTGTATAACCTATTAAATGTACTTACTGTGATTTTTCCCATCTTCTATAATAAACTGTCACTTTCAAACCTGTCTGCTATCTAAATTCTTTTTTTGCACACACAGCTATCTAAAAAAGTGTAATTTCATATTAAAAGATGGGAGAAATAACAGTATAATTGTAGAAAAACACTTAGTAGTGTATTATAAAATTACACACAGCCAGGATGAGTTCATGCATCTTTGTACACTCACACAGATAGACACTATCATTAGAAAAGCTCCCAGCTGAAAAAACACCCCTACCTCTACATCACATTCTTCTGCTTTATTACCCACACCTTCACAAATGCATACATGCCATGCTTTTCTATATCGTTTCTGCCATTTACCCTATAAAAATGGCAAAATAAGTATATGATTATTTCTTCTATTTCCTAACATCCAATAACACATCCTTAAGAAACCAAGTGAGCTTCATACGCTTAGTATTATACTCATTTGCAAAGCATGTTCAACTAACAGATTCTAAATGAAATATACAGGCTGCACATAGGCAAAGGAAACTGCATGCACACACTATGTTCAGTTATCAAAAAAACACTACTACTACAAAAACATAAAAATCAACGTCTAAATTAACAACAGTGCAATAAACACACACAATTACTAACTTCTTTCTTTTACAATTGCAGTGAAGAACACTCTCCTGAAAAGCAGCAGCATCTGAAGTACAAACAACAACTCAGAAGAAACCTACATTTTCCATATAAAAAAGTAAGTACAATACTACCATAATGTTCTAACTGTTACTCAAACACACTGTGGGGCTGATTCATGGAATGTGTCCGTCGAAAAAATGCGGATTTGTGTGCCATTATGCCCACAAATCCCCATTTGTTAAACAGGGATTTGTGGGCGGAATGGCGCACAAATCCCCGTTTTTCGGTGCACCAATTCGATGAATCAGCCACTAGAATGTTAGTATTGCAGAATAAAGAACTGTTTTAATTCTATAGCATTTTATTTAGTATTAGTGCTTCTCCTCACCACTGGCTTACTTTGTATTGTCATCTGAGCCCCAGTATAGTAACACACAAATCCAAGAAAAGCCTTTCCAACTTGTTGTAGCTGGCCATTGCACAATCACACACCTCCACACACATCATTACCATCATACTCAGACACTCATGCACACAGCAAACATACATTGTACAACAGCCCAACCCATGCGTTAATTTTTTTTCCAACAGACCCCAAAGAATGCCTACCAAAAAGAAAGTCTGTAGAAAGCAACTCAGAAGTAGAGCAAATCAAAATAAGTGTCCAGAATAAGCATCCATCTCTAGCAGAATTTGTACAAAAATTTCAAACAAAACAGCTAATGCAGTCATTAAGCGAAACAAAACAAGCTTCCAGTACAGAAACTTTGCCTCCTTTTTCAAAATGTAAAACGAAACAGAAAATGATTAACAAGAATTCAGCTACCACTACTGCTAACACTGCTAACCATACCAAAAAACATATTTTACAAAAAATGTTCCGCAACAGTCCTTCAGAATCTTATAAAAAAGGAGAGATATCATGCACAACCCTTAAAACCTACTGTAGAAAATTAATCTTAGAAGCTCTCATAGAAGCTCTCATAGACTGTGCAATCCTTCTCAAAAGGAAGTTATTTATTTTAGCTTTAAACAGAATTAAATCACTTACAAAACTAACTACTAAACTACAAAAAGACTTCTCAATACTCAATAAACCGAATGTCAACAAAAATAACTTCTTAAATATCTGTGGAGGTGAATGGAGTCACGCCACGAGCACAGAACCATACTTTAATGAAGAAGCATACAAACAAAAGCAAACAAACACAATTGACATACATAGCAGTGGACGAAGGTATGAAAAACTTAATAACACCATAATGGACCAAGAAATGCTGCTTACAAAAATATCCCCCGAAAACCCAGTATCACCGCTCCATGCGACTGGACCAAAACGTCCAGTGTACAAATCGCTGTGCACCTCAATGTGTAACATTGCCAAAAAATCTTTCAAATCTTTCCGCCAGTTCCTCAATCAGTATGTGAAAGGCAAAGACAAATTCAAAATGAAACTACTACAAAATATGGATACCTGTCCAGTGCACAAATACGCAGGACTACAAGGACATTCATTAGCCTACATTTCAGTACCTATTTGCAAAAGCACCTTCCATCATATCAAAATGATATCAACACATCATTCAACTATAAGACATCTAGTCCATAAACTGTACTATGCTAAAAGTCTTACTTTAGCACTAGCCAATTTAAATAACAATCTTCTACAGGGTACAGCCAAAGACCTACTCGAAGAAATAGAGCATATCCAGAGAAAATATTTTGGAAGTGAAAGCCACTTACAAAATGCAATAGCTTTACAACAGACTAGCAACTATTGTACAGATGGCAACCTTCTACTACACACATCCAAAAAAGAAATACTAACATTTAAAACTACATCTGCTGAAGTACCAAACCTTTTGTGTGTGCGTTGTGCAGAACTTTTTTATGAAAGTAGCACAACAACTGTAGATATAACATACAAAATAGAAGACAATGAAGATTCCAAATGGTTTGAATTAGCTCTCTAACTTATAGCACAAAACAAATACGAAATAACTGACCCCTTAATACTTTGCAGTTACTGCACTGCAAAATTTGACAACAACCAAACTCCTTCACGTGCTATCACAAATAACTTGGAATTATTCCCACTACCAAAACCCCTGCAACAATTCAATTTTGTATGAGAGCATCATAATTCAAACAGTGCACCAATTTCAACCAATAATACGCCTCCAACCAAAAACAGCAAAATTACCTCCCTCTGAATTAGTGAAAGGCATTTGTGGCAAAGTAGTTTAACATTAGATCTGAAAGAAAATGTACACACTCTGGGAGTGCAACGTCCAATAAATCAACCTTTAATTGTCTTAGTAAATGGTGTACCTACAAAAGACCAAAACATTTGGCAACAACTTGTGGACTTACATAAAGTTAGACAAGCCTTGCAATATCTAAAAGACAATATTGAATACTACAAAGAAATTAATATTGAAAAAAACTTGGGAGAAACCACTGAAATAATTAAACTTCTAGATCCTGCTACAGTATCCAATATTTTAGACCATTATACAATTCATCCATTACACTCTAAAGACACCATAGATGATGCACTGGAAACGTACCAAATGTGGCAAACCAAACGATCACCAATCAGCATATGGGGAAAAAGTATAGAAGCACGTGCCTTTCCTCTACTCTTTCCTACTGGGAAAGGAGGAAGGTAAGATGATAGACCCACTCAGATAACAGCATCAGAATACCGCTCTTTACGAATGTATTCTGAAGATCCCAGATTTAGACAAAATGTGGAATACATATTCCACCTACTCTAGGAAAGTGAAGTAGCACCTAAATGCTACAGAGTTGCACACACATTGAAAGCAGGTACCCATTTTCAAAATATGTCAGCTACACAATTACTACAAAAAGTGCAAGAAAAAGATGAGGTTCTACAATCAAGCATTACAAATCTGTTAGCAAACATGCGTGGTAGAAAAGAATACTGGTTCGGACGTCACAGAGATGTACGTTGTATGATAAGAAACCTTGGCCCACCCACTTGGTGTGTTTCATTAAGTTGTGCAGAATATGCATGGGAAGATTTACATGATTGCTTACGCATAGCAAACAAAAACAAAACAAACATAGATTTACTAACACCTGGAGAACTCTGCTCTCTAGACACTGTTAATGTTTCAAGATATTTCCATCATCGCTTCATTGCTATGCTACACTTTATTTGTAATAAAACTGTTCCTCCCCTCGGAGAAGTGCAACACTTCTTTGGGAGAAAAGAATACCAAGCCAGAGGAGCACCACATATCCACATGCTTTTATGCATTAAACATGCTCCTAAATTTGGTCAAGACAGTGATGCCACTGTTTTACAGTTTATCAAAAATATGTCACTTATGAAATTCCTTCACAAACAACAAATAGTGACCTTCATGCACAAATTTTACAATTTAAAAGACACAAATGTGGGAAATATTGTTGCAAATATAAAAACAAAGGGAAATACTACACCAAATGCCACTTTGGTTTCCCAAGACCAGTTACAGAAACAGGTCATGTAAACAACTTCATGTCTTCAGTTAGACATAGTGTCAAAGGTAAATCACCTAAGAACACACATTACATAAAAAGAACAGAAGAAGCAAAATATATCAATGATTAAAATGCAATAATTGCCCTCTTATGGAATGCAAATATAGATGTGCACTACATTGCAGACAAATCCACTGCAGTTGCGTGATATGTTACAGCCTACTTAACCAAAGCAGAAAAAAACAGAGCTTCAAGACCTCTGGGATTACCTATCGTCTGACAAAACACTTTCACAGAAATGTTACAGCTTAGGCATAAAAATTCTCTCTCATAGGGAATGTGGCTCCTATGAAGCTGCAGACTGTTTAACCGGTACTGCTTTTTATGGAAAATCTGAAAATATAGTATGGCTAAGTCTTGGTCCTGCTAAATCTAGAAAAAGAGTTCTCAAATCATATGAAGACATAGAAAGAATAGCCACAAATGATCCCAACAGCCAAGACATTTTGAAAAACAATTTACTAGACACATACTACCCAAACAGGAGTACCACTTTGGAAACCATGGGTCTATACCACATAGCCCAAAATTTCACATACAAAAATAATATAAAATCAGCAGTCCCGGCTACCTCTGAGTCTGCCTTCCAGTTCATTTGTTTGAGGGAGGACCCACTAAACACCAGCTGTTTCTGCAGAGCGGAACGCAGAGTTCGCAGAGTTCCACAGAGTTGAGCATTCCTGTAGTCCTTGCTGGTCGAAGCAGGACTATACAGGGGGCTGTCCCCATCAGTTCGCCTGAAAGGAGAGAGGCGGAACAGTTTGAATCGTCTGAACCAGCCAGATGTCTCCGGAGCAAATCGAATCTACTCCCTCAATGGGACTGGGAAAGAAGATCGCCGCAGAAGAGAGGTAAGAACGCTGCAGCTCCACCAAAGACTCTGCTTTTAACCGATACCCAAGGTGACAAACATCAGAGTACAGCGGACAATTTGTATGATGAAGCCGACGGGCAATTTCTGCCTTTATCAATTGGGACTCAGGCAAGGACTCAGGCGGGGTCTGTGGCCCCACCTGCGACAGCCTCATCCCTGCCACTGCCTTCACCGCATGCGATGCCCGATGTGTTTGCCTGCAATACAGGCCAGTGTCCCGCTTCGGCGAGAGGTTTGCCAGCCAAGCCCGCCGAAGGCTGGCCCTTTCTCCAGGCCCATTTTCAGACACAGGCAGCGAACCTAGTCTGGACACGAACATGCAAAAGGGAAGTGAGTCCAGTAATTTGGAGAATGCCAGTATGGGAGTGGCTTCCTCTGCCAGACTGTCTACAAAGTCTACAGAGCCCCAGTCTCTTCATCCAGAATGTGGGGTTAGCAGACAACTGCTGGAGCCCCATCCGGTCTCTGGGACACTCAAAGTGTTGATGTTAAAGGAAAATTCAAAGGACTATATACGCCACCCGAGTCCAGACCAGGACTGTCAGGGAAGGCAGTGATTTTTGCAACGGCACAAATACATGCACAAATGGATCTAAGAAACATAAGCCAACAACATACGATCAAGCCACAACAGTCCCTAGCCCATTAAGAGATGAATCTGCCAACCCGTTTCTGTCAAAAATGACAAAAACCCTAGCAGCGACCTTGACCCTGAACAATTGGCTACATCAGGATTGATAGAAGAAACAACCACAAACACAAACACAAAAAAGACTACTTCAGTAAAGGGGAAAAAGAACATATAACAATAAACAAAAGGGAAGAAACCCAGGAGTTAAAGGGATAGAAAGACCAACACCCAAAGAACTTGGTATGGGCAGAAACAAAGAAAAAAATCTGGGTTACAAAGATATGAAGAAACCCAAACTGCCAGCGAGTAAGAAGTCGGAGGTCGGGTCCCATACCTTGCCAAACCCTCTGATCTCGAACGCTCTACTTAACTTTTTTAAGAAGCAACAGTGTAAGTGAAAATTTAACTCAGATGCAGAACTTTGGGATGCAGGTAGATGGGATTCTACCTGCCAATAAAGCCAGGAAAACTGAATCAGCAAAAACTCAACCCCACGAATGGGCAGACAATGGGCCTCAGGTGGCAAATAGGTCTATCGATGGCCCTCAGGAAAATGAATCCAGCCCGGCGAAATCAGGTGAAAATGGCGACTCAATACCCACGCAACCAAAAGCAAGTGAAATCCGGCAGCTACAGCACCCGGAGCAAGTGGATCAAGTGGTGGGTTTACCACAACCAGAGCACTCTGAAGGTCATGAGAAACAAGACATTAGTAATCCTAAGGCTTCAAAAAATCAACAACCTAAACAACATGGAACACAATTAACTATTGAGCCAAATCTAGTGCCCGACAACTATGGTGGCATCACTCCAAATGAGGAATTGGAGCAGCAGCACTACCAAGTGCTCGCCGCAAGTGCGCAAATGAGCATGCAACCTTGGGTGAAAATCCACCTCCAACATCTATAAAGGGGTGAAAAACCAACAAAACCAAACACAGATGGGACAGCGCTAAACATAAGTGGCACTAGAACTCACCCGTAACGCCCACTATCATCAATACTGCTACTGGGGAGTATGACACCTGAAATCTCAGTGCAGCACTATCATCCCTCTCAATCCTTGGACTCACAGTAAACGCTGGTGAAGCACAGAAGAGAAAGCGAAATCGTAATTGAAATGCAAAGAACATCGCCCAATAAAAAAACAGACATGACAACAATTATGTCGGCAATTGCTATTGCGCTTGCCCCTTTCGGTAAACTCTATGAAACGATAAATTAATCGACAAAAGACAATACGACAATCTTGTGTAAGATCCAATCAAAACTCGATTTCATGGAAGGATACATAACAACCGTAGAGACAAAAAACGCTGAGCAGGTAGCGACATGGGAAGCTAAATGGGCCCGCATGGAGGCAGAACTTAAGGACTCTACCCACAAATATAAGATCCAAAAAAGGGTTATGGAAAAAGCCACCCAGACAAGCACAGACAAGTGTAAAGGAGAAATGGAGCCAATCTCCAACAAACTGAAGCCGACAGAGAACCGTGAAGTAGAGCCAGCGAAAATTCAGTTCCCCAGCCACCAGAAAAAATCATCAGCACCACTCCCAAATAAAAAGCAAAGTGTAGGCCTACGGTTGGCAGGAGACATGAGTGCGGTCCACAAAAAAAAGAAGGCGCCCTCAGAGAACAGCAGGGAGGAGGAAATAATTGAAATGACACAAAGCCCAACAACGCCTAAATTGAAACAGTCAGAAATTCAAAAGGGGCCTCAGCCTGGGGTGAAATCACTGAGAATGGCAGAAGAATTCATGACAGCAAGTACTCTAATGGACTTATCAGAGCACCTTGAACCAGAGCCACGCTCGGACAAAGCGCAAACGCAAGGTAGCCAGACCACGACCTCAGAAGTAACCACTGAAGGACCTCAGAGAGACCCAGAAATTATTAGTGATGCAAAGAGAGAGACCCATGTGGACAAAACATCGCCAAATAAACCAGCAGGAAACTTCCAAGAACACGCAAAAAAGTGCAAGATTCAAGACAAAGTCGTGCCGCAGCCAAGGATGGAACCTAGATGTGGGTCAACTCCACACAAACTCGGCAATATTCTGAAGAAAGAACAAGAAAAACATATGGATGGGAGAGACCTGCGAAATTAGACAATTCAGCAAAAGAAATCAGAGTGTTCAAACTAGAGCAAACATCGTGCAGAAGTAACTACATGATTCTAAATAGGAAAACGGTCCTAAGAACACTAAGCAAAATATACTGTTTACAAAACATGTGAACAGACGATTTTAACCTAATTGAACCATACCATCGAGATCAAAAAGCAAAAACCTACCTGCACATTAAAGGCAAGGCACTAAAGGGAATCTCGGATGAGGCATATAAAGATCTAAAACAAGCAGGTTTTACTCTGACGGAATTGCAAACACCAACGACAGAACCAAGGGCTCTGATCAGGAAGGACAGTGGCAAACAAAAACGCCACTATATTTCAAAAACCCAAGATCTGTACAATCGGAAAAGACAAGGCACAAGACACCACTATGATGAGGATAACCATAGTCAAGATGTGTGTGACCAACGGGAGCCAAGAAGGGAGACCAAAAAAAGTAGAGAGAATTACACCATGGAAGAAAAAAAGGACGCAACAGCTTGGAACACCGATCAAACCTATGACCGGAGGTAGCGCTCAGGAGCCCAAGAACGCACTCAGACGCAGAATACACAGGGGAAAGGAAAAAGAATAGAGAAAGAACGCAGGAAAGAAGGAGTAAGAGGAGCTGATCCATTAGAGAGCCGTGAAAAAAAGACATCAAATGGCCCATGGAAATGGTTAAAAGCGGCCTTAAATCTAAACCACAACAAATAGCAATCACCAGGAGAGGCGACCAGAAAACAATCTTCTCTGACTAGTTTACAAGAAACACCTCCGCAAAAACGTCTGTCAATGGCCTTGTGGAACACGAGAGGCCATCGCCATCTAACCAACCCGGATAACCAGGATCTAGGGGCATTCAACATTTTATGCCTCCAGGAAACCTGTTTAATGGAAAAACCATCCTTAGATGGTTTTGAGATTGAATTTAATCCGGAAACAAAAAGCTTGTTTGGCCGTCCGTCATCAGGTCTTCTAATAGCCATACGGCTGGGTTCAGGGATCACGACCATAAAAAAACAACAGAGTCATATGGTATCCTCGCAGTTTTAACAACATGGAGCCAACAAGATAGCAGCTATACAGGGAGTGGAATATCACAGATAGATATCATAACTGTCTACTGGAACCCCCAGAAAACCTTGACAGTACATTTCTGCAAACAACTAGCAAAGGTGATTGACAATATCTCTGTGGAAGATCCCTTGACACATATAATTATATGTGGAGATTTAAATGCAAATTGCAACAGTACAACCAACAACATGAGGGCAAGGATGGCACAAACCTCAGCAGAAGCAAGAGGAGCAGACTGGATGGCCCTTATGAAATCCAGGAACCTACACAATGCTGCATTGGTGAAATCATGGGAGGTTATGATGCCCACATGGGAGAGAGGCGACTCCATTGCAACCCTTGACTACTTCTTCATTTCCTACAGCTTATTACCTTACATAGAAGACTGCTCTGTCTCCAAAACCATAGAGAGCAACCACAATCGTCTGGCAATACCATGGAAATTGGCATGCCCAACAGTCGTAATATATAACCACTTGATAGAGGTGAATAACCAACAAACCCATTTACGCTGGACAGCCTCTAACATCGAAAGCATAACGGAGAACTACAAAAGGGGAACACGGAAAAATGAAAATAAGACAGAATGCCCAGACTACTGACCTTTTCTACTGCAGTATAGGGTGAGCATGAAGGGAAGCAAACCAGCAGCAACACAAAAAGGCCATGTGTATGACAGAGCTGTGGTGGAAAAAAGAAGAGCATTGAGAAAACTGAAAAGACAAGTAACAAAGGTCAACACTCCTATGGCTTGGAGTACATGGTTATTGGAAACCAGGAAATACAAATCATGGCTGCAAGGACATAAACATGCGATGTATCAAAAGGATGCGGAGGAAAAAACTAGTGACTTCTGGGCCCTTATCAAAAGACCAGATAAGGCAGTGGAAAATCGAACATCGAACTCAGTAAATGAAGAAGTATGGGTCAAATTCTTTGAAAATCTTTTTAGGGCCCCGCCAGACCACAAACCCCCATCCCAAAAAGATTCAGGAACTCCATGGATCAACTTATCCTCAAAAGATGAGATAAAGATCGTCATAACAAGACTCAAAAATTCAAGAGCTCCGAGCCCGGATTGCCTAAGTAACATCTATCTTAAGCAGAATGTATAGGAATGGACAAAACTTCATTAGTATCCTCTTTGATCACTGCAGACAAACAAGAGCCATCCCAGTGTCATGGACCAAAGAAGTGGTGGTACCGATATTTAAACAAGGAAACAGGGAAGAACCGGACAACTATCATCCCATCACACTTCTCGACATAATAGGAAAAATCTTTGCGACCCTTCTTCCAGGCCATTTCCGTACCTGGGCCAGAAACTCACCAGCCAACGATCCATTTCAAATGGGATTCCTAAAAAATGGAAGTACCACAGTTAATATCTTGATGCTAAATCTCATAAAATGAAAGGTCAAGCAAGGTTCCCCAACAGTCTTTTTGGCATTCGTAGACCTGTCACAGGCTTTTGACAGTGTGGATAGGCAAATACTGTGGGCCAAATTGGAACAATGCCTGGGAGAAGTGCTTGAGCCAGTGATGGCCCTTCACACGAATACAAAGTTAAGAGTGCATCTGAACAATCAAGGCCGGCTATCAAGAGAAATCCTCTCAGAACGCAGAGTGAAGCAGGGCTGCCCCTAGCTTCAGCGCTGTTTATTGCCTTTCTGGGGGAGTTTAAAGAATCAGAATTATATATCAGATCCTTCCCGCCCAAGTTGGGAAACGTCAATATATCACGTCTATTATACGCAGACAATCTGATTCTGTTAGATCAGACCCAAATTGGCTTGCAGCACCAACTCACCAACTTGGCTCTATACATGGAACTAAACAATCTAAAAATAAACAAAATAAAAACAAAGATAATGATCCTCAGAAAGCGATCTACAAAAAGCAAGTTAAATCACAAGTGGCCTCTGAACAAAGTGAACATCAAAGTGGTACCGAATTTCAAATATCTAGGAGTGTTTATTGACCAATCTGCGAATTAATCTAAAATGCAACTAGTACTATGGGAAAAAGCAAAAAATCTTGCGGCCCAAATGAAGATAATTGACAGAAAATATGGCATATTTTCAGTGGTCCCAGTGATACAGTTTTACAAAGGAAAAGTAGTTCCAACCCTCACCTATGGTATGGGTGCAACTCTGAGCATGCCTACCGCAATCTGGCGGAAACTAGAAGGATACCTTTGGAAATCTGTACTGGGTCTGCCAAATTCGGTTTTGATGGAGATCATCAGGCGAGATCTAGGTCTGCTATCCCTGGAAGCAACAGTGCTGCAAAGTGCAATGCAATTATCCGGTAACACTTTACTATCTGATACTTCTCTGATTTACAAGATAATTGCGAGTGAAATAGCTAACCGCCACTTGACCATCCTCAATGCCTGGGTAGATAAATTAAAAGACAAGCTGGCTGAGATTGCGTGTACAGAAGAGGACCTAAAAACAAACCCTGTAAGAGTAAAATCTAAAATGGAAGCCCGAGATTGGATCAATACCCTTGATAAAGCACAGACAAACAAACTTACAAAGCATCTACCTCCAAACTTTTATAGACTGAAAGTGCCACTGGCCGACTGCATCAAATTTCCAAATAAACAGCTCAGGAAAACATACATGAGAGCATGCCTAAATCTACTCTTAACTGTGAAATCCAGGCTATCAGGCTACAAACAAACACCAAAGAATGTACATTATGCAGATAGATAAATCAACCTGAAACCCTAGGGCATATCCTGCTACAATGCCCTGAGCTAAGAGACGTAAGAGCTACCTTAACAGCCTGTGCACAGACTTTGTGGGAAAGGAAGAAGAAGAAACCACATGGTGGAACAGGCTGATGTTCGGGGAAAAACTAAATGGACAATAGCTACGGTAAAAATTCTAGAAAGTGCTTTTCAAAAGATCAACGCACAGACGGACAGAGTGAACTGTGTTCCGGCCGGAGCTCCGGCTGAATGATTATACCTGGACTGAAATGAGCCTCTAGTGAGGGTTCCTTCCTTCTTGTTGTCTTCTTTTCTTCACCTTTTCTTCTTCTCTTCCTCTTAGCTCTTTTAGTATAACCAGCATCATTCTTGTAAGAATTGCAAATGCAAAAGTAAATATAAATAAATAAATAAATAAAACCAGATGAAAACAAAGGTAGATACAGAGTGACAAATTGTGAAGGCAGCTTAGTGAAACTTACCAAACGAAGCTTAATCATATCAAATTGTCATTAAAAACTCCTCAGCATAAAGAACTATATTACATGTCCCTGCTATAACTTTTTAAACCATGGAGAAAAGAAGAAGAGTTGCTAGATATCTATGACTCCTATGAAGACGCTTTCAAAGCAAATGAAAGCACTATAACAGATGTAAACTTTACACAGTACAAAACAATGTTGCACAATGAACAGCAACACAAAGAAGAACTCCAGGCCCAACTAGATGAGGACACTCCTGACAGTAGTCAACCTTTTGTAACAGGAAGCCAAGAACCACTGGGACAGCCACTAATAGCAAATGAGGCAGAATTAGCTAGGACAGAAGTAGAAAACACCATGTGTCACTATCAAGAAGATACAGAAGACTTCACTGTACTGAAATCAAAACTAAACAATGAGCAGCGTAGCATTTTCGAAGAAGTAACAAAACAAATTGAACATGGTGTACAACATGAAAATAAAAACTGTACCTGCCAAAACTACAAACCTATACTGCTATACGTCAGTGGTCAAGCAGGTTCAGGAAAAACATTCTTAATCAAAATCATTAGCAAGTTCCTTCAGCAATTGACAAACAACAAACTGTCAGCTGTTGTAACTGCCCCCACAGGTTTAGCTGTCTACAACATAGGCGGTGTCACTTTACACCGATTACTACTCCTTCCAGTAGAACACCAAAACAAATTAGATTATTACAAACTTGCTACAGAAGCTGCAATGGAACTACACAGTTTTGAAACAAATGAAAATGCTAATAATAGATGAAGTGAGCATGGTCTCCAACCTAATGTTGGCTTTGATTAACCTTAGATTACAAGAGGTACTCAAAACAGACTACGAAGAGCTCTTTGGAGGAAAACACATTATTGTTTTCGGAGATCTTCTTCAATTAACACCAGTGAAAGATGAACCTATTTTTAAAACCTTAAGGCAGTAACTCTGCCGTAACACACTTGCCAGCATAGGAAATGTCAACCTTTGGCAACATTTCCAATACAGACAATTAACAGAAAACATGCGCCAGTCTGCAGACCTCACATACGTCAACACTTTAAAAAGTATTAGAGTTAGTGTACTATCTCAAGAAGCACAGGCAATATTAAAAACTTGGCACATCTATGCACTCTTTGGCCATAACTCATGTGCTACTGATGTCATGGAACAATTAGCACACAAAAATGTCAATTGTATTTCCTTGATGTAAACTCTTGCAAGATGTTCAAAATTCAATGAAACAATGTTGAAAAAAGAAATGCAACCAATAATTGAAATTTACTCCACAGACAAACCGGACGTACATGGTATGACACTACTCATGTGTCAACAAGCCACAACAAGACTAAGGGGTAATTCATAGAATAAATGTGTGCTGAAATTAGTGGCACAAGCTGGCGCATGCGTGAAAAAGCCGGCGCACGCGTGGAATCGCACCCGTGCGATTCATGGAAGGCCCTGCGTGTGTTTTTCCCGGGATGTGCGCCAAATCCACGCGTGACGCACACGGGCGCATACGTCACTGCAACATCCCGAACACTGTGCATGACGTGCACAGCGAAAGCGCACAACGTTAGTGCACACACCAAAAAGGGGCGGAACACGCAGAATGTGGAACAACGCGTGAAAATAAGTGCGTAACTGGGGAAGTACTGCTGGGAAGTACATGGAACGCCCACACGCACACGAACTACATGTATTCATGGATCAAATAGGGAAAACCTGCACACGTCAAAACACACGCACTATTACGTCTGCCACACGACAGCAGGTGGAAGCGCCCCCATGCAGCATAAATATAAGCCAAACAACAAACAAGCATATACAGCTACGATGAATGTCCCGTTCCTCGCAGCAGTGATAGTGGGACAGTGCAGGAGGAGGAGAATAGCCAGGCCCTGCAATTCTTTTGCCCAGGACCAGACTTTTTGGGATGCCTGATGACCAGGTCTATGGCAGGTATAGGTTTCCACCTAATATCATCCTAGAGCTGGTCAGGGAGTGGGAGGATGAACTGACATCACCCACCCTGTGCTCCCAAGCAATGAGCCCCTTGGAGAAGGTGCTCAATGTACTGCATTTTTTGGCCACTGGGTCATTTTAGCAGACAACTGCCATAGTGGGGGTTTCTCACAGCCCACGCAGTCATGCTGCCTACACCAGATGTTGGCAATGATTACTGCGCGCCCCTCAATCCGCAGGCACATATACATTCCCAGAACACCTGCAGAAAATCAGGCCATGGTCCTGGACTTCTACAGCGTGGCAAACTTCCCCAAAGTGCTTGGTGCCATAGATTGCACCCATGTGGCCCTACGTCAACCTAGGGCCAATGAGAACATCTATCGAAACCGCAAGCACTGGCATTCCATCAACGTGCAGGTGGTATGCAATGCCAAGGGAATCATCACCTCTGTCTATGCAAACTATCCTGGCTCCACTCATGATAGGTTTATATTCAGAATGTCCGCCCTGAGCCGGGCCCTGGAAGCTGGGAAGCATGGCAACACATTGCTCCTAGGTGAGTACAAATGCCTGTGCACATGCATGCATGTCACACACAGCCAAATACACAAGCCGAACTAATGACAACCATTATCACCTTACCAGAGGACAGTGCCTACCCTCTGAGCACCTACATGATGATGCCAATACGGAACCCCACCTCACCACCCCAGGTAGGATACAACGCAGCTGATATTGCAACCAGGGCCATAGTGGAGTGCACATTTGGAGTGCTTAAGTTACGCTTCCGCTCCCTTGACCGCTCTGGTGGACAGCTACTATATGCATCCCCAGTAGTGTGCAGGATCATTGTGGCAGCATGTGTCCTGCACAACGTTGCAACATGGTATGGCGTACCAGTGGACATGGTGCTGTCCCCACATCTCCAACCACATGCACAGCCACTGCGCATGGGAGGGGAAAGGGCACGTGGCGAGGCAGCCTGTACCCAGCTTGTGGCCACATTTTTTTTACCTAAACTCCAACCCCTGCAGAGTTCACACAGGTCTGGCACATACCAGGTCACAATCGATGATGAGAAAGGGACAGTTAACTGTCACTTCCTTACCACCCTGAGAATGTGTCATGGAAGTGTCACATTGTGTGCATCCCTTGCTAATTAAACACAACCAATCCCATGTGACCAAAGGGAACATATGCAAGGTGCTTCCCCCCTTGCTAAACAGGGCATGAAAGTACTGGTATGCCACCCAAACCCTCCCAACACCCCTGAACCCCGTCTGCCACACCATACCATGGTATACAATGGCAAAACATCAAACCATATTCACAACACATGACACAATAGTCATGAATTGTGTTAAGAGGGATTTTTGAACTCTGACCTGGAGGGGCAGAGGTTCGGAAGGCCAACCTAGTTTCTTGGAACAGGGTAACCTCTGGACAAGCCAGACCAATCAGGGTAGCTATGGCAGGCGGTCAAGACTACGTTTCAAGAGGGGTGAGGATGACTGAAAGACCTCAATGAGCACCTAAAGCAAGGACACTTACACATTACTCCAAACAGGTGTTATATTAAAAATATAGACACATTTATTACAAGGCCTTTGTAATATAGACCATCGCAAAGAATCACAATAATACTAAAGTGAACCAACACATCACAATCAACACAATATATATACAAGACCTAACGGATGATTAAGAAGCACAAAATATGTAGACCACCCAGATGGGGAGGAAAACAGGCAGTGCAAGTAATCTTTAGACCCAGTTCCACATCAAGAATACACCTAACTAAGAGGCAGACCTAGCCCTACGAAGAGAGGAGTCTTATGCTCAATAGTACATGCACGTGCTTGTGCCAATGGACAAGTAGGGTCTCTTTGAGGGTCACTAGCAGCTCAGGAAGGTGGATAAGGTCGATGAAGAACATGGCATTCAGGACACTCCAGACTCTCTGGCACCCAGGATGTGTATGGGGAACAGACATCCCAGCGCACATCCTGGAGGCACACACACAAGGCATGCAGAAGCCCGCGAAAGCATTGGTTTTCACGTGAAAATGCATGACCAAATAAGGACTAACCCGGGTCGGCTCGACCTGGGGAAGGTGAAGGGGTAAGATGGCCAAAGGACAGGACAAAGAACCTCGTGGCATGGCCATTTTGGAGCCAGGCAACCTATTCGTGACAAACGCGGTAAGCACGGATAACACGGCAAAAAAGGGTTCAAAACATAAGATAAACGATAGCTGCCACCAGTCCTGTCTGTGACACATCTGCACAGTTCATAAAAAGTCCAGCGAGAGTTTGTAGGGCCTTTAGAATGACTAGAGACCCAAGCATGCGGTAAATTATGTTACATTGCACTCTTGTTACATGTTGCACAAAAGCTGCAACATGAGGAAAGGACTAAGGGAAACAAAGTCTCCCAGTACTGATTGTCTTAAGGGCATGTCAGTTTCCCCATAAGAAATGAGCGAAAGCCCAGAGGAGTGCAGCTGAGGCTGCGCTTCTCTGGCAAAGGTTAGATCAGGGTGTAAAACAGTAGCAAAAAGTTTGGGGATTGACACATGGAGGGAAAATTACATTAAAATATGAAATCTTTCCTAACACTCGCCCTTCCCAGACTAAGGACAGGGGCAACTAATCCACCCCTGGATGAGTTTCTTGTTCAGGTCGGTTAAAAATGCTGGACAACCCATTAGCATTGCTATTTTGGACACGTGCCCTATGCTCAATAGTGAAGTCAACGGGGGGGCGTGGCCAACTGGCGACCGATGAAGACGTGAGCCCGTAGAGCTCCCGAAGCCGCCAGCTACATCCTGCAATATCCTGCGAATTTGGGCTAATCCAGCCCCAAAAAAGGTTCCTACAGGGTGGCGGAACCCTAGTAGGAACGATATCTGCAACTGGAGCTGATTCCGAAGCGCCAATCCCGAGATATCGGCATTTAGAAGGAGAAGCAATCGGCGCCAAACGGAAATCAAAATGGCCGACAGAGACACAATCTAGACCCACAGGCGCTGCCTCTCGTGGAAATCGAAAGAAACTCGTCTGAAATTGGGAGGGGCCCATCCAGCAGACTCGACGCCAACCATCGCTGGGGGACTCAGCCGCCCAAGCTATCAGTGCTGACCCCCCCCACTCCCCGCAGTCCTTGCTGGGACGCCCATCTATCGGAATGACCCCCGGCTTCGCCGAGGCCTGCAACAACAACGGACTTTGCGGGACCAGCACGACAGACCAAGCAGAGCGGGCGCTCCGATCCTTCGACAGCAGCAACGGCCGCTGCGGTGCCGAACGAAGCCTGGTGAGCGGTATACGGCGGAGCCGGTAAGGAGGAAGGGGAGGAGGGGAGACGCGATCCTGAGACACCGAAACTTAGCAAACGGCACCCCGGGCTTACCGTCCGCCAGCCCGCCTACGCTTCCCCGACCTCTGCCAAGAATAACGGGGGGAAACACAAGAGCAGCACCCCCCCACACACCGGACATGGGCAAAGATAGGCTTAGAAGAACTGGAACCCAGAACACAATGGAACAATACACAACGCCTGCCCCGACATCTTCCACGGCCCAGAATAGAACCGATGAATCACCAGACCCTGAGGCCGACATATCCCTTAGGGACGTGATGAATGCTATCTCCAATTCTCGATCTGCCATGGAAGTCAAAATGGATAGCATCTGTACGGAGGTCTCTCTGCTGCGCCATGACCTGCAGAAATTATCATCTCGTACAGGGGAGGCGGAGGCGCGCATATCAGTGGCAGAAGACAATGTGAGAGGCATGGGCCAGCAAATGAATGCAGCACTAGGTCGCATTAAACTACTGGAGGAGAGGGTGGAAGAGGGAGAGGGCCGATCGAGAAGAAATAATATCCGCATCCTCGGCCTGCCAGAGAAAGAAGAAGGACCCAGCATGGAGCTGTTCCTCGAACAATGGCTCGCCGATTTATTCGCTCCTAAATCTCTCTCAAACTTCTTCTCAATTGAACGGGCACACCGGATACCAACTGGCAGACCAACTCCCGGAGCACCGCCACGAGCGATAATAGCCAAGATCCTAAATTACAGAGATCGCGACGCGATACTCCACATGGCAAGGACGAATGGAGCCATGACCTATAACGGCTCCAGGATAGCCTTCTTCCCCGACTTCACCAAAGAGGTACAAAGAGCAAGGCAATCCTTTGACACTCTCAAAAAGAGATTACAAGGGCTGAATGTGAAATATGGTCTGCTATTCCCAGCCCAGCTAAAAATCTTTCATAAGGGCACTACTGTGCATTTCACTGATCCAAGAGAGGCATGGAGCTGGGCAGAACGCAACCTAGAAGGTGAATGGGGCCCATGGAGAAGACAGGAAAACCGTAGAAATAGACCCCGACCAAACAGGCCACCAAATGAGCCGCCACATCAACCGATGGAAGAAATTGCACAGAATGCCGACGCCTAAACACAACCGACAAACATACGGAGGCACGAGCAGGAAAGAACACTACTCAGAACGGCTGGCGGCTGCGTTAAGACACATCACGCAAGCCACCCCCCCGATTGCAATCGGTATAGAACAGACCCTGCAATCACCCGCCGTGGTACCACCAACCCACGGCGGCCTAAGCAAGTTACGGACTCTTCACTACGGCACCTCCACCGCCACAGTGACAAGAGATACCCCAAGTTCAACGGTTTGATTAAGTTTGGTTGTGTGGGCGACAGATGCTTCAGTTGGGGAAGGAGTATAGGGAGGGGGGTAAGTTGGGATTTGTTCACGTTCTATGCTGGCAACAAGGAAAGCACGGCTTAGACAAGCACGCTGAAATGGGAAGACAACAGGGCAGTCCAAACACCGATAGAGCAGGACTCCTCTCGTCTAAACTGCTACCAATGGCACAGACATACGAACAAGATAAGAAATGAGTGCGAAAGGGACAGACACCAAAAAACTTAACATCATGACATGGAATGTCAATGGCCTGGGAAGCAGTATCAAGAGAAGACTAGTAACACAATACCTGAATCGAAATAACCCGGACCTAATACTGCTTACTGAGACACATTTGGCCGGCACAAGATGCCAATTTTTCAAAAGAACCAAATACCGTACAGCAATACATGCAGGTTTCTCGATGGGCTCGAGAGGTGTGCTTATATTAATACACAAAAGAATCCCTATAGAGATATCCAACATAACCCAGGACACCGGAGGGAGATTTGTCCACATAAATGGAACGCTATGGAATCAAACCATTGCCATACTGGCGGTCTATGCTCCCCCGGCGCTCACAAATACCTTACTCGACGACATCACACCGATCATAGCCAACAACACCGCGGATATACTAGTTGTAGGTGGAGACTTCAATGATGTAATGGACATTAATCTAGATCGTACACATATCAGGGGGAGAAATCCGATGATACCGACGAAATTAGCCATCTTTGCCACAGCATTGGGACTGAAGGATGCATGGAGGGATCTGCACCAGATGGAGAAACAATACTCTTTCCATTCAGGCGCGCATGCATCGTTGTCTAGACTAGACTACTTCTTCCTCCCTGGTGTAGACATACATAAAGTAACGGAGGCAACACTCCAGCCCAGGGGGATCTCGGACCACTCACCGCTGAAGATCCTACTCGAAACAGAACGACCCAGGCCTCCACTGACTTGGCGCCTGAACTCGTATTATTTAGGGTTCAAAGAGTTAGTAGAAAAGATGCAGGAAGCCACTGTCTCATATTTCGAAACAAACCAGGACTCGATAGAGGACCTAGGAACCATATGGGAGGCGTACAAAGCAACCCTGAGAGGGGTAGTACTGAGCTGGACTGCTGCACACAAAAAAGCGCACAGGAAGGAGGTTGAAGACGCTGAAACAGAGGTCAGAAACGCTGAAGTGCGATATATAAACACAGGCGCATCAGATGACAACAGAGCCCTACAAGCGACACAAAAGAAGCTGCATGATGTCACACTTACCTGTGCGAAACAGGCACACAGGACAATGCGTACCAGGCTATACGAGACTGGAGACAAGGCCGGCAAAATGCTGGCGTGGCTGGAAAAAAGAGAGGAGGGTCAACACCAGATAAGATGTATCACTACCAGGAATGCAGAACAGACCTATACCGACTCAAGCATTGCTGAAACCTTTGCAGAGTACTATGAGGCATTGTACGCTCCCCCGACGACTGCACTGGATCCCAGCATCCTGGACACACTCACCATTCCACACCTAAGCGATACGCAAAGAGCGAGTTTGGAAACAGAGATTACAGAGGAAGAACTGTCGACAGCCCTATCCCAACTCCAAAATGGGAAAACCCCAGGGCCTAACGGCTTCCCAGTGGAAGCTTGGAAAAAGATCGGCAATGAGCACATAGTACCACAGATGCATAAAATGTTCCTATATGCCAAAGGTAAAGGAATTCTGCCCCCGGATCTGAGAAAGGCCACTATAGTGGTGATACATAAGGAAGGCAAACCAGCAAACATATGCAGCTCCTACAGGCCGATCTCACTTATAAACATAGAAGCTAAGATACTGGCCAAGACACTGGCTAACAGGCTCCAGACAGTCATACACACCCTTATCCATCCAGACCAATGTGGCTTTATGCCACGGAGATCCACACGAATGAATATCCACAGGCTACATGCCGCCATTGAGAAGTCTCCATCGCTGCGGGATGCACTAGCACTCCTCGCGATTGATTTCGAAAAAGCCTTCGATTCAGTCCACTGGGAGGCCTTGTGGAGCATTATGGGTAAAATGGGGTTGGGTGAGCAATTCATAGGCTGGGTCAAGCTGCTCTACAACACACCGACAGCTGAGATAAGGGTAAACGGGTGGACATCACGTAGTATTAACCTGGGTAAAGGGACCAGGCAGGGCTGTCCCCTTTCGGCAATGCTATTTGCACTGGCAATCGAGCCCCTGGCAATAATGCTGAGAGAATCACAGTTGTGGAAGGGGTTCCGGTGGGCCCGAGATTGGGAGGATAGGGTTTCCCTCTATGCCGACGATTTACTGATCTACATGAGTGATCCACTAGTATCATACCCCATCGTCACCCAAATACTAAATAGATACGGAGCATTTAGTGGTCTACGGGTAAACTATAACAAATCCATCCTTTTTCCGATCCAAGGAACTGATACGACAGCTCTACACAATTGCCCATATAGAGTAGAAACCGAGCATTTCAGATATCTTGGGGTGCAGGTTGCGACGGACCTCACGCAATATGTTCCCCAAAATCTCCATCCAATCAGAGATAGATTCGCGAATGATGTGAAACACTGGATGACCCTACCCCTCACCCTGCTAGGAAGGGCGGCAATGTTTAAAATGCTCACTCTGCCACGATTCGTGTACATCCTCCAAAACGCCCCACTGTATGTACCCAAGATAGAATTCCTAAAAATAGATGAGACTCTCAGAAAGCTCCTCTGGGGTGGAGGGCATCCACGGATCGCGCTCAAAACCCTACAACGTTCCGCATGGGAAGGAGGTATAGGACTGCCCCACCTACAAACATATTATTGGGCAGCCCAGATGCCGGTGATAAATGATATCCTGCATAACAACCCTGAACTACCACATATTAAAGCGGATAGCCAGATGAGTGCCGGGCTCACCGCATTAGAGACCCTCTACAATAGTAGGGTACGCATGATCCCCAACACGATTAGAGCACATAGAACGCAAATATGGCTAGATGCACACAAGCACCTGGGATGGGATGGGAAACTCACGCTGGCACAGCCCCTATGGCGTAACAAACGTCTGCCGGAGCTAAGTAAAATCCCAAAATGGGCGACCTGGGAATCAGCTGGGATAACAAGGCTAGCAGACATAATACAAGATGGAGCAATAATACCATTCCAGACCCTGCAGGACAAATTCAACCTACCCCCCACAGAACACTTCCATTACAGACAAATACATCACGCACTTATCACATGTGAGATCGACCCACCGAACATTCCAGATTGCACACCAATTGAGAGAAACATCGTGGTAGATCGTATCGATAATAAAATAACCTCCACAATGTACAATGCAATAGCCTCTTTCGCCACAACGGAACTTACAGATCTGAAAGCAAAATGGGAAAGAGATGTGGGACCAATACAACCGGAAGAATGGATCAAAGCACTCATGTATCCGAGGGAAATTGCCATCTCGGCTAGAATCAGATTGATCCAACTCAAAATTCTACACAGGGTATACTATCCGAGAGAAGCTTTACATCAATGGGGGAGAGCAACTGATCCCAACTGTCTAAGGTGCCAACAGGCGAGGGGGACCTTTTTTCACATCTTGTGGGAATGCCCACGAATCCAAATTTTCTGGCAGAAATGTTGTGACAGGTTATCGGCAGTCATCGGCCGACGAATACCCATGGACCCCAAATTGCTATTACTAGGGATGGATGACGACCTAGACATCCTCCGATATGAGAAACTCATGCTGGCAACAACCACGGGACTCATAAAGAGGAATCTGGCCCAATTGTGGGGCTCACCCTTATCCCCTCAATGTGACCAATGGATAACAGACGTGGATATCTGTGTGCAAATGGAAATGAGAATATACACTACCAGAGGGTGCCCAGGGAAAGCACGCAAGATCTGGCAAAAATGGGAAGACACGTAGGGCTCTGCGAACTCATGAATAGACTTGACAGGGAAAGCACGCAAGATCTGGCAAAAATGGGAAGACACGTAGGGATCTGCGAACCCATGAATAGACTTGATAAACGTTTGGAGTCCTGCGAAGACTCATCTGCACAATGTATAATTTGGACGCCTAGTAACCCATTTCATGAAGGACCTAAAACTCTGAAACTTGCAATGTGCATGAAGAGCTATGCTTAGTGATTGCCTGTATGCCCGAGCGATGACTTGTTATTAACTTGTATGTATATGTTTACGTTTATAAAATAAATAAAATATGTTATTAAAAAAAATAGTGAAGTCAACGCTTTGCAGTCTTATGGACCACCTAAGCAACTTTGGATTCTCTCCCTTCATGTTCATTAGCCACTTTAAGGGCTTATGGTCAGTTTGCACAGTGAAGTGGGTCCCATAGAGGTAGGGCGTCAGCTTCCATAGGGCCCACACAAAAGAGAAACATTCTTTCTCTATTGTGGACCATCTGAGCTTGTTAGAACTGATATAATATTGTTTCATCCTCATCGTATATGTTGGCCTATGCCCAGTCGCTTTGCGAGGAAACCCGTATTACAAGGTCATGACCCCAAGTGAATCGAGCCTCCATTTTAGGTTAGAACCGCCATTTTAGGTTTTTGTACAGTCACCCTGTAGTCTAAAATGGCTGTCTCGTGTGCTTTTGTTCTTGCCTTAACCTCTTCAACCTCTGTAGGAGGGTTAATGTCCAACATGCCTTCAGGCTACATGTTAGGGTCATGTAAACCTTGTCCTTTGTTGAACTCGGGATCAGGGGATTACTTGAATTAACAAATGTTAAACAACAAGTATACAAGAACAGTAATGCTATCCAAATACGATATGCGAAACAATTGTTTGATCTATAATAAAACGATATGTAAAGAGTATAACGTTAAATTAAAGAATAATAGAGTGTGTTAGTAAATGTATTCAAAAGTAAACCGCATGCATGAGATATGTAAATTAGGAAAGTGAACCTGGCGCGACTCTAGCCCAATGTATTATTAACTTGTAAGAGGCTGGACATCATTATAACAAACTGTATAAATACGCTAGCAAATTCTGCTCACTGCTCACAATAAACCTATTTGTGTACTTTGTTGACTACTGTTCAGTTTTGTAATAAAGATTCTGGGAATCTTTACAAGCCTGTGTCGGTGTATTTTCCTTTGCTTGATGTAACAGCCGTAATATTGTATTTTTTCTAATTCCACAAGCTCTCTGTCCTTAAACTGACGACTAATGAAGCCAATAGCGTGTTCCTTACCCTTCCCATCTACTTGTGATAGTACAGCTCCTATCCCAGTGTCAGAGGCATCTGTCAGCACAATAAAAGGAATTTTTGGTAATCAGGGGCCCTGAGCACAGGTGCCTGGCACAAGGAATCTTTTAAGCCATTGAAGGCCATCTCACACTCTTCAGTCCAAGTTACCTTCTTGGGTTTCTTCGGAGTTGTGAGAGCAGTCAGTGGGGCAGCTATGGTGCCATAGTCTGCCATGAAATTTCTGTAATACCCAGTGAGTCCTAAGAAGGCTGTCACTTGGGTCTGTGTAATGGGGGTAGGCCAGTCTCGTACTGCTTGTACTTTACTGTGTAGAGTCTGTATCCTACCTCCACCTACTTCATGTCTAAGGTAAACCACTGAGCCTTGTCCAATCTAGCACGTACTGGCCTTTATGGTCAAGTGGGCCTTCTGAAGAGCCTGTAACACAATCCCAAGTTGTTTCTCATGGTCTTCCCAGGTGGCACTGAAAACTGCTATATCATCCAGATATGCAAGACAAAATTTGTCCAACCCATTCAACACATGATTCACAAGCCTCTGGAAGGTGGCAGGTGCATTCTTCAACCAGAAAGGCATTACCCTGAACTGTTAAAGGCCCTCTGGAGTTGAGAAAGCTGTCTTCTACTTGGCATGTTCTGCAAGGGCTATTTGCCAATAACCTGCAGTGAGGTCAAACGTGCTGAGGTACTTGGAGGCGCCCAAGGTATCCACCAACTCATCTGTTCTAGGCAAGGGGTGTGCATCTGTCTTGGTGACAGCATTCAGAGCCCTGTAATCCACACAGAACCTCAATTCAGAAGTACCTGCTTTTGGAACCAAAACCACAGGGCTGGACCAAGGACTACTAGAGGGTTCAATCACCCCAAGAGTGAACATTTTGTTGACCTCTCTCTTAATGTAAGACCTACTTTGTCTGACATTCTGTATCCCCTACTTTATGTAGGTACACTGTCTCCTGTGTCTATGTTATGTTTGCACCAAGGTGTCAAACCAGGGGACTGCTTTGGAATAGGTCAGGAAGAGGTTCAGACTCCTCTTCCTCAACATCTGAAGCCAATAGCAGTGCTGCGATTTTAACTCTTGGGATGAAAGCCTTCTGCCTATTTACATGGAACACTTTTGGAACCTGTCCAGGCCTTCCAAGGTCCACTAAATAGTTGACCTCACCCAGTGACTCCACCACTTTGTAGGGGCCTGACCATTTATCCTGTAAAGCCCTAGGCCTTATGGGATTCATGATCAGGACTTTCTGACCAGGTGTAAAGTGGATTAGGGAAGCTTTCTGGTCATAGAGCTTGTCCTGCCTTCAACTTCTCACTAGCCAGACCCATCGGGGGTACCATCCTTTTTCTGAGCCCTAACACATAGTCTACTACGTTGGTAGTAATGGGGAAGTGGCATCTCCCATCCCTCCTTGACTATGGCTAAGGGTCCCCGTACAGGGTGACCAAACAGAACAGAAGTTCAAAGGGGCTGAAACCAACACCCGCTTGTGGTACCTCTCTGTAGGCGAACAGTAAGCATGGTAAAAAAAGATCCCATTTTCTTCTTTGAGGTTCGTCCAGAGCCCTATACATACTTTTCAAAGTCCTGTTAAACCTTTCCACCAGACCATTGGTCTGGGGTGGTATGCGGAAGAAAACTTATAGGTGACCCCACATTCCTTCCACATAGCCTGCATATACTTTGACATAAAGCTGCTGCCTCTTTCAGACACAACTTCTTTAGGGAAGCCAACCCTAGTAAAGATGCCAAGTAAAGCTTTTACAACTGACTTGGCAGTCACAGTTTTCAATGGGTTGGTCTCAGGATACCTGGTGGCATGGTCGACCAGCACCAGGATAAACCTATTGCCTGAGGATGTTTGGGGGTCAAGGGGACCAACAATGTCGATCCCTACCTTCTCAAATGCTACCCCCACAACTGGGAGTGGTACCAATGGAGCTTGCATTGTTTAACCACTCTTACCAGATAACTGGCAGGAGGCACAACTCCTGCAGTGACTTTCTACTTGCACCCCCATCTTGGGCCAGTAGAAATGCATGGATAAACTTTGCTTGGTCCTCTTAATACCAAGGTGACCAGCAAGGGGCACTTCATGCACAAGCTGCAGGAGGAAAGGTCTTACAGCAAGGGGAACCACCAACCTCCTATGGTCTCCTTCTGTAGACTCTTTAGGCTCACTATACAGGAGCCCACCTTCCCAATAAATCCGATGCTTCCCAGGAGGTTCACCCTCAAGCTGGGAGCAGGCCTGCCTCCTTAGGCCTTCCAGAGATGGGCACTCACGTTGGCCTTTACTGAATTCTTCCCTGTCAGGACCACCTCCTACTAACAAATCGTTTAGTTCAGGATGGCCATTGGGTCAAATACTTCAGGCACCACCTCCTCGTCTGGTCCTGGTGATTGACCAACTATCTGCACCTCAATGGTAGGTGAGTTAGGGGGAATATTTTCTTTCCCTCGTTTTACTTTTCTGACTCCTTTAGCCTTGGGTTAGCCCAAAGTCAGAATACCTGTTGCCATGCACATTGGACAATTGAAAATTGGCATTTCAGACACTGCTCACTGGGCAGCACAGTGAGTGTGCATTGCATTTGGGAAACCCCTTGAGCGTCATTTCAAAAAAGGGCATTCAAACAAATAGTACCCTCTCATGCATGTACACGATCAATGACTCGGAAGTGAACATGGATTGTCAGGACACAGCATGCCTGAGAAAGCAATCTGGGTACACGTGTGTGCATGGTGTCAATGTAGTTGGGGGGCATTGCCTAAGTGTATTTGTCAGTAGGGAAATGCATCGTTTACATGCATGTGAAATGAAGTGAGTCCCAGTGTCCTTTACACAGCACATGTGAACATTGCATTCAAGGACCCCCCTGTGTGTTAAACCACACCCATCCCCTGACAAATTAAAATAAAACACAACATTGTATCAGCCATTGACCAGCAGAACATATCATGTACAGAGTACCCCACATCGACAATGGCAGACCGTGACCCATCACTGAATCATAGAAATTCATAATACGACCTACACACAAAGTTCATCAAAGTGCATCGATGAGGGAGGTAATGAGGGAGAAGAACAGTACATTCCAAACAGTCCACAATGTGAAAATGAACGATCAAATCAAAGTAGATATTACAAGTGCCTGGAACAATAAGGGAGAATCTAGGGAGGGAATGTTGGAAAACAAAACTAGCATCAACATCGATATGCCTGATGGAAATAGTTGCAGTGCAGGAGTCTCATAAGGAGGGGAGTGATGGAAGAGGAGAGAAGAGGTGAGGAGAGTAACAAAACAAGTGACAAACTGTGGTAGGTCGACAAAGAATCAAGATAGTGCTGGGGAGGGGGAGAAGAAACACAGAAGGGAATGGGGGAACAGCGACCTGTAATCAGTGGTGGAGGGACTAATGATAAAAGTAAGTGGCAAAATAATACTAAAAAAGGTGAAGGTGGGGGGTGGATGGACAGAGGCAGAAGGGCAAATGTCTGCAAAGAACAAGCGGCTATGTATCACCATGGCTGATGGCAATTGGGGTAGTGGTGGAAAATGACAGACAGAGGACAAGGAGGAGGGTAAAGGGTGGTGGAGAGGGAGAGGGAGGAGAGAAGGGAGGAGGGGGCCCAGGTCAAAATGTATAAAGGGGGAGATGGGGAAAGAAAGCACACACAGGGGGCAGAGGGAAACCAGACGGTGCAGAAGTGTAGGGGATGTGATGATGAAGGGGAGGGGCAGAGCGAGACTGGAAGGGGCAGGGGAGACAGGGGGTCAATCAAGTGACCCAGAAGGCTGGTGGACAGGGCTAGACAGGACCTCCATTGTGGGCTTTTGGTAGTGGTGGCAGGCTCCAGCATCCTGGTTGGCTGGCTTGTCACAAGGGCAAAGTGGAACAAATGGGAGGGTGGAGCAGGTCCAGGACACAAACATGACAATCAAACCAAGAGCAATACGGTCATACCTCAAATGGCACATCAAAACACCAGCTAGGGCTGCAAGTTGGCCAAAGTGGTGCAAGCAAGGAATGGGTGGTCATTGAAATGCGTGGTGACATGGGTAACTCAGCGTGCAGCCTTCATGTGGCATATCAAAATCACTGTGGGGAAAGTGTCCCAATTCAACATTGTCAGCACATGGACCCCTCCCACCATCCGTGTGTCGTACACAGCCAAAGGGTGCATGGTACCACCTACAGCAGGAAGTGTATGAACGTAGACAGTCAATACATAACAACTATCATAAGCAACATGATGAAATGCACAGTCAACATAATACTCACCAAAGTGAAGTGCAGACATGCATTGGAGAAACCATCCAGACTACCCACTAGGGGTTTACACACAAGTAGGACTGCAGGCTGGCCACAGATATGACAGAAACCCAATGCCCATGTGTGATATGCTGTTACACCAAGCCATCCTTGTGAGCCCATGGAAAGGGGAAGCAGGAGTAGCATATGTGTCAGGACACAGAAACACATACACGAGACAAGCCTGAATGGGCACAGCTGGAACAAACAGTGGATGCCTTCCAATGCCACAAAGCACCACACTGTCACATGTATGCACAATAGACAACATAAAATGCAATGAATAAAGAATCTGAAGAAAATAAAAATCAAATTAAATAATTAATTGAAATAAAAAAATAAAATGAATAAATAAAAAAAATGAAAAATAATTAATTTAAAAAAGTTATAAAGTTATTTAAAGAAAAATAATACAAAAAAGAACATTTTAAAAATAAAAAACAAAAAAACATACTTAACAGAAACTATAAAATTTGTATGCACATTTTTTTGCAGAACAAAAAAAGAAATGCTGGAAAAAAAAATTGCAGAAAAAAAAGTAAAAAATGGCCATATATGACCTGGGGTGTGGGGGGGGCCACCCAGGAGGGGGGAGGTACAGGGTGCACCTCAACACCCACATGTGTAGATGTTGAGATTAAAAAAAATAACTCACTAGGCTCAGCGCCTGCACGGCCCGACCTATGTGGGAGATAGGTTGTCATCATCACCCTCTGGATGGAAATCAGAAGGTGGACGTGGCTCAGTTGACTCACCACGCCTAGCTGCGCCTTATCCCTCAATGGCAGCAAGCATGCCGGTCTGGTAAGCCAGGTCCTGGCTGGCAATGAGACTGAGGCCAACATGCATTACCTCACGTGTCACACGTGCTTCCTCCTGCAAGGACTGACGTGTGAGACGGAGTTATGCCTGCATGGCCTCACATGACAAACGGAGCGACTCTCGGCTTGCATGGTGTTCAGCTGAGATGGTTCTTTCAAGCTGCGCCACCCTGTCTTCTGCCCGCCTACTCTCATCCATCATGAGTGCAGCCAGAGTAGATCGGAGGGATTGGTGTTCCATCCTCAGGGCCTCACGGTGTGCCTCTGCTTGAGCATTAAGTGCTTGATGCAGAGCCACCATTTCAGCCCGGCGCATCCTGTCGGACGCCGCCATGCCCAGCCTGAGTGAGCGGCACGTGGACTGCAAAGCCCGCTGCTGGAGCACTATTTGCCTTACAGAGGGGAGGATGGAATGGGCCACACTTTCCATATCTTGAGCAATCATCTCAACTGCTCCCCCCTGTTGCTGTGGTATGGCAATCATGGAACACTCCCACTCAGTTGACCCCGGTGGCACACAGCCACAACGTTGCCGGACACCACACCTGCTGGGCTCAAGGAGCCGTGGTCCTTGCTGGGTTGTTGCCGCCCGCAGCTGCAGGATTGCATCCCTCCATCGACCTGATGCCCCAGGAACATGGCCATCTGATGTTGAGTGTGACCGTGCACCCGTAACCACCACAGGCAGACATTCCAACCCTGTCTGGACCCCTACTGCAGGTGTCACGGACAGGAGATCATCCAACACAGGATCGCTTACCGGCGACGACACGTCATGATGCAGATCCGGCTCAACATAGTGGTAAGAGATACATCAGAGCCTCACTCAGAGTCAGCTCTGTACACAATGGCCTGGAGCACCTGTGGGTTCTCATGGGCTGCCACCCCACGACCACCACTGGTGCCTGGTTGGTCATGTGAACTGACCACCGTGTCTGGGATGACATCTTCATTCCCTCCCGCCAGTGCGTCATCACCTGCAACATAAAGAAAAGAAACAAGGACATGCATGTCAGTAGCACATACCACACACATACAGTTGACAACATTGACAGCCAAATAATGAAACAGCCATGTCACAGGCAACTCAAACCCCAACATGCATCCAGTGTCATTGCAATGCAACGGTATCCCAAAAGCAGAAAAGGATGTGTGCAAAATGTGAAGGCAACACATGTATTGCATGTTGCACATCACCTGCATCACACACAACCTCTAGCAGGCACATATCCAATGCCGAAATGAGAGATGACAACAAAGAGATGGCACCTAGCATAAGCATGTGTGAACACACAAATAGCCACAGCTAGAAATCGAACTAAACACACCATGATACATGTAACATGCATGTTCATGTGCAGCACTCAACTACCATCAACTATGCACAGTACATGTGTCACAGGAGGCACCTAAACTAGTGTCTTTCCATACAGTGAAAGGAGGGACATGGGTACATACATGTTAGGTCAACATCACACAGAAGCATTGTGTTTGCATGTTGAAGGGCATAACTTGGCACAGGAGTGGGTGTGTGCGGTGCATGTGTAGCCCCCCAACTTACAACATCAACACGTACGTAGTGATGACAATCTCTAAACATGACGGCAGTGTAACGGCAATTGCAGCCATCATGTGCAAATGGTATGCACCATGTAGAATGGTTTCTGTGAAACACCCACCCTCTGGGCAATAGCAGGGAGGCACTGCATGGCAATGACATGTTCCACACAGAACTGTGCATTGCCAGACAGTATAGGTATGCGTCTATTGCATTTCGTCATTCAAATGTCACTACAACCGATGAGAAGTGGACATGATGGAGGACACCAGTTGAAAAGGGGCAGTGGGCCTGTAACAGGGGGAGGCATGTGCATGATACAGATGTGGACAGCCTGAAGTCGTCCGTGATGACACACAGACCTACAATAAGCATGACATGGCTGTCCAAATGGGATGACACTTGGATCATTCTGGACAAATACTTCAATGGGCAGGTGATCAAGGACGCATAGGGGCATACATGGAATGCACATAGAACATGATTGTGCACACATGTGCATGGGGGCCCACTGACATCAGCACAGTCAGAGTAAGAGACGCTGCACCAAGGACAAAGGATGTAAATGCCATGATATGACATCTCATCAAGATTGCACTCGTACAAAGTGGTTCAGAGCACAAAGAAGCTAAGGGAGTGGGAAAAGGGGGAAAAGGAATTCAAAACAACTATCATACTGGGCACAGTGACATTGAGAACACGCAACTGCATGGAGAAGGGATAAAGGGCTGAAGATCCTGGAAGTGGGAGAAGGGGAATGTGCCAAACAGAGGAGACCAAAGAAGGAAAATGAAGTACAATGATAGAATAGGCATTCAAAAGGTGGCAGTGCAGCCAGCAAGTGGCAAGTTTAAGACAATTTGTATAGGGCAAATCTGATGAGTGCAGAAGAAGAGTGGGGGACTGTATGGGTACACATACAGGACCCATTGCAATTGGAGGCACGAAGGCAGTGCAACAGGGAGGCAGGGTGAGCAGGTACCTGGGCCCGAAGGACAGAGTGTGTGCAGGGCCACAGTGTCGACAGAGGAAACTGTTCAGCTAAGGAGAAGAGGGGCTAATGTAGGAACAAATAGGAAGGTCTTGAGTTGCTACCGGAAGCAGAGATGTTTCTCCTCAAGTTTCAACATGCCCAATTGGCTGTTCCAAAGGTAGTACCCAGCCGTACACACAGATCTGCCCCCAGGTAATTTATTCAATAAACAACTGACCTGGAGGGAGTGTGAGGTGGAGGAGCAAAGGAATCTAGAGTGGATGCATTTGCAGAGGGATGGTTGCAGCTATTTCGCACTCAGTCCCAAGAAATCATTGTGCACAATGCAGAGGGTCTGAAGTATCATCCTTGCATCCACTGATAGGCAATGAAGGGATTACAGAGCTGGAAAGGTAGGATCCATGGGCATTAGGCCAAGGACAAGTCTCACAGTCCTGTACTGGATTAGTGGTAGAGGGTGGATTGTGGAGGCAGGTGGAATATTTGAAGAGCCTGTCACAGTACTCCAACCTTGAGAAAAACCTAGCATGAGAGACAGTGAGCATGTAATTGAACCATTGGAAAGGCACAGTACCCCAGAGGATGTGAAGAGGTTAATCTATCTGAAGATATGTCAGAAACGTGTGTGGAAAAGGAATGTGTTGAGTCAAAGGTGAGCCCGAGGTTGTTGGCCTTGCAGGTTGAGGTAAGAGGAGGGCCAAGTGGGGCTGGCCAGAGAGTGAGGGGAAAGGATGGTGAAGCTGTACCGATGAGGAGGATGTCATTCCTGCTGGCATTTAGACAGAGATCGTTTGCAGTACACCAATTGCAAATGGCAATGAGGCTATCAGAAATAAGGTTAGCAATAAGTAAGAAGAGTTGCCCAAGGGCAGCCTGGGAATGAGTTGGTTGTCATAAGCATAGCACCGGAAGTGGTAGCAGAAAATGAAAATGCAGTAGGTGAGAGCTGCCAGGTGCTGTTTGTATAGTCAGGCTGAGAGGTCAGACCCCTGGTGCACACTACAGGTAGAGAGGGAGATTGAAGAAAGGAAGGAGCCAAGTTGTAGCTGAAAGGGACACACATGCCAAACACACATGTCATTGAGTCACACGCATCAATACTCACCAGATGATGCATCATAATCCATCCTCTCTCCCACTCCATGGATTTGTTCTTCTGGGATGAACTCTGAAGCGATCGCCTCATGCTGAGTGAGTTCATCCTCCTCTCTTCGTGGCCCACCACCAGTCACCAGAGACATGGAATAATTGGAGGCATGCTTTTGTTTTGCACTGCGTCGGAGGTCATTACAACGCTTGTAGCAGTCCTGAGCCGTGCGCACCTGGAATCCCATGGCTGTCACATCATCTGCAACATGCTGCCAGTGGACCCAATGCTGGTGATGCGTTGTATGGCACTGTGGGCCCACAAGCATATTAGGTTGATGTTCCGACACGTAGTCCACAAGGAAGTCCAGTACCTGCTTGCAGAAAGGCTTCTTCCTTGATGTGCCGGAGCAGTGTTTGGGGTCCCAGCCTCTTGTGCAGGAGCACGCTTCCTCCTTTGGCTGGTGGTACTGACCCTGAGTGGGCAATGTGGCCCTGATCAGTGGGGGCAGTGGCACTGATGGACTGGACCAAGTCAGTGGGTGTTGGTAAGAGGACAGAAGGTCTGGCTTGGGTCTGACTCACTGACAGTGTGGTGTTAGCACATGCAGTTACCACCACCCGGCTGATTGAGGCAGCAGATGTCATAACTGCCCCAGATACGTGTGCCATAGTCAAAGCTACAGTGGGCACACGTGACCCCAACCTCCAGACAAGATGGAAATCGTCCTGGGAGTCTTCGTCATGCAACGCAAAATGCGCTGCCTGACCCAGCGCCCGGGTAGAGGTGCCCACAGATGGGCCCATGACAGCAGATATAAAATGCTGTTGGGTGATATGGGTTCCAGGTTGTGATACAACAGTTCATCACCAGGAGCCACAGGGGGTGGCAGCATGTGTGCCCAGCACGTGGCTGGGAATCCAGCCCCAGAGGGGCACCCCTGCCTCTTCCCCCCTGTAGCCTCCCTGGCCACCCTGGACTCCCCGTCCTCCCTGGTCTCTGCGCCCACGTGCCCGACCATGCCCAGCCCTGGGAGGCTGCCCAGCTTTGCCGCCCTTAGCCTTTGGTGGCCTCCCAACCATGGCACCGATGGAAAATAGGCTATGGGAGGTTCACTCAACAATTTTCCTGGGCAATTGGCTAGAAGGGGGCAGGGTACTTGATGGAAAAAAATAAATATAAAATAAATCCCAAATTTACAAAATATAAGAACAAGAAATTGAAAAAATAAAATAAAAAAACGTGCACGCAACCCCGAAGCCCACGTGCAGGGATTTTACCTCCAGCAGTACAGTGTGGCTTCCAGGGACACAAAAAACACGTATGAGTGGAACACGCAGGCTACTATGACCTCGAAAACAGTAGGTGATGCACAGAGGGAACCACAGTGGGAAAAATAGCGTACGCGTCTCACCGCAGGGCATGCATGAACAAACAAAAAGAGATCACATGCGCTTGTACACGTAGGCAACACCCCGCCAAAAGAAGAGGTACGGACTTCAGACGCTGTGAAGTAATCGCGTGTGATTCCAGCAGAATAAACACATGCGTCAGTCTCCACAAACAGCACGTACAGTGGTCTGCTGGGCCGCACTCACCTTTAACCCGTGCTGAAGGCAACACCTGTGCGCATAACGTCACTTACGCGCTAAGGCCCTTTCCTCGAATTGCACGCATTCACATGTGAATGTGATTTTTTTGCACCTGCGGATGCACCCGTTTTGAGGGAACCGCCTGCCCATGTTACGTCACATATGCGCTAAGGGCCTTTCCTCGGAATTCACGCAAACATGCTGTTTTTCACGTGCCAAATCACTCCTTATCAATCTGGCCACACAACAACACATGGAAGACCACGCTCCTGCCCAGAAGGCCAAATTACTGCCCCCCCAGAGCCCCGAGCAGCCTCCCACAAGCCATCTGCTGCTGCCTGCCTGCTGCCACCGTGCCCTGCCATTTGGTGCCTGCACATCTGTTATCTGCAGGGGTCCAGTTGCTGTGACCACCCCCGCTGGAACAGAAGACTACCGACTGGTGTTCCATCACTCCACAGTCCAGCCCCAGGACCCAGTTGCCCATCCACACCTGCCTCTGGGGATGGCATGTCCGACGCAACACCATTTGGCACCAGTGGCAACCCCCAGCAGAGAGGCAGAGGGCTGCCAGCTTCACTGCCAATGAAGTTGGCATCCTGGTGGAGCAAGTCCTGGGGCATTATGATGGCCTCTTCACACCATTGCGCACCGACAAGGAAGGACAGAGTAGGATCTGGATGGACAGAGTGGGTGCCATCAACATGGAGGGGCTAGCTCCCTGTGACATCAAACACGTCCAGAAGTGCTGGGAAGACTACAAGTCCAGGACACTCAAGAAGGCCTGGCACCTCTTAGACGCAGCGGATGCAGTGGGGTGCCGGGGCCAGTTTACCACCCAGTAGATGAGGGTCCTGGAGCGCATTTGCCCAGTGCTTCACCACCAGATCCTCAGGATGCAGTCCCGTCTGGAGTTGAGTGGTAAGTGCCCATGCATTCCTGTTTGAAACAGTGCATGTTGCAGTGTGGTGGTAGTTAGCTACTTTGATGTATGTGTGACATGGGTCATGTATGGATGTGTGTGTGCAGGGACATGATAGTGCTGCATGTGAGTGCAGTCAGGCGTGACCCACATGGATGGTGTATGTGTCACAATGCATCATGCGGAGCAGCATGTTGAATGTACGCATGACATGTCTGGGGTATGAGAGATGGGTGCTGCTGTCATGGACATGCGTGGTGTACATGTCCGTGAGTCTGAGTAGTGTGTGAGTGTCTGGTAAACGCCATGGATGCATGACACATGTCCGTGATCTGTTCATCCACTGATACAGCCTAGTCATCCTTGTATCCACTGTGTTTTAGGGTATACGGGGCCAGATGCATGGCCCTCTGGTGATGTGTGTGCATGTGATCAGCATGTCCAATGATGCATGTGTGTTTCAGCCCACCACGGTGCCTTGAACATGGATGCAAATGTTTGTTGCATGTGCCATGCCTGTTCCTGCATGTGTGTTGCCTGCACTGACCCATGTTTTGTGGAGGGACATGATGGAAGAGACGTTTGACAGTGCCACTCATGTGCTATTGCTTTGTGTCTAGGTGACTATTGTTCAGTACCCTGATGCTTGTGTTCAATGTCTTCCTTTACACAGCGGCGAGAGAAGAAGAGAGCAGAGACAGCGTTGTGGAGGAAAGAGGCAGTGATGCCTCCACCGGCCGGCGATACAAGGCCCAGTCAACCGCTCAGGACATTCCATCATCTGGGAGTGAGGGGACTAGTGCCGTGTCTGCCACTACTGCTGCAGCGGAAGGGGCGGATGAGCCCCCACAGGGGCTTGCAACAGCGGAAGACGGTGCAGAGCCATCCAGGTTGGTGGTGTGTATGGAGGAGAAGGAGGCTGCTCAGAGCCGCACATGGGGCCTGGCGGGGATGGTACCACTGGTGCAAGTGATGCAGTCCCGGGGCAGGGGCAGGAGGTAGCACAGGTTGCAACAGGTGCCTGTTCATGTCTCTGTCCCTGACACTGTGACTGCATCACCATGCACCAGCAGGGATGCCCCATCCCAGGCCCGTCCGCAGGAAGGGGGGAGGTCCACATCATCTGGCCCTCCTCTACCTGTGGACGTGGGGACCCATGACCGGATTGAGTCCGTCCTGATTGGTGTCACGTTGCGCACACGTGACATTCGTGATGACGTGCGTGCTTCCTCGGGGGACCACGCACATCATCACAGAGAGCTGTGTGTCAACATGGCCTAGTTGGGAGGGACCATAGTCGGGGGTTTCCTGCATGTGTCGTCCAGTCTTGCGGCCCTCTCCTCCTCTCTGCACACTGTACGCCGGTCGTTCTCCATGCCGTCTTCCAGCCCAGATGCCACCAGGGCCCCCTGTGCATCTGCCCCAACCAACACAGCCAGCCTGGTGGAGATCCCATCCCTGCCACAGTTGGGAGTTGGAGGTCCAGCACGGGTGGCCACCCCACCAACTGGACCCCAGCAGATGGAGGATGTGCCGGCATCATCGGACAGGGCACGTGCATGAGGGCACCGGTGGATTCCATCAGCCCGGAGGCCATTGTGGTGGCAGAGGCAGTTGCGTCAGAGGCAGCAGCAGGCTCAGCGTGGGAGGCATATTGGCTCGGGACCATCAACGGCCGCGGGGCAGGAGAACCCCGGACTGGGAGTGTCTTCCATGTGGCAGCAGTTGTGCCGGCAAATCGATGCGGAGTGGTGGTGGGCGGAGAGGGCACGGCTCACTATGGTCAGGGCAGAGAACTCCATGCGCAGGGCATTGAGGCGGGCTGAGTGCCTGGAGGCACTCGCAGGGAGTTGGAGGAGGCCATAGATGCATCCCTGCAAGACTTCGAGGCCAGGGAAGAGGCCCGCCTCCGTAACATTGACGTGGAGTTCGATGATGCCCTGGCCCGGAACATCAAGAAGTGAACCATAGGACTTGCCCGCCACCTGTGTACATAGTTCTTTAGGGTTAGGTTTCCTTTGTTTTATATTTTTATTTGGAGTTCATGGACATTGCTCCACTTTCTGTATATAGTTTTTTTTTCACAGGACTTTTTTGTAGGTTTCCTTTTGCTTGTGGATCATGGACCCTTCAGACTTCCATTGTATATTGTTTCCGGATTTGTATATACTTTCTTTCTTTGGACAACCCATGGATAAATGGTTATTTTTAATTTTTATTTACTTTACATGGACATTGGCAATGGACCACTTTTCTATTTTCCTGTTGTGGATTTTTGATTTACATTGGATTTTTTTTTGTGGTTTTTTTGCTTTCATTATTTCTTACTTTGCAAATTTGAAATTTCGTTATGTTATTTCATTGCGTTTTTTAATACATTTCATATATCTTCATTATTGGTGTTGTGTACTATCATTGGTTTAGTGCATGTCTCTTTGAGCATTGCCTCAGTCATGTGTTGCCACTGTGTGGCTCTGTTGTACATTTATGCATGGCCATGGTGGTTCTTTTAAGACTCTCATGGCATGGGTAATTTGGGAGTGGGTGCAGTGGAAGGTTGCATGCTTGTACTGGGGTTAAAGAAAATCCCACAAATCAGCTTCCTTCCCTTGCCGCTCAGAGTGAGCCGACCTAGACGTATGTGTACTTAATTCTTTGCATTCTTTAATCCAAACAAAGGGCACTTCACCATGTGATTATCGAAAAATTCACATATTTTAATATTTATCACAACATGTTATCAATTCAAATGTACAATGTTAAAACTCCACATCAATTTGTTCCAAACACATACTCAACCACATATCTTTGTGTGTACATATTTCTTCATTTCAACTGAAAGCATAGAAATATATGCTTAGAAAACCTTTTCTATGCCTTTCTATGGTGTATTCTCCTCTTAGAACCACCACTCTTATTTATGCCCTTCCCAATTTCTCCGGGCGAAACGGACTGTGCCAACACTTTCATAAGAATGTGTTTCTAGAACCAACATAGAATTGTATCTTTAAGAATAGGCAAGGCAAATAATCCCTATTGCGTATCCTGTTGGTACTGTCTTCAGGGCACTCGGGCTTAGTTCATATTCTGGTTTTCACACACTTAATGGTATGCCACAATTTGCAATCTTTCTAAAAAACAAACAACCAATTAAACTTTAAAACATGGTAATTAAAACATTGTTTGTGCAAAGAAAGTACTTCAAAACATCTATAACAACTTCATCTCTATTACCAATATGGACAGCAGGGATGTATTAATACTTAGGTGGTCCAATTATTATCCACTTTCACACTTTCCCTAATATTAAGCATGATTTACTCTCTTAGTTTCATGTGTCTACAATTACACACTTTCCCTTTGGAAGCTCTATTTCATTAGGCGGACAGTCTCCTGACAGAGAAGACTCGTTGTTTGACTTTTTCTAAAGGGGGCACTTTTGATGTCATCTTTCCATCAAATGTCCCTCTATGTTTCCTTATCACCCAGTTCTAAGCCGAGTCAACTGAATGCCCACCTCTCACTGGGTCTTCAATCTTTTTCCCCGATCGAGCTGACTCGTGTTAACACGGTTCGGGCACTGTTGCTTCCCGGTTGTGTTCTCTATATCACGGGTAAGGGCCGTCTCCCTACTAGTTTACAGCCTTAATCTATAACAACAGAAATAGGCCTCTATTACTTGTCAATGCATTGACAATGGTCACCTCAACATTCTCTTGTATGGAATGAAGCTTACCAATGAGGTAATCTCTACTGCCTTGGAGTTTCCTTCATTTATATAGGCGAAACTTCATCTTTCATCACCGTTCGTATAACCGCCCAAGGCGTGGTCTAGTTAAAAAGAGGTAACAATGAAAGGGAACAGGATTAGATTCCCCTTTATGATGGACGCCTCATTGTTAAATATATACATCGTGCCTATATCTCACCTCATATATATATCTGTAACCTGTCGTACCGCTCGCGATGTATATGCAACCGGTCGTCCCGCTCGCGATGAACAACTGCTATTCGGCAGTGCTACGAGCCTACTGTCGCGTTAATCCGTTTTAAGTAGCAGGTGTGATAATATCACATGATATGCGCACGTACTCACGTGTCGTAATGTTACGTGATACGCGACCAACTTCTTAAAGGTATATCTTTCCTGTTTGAGTATTGCTACCGCTCAAATGCAGCATAGATGTATGGTTACAATTGTTACACATGGCATAATTCCAAGAGAAATTGTCATTTTGTTGTCAAGAGATGAGCAATGTGTTTGCGTGTCTGATTCACACGTGACCCACTGCCATCTTACAGTGGGCATGTCAACCAACAGTCTATTGTTACCATAATTACTGTATGTGCTGCTCACTCATTCCCACCAAATATTTTTAAAATGGTATTCCGTTTTTCACAGAGTACATGTTTTGGGAGAATACTTACAGCCACTATGTTTTGTTCACTTTTTGTGATGAATAAAAAGGGACCACTCAATGGAAACATTTAATCCGTTTCTTACAGTGTCTAGGGAGTATGTCCATTTCTGTTCTGTTTGTCTCAGCTTTAGATCTCTGTTGCCGCCTCTGGCTTGCGCAATTATCACTTCTATGATGAACCAATGAATATCATGTACTCCATGATGGGCACTTCTAAAATGAGCCACTAAAGGTTTTTCAGGTACCTGGTTCTTCACACAGGATCTGTGTTCACAGATTCTCTGGCGGATAGGTCTCTTAGTTTTGCCAATATATAACAAGCCGCATGGGCATTTAATGCCATAAACTAGCCACTTAGAGTTACAATTCGAGAAATACTTCAATTCCCATTTTCTCCCTTTAATGTCTACATGTTTCATGTTCGATGTTAATTCACACACGGAGCATTTACCACATCTGAAGTGGCCGACCACCGGGGATAAATTCCACAGTGTCAATTGATTGGTGGGCCTATCCTCGGACAATGGTTTGTATGTATGTACGAGTTTGTCTCTCAAGTTAGGCATACGTCGAAACGCAAAGCAAGGTTTACTAATTGAGAAGTCTTCGGTGTTAATAATATTCCAATTCTTCAATATGCATCTCCGCAAATCGTTACTTATCGGAGAGAATGTGGAAACACAAGTAATCTTTTCCTCTGTGACTCGTGGTTGTGGTGTCAGGCACCTATGTCTTGGAGTGTTTTTGGCTCTTTTCATGGATCTGTGTACTATGCTTTCAGTTGAAATGAAGAAATATGTCCACACAAAGATGACCGTCACTGGGGGTGGGGTAGAAGACATGTGTCAGGGCCTGCTGGCAGGTGCCCTTCACTCAGGGTGGGGTGGAAGACATGTGTCGGGGCCTGCTAGCAGGTGCCCGTCACTGGGGGTGGGGTGGAGGATATGTGTCAGGGCCTGATGGCAGGTGCCCGTCACTGGGGGTGGGGTGGGGGCCATGTGTCAGGGCCTGCTGACAGGTGCCCGTCACTGGGAATGGGGTGGAGGACATGTGTCGGGGCCTGCTGCCAGGTGCCCGTTAGTGGGGTGGGGTGGAGGACATGCGTCGGGGCTCCCAAATGCATGGTGCCATGTGGCCTGCCTGCGGGGCATGGTATGAGGTGATGGGCTGCCTGCGGGGCATGGTCAGGTGTGCGGTGTGGTCCCCTGTGGTGTGGACTGGCTGTGGGGCATGGGGAGGTGGGGCACACCCGGGAGGGCACACTCTGCCAAATCGTGTGTAAATCTCCCCACACACCCCTCGGAATACGCGTATCCCGCTCGCGCCAGCGAAAACGAGTGTAAAACTACCTGCGCACCCCTCGGAATATGCGTATCCCGCTCGCGCTAGCAAAAACGCATGTAATACTCCCTGCGCACCCCTCGGAATATGCGTATGCGTACACCGCTTGCGCCAGGGAAAACACGTGTGAAACTCCCCGCGCACCCCCAGAATACGTGCAGGCAGCCCATCCACCCTCCTCATGCCCCGCAGGCAGCCCATCCACCCTCCCCATGCCCCACAATCAGCCCACACCACAGGGGGACTTTTTTCACGCATTTTAAATGACGCAACGGGGTACGCTTATTCCGAGGGGTGCGCAGGGAGTTTTAAATGCGTTTTCGCTGGTGCGAGCGGGGTACGCGTATTCCAAGGGGTGCGCCGGGAGTTTTACACGCATTTTCGCTGGTGCAAGCAGGGTATGTGTATTCCGAGGGGTGCGCAGGGAGTTTTACATGCGTTTTGCTGGTGCAAGCGGGGTACGTGTATTCCGAAGGGGGTGCACGGGGAGTTTTACACACGTTTTCGCTGGCGCGAGTGGGGTACGCATATTCTGAGGGGTGCGCAGGGAGTTTTACATGCGTTTTCGCTTGCGTGAGCGGGATATGTATATTCTGAGGGGTGCGCAGGGAGTTTTACACAAGTTTTCATGGTTGGGGGCTGTATGCTGCTCCACTGACCTTTGCTCCATGTAGGGGATTTGTGCAATGTTTTTGGCGCACGGGGTGGGGTTCGGAGCGTAACTGGCACTGCTGCAGGGTCGCTGCGCCACGGCTGGTTATGGATGTAAGTATCCATGAATACGCTGTGCGCTGAAATGAGTTTTGGCGCACAGGGCTGGCGCAGACTAGCGCACGCTCCCTCTGTGCGCCAGCCGTGTGCGAGACTTGTGTGCTGATTTCTATGAATTACCCCCTAAATACCCTAGAAAATTCTCCAACACAGCTGGTTTGGAGAAAATATAAAAATTATCTGTAAACTGTAGAGTAATGCTTAAACGTAACCTTGATGTGGAGCAAGGACTAGTTAATGGAGCACTTGGTACAGTTGTTGGCTTTCAAACATGCCCACGTGACAACAACATTCAGTTTGTCAATATTCTCTTTGACAAACTATCAGAAGTTAAAAGGATAGGATGCTCAACAGCCTGATTGCTTCTTTTCAAAGACATGTCTGTACGCAGAGAATAATTTTCTGTAACTCTAGCATACACAGTCACCATTCACAAATCACAAGGTCTTCCCCTAGATGAAGCATTGATAGATATTGGGAACACAGTTTAACGAAGGCATAAGCTATGTAGCACTATCACGCTTACGTACACTTGACAGACTATTTTAATCAACTTTGATGCAAGTAAAGTAAATGCTGATATTCATTGCATTCTAGAATACAAAAGACTACATTCACTGTACACCCCCATCTAGAAACCTATCCTGTTCCACAAAAAGCAAAACATTGTAAAAGAAAACGACTTCAAACAGAAACGAAACAGGTTCTCACTGCAGATCCTCCAACGAGAGTAAAGAAGCTAATAGTTCATCAATTATTACAACCAAAGAAGAATCTACTGCTCAAAGTAACTCAAGTACTTCTTCAAAGAAGCAACATACACTGCAAAAAAATGTCTTGGACACAGAACTAACAGATCCATTCAAATTTCCTAATATAACTGTTGTAAATTGCTACGCAAATGTAGCAATAAATATTCTATTCCAATTACCACCAATTATTGACAACATTTACTTACCCAATACAGACCAATTGTGTTTGCAAATGTTAGTCCTTCATAGAAATGCAACCAACAATCCTGACAACACCGACAGTGTTCATGGAATAAGACAAGAATTGGACTACTGTGCTGGAATGGTCAAATTCACTATAAACTCACAAGAAGATTCACAAGAATTGCTAATGTACTTACTACAAGTACTGGAAAACACAAACATACCTATAAATGAAATCTTTCAGATTTCATACATGTGGAAACATACATGCACTCTCTGCAACCATGTGGCACAGGAACAAATCCCTAATGAACACTTTGTGTATGTATACATACCTAACTGTGAATCCATTCCATTTCAGCAACTTGTACAAAATGCAAACCATGGAAGATTATGTACTACCTGCAATTCAGATAATTGCTCCACCTTACAAATACAGACACATAGTAATTACGGAATACTAATGCCTTTACATTAAAATGCAGATTGTACCAAAAACAACTGCAAGCTGAATGGATTCACACATGGTCAAGTATCACTTGGTAAGAAAACCTTCACATCAATAGGTATAATCTACCATGCAGGAGCCACAGCCAAAGGAATGGTTTGAATGTAATGATAGTACCATTACTTTAAAGCAGACATTACCAGCAAATCTTATAAACGCTTATTCAATATTCTTAAAACCAAAATTTAATAACTAATCTGTGCATAAACATTAATAAAACTTCAATTAGAAAACTATAAATATTTAGAATGTTGGAATTGAAATGATATTATGCCTCCTATCGCAGTATTTGAATGTGTATTGGCCTACGCCAAGTTGTCTAAAATATCATGTAAATAGACTCCGCGGCAAGGTCTTGACCTTAACGAAAAGTTATGTAAGTCGCCATCTTGGATTTAGCCGTCATTTTAGGTTCTCTTGTAATGTGGAAGTCGCCCTGAACATCAAAATGGAGGCTGAATGACATTCTGAGTGAGATTCTGGCTGTTGTGACCTCCGCACACACGAATAATTAATATGCCTGCAGGCCACTTGTCGGGGTCGCGAACTGAGACCTTGTCCTACCACTGACCTATGTGTAAATGAACAACTGTATCAGCGGAACTGATCAAAATGCATACATTATAGGATTGACCTGGCAAGGAACCCTAGGCCTGATCCCAAGAATGGTTAACCCGCGAGGGGGTTGGCCGAGGGCTGGATAAAGGATATAAAAGCTCAAGTATTCCAATGTACGATCTCTCTACTAATGCATTGAACCCTCGTTGAAGTTTGTTACGTTACTCTGAGAGCCGAATAGCTAACCGTTTGTCAATTGACTTTGGTAACTGTTGTAGATTTTAAATAAAGCACTTGTATGTCCTTTGTAACCTGTGTTGGTGTGTTTCTTTTGGGCTTCCCAGCCTCATATCAATTTTTTATGTTTCAACAGTTGGCGCCCGAATAGGGACCCTCAAGATCATTGAAGGTTGACGCAGACTATCGAACCGGGATCGGACGGTGTGATTCTGTGGGCCCGCCCGAACGAGACGCGATACCTCGGCAGCGTTGCACGATCCGATCCTTGGACGATAGTCGTGTGGTCTGACACGGCATCTTGACGAGGGTCCATTTTTGAGGCGGGCAGATTTGTCGAAACCACCAAACACAAGGTAAAATTCGTTAGGTAAGTTCTTTGATAAACCGTACGGTCCTCCTTAGGTTTGGTCAGGTGCAGTCATGACCCAGATCTTAATTTAACCCTGACAATTTGAATTTGGCATATTGTATCTGCAGACACAATTATTGACCAGGTAACACCAATTGTTTGTGAAATGCCTGGGAAATTGTCTAGCTGCTTTAGGGCTCTGTTCCGCAGCGATCGACAATCTTTGGAATTTAGCCGCCCGGCACCACAGGAGGGGTCGCCGAGATGTACTATGTACTGTAAGTATGGCATTGGTAGTATAGTATTTAATGAGATTTGGCACAGACAGACCAGACATGCCTCCGAATTTCAGTGGCCAATCAACGGCAGTTTTGAGATCCCCGTATTGAATACCTAGAATCAGTGTTGCTAAAAAAGAAGGCTAGACCTGCAGCCTTTGATGTTTTACAGAATTGGAAAAAAGAAGCGTTACAGCAGCTTAAAAGTAGGGATAAACATGCACGCCGTCATAAAACAAATGCCGAAAAAGCGTTGTTATATGATAAAGAAAAACATTCAGAATCAGTTAAAAATATGGATAGGGCTTTTTCACTTGGAATGCAGAAAATGTACCCCTCTAAAGATGTTCATGTTTCTGAAGAATTTATTGAAAAATTGTTAAACGAACGCAGGCCTGGTGCCTCTGCGCCACCTCTGTATGATCCTTTCTTGGGCGCTCTGCCCATTTCTGCTGTTGTTCCTGCTGTTATTACTGTTCCCCCTGTACAACCTATTGTTCCTATTCCTCTAGTTGTTGTTCCTCCACCTATCGCCCCGCCTCTTCCTCCTGCGCCGATAGTTGCACCTTCATTAAATTTACCTGCACCTCCGCTCCCGAGTGGTCCCATATTGACTGAAGTTGACCAAGGTGCAGGATCAAAGATCGTCACTCGTAATACTGTTTCTGCAGATAAGAAACAGGAATTGTTCGCGTGGGCTAAGCATTGTATGGAGAAAGGTGATCAAGTTAATGTTTTTTCCACATTATCTAATTTGAACAGTTTTCCCGAGAAAAATGTTTTTATCGAAGGTTTGGGGACTCATTTATGTGTGATGTGGGGTAGATTACACAATTCAGATCTTCCACAAGGGGTGAGAGATCTAAATGCTTTGGCACTTTCGAGGGACACAGAGCAGAAAGTATATGGTCATGTTGAAAGGTTGTTTGAGTACAGGAAGGACTTTGAAAAATCACGAGATGAGGATGACGAAGACGATAGTATGTATGTACAGAAACAGTTCCTTGCGTGTCGTAGATCGGCATCTGAGGAAGTACGAATTTGGACCAAAGATGTGATTCGATGGATCTCGGATTCATCGATTCCGCCAGATGAAGTATATGACACGTATAGTCAGTATACAGTAGAAATGCAAAGAAAGTAATTCAGGTAATGGTGCAGTACCTGCAAGAAGAATGTGTAAGAAAGAAGGTTAGTTGCCCCATAGAATTGTTCGGGGATTTGTAAAAGGGTTTTTTCGCCCGACACTTCTTCGGCTGCCTTAGCGCTCGACCTAGCTCTGTTGCTTAGTAAGCGGCCAAAGGTACCTATATCTCAGTTGCCTATGAGAGAGGTTCCTCCGACCTTTGTCCCAAAGGTTGAGATTCCCGCTAACGCTGGGACTGGTGCACCCGCCATGGATATCCCTGCGCATTATGTATCACAATTCGTTCACGTCCCGTTTTCACGACAGGAAGTGAACACTATTAGACAATCAGTTCCTGATATCAGGAAAAACCCGACAGGGTTTTACAAAGAGATAGAGTCCGTCTTGCAGTCCTCTGTGTTCACCTTAAGTGATATTGACTTGCTATTCCCTGTACTCCTACCCGTAGATGTATGGAAGCAGGTTCGGACAATAGACGATGCGCCAGGGTTGGGAGATACGTGGGCTAATATGATTAGGGTTGATGGGGAAAGACCAGCTGGTGAGAAACCACCTCAGGTAATACTTACTTTGCCTGATAGAATTGTCGCAAAATTAAAAACTATAATTCCTGAGAAAAGAATATTTGGGACAAGCTTATGGCCTGTGTTCAAGGGAAAACTGAAGGCGCCACCGAATTCTTTAACAGATTCGAGCAGATATTTTCTGACTTCAGTGGGCAGGATTTGGTTACAGGGTCTGGGAAAAGGTTGTTTGTGGACACATTTGTACGTGGATTGTTGCCCGACATCCAGTCACAGATTATGTCCTCTGAGAGCGCTTGGCAGGCAAAATCTCAATCTGAGGTTTTGCACATGGCTCAGTATTATGAGAACCGTGTTAATAATGAGAAGGAGAAAATAGAAAAGAGGAAAGGAGATTTGAAAACCAAAGTATTATTACAACAAATTGTTAGAAACCCCAGAGGAGGCACGACACAGATTAGAGGTCAGTATGTCCCAAAAGGAAATACTCCTTTGGGTTCTGCGAATATTAATCAATGTGCTTATTGCCGCCAGGAAGGTCATTGGCGAGCACAGTGCCCCGTCCTTCGACAAAGGTCAAACAGTGCGTTTGGGAGTATGGGTAGACGACCTAGGGGCCGCCCTGGAGCAGGGGGCCCTGATAGAGGTCAGTATTTGCAAGATCCTCAGCAACCTTTTTCACGGGAAAATCAGACCTCGAGTGTGGACTCGAGGAACATATTTGATCACCCTTCTGCTGCCTACCTTCCTGAAGAGCTTCCTTCCGACGATACTCTATTTCATTAGGACTGCCCGAAACAGGGTTTGGAACCTTCACCTATTCCCGTTAATCAGAAAGGCCCCTACGTTGAATTATTAGTAGGGAATAGGAAACACCAGTTTTTGATAGACACTGGAGCACAGAAGTTCTCCATTGATCATTCTCGGGTTCCAAACATTCCACTGTCAGGGCAAACAAATGTTTCCGTAGGGTTTTCTGGTATACCAATTGTCTGTCTGGTTTCTTCACCGGTGTCTGTTTCTTTGGGTCTCTTTACGGACCATTGCCCTTTTCTTCTGACTTCAAATTGTGGAGAGAATTTGCTGGGGTTGAATTTGTTAAAGTAATTGAATGCAGTAATTCATTGTTCCCCTGATGGAGTACGGCTGACGGTTTCACCACAGCAACTTCCTAATTCTCAGTTTCTGATTCGACCTTTACCCCCTGAGTTCAGCAGTGTCCCAGAATGTTTATGGGCGGTTGACGACAATGATGTCGGGGTACTACAGATTGAGCATGTTAAAATAGTTTTGAAACATGGAGTTAAACTGCCAGGCATTCCGCAGTATAAAATATCAGTTGAGGGCGAGCGTGCTTTGAAATGCATTGTCTCCGATTTTGTGCATCGTGGGGTGATTGAGGAGATTACAGGTAGTTTGTGTAACAGTCCGATCTTGCCTGTATATAAGAAAGGCAACAATGCAATCCCATACCGGTTCATAATTGATCTTCGTGCTATTAACAGAGTTGTCACCCCACAATTACCAATCGTGCCTGATGTAACGACGATATTGACTATGATCCCTGCTACGGCTACGCACTTCAGCGTTGTGGATTTAAAAAATGCTTTCTTTAGCATCCCTATACATAAGGAAAGTAGATATTTGTTTGCGTTCACCTTGGGGGCACGCTCATTTACATTTAATAGGGCACCTCAAGTGTATACTGAAAGTCCAAACATTTATAGTAGAGCTTTGAAAGAGCAGCTCGACACCCTTGAATTGCCACCTACTTGACCACTGCTTCAATATGTTGATGATTTGCTCTTGGCTGCAGACTCTGAAAGTGCTTGTAAAAAAGGCACTATACTGTTGCTTGTTCATCTAGCCAAAAATGGTCATAAAGCTTCGCTCAAAAAATGTCAATATTGTTGTCAGGAAGTCGCCTATTTAGGCTACCTCCTGTCAAAGGAGGGGAGAAGATTGACACCTGAGAAAATAAAACACATTTCTGGCATGTCTGTTCCAAATACACAGAATGAAGTCAGAGCTTTAATAGGTATGGCTTCTTACTGGAGGTTGTGGATCCCAAACTTTTCGTTAGTGATAAAACCGATGTTGGCTTTGACGAAGAAGGGCCTTTGTCTGCCACTGCCATGGAAATCGGAACATCAACGATCATTTGAGCTTCTCAAAACCGCGTTATGCTCTGCACCGGTTCTGGGTACTCCAAATTATGACAAGGCCTTTGTGTTGTTTGTGCATGAATGTGATGGATGTGCTTTGGCTGTGTTAACACAGGAACAAAGAGGGAAGAATAGGCCGTGTGGCTACTACTCCTCCGCCCTTGATCCTGTCGCATGCGCTTTGCCAAGATGTTTGCGAGCTGTCGCTGCTGCTGCCGCGTCCGTAAAACAGAGTGAGGGAATGGTCCTAGGCCATGATTTGATTTTGATGGTACCTCACTCTGTAGATATCTTATTGACAAAACCCAAACGCAACACCTCACCTCTGCACGGTTAACAAGGTATGAATTAATTCTGTTTGCCCCTCACATTCAAATTAAGAGGTGTTGTGTTCTTAATCCGGCTGAACTCTTACCTTTCCCGCAAAACACTGTTTGCGGTGACGAAGAATTACATGACTGTCTGTATACCACTGAACAAGAAACGAAGGGAAGGATAGATTTTATAGATACTCCTTTGGAAAATGCAGAAGGGGAGCTGTTTTGTGATGGCTCCTGCTTCAAACTTTCAGATGGTACATCTACAGCTGCTTACGCAGTTACTACATTGAGTAAAGTTGTTGAATCTAAGAGAATTTCGCATAACTCTGCGCAGGCCGAGATTATAGCATTGACCCGAGCTTGTGAACTCTCCGAAGGGCGTATAGTAAATATATATACTGATAGCCAGTACGCCTTTGGGGTGGCTCACAACTTTGGGAGGCTCTGGTCGGAAAGAGGGTTCCTGACCTCACATGGGACCAAGATTCAGCATGGCCCCTTGATAGTGCAATTGCTCTCGGCACTCTCGCTCCCTAGGCAGTTAGCGATCATGAAATGTGCAGCACATCGTAAGGTCATAGATGATGTGGGAAAAGGGAACGCTTTTGCGGACCTGATAGCCAGGCAAACGGCCACAGACCTTAGCACGGACATGTATGCTTTGCGGGAAATGAAAGATGCTTATATAATGGATGAAGGTATTGGGTCTGTGCGAGATATTCAAACTGATGCCACAACAGAAGAATCTAAAAGGTGGGCCGAAGGAATGGGGAAACTAGATGATGATTGGTGTTGGGTGGATACATCTGAAGGAAAATGGTTGCTCCCTGATTCATATGTACTGGCAATGGTTACAATGGCACACGGTCCTACACATGTGTGTGCTCAACAGATCACGGAAATGTTAGAACAAGTTTGGGTGAATAACAAGATTCTGGAGACTGCAAAGCGTCATGTTCTGGACTGCATGATATGCTTACAGCACAATGTGGGTAAGGGGACAGTAACTCCAAGGGGAAGCTTTGGGCCCCCTCTGTTCCCTTCGAGGTCATTCACTTTGATTTTATTGAGATGGAAAGGTGTAACAATCTGAAATATGTTCTTGTAATTATTTGTGCCTTTAGTAAATGGGTCGAGGCTTTCCGCGTTAAAGATGCTACGGCCATGACCACTGCAAAGATCATGGTCAAATAATTCTTTCCTCGATTTGGGCTCCCAAGGGTAATTTGGTCGGACAATGGTCCTCATTTTGTTGCAGCAGTAATTTTGCAGATATGCACAGCATTACATATTGAGAAACGATTTCACTCAGCTAGACATCCTCAAAGTGCTGGGTTGGTGGAAAGACATAATGGTATCTTAAAGAATAAGCTTGCAAAAACATGTGCCGATACCAAACTGAAATGGCCAGATGCCTTACCTATTGTATTATTGGCTATGCATACCACACCTCAAAATAAAACTGGGCTCTCTCCATTTGAGGTAGTGATGGGGAGACCTGCTAACATTTGGGGCCTCCCAAAACCTAAAGCCCTGAGAGAGGTGGAAAATGTATTGCTTGTAGACTACTGTAACCAGTTAAATAAAAACCTGTATTTCATTTATCACCAGGTTTACTCAGCTTTACCTGTACGGTTCAAGGGCCCAGGACACGATATACAACCTGGAAGTTGGGTCCTAGTGAAGGCCTACGAAAGGTCTTCCTGTCTCGCTCCTCGTTGGAAGGGACCCTACCAGGTGCTGTTGGTCACTCGGACAGCAGTGCGGGTGGCTGGGAAGAAACACTGGATCCACGCGACGCATGTCAAGAAACTTCCTCACCCGATGCCACACGTTACAGAAGAAGCAGAACCCCTCGCTGATGCTACAGTCTCTGATCTTGGAGTAGCAAACAGCACTGTGAGTGCGTCAGAGAATGTCTCTGAGCCCGTGGAGCTTGGGGAACAGTCCATTTCGTCTCCGCACTCTTTTGAAAAATCACTTCCGGAAAACACTGTTTCAAGTTCTGCGACTTCCGTCACCTCCGATACGTCGCTTCCCTCAGGTAGTGACGACACCTTATTTTCGGATCAAACAATCTTGGGTACCACCAGGTACAACCTTCGACAAAGAAAATAGAACTACGGCACGGGTTTCCCGTGCATTTGGAAAAGAGAAGTGATCGAAAGTTTTCTTTTGTATAAGAAAGTTTCTGTTGAACAAAAGGAAAAAAAAGGGATTCTGCTGGCTAGGGTTGGGAAGGACTAAGAAATCGCGCTACCGTAGCGTCGCCAGCAACGAACATTGGGGTAGTCGATTGAGGAACTACAATGCCTGCCACCTCCACTGCTGCTCCCCGCACTGGACTTGTGAATAAGGGGGTGACCAACTTGGGCAATGAACAATGTGCCTGGGCCCCGAAAACGTACTGCTGTGTTTTGATAATGATAATTGTTATTTTTGCAATTACTGCTGTAGGACTCTGGTACTTTGAAGAAATCTATCCTCTAAAACCTTTACTACCGAAAGAGATTGTACCAACTGCTTTGACTCCCTCTGTACACCTTCACACTCTGTCCCCTAGAGACTCCCAACATAGACAAAAGTATCATAATAACACTCTAATGATAGTAATGAATGCAACGCAAGCCATTTTTAATAAGAGTAATTGTTGGATTTGCACTCATTTATCGCAACATGGGAACAAGGAACTAGGATGGTATATTCACACTTTACCTTTAACGACTTCTTGCTATGCCTCTCTTAGAGCACTATTCTTTGGCCGTTGGAGTGATAGCATCTCAGGGAACTTTGATGGAACTAATTTGACTGATTTCGAGAAACGTGAATTAACTCCCCTGGGATGCTCGCTTTTTGCAAATAGACGTAAACCTAATGTCGCTTCTATTAGGCCATCTGATAAACTATCTCTTCCTTTTCAAACTTTAATTTCCTTTAAAATGGCTCTGATAGGCAATAAGGACGCCGTGCCTCCTTCTTACTCTATAAATCATAACCCTGATTCGGTCCCCTTTTGTGTACAAAGAAACGGCACTCGGCCAATGGGAGATTTTGAAGGTTGTATGCACATTGTAAATTTGATTGGAGAAAACAGGCCTCTGTATGTAGGGGGGCCTGTTTATTTTGTTTGTGGTAGTTTAGCATTTCCCTGGTTGCCCAAGGATTGGCAGGGAACCTGTTATTTAGGAATCCTGTTACCCGGGGTATTTGTAGCTAGTACATTGGAGGTTTCTAAGGCTCGCCCACGGCGGGACAAGAACGGAGATACCCCTGGGCAAGTATTGGGAGATATAGCAAAATCAGTTGTGCCCTTTTGGGGACAAATAACAAACTCTGAGAACATTAGGGGATTAGCAAGGGTACTGGAGAGAATGATCAACCGGACCACGGACATACTCGACAATATGACACTAGAACAAAAAGCAATAAGATTGGTAGCACTCCAAAATCGGATGGCATTAGATGTCATTTTGGCAGAACGAGGTGGAGTATGCAAATTGGTGGGGTCCGCTTGCTGTGTTTTCGTACCAGATTCCTCACCGACAATTTTTAAAGCAATACAGAACTTGCATATTCTTAGTTCTGAAGTACATATCCCGGTAGGAGATTGGAATCTTAGCACCTGGTTCTGGGATTCTTTACGATCTTGGGGTTGGAAGGTGCTTTCTGTTATTCTGGTTATTTTGGGGATCCTGCTATCCCTTTGTTGCTGTTTTCAATGTCTTCCGAGTATATGTGGAATGCTAGGGGGATGTTGTGCCCAAGCAGTGAGCACAATAGGGCATAGAATATATGCTCCAGATACAGCATCCATAGAGTTTATGTTACAAGAGATTCTGATGAACGACCTAACGGCTATAGATATTACAGACAATGATTCTGGATGTATGGATGACAGTACATGGAGTTATTTGCAAAAGTATTAGAAATGATATTAGCACTTGGCATAGGCCAAAAGGAGGGTATTGAAATGATATTATGCCTCCTATCGCAGTATTTGAATGTGTATTGGCCTACGCCAAGTTGTCTAAAATATCATGTAAATAGACTCCGCGGCAAGGTCTTGACCTTAACGAAAAGTTATGTAAGTCGCCATCTTGGATTTAGCCGCCATTTTAGGTTCTCTTGTAATGTGGAAGTCGCCCTGAACATCAAAATGGAGGCTGAATGACATTCTGAGTGAGATTCCGTTGTGACCTCCGCACACAAGAATAATTAATATGCCTGCAGGCCACTTGTCGGGGTCGCAAACTGAGACCTTGTCCTACCACTGACCTGTGTGTAAATGAACAACTGTATCAGCGGAACTGATCAAAATGCATACATTATAGGATTGACCTGGCAAGGAACCCTAGGCCTGATCCCAAGAATGGTTAACCCGCGAGGGGGGTGGCCAAGGGCTGGATAAAGGATATAAAAGCTCAAGTATTCCAATGTACGGTCACTCTACTAATGCATCGAACCCTCGTTGAAGTTCGTTACGTTACTCTGAGAGCCGAATAGCTATCCTTTTGTCAATTGACTTTGGTAACTGTTGTAGCTTTTAAATAAAGCACTTGTATGTCCTTTGTAACCTGTGTTGGTGTGTTTCTTTTGGGCTTCCCAGCCTCATATCAATTTTTTATGTTTCAACAAGAATACGGCAACAGGTATATAACTGCCCCAAGATTCTGCAACAACCAAACAGATAAATCAATACCACTAAAATATAACAAGAAATAAACAGTTTGAATATGCAAACAGGTATATAACTGCCCCAAAAATCAGCAACAACCTAACAGATAGATGAATAACTTGAAAGTATAAATAAAAAAACTATAACCAGTCAGAATACGCCAACAGGTATCTAACTGCCCCAAAAAATCTGCAACAAGCCAACAGATAAAAGATTAGCATAAAATTATAAGTAAACAATTAGAATACACCAACAAGTATCAAACTGCCCCAGAAATCTGCAACAAGCCAACAGATAGATTAGCCAGAAACAACAAATAAGCACTGAAAACAAAGAAAGAAATATACTGTACCATAACAAAAAACGTTTTTTTTAAATCCAGCATGTTTTCTTTTTACCCACAGACCCAATGATTTAATAAACAAACACAGAAACTGTGCAAATTGCACAGTACACTGGTTTGAAATATTGTACTTCTAAAGTACTAAATATGAGGGTCTACATAATGCAGAAAGGTCTATTATGCAATGCAATATCTCATTATGAACTACCTACACTAACATGTGATCTTTTCTTTTATCACAGAAATTGAAAAAGAATATCTGCTCCAGTTCCGCAAATCATGAAAAAAATATATCCAATTCCAAAAGTCAAACAGTAAATATATAATAATTCAACTCACAAATACTGCTGCATAACACAACCATTCAAGCAAAACATCTAACCATACCCCACATTCCAAAATGTTTTCTTCCATGGATATGTTATATTGCAGTGCTTGTTACCTAACTCTACAAACTTAATTGCATGACTTAGCCAAAACTTCACATACAAACTCTACAAATCAAACAGTACACAAACAATGTGATGCACCTCACGCTTCACACCAGCCAATCAGCGAACACGTCACAGGTCTGCGGACATGACGAAAGCTGATTAGCAAATCGATGTCCTGTCCGCGGAGTGAATAGGGAAATGTGTCAGCGGAGCGGACATAGATATCACTCATTTTTTTAGACCTAATTTTTGGTACTTTTAAAAAAAACTACTGGACGGATTTCAACCAAATTTACAAAAGCACAATCTCGGACCGAGCCGCTGCTCCTGCCGCAAATTTGGTGCAAATCCGTCCAGTGGTTTGAGCTGTAGGCGTGGGCAAAATGTTTTTCCCATTCACTCTATGGGAAAAAATAATAATTTCGGACCCCCCTTATAACTTTGCCCCTCTGCAGCAAACCTCACTAAACTTTGCAAACAAATTCAGAGTGGGCTATATACTTCTTTTGCAAAGTTGTGTGAGAATTCATCCAGGGAGAGTGAAGTTATAAGCCACCCAAAAAGTGCTCTTCCTATCCAATTAGCAACTTAACCATAACTACATGGCTGCTACAGCAGGCCATGTAATATATATATAGTCATGGAAATATATTTATTTGAAGTGCAGTTAAGGTGACTAAACTTAACATAACAAAACCTCTGAAATTCAGCGCATTGGGAAACTCAGGACCAGCTCAACTTAGTGCATTCTCATTGATCTCTCCCATAATGCCATATCCCTCATAATGTTATTTTGTATGGCCTTGTGAATCCTTTCGCTTATGATATATATGTGTTCTTGGGATTTGCAATGCGAACACATCTAGTAAAGCCGATCCTGAGTTTCCCAATGCTATGAATTTGAAGGGTTTTGTTATGTTAACTTTAGTCACCATAACTGCATTTCAACTAAACATTTTACCTTGAATTTCAAGGGTTTTGTTATACCATCATTTGTTTTTGGCACCACTGTCCATCGGCTGTGCCCCCTGTATATTTTATATTTTTTGGCACCACATGCCATGGTCTTTGGACGTGTCGACTGTATATTTTTTGGTGGCACTGGCCATGGCCTTTTGTCATGATGCCGTGCCCACTGTATATTTCTCAAATTCCAAGGGAAATCTCAAAGGCATTAAGGGGCAAATGAGTAATAAAGATCTAGCAGAAAAGGGGACGGGTAGTCCCCAAATGAACCAGTTCAAGATACAATATATTGGAGCCCACAATCCATCAGGAGGGTGGCTGTAGTGAACTAAATCAATGCCAATCAAATTAATCTGATAAGAGATGCACAAACATGTACCCATTCCAGCTTTTTAATTTTTTTAAAAATCATTTTCATTTGTAGAACAGTAGGTCCTACCTGGGTTTTGGATTTTTCAGTTACACCAAAAAACATTAAAAATCAAAATCAATAAAAACACATTAACCAAAGAACAGTATACATTGCATTTGTTTTCAAGGACAAACAGACATAGCCCTGTAATTTTAACAATGCACATAGATTGTGTTCTGTACTATGTGACAGGTGACACAATGGCTTTAAACACATTAAACAGGCATCAACATATGCAAAAAGGCTCTGTTCTCAAGACAAATTGATACTGATCAATATCATAAAGGGAATTGGTGCTTGTCCCTTATTCTGTTTAGAAAAACTAAACTGCAACAAAAGCAATATAATGAATCTTATATGGCTGTTAGGCAGAAACCTGTGCAGTTCCCTCTGGGACCACTGCAAAAGATTTAGGACTACAGGTGTTTGGCAGTAAACCCACTTGGTAGCAGTCTGTGCCACACAGATTCACTTGGTAGCTGTGGCTGAGCAGTCATACTTCCCTCAAGAAGAGTTAGGCAGTATACAGAGTATCCACAATAGGCCAAGAGCACACAATAGAACAAGTAAACACTCACCAGGGCTTGGTGTAAAAGAGATATAATAATGTATTTAAAACCACATCTAGAAAAACACACAGGCACTAATAGTAAGCAATTCAAAAACACGGTCACTAAAAGATATGCACTCCCTTAAAAGAATATTAGACAAGTCTTAAGTAAAGCCCCACTTATTTTCAGACAGCGGTGAGCGCTTAACGTAGATGACACTTTAATAATTTGTTTTAAAAAGGGAGAGAAAAGCAGAGAATAAATTGAAACAGATCCCAACACTTTTTCACAAACACAACAAGAGAGGAAGGCAAAGTAACACCGTGAATTCAGAGTCAGTCAGTAGGCCGGATCCTCTTTAAGAGGATAAAAATGAAATGTGTCCAAGCTCACACGGTTGCAGTGCACAAACGTCTTGTAACGGTTAAAAAAGGAGTTGGACCAAAGAAAGGGACCAGTTAGAGTATCAAGGCGGCCAGCCCAGTCCAGAAGGTTAAGGGGTTATTATTACCTTGTAGCAATCTTTAGAAAGGGGGTCTGGTGGACACGGTACCTTATAGTGGTAAGAACACTCCAGCGGGGGCAGTTGTTCCTGGCAGCGGATGCAAGTCGGTGCTTTGTCCGGGGGAAGCGAGGATCTCGTCGGGGAGGAAGACAGGAGTCCGTTGCACTGCCAGGGAAGAAACCAGCCGCAGAGTTTCTCAGGTACAAGGAGCGGTCCGTTGATTCGCGGTTCAGTGGTAAGTGGCTATCCGGCTGCCGGGGTGCTTGGCACGGGCAGTTCGACCATGAACCAGTCTGGGGTGTGAAGAGAAGACGGTGAACTGGTTGTGCCCACTAGTCAGGGGAAGAAACCTCTCCAGCCGGGAGATCTTCTCTGTCGTCGGGAAGTGGTGAGTCGGTTCCGCAGGGCTCCACCGGTGGTGTCATCGTGGTAGGTCGGCTCAGCTTCTCCCTCGTCGGATTCTCAGGTCTTGTGGTGACTTCTGAAGTTCCAGTCCCCAAAGCCCTGCTTTTATGCAGCATACCCCCATTCACTCAGCCTAGCTGTCAATCAAACATGCTAAGTGGTGAGCCGGCCGGCTCACCACTTGGGCCAATCACACAAGAGTGCGACTTGAGTTACCAAGGTAACTCAGTCCAGGGTGCCCGAACCCCCTCCCACACCCCCTGTGGTACCCAGACAGAGTGGCACCACTTTTGGAGGCTTCTGTGGAGAAGCCCGCCAAAAAGTGGAACAAAGGGCTCGACTTCGGTTGGAGTCACAGAAGAGAACACAAATGCCATTTTAGAATCGAGCCCTTGCAAAAAATACCAACCGGTGAATTAATATTAATTAAATAAACCAGCGGTATGTTCGAGGCTATGAGAATTAAATAATTAAAGTTGCTAGCCTCGAACAATGGGAAAATCCCATAGGGAAATATTCGCGGTCGAATATAAAAGTAGTTTCCACCGCCACCAGCCAAAACTCGATCAGGGGGGACGGAGACGTGCCCCCTCGACTAACAGACCCCGGGGCATTCGAATTGCCCCGACCAGTACGTCCACAATATGATGGTTTGCACTGGTATTTGTTAATAATTTGGGACTAGTAAAGCCAATGGTGACTTTACATGCCCTGGGAGACAGGGTATGGAGTCTATGGTGGGGTGTCACTATGACACCCCTGTGTTACTGCACGGAGGGTGCTGTGTAACACACATAGTAAAAACACATGAGACCCTATGGAGTAAAGGACCCCATAGCCCATAAAACACATTAACAGTCAAAGAAACACCATAAATCATGTCCAAGAGTGGGAGAAAAAGAGTCTCACTCTTGGCAGGAGAATAAACAAACTCCAGAAATCCAGCAAAGCTGCTGGGGGACTCACTAGGTTAGGAAATTCAGCCTAAAGAGAGAATTCTCCCTAACAATTGCACACCTGTATCTGGATAAATCTGACAAGAGGGCGTAGGGGGAACAAGAGAGATTTAGTTGTAGAGAGACCAGGACTTAAAAGGCCGTAAAAATGATGTTGTAGAGTGGCCTATAGACACATCCCAGGTCTACGTCCCAGCAATAAAGCAACCCAGATCTTGTAGGTACAGGGCATGAATGCTGTTCAGCATCGACGTTTCGGCGGAGAGCTGAAATAACTGCCTTCCTCAGGACCTCAAGGGAAGGTTGGAGCGCTGTGGATGTGGAAAAGCCCAAATTTAGCCACGTTAAAAACTAAAATAAACAATCCTATGAAATAGGAAGGTGATGTGAATATTTAAAATGATACAATGTGCACGACCCACTATCTGTGCCATTACCTGCATGGAATAAGCCATGAAAAAGAATTTGTCCACCATTACAACCCCATATCACCTCATGTGAAATGAAGTGCAAGTCTCCCCTCTCACCTCTGCCCTCTGCATGTTCCCCAGGTCTCAACCATAACAGAGATGACTTACCGTGAAAAGGTGCAAATTAAGACTCCACCAAATGGGGTTTAAATGGGCACGGAATATAGAAGTAAGGGCTGAAATGTATATTTCTCAGCACTACTGTCCATGGCCTTCAGCCATACCCACTGTATTTTTTTCTGCAACACTGTTCAGTGGGGCTGTGCCCACTGTATATTTTTTGGGGCCTTTGGTCCATTTTTTTTTCCAGTGCGCATAGCCTTCAGCCATGCCCACTGCATATTTTTCAGCGCAACTGGTCAAGGCCTTCGGCCGTGCCCACTTTATATTTTACAACACTACCAGGCTTTCAGCTATTTAAAATGCTACCAAGCCATGACCTCACTGTAACTATATAAATATCTAATTAAAAAAAACATTTTCTCCATAACCGCAGCTACAATATCAATGAACTACATATAGCTGCAGTTGTCCGTAGTGTAAGGATATTTGGCGTGTTACAGCACAGAGTACAGCACTACTGCACAGGTAGAATTTTTTTATGCAGCACCACTACATGGGTGTGGTGCATTGCTATATGTGTTGCCAGAGTAACATGGACATATAAGTAAAGACAGGCTATTCAGTCAAAAACGATTTTTACATATAAGATGCAAATCCATTTTTACAGTTAAAAGCACACATCTGCACATTCAAAATTCACACTATTTTTCACCTGAAATGCCTATGTTGCAAGAGACACATTTGAAAATGAATAACTAACCTTATTAACAACTAACCTGACTAATAAAACTTCATTTAACATAACACACTAATAAAAATGTGTCTCCACTGCAGAATTAGGCCTACTCTGAAAGTGAACTTTTAAACGCACATTCATTTTTTTTCTCTGCTGCTCTGTCCACATAACTACAGGAAGCACAGAGCTTGAAGGAGCAGGAAATCAGTTTGTTACAATTGCCACTGTAGAAGTGAGCCATTGTGTAGTGAGGGAGGAGATGACATGATTGATTCTGATTGGAGAAGCGTCATAGCAAGTATCATGCTAGAAGCTGTGATTAGAACTTTGCTGGGGAAGCTTGAGGAGAGGGGGAAGACAGTCGACATATTGCAGAGCTGGGAGAAGGATCTCTTTCCTGGCTGGGGCATTCCTGCTGCAAAAGCTGAGAGCGCCAGGCAATAACCCCGGTTTGAGAACGGCAGACGCTTGTTCTCACTAGGGTTGATCTTCAAGGGAGCCAAATTCAGAAAGAGAATAGCCGGAGAAAACTCATGCTGAACAGATAAGGTAATTACAGAAGCGAGTGGGAGCTGTGCGAAAGTGTGCGAAGCTGTTCAGTCAGTGTATTAGAGGGAGTCTCAGTCTCTTATCAGCATATTTAATGTTACCAATTTAATATATTCTCGCAGCTCTCTGTTCATTTTATCACAAATAATGTTGTATCATTTTATTTATTTCTGTAAAAAAAGTTAAACTGTGTTTAAATGAAATCTCTATAATACAAAAATATTTGAAAACAGATAGCTAGTGTGTATTATTTTTCTCTTTCATTTTGCATGGGGAAAGGTTTAAACGTGGGTAGATTTTTAAACAGTGCAATTGTCATTTTAAAGCAGATGTGTGCATGATTCTATTCAGTATGGACAGTTGTGAGTGACTGTTTGTAGCATAGCCTGTTGGAGGTACATGAGTCAACGGGAAGAGAGACTCTCTGGACATAGTTCCCTACCGTATATGAGGTAGTGGAAATTACCACAAAAATACCACAATGGCCCATGGTGGCACACAACACTAACACTGAAAATGTGGTATCCCTAAAATGTAGGCCTGAGGTCTCTCTAGTGATCAAGAACAATCTAGATAAAAAACAAGGGATATTGGATATTGGGGCCACAAATAAACCAACCACTATACCAACCAACCACGCAAACTACCACGCATACCATCTAAATAGGTCTGAATTCTGAAATAATGCAATGTATTATTGTCATGTGTGACCCAATATGAATACAGAGAGTGATTATTGCTAAAGGTATTTTGGCGGTAAGAAAATACCGCAAAGCCCCAAATATCCACAATATATCCAACATATTTATGGTGTGTTGGCCGGGAAAGTGATCATAGAGTACCTACTGGGCGTGGCAAGCGTGTCTCACACTGCCATTTGCACATTAAAGGGAACCCATTTTATGATAGCAGTGTGCCACTAAAAACGAATTTCAGAATGTCACAAAGGGAAACCAGATTTTCGGACCTAGTGCAATATTTAGAGGCAAGGTTGTTTGCACATGGGACGTGGTCGTCGAACAGCACCCTAGAATGGCGTGACCGCATTCAGGGTGAGGTGCAGAAAGAAAAACTAGACAATATTTTTGCAGAAGGCAGCATAATTCAGGTCTGCCTTACAAGATTATTGAATGCAGCCGATAAAAGTGCAGAGGAAGACTGTTTAATACGGCTATGCGGCAAAATATGGTTTATTTTCAATAGGTCCCTGCGAATGCAGGAAAATGATACCCAGCTAATTAACAGGTTAAAGACTGAATTAGATGGGGCAAGTAAAAAGGAGGAGATGTTAAGAGCAGAATTAGATGGAAGCCAAAAAGACATGCAATTAAAATGCAGAGACTTTGATGCTCAGTTATCCAAAAGCAAGAAACAATTTGAGGATAGTGAGCAAGAATTGGTACACTTAAAAGCCTTAGTGGACCACATTAGACAGGATAAAGATGAGGTTGTTTTAGAAATGCAGATTTTACAAAAAGAACATTGTGAAAAAGAATGTGATCTCCAGAGTGCAGAACAAGAAATGATTAAAATGACTCAAGAAAGAGACAAGAGAAATAAAGAGTTCAATGAATGCCAAATGCAAATGTGCGACATGCAGGAGGTGATTAATAAGATGAGTGATGAAAACAACTATTTGCAAAATGAAGCAAACAGACTCCTTAAAAAGTGTAAGGACTTAGAACAGCAAATGTGCATTCCCAGGTGCCAGGAGAGGCGGCAGGGTACCACATTCAATGGAGTGGAGGTGAATTCTAGTTCTGCCCAAAGAGCTAGTGCTCCAGTGACTGGGCCGGTGACTGAACTTGGTTGCAGCGCCCTTGGGGGATTTGATACTCCCATTGGGGGCAGCAACCAATCTCATACACCTGAAAACAGGATTGAATCACAAAGTAGTGCAATTTCATGCATTGCAACAAGTAGCCCCATAAAAATAATGAAATCCATTTAAGCTCTGATGAAACCATTTAAAAAGGGAGATGAATGCTGCATTGAGGATCACTTAGAAGCGGTGCATGACATTTTTAAAGCACTCCAGATACCTAAGGAACAGTACAGACAATATTTTCATTTAACTTTAGATGCCCCGACGGCCAGCATTATAAGGGGATTAAATGAACAGCAGAATATGACCTGGGTGGAGTTTGAAAAAGAAATTAGGCGTCATTTTTCTCCTTTTCAGTCATTGCAGGAGGCAAAGAAAGTCGCTTACACAATCACTGCTGGACCTAATACATCCCCTCGCCAATTTTTACAAGACTTAAAAAGAGCATTTTCTCGCTTTGATGTATCTTTTGACCCAAATTCCAATGAGTTTAAAACTGCATACTTCTACGGGCTACAGAAAGACATCATATCCCAATTGGTCCGTGAATTTGACCGTGACAAGTCCCTTGAATGGATTGTACATCGAAGCACAAAACTATATGAGGTACTCTATTGTCAGGGTAGAGAAAGATATAAAATGAAAGATACTAGACCCAAATCTAAAGAACCCTCAGCCACAGTAATGGAAATCAGGTCAGCCAAAATGTCCCTTGAGTCTGCTCAAAGCCAACGTAAAAATAATGTGACACCTGAACAAAGGGGTAATCAACAAAGATCGCCATTTCCTGTACCAATGTTCCAATCACATGATCCTAGTAATAGGGAGAGCTACATCAGTCCTAGGTATTTAGGGGACAGACCCCGGGTAGGATATCGGCCTGATATGGCAGGTATGAACAGTAACCAGAGACAAAATCCAGATCAAAGAAATGATGGTCCCTACCAGTCATTGAGGACACAGAGCAGATTTGATCCCAACACCATGATATATGGTAATCAGGATAGACCCCGATATGCGGATCGATTTACTGATAATGGAAATCAACATAGGGGCCAGTACCCACAATCTGAGAGACAGGACATGAGGCAAAACATGAACTACAATCCACGTCAGTACAATGATTCCCCACCAGGGGACTATAATCAAAGGATGGGTGCACCCCGCTCCCCTCCACAAATGAATCAAGAGTTCAGAAACCATCCCAACCGACATCAATCACCTGAGAGGTATCAGAATAGATCCAATCAGGGGGAAACAAGAAAGAGGATTCTAGAGAGATGGAAAGGTTCCAGTGCCTTGAGGCCCAAGTGAAAATGTTAGCTGAGCAAATAGGAAAGCTCTATACAGCGCAAAAACAACCTTCCAAAGAGGGGGCTGATGGCCATAGCAATGACCGGGGGGCTTCCGAAAAGTGACTAAGTACTCATGATAACTGCAGTGCCAAAATGACAGATTGCTCTGATATAATTTTGCATAACAACTCTGAGATGCCTAATGAATTAAAAATTAAAGTGCCAGTAAATGAACATGTGACAGAAAGTGCAAATACTTCTAAAAAAGAGGTACGGTTTAACCTAGAGTTAAATAAAACAGTAAAGATTTGCACAAATGAAAAAGAAACATTAGGAATTCCAAAAGAACAAAGGGACAGATTTAAGAAAAATGACTCATGCATGGGGAATACCAGTGGACAGGGAGTAAGTGGGGATGCTATAGCTCCTTCCCTGGGCAAGCAAAACAATGACCAAACACAGGCAGAAAAAGGAAATACTCAAAAGGAGGATACAAGTCAATCACCTGAAGAATTCTTTGAGCCGCATATTTTTGAAGAGGCTGAAAGGACTGGTATCACACTAAATGATCACAAATGCACAGAATTAAAAAATGACAAATTGCTGAATGATGTTGTTACACATGTTCAGTTGGAAGGTTGTAATGTGGCCTCTGATGTTACCCATATGGATGGGCGAACAGTGGCCACACTCCAAAAAACCTCTGATCATGGAGAAATGAATAAAGTCTCTCGCGCAGAAATGGGTAAACAGGAGGGAAAAATGTCTTTCCATTTACCAATGTGCTTAGCCAAAAGTGAAAAAGGCCTGAGAAAGGTGAGCCCTGAAATCAGTAAGAATTCACACTTCTTATGTGTATTAGAGGAAGTTGAGGACAGATATTATGCACCCATCACTGTAGAAGAAAAATGCCACACCTTTGCTATGATTGACACTGGCGCACAGGCCACAATTATGTCCAAGGAGCTGGTAAAGAGTATCAATGAAGGGAGACCCCCACAGAGTCAGATCACAGTGAAGGAAAATCAAGGTCCAGTGCATAACTTTAATGGGGAGGAGGTTCCTATCATAGGTGTAACTGAGGTTGACATAAAAATAGGAAAGCACAGAATGAAACAAGAGGTATTGATCACATCTATTTGTGAAATTCCATTTCTGATGGGGACAGATTGCCTGAAAAGATTGTCTCCTCTCATAGATGGGGTGAATGGAGTGCTGTGGTCCTTAACCAAACAACCATTGAGGCCTAAGAAACTAAAATCACAAAACAGCTACATAAATGAATGTCACACCGTTGCCAAAACAAATGATTCTGTGGAGGTATATCTCCAGAATAGTTGCATACCTAGTGTCACTGTTATATTAATGTGTCAAGACAAAATGCAGGGCGACAATGAAAAACTACCTGTACAAATATACTTGGACCCAAGGAAAAATTGGCAGACTGCCATAGATGAGCACACATTACGTTTTTATTTAAAAGAGAAAACATGCAAACAGACTATTGCTCCTAAAACAGATTCAGAAAAAAACATTACCACTCTGGCAGAAATACACATGGAAGATGAGCAACCATGGGTTCATGTTGGTATAAATGACTATTTTAAAACAATAAAAGCCACTTTAGCGCTTGGACATGAAAGGAGTTTCATTAATGAGAAATTGTTGCAAAAAATAATGGAGAGGGACGAAATCCCGAAATTTAGGATTAAAAACTAATATGTTTCTGGGTTGGACGGTCCAGACTTTGAAAACCAAATTGCAGGCAGATGCATGCTTAAAATTAGCATTGGGCAGAAAACAATTTACCATAATGTAGGGATAGTGAGTGGAGCACAAAATTAATTTTACATGGGCAATGACATCATGCACTCAGAACCGGCGGGAGTGTCACCTCCTGCCAGCAGAACTTGTAATCTGTCGGTCCGGAAACAACGCTGGAGGCAGGTTTACCGCCACCATCGCTTCCGGACCGGCACACTCTAAATAAGGCCCATTGACATTAATTGAACTTAAAAATGTTCCTATAAACATTATTATTTCCAAACCATATTCATGCATTTCTTTATGAGTGTTAATTACTTTAGTCCCTTTTTGTATGTTATATTCTCCATCCTGAGTTTCCTTTCATCCATCAGATGGTTCCTGGGCTCTACCCTCACTGGGCTCCTTAATCAATCATAAAGCTTGTCATGGGTGACAGCTTTTTAAATGAATGATAGGAACCCATTTCTTTTCCGAGTTTTCAACTTTAGGATGGAGATCTTATAGGCAACAGGTGAAATTGTATCAACAATTTCAAAGGCACCGGCACTGTGCAATGATGGAAGGAACTCCCGCTCCTTGGTCTGGTTCTGACCTTGTCTCCTATTTTGTACTTCTTCTTGGTGGTCTTCAGGTCACAGTAGGCAGGTTTAGGTTTCCATTCCTTCTGCCGACTTTTCTAGGCATTTATCAATGTCTGCCCCTGTATTATGTAGAGCAGATACTGAGGTAGCACCATCTTTCATAGAGTCACGAGCTCTAATGGAGTCCGTTTTTTATGCAGAAGAGGGTATGGACCTAATAGCCACCAGGACAAGCAGTAATCGGACTAAAAGATTCAAGTTGCCCACTATTGTCTTATTGTCCCTTGCTCAGTCTGACTCAATCCGACTCAATCCTTTGTGGGAGGCAGAAATTATAGAAGATGTGGTTGATCATTAGTGTGGCAGCTGTCTCTGCCTTTCAATACGGGGCCGGAAGACATTCTACCCGCTTGGTAAACAAACATTTTACCATAAGCATGTACTTGTTTCATCTAGAACAAATCACTAGCCTGAAGAAATCGACTTGCAAATTTGAACAAGGCAGTGTCATTCTCTTTTCTGTAGGGAAGCTCTGTGTGTGAGAGAACTTGGCTGAAATTGAGTGCATACCTTACATCCCTTTACTAGATGTCAAGTCCCTGACCCATGTGTGGCCAGTGTACTACCTCAAGTAATATTTCGAATGTCATCCCCTACGAACGACAGTGGCCGTGTCATGGGCATAACCCATAATCAGCATTCGTAATGAGGTACCACCCACTGGTCACATCCAGATAGGCATCTCCGTACACACAAACCTTATTGGATTCTGAACATTTTTTGAAAACTTCATCAACACCCGGAGATCCTCTTTCCCGATGTAATCTGAATCGGTCGGAGGAAAATTCATGGGGTCTTCAATATGTTGATAACATTATCCAATAATCGGGTCCTATTTGTGGGCTGTGATCAAATCTGCATCTGGGGTTTCTTTACTCCACTACGCAGTTCATTGTTGGCATTGTTTGGCACCTGGAGACAACAGTGACTTGGATTTCATCCAGCAGGGATTTGGTTTCTATGAAATCCCTTTGTAGAGCTCTGGTTTTAGCCAGCTGATCAGCCACGTCATTTCCAGTCCTATCTGGCACCTCTATATTGGAGTAACCTCTGATTTTTTTCCAATAGATGGTCACCTCATTAAAGGTTACCAGATCATCAATTGACCGGATTCATCTCCAATGCTGTAATGGTTTAGGCACACCATGCCTCAATTTGTCCAGCTAATTAGGTGTTCCACGAACCCATTCCTGACATAATCAGAGTGATTGATTATGACCTGTTCTCAGAGTTGATGGTATAACGCAGTGAGGATGGCTTGATGTACCACCATCAACTCTGCCACCTAACTACTGCAGGGCCCCATTTTGTAACCAGTAGAGGGTTCTGGGGTATCATTCACCCCGGCAATTCCAGCCACTAGTTATTTTCACCTGTTATTGTCAACATGGTAAGAACACCCATCCACATAATCTTTGGGTATCCCGTGACACGTGTCTTCTTCATCAACCTTGTGCGGGAAAATAAGGTACGCCTCCATATTGTCATTTGTCATGAGACTTTTGTCCTTGAGACAGTTTTCTTGAGCACAATCATGCAAGTCAGTCAATCATTGCGCTAGAGGACTCTTCTTGTTTCAGACAATCTCACCCCCAGAGTACAGCCTTGCATGAACAGAATCCAGGAATTAATTTGGGAATTACTTACCTCGCCCGCTTAGATTCAGTCACTTTGTAAGTATTGCAAGGTCTGGTGAGGAGTCTCCACAATGATGTGCTCCCCCTAGATAAACAGGCCACAGTTTTTCAATGCCCAAACAGTTGCCAGTAGTGCCTTTTTGAAATCATTGAATGTTTCCTCCACAGTGGACAAAGTTTTGCTCGCGTACAAGATTACTTTGTTGACCTTGTTGTGCTTTTGATGCAATACTTCTGTTAGGCCGGTATCTGAAAACCCTGTCTCCAAGAAGAACTCCTTATTCTTGATGGGGTAAGCCAAACAAGGAGCTTGGGAAAGACTTATTTTCAGTTGTTTAAATGCCTCCGTTTATTCCGGTCCCCACTTTCACTTGACTCCGGCCTTCAATAAAAGGACCAAACGTCGAGTGACCTCTGCGTAGTCTTCAATTAACTTTCTACTATAATTAGTGAGTCCAAGAAGGATTCTTAATTCTCGCAGAGTAGTAGGGTCTTTTAATTTCAATAAGGCTTTCACCTTCTTCGCCTTGGGATTGAGATCCTCAGGGGTGATATTGTGCCCTAAGAAGTTCACTTGGGTGTGCCTTCTGGAGGGACAATTTTGCTCCAGCTTTCTGCAACTGGGTCAGAACATAGCTAATTTCTGCTATGTGTTCCTCCACAGTTGAGCTCTTGATCAAGACATCATCTACATAGGCCAGGTGTCCCCTTTCGCCCAAATCAGGCATGGCCTTATGCAGAAAGATATTGAACTCATTGCCAGAGTTTATGTATTCAAAGGGGGTTCAGGTCCACATGTATAGCTGCCCCTGAAGATAAAGGGCAGCTTGTATTGGTCTTCCCTACTCACAGGTACTGTCCAGTAACTGTTAGCCAAATCAATGGCTGTGTACACTTTTGATCCTTGGATCTGTGCCATCCTTGATCGATGTAGGGAAGTGCCCCTCTTGACAGGTGGAACCACGTCTTCAACTCCCTCTGGTCTGCATATATTCTTCATTGGCTTTTGGGTTTCAGTATCCCCAGTACTGGGTTGTTAAAGGTACTGTGGATTGGACCAATTATCTGATGGAATTCTTGGTTTTTAATCATCTTTGTGAGTGACTCCATGCAGGCGAGAGGTAACCAGTATTGTTTTACAAATACTGGAGCCATCTTGGGGTGCGAGGTTATGGCGGTTGAATGTATATCTGTGTGCTCACAGTCATTTTCCTGGAAGTCCAGGAACACCAGTTTTAGCTTCTGTTTTTGCTCCTCGGTCTAACAGGCATCAGCAAGAATAATCCGTTCTTCAACCATCTGCTTAAAGCCTGCCAAGACCTCAGGCTTGGCAATTTTGGCATTATCCTCCAGTTGGGTGGAGAGCTCTCTTGTTACGGTGTTGACCTGGACTGAGGGTTCTAGGTATGTGAGGTAGTCAATGTTAACTCGGAATACTAGCTCCTCCTCCTCCCTGATGTCACAGGTTGCCTCTTCCACCCTTTAAGGGCAGGAAGAGTACACCAAGAAATGCCCCTCTTGTCTGGTGAAAATCTTCTCTGGAGGAATACCGTCACTGATGTCGAAGCAGTCATTTGGGATTGGTCCAATGATTTAATTTCCTAAATCAATAGAATGTATTTATATATTTATTTGACATTTGTTAAGCGCACCAAGTCCGGAGGCATCTAGGCGCTAATAATAAGAATAATATTGGACATCAACTTCCATACCAATAAAGGTGTCTGCGGCCAACAAGATACTTTTAGGGTGGCTGTTCCAACAATATTTAAATGGTGTCATGTTCTATACTACGGTTGTTGGATTTAAATACGCATCTTGTTGTTGGAGATGATAATTCAAATTTATATAGGCATCCTGATATTTGAGGTTCTGTCCTTGCTTAATTTTGAGGGGAATCCTAATTCGTTGCACCTTTCCTGGGATGGTGACCTCTTCTTGCACTTGAACTTCAACCGCATAAGGCAGCAATTAAGTTGACTGGAATTCTTGTTCAGTGTTGCCACCAGGGGTTATCCCCAGTTGTGACCAGGCTTTACAATGAATTATGTCCAATCGATTGTGAATCGGTATAGACTGTTGCTACCAAAATAAAAGGAAGAATGAACATCTTAATTACGTTCTGCGCTTTTGTCACCAATGGACATTGTAAGGATACACCTGCTGGGGAAAAACACCTGCTCAACATTTTTCTGTATGTTGGTCAGATTTTGCGGTAGTTTTTCAAAGTCTCTCCTTATGGAACTAGACTGATTTTGGACTAGTATACAATTTACTCCCTTCCAGTGAGGAATGGCACTTACAACTGGGAGGAAAGTTGATTTTCAAGAATTGATAAGACTTACCATCACCAGTGTGTTCTCCTATAGAGATGATGGTGATGTTTGGAACCGGATTGTTCTGTAAATGAAATTCCACTTTCTCTCGAAAAAAGTTGTTCAATCACATAATTTGTGCTTTGTTTTAGTTTGATTGGCCAGTTAGTCTGAGTCCAGAGAGGACCTTGTTCACACAGTCAATCAGGGGTGGTCAGTCCCCAGTAGACAAGACTATGATTGGGTGTTTCACTCTATGTGGCCCAATTTTTATTTCCAGAACCACAGTCCTTTACACAGAAATATCATTCTCATCAAAGTTTTGGAGTTGTCCAGGAAGAGGTGTGAGGGGAATTTGGTAACTCCCCCGTCTTCCTGAATTTAGTTGGTCGAAGGTATTTTTGGACAGGAGGGTTGCTTGGGATCCAGTGTCCACTAGAGCTATTAATGCACACTGACCCTGTTCCTTGATGGGAGCATACAATCTTCCAATAAAATGTGAATTATGTGCAAGCTCAGCAGTCAACTTCATATTGAACTCCGACCCGTTGTAATCTTGGCCAGTTCATGTGTCGGAGTTAAGCAATCTGTAAAAAAGAGTTTGCACTCAGAAACAGATGGAATTGGGGAGTCCCCTTTTCCCCCTGATTTTTTGCCATCCCCCTTTTCCTGGAGACAGTCCCCAGAACCTTTCTGGGGGGGTGGGTGTACCTCTGTTATCCAACTGTTATCTATCTCACATTGTTGGGGCTTAAGAAAGTCTTGCCGTGGGTCAGTCTCCATACCTTCCCAGTCAAAATCAGGGTCTTTTGGGACCCATTTTTCTTTGGGAAGGACCCCTCCATCACTGAAAGAGAAGATGTTCTTACCTGAATTCTCCAGAGATCCTTTTACTTCAAAGGGGATGATCCAGAGTTCCTCCACAAAGTGGGCTCTTTTTTGATTTCTCCTACTTTCCCTTGATTTTAGGTTTCAGATTTTCATGGGTAGAAGATTCATATGCTGGCAAAGGAAGCTTCTTCTAGGGCTTGACATCTCCCCTCCACCCAGGCCCCCTCCTCAGGAACCTGTTTGTTACTGGAACCTGGGTGATGGGTTGTTGTGGGTAGCAGGTTCGAATTCAGGGTTTAACTGAGTTCTCAGCATGCAATCCAGGTTATTGGTCAGTAGCTGGACCTGTCGGTCCAGTTGGGAAACGTTTTCTGGTTTGCAAGGAGGTCTCTGGTGATGCCTCTGCTGCTCCCAGAAAGCGTAACTGTCCCTCAACCCGGAGTAGCGAGAGCATTGGAAGTTCCCCCCATCATTTTCCATCCTCGGTCTCCCTTCTCCCGGGTCAGGGATATATTGACCTGGAAGCGGGGAGAGAGAGGAGGATTATCCTGGAAATTCTAGTTTGGGGGATTCATGGGGTAAACGTTCAAGTTGGCAGGCGGAATGATGCTTCTCTCCGGATGGGAAGCTTTGAGGGAAGTATCCCAGGGTGGTACTTACTTGATTGGACTCCCGCACTTTGTTCTCGGGAGTATATACATATCCTGGTATGGGTTTTGTACCTTTGTATCTCAGGATTACATATGTTGCAGGGTCAGAAGGGTCATTTGTCTGATATCCTGCCTGACTCCCATTCAATTGGGCTGGGTCAGAGGGTCTCCTCTGCCTTTCATTCTGCTTATTGGCAGAAGGAGTATTTCTGCTCCCCCGTCTCCAAATCCAATGGGAGGGGTATTTGTCACCTCCGCCACCTTCGCAGCAGCAGGTGTTTTGAATAGGTTAGCGGTATTGGGGTTGTTTTTACTTTTAGAGGGCTTTTGTACCTCATAGATCCTTGTGGCCTGTTCAGTCACCCAATCCAGGGTCCTATACTCATGGAAGTCTCGCACTGAATGAGTCATTATGTATTTAGGGAGCGCTTGGAAATATGTACTCTTGAATTCCTTGCTATTGGTGTTCATGCATCGTGAAGTCTGTACAAATGCTTGTTTTAAATTCTGCTCAAACTCCCGATTTGTCTGGTCTTCCCCACACTGCAGTTTATGTGCAGCCTTGTGTGCCTCCTTTGGGTTTCTGTGGGTAGAACGTGTTTCAAGATGGCCACCTTATAGGTGGACCATTTGTAGTGATCCTGCTCCTCTAGCCCTGCAAAGAAGCGGGAGTATTATGGGGAGAATGTCCACTCGATAAACTCCATACAATTGACTTCATTTTTTATTCCAAATTATGCCATCATGTGCTCATAAAGCTCTAAGTGCTCCCATACCGAATATTTTGCATTCTTATGGTAGGGAGTCGAGAAGCTCTTTATCGCCTTGATCTGATCTGTCGGATTGGATCTTTCACGAAACCCTTCCTTTGTTTGGCAGTATTTCTTTTCCACTGCACCTGGGTCCACTCGCCTTCTGAGGCATAGCTGCTACTGTTTTTGGTCCTCACTACCTCTATGAGAATGGGAAAGCCTCCCACAATAACAGGGTCTGGACTGCTATCTCCTGTGTCACCATAGATTCTCATGGTTTCTTCCTCTGCTGTCACCCTCTGGTGCAGGATAATACTCATCCTCTTCATCTATCCTTCCAGGCTGATGTTTTGGATTTTCTTTCTCTGCAACGCAGATTAAATGGTCCCTTTGTAACTTCATTGTCTGCCAGTCCACCTCCCTGATCTCCTCATCATAGGAGTCTTCACGGTCAGAAGTACTCACTGCAGTATTCTTGATTTCCCAGGACACACTGGTCTGGCCACATTCCCTTCTGCTTGGTAACGGTGAACACTCATCGATATCAGATAAGAACTGGTCTTCTGGATCTGTTTGGCTAGGACTGGGTGAGTCCAGCTGCCTCATGTTTCCCTGTAATTGATAAGTAGTATGCATGAGGTGAGCTGCACTCTGAACATATGTAGTTGTGGTCAACTGGCCGGAGATCCCTGGTAGAGAGGTCACCGCTCCTTGACTGCAGGGTGCATTCCATTCCCAGACTGGTCAGGGTGCCTCAAAGCCTATTTGTATATTTCTATTTCATCTGCCAACCTCGCACACCTGTTTTTCTCAGTCCCTATAACCTGCTGGGATGCAGAGACCTGAGTTTTTAATTCTGATTCTTACCGCCCAACTTGTAATAACCCCCACTGTTTTTAACTGATTTTTGAGTTGCTCAATGATGCCTTCTTGATTTAACTCTAAAATGTGGCTCTGTTGTGCTTTATTTTCTAATTGATTTAGTTCTTGCAGGGCTCTATTCAACACCACAGTATTATTCTGCACACAGCCCACACTGTTCTCATGTTGTGCTTCCGCTATCAGCAAATGAACGTATATATAAACTGTGAGCTGAGCCATTTTAGTCTGCTCATCCCTAGTAGTTTGTGACATATAGAAGTCTGTTAGAGCTTGATGACCATCATCATGTCAAATGTAAACGTTTACAAATGTAACCTCCTGCATCATTCTGGCATGCCACATTTCATGTTCTTTTCCAGCCATTCACCTTTAATAAATAATTTGGGTAGGAGGTGCATCCAGGCAGCATTGATTTCTATGGTGTTCACAATCTTAGGTTTTCTCTATACATCTCCCTGGAACCCAGGATTCAAGTCTGAGCAACACGTTAACAATGCAAACACAACTTTCTATCTGCTGTAATGCAATTACACCTGAAGTAATAGTCTGCTCAACCAATTCTCGGTACAAGCCCCCAATCTGTAACAATGTATTGGACGGCCACTCTCAACTCGGGGAGTTCCTTCCCTCCCTAATTACGGTGTTGCTCAACAAACTGCTGAATGGATTCTAATTTCGGACAATTACCAACCTGTATAATACCACTAGCTTCCTCCCAGTGTGCCACCAATAAGCCAGAAATCAGGCCGGTGCATTGAAGAATATATATTGATTTATTTAAATTACAGAATTAATAATAGCTAGACCACAATAACACAAACCGCTAACTCTGTGGCACAACACAATAACTTCAGCACATAAGGTAATTTACTTCTTCTAATACACTAGCAGATATTTCTGAATAACATTTCAATTTCAATGAACACATGTTTATTTTTAAATCACAGTGCACATCTCATATGAACACATTGGAAAGCTTGGAAACACACAGTCATTTAAAATCAGCACCTCTGTTCCTGCTTTAACCCAAGCCAGTCTCAAACCTTTCTGATACGAGTATTACTTGTACACTCTCAGGAGGGAGTGTATATCCCTACACTGGAGAATCACGCTTTGCTTAATTTATCAAAAATGCGCTTTTCTCCGAGCACCCCACCAAGGTATCAGTTGCATGGGAAATTGAATCAATGGGACTATGTGCTTTGGAAAACAGCACATTCATATGAAAGGCAGGGTTTTGGGGATTTGGGATAAATGGAAACATTTCTTTTCTGACAATTCACTTTCAAAGGGTATGCAGGCAATTGGGATTTTGGTTTTGGGCCAGGGGACCTTTTCACAGACCCTTGTGGGGTATGTGGTTGAATGGACAAATAGAGTTACCCAATTACTTTATAGGCTACAGACCCCCTTTAAGGAAAGGGGTCTCTTTCACTAAAAATGAAATTCTCTACAGTACCTTTAAGGGACACTGGGAATGAGATTTGTTAATTTTGAATTTTAACAACAATCATTCTGTGATCTTTCCATAGGGGAATTCATTGAATTATTTTTAATCAAATGGGCTAATGGTCTACACAGTTCTCCCCACTCACCCTCAATTAAGGGAAAGGATTAGGACAGGTAGTTTGCCCACACATTTAATAACATTGGAATATGTCTATTTACATGGTAGATATGTGTTATTAACTCAGAAGGCCAGTCAGGTTTTAGGACCCTCTTTTAGGAACAAAATACCACAGATATGGACAACTCAGCTATTCTCAGCAGTGCCTAGTCAGGTTTTTAGGCTGTCTCTCTCAGATAGGGCTCCCAGTTTTCCAAGCAAAAGTCTTCAGCAAGCGTCCAAGTGCCTGTCTTTCCCTCTTTTCTCCTTCTTTGTCTTTCCCCTCTTTCTCTCTCTGTGTTTATGTCTTCATGTCCCAGGGTCATGGGGAATTAACCATATTTAGGACCTCTGACACCATCCTCATTATGAATATTCCCACACATTGGATTGGATGGTTATTTTCCTCTCTCTCCCACAGTCTGGCCTCTGCCAGCCTATTAGGCAGGGGTTTAGGAGGTCTAGAGTATGGAAAATGAAGGGAGTAGAGAAATACATGTTTTTAAATGACATTTAAGGTTGCATTTTTATCTCGCTAAAAGTCGCAACATGGCAACTTTCTTCAATTTACAGAGTATCACCATAATATATATATTTTGGGGATTTTTTGCGATTTCCGCCGGATCTGGAGACACAACTTTGATCACGGCACCACCTTCCTAGAGTGAGCTATCATTTTTTGCAGTTTATTCATACACTCAAATAGTTCTGAACATCACACTTCAAAGAACCCACATTAATGTTGCTGTCCACGACTTCACCGAATTTCAAATTTCTGTAATTTATAGAAATGTCACAGTCACCTTTTTATCTATTGATATTGATATTTTATTTCTATCGCGCTCATACACAAGTGTTTCAGAGCGCGAAACTATCACTCAAATTCCACACATCACAGGAAGCTGAGCTTTACATAGAACTGGCAGGCTTTTTGTGATCTTTAATATGAGTCCTACATGAGCCCAATGGAATGCACAATTTTCTTTTTATTAAGGAAATTGAGTCCCATGCTATGCTGTAGCAATACATGAATATAGAAGTCTTTAGTTTCACAACCCAGGCAGTGTTGTTTCTCTAAAGTCGCATGACCTGGGCATCTGCTTCTCCGTGTTGGCTATTCATGTAGAAGTCATTGATTAGAATTATCTATTTGAGGCTGAGAGCCAGTTTTTTGGAGCTATAACACTCCAAGAGGTCAGGTCTGTATTCCTTATCTGCCAACACCCACAATGTTGATCTGAAGATACTGTATTTATTTGCATTTAACTGAAAACAGAGCACATGCATGAGCCAGAGGTCGCTGGGGGTCATACGCAGATAACCCAGTCCATCTCACAGTTTAGGGGGAAGCTGAAAAGCAAAGCCACGTGTTCAATTCTGAAAGAAATGGCTTTTTAAATCATTAGCAATATGTTTTACATGTAACATTTTACATTGCATCTGGGCCTTCAGTCCATGTGTATGTAATATGACAGTTGACATGAGTGTCCCTTCTGAATTGTCCACACATAGGCCGTTTTTTAACATGGGAAAACAGTGCCCATTTAAATATCAAGTAGGCCTTTGCATTTAAATAATGTCAGTTTGTGTGTTGGAAAGTGTTTTATTTGTTTCAAAAGCAATATGTTCCTTGACTTTGCTTTTTGATATCAGGCACAATTTCACTTAGACCACTGTCTTTTATTGCATCGAATTCAATATAACATGCTGCTGTTAGTCTTTGTCAGTCAGAATGTGACTTTTCCCATTATGCATGAAGTCTGCAAAAACACATGTCTTTTTGGAATCCATTGGGCACATTCAGCAATATTACAGTTCTAAGGCGCTTTCCTTCATCTGGGTACTTTCCCATTTGGGCAACGTTCAGTGAGGCCCACTTTTCGCATTTGCTAGGCCTCATTAATCGATTATGGGTTTGGGCTGGCATGCATGTTCCAATGGGTCTCTTTCCTCGGCCAGCTTACATCTGGCATGTGAGGGCTAAGGCCTGATTCACAGGGAATTTTTCAATTGTATTGTGCCACTATAAAACACTTCTGTGAATCAGGCCCCTAGTTTGGCCTTTAAGTTTGTAATTCTGGAGCTGACATTATACCCCACAGTATGTGCAATGGAAATGTCCCTATAGGTTGAGAAAATAAAGTGGCAGGCTCATATGTTACTCTCATGTAAAGTACCAGAACCAGCACTTAGTCTCAAAAGAGCCACAGAGCCACAAACCACTGTTATGACAGATAGCAGGAGCTGCATGAGAGAAAAAAACAGACAATTGTTAGGAGGGGGTAAAGTAAGTGACAGAGCACCAACCGAGAATCACTTCTTAAGAATGAAAGGAGTGAAATAACTATTACTTTGAACTTTGGAAACAGTGAGAATAAGCCCTTGCACTCACATTCAGCACTTTCTCTGCCGGAGAGTCGGACAGCATCACAGCTTAACTGCCGCAGTCAGTAGAACTGTGCAAAACCTGTTTCTGCTTGTGCTGTTAGCCATTCGGGACACTTGCAATGGAGTTGATAAATATGTGGGCAATGGGCAGCACAGAAAATTATATTCTGCAAAATGATTTTAATGGTCAAATATGACTATTGTAAACCTCCCCATCATTGCCATGATCCACCACCATTGTCACCTGTTACCATTGCCCCACCTCTAACACTGTTACTGATAATCACCATCACACAGAGATATCAGAACAATTGATCACCATCACAATCTGTAACTATCCCAAAACCACCAAAACCACCACTATGACCCAGCACTACAACCCCTTGCAACATTTTCAAATTACCAGCATCATGAAACACCATCACCACCATGACATGTCACAGTGACCCTTGCCCTCAACCACAAATATCACAAGTACCACAGTGAAGGATAATTAACCCCACCAATTAGGAACATAACTATCTTGCTCACCATCACCATTTTCCTATACCAATGAAACCCTCTGCATTAATGATTTATCTGCATAATTTCCACTTTGAACCACTACCTCCTTGCCACCACAAAGTTCTAATTGTGGTGGGGTAATTTTCATGACATGGTCTCATTGTCTCTTTCCTTTTGCAGCCTCTCTCTCTTTCTCTCTCTCTCTCTTTCTCTCTCTCTCTCTCTCTCTCTTTCTCGCTCACCTTCCTCTCTATCTTTCTTTCTCTTTCTCTTTCTCTATACGTCACCTCCCACAAACACGTTCCCATCCTTTACTGTCCATGTCTCTGTGTATATAAATGCAGATAACCTTTAAGGAACAAAAAGTAGTTTAGCTATTTGACAATTTCTTTAAACATGTTTATTTTGAATTACTGAATAGAATAACTGAAGAGTGATGTCTGGTACGTTTTAACTGAATTTAAGGCACCTACAGTGTTCTAGGAATGCCTTTAGACCAACATATTAATTCGTACATGAGATTTCAGAAGAGGAAAGAGCTATGATGATGATGAAGTATGTCTAATTGTAATTTTAATATGAAATAATATGAAATACTCTAACGATATAGAACAACTTTTCTTAACTACTATTTATTTATTCTATGTATGCCATGTATTCTTTGTTTATGTATTTTAATCTTTTTTGTAATATAATGTTATATAGTGGATAAGCTTTTAATTAACCAATTTGCACTTTAAATTTTAAAAAAAAATCTACCACAACACAGTACAACCACACATAGAAACATCTAGCCACTTACCAAAAACCTGACACATAACACAGCTACCTACCCCTTAGCCACTTCAGTTCACATTGTATTACATTACTTCCACACAATGGAAAACCTCTTTGCTGAATACACTCTTCACCTCAGCCTGTAATATGTGGACACCTTCAATGCACTATAGTACAGTAGCCTACCCAATAATGTGCACATTCACAACAATCCAAACAGAAAAATGCATCCATATGTCTTAGACTACTGCTCCATGTGCTGTTAGATTTGCCTCCTCGCATGCCACTGGCACCGTTTAGGGCATTAGTTCATCTTTGTTGTTATGTACACCATTTCCCTGGAAGGTATACAACACAGAATAGAGTGCAGCACATGGTGCACAACTCAGCAACCATATTGTAAAGTCTGCCGTACTTCCTAAAATTTCAAACTTCTGCTTCTCTTTTTTCATGTGTAATGCAGACACAATTTAGAAACCATACTCCCCTTACAATGTTTGAAGAAGGTGTTAAGTAATTCCTTTTATTTGATGAACGAGAGCCGCAAATATCTTTATGCTACTAGACACAAAACTGCGTAAGATGGCCCTGCCACCCACGTATGTGGAGCCATCGCTCACACATTCTGCTATTGTACGCTGTTGCTTTGTAAGACACTGCACATATAAATAGTGCATAGAGCCAGTAAATGTACATGTATGTATTTTGTCATATGTGCATTCAGTGCAGCATGTGTAAGTTACCATCATCTCTACATGTATGTTATGCTAACTTCAACGTAACCACACTACTGACATTCTGAAATGCCAGCTGAAATCGAAACACTTTGTCGCAGGAGTTTTATATTGTAGATGCATGGTCGTCGGAAAGCGAAACCTAACATACCTCTGTCTCAACAAGAGAAATGCACATTGTAAAACAGCCTTGAGTGTTACACATGGTTTGCTCCAAGGACAGACATTGTATGAAATGTAAAAAAAATCAAACATAAGTACAGTATAGGGCTGCACACATGTTCCGCAAAGTTAGTCTGCAACTGTTCAATATGCCGCAACAGAGCAATTACCCGTCCACACAGCATAAACCTGGAATTTGCAGACGTTATGCAAGTACAACTTAACGATACATGTGCAGTGGGATTAAAATTTACTAGTATACATTAATGCATGCATAATTAGGAAGTTACCAGACCGTAGACTTTGTCTGTATGCACTGTATGGGGGTTTGTAACAGCAGTGGTCACTGAAACAGCACACCATATGCTCAATCGTGTGCTGCTAGATTGCCTGCATTGTCCTTACAATGACCTTTCAACTATTTAAGAATTGTATGCGCCTTCATTGTATTACAATTAATAACTCCCAAAGGTCCATATTGCACTCGACCGGCACACAAATGACGACAGGTAATATTGATGTGTTGCATGTTTTGGCAAAACAGATCCTGCATAGTACTGCAATTGGAGGGCACCCCCATGAAGATTTATTTTTTGTTTATGTTTCTTTGGACACACACAGAGAGAATGTGCTGTGGGTCTGACGACACTCACTACCACTGACATATTTTGTGAAAAGCAAACACATAAAATGAGCATTTCTTGGCAACATTTGAAAGACGATTCACATGTGTGCAGCTGTAGAAGGAGAGTGGCACCTACAAAACAGAGAGCAAGGCAGTGGGTGAACATTTGACACTACTCAATAACACACAGTGGATCACCCAAAGGTCCATAACGTGACAACCTAATGCCCGTTTACGACATGCTTCCCGCATACCCTTGTCCTTCACGCTGCTACTGAAAACAGCTACTTAAATGTATTCTTATTCCTGTTTGTTCACAGATACCTTGCACCTTAGCCAATGCCACACCTTTCACATGCCAAGAGACGGGTGGTGGCACAATCGTTGCAAGATGACCATAAGCGGAGTATTTTTGCTCATTCTTATCTGCTACGTTCGCTATGGGCCTGTATGTCCATTTGCGTTTCCGGCAATTAGAAGCAACCTGCAAACCTTTATGATGTAAGGCATCACAGAGACAACAGCTGGTACCTTTCCTAAATTACTAAGAAAGTGTGTTCTCCCACACAAAGCACCAAGTACCACCAAGTAATCCTTTTCTACTTTGCCAAATGACCAAAGAAGTGCAGAAAAGCACAGATGGCATTTTATGCTGGAATTTATTTGCAAAATGAAAAAAGCAGTGGTTGCAAGCATCTTACACTTTCTTGTGAACATTGTATGAAAAATAAAACTGCTTGCAACAGTACATTGTGTTGTCTGTAAATTATTCACATGTTCTCTGAGCAATCACTGTATACAAGAACACCACGACCGTACGCTCTGTGTGCACATGTCTCCTTTAGCTTCTGTTTATGTTACTGGTTTCCAGACCTAATTCCTCGCATAACAGGTTGCACTACGCTGAACACGCATGTTATGAAAATACCTGCAGTGCACGGTTTGAGCAACTACTCTCAACAACTAATGTCAGCTATGAAGGTGATTGTGGTGATCTTGTGGCGCGGCCACATATAAAGTTAGTGCAAGCGATGCACACATAACAATAGCACAGAATGGCAATGCCGACCACGTTGTTTGCACATCTCAAAAAGTACACAAAAGAAAGCTAATAGTCAAACATACTTGCCAACCCTACCGATTCATGCGGTAGGCTCCCATATTTCAAGCATTCCTACCGCCTACGGATTTTGCTGTCCAAACCTAACCATTTATGGCTACAGCAGGCTTGGCTACCTGAGACCCAGTGGGAGCAAGGAACCGCATCCTCCAGTGTACTGTGAGCCTGTTAAATGGTCCATTAATTTGATTGATGTGCTGCTTGCCCTTGCATGACCTGTGAAACAGACACACCATCTCTGCACTGTGCACAGTGAGGTAAAGTGTCAATCTCTCGCCTGCGGTTTGTATAGTTGGAGAATGGATTTCACTGCAAGTGTGACAGTCGCTAGTCAGTCTGGAAAATGGCATTGCTGTTGCTGCTTGGTTACTCCCATACAACTAAATCTAAGGACAACTAAGTAAACAGCAGAATCTTCGGATCCCAAACAACATCAGTGGTGGTTTCAATGGTACTGTGGCCATGTGGGGATGCCTGAATAATTATCTTTCTTGCTCCAAGTAATGAAACTGCATTTCTCCATGTTGAAAGCATTCTTGTATTTCAGAATGTACTCATCTCCCTGAACGCTGGTGCTACGTCTAATTCCATGCCCGCAAGTGACCATACTTTGCCTTCAATCCACATATTGCTATATTTGAAGACTTACAATTACAAGGTTTTTGGCGTGACAGGTGTCATAAATTATGCTGCAGTTCAATATCTGCGAGAACCCTTTGCCCGTGTTGACAGATTCAGAGATATGGCAGTGCCACGGCTCAAGTTCTTTGTGGTTACTGCAAAAGACGTTGGAGATATATATATATTCCATTTAGTATTGCACTGTTATTAGCGACCTGTTTTCGGTCGCTTTATTGACAGTCAAAAAGGAGGCAATAGAGAGGGTATTGGTGGCAAGATAAACTCATGGGCTTTCATTCCCAATGCGTGTCCACATCACTGCCCATACCTTGCAACGGCTATTGTAATTACCAGCTAGCAAGAATATATACACTGCTATAATGTTGGATTTTTTACAAACTTTACATTCACAGTTGATTTTTCCAGGGTCCCCCAAAAATCGAAAAGTGAAGTAGCAATGCTTTTGTTTTGGGACAGATTTGCTTAGATGACAGAGCAGTCTAAAATGCATTTGAAAAGTAGATTTGGCTTGAGATGTGGAAAACGATAGAACACATATACTAATAGTTTAAAAATATTCCAGATACCTGGTTACATAATGTCAGGCAACATTTTTCTTTCAACTCCTCTTACTTTTTAATCAGGACTTGAAGCCTGATTCATTGACATTTTGCACAGTTCAAAGTGACTGTGCACTGCTTAAAAATGACTTTACACTGCCGACACAAACCCTGAATCATGGAACTGTTCAGAGTGTATTTATGCTGTGTAAAGTCAGTGCAATGTCATTTAGTACTGCAAAAATAACCATTTGCACTGGCTTTGAACTGCAAATAATCCATGATCGGGCCCTTGGTGTGCTGTGGTGTTTGTTCAATGTCACTATAACTATTGTGAAGTTTTCTCTGACACTTTTCCCCTGCTCTCTCCTTTTCAGTAGCTCAGCAGGTAAGGATTTGTACATGGGGTGGCCATGACAGAGCACATGATGTTGTTCCCTTTAAAGAAAACAGACCAAAAAGTTAAATGACAACGGCAAACCAGAAAAGCATGCTTTACTATTTGTTTTTAAACACTTTTCTAATGCACTGGCTCCCAGCTCCAGGGCACAGTAACAAAGATTCTTTCTTTTAAACCAATTTCTAAAAATTGTTTCATATAGAATACAATAGCGTTGAATTGAGCAACCATTGGTGGGCCAGATGTTATGAACTACAGCTCTCATGTGCCCTAGCTATCACTCTCAATGGAGAGGGATATTGGGATTTGTAGTCCAAAACATCTGGAGATCTAAAAGTTCAAGACTCCTGTAGCATCTCAGGCCACAAACATTATGTGCATCTCACAGCTGCCTGTCTGAGCTCTTCCATGTATACTGTTTGTTCAGAGCTCTGTGCCAGTACTCTGTCTCACTACAGCATCAGGGCCTTTCAACTCTTTCAGTTCAAAGGAGCCCTGATCCCGAAGGGGGTGGGGAGCAACAACTGTCCCATTTTCTCACCCAGCAGTCTAATAAAACACCAATATATTTCTCTCTATATTACTTTTGTTGCGGAGCTTTAAATGTGCACTTTGCAGTGCTCGTTTTACAAGCTGCATTTGCTGGAGCCTTTGCACCTGTCACTTCCCTTTGCTTATACAGAAGTGTTATCACCTCATTGCCTTTTCACACTGCCATAATTTAAAAAAAGCATTTGGCAATTCATATGTTAAAAGTAGGGAAAGTAGGGACGTCATTAGGGCCTTTCCACTCTTTCAGTAGAAAGTGGCCGTGAGGTGCAGGGAGGCCTGCAGCAACAATGTTGCAAGTAAGCAGTGTAATAAAGTAACAATATATTTCGCTCTATATTAACTTTTGTTCTTGGGCTTTAAATGTGTACTTTGCAGCACTCGCTTTACAATCGGCATGTTCCTGTGTGCGCATCACTTAACTTGGGGTATACAGAATTGTTATCACCTCATGGTATGTTTGAACAGCAAAATATTTCTTAATGAGGAGGAAGCTGGTCACAGTGCTCAAAGCTCACACATTTGGTACATTTCTTTCTCATGTTGGGTCAGAGGACGGGCAGACCTTTCCTGCAATCTCTTCAAGGCCATATGTCATGTGAAGTCATTTACTGTGATGTTGTAAGTGCAAATTTCTCGTGACATCATTTTCTGTGATGTCATCTCCTGTTGTTTCATCAGATCCAGCTGGTGTGACATAATTTCCTGGGATCTCATCATTATGCTAATAACTATTTTTGAAACGTTAAGATTCCTGGCCACAGAATGTTGGCATCTATGAGATAACCAACCGTCTGGTATTTTGTGGGACTTACCTGCATAGATGGTTTTGTCCGGTGATTTGCTGGCAATGTCTGCGGACCTGTAAACATGCAGATTTTGCCTTCAACCCCTGCCTGCATAAAAGCTTTTGTGCCCCGAGCTCACACTTCTGTGTGATAATTGAACACCAAATCAGAAAGGCGGTAGGGGAGCTCTCTGAGGACGTGCATCATTTGAAGATGTTGCTCTGTGAAACAGAGCACTGAAATGGCAGCAGATAAACATCAATAGGGGCCAGAGGGGGATATTAGCTAGGACTGTTGTCCCTTAAGAAATGTGCACTTGGAGTGAACACAAGCGATAGTGGAGCATGGAGTCTGGCAAGTAAGAGTGTAATTTTCAGAATTAAGTGTACTTTTTGTCTCCCATAGTAGTGTGTCTAGTACTGCTGTACCTTCCATGCTGGATGGGGGAGAAGAGAATAACAGCATACTGATTTGCCTGAACATATTTCTATGACCATTTATGCAGCATAAGGTCATTCTACAGTGCTCCTTTTCTTATAAAGGAATATGTTTTCTTTCCAAATCATGTCTGTAAAGCACTAATAGCATACATATGTATGTGAAGTACACTTTCAATTATATGTGGGTAGCTGTGTACATTAGAAATGTTTGATGTTGCAATATCTTACTTCACTCCCTAAGCAAAGGGTGTGATCAGGGGAAAACCATACCAAATGCAAATAGTGACATGTCACTCCTTAAACAGCAACAAGTGTAATAAATTCCACCATATTCAACTGCACACATTTCAGTTCACCTCTGGTGCTCTACCAAGTCTAAAATATCCTCCACAACCATTCTGTAATGGTGACCATCCACAGGAGAGATGCAGATTTGAAAGGGTGTACAATGGAGCAATGTATGGTTATAACACCTCACCCAAAGAAGCAAAGGAAAAAAAAATGCTCGCATTAACCTATTAGTGGAATCCATATACCAGTATGACAATGTTCGCATAAATGGCTGCATGACGTTGGGGTGGGTGTGGCCAAGGCCTAGCCTCTTGGGTGCATGTGGAGGCCTCCGGCCATGCACCCAGTGCTTAGTTTGTGCTGGTGGTAGGCGGTGGCCAACACCGACAGCCTTTTTTGGGCACCGGAACATGATTGGGCCGGCTGGCCACGTGTAATTGCTTTGTTGTTTCAACTTTCCTAAGCTTCCAGTTCCATCATAAATCATTCAGTCACTGTGCTCTGCTTGCAGGGCCTGGCGCTGGGCCTGGGAGTTCACAACAAGCTACAGCCAATGAAAACCAACATTCTGTTGTATAGTAACGCAGAATGTATAGTTTTCATTGGCTGTTCACATCCTGCTCTTGTGAGCCAGTAAAATGTGGGGTCACGTGGGTCTGTTCGGCGCCACCGTGGCTGCAGTCGACTTGTGAGAGCAGCAGAACCTCAGCCTCCCTGCACGTGTGGTCTCATGCCAGCACTTGGTCTCCCCTGCCCATTTCAAGCCTGGGTTTTAAGGGCATCTTTTTTAGTATGTATTACAGTGCATTATCCCCACTGTGGCTTGGTTCACACCTTGCCAGGCCGGGGAATAATTCCATTCGGTCTTTCACTTTCCCATGAAGGGCGACGCACGTACGGGACGCAGCATTCCGGGCCTGGAACTATTGGCTCCTCTGTGGGCTCGCACACACAGCGCCCAGCTCTGTGGGATTCCGCCGTGTCTGCTCACAAAACTCGGCTGGATTCCTCCCTCCCCCTGACTAAACCCCCCGGTTACCAGGAACTGCAGCCCACATAGCCCTGTGTGAATCACGGAGCAGCTTGAACCAGAACAACTGGGATTTGAGAGGCAGTATTTAAAGCGACTTCTGGAAGATTGGCAAGTGTGCTTTGGACCCGTTTTCGGTTCACGTTCGATGACCTGAAGCCCCTCCGCCCTATAGGAGTCTGGTGGTAAGTGTGTCGGCAGGAGCTGTGCTGCGTTCTCATTCCAGTGAGTACATAAACTGCCCGTCTTCCCCTTCACTGACCGATGGCCACACAACCTTTCCACGCTGAATGTTTATTCTCTACCTGCTGTTTCGAATTGAGGTTGGATAAGTCTGTTATCTAGTGTTTGTTAAAATGTAAACTAGGGTGACGATATGACATGGGGATGGAGCTGGGCTTTCATTTAACAAACTGGCGCATTCTGGGAGTTGTGGTTTGTTAACTTCAATAGGACTCATACATTTCATGCTAAAAATGTGTACAAGGAAAGTTCTAGATGGGAAGAAACGGTGTCTTTTTTGCACAGACTCCTGGAGGCAACCTACATTTAACGTATTTGAATTGTAAACAGCACTACGTGTATTCCACAGTGTCACCAAGTTGACTAACGTACCAACCGTGTGCAAGAAGCTTTACTTTATAATTCCTGTGTGTTTTATTACAGTATAATTCTCATTTATTTTACAATGTTTACCTGTTCTGCTCACCTATCGGAGAAGCCTGTGAACGATAGAAGCAGAGCTGGGGTATGCGGAGCTGAGTTATTTGCAGTCTGGCACTGGGGGATTATAGACGTGGTGTGCCTGGAGGAAACAAGGCGGGTGTCTACTGGGTATGAGATGTTCGAATGCAAATCAATTCTGACACCTATGCTGTGGGAACTGAAGCAGAAATGTAGCATTTGTCTTCAATTGTAGAAGACGTCCTGGCCCTTCCTGTGTTGGTTAGTGTGAGAACTAAGGTGTCACATTTTGCTATGTCACTGTAGCCGAGCAAACGTTTTTGGAGGTGTAAGAGAAAAGAGAACGTGCAGCCAACACTTTTTTTTGAGCACTGGCAGGCACTCATTCAAAACTCTGCTGCTAGCCTGCCAGTTTATTATTCTTTTTGCCTGCCCTGCAGTGCCCACGTGCTGTGCGCACTGCAGAAGGTCAGATCACCGCCGGGTCACCCCGCCTGTTTTTTAAACCTGTGTGTCCATGCACCGCCCGTGCGTGCCAAGGACAAGACGTGTTCAATTAAGATGAGACCTAAGATTTGGAGAACACTTCATTGAATGACCAAAGTGTCCAATAATGACGACACTGCAGTAATGATAGCAGCACTATCACTAACCTTCACTGATAGAATGCTGGGTCGGGTCCCCTCTTTTAATCAAAGGCTAGCCCTACATCTGTGTACTCTTGGGTAGGGTCCTCGGGTGCCCTCTTGCTCTGTATAGACCTGCATGTACAGACTGGGCCCTTTCAGCTTTCAGGCACCTCTGATTGGCCGCTGGACACTGCATCTCTGCCATCCATATGCAATATTTCAAAAAAGGAGTGGCACCAGTTTGGTTAAATTTATTTCAAGAGCAGTTCATACTGGAGTAAAGCAGATTGGGCAAGATTAGCACCCCCCAGCCAAAGAGAGACTCTGCAGTCCAAGCTCTATATTCTGCCCAAGGTGAAGTCTCCAATTCAAGCACATGAGGTCTCCGATGGACACAATAAACAGAAAACAGTCTCACATGCACACGCACACTCGCACATACACACGGGTACGGCTTTGAACATCACCTGAAACTATTCAGAGTTGTCCAAACTGTAAATAGTTTCTTCAGTGCATCCCCCTGCTCAGGCCAACAAATCCCATGGGAACATTTAAAATACCACACAGAAGAGGCCGAGGCGGCAGAGGCCTCCCAGGAAATCTCCAGAGTTCCCCATAGGCCAGTTCACCCCTGAATCCACAAGGTGTCGTTGTAATGACGGCCGCCCTGTGTGTGTGTGTGGAAGCCACTGTCCATGCCAGACGTGCAAGGTGGCGATCATAGATTGTGTTTATAGCTGGAGTGGTAAAGGGCATGGGTACCCGAGAAAAGTTTGAGTCATGCGCCTTTCACTGATTTAGCTGGCAAAAAAAGTGCAGGGGAGGGCACCCTGGATCTGCACGCCTGCGGATGTTATGCTATTCTGCTGCGCCTGCTGTGTTGGGTTGATCCCATGTTCAAAAGATAACACCTGCGAAATGTGTGCCAGTGTGCAATGTCATCAAGCCATTTGTTAACAATGTCCAACTACATGCGTCTGAAAACCTGCACTCTATATGATGGCGTCCCACACTGCTAGAAGTGCTAGAAGGCATATGCTTGCCATATGAGCGCTATGCAAATACACCTACCATAGCACTGGTCCCCATTTTTTGCCAAACTGTAAGTCTTCCTGACGGCCGGTTCCTTGGCTAACCACACACCGTCGCTTCTATGGGTGCCACGCATACCTACCCAGTGAGGTTTCTGATTGTATCAAATGCTGCTCGAGTGCTGTCCGTGTGTGTCTCTTTCCTCACACAGGCTGCCCCATTGATACGCATCTTTACACGCGTCCCTCGCTGTCACAGGGCCATGTTTCCCTGGGACTCTTCACACTAACGCTATCAACTTCTCACATGCACGGTCTTGGTGCAGCATGTGTTTGGAATTCTTGTTTGCCATCCTTGTGCCACAGGCGTCTGTGCAAAATGGTAACTTGGTATCTAATAGCACTGACTGGCAAAATCTTAAAACCTATGCACAAGCCAGAAATGTTGGCTTTGCCAATGTTTGTTTTAAACAGGACTTCAGTGAAAGACATGCAGTGTGTTTATAAATCGAATGGCTTAAGGAACTGCATGGGAAGACATTTTTACTATACCAGTAGCGTGTTTACAACTCCAATTTTAAGTCATTAACTCTCAGAAGACTGCTTTAAACAAACACTTGCAGGCAATTACAGTGCAAAGTTTAATGGTAATGGGAGCTCAAAGAGCTCCCATGAGGAGGTGTATTGAGCAGTCAGAGGCAGGAATGGGTGGGAATGGCCATAGGGATTAGCATGGCCACGGGCAGGCAATGCATTATCACTTCGAGGACAGCAAGTATGGTCCAGACGTCTAACAAGTGTGGTCTAGAACATAGAAGTGTGTTCAAATGCACTCTTTTGCCTCTGGGGTTCCCGGAATGCTGGAACCACTACACCTACCACAACAAGTGTTTTCCAACTTTAAAGCATTATCCATTCTCAACCCATGTGTGCACTTGCCCTTCCCCATCCATCCCACTACTAGCCTGTGCCAGCAGTTGCTGCAGCACCAAACATTTGACATGGAGCAGCAGCAGTGTGATGGGCTGGTGGTGGGCCGATCTAGGTCTAGCACTGAACTGGCCCAGGCTGCGTGCCCCCATTGCGGGTGACGCCGGGCCCGGCATTATGGGGCCAATATTTTTTGGGCACTTATTATTTTACAAATTAAGCACTGCATGCACCCAAGAGGCTATGCCATGACCACAACCACCACAACACAATGCAGCCATTCATGGGAACATGTGGCCACTTACCATAAACCACAAACGTAACACAGACAACGGTACTCCTACCCAACCCCACAAAATAATACAGCCATGCATGCAAACATGTAGCCACTTACCAGAACCACAAACATAGCACAACCTCAGGTCCCCCTAGCCACTTACGATCACATACTATTATTTTACTTACAACCAAACCACAAAATCTTGGGAACATTGACCCTGCATCCCCGAGTGCCGTAAGTACTGATCACCAATACATCACAATACAGTAAACTACTTAGTCAGCTGCTCAATGGAAACACATAATCCATCCACTGGAGCCCTATCCAATTCTGTGCACACAGTATTGCTACACTTCTATCATCCAGTAGACACACTAAAGGACTAATGACTCCATCACCTCCAGGCATGGACTGAAAATTGTAGGACGTGCTGACAATCACCACAGCCATGCAACCAACAATGTGTACACTGCACACAAATGACACACACAAGCCAACAGTGTCAAACATACTTGCAATCAGTGGGCATACTCTCCGGTGCAAGGGCTCTGCCCATGCACCCAATGCGCTAGGTGCTTACCACAGTCAACGCAGCACACAACATCCAATGGCAATATCCTGATATCATCTGCAATGCCACCTCTGGTGCTCTACCAAGTGTAAAATGTCCTCCACAACCAATCTGGAATGGTGACCAGCCATAGGAGAGATGCATATTTGAAAGGTTGTACACTGGAGCAACGTATGGTTATAAAAACTTACCCAAAGAAGCAAAGGAAAAAAAATGCACTCCGCAAATCTATTTGTGGAATCCATACACCAGTATGACACTGTTCAGATGCATGGATGCATTGTGTGGTGGTGGTTGTGGCCAAGGCCTAGCCTCTTGGGTGTATACAGAGGCCTACGGCCTCCGGCCATGCACCCTAGATGATAGGCCTTGGCCACAACCACCGCAACACAATGCAGCCATGCATGGGAACATGTGGCTACTTACCACAACCCGCAAATGTAACGCAGGCATCGGCACCCTTACCCAACCCTGCAACATAATATAGCCATGCAGCCAAATATGCAGCCACTTACCAGAACCCACCAACATAGCACAACCTCCGGCACCCCTACCCACTTACGATCACATACTATTATTTTACTTCCAACCAAACCACAAAATCTTGGGAACATTGCCCCTGCATCCCGACTGTACTAAGTACTGATAACAAATACCTCATAATAGAGTAAAGTAGTCAGTCATCTGGCGAATGGGCACAACCCAAACACATAATTCATCCACTGGAACCCTATCCATTTCTAAACAGACAGTATTTTACAACATTTCAACCAGTGCACACCCTACAGGACTATTGACTCCTCTTCCTCCACGCATGGACCGAAACTGTAGGATGTGCTAACAATCACCACAGCCATGCCACCAACAATGTGTACACTGTGCACAAACGACACACACAAGGCAACAGTGTGAAACATACTTGTAACCAGTGGGCATACTGTTCGGTGCAAGGGCTCTGCCCATGCACCGAAGCTGCTAGGTGCATACCAAAGTCAACACAGAACACTACACCCAATGAAAATCTCCTGATATTGTTTGCAATGCTCTTCCGATCCCCAATTCAGCTTCTCTGCAGTCACCACAGAAGCTAGTCACCTGACAAGCTACCCGCAAATCGCTGCAGGACTCGCAAACACCGCTGCCACACCACCGTCTTCTTCCACCTATATAGATATATCATATCAACCACTTTTCACTCCCCCACTCTTTTCATCCCCTCTTTCCACCAACGAATGCCAAAAACCATGTTTTCCAGCCCCTTCAGGCGCTGCACTATCCTGTGATACAACATGGCGACATTCCCCAAAATTGTGACACAAATCAAGCTTCCCTCCAGCCAACCACCGGGTACGTACAATGTTCGCTGACATCACGCCACACTCCAGGCCAATGAGACTTTTGACCGAGGAGCGAATACGGAAATGGGACCGCTGAGCGGAGCCAGATATCACTATTCTTTTGCAACTGTTTCTAAAGAAAGTACTGGATGGATTTTCACCAAATTTACAATATCATGCTTTCGGAACCAATCCGCAGCTTCTGGCCCAAATTTTGGTATGTACGCGTGCACAAAGTTTCTGTCCATTCAGTCTAAGGAAAAAACATTTTTGGGACCTCCCCAATAACTCCCCCCCCCCCTCCCACAAAACCTCACCCAACTTCCCCAACGAAACTGGAGTGCGCCACATACTTTTTTTGCAAAGTTTTATGAAAATTCGTCCAGGGGGAGTGAAGTTATAAGCCAGCCAAAAAGTGGTCTTCCTATGAGATAAGCAACTTAACCATAATTACACGGCAGCTAACGTGGGCTGTGTAATATATATTAATATATTTGTATATTACATGGCCACGGTAGTGGCCATGTAGTTATGGTTAAGTTGGTTTTTCCATAGGAAGACCACTTTTTGGGCGGCTTATAAATTTGTTCTCCCTAGACGACTCCTCACCAAACTTTGCAAACAATGTATTTGGGTCACTCTGAATTGTTTTGCAAAGTTTGGTGAGGATTCGTCCAGGGGGGGGCAAAGTTATAGGGGGGACCCAAAACTTTTTTTTTTCCCATAGACTGAATGGGAAAACATTTTTGCTTGCGTCTACAGCCCAAACCGCTGGACGGATTTTCACCAAATTTGCACCAGGAGCAGCGGCTTGGTGCCGAAAGCGTGCTTTTGGGAAATTTGGTGAAAATCCGTCCAGTAGTTTTTTTTAAAATGACCAAAAGTTAGGTCAAAAAAAATTTGTGATATCTGTGTCCGCTTTGCGGACACACTTCCCTGTTCGGTCCGCGGACAGGACGGTGATTGGGCAAGCAGCTTGCTGGATGTGCGTGGACATCTGACGTTCTCTCTCATTGGATGCGGTGAAAGCGTGCAGTGTGTCGTGGCTTCAGAGACGCCCGCCATCTTTGTTCCTCGCATGAGAGGCTTTGTCAGGTCAGCAGGAGCGGGATCTGCCACCCGCACAGTAAGTCCCCCACCCCCGCTCATGCCCATGTCTGTTTCCTGTTCCTCCCACCCCCCACTCATGCCCCGTGTGTCCTTCTTGTCCCCCCCACCCCCACTCATACTCTGTGTCTCCCCTGTTCCTCCAGCCCCCCGCTCACGCCATCGGCACACGGTGGCCAGCGGAGGGTCGAGGAGTGGGATCAGCCACCTGCACACGAACTCATGTTGCTCATGCCCCATGTGTCTCTCCTCTCCCCCCACCCCCGCTCATGCCCCTTGTGTCTCTCCCCTCCCGCCCACCCCCCGCGTGTCTCTCCCGCCCACCCCCCGCGTGTCTCTCCCGCCCACCCCCCGCGTGTCTCTCCCCTCTGCCCACCCCCGCTCATGCCCCTTGTGTCTCTCCCCTCCCGCCCACCCCCCGCGTGTCTCTCCCGCCCACCCCCCGCTCATGCCCCGTGTGTCTCTCCCCTCCCGGCCACCCCCTGCTCATGCCCCAAGTGTCGCTCCCCTCCCGCCCACCCCCCGCTCATGCCCCGTGTGTCTCTCCCCTCTCCCCTCCCGCCCACCCCCCGCTCATGCCCCATGTGTCTCTCCCCTCCTGGCCACCCCCCGCTCATGCCCCGTGTGTCTCTCCCCTCCCGCCCACCCCCCGCTCATGCCCTGTGTGTCTCTCCCCTCCCGCCCACCCCCCTGCTCATGCCCGGTGTGTCTCTCCCCTCCCGCCCACCCCCGCTCATGCCCCGTGTGTCTCTCCCCTCCCGCCCACCCCCCGCTCATGCCCCGCGTGTCTCTCCCCTCCGGCCAACCCCCCGCTCATGCCCCGTGTATCTCTCCCCTCCCGCCCGCCCCCCGCTCATGCACCGCGTGTCTCCCCGCTCATGCCCTGTGTGTCTCTCCCCTGCTGCCCACCCCCCACTCATGCCCCGTGTGTCTCTCACTTCCCGCCCACCCCCACTCATGCCCCGTGTGTCTCTCCCCTCCCGCCCACCCCCTGCTCATGCCCCGTGTGTCTCTCCCCTCCCGCCCACCCACCGCTCATGCCCTGTGTTTCTCCCCTCCCGCCCACCCCCCTCTCATGCCCCGTGTGTCTCTCCCCTCCCGCCCACCCCCACTCATGCCCCGTGTGTCTCTCCCCTCCCGCCCACCCCCGCTCATGCCCCCGTGTGTCTCTCCCCTCCCGCCCACCCCCCGCTCATGCCCCGTGTGTCTCTCCCATTCTGCCCACCCCCCGCTCATGCCCCGTGTGTCTCTCTCCTCCAGCCCACCCCCCACTCATGCCCCGTGTGTCTCTCCCATTCCGCCCACCCCCCGCTCATGCCCGTGTGTCTTTCCCCTCCGCCCACCCCCCGCTCATGCCTGTGTGTCTCTCCCTCTCCCCTCCCGCCCACCCCCCGCTCATGCCCTGTGTGTCTACCCCTCCCGCCCACCCCTCCCGCCCATCACCCGCTCATCACCCGCTCATGCCCCGTGTGTCTACCCCTCCCGCCCACCCCCCTGCTCATGCCCCATGTGTCTACCCCTCCCACCCACCCCCCGCTCATGCCCTGTGTGTCTACCCCTCCTGCCCACCCGCCACTCATGCCCCGTGTGTCTACCCCTCCCACCCACCCCCCGATCATGCCCCGTGTGTCTACCCCTCCCGCCCACCCCCGCTCATGAACACCCCCCGCCCAACCCCTGCTCATGCCCTGTGTGTCTACACCTCCCGCCCACCCCCTGCTCATGCCCACCCCTCCCGCCCACCCCCCGCTCATCCCTCTCACCCACCCCCCGCTCATGCCCCGTGTGTCTACCCCTCCCGCCCACCACCCGCTCATGCCCTGTGTGTCTCTCCCTCCCGCCCACCCCCTGCTCAAGCCCCGTGTGTCTCTCCCTCCCGCCCACCCCCCGCTCATGCCCCGTGTGTCTCTCCCTCCCGCACACCGCCCGCTCATGCACTGTGTGTCTCTCCCTCCCGCCCAATCCCCGCTCTTGCACCGCGTGTCTCGTCCTCATGCCCACCATCCAGCTCATGCCCCGTGTGTCTCGCCCTCCCGCCCACCCCCGCTCATGCCCCGTGTGTCTCCCCCTCGCCCCACCCCCCGCTCATGCCCTGTGTGTCTACCCCTCCCGCCCAACCCCCGCTCATGCCCCGTGTGTCTAATCCTTTCGCCCATCCCCTGCTCATGCCCCGCCCATGCCCCATGTGTCTACCCCTCCCACCCACCCCCGCTCATGCTGCTCCCGCCCACACCCCACTCATGCCCCGTGTGTCTACCCCTCCCTCCCACCCCCCGCTCATGCCCACCCCTCCTGCCCACCCGCCGCTCATGCCCACTTCCCCGCCCAACCCCCGCTCATGCCCCGTGTGTCTACCCCTCCCCTCCACCGCCTGCTCATCCCTCCTGCCCACCCCCCGCTCATGCCCCGTGTGTCTCTCCCTCCTGCCCACCCCCCGCTCATGCCCCGTGTGTCTCTCCCTCCTGCCCACCCCCCGCTCAAGCCCCGTGTGTCTCTCCCTCCCGCCCACCCCATGCTCATGCCCCGTGTGCCTCTCCCTCCCGGCCACTCCCTGCTCAAGCCCCGTGTGTCTCTCCCTCCTGCCCACCCCCCGCTCATGCCCCGTGTGTCTCTCCCTCCCGCACACCCCTCGCTCATGCACTGTGTGTCTCTCCCTCCCGCCCACCCCCCACTCATGCACTGTGTGTCTCTCCCTCCTGCCCACCCCCCGCTTATGCCCCGTGTGTCTCTACCTCCAGCCTACCCCTGGCTCATGCCCACCCCTCCCGCCCATCCCCCGCTCATGCCCCGTGTGTCTCTCCCTCCCGCCCACCCCCCGCTCATGGCCCGTGTGTCTCCCCCTCCCCCCCCCCCTGCTCACGCCCCGTGTGTCTATCCCTCCCACCCAACCCCCGCTCATACCCCGTGTGTCTACCCCTCCCGCCCACCACCCAAACATATCCCGTGTGTCTCTGCCCTCCCGCCCGCTCATGCCCTGTGTGTCTCTTCCTCCCGCACACCCCCCGCTCATGCCCTGTGTGTCTCTCCCTCCCGCCCGTGCTCATGCCCCGTGTGTCTCTCCCCTCCCGCCCATCCCCCGCTCATGCCCCTTGTGTCTCTCCCCTCCCGCCCACCCACCGCTCATGCCCTGTGTGTCTCTCCCCTCCCGCCCACCCCCCTCTCATGCCCCGTGTGTCTCTCCCCTCCCGCCCACCCCCACTCATGCCCCGTGTGTCTCTCCCCTCCCGCCCACCCCCGCTCAAGCCCCCATGTGTCTCTCCCCTCCCGCCCACCCCCCGCTCATGCCCCGTGTGTCTCTCCCATTCCGCCCACCCCCCGCTCATCCGCTCATGCCCCGTGTGTCTCTCCCCTCCAGCCCACCCCCCGCCCATGCCCCGTGTATCTCTCCCCTCCTGTCCGCCCCCCGCTCATGCCCCGTGTGTCTTTCCCCTCCGCCCACCCCCCGCTCATGCCTTGTGTGTCTCTCCCCTCCCGCCCACCCCCCGCTCATGCCCCGTGTGTCTCTCCCTCTCCCCTCCCGCCCACCCCCCGCTCATGCCCCGTGTGTCTCTCCCCCACCCTCGCTCATGCCCCGTGTGTCTCTCTCCCTCCCGCCCACCCCCCGCTCATGCCCTGTGTGTCTACCCCTCCCGCCCATCACCCGCTCATGCCCCGTGTGTCTACCCCTCCCGCCCACCCCCCTGCTCATGCCCCATATGTCTACCCCTCCCACCCACCCCCCGCTCATGCCCTGTGTGTCTAACCCTCCTGCCCACCCCCCACTCATGCCCCGTGTGTCTACCCCTCCCACCCACCCCCCGATCATGCCGCGTGTGTCTACCCCTCCCGCCCACCCCCGCTCATGAACACCCCCCGCCCAACCCCTGCTCATGCCCTGTGTGTCTACACCTCCCGCCCACCCCCTGCTCATGACCACCACTCCCGCCCACCCCCCGCTCATCCCTCTCACCCACCCCCCGCTCATGCCCCGTGTGTCTACCCCTCCCGCCCACCACCCGCTCATGCCCTGTGTGTCTCTCCCTACCGCCCACCCCCTGCTCAAGACCCGTGTGTCTCTCCCTCCCGCCCACCCCCCGCTCATGCCCCGTGTGTCTCTCCCTCCCGCACACCGCCCGCTCATGCACTGTGTGTCTCTCCCTCCCGCCCAATCCCCGCTCATGCACCGCGTGTCTCGTCCTCATGCCCACCATCCAGCTCATGCCCTGTGTGTCTCGCCCTCCCGCCCACCCCCGCTCATGCCCTGTGTGTCTCCCCCTCGCCCCATCCCCCGCTCATGCCCTGTGTGTCTACCCCTCCCGCCCAACCCCCGCTCATGCCCCGTGTGTCTACCCCTCCCGCCCATCCCCCGCTCATGCCCCGCCCACGCCCCATGTGTCTACCCCTCCCACCCACCCCCCGCTCATGCTGCTCCCGCCCACCCCCCACTCATGCCCCGTGTGTCTACCCCTCCCTCCCTCCCCCCGCTCATGCCCACCCCTCCTGCCCACCCGCCGCTCATGCCCACTTCCCCGCCCAACCCCCGCTCATGCCCCGTGCGTCTACCCCTCCCATCCACCCCCTGCTCATCCCTCCTGCCCACCCCCCGCTCATGCCCCGTGTGTCTCTCCCTCCTGCCCACCCCCCGCTCAAGCCCCGTGTGTCTCTCCCTCCCGCCCACCCCCCGCTCATGCCCCGTGTGCCTCTCCCTCCCGGCCACCCCCTGCTCAAGCCCCGTGTGTCTCTCCCTCCTGCCCACCCCCCGCTCATGCCCCGTGTGTCTCTCCCTCCCGCACACCCCTCGCTCATGCACTGTGTGTCTCTCCCTCCCGCCCACCCCCCACTCATGCACTGTGTGTCTCTCCTGTAAGAGGATTCAATTCAGCACTACAGCCAAGTCAACGCCTAGTCTAGAATACTGAATGAAAACCCTTATTGATATATCTTTATGTCCAGTTCATGCGTTCTGGATGACTACCCCTATATAACACCCCTCTCTCAGAATCCCCCTGACCCCACTGAGCCAAGAAGTAGTTCTGTTTTGCAAGTTAAAAAGGTTTAATTGATAGTTTAAACAATAGATATATATATCACACTTTAGAATAAATTAATAATTGAATAGCACACTTAATCTGATATGATAAAGATTAACAACGGAGAATCTGGCACTAGCACACCTCTTTATAATCACTAAGGAGTTGACATGAAATGGATAAGGTAGCACACTGGTAAGTAGGGACAGAAGAATAATGTGATAGAGGATACTTTATAGAGTTCAAATGGATGCAATGTTGAATGAAAGGCAGTACAGAAAATAACTTGATAGGATTTCAGCAAAGACAATGTAATCACTTTCTTGGACAATTCACCCCCCCTTTATTCAATGCAAGGAAATGGAAGGAAGGCACACAGTTCTCAGAAATGCAATCAAATGTGATTCAGTTCACCCCAGCAAGCTTAGACTACAGAAGTTGGAAACACAGGCAAAATGCTTTGATATGTTCTGGCAATGGAGTGAAAATATGTTAAAATGCTTTTAATTCCCTCTAGAGGTTCAGGGTGAGTGGTATCTAGTTAATATTAGTCCAGGCTCACACTAGCAATGATTCAGGGGTGATTAGCAGGTTAAACGAATTTCTGGCAAATGGAAGGCAAGCAGCAGCAGATTTTTACACGTGAAGAAATTTGCAAATCGCTGCAAAATTCGCAAGTGCGTTTTTCACGATTGCGGCAAAACTATAGGGGGTAGGAATGCGGTTCTAGGTTCGTAGAAAAGCCACGATTCTCAGCTTTCAGGGGAAAGTTACTGCAAGTCTCTATCACAAACGGTCACGGAGATATGAGCGACTAAATAAAGGTCGTTTTTCAGATTTGAAATTTTAAAGTTCAAAAAGACAAATGCAGCTTGCAACTAGAAAATGACAAGTGACAGCTTTACAAATGACAGGTGACAGTTAGGAGGCAGTTCTACTTAGATTAAAATAGCTTGGATTATATTATTTTAACTAAGAGATTGGTTCTGCACAGTTTTCTAGGTACTCACACTATATTCTTGAGTTAAATGGGCCTCACCACGGATCTGGTCAGGTTTTAGACTGGACTCTGGTCTCTGCACTTCACAGTGATCTGGGTCAGCTCTCTCTGGTTCTGCTAACATTGGCCTGGGTCAGCTCTGCTCTCTCTCTGGGTACAGCACTGCTTCTGGATTCTGGAGATTTGATAGATTTGAAGTCTCTATGTCTGCTCTCTGAAGGTTGAGGGAGGTAAAGTATGGATTTTCCCGGCAGAGCTTCCAGCTGCAAATGGATTTGAATGTCCCTATCTGTCCTGTCTGTCTGCTTTTATGTGTTTTGAATGTGGGTGTGTTCTAGCATCACTGACCCTACCTCTCTCTCAGCTTCTAATTGGTCAAACTTCCATTTCTCACTTGATTGGGGAAGGAACTGTGAGTCAGAGCGATGTCATTTTATGGCTTGCAGAGAGGACACTCCCCTGTCAAAGTGCACACAATCTACATTTGATAAAAAAAACATATTTGCACAGGTACACATTTGTTTAAAATTACATGCACCCCTCACATATCACAGGAGGTATCCCCTGTTCAAACTCTGCTCTTCCTGGGGGCTTGCATTCAGAAATGGCACATATTTCACTTTTTTAGTGGTTTTGCAACATCAGATTTTTCTCCAGATTTGTACACATGTACACGGCCTGTCCATACATACTCCAGTAAATTTTCATTTGTCTAACTTAAACACAGTGTCTGTAATATTAACAATTAGCGGGGTTTTGCCCCAGAACATCACACAAATTGGAGTTTGGGCTTGAATTGAAGGTACATTTTCTAAATTAAGGCTCTCAAAGTTATACATTTCTGTCATTTGATTACAAAGAGTTATCAGTGTTTTTGTAAAATATATATTTTGCTTTCAAGTCAGTTCTCAGAGTGTTGGAGTCCGCCTCCAAGACTTGGGTGGTTCAGTCACATGTGTCCTCTGGGCAGGCAGGCCTTTGTTGACAGGAAACAGTAAAAATCAACATATTCCTTTCAGAGGAGAGGGGCCATTGTGTGGTCTCTGGGAAGCTGAGATCAGGAGGCCAGGGAGCCACTTTGCATTTAATTAACAGAACCCTGTGATTTCCTGGCTTCTTGTGTTGAGTTCTGAAGTGTCAAGAGTTCTCAGGACAGGCAACCCCTTTGAACTTTTAATGAAATAAGACCCCTTTCTTTGCACTAGACAGTTTTGCAAGACAGCTCTCCTGTCAGAGTTTAGACCGCTAGCGCCACCCTCAGGATTTTGTGGTTACTGCATCCATCCTTGGGATTTTTTTTAGATTGATTCATTTCAGCAAGTGATATTACATGGAGTATATTGTCCATGTTCAGGACATGGCATTGGTGTGTTTCTGCAGTAAAGTAATTCTGTGCCCATGATTTTGCCATATTTGACATTCAAGAAAAATGAATTCCCAACAGTTATGGGTTTGCTTTTGGCAATCAGCATTGCTTCTCTGAGCTCACAATATAGGCGAAATGGGATTTTCCTGTGCATTTTCTGGGGAGCTCTGGCCATTATGATGTTTTCAATGCCAGTAATGCACAGCTTTGGTGGTAGGGCTTGGATGCATGGATAAAAACATCCCACAAGCCCCCCTTCTTGCGGTGGCCATCTGATCCTTCACTGGTGGGACCCGCAAGATCTGCGATGTTTCCTCATCTTCTTCCAATAGATGGCACAGTTCAGCATCTTTTTCTCCATCCGGTCGGATCGATCGGTTCTCCTCGCCGGTCCTGATGGGAATATTGGGCGGTACACTGGGCCCCTTGCGTCTCTGCTCCCGGTCTGCGGATCATCCTCCTGGTCCCGTCTCCAGGTTTTCTTTCTCCTAGGATGACAAAGGAAGAGCGGCAATACCTATTCATGGACATTTCCACCACTGTTGAGATAGTGGGGCAGCATATGCATTTCATCATAACGAAACATTACATTCTTATTTTGAAAAAAAAACAGTATAACTAAGAGACAGTTTCATGCAAATCACAATATTTTAGAGACTAGATGTGGTATGTTTTATGGTTGGAACTGAATTAGTCTGAGACAGTACCCTCTAGGATTCCAGCAGATTCCTCCAGTTGTTGCAGAGTGTGCCTGGGATGGCAACACTTCAACTGGTTAATGTGGACCCACTTGTCTTCCCCCTCTGCCAAACCGCCTTTGGGGATATGGATTTTGTAGGCCACAGGGGAGATCTTGTCGATGATCTCAAAGGGTCCCTTCCACGTAGGCAAAAATTTCTGCTGTTTTGCCTGGTTTCTTTGGAAGTTGTATAGATAGACCCGGTCCCCCACCTGATATTCCTTCCTGGAAGTTTTCAGGTCATAATGGGTCTTCATGCTATCAGCCGATCTTTCTAGATTCCGCTGAGCATAAGCAAAAGCATGTTGGAGGTGTTTCCTTAAATTCTCCACATACTCATGAGTTGTGGAGGCATTTATCAGTGTCTGCTCTTGGGTCCTGTAGAGCAAATGCTGGGGAAGCACCATCTTGCGCCCAGTCATCAACTCAAATGGTGACATTTTGGTTGCAGATGAAGGGGTAGATCTGATGGCCATTAGGACCAGAGGTAATCGGATAACCCAACTTGGCCCAGAATCTGCCACAAACTTTTTTAAGATGCTCACAATGGTTCGGTTGTAGCGTTCCACTGCTCCAGAAGAAGCTGGCCTGTAAGCAATGTGTAGCTTTCTCTTGACCCCCAGTATCTCCCACATCTTTGTCATTACTTCACTGGTGAAGTGGCTACCCCTGTCTGACTCAATCCTTTGAGGTAGACCAAAACGGGAAAAGATGTGGTTAATCATCAGGGCAGCTGCCGTTTCTGCCTTGCAATTTGGGGCTGGGAGACATTCCACCCACTTGGTAAACAAGCATGTCACAGTCAACATGTACTTATTCCCCCTAGCAGAGCGAATCACGGGGCCTACAAAGTCGATTTGTAAATCTGACCATGGCAGTGTCATCCCCCTCTTTTGGAGAGGCGCACGGTGCGTGAGGGATGATGGCTGAAATTGTGCACACACAAGACACCCCTTCAAGTATTGGTCGAGGTCCTGCCCCATGTGTGGCCAGTATGCAACCTCTCTTAAGATTTCCAATGTTGTGTGAAACCCCCTATGACCGGCGGTGGCCGCATCATGGCTTAACATCAGGCTTCGGAATGAGGTAGGAACCACCCACTGATCGTGGCCAGCTTTGGATTTCCTTACCAGCAAACCGTCTTGGATTCGGAACATTTTTGGACATTTCATCAACACTCTTAGGTCCTCTTTCCCAATGTAATCGGTATCCGTCAGGGGAAAGTTCTCAGGGTCCTCAAGGTGTTGGTAAAATTTACCAATTATTGGATCCCCCTTCTGAGCTGTAATCAAATCAGCATCAGGGGTCTCCTTACTCCATTGTGCAATTGAAAGGTCGTTGTGAGCATTTGTCTGGGACCTAGTGATAGCAGTGACCTGGATTTCCCCCAACAGGGACTCAATCTCAATTAGATCCCCTTGGATGGCCCCGGTTTTGGCCAGCTGATCAGCTAAGTCATTTCCAGTTTTGTCTGGTCCCTCTACTTTGGAATGACCCTTGATCTTTTTCCAATAGATGGTCATCTCATTCGAGGTGACCAGATCATCAATGTTTTGGATCAACTTCCCATGTTTCAAGGGTTTGTTGTTAGCACATAACATGCCTCTGGTTTTCCAATTAACCAGGTGCTCCACGAACCCGTTCCGTACATAATCTGAATCTGTGATTATGACCAGTTCGTGGAGTTGATGCTGGACAGCAGTGAGGATGGCCTGATGCACAGCCATCAATTCTGCCACCTGACTACTTCGGGGACCAATTTTGTATCCAGCGGAGGGTTCTGGGGACTCATTCACCCATGCATTCCCTACGCCGGCCACCAGTTCTTTCTCCCCGTTGTTGTCAACATGGTAAGAGCATCCATCCACATAGACAGTGGGCATTCCCTCACACTTGTCCTCTTCAAAGACTTTGTGTGGGGAATTAAGGTATGCCTCCATGTTGTCCTTTATTTTTAGACTTTCGTCCTCGAGACAGTTTTCTCTGGCACAATCATGCAAGTCAGCCAGACCTTGCGCGAGGGGACTCTTCTTGTTTTGGCCATATCTGACCTCCACAGGAAAGCCTTGCATTGACAGAATCCAGGAAGTAATTCGGGAATTACTCACATTTCCGGCCCGGATTCTGTCACTTTGGAGATATTGCAGAGGCTGGTGTGGAGTCTCCACTATGATGTGTTCCCCCTGGATAAACGGACGGTAATTCTTCAATGCTCACACCGTTGCCAGGAGTGCCTTCTCACAATCGTTGAATTTTTCCTCCACAGAGGATAAAGTTTTGCTCGCATAGGAGATGACTTTATTGACCTTGTCATGCTTTTGGTATAATACTGCCGTCAAGCACGTATTAGAGAACCCCGTCTCCAGGAAGAACTCCTTGTTTCTGACAGGGTAAGCTAGGCAAGGCGCTTGTGAGAGGCTTCTCTTGAGTTGTCTTACTGCCTCGGCTTGTTCTGGACCCCATTCCCACTTGACCCCCCCCCTTCAGGAGATGAATCAGGGGTCTGGTGATCTCTGCGTAGCCCTCAATGAACTTTCTGCTGTAATTAGTCAGTCCAAGGAGGCTCCTTAGTTCCCGCAGAGTTGTGGGGTCTTTCAGTTTCTGAAGTGCTTCCACTTTCTTTTCCTGGGGACAGAGACCCTGCGGAGTAATCTCATGCCCCAAGAAATTAACACGGGTTCTACACCACTGTGCTTTCTGAAAGGAAAGTTTTGCTCCGGCGGCCCTCAACTGCGTCAGAACATAACGGATCTCCGTTATGTGTTCCTCCACAGATGAACTTTTGATGAGGACATCATCTACGTAAGCCAGGTTACCCCTCGCACCCAGGTCGGGCATGGCCTTATGTAGGAAAATATTGAACTCATTACCGGAGTTAAGGTATCCGAAGGGAGTCCGGGTCCATGTGTACTGCTGGCCCCCAAAGGTAAAAGCCAGTTTGTATTGGTCCTCCCTGCTGACAGGCACGGTCCAGTATCCATTGGTCAGGTCTATTGCAGTGAATACCTGTGACCCCTGGATCTGGGCCAGCCCTTGGTCAATGTAGGGCAGAGGCCATCGGGAAGTATGGACCCGTTTGTTGAGCTCCCTGAGGTCGGCACAGAGTCTCCACTGGCCGTTTGGCTTCAATATTCCCAGCACCGGATTATTGAAGGTGCTGTGGACTGGACGGATTATTCCCCGGGACTCAAGGTTCTTAATTATTTCAGTAAGGGACTCCATTGATGCGAGAGGCAAGCGATATTGCTTCACAAACACTGGAGTCATGCCAGGGTCCGTGGGGATTGTTGTTGTGTGGATGTCGGTGCGACCACAGTCATATGAGTCTACCGCAAAGAGATCTTGGAAATCCAAGAAAACTTGTTTCAACTTTTGCTTTTGTTCCAGAGTCACACAGGCATCAGCTAGGTTGACTCTCTCTTCCACCATCTGCCTGAAGCCTGGAAAGACTTCTGGTTCGGCTATTTCAGCGGCCTCCTCCAGCTGGGTGAAGAAGTCCCTGGTCAGAGTGCTGATTTGGACTGGGGGCTTCAGGTGGGAAAGGCAGCCCTCATGGACTTGGAAAATCACCTCATACCTCCTGAAGTCACAAGTCACATCTTCCTTACCATAAGGGCAAGAAGTGTACACCAGGAAGTTCCCCCCATGCCGGGTAAAAATCCTGTCTGGTGTTGTATTGTCATCACTGTCACTGTCAAAGCAGTCCTTAGGGATTGGCCCTAACAGTTCATTACCTAAATCTATGGAAAAATGTCGGTCATCAACCGCCATTCCAATAATGGTGCCTGCGGCTAGAGTAATACTCTTTAAGTCGCTGTTATCCACCTCTATTGGAATGGTGTCATGTTCTATGTTGACTAATGGTGTTGGGTTTACCCCCAACCCTTGCTGTTGGAGAGAAGCGTTTAGATGTATGTAAGCATCAGGGTTTTTCAACTCTTGTCCCCTTTTAACTTTCACTTCCAGGGAGAATTGTCGGGTCCTTTCTGGGATGGTGACGTCCTCTTTAACCTGAATTTCAACTGCATAAGGTAGCAATTGAGCTGACCTAAATGCTTTTTCTGGATCATCAAAGCCCATGGGATTATCCGCTAATCGGGACCAAGCTTTGAAGTTTATTAGGTCCAAACTAATGGCAAAGCGATTGAGAATGTCACTGCCTAAGTAAAAGGCGGCCGTGACGTCTCGCACGACCCAACAATTATGGACTATGCTCTTGTTGCCAATGGAGATTTTGAGCATACACCTGCTTGGCAGGAGATGTTTGGAATTAGGTGTTTCCAGGTCCATTTCCCATTTGTCTATCAGTTTGAAGGTGGGAATGGCTGGATCTTTTGGGAGTTGGCGGAACATGGCTTCGCTGATGAAGCTCTTACCATTGTTCACACACACTCGAGCGAGAACAGAGTCCTTCCCATCATTTAATTGGACAGGGATGAACACCTGCTCTCCAATTTGCTGAATATCAGCCAGGCTCTGAGCTGATTTCACATCTTTCTGGACTATAGGAGTGGGAGTTTCTGATTGTGGATTAGTATAGAATTTCAGGATGTTTCCTCCCAGCGTGGAGTACCACTTTAGACTGGAAGGAAGGTTGATTTTCAGAAATAGAGAGGACCCCCCATCACCAGTCTGTTGTCCTACTGCTATTACTGTCACGTCTGGAATTTGGCTATTCTGGAAGTGAAATTCTACTTGGTCAGATTTTTGTTCAACCATGTGGCAGGTGCCGTTTAAACTAACATGGTTGACACTCTGTTTTAATTTTATTGGTCGGCTAGTCTGGGTCCAGAGGACCTTGTTTACGCAATCTATTAAGGGTGACAACCTCCTCAGGAGGTCATTCCCTAGTAAACAAGGGGTGCCCTCTGGAGTCACAACTATGACTGGGTGTTTCAACTTGTGTCGCCCAATTTTAATGTCCAAGTCTGCCGTCCCCTCGACGGGAATTTCCTTCCCGTAAAAGTTCTGGAGTTGTCCAGGAAGTGAGGTGAGAGGAATTTGGTAATTCTCTCCCCTTCCTGCATTCAGTTCATCAAAGGCCCTTCTGGACAGAAGGGTAGCTTGAGATCCCGTGTCCACCAGCGCTGAAATTGTACCCTGCCCCTGTACTTGTACCGGGGCATAATATCTTCCCTCCTTCTCCTCAAGGGGGCACAGATAATGCACATTTTTGGACAACTGGTGGGCTAACTTTCTGGTTTTGGACATCGCTAGCGAAGAGATTTGGGCAGAATTCTGTGGAGAGCCTTGGGAATCTGAAAGAAAAAGTTGGCAACTGGAGATCAGAGCCATTTTGGGTTCCCCTGGCTCCGGTTCCGGGCCGCCCCCCCCCTTTTTGGAGGCAGTCACCAGGATGGGTTTGAACCAGGGGATTTTCTTGCTGTTGGTTCTGGGATGAGATGGTGGGCGGCGGTAGCTCAGTCTCCACATCTCCCCAGTCTGGATTTGCATCCCTAGGGACCCATTTTTCTTTGGGAGGAGTTCCCCCCTCTCTGAAGGAGAAGATCTTTTTCCCAGGACCCTCTGAGGATCCCTCTCCCTCAAATTGGAAGATCTGTACCTCCTCCTCAAACTGAGTCTGTTTGGGTCTTTTGTTTCTCCTACCCCATCTCTGCTCCTTGGGTGGCAGACTTTCAGGGGTAGGAGATTTTGTTTCCGGTTCCTGGGTTTCCAGGGGCTGTTTACAAGTGAGGAAGGAAGCTTCCTCCAAGGCTTTACACCCCACTTCCCCTTGTGCCTCCTCCCTGGGAACCGGTGTGTTATCGGGGTGCTGCCCCCGTCATTGTTCTGGAGCACCAGGTCCAGAGTTGGGTGCGTTCTGCGCCCGCATGCCGATCTGAGGGTTCTGCTGAGCCCTCAGTATGTGACCCAGATCCCGCGCCATGTTTTGAACCTGGCGCTCTAACTGGGAAACCCGCTCAGGCTGATACGGGGCCCTGTTTTCTCCCCTGGGCTGATCCCGGGAAGGGTAGCTATCCCTTCTTTGGTAGTACCCCTGGTTGGGAAGATTTGGATACCCCTCCACCCTTGGCCTCCCCTCTCCCGGATTCAGTGGTCTGGGCTCAGGGAATTGGGGAAAGAAGGATGGATGGTTTTGGGGCTGAAAGTCGGGTGGATATCTGGGGAAAAAGTTCTGCCCAGAGTTTGGTAAATTTCTGCCCTCCTGTGGGAAGATAGGAGGGAAGTTCCCTGGGTTAGGTGCTTGGCTGGATCCCCCCCCCTTGGGCTGGAGGAGTCCACACATAACCCAGGATGGGTCGATTTCCCTTGTAACAGGGACTTACATAATCAGGAGAGCGAGGGACCCCATTTGTGGGGCTGCCTCCCTGGCTCCCTGTCTGTGACTGGCCCGAGGACCTTCTGGGCCTAGCATTATTAGGTGCAGGTAGGTTTTTAGGCCCCCCATCTCCAAATCCAAAACGGGGGTGACCTTTACCTCTGCCACCTTGGCAGCAGCAGGGGTGCTGTTGGCTTTGGGGTTTTTCTGGGCATTACTTTTGCTATCTACCGGTTTCTGCACCTCATAGATCCGGGTAGCCTGTTCAATGACCCAGTCTAAAGATCTTTTCTCGTGAAAATCCCTCACGAGCTGGGTCATTATGTATTTGGGCAAGGCAGGAAAAAATGTATTAATGAATTCTCTACTGTCTGTGCGCACCCTTCTGGTGGTCTGCGCAAAAGCACGTTTCAGTTCTTGCACAAATTCTTGTGGGGCCTGATCCTCCCCACATTGCAAATTGTAGGCTGCCTTGCGAGCCTCTTGAGGATTTCTGTGAACAGAAAAATGTTTCAAGATGGCCGCCTTATAGGTGGACCATCTTAAATGATTTTGGTCCTCCAGCCCCGCAAAGAAACTGGAGTATTCCGGGGAGAAGGTCCACTTTACATATTGAATACAGCTTTGGCTGTCCTTCAAATGGAAAGTCTCCATCATTTGCTCAAACAACTCTAAGTGCTCCCAAACAGAATACTTAGCGTTCTTATGGTAAGGCGTGATGACGCTCCTGATCGCCTTAATCTGCTTTAAGGGGTCCTTAAGCAAGGTCCTTTTTGCCTTATTGGCCTTTTTGGTTCGGGTAACCCTTGTCCATTCATCCTCTGACTCAGAGGCACTGCTCCCAGAGGTTCCTGTCTGCTCTTCCAGGTTTTCCCGGATTCTGCGAGCCTGGGAATGGCTGGCCGAATGTGGGGACCTGGTCTCCTGTGTCCTGCACAGTTCAGAGGAGTCTTCAGATTCCTCCTTGCTGCCAGGATTTGATGGGTACCCCCCCCACTGACCTAACTGGGCAGAGGTTTTCAGGATGCCCTTAATGGGCCTACTCTCCTGGGGTTCCCCATTAAATTGCACTGTGCTGGGGTGCCCATACCAGGATGCCCGCCCCTCCATACCTGGGTGGTACTGGCGTATGAGCCCCATACTTTTGTCTGGATAGTAGTCTGCCATCCCTGTGGCCCGGTGCTCATGTGCGCCAGGGAACATGGGGGTGGCAGAGTCCAGTGACTGAGAGGTATGAGGGCCTCTGGTACTAGGGCTCCTGAGGTTATGCTCCGGAGCTTCCCTTTCCCAGCGAACCTCATCTCTATCCGCCCCTGCTCCCTGTTGCAATGCAAGAGCCTGCATTTGTGCCTTCAGTTCCTCAGTTAAAGCCTTACTAGACTCTATCAGTCTCTCCTGCATCGCTACCTGTTGCTGGAGCCTATCATTGTGCTGGCAGAGAGCCTCATTCTCTCTCTGTGTTTCCTGATTGGTCCTGGAGCACTGGGCCAGTCTTTGCTGCAGGAGGGTTACCTCCTGAGCTGTGTCCCTATTGGCCTGTTCCTTTCTTGCCAGAGCATCCTCCACCCTCCTGGTGTGCTCTAGCAAGTCCTGGTGTTCTTTTTGGAGGTCACCCAGTCCCTGGTGGGCCAGGTGATTTTCTTCCATTTTTCTTTTTAAATGGCAGACTTCCTGGCCTAAGGCGTCTCTTTCCTGACTAAGAGCCTGCATTTGTGCCGCCAGGTCGTCCCTCTGCCTTTGAAAGGCACCAGCTTTCTGACGTTCTTCATCAAACTCTGCCTGGGTATCCAGGTCTTTCGAAATCAGCTTGTTGCTCTCTACCTTCACTCTATCTAGATGACTTTGCAGGGTGGCTACCTGCTCCGTGCATGCCCTGTTAAAGTCTAATTGTTGCTCCAGCTTTTTCTGGCTCTGCAGTAAGGAGTCCAAACTGTCTCGGTGCTCCTTCTGCAGGGCCAGAAATCTAGTATCCTGGTCAGCCTTTTCCTGTTGCAGTATATCCATGTCCTCTTTTATTTTAATGATATACTGCCTACTGTCATTTTCTGACTCCTGGCTCCTGAGCAGCCTCTGCTCAGAAGAGTCCAGCTCAGATTGGGCCTTCTGTAATGCCAGCAGTTGCCTACTCGCCAAATCTTGGCCTTCAGCACATCTGTCCTGCATGGCTCCCATATGTAAATATAAATATGCCGCTACCCTGGCAATCTTGTTGTGCTCATCCTTGGCCTTAGAGGACATATTTAGTTCACTCAGGGCCACATGTAAGGGACCCTGATCTCTATATATGTCTGACCCTGTTTCAGTGACCTGTTGTGTGATTGCCTGCAACCACGCCTCCTGGCCCTGTTCGGTCCATTCACCTCTCACAAATAGCTTGTGTAAGAGGTGCTCTCTGGCTATTTTCATGTCTACTAAGGTCGTCATTCTAGAGATTGGTCTCTGTCCTGACTTACAGAAGTTTGTATTTTATTTTTGCAAAACAGACCTTTTCCTAAGAGCGTTCCTTTGAGGAGTGCTTTACAGCGTAACACAGCGTGGTGATCCGACCGGATATGTGTATCTGGTCAGCTGGCACACTGTATTAATCTGCACAAGCGATAGATCTAACCCAAACGTCCGGCACGAGCCCCCAATTTGTAAGAGGATTCAATTCAACACTACAGCCAAGTCAACGCCTAGTCTAGAATACTGAATGAAAACCCTTATTGATATATCTTTATGTCCAGTTCATGCGTTCTGGATGACTACCCCTATATAACACCCCTCTCTCAGAATCCCCCTGACCCCACTGAGCCAAGAAGTAGTTCTGTTTTGCAAGTTAAAAAGGTTTAATTGATAGTTTAAACAATAGATATATATATCACACTTTAGAATAAATTAATAATTGAATAGCACACTTAATCTGATATGATAAAGATTAACAACTGAGAATCTGGCACTAGCACACCTCTTTATAATCACTAAGGAGTTGACATGAAATGGATAAGGTAGCACACTGGTAAGTAGGGACAGAAGAATAATGTGATAGAGAATGCTTTATAGAGTTCAAATGGATGCAATGTTGAATGAAAGGCAGTACAGAAAATAACTTGATAGGATTTCAGCAAAGACAATGTAATCACTTTCTTGGACAATTCACCCCCCTCCTTTATGCAATTCAAGGAAATGGAAGGAAGGCACACAGTTCTCAGAAATGCAATCAAATGTGATTCAGTTCACCCCAGCAAGCTTAGACTACAGAAGTTGGAAACACAGGCAAAATGCTTTGATATGTGCTGGCCATGGAGTGAAAATATGTTAAAATGCTTTTGATTCCCTCTAGAGGTTCAGGGTGAGTGGTATCTAGTTAATATTAGTCCAGGCTCACACTAGCAATGATTCAGGGGTGATTAGCAGGTTAAACGAATTTCTGGCAAATGGAAGGCAAGCAGCAGCAGATTTTTACACGTGAAGAAATTTGCAAATCGCGGCAAAATTCGCGAGTGTGTTTTTCACGATTGCGGCAAAACTATAGGGGGTAGGAATGCGGTTCTAGGTTCGTAGAAAAGCCACGATTCTCAGCTTTCAGGGGAAAGCTTTCAAATGGTCACGGAGATATGAGCGATTAAATAAAGGTCGTTTTTCAGATTTGAAATTTTAAAGTTCAAAAAGACAAATGCAGCTTGCAACTAGAAAATGACAAGTGACAGCTTTACAAATGACAGGTGACAGTTAGGAGGCAGTTCTACTTAGATTAAAATAGCTTGGATTATATTATTTTAACTAAGAGATTGGTTCTGCACAGTTTTCTAGGTACTCACACTATATTCTTGAGTTAAATGGGCCTCGCCACGGATCTGGTCAGGTTTTAGACTGGACTCTGGTCTCTGCACTTCACAGTGATCTGGGTCAGCTCTCTCTGGTTCTGCTAACATTGGCCTGGGTCAGCTCTGCTCTCTCTCTGGGTACAGCACTGATTCTGGATTCTGAAGATTTGATAGATTTGAAGTCTCTATGTCTGCTCTCTGAAGGTTGAGGGAGGTAAAGTATGGATTTTCCCGGCAGAGCTTCCAGCTGCAAATGGATTTGAATGTCCCTATCTGTCCTGTCTGTCTGCTTTTATGTGTTTTGAATGTGGGTGTGTTCTAGCATCACTGACCCTACCTCTCTCTCAGCTTCTAATTGGTCAAACTTCCATTTCTCACTTGATTGGGGAAGGAACTGTGAGTCAGAGCGATGTCATTTTATGGCTTGCAGAGAGCACACTCCCCTGTCAAAGTGCACACAATCTACATTTGATAAAAAAAAAACATATTTGCACAGGTACACATTTGTTTAAAATTACATGCACCCCTCACATATCACAGGAGGTATCCCCTGTTCAAACTCTTCCTGGGGGCTTGCATTCAGAAATGGCACATATTTCACTTTTTTAGTGGTTTTGCAACATCAGATTTTTCTCCAGATTTGTACACATGTACACGGCCTGTCCATACATACTCCAGTAAATTTTCATTTGTCTAACTTAAACACAGTGTCTGTAATATTAACAATTAGCGGGGTTTTGCCCCAGAACATCACACAAATTGGAGTTTGGGCTTGAATTGAAGGTACATTTTCTAAATTAAGGCTCTCAAAGGTATACATTTCTGTCATTTGATTACAAAGAGTTATCAGTGTTTTTGTAAAATATATATTTTGCTTTCAAGTCAGTTCTCAGAGTGTTGGAGTCCGCCTCCAAGACTTGGGTGGTTCAGTCACATGTGTCCTCTGGGCAGGCAGGCCTTTGTTGACAGGAAACAGTCAAAATCAACATATTCCTTTCAGAGGAGAGGGGCCATTGTGTGGTCTCTGGGAAGCTGAGATCAGGAGGCCAGGGAGCCACTTTGCATTTAATTAACAGAACCCTGTGATTTCCTGGCTTCTTGTGTTGAGTTCTGAAGTGTCAAGAGTTCTCAGGACAGGCAACCCCTTTGAACTTTTAATGAAATAAGACCCCTTTCTTTGCACTAGACAGTTTTGCAAGACAGCTCTCCTGTCAGAGTTTAGACCGCTAGCGCCACCCTCAGGATTTTGTGGTTACTGCATCCATCCTTGGGATTTTTTTTAGATTGATTCATTTCAGCAAGTGATATTACATGGAGTATATTGTCCATGTTCAGGACATGGCATTGGTGTGTCTCTGCAGTAAAGTAATTCTGTCCCCATGATTTTGCCATATTTGACATTCAAGAAAAATGAATTCCCAACAGTTATGGGTTTGCTTTTGGCAATCAGCATTGCCTCTCTGAGCTCACAATATAGGCGAAATGGGATTTTCCTGTGCATTTTCTGGGGAGCTCTGGCCATTATGATGTTTTCAATGCCAGTAATGCACAGCTTTGGTGGTAGGGCTTGGATGCATGGATAAAAACATCCCACATTCCCTCCTGCCCACCCCCCGCTTATGCCCCGTGTGTCTCTACCTCCAGCCTACACCCGGCTCATGCCCACCCCTCCCGCCCATCCCCCGCTCATGCCCCGTGTGTCTCTCCCTCCCGCCCACCCCCCGCTCATGGCCCGTGTGTCTCCCCCTCCCCCCACCCCCTGCTCACGCCCCGTGTGTCTATCCCTCCCACCCAACCCCCGCTCATGCCCCGTGTGTCTACCCCTCCCGCCCACCCCCCGCTCATGCCCTGTGTGCCTCCCCCTCCCGCCCAGCCCCTGCTCATGCCTCGTGTGTCTCCCCCTCCCGCCCACCCCCGACTCATGCCCCGTGTGTCTCCCCCTCCCGCCCTCCCCCTGCTCATGCCCCATGTGTCTCCCCCTCCCGCCCACCCCCCGCTCATGCCGGTGTGTCTCTCCCTCCCGCCCGCCCCCCGCTCATGCCCCGTGTGTCTCTCCCCCCACCCCCGCTCATGCCCCATGTGTCTCTCTCCCTCCCACCCACCCCCCGCTCATGCCCCATGTGTCTACCCCCCCGCCCACCCCCCGCTCATGCCCCGTGTGTCTACCCCTCCCGCCCACCCCCCGCTCATGGCCCGTGTGTCTCCCCCTCCCCCCACCCCCTGCTCACGCCCCGTGTGTCTATCCCTCCCACCCAACCCCCGCTCATGCCCCGTGTGTCTACCCCTCCCGCCCACCCCCCGCTCATGCCCTGTGTGCCTCCCCCTCCCGCCCAGCCCCTGCTCATGCCTCGTGTGTCTCCCCCTCCCGCGCACCCCCGACTCATGCCCCGTGTGTCTCCCCCTCCCGCCCTCTCCCTGCTCATGCCCCATGTGTCTCCCCCTCCCGCCCACCCCCCGCTCATGCCGGTGTGTCTCTCCCTCCCGCCCGCCCCCCGCTCATGCCCCGTGTGTCTCTCCCCCCACCCCCGCTCATGCCCCATGTGTCTCTCTCCCTCCCACCCACCCCCCGCTCATGCCCCATGTGTCTACCCCCCCGCCCACCCACCCGTCATCTTTGATGTCCTGAGTGTTAGTCTTAGCAGTGCACGGCGGTGGCGCGAGTTATGGTTGCTTAGCTTACCATAACTGACGAATTTCAGGGGTTTTTCGGTTTTACTTTGAACCATAACGTCCCTTTAACAAAGTTTTTTCACTGAATTTCACAGGTTTTTAGTAGCGCAACTTAACCATAACGTCCCTTTAACAAAGTTTTTTTACTGAATATATATATATATATATATATATATATATATATATAACACAGCCACGGTAGTGGCTGTGTAGTTATGGTTAAGTTGCTAATCCCATAGGAAGAGCACTTTTTTGGCAGCTTATAACTTCGCTCTCCCAAGACGAATCCTCACCAAACTTCGCAAAATAAGTATATGGCCCCATCTGATTTTTTTTTGCAAAGTTTGGTGAGGTTTGGCCCAGTGGGGGGCAAAGTTATAGGGGGGTCCCAAAATGTCTTTTTTTCCCATAGACTGAATGGGGAAAAAACTTTGCGCACGCCTCCAGTCCAAACCGCTGGACGGGTTTTCACCAAATTTGTGGCAGGAGCAGCGGCATGGTCCCGAAAGCGTGCCTTTGTACATATGGTGAAAATCCGTCCAGTAGTTTTTTTTTAAATGACTAAAAGTAGGTCACAAAAAATGTGTGATATCTATGTCCGCTCCGCGGACACACTTCCCTGTTCGCACCGCAGATAGGACACCGATTGGGTGATCGGCTTGCATCATATCCACGGACATGCAATGTGTTCGCTGATTTGCTGGGATGAAGCATGAGGTTTGTCGGATTGTTTCGATGCGCCCGCCATCTTGGATCCGTGTTTGGTTTCCACGGATATCGCGGTAAAAACAAATTAAAAAGCACAACATTGCACTTGTTAAACTTATCAAATTATCTTTGGCGAGGTGAGGGGTGATGAGGATGGGATGGGATATGGTTGCAAGAAGCAAAAAACTGGTGTTTTTTTTTGCGAAAGTCACAGAGTAGATTTGGAGGTGTTCCACAAGATGTGCCTAAAGTACAGGTAAAACAGATTGCATTTTGGCATTCAAGGGATGGAGATCTATAATCATGGAATTGTGGACTTGTAAACATAGATTGTTGCTTCTGCAGTCTGCAACCCCAACCTTCTCTTGTGGTATTGCAGAGTAATACTACATTCCGAATGCCCGTTCCTCTATATTGTTTATATTGGTTGCCCAATATTTATTAATATTAAATAGAAGCAATTTCAGGTTATTTTACACTCTTAATTAAAACGCTTGATGTTTATAAATTGATGTGCTGGTGCTACACCCAGAGCGCGGCAAATAAAGGGCTAATGATTTCTGTGTTAAAATGTTATTAAAATAATAATGGAGTCAGACTGGCGCCCCCTAGAGCCTGGTATCTCAGGCAGCCACCTGCAGTGCCTGATGCACGTGGATGAGAATAACAGTTCTCATGGATGCAGTGAGTCAAGTTGTTGCAAACTAAGAATGAATTTTGATTCTGAGTGAAGGTCACCAGCTTTGAATTTTTGCTTGCAAACTAAGGAAGCCCACGCATTGGACACACAGTATAAGGTTCAATTGTTTTTGACCTTGAGAGAAAGGGACCATTCCGAAAGGAATTGAAGGAAAGGAGGTTTGTAATAATGAAGATATGATAAAGTTATGCATTCCAAAACTGGGCTAAGGAACATGTAAATTCAGTTTATGAAGAATCATTGGTGCGAACGCAGTGTGCGTTATGGTCTGAGTTACGCCAAGAGGATGGAAATGGTGAATATAATGTAAATTTGATTTTCGACGATTGTATACCCGAACGAGCATCAACTTATTTTTATCTGACCATTATTTCTGGGTTACATTCTATTTGTTTGTTCCGTGTGGCATACTGCAATGAAACACAAGTAAAACCTTTGTGTGTAGTGGTCTTTCTAACGTACACATGGGGAGTCCAGCATTGAGGTGCATGTAGACCACCACTCGGTTCCCCCAGGTTCAACGCTAATATTTCATTAACTTTCCACGTTGTTGTCTCTCTGTTGAGATTGTTTCATGTCTGTGCTAATCGTTAGTTTAAACTATATGCCGGATTAATAAGTTAATAGATAAATTGTAATAAAGTTCGGGTAGTGAGATACATTTTCTATTATGCTTTCGAAACAGATACATTCTGCAATTGTCATAGATTCCAGATGCCAACTGACTGGTTTTTCAACCGGCAGCTCAATATAGTTGTGAACAACTGGATCACAGTGACTCTTTTTTGGGATGATTGCCAAGGGCCCATATGGCCTTACGCTGTACTAGCGATTAGGAGCAACATAACATCCTTTACGGTGGTCTAGCCACAAGTTGAGGCAGAAGCACTGGAATTCACTGTGCGACCCAAGTGCTTCTTTTACCGAAAAGAAACACCTTGTGTTCGCAAAAAGAACAACAATTTGATTGAATATGGCAACAGTTAGATGTTCTCGGAGCGTTTATTGTGAAATAAAAATACTTTACAAATTGTACAGTGTTGTTGTTTTCTTTTAAAGTATGGTTTAATATTCTGAATTGTGACGTGCTGTGTTGTGAGTCGATGTGTGTTGATTTTCGTGTTCTGCGTCACATCACGTAGGTGATTATGGGCGCGTTTGGGTACGCTGACGAGGAACATCACAGAGAAAGGTGGAGAAAATCCCTAGGATTGGTGATGTGAGGCTCAGGGGCAAGGCATATGATTTAGTGACGTCAGGGCAGTTTACCTTAGGCCGATGTAGTAATGGATAAGATTAGCACAAGATGGCTGCGCCCTGCTGCTAGATTTTGCATGTTTACAAAAGAGGACCACTAAGGTAAGGTGCATTGGAAATGTTTGTGTGATGGATCAACGTATGTATAAAAATACATGCTCGAACCCTCGGGACAATAATATTTTCTGAGCATTGCACTTGTGAAATTTATCAAATAATCTCTGGGGAGGTGAGGGGTGATGAGGATGGGATGGGATATTTTTGACCTGATTTTGAAAGTTTGGTGGGATTCTGTCATGAGGGGAGACAATTAGAAGGGAGGTCCCAAACTAATGTAATGGCTTATAAATGAGGTGCCTTTTGACAAATCTACACTTAATTTGGGAAAGTGATAATAGATCTAGCTATACATGTTTTTGCGAAGTTTGGTGGGATTTTGTCCAGAGGGGGCAAAATTAGAGGAGGGGTGCCACAATAATGTAAAGGCTTACAAATGAGGTGAGATTTGATGAATCTATACTTCTTTTGGAAAACTGATAATAGATCTAGATATAAATGTTTTTGCAAAGTTTGGTGGGATTTTGTCAACAAGATTATAGATCTAGATATAAATGTTTTCGTAAAGTCTGAATGGATTTTGTGAAGTGGGGGCTAGGTTATATGACTATTGTATGTGCATTCATTTGACAAATTTGAAAAAATAAAACATGGGTGGATTTCCAGCAAACTTGCGTAAGGCGCATTGGCAAGGATCTACAAGTATGGTTTTGCAAATGTGCCAGTGTTTTATTATTTGACAAGTGTCATAATGTAGTTACACAAAATAGCGGTATAATTTTAGTGACTGAGGGGTAGCGTGTGGCCATGGGCAGTGGCCAGATTGTCCGGTTCATGGAATAAGGCCATGTTCTGGACAATCTGGTAACTGGGCATGAGTACAAGGGTCAAACATAGGATTAAAGTGGCCATGTCCACTTGGGACTGGCTTTGTGGTGAAGTTATTCGAAATTAGGGTGGATCTGAAAGGGAAGAAAAATGTGTTTGTGGTAATATGGTCATAGGGTTCTCTTTTTGCCTTCTGCAGGCTGCCATGGAAAGTGAAGAAGGCCCTGTATGGAACCCTTGCCTTCTCGTTCTATGGTGGCCATGTTGGAAAAGGATTGTCCTTCCTACGCCGGGACAAGCAAAATCCTCTTTGTTGGAAAAGGATTGTCCTTCCTACACCGGGACAAGCAAAATCCTCTTTTTGAGCACCTCAGGTTACTGTTTTGGGAACCTAGGTTGCTAATGGCCTTCATCCCCCATTTCAGGGGCTGGAATGGGGGGATAATGGTCCAGAGACCTCGTTATCCACCCTCGCTTCGCTTGGGCTGATAACTTGGGCTGCTGGGCCGGTATCCACCATTCCAGTCCCTGGAACGGAGGATGAACGCCACAATATTCCCATTAGCATAACACAAAATGTAAATGGTGATGTTGGAAAATCTTATTCAGTCTATGTAATTTACTGAGAAATATAAAGTAAATGGAGTCTATATGTTTTTTTTTAGTTCTGTTTTTTAACCTGTGAAAGGTGGTTCCTAAAGGAACACTTATTTTGTTTTTGGATGCATTTTTTTTGGCAGGAGAGCTTGGAACGAAAGGTGTGGAGGGAAATGAGGGAAGAGGCACCAAACACTAATATGAGGGGCAGGTGGACAGGGGAAAATGTTGCGCATGTGTTATTTCTAAGGTAGGGGCAGTGCTTCTCATGCTCCTTGATTACAGCAGTGGTGGTGTCTCTTGGGGAGGAGGGATGGCATTAGCTGATTCTATTTTAAGATAAATAGCAGTTTTGCTAAAAGTATGTACTGTGTACTAGATTGTTAATGGATGAGTAGGAATAGGTGTTGGAGCTGTGTAAGGGAAGTTTTGAAGTTGAAAGTTCCTAGATCAGTAGAAAATGCAGTTCTGAACTGTCCGCGAAGCACAGATCTTATCGTGAAGTGTGTACGGGTTCTCGGACACGTTATCATGCTGCGCGCCAGTATATGGTCATGTGGCACTCTCCGGAAGGTCGGCAATGAAGTCAGATGTTCGTAGACATTATGATTAAGTTGCACTAATAAAAACCTATGAAATTCAATGAAAAAACTTTGTTAAGGGGATGTTATGGTTAAGTTGCACTAATAAAAACCTATGAAATTCAATCAAAAAACTTTGTTAAAGGGACGTTATGGTTCCAAGTAAAACCGAAAACCCCTGAAATTTGCCAGTTATGGTAAGCTAAGCAACCATAACTCGCGCCACCACCGTGCACTGCTAAAACTAACACCCAGGACATCAAAGATGACATCACAAATGTCATTGATGACATCACTGATGACATCACATGTCTGGCTCACTCTTTTTTTCCTTTACTGATATATCTAGGCCAGTAACAGTCAGGAACTAAACATTCACTATACTATAGTACAAAGTACTATAATAGTAGACTTATACTTCAAATATGTTCTTACAGTAATTCACTTAGGGCCAACTCAAAGCATATGAAACATACACAAAGGGGAAAACACAGACTTGGAAGACAGCAATGCTTTCTATGTATGAAGATGATTAGTAAGGTTATCAACACAGTCTTATAGTTCTGTTGTTTTTTTATTACTTTACTTTCCCTGGATATGCTCGTATTTGTACACATTGCACTTACACTACTTTCCTTAGGATCTAGTCACATTATGTCATAGTTATCCATAGGGAAGTAGTAGCTTTGAAGCAGAGCAAGCATTTCTGTGCATGAAGATAATCAGTTAGGTTATGAAGATTGTTGGGTAATCCTGCTGTTTTTTTGTTTACTTCACTTTCCCTGTATATGCTCTATTTGTATGTGTTGTTGTCTATTTGTGTTTTGTGTGCAGTAATGCAATAATGTAATAAGTGGGTTTGATTAGGTACTTATTAAAAGTTTCACAGTATGCAAGACTTTAATAAGAAAGCATTTATAATTTTAGTATTTAACATGACAAGGTTATTAATATTGCATCTCCATCATGTCTGCTGCACACTAAGCATATGTTGCTACATGTGTACCTTAGTATATTAGAAAAAACTTATAATACAATGCTATTTGGATTAATACATTACTTAATGCACTATGCACCTCATGATATTTATTCCAATGATCCTTGACACTTTTTTATTAACATTACAATCAGAATCCCTTGTACAGACTTTTCATGAAAAGTAAATGCACATGTGATGTCATCAGTGATGTCATCAATGACATTTGTGATATCATCTTTCATGTCCTGGGTGTTAGTCTTAGCAGTGCACGGTGGTGGCGCGAGTCATGTTTGCTTAGCTTACCATAACTGGCAAATTTTAGGGGTTTTTCGATTTTACTTGGAACCATAACGTCCCTTTAACAACGTTTTTTTTCACTGAATTTCATAGGTTTTTAGTAGCACAACTTAACCATAATGTCCCTTTAACAAAGTTTTTTCATTGAATATATATATATATATATATATATATATATATATATATATATATATATATATATATATATATATATATATATATATTTTTTTTTTTTTTTTTTTTTTTTTTGGTAGAGAAGCTAAGCATGGGAAGCAAACTTTGTATTCACAAAATTTCTTTCAATGAATGCTTGAAAAAAGGATGTGGATTTTGCTTATTTAATGCTAGGGATTACAAGGGTAGAGCTAGGGGCAGGTAAGCTGTGGACATAGAGGCAGAGATGGCATCGAGACTGTGTGCACCTCTCACACTTCTCTGAATGTTGTCATTGCCCTGAGGAAAATGATTGCATTCCAAGCAACCAGATTGTCTGTTACACCCAGATTGGTTGTAATGCTTATTAGCATCAGGAGTGGTGAAATGTCCACATTCAGAAAAATCTTTGAGCTGCTCACACCCACCTCCGTCCTCCCGCTTACCTCACTCCCCCTGCCATTACACCGCTCTCCACCTCTATTTCACTGCAACGACTTCTCCTTACCTTATCTGGTTTCACCTCTTGGTACCTCGATTCTTGCGCAATCCTGTCTCCTTGTGTTTCTGTCATCGTGTTCCTTTGTGCATGATCCCCTCCTCCACAGCCCCCCTGCTCCATGTCCCTTCTTGGCTGCCTCCACCCAGTAATTGCCTTTCACTTTGCTAGACCCTTGCTCCTGCTGCTGGCTACTGCCTCCAGGTGCTTCCGCTGCTCATATATTTGTGAACATTTCCATTATTCTATTCACATCACTTGCTTCATCGCTCCAGCAACTGTCAGCTTCTTTTTTCTTTTGGTGAGTTCTTGCTGCAGCCTCTCTTCCACGACTGTGTTGCCCAACATCCGGTGCTAGAAACAGTAATGCCATCTCCTAATGGGTACATATGTTGATAAATTGGTGTCGGCCCACCTCCCATATTAAAGGATGTGTCATTTCACTTGGACATTTTAACTTGTGTGGATCACCGTCAACTCCCCAAATGGCCCTCAGAATGTGCCCTTATAGTTTGAATGAAGCAGACTGATGATTTCAAAATCGCCCTAAGAAAACCGTGAAGTAAGAAAGTTTCTTCTCTTCAATGAGTATTTGGGAGCACTTGCTCCAGGTTTTGAGTGCAAATGAGAAGGCTCCATTTTGGGCCGTTTGTATTAAAGTACAAGAGACAGAAAAGGGTGAACAATGAAAGGAATGAGCAATTGTTGGAAGGAGAAAGACGCTGGGAAAAAGACACACGAATGGAAAATATCTTCTTTCTGTTTTCTGATATTAGAAGGAACTCAAACCGGACAGTTTGTTTCAACTCTCTAACCTGGGATTTCGATGAGGGTCCTAGATTCTGTGCCACACAGACCATGCCCTCTCAGACTTGAGATAATACTTGTTAGGAAAGATTTATCTTTTGGCAACTTTCCCTCCATAGTTCTATGGACCCCCAAACGTTTTCATTTTGAACCAAGATTCACTTTTTACATGGAAGTGAAACCTTAAGCTTCATTCCTCTGGCCTTTTGCTCAGTTTGTTATGGGCAAAGTGATCAGTCCTTCAGACTATCAGCACTGGGAATCTGTGTTTCCCTTTTAACTTTTACCCTGCAACGTTTTAACATAACACACAGCATCTTAAAGTGCAGGGCAATAGGGATACTTTTGTATCACCCTAGTCTTTTACAGTTGGGGATTTTCTGTTCCTTGTATCTGTGCCTAAAGAAAAGTTGGTGGCAGCAATTATATTTTTACCATGTTTATGTTATTGTGCACATTGAGGTTCACCTCGTATGGGCAGTAAATGGGGCTAATGCACTAAATGCCATGCCATTTTCGCTTGTTCTTCGGCCATATTGTTGAGTGCCTTCTTCCTGTCTTGCCAGGTCAGGAAATCCCATATACTATAATGCACTTGCCTGGGAAAGATGCTACTTCTGGGGGCTTGTGATGGCTTTGTGTGTGCATGGCTCAGGAAGTGGGTGGGACTGTCTGGTCTCACTCCACATCCATGGTGCCAGAGATTTTGAGTGTGGAGAATGAGTGAAGCCAATAGTTGTCCCTGATTGGACAACTACTGGCTGTTTGACATATGTAGATCCTTACAATTGGTGGGCTTCGACATACTACCAGGCTAGGTTTTTTATAAGAGGTCTCCTGTAGCCATTTATCAGTTCAGCATAGGAGCCAAGAATCATGTGCAGAAGAACAGATGATTGAAGATCCAAAGATGACTTATGAAGAGGCCCAGCTTCGTTACCTACATCTGTCCCTGTGAGGTCCTGCTGGTCTATTTGATCTGAAAAGGTCCTGTTTGCGGCTTCAACCCCTGGAATGGTGGGACCAACCAGTCCTAATGTGTTCTCGAGGATCCAGCTGTCCTGAGCCTTCAGAACTATCAACAAACCACCCAGTGGATTGTCCAGCTCTCCAGTGGGTTACCTTGCTAGAACCATTGCCATGCAGAGTTTGCAGCCAATACTTTGGTGGTTGCCAGCTTGGCATGCTTTTCTCCTTCCTGCCGAATTCCAGTCTCCCAAATTCAAAGGATCCTGTTCTGTAAGATCTTTTTCATCCATGACTGGAAGGACGCCTGTCGTTGTCTGTGTGCTCTGGCCTTCTCTGGAACTTGTTTTTCCCCATCATGCAAAGTGTCCTGAAGAGGTCTGCATTGGTGCTTTCTGTATTTCTCCATCACCAAGGGTTGCCCTCTACTCCTGGACCCGACTACAACAAATTTTGCATCTGCAGCTCCTGGACATCTCTCACAAGTACCAATGGTGGTAAAAAACAACCTCCAGCTACCCTCCAATTGACCCATCCAATCCACTGGGAAAATGGTTCCATGTAATAATGTCACCACAAAAATCTCGCCATGCAAAAATATCGCCGAAAAATGGCAGTTTTTTTGTGGCGACATTATTGCATGGAACATGCGGGGGACACCCCCGCAACCCTCAAACTTTTATTTTCTTTGGTTTTTTTTTTGCCCCTGTCCCCATATATATGGTCAGCCATATAATATCGCTGCAACCTTTTCCCGGCGATATTATTTACGGCAACCATATATATGGGGATAATATTACCTGATACCGGGAAAATCAGAGTCAGGAGGGGTAAGTAAATGCAAAGCATTCGTCTCCCTGTCCTCCATAGGATTACATTGAGAACAAGTCTTTCTGTATCCTTCCATTCCACGTTTGTCTAGTTGTTGCAACTTGCCATTGAATTCTGAAAGATAACACATTTGTACTTAACAGTAACTTTGTTGCATCTCTTCTCTTGAACAGTGTCAGGAACGTTGTCTTGCGCGGAGGTAGCACGTACACCTGCCTCCCCGTTGGGTCTTGGCGCCTGGGATATGCAGCACTCAGGCATCCGCGACCCGCCGGGGAAAGAGGGTTAGGGTCCGCTGGTTTGGATGGGTAGGGGGAATTAGGTAAACCGGGTTGAGGGAAAGGGAGAGGTTTTGGATAGGGATGGGGTAGTTCAGGGAAAATATACGTTCAGCCCTCCGGGGTCTTCCGTGGGCTCTCTGGTACTGCCAGACTCATGCACCTTAGCACTTTCTTGTGCTTACCAATTCCAACACCCAGATTATTTCTCTTGGCTTGGATGCATTAGGCAATACCACATCACATTTCCCAGATAGCTCCTCTGGTTTCAGATTCATAGACTCATAGGTTATACCGTAGCACACACACACAGGAAAATGCCCCCCCAAAACATTAACACGAGAGCAATACAATCACACAAAGGTTAAGACACTTAGCTTCAAGAAGTACGGGCTTCTGTCATGGATCGATCACTCCAATGTTCTTTAACGAGGCCGTGTAGTCGGCGATCTGCCACTACAAGAAATAAAACACCTGTGAGTTTGGTGCGTAACTGCGTAAGACATTCTCGAACTCAACCAGCTCGAGTGATGCGGGAGTCTACATGCATCTTGCTGTTCAAAGTATCAAGGGTTAATGGTGCCGGTTCACAACAACATAGAATCCAGCATGCAACTCTGCCAAGCAAGGGTTAATGACATCGGGTGCCCCGGTACACCACTACATTGGAGTCCGGCATGCAAGTCTGCCAACCAAGGGTTAATGGTGCCGGTGCCGGAGCCCAATCCGCGGTGTTTCACCCCGGAGTCGGAGCGGTTGAGTAGCACAAAAAACTCCCCACACGCCCACGCTCCCAACCAATGAATTATTCGAGTGAAAGCACTTATCTCTAGCGAGCAGCGGGGCCTGCAGTGTTCACAGGCGGGGAATGGCCCCGCTGACAGCAGCCTGCAGGAGCCCGCGGAGACACGTCTTCTCTGCCGGAGACTCTGTAGCGCAAGCGTAGATCCACGTGGGTTCTGCGCGCATGCGCGATTGGACGGGCGTGGTCCCTAAGCTTCCCAGAGGCTCGCGGTTGCGCGGGGCCTCTGGGAAATGTAGTCTTCTGTTCTTTTTTCCAGCGTTTGAGGATTTCATGCCAGAAGGGCTGGTCCCAAGTCTTGTGCCTGCACTTTGGACACAGGAGGGCCCTAAAATAAAGACATTTGTTACTGCTAGGCAGTCTGGCAACAGTATATGCCCCAGCTACTCGTACAGGAGTAGGATTCTTGACAGTACTCCCCCTCCCAACAGGTCCCGGTTTGGTAGGGTTGTTGACATGAAACCGTCGGACCAAACGAGAGGCATGAACATTGGTCGCTGGCTCCCAAGATCGTTCCTCGGGTCCATACCCTAGCCAATCTATTAAATATTGTAGTACCCCATGTTGTATGCGTGAATCCAAAATAGACTGTATCTCATATTCTGGGTTTCCCTGTATGTCGATGGGAGGAGGCCTCCTTAGGTGAATGGATGCGGGTGTGACTGAAGGGGTACCTTTGACTGTGTTCCCTCCGTACCCACGTTCTCCTCACCTGGGCTTTCCGAGTCGATGGTATCTTGCAGGCCTCGACGTGCCAGGTAGTCTCTCTCTTTCCTCTGGTGCGAGGGCTTGTCACGGAGAGAAGCCACTGTGGCCGCTGGGTGTGAACAGCGGCACAGCGACCCCCTCTCCGGAATCAAACCAGAAAAAGCAGGGAAAAACCCACTAGGGGAAAAAACCCTGATAGGAGGTGCCAAGACTGTTCTCAGAAGGCCAGCAGTCCACCGATGAAGAGGAGGAAGCGAAGGATCACCAAACGCTGAAAACGTCCACTGTAGCGGTCGACCTGGAGAGAGGCGAGGGAAACAGCAGCTGGGAGGTCCGGACTGAAGGTAGAAGTCTTCCGAGAGGCACTGCGGAGGAACACGGGAGCACGGGAGAGAAAACCCCGCGATGACCAGACTCAAGAGCTAGGTGAGAGGACGAGAGGGAGAGAGAGAGAGAGAGAGAGAGAGAGAGAGAGAGAGAGAGAGAGAGAGAGAGAGAGAGAGAGAGAGAGAGAGAGAGCACGGCAGACGCCGCCTAAAGGGGGTCGGCGGATGGCAAAGGGAAACAAAGTATGGAGGTTACTGGTGACTGGACACCTATGAGAAGTAACCGCGTGGGGGTAAATATTAACCCCTAGTAGAATCCAAAGCGAGGTGCAGAGGAAGAGCGAAGGACCCAGAAACGAAGTAAACAACGGAGAGGGGTTGCAACGCAATGACCTGCCGGGAGGCAGGGATTTTATACTCCCGGCAGCGTTGCGTCTCGCGTTAGGAGCTGCGGCCATAAACACAAAAAAGGGACTAAAGCAACCTTCCCCCATGACCTCTCAAACTCCAACGCGGAAGTAAACGCCAGTCACGGCGATGGCCGCGACTGCGAGTGACAGTATGCCCCCCCCTAGAGTGCAACCGCCCAGGCCTACCTGGGTGCAAGCGATGGAACTTTGCCAACAGTTGAGGGGCATGTACATGGGAAGCTGGCTCCCAGGAATCCTCCGACCTTGGGAAACCCTTCCATGACAGGAGGTATTCCAACCGACCATGAAGGAATCTGGAATCACGAATGGCGGAAACTTCGTATTCCTCCTGGTCGGTTGTAGTGACAGGTAGTTTCCGGCGGAGAGACCGGTGATTGGGATCTGAATAGTAAGGTTTAAGAAGAGAGGCGTGAAAAACAGGGTGTATGCGTCTGAGAGACGGAGAGAGTTGTAGGCGATAGGCAACTGGATTGACCTTGGAGAGGATGGGAAAAGGTCCCAAGAAACGAGGAGATAGTTTAGAAGGCCTTGTCCATCTGGGAAGGAATCTGGTGGACAACCACACTTTGTCCCCCGGTTTCCATGAAGGTGTATCCCTGCGGTGTTTATCGGCCTCGGTCTTATTCCGCCGTCTGCAATCCGCCAAACTCGTTAATGCACTGTCCCTGGCCTCCTTGAGATTACTTAACACCTCTTCTGCAGTGGGAGAGTTGGAGTAACTGGGTACCTCGGGCATTAGATAACGCGGGTGAACGCCATAGGTACAATAAAAAGGTGATAGGCCAGTGGCACTGTGCTTGGAGTTGTTGTACACGAATTCCGCCGTAGGGAGTAGAGAAACCCAATTATCTTGGCACTGGGAAATAAAACATCGCAAGTACTGCTCCAAAGTTGCGTTGAGTCGCTCCGTTTGGCCGTTTGTCTGGGGGTGAAACCCTGAGGATAGGGCCCTTTCCATCCCCAATCGAGTACATAAAGCCGTCCAGAATTTGGATATGTACTGGCTTCCTCGATCGGATATCATCTTGTCGGGGAGGCCATGATGCTTAAAGATATCTCGGGCAAAGGTTTCTGCCATTTTGGTGGCCGAAGGGAGTCCTGGAAGAGGAGAGAAATGGGCTAGCTTGCTTAGAGAGTCCACTGTCACCATGATACATGTGCATGACTCGGAGTCGGGAAGCTCCACTATGAAGTCCGTGGAGATGAGACCCCACGGGCGAGTCGGCATCTCTGCTTGGGTAAGAAGTCCTAGGGGCTTCCCGGAAGCATATTTGACACTGGCACAAGTAGGGCAGGTCTTTACGTAGTTAAACACGTCTCTCCTGATGTTGGGCCACTGGAACGATCTCGAGATGAGTTCCAACGTACCATTCCCGCTTCGGTGTCCACCTAGACGTGAGTCGTGACACCATTTAAGGATTTTCCGGCGCAGTGACCCCTCAGGAATATACCACTTCTTCTTGTAGAAGACCCAGCCGTCTTTGATTTGGAAAGGAGAATCAACGGAAAAAGAGAACTGGGGAGCCTCTTGCGCAACGGCAGCCTTGACCTCCTGAAGGAAAGAACTCACTGTGGCTAAGATCCGATTTCTGTGGAATAACGGCTCAGACTTGACCGCTACTGTTTCCAAGTGGGAATCTTTGCGAGACAAAGCGTCAGCCAGACGGTTGAGAGACCCAGGGATGTACGTGATCTGGAAGTCGTACTGCGAAAACAGGTAGGCCCATCTAGCTTGTCTGGAGTTAGAACATTCCATGTCCTGTAAAGCCTTGAGGTTTTTGTGGTCAGTGCGAATGAGAAACCGATGACGGGCACCCATGAGAAGGTGCCTCCATTCCTCACAAGCCAATTTCATCGCCAACAATTCTTTCTCCAAAACCGAGTAGTTGAGCTGGCTGGGAGAAAGAGTCTTAGAGAGATAGGCGACCGGATGCTCCACCTTGTTGAAAGACTGAAGCAACACTGCTCCTACAGCGATAGCGGAGGCGTCCGTCTCCAGAATAAATGGAAGAGTTTGGTTTGGATGCTGCAGAATCGGGGCAGAGCAGAAGAGGGTTTTTAGATGACAGAAACTTCTTTCTGCTTCAGTAGACCAGGAAAAAGGATAGGCCGTCTTCTTGAGTAGGCGGGTGATGGGAAACACCACCTCTGAAAAGTTCGGAATGAATCTTCGGTAGTAATTTGAAAGACCCAAGAACCTCTGAACCTCCCGGACAGAGGTCGGGGCCGGCCAGCCAAGAATCACTTGCATCTTGTCAGGATCCATGGCGATCCCTTCTTCTGATAGCACGTATCCCAGATAATGTACCGAAGGTACCGCGAAGCTGCACTTCTCCTCTTTGACCAGAAGATGGTTTTCCTTAAGACGCTCCAAAACTCGTCGTACTTGTGCTATGTGTTCTCTCATATTAGGGGAAAAAACCAAGATATCATCTAAATAGATGATGACCGAGATGGAAAGCATGTCGGAGAACATCCGGTCCATGAACCTCTGAAATACCGCAGGGGCGTTCACCAAGCCAAACGGCATTACCTTGTATTCATATAGGCCCAGAGGAGTACGAAACGCAGTTTTCCATTCGTCACCCTTGGCTATCCGCAACAAATGGTAAGCGTTTCGTAGGTCCAGTTTGGTAAAGATTCGAGCACCTTGCACTGCCTCAATAATATCCGTGATTAGGGGCATCGGATACCTGTCACGGACTGTCACTGTATTTAGACCCCTGTAGTCGATGCAAGGTCTAAGATCGGTGGAATCTCTTTTCTTTATAAAAAACAAAGGGGCTCCTGCTGGGGACTTGGAAGGTTGTATGAGACCATTCTCCATGTTGGTATCCAAGTATTTCTGAAGCACTTGTCTCTCGGTCTGAGTGAGGGCGAACATCCTTCCGAATGGCACCAAGGCATGGGGCTCCAGGTCGATAGTGCAGTCCTCTGGCCGATGGGGTGGAAGTCTGGCATGGAGGCACTCCTGAAAAACGTCTGAAAAATCTGAGCAGAAATAGGGTAAAGCATGGATACCTACATGATTATTGGGAAACACCTTGACTGGCTGAAGATCAGCCCGACCTTCCAGAGAACAACAGTTAGTAGCGCAATATGGGGAACTGAAGCTTATTTGGTTCTCGGTCCAATTAATCAGAGGATTGTGTCGTCGGAGCCAGGTAATGCCCAAGATGATGGGAAAATGAGCCGCTCTGATAATATCAAAACTCAGGACTTCCTTATGTTGGTTGATCGTCAAAGTGAGTTCCTCAGTGGTATGGGTGATAGGACCTGAGGACAAAGGCGAGCCGTCTACTCCTTCCACCTTCTGACCTTCTGCCCGGGGAATTCGACGGAGGCCCACCTTGTCAGCCCACACGGTGTCAACAAAGTTCCCTGCCGCGCCACAGTCCAACAGAGCCAGTGTCTCCTCCTGATGGTTTCCGAGGTTGAGTTGTACTGGAATGACCATTAGCCTGGAATCTTCCTTAGACTCGGAAGAGGTCACTGACAGAGAAACATAGGGACGATGGAGATTTCTTAAAGACCCTCGGTCGTTTGTCCCTACTAACGCCGAGGGTAGTCGTTTCCCGACCTCTTGTTTGACAGTTCTGTGCAGTCTCTGAGAAAATGCTGCTCTGATCCGCAGTAGGCACACAGTCCTTTCTCTCTTCTGCGACGTCTTTCAGCAGCGGACAAGGGCGCCCTGGTAGCACCGATCTGCATAGGTTCTTCCGTAATGATGTTAGTAGAGCGACCAGGGAGAACGGGTACAGAGGGGTCTGAGTTATGGCCAGGAGTCCTTTGCTTACGACGTTCAACTCGTCTCTCCTGAAGGCGATACTCGATGTGAAGAGCAGCAGAAAGTAGATCTGTGAAAGTAGGAGAACGAGGAGACCTGGCTAGCTCGTCTTTAATTTCTTCCTTCAGTCCTCTTCTGAAAATGGCATACTGGGCTGTCTCGGGCCATCCGGCCCCGGCTGCTAATGTCTTGAAAGAGGAGATGTATGATAACACGTCTAGCGAGCCTTGCCTGACATCCAACAGGTCTTCGCAGGCTGTAAAGGAGAGCTCTGGTCGTTCGAAGGTGTGCTTGAGAAGATTCTGAAACCCCGGATAGTCCTGCAGAATGGCGTTTCCGCTAGTCACCAGAGGGGTGGCCCAGGAAAGAGCGTTTCCCGTCATGTTGGTTATTAGGAAACCCACCCGGGCCTGATCTGTAGCAAAGGTACGGGGTCTGAACGTAAAGTGAACCAGGCATGCTTCGAGAAACTCCTTTACCTTCTTTGGGGAGCCATCAAATTTCCCCGAGGACAGTGCCATGGGTGGCAATTCCGAGGGAGTAGGTTCCCTAGCCGCAACCATCTGTTTAAGCAAAGCGTTCTCAGTCTTGACCCCTTGTAGCTCTTGGGACATCGCTTGGAATGCCTTCCAGAGCTCTTGGACTTGTTCGTCAGCTGACATCGTGATACTCTTTGGCGTTGCAATCTGTGACTGAAGGGGTACCTTTGACTGTGTTCCCTCCGTACCCACGTTCTCCTCACCTGGGCTTTCCGAGTCGATGGTATCTTGCAGGCCTCGACGTGCCAGGTAGTCTCTCTCTTTCCTCTGGTGCGAGGGCTTGTCACGGAGAGAAGCCACTGTGGCCGCTGGGTGTGAACAGCGGCACAGCGACCCCCTCTCCGGAATCAAACCAGAAAAAGCAGGGAAAAACCCACTAGGGGAAAAAACCCTGATAGGAGGTGCCAAGACTGTTCTCAGAAGGCCAGCAGTCCACCGATGAAGAGGAGGAAGCGAAGGATCACCAAACGCTGAAAACGTCCACTGTAGCGGTCGACCTGGAGAGAGGCGAGGGAAACAGCAGCTGGGAGGTCCGGACTGAAGGTAGAAGTCTTCCGAGAGGCACTGCGGAGGAACACGGGAGCACGGGAGAGAAAACCCCGCGATGACCAGACTCAAGAGCTAGGTGAGAGGACGAGAGGGAGAGAGAGAGAGAGAGAGAGAGAGAGAGAGAGAGAGAGAGAGAGAGAGAGAGAGAGAGAGAGAGAGAGAGAGAGAGAGAGAGAGAGAGCACGGCAGACGCCGCCTAAAGGGGGTCGGCGGATGGCAAAGGGAAACAAAGTATGGAGGTTACTGGTGACTGGACACCTATGAGAAGTAACCGCGTGGGGGTAAATATTAACCCCTAGTAGAATCCAAAGCGAGGTGCAGAGGAAGAGCGAAGGACCCAGAAACGAAGTAAACAACGGAGAGGGGTTGCAACGCAATGACCTGCCGGGAGGCAGGGATTTTATACTCCCGGCAGCGTTGCGTCTCGCGTTAGGAGCTGCGGCCATAAACACAAAAAAGGGACTAAAGCAACCTTCCCCCATGACCTCTCAAACTCCAACGCGGAAGTAAACGCCAGTCACGGCGATGGCCGCGACTGCGAGTGACAGCGGGTGCCGGCTTTAATAGAGACACATGAAACACTGGGTGTATACGCATCTGAGGTGGTAAGGTTAGGCGGATGGCTACTGGGTTTATAACTTGCTCTACTAAGAATGGGCCTATAAACCTTGGCTGAAACTTCTTGGGACCATGTAAGTGGAGATTCCGTGTAGCCAACCAGACCTTATCACCAATTTTGTACTGGGGGCCCGGTCGTCTTTTCTTATCAGCAGATGTTTTGTATGCTAGTTTTGCTTTGTTTAAATTTGTAAGAATATTTTTCCAAATCTTTACTAAGTGTTCTCTGTGTGTTTGAGCCGCAGGTACCATGTCAACAGCCCCATGGGGAACAGGTTGGAATCGCGGATGATAACCATAAGTACCATAAAAGGGTGTTGTTTTGGTGGATGAATGTACAGCATTATTGTAAGCCAATTCTGCCAACCAGAGAGTATCAGCCCAAGAAACATTATTATCATAGATCATGCATCGTAAATATTGTTCGAGTGTTTGATTGACTCGTTCAGTTTGTCCGTCTGTTTCTGGGTGGTAACTGGTAGATAGTCTCATATCAATACCAGTTGATGTACAGAAAGCCCGCCAGAAACGAGACGTAAACTGAGAACCCCGATCAGATACCATACATTGAGGGATGCCATGTAACCTTACGATATTTTGGAGGAAAAGCTCGACTAATTCTTTGGCTGTAGGAACCCCCTTACAAGGTATGAAATGAGCTAGCTTACTTAAAGAATCTACTACTACTATAATTGTGGTGAGGCCGTGGCTAGCGGGTAAGTCCACAATCAAATCCAAGGACACAGTATGCCAGGGCGTTGGTGGTGTTGGTAGTGGTTGCAGCATTCCGGCAGGTCTTTGATGGTCCGCTTTGTTCCTCAAGCAACATTCACAATTTAATATATACCGCTGGACGTCTCGTCGTAGCTTAGGCCACCAAAAATGACGTCTCAATAATTCGCAAGTTTTGGCAACCCCCGGGTGTCCCACAAATGGCGAATCATGACACCATTTAATAGCTTGCAGTTGAATGGGTGTGGTAGGCAAATATAAAGTCGCTCCTTGGAAAGGAAGTCCCTCTTTAATGGTTCGTGAAGTCTTAGGGTCATTCCATCGTGCTAGTTCCTGAGCAGTCATTGCATTCCTAATGTCGTTGAATATGTCATCCACAGTGATGCTGCCTATGATGCGTGCGGAAGGCACGATAGGCCTTGGTTCTTCCTCCTTTAGTGTTTTAGGATCTGGTTCTGGGTAGCGGGATAGGATATCGGCTTTCTTATTTTCTGTTCCAGGACGATAAGTCACTATAAAATCGTACTCTGAAAATAGCATCGCCCAACGTAGTTGTCTGGGGCTTAGGGCCTTGGCTGATTTCAGGAATTGTAAATTCCTATGATCTGTTAATATGGTGATAGTGTGACGGGCACCCATCAAGTAGTGACGCCACTCATCGAAGGCCACCTTTATTGCAAGAAGTTCCCGGTCTGCAATCACATAGTTGCGCTCTGCAGGAAGTAGTGAGCGCGAATTGTATGCAACAGGATGTAGTTGACCTGAATTATCCCGTTGAGACAGAATTGCCCCCAGCGCATAGCTGGAGGCATCCGTTTCTATTATATAGGGGCGATCGGGGTCTGGATGAAGCAACACAGGGGCTGAAGCAAATGCGTTTTTCAGGGCTTGGAAACCAGTCTCTGCAGCTGCATCCCAAAGGAACGTGATTCCCTTTTTCAGTAGACGGGTGATAGGTTGCACCATCTTTGCAAACCCATTAATAAACCGTCGATAAAAGTTGGCAAAGCCTAACACCGTTTGCACTTCCTTCACTGACGTAGGAGAAGGCCACCCCAGAATGGCTTTCACTTTCTTATTGTCCATGGTTATGCCGTCTGGGGATAAAACAAAACCTAAGAACTCTATGGTGGACTGATGAAATTCACACTTTTCTAGTTTTACGTAGAGTTGGTGTTCCCTTAGGCGTTGTAGGACCGCTTCCACATGTTTTTGATGTTCCTCTGGGTTGTGGGAATAAATTAGGATGTCGTCGATATACACCATGGTAAAAACGTCTAGATACCCCCGCAAAACTTCGTCCAGGAAGTGCTGGAAGGCGGCCGGAGCGTTGCAGAGCCCGAATGGCATGACTTGATACTCGTAAAGGCCAAACTTGGTCCGAAAAGCAGTCTTCCATTCATCACCCTCACGCACCCGCACAAGATGGTAGGCTCCTCGCAAGTCTAGCTTGGTGAATATCTTAGCGTCTCGTACTTGATCCAACAGAGTGGAAATTAACGGCAGGGGGTACCTATTCTTTATGGTTATACGGTTTATGGCTCTATAGTCAATGCATGTCCTTAAGTCCCCGGTCTTTTTTGGGACGAAGAATAAGGGGGACGAGACAGGTGACTTAGAATGGCGTATAAACCCATTGGCTAGGTTAGTTTCGATATAAGCTTTTAGGTGTTCATTTTCTGCTTCCGTTAGAGCATATATTCTGCTGCAAGGCATAGATGCACCTGGTTCTAAGTCTATCCTGCAGTCGAAGGTTCGGTGGGGTGGTAAGGTCTCGGCAGCGGTTTTACTGAATACATCCCTATAGCACTCGTACACTGCGGGTAACATAGTTTCGGTACTTCCTATTACTTGTTCTTCCTTGGTTGACACCCTACCAACCTGCAGACAGGTCTTAGAGCAGTAGCTTGACGGGAAACACAACGAACCTTGAACCCAGTCTATGTCTGGATTATGGGTACCCAACCAAGGTAACCCTAAAATTATTCCAAACTGGGGTGCTGCGATGACATCGAACCTGATGTCCTCATGATGCTGCGTATCGCATTCCAAATGTAACCACCTGGTTTGCTGAGTGATGCGACCTGAGATCAGGGGTGATCCATCTACGGATTTCACTTCTTCCTCATGCTTCTTAAGGGTTAGAGGAATACCTAACTGATGTGCCAAGATGGTGTCAATGAAGTTCCCGGTAGCTCCTGAGTCTATCATCAGCTTAACTGGCATACGCTGATTTTCCCAACTAATATGCCCGGAAACTGTTACATGTGTGTATTTTGATTGCTGAATATTAGCGAGATACTTAGGGGTGTCTTCAGATTGGCTCGCCGGGGCCACCCTTACTGGCGAGCTTTTTCGTTTCCCGACTGCTCTCCCTTAGGCTTGCTGGTGCAATCTCGAACAAAATGTCCTGCCTTTCCACAGTAAAGACAGAGTTTCTCACGACGTCTCTTGTCTTTTTCTTCCTTACTGAGAGGGCCTCGCACGGTTCCTACCTGCATTGGTTCTTCGGAGGATTTCTCTACTCTGGTATTTTTAGCCTGTTGATCTAGTCGTACTAGGGGCCTTGCATCCCATTTTTTCCTGTCTTGTTTCCTATCGCTCTGCCTTTGGTCTAACCGTAGAGCTAAATCAATCATAGCTGAACACGTTTCTGGTTGGGGATCAACCTGTGCTATGAGGTCCTTAGTTTCGTCCCGCAACCCTTGGTAGAATAAGGCCAGGCGTTTCTCTTGGGGCCAATCCGTTTCTACTGCTAACCTATTAAACGTAGTGACATAAGAAACTAAATCCCTGCCACCTTGACGTAAGGTGAGTAGCTCTCGATCCTTAATCAGGGTCGCTGCCCTTCGATTAAAAATCTTCCCAAACTCCTCAAGGAACATGTCCCATTGGTATAAAAGCTCATCGTCCTTAGACACTAATGGCGTAGCCCATGATGCTGCGTCCCCCCCAAGGTAAGAGATCACAAAAGCCGAACGAGCCTGGGAGGTACGAAAGACATTTGGCTTAGTAATAAAATGCAACTGACATTGCATGATGAACTGATTGAATTTATGTGGATCCCCATGATACCTTTCGGGGGCGGACAAGGGAATAGGGGCTTCCGTGGTCACCGATACCTGGACTGGGACAGGTGGAGTTGGGTCCGGAGGCAACGGAACAGCTTGGGCATTGGCTTGCACCGTAAGGGCATGGACCTGACCCGCCAAATTTGCATAATCATGCCGAGTAGCTTGCAATTCGTGTTTTAATTCTCGTAAGGCGTTTAAAACCTCTTCCATGGTGGCGACGTGCTACCCAGGCGCTTGGCAATACTTGGGCTTGCGCTCCTGTCAGGAACGTTGTCTTGCGCGGAGGTAGCACGTACACCTGCCTCCCCGTTGGGTCTTGGCGCCTGGGATATGCAGCACTCAGGCATCCGCGACCCGCCGGGGAAAGAGGGTTAGGGTCCGCTGGTTTGGATGGGTAGGGGGAATTAGGTAAACCGGGTTGAGGGAAAGGGAGAGGTTTTGGATAGGGATGGGGTAGTTCAGGGAAAATATACGTTCAGCCCTCCGGGGTCTTCCGTGGGCTCTCTGGTACTGCCAGACTCATGCACCTTAGCACTTTCTTGTGCTTACCAATTCCAACACCCAGATTATTTCTCTTGGCTTGGATGCATTAGGCAATACCACATCACATTTCCCAGATAGCTCCTCTGGTTTCAGATTCATAGACTCATAGGTTATACCGTAGCACACACACACAGGAAAATGCCCCCCCAAAACATTAACACGAGAGCAATACAATCACACAAAGGTTAAGACACTTAGCTTCAAGAAGTACGGGCTTCTGTCATGGATCGATCACTCCAATGTTCTTTAACGAGGCCGTGTAGTCGGCGATCTGCCACTACAAGAAATAAAACACCTGTGAGTTTGGTGCGTAACTGCGTAAGACATTCTCGAACTCAACCAGCTCGAGTGATGCGGGAGTCTACATGCATCTTGCTGTTCAAAGTATCAAGGGTTAATGGTGCCGGTTCACAACAACATAGAATCCAGCATGCAACTCTGCCAAGCAAGGGTTAATGACATCGGGTGCCCCGGTACACCACTACATTGGAGTCCGGCATGCAAGTCTGCCAACCAAGGGTTAATGGTGCCGGTGCCGGAGCCCAATCCGCGGTGTTTCACCCCGGAGTCGGAGCGGTTGAGTAGCACAAAAAACTCCCCACACGCCCACGCTCCCAACCAATGAATTATTCGAGTGAAAGCACTTATCTCTAGCGAGCAGCGGGGCCTGCAGTGTTCACAGGCGGGGAATGGCCCCGCTGACAGCAGCCTGCAGGAGCCCGCGGAGACACGTCTTCTCTGCCGGAGACTCTGTAGCGCAAGCGTAGATCCACGTGGGTTCTGCGCGCATGCGCGATTGGACGGGCGTGGTCCCTAAGCTTCCCAGAGGCTCGCGGTTGCGCGGGGCCTCTGGGAAATGTAGTCTTCTGTTCTTTTTTCCAGCGTTTGAGGATTTCATGCCAGAAGGGCTGGTCCCAAGTCTTGTGCCTGCACTTTGGACACAGGAGGGCCCTAAAATAAAGACATTTGTTACTGCTAGGCAGTCTGGCAACAGTATATGCCCCAGCTACTCGTACAGGAGTAGGATTCTTGACAAACAGTCACCAACACAAGTACTGTACTTGCATCAGAAACCTTCTAGGGAGAAGCATTGTGTCTTTTGGACACAAGGCCCAACTCTTCATTGGGTTTAGACTCATGAAGCTAGGGCACATTTCTTGTCACGTGGTTCCATTTTATTGCATCCCATAATTACCTTCTTTCATTGAAGGAATTTTAAGAATCTATGGGGCCTGTATATATGTTTATTATTGAGTGTTGTGTAATGGAATTCCTGGCTTGTTACATGTTTTAGTGTGTGTGTATGGCCTAGAAACAAATATAGCATTTTTATACATACCTGTCTAAATTGATTTGTTGTGTGCTTCACTGTGTGGACTAATTTCGGACCCCCTGCCCCTCTCACACACTCATGAGAATAGCCTTGTCTGCTCTCCATTGCTACATTAGGTGTTGTCTAAGCTATCAGGGTTCCCCTGTTCACCATAACTAGGGTGGCCTCCTAAAATCTGTACACCACACCGGATTCTAGAAATCCATCTTAACAATGCTCTAGACTTTCATTCCCTGTATAGCTACTCCACTTGAGGCTTGCCATCCCCCAGATGATGATTCCTTGTCTTTGGTTGAGGAGGAGGAAGATGATGAGGATGATGTCAAAGACATCTTTCTCCTTCCCTTCCTCCCGTGCTTATAGGAACCATACTCTTGTAATGCTTGTATACCAATATCCTAAAGTCTCCTTTCATACAGCCTTTGACAGATTTCTTGTGCCTTTTCTGCATTTCTCTGGCAGGGAGGAAGAGAGAAAGAAGACAATGAGTGAATGACGCGGCCCTGATAAGAAATGCCGGCCATGATGTATAGCTTTTTTTTCTCAAATACTCTACACTGAACCGACGTGCTGCAGCACAGCAGGTGTATTCCTGTGTGCACCAGGCATTTACATGGTGAATATGTCTGCTTGCACAGGCCAAAAAAGGGATAATTCAACAGTTTAACTCAACATCCTATTGAATTCTCTCTCACAGCCTATATTAAGGAGGTTATGGACTGTAGTAAAATGGGTGTGTTTGGAGGTGAATTCTGGTATTCTAATGGCAGTCTTTCCTAATTAATTGAAGAATAATCTATGTCTGGGTGCTTGCAGTACATTCACAAAATCAAATACATTACTCTTAACTTGTTTATGAAAAATACACTTCATGTTTGAGTACATTCCAATATAGTTATATAGATAGATGAGAAAGAATTCTATGTCAAGACCGGAGGTGAGCATTATGCTTATCTTATTTAATCACTGCTTCCAACAGCATTATAAATCTTAAACCTTTTTCCTTTTTTTTTTTTTTTTGGATCAGCTAGAAGCTGAAAACAAAACATACATAAACAAAAGGAAAGATTTGAGAACAAAACCACAAGTCCCATGAGCCTCTGTAGCATGGTAGTCATGAGCCTCTGTGTCACTCTCCAATCGGGGCTCGTCCCTTGGTACAAATCCCTGCTCCCCTAGGTCCTTTCCTCTTCTTTTTTGCTGAAATCCGACAGCTAAGTAACATTTACACGGTTTTGCATTTTATTAATGTATCCGTAGCTTAGAGTGATGTGTTTTCACTAAGTTCAGCGCTTTCATAATGTCTGCGTGTAGTTCATAATGTTATAGTAATAAGTTGTATGCAAACTGTACATTAAACGATATATGAATGATTTTCATAGCGCGTGCAGTTCGGGTCTATCCCTCAGTATCCAGGAACGCGAGTGCTTGCGAAAACATTTCAATTAAGAGAAGCGGACCGGGCCCGCGATCGATCTTGCTGACCTCAGGGCTCCAGTCCGCATATTTTCTTATCAACAGAAGTCTTACTTGTTTCACAGCCATACAACGAGACCGGCCTACGCCCACACAGTCATGACGAAGTAAGCTTTGCCTGCGCATGCGTGATCAAATCCCACACAAACATTCCGAACAAAACGTACAGTGATATTTTCTCTGTGTTTCAACCGAGTCGATATCACAAATAGGAAACATGCTAACAGAGTTCCAGGAGGTTTTAGGAGGCAGATTGCAATAATTTAATATACAAAAAAAAATAAAAAAAACAAAGGGAAAAGTTTGGTTTGGAGATTACTGGACATCACAGTCTCTCGGAGCAGACATCTTAAAGAGACAGCTGCCTCAGGATCTGGCAGGATCTTTTCCAGTGAAAGTGTTTGCCAGAGGCAAAGCCCAGTGCTGTACTCTACTGCGGCTGGACAATATCTCCGCAGTAACATACATAAACAAGCTAGGAGGAACGAAATCAAGAATGCTAGCAGAGCTAGCGAAAGACTGCTGGCACTTCTGTTTGGAGAAGAACATTTCGTTAACAGAGGAATATTTACTGGGAGTTCAGAACTCAGTGGTAGACTGGAACTCCCGCTATTTACTAGACTTGAGTGACTGGAAGCTACACAGATCAGTCTTCGAGGAGTTAGAGCGCAAGCGTGGGGTCCATTCCATACAGACCTATTTGCCTCCAGACTGAACACCCAGCTGACGAAGTACTTCAGTTGGAGGTCAGACTCAGAGGCGCTAGGGCCAGATGCCTTTCTACACAGATTAGAGGACCAAGTCCATTATGCCTTTCCCCATTCACGATTCTGGCAAGGGCACTAGCAAAGGTACGCAGGGACAAGGCAGAATTAGTGATAGTGACACCATAGGAACTTTCTTTGGATTTCCCCTGCAGGATTCCACACAGAGCCGATCTCCCAGCAGATCCATCGGAGCTTCGCACCCAATAGTGCTAGGCCAGATGCTAACATTGTTAGCTTGCAGAGTGTCAGGCGCAAGTGGTGTTTGCCAGGACTTTCAGAGGAAGCTACAGAACTCAAATCTAGGAGCGATGGTGCAGGGGGAGGGATCTTTCTCCTGTTTCAGCTCCTCTAGTACGTGTGATACATTTTCTAGCGAGTCTGCCAAGTCAGGTAGAGCTTTCAAAATGGTAGCAGTTTATAGGTCAGCTATTTCTGCCAGACTCAAGCTAGTGGACGGAGCACCGGTAGGAGAAAACCCAGCAATAGTAAGATTGTTAAAGGGAGTCAAGGTGAGTAGGCAGCTGCAGCCAAAATATTCTTCCTTCTGGGATGTTCTATATTTGCTAGAACAATGGCCGAGGAACGACCTTCTTTCGGGAAAGCAGTTGTCAGGAAAGTTACCCACGTTGCTTTGACTGGTATCCCGTAGAAGAGTTTCAGGCGTTAAGGCTTTGAAAATAGACAGAAAAGTTTTCTATCCACAGGGCGTAGCGTTTAATATTGTGAAGCGTGCAAAGACCAACTGCTCAGTGATTTCATATCCATATTTTCCTAACAATAGCAATTTATGTGTAGCACAGCGCATAAAGTGGTATGAGAAAGCGACAGCAGCAATGAGACCACAAAGTGTTAAGGAATTACTGGTAGCGCGCAGGAAGCCATATCACACAGTGGCGGCTGCTACCATAGCGAGATGGGTGAAGGAAGTAATTGCTTTGGCAGGCATTTATATTTCTGTGTTCAGAGCTCATGCAGCACGAGAGGCTATGGCTGCTAGAGCTTTTACAGCGGGAGTTCCTCTGCAGGAGTTTATGAAGGCTGCCGATGGCTTTAGTGACTTAATATTCAAAACGTTCTACTTTAAGCCGGTTACTTATATTGCCGCGGCGGTAGTAGACAGCTTTGAACAAGCATAATGCTCGCCTCCGGTCTTGACATAGAATGAAGATTGCCCAAGCACCTGGCGCTGGTAGTCTTGATTCTATTAAAGACATGGAAGTAATCATTATTCCGCCCACTGAATTTGCTGTATCATGTTTAAACAGTATGTTGTGCTATGATGACGATGGCCGTGTATTCACCTCCCTAACACTATGCCTTTCTTTTCACATAGTAGAGGATCAGAAGAATATTCGAGAGTAGTTGAACACAAGGCCTGCAGGGAGAATATTCAGGCAATGGTTACCAAAGTTGCTGGAGTTCAGGACGGCGCTTTGCAGAGAAGTTCAGACCCCAAGACTGTTTCTTAGACTGTTTTGCAGAGTTTAAAGAGGCACCTAAAAAAGAAGAGGAAAGGACCTACGGGAGCAGGGTTTTGTTCCTAGGGAGGAGCTCTGATTGGAGAGTGACACAGAGGCTCAGGACTACCATGCTACAGACCGTCATGGGACTTGTGGTTTTTGTTCACACTTCTTTCCTTTTGTTTAAGTATGTTTTGTTTTCAGTTTGTAGCTGATGTAAAAAAAAAAGAAAAAAGTTTAAGATTTAAAATGCTGTTGGAAGCAGTGTTTAAAGAAGATAAGCACACTGCTCGCCTCTGTTTCTTTAATAGAATCAAGACTACCTGCACTAGGCGCTTTGGCAGTCTTCATTGTCCAACACTTTTCTCACATAAAGTACACTTTTTGAGGGGTGGCTAGTGAAAATGTGCTTACCCAGTACAGAGGTTACTGAACAGTGTGCAATGCATTTGTCACTGCACCCAACTCTGTGGCAGTTTCATACACGTGCCTGTATTAAGTGCAACACAGATTAGCACTGCCATGGGGAAACAAGGCCAAGAGGAGTCAATTTAAATGTCGAGTACATACGTCATTGGTGCATACAGCATATTACCCTGTTTTAAATCTCTCCCGTTGTTGCAGAAAGGGAAACGGTTTCCCTGGGAGATAAAGTGATGTGCCCGCTTTATGACATTATTGTTCCAAGGCAATCCCGATTTTTCACTCAGATTTCGGGTCATTGAGTCAGCAACGCGGCCTCTGGTCAGCACCTCCTCCCAAGTGCTTCCGCGTATGTATAGAATGCCAATGATCCTTAATGATCTTTGTGACACGCCCAGAGACACGCGTGTTTCACATGTTATAGTTTTCGAATGGTTTCAGTGTTGCCTGCTGGATGGCGAGTAGAGGGGTCCTTCTAGATATGTTACCGTCGAATCTCTGGGTAGAGTGGCAGGCAGGCTTAAGCGGTACTATCCATGACGGACTGCACAATTTCTCTTGTGCGTTGGTCCTGTTGTATACTGCCATGCTGTCATGCAACTAATGTAGTGTGTTTGTATACTGTAGCACTTGTTGCCACAGTTTTTGGCTTTATGTAGATGTAAATAATGTGTTTTACTGTTAAAATCATCAAACGCAGAATAATGAAAACCCGAATCCGCTGTTCCTAGTATCCACTGCTGCCACTTGCAAATTGAACACTGATGACAACAGTGACGCACCACCTGCGGCCAGATTACAGAAACTTTGCACTGGTGCAAGTGCACATTTTGCATAGTATTAGCACTAGGGCAAATTTTTCCCTATTTTTAAAAACACTGCAACACATTAAAAAACCATTGCACCGTGACAAGTTTAGTTTGGCAGATTCAAAGCACCAGGGCAAAAAGTGCCCTTGTGCAAAAAAAGATGCATTTTCACTGCATTTTTGCACCATGGCAAAGTTTGTCCTAGTGCTAATACGGAATGGTATTAGCACTAGAGCAAACGTTGCCCTGCTGCAAAAATGCATCAGAAATGTATCTTTTTAGCACTGCAGCAATTTTAGCACTGGTGCTTTCAATATGCCAAAATGTACTTGTTGACGTGCAATGATTTTTTTTTAGTGTGTCCCAGTGTTTTTAAAAATAGGGCAAACTTTGCCCTAGTGCTAATACCATGCAAACTGCACTTGCACCGGTGCAAAGTGTAATCTGGCCCCTGGTAGCCAGTTATTTGCCTTCCTGGGAGTGTGGCCCCTGTTCATTGCCATTGCGTGTGTTGGGGAAGTATGCATGTGAAACCATGCTCGTGTTTGACTGAACAACTTTCAGTTTCTGCAGTAGTGTCAGATTGGCACCGTAAAGGGTTTCTAAGCCGCCAAGTTCAGCGCACTTGCAAATACTTCCCTGCACAGCAATACCGGGCTACTTTAGTTTCTAAAAACACATCGTCGGAAATATTCCTTTATGCGTTTGCCACATTCCCTCCACTTACCCAGCGTGCTTTGACTCTTTTCTCCCAGCCTATTACACAAATTTATGACCTTTGCAAGCACACTCAGATTTTATTTTCTAGGCGCGTGGTGCGATTCGTGAATAGTGGTGATTACAAGCGGAAGATGCAGTGTGTGCTGACTGCTCGGATGCACACGTCATGCTAATGGTGTATCAGGGGGCTAACTAGCTGCACCGTGCCGATGCAATAAACTATTCAGCGTGTTTCTATTTGTTTTTAATAAATAGCAGCTGAAAAGCAAGACATGATTTTTTCATCGGAAAATATGCAGTGTTAAATTCTTAAACCCCCACATAGATTTTGTTCAGGATACAGAACTCTGTCTATATCATGGACACGTAGACATCTTCTGCACAAATATGTTAAAATAAAAATTGAATAGGAATCACATGTTCTTGTAGGTTAGATCATAGTAAATTGTAATTATAAAATAATATACTTCATTTTAATAATATTTCTTAAGAAATAATAATATTGTATAGGTACATCAATGGGAATACAGCCAGCAGGCTAACAGCAAAGATAAGTCAGTGGTTTCATTCAGTGCTCAAACAATGTTCTTACCCGCCAATAGGAAATGTAACCCTCGCCTTAAATGTACAACATAGAAAGGAAAAGGAATGCAACACATAAATACAACAGTCACACTGGTTTAGTGTGATTGATTTGTTATCACATATGAATTTCTTATGAAATTATTTAAAAATCTAGATATATTCTTTTTTAGTGTTTGTTGAAAGATATAGCAGTGTCAGGCACACCTGATTTGATGAATACTCCTTTCCTAACACCACCTCTTATCCCCCCCCCTTCTGTGGCAGAATACTGCAGAAGGATAGGTGACTGTCCACTCCACCAAACCCCATTGTTCAATATTACAACATTACGCGCTATGAAAACCTTGAAAAAGGCAATCGAAAACTAGCTTACTAACTAGTTAAATAGTTACATTGTAAACAATATTTTTATTTTATATGTAGGCTATGACATTGCTTAAGGTAAAGGTTCACGCATGTGTTTAATGAAACCAATCATAATGCGATCCTCCGCGCACCATAAATCAATGTATTCAACTTTTTTCTATGAAGCATAACATACTTAGGGGGTAATTCATAGAAATCGGCGCACAAGTGGCGCATGCAGCTGGCGCACAGTGGGCGCGTGCGGCAGTCTGCACCAGCTGCGTGTGCCAAAACCCATTTCAGCCCACAGCACATTCATGGATTTCAACATCCATAACCAGCCGTGGCGCAGAATGGCGGAGCGACCCTGCAGCTGCGCCAGTTACGCCCCCAACCCGCCCCGTGCGCCATGAACAGCGCAAAATCCAGTACATGGCGCAAAGGCCAGTGGACCAGCATGCAGCCCCCCAACCATGAAAACGCGTTTAAAACTCCCTGCGCACCCCTCAGAATACACGTATCCCTCTCGCACTAGCAAAATCGTGTGTAAAACTCCCAGGGCACCCCACAGAATACACGTGCCCCACTCGCGCTAGCAAAATCGCGTGTAAAACTCCCCACGCACCCCTCAGAGTACATGCATGCAACCCATCCACCCTCCCCATGCCCCACAGGCAGCCCATTCCCCCAGTGCATGCCCACAGGCAGCCCATCACCCCAGTGCATGCCCCACAGGAAGCACACACCACAGGGGTGACTTTTCCCATGTGATTTCGGTAGCGTGAGTGGGTTTCACACGCGATAGGCCCTGTGCGAGCAGGGTACATGTATTTGTGGGGTACGTGGGGAGTTTCACATGTGATAGGCTATGTGCGAGCAGGGTACGTGTATTCGTGGGGTATGTGGGTAGTTTCACACGCGATAGGCCCTGTGTGAACAGAGTATGTGTATTTGTGGTCTATGCAGGGAGTTTCACACCTGATAGGCCCTGTGCGAGTGGGGTATGTGTATTTGTAGGGTACGTGGGAAGTTTCACACGCGATAGGCCCTGTGCGAGCGGGGTATATGTATTTCGGGGGTGCAGGGGAACTTTTACACGCGTTTTCGCTAGCGCGAAAGGGGTATGTGTATTCTGAGGGGTGCGCAGGGAGTTTTACACGTGATTTCGCTAGCGCAAGAGGGGTACATGTATTCTGAGGGGTGCGCAGGGAGTTTTACACACGATTTCGCTAGCGCGAGAGGGGTACGTGTATTCTGAGGGGTGCGCTGGGAGTTTTACATGTGATTTCGCTAGCGCGAGAGGGGTACGTGTATTCTGAGGGGTGTGCAGGGAGTTTTACACGTGATTTGGCAGTGTGGGTCCTCCTGGGTGTGCCCCCTGGCCCTCCCCAAGCCTTGCAGGCAGCCCACAACACAGGGGACTACCCTACACCCCTGGCCATGCCCTGCAGGCAGCCCATCCACCCTGGCCATGTCCCGCAGGCAGCCCATCCACCCTGGCCATGTCCCTCAGGCAGCCCATCCACCCTGGGCATGACCCACAGGCAGCCCATATGGCACCATGCACTTGTGAGCCCCAACACATGTCCCACCCACCATTGATGGGCACCTGCCAGCAGGCCCCGACTCATGTCCCCCTGCACTCCCATCCACCCAGCATTGACGGGCACCTGCCAGCAGGCCCCGACTCATGTCCCCCTGGACCCCCACCCACCCAGCATTGACGGGCACCTGCCAGCAGGCCCCGACTCATGTATCTTTGCACCCCCACCCACCCAGCATTGACGGGCACCTGCCAGCAGGCCCCGACTCATGTCCCTCTGCACCCCCACCCTACCCAGCATTGATGGGCACCTGCCAGCAGACCCGACTCATGTCCCAACAAACAACATGTCCCAGCAAAACAGAGCCATGTCCCTAAAGCCAAACCTAATCCCCCTTGCCCCCCAACCCAAGCATGCAACCATCTGCAGAACCCACTCCCAAATTACCCATGCCATGATAGTCTAAATGAACCATCATGCCCATGCAGAAATGCACAACGGAGCCACACAGTGGCAACACATGACAGAGGAAATGTTCAATGAGACATGCACAAAACCAATGACAGAACACAACACCAATTTAGAAGTAATAAAAAATGTATTAAAAACATGAACTGAGTTGGAGGAATTGTAAACTGAAAACCAATGTGCAATGACAGATTTTGAAAAAAAATAATTTCAAATCCAATGAAGTCAAAAATAAGAAAAATCATGTCCAATAAAAAAGTGGTCTATTGCCAATGTCCATAATAAAAACATAATCCAAATTAAAAAAAAACATTGATCCATGGGAACATAGAAAAAGAAAGTATGTACATGTCTGAAACTATATACAATGGAAATCCAAATGGTCCATGATCCACAAACAAAAGGAAACCTACCAAAACTCCTATGAAAAAAAACTATATACACAAAGTGGAGCAATGTCCATTAACTCCAAAATAAAAGAAAACCAAAGGAAACTTAAGACTAATGAACTATATACAATGGCGGCGTGCAAGTCCTACGGCTCACTCTGTGATGTTCCAGGCCAGGGCATCATCGAACTCCATGTCGATGTCCCAGAGGAGGGCCTCTTCCCTATCCCCGAGGTCTCGCAGGGATGCAGTCATGGCCTGTTCCAACTCCTTGCGAGTTGCCTCGAGTCACTCAGGCCACCTCAATGCCCTGCGCATGGAGTTCTCCACCCTGACCATAGTGAGCCATGCCTCCCCTGCCCGCCGCTCTGCATCGATCCGCTGGCCCGCCCAACCGCTGCCACACGGAAGACACTCCCAATCCAGGGTCCTCCTGTCCTCCGGCCGATGCCTGCCCCTCTGATGTTGATGGCCCCGAGCCATGATACCCCCCACGTTTAGCCTGCGGCTGCCTCCGACGCAACTGCCTCTGCCAGCATGACAGCTTCTGGGCTGATGGAATCCACCGGTGCCGTCATGCACGTGCCCTGCCAATTATGCCGGCACATCCGCCATCTGCTGGGGTGTCCACCCCTGCTGGATCTCTGACTCCCGACTGTGGCAGGGATGGGATCTCCACCGAGCTGGCTGCCTTGGTCGGGGCAGGTCAACAGGGGGCCCTGGTGGCATCTGGGCCGGAAGACGGCATGGAGAATGACTTGTGCATAGTCTGCACAGAGGAGGAGAGGGCTGCCAGAGTGCCGACACATGTAGGAAACCCTCGACCATGGCCCCTCCCAATTGGGCCACGTTGGCACGTAGCTCTTTGTGATGATGTGTGTGGTCCCCCCAGGAAGCACGCACGTCATCACGAATGTCACACATGCGCAACGTGACACCAATCAGGACGGTCTCTATACGTTCACGGGTCCCCTCATCTGCAGGTAGAGGAGTGTCAGATGATGTGGACCTCCCCCCTACATGCGGACCGGCCTGGCATGGGGCATCCCTGCTGGTGCATGGTGGTGCTGTCACAGTGTCAGGGACAGTGACATGCACAGGCCCCTCCACGGCGACCTGTGCTGCCTCCTGCCCCTGGACTGCACCACTTGTACCTGTGGTACCATCCCCACCAAGCTCCATGTGCTGCTTAATAGCGGTCTCCTCCTCCTCTGTGCACACCACTAATCTGGATGGCTCCACACCATCTTCAGCTGTCACAAGCCCCTGTGGGGGCTCACCCGCCCCTTCTGCTGCAGCCGTAGTGGCAGACGCAGCACCAGTCCCCTCTCTCCAGGATGATGCTAACTCCTGGGAGGGTGACTGGGCTTTGCGTCGCCGGCCGGTGGAGGCATCCCGCTGCTTTGCTCTGAGCCATGATACCCCCCACGTTGAGCCTGCCACTGCCTCCGACGCAACTGCCTCTGCCAGCATGACGGCATCTGGGCTGATGGAATATACTGGTGCCGTCGTGCACATGCCCTGCCAATTATGCCGGCACATCCTCCATCTGCTGGGGTGTCCACCCCTGCTGGATCTCCGACTCCCGACTGTGGCAGGGATGGGATCTCCACCGAGCTGGCTGCGTTGGTCGGGGCAGGTCCACAGGGGGCCCTGGTGGCATCTGGGCCGGAAGACGGCATGGAGAATGACTGGCGCATAGTCTGCACAGAGGAGGAGAGGGCCACCAGAGTGCCCGATACATGTAGGAAACCCTCGACCATTGCCCCTCCCAACTGGGCCACGTTGGCACGCAGCTCTTCGTGATGATGTGTGTGGCCCCCCCAGGAAGCACGCACGTCATCACGAATGTCACACATGCGCAACGTGACACCAATCAAGACGGTCTCTATACGTTCACGGGTCCCCTCATCCGCAGGTAGAGGAGTGTCAGATGATGTGGACCTCCCCCTACATGTGGACGGGTCTGGGATGGGGCATCCCTGCTGGTGCATGGTGGTGCTGTCACAGTGTCAGGGACAGTGACATGCACAGGCCCATCCACGGCGACCTGTGCTGCCTCCTGCCCCTGGACTGCACCACTTGTACCTGTGGTACTATCCCCACCAAGCCCCATGTGCGGCTTAATAGCGGTCTCCTCCTCCTCTGTGCACACCACCAACCTGGATGGCTCCACACCGTCTTCCGCCGTCACAAGTCCCTGTGGGGGCTCACCCGCCCCTTCTGCTGCAGCCGTAGTGGCAGACGCGGCACCAGTCCCCTCTCTCCAGGATGATGCTAATTCCTGGCAGGGTGACTGGGCTTTGCGTCGCCGGCCGGTGGAGGCATCCCCGCTGCTTTGCTCCACAGCGCCGTCTCCGCCCTCTTCTTCACTCGCCTCTGTGTAGAGGGAGACATTGAACACAAGCATCAGGGTACTGAACAATAGTCCTCTAGACAGGAAACAATTGCATATGAGTGGCACTGTCAAACGTCACTTCCCTCCACAACACATGGGTCAGTGCAGGCAACACACATGCGGAAACAGGCATGGCAAATGCAATCAACATTTGCATCCATGTCCCAGGAACTGTTGAAACATACAATGGTGGGTTGAAACTCACATGCATCATGGTTCATACTGATCACATGCATGCACATCACCGTAGTTTCATGCATCTGGCCTCATACACCCCAGACACTGTGGATACAAGGATGACAAGGATGCATCAGTGAATCAACACATCGTCATGGACATGTGTTATGCATCCATGGCATTTACAAGTCACACACACACGCTACTCAGACACACAGACATGTACACCATACATGTCCATGACAGCAGCACCCATCTCTCACACCCCAACCATGTCCAAGGACAGAGACAGGCATGCATTCATTTGTGCAGTTTGCATGCTGCTCTGCATGTTGCATTGTAACACATACATCATCCATGTGGTTCACACATGACTGGTCTCACATGCAGCACCATCATGTCCCTGCACACACACATCCATACATGGCCCATGTCACACATACAGGCAAGTAGCTAACTACCAGCACACTGCAAAATACCCTGTTTCACACAGCAATGCATGGCCATTTACCGCTCGACTCCAGACAGGCCTGCATCCTGAGGATCTGGTGGTGAAGCACTGGGCGAATGCGCTCCAGGACCCTCATCTGCTGGTTGGTAAGGTGGCCCCTTCTTGAGGGTCCTGGACTTGTAGTCCTCCCAGCGCTTTAGGACGTGTTTGATGTCGCGGGGTGCCACCCCCTCTGTGTTGATGGCACCCACTATGTCCGTCCAGATCCTCCTCCGTCCTTCCTTGTCGGCACGCAATGGTGTGAAGAGGACATCATAATGCCCCAGAACTTGATCCACCAGGATACCAACTTCCTTGTCACTGAAGCTGGTAACCCTCTGCCTCTCTGGCTGGGGGTCGCCTGTGGTCTCTGATCGTGTTTGCCCACACATGGTGACCCCCGAGGCGGGTGTGGGTGGGCAACTGGGTCCTGGGGCTGGGCTGTGGAGGGATGGAACACCAGTCGGGAGTCTTCTGTTCCAGCAGGGGTGGTCACAGCAACTGGACCCCTGCAGATGGCAGATGTGCTGGCACCAAATGGCAGGGCACGGTGGCAGCAGGCAAGCAGGCAGCAGCAGTTGGCTCATGGGAGGCTGCTCGGGGCTCTGGGGGGCAGTAAATCACCTTTCTGGGCAGGAGCGTGTTCTTCCGCATGTTGTTGCGTGGCCAGCTTGATACGGAGTGATTTGGCACATGAAAGACCTGCACGTCAGCGTGTAATTCGAGGAAAGGCCCTTAGCGCGTAAGCGCGTATGTGACGAGATACGCACAGGCGTTTCCCTCAGCACGGGTGCAGCCGCACGTGGAAAAATAAACACGTACGCATGTTAATGCGTGTAATTCGAGGAAAGGGCCTAAGCATGTAAGTGACGTGATGCGTGCAGGCGTTTCCCTCAGCACGGGTTAACGGTGAGCAGGGCCAGCAGTTCGCTGTACGTGCCTTTCGTGGAGACTGACATGTGTGTTGCTACTTCGTGTTGTTTTGCGCACCATCACAACTTCACAGCGGATCAAGGACGTATCTCTTCTTTTGGCGGGGGTATTGGCTACGCATGTTTTTCATTATTACGCTAGTCTGACGGTGAGTCACGCACGCTATTTTTACCACTGCGGGTGCCCCTGTGTATCACGTACCCATTTTCGAGGTCATAGTAGCCTGCGTGTCCCACGCGTACGTGTTTTTTGTGTCCCTAGGTGCCACCGCGTACTCCGGGAGGTTAATTCCACACACGTGGGCTACCTGGGTTTGTGTGCACGGTTTTACTGCAGTTTTGGGGTGCCTGAGCGTTGCGTGACCCGTCACTTTATCACCGGGGTCACATACAGCCTTGCAGGTGCAGGAGTGCTGTTAACATCTTGTATCCCACCCCTTTCATCCCAATTGCCCAGGACAATTGTCGTGTACATCTCCCATTGGCACTACTATATCTGTGCCGGCACTACTCCATCTGTGCCATGACTGGGAGGCCACGAAAGGTGAGGGGTGCCTCAGATGGGCGTACTTCACATGGCAGGCGTGGTCAGGGACATCGTCGGGTGGCCAGGGAGTAGGGGGACTCCAGGGTTTCCAGGGTGGCTGCAGAGGCGGAAGAGGCAGCGGTGCGCCACATCGGCACGATGTTGTGCCACGTGTTGGTTCAGTCATGCCACCACCCCCTGTGGGTCCGGGAGATGCAGTTCTTGCATCTGGCACTGGCGCCCATGTGACCGGGCTGTCCGTTTCATCGAATGCCACGGGCCCAAGGGTAGTGGTAGTCGCAGCTGTGGACACCACCACCCAGGCTCAGGGTCTGCCAGTGCAGGCTGCGTTGGCACTTGAAGAGTCCATGGAAGAAATCCAGGAGGTCAGGAGGCACACCGTAGGTGCACGCAGGGCTGCCCTGACCGAGGTACGTGTCCCTGGGGCAGTAATGTCATCTGCTGCCCTGACCAGCTGGATGTTGGGACGTGCATGGGCAGATGCAGCCGACACCACCCCTATTGTGAGTCTACCATCCAGGACAATGACCCTGGCACAGCGGATGTTGCTGTGCAGGGTCCATTACAGTGCACCCAGCAGCCACTAACGCAAGTCAGGGCTTCCGTCCTTGTTCCACCTGCCACTCCCTTGGTTCAGTCCACCGGCGTCACTGCCCATACTGATCAGGGCGGCATTTGCCAGCCAGGGTCCGGACCAGTGTCCAAGAGGAGGAAGGTTGCACCTGCAGTACAGGCTGGGACCCCAGACACAGCTACGGCCTCCAGCACGTCGAGGAAGAAGCCTTTCTGCGTGCAGGAACTGGACTTCCTTGTGGACTACGTGCGGGAACACAACCGTGATAAGCTAGTGGGGCCGAATTGTCAAACTACGGCTGCCCATCGTAATACCCACTGGAAGTAAGTTGTGGATCATGTGAGTGCATTCGGCCATGAGGTGCGCACAGCTCAAGAGTGCAAAAGCGTTGGGATGACCTCAAACGTAGCACTAAGGCAAAGCGTGCCTCTAATTACAACATGACTCTGGTGAGTGGCAGTGGGCCACCACCTGAGGAGGGAGACCTCACTCCGCACGAGTCAGTCGTTGCGGGGTTCATACCACCAGGAATGGTTGAAGGAGTGGGAGAGATGCTGGGCTTTGATGCCCCGTCCGGTGAGTGTTGCCCATGTTTGTCAAAGCCATGTGTGTTTTGCTTGTGTGATGTGTTGTGCTTGACTGCCACTACATGTCATGTGTACATGGTTCTCATGTGCAAGCCATGCAATGCTTCACTGATGTGTGCCTGTAGAGCAGGCGGGGACTGTCCTCATCACCACACTTGCACCCTACTCACATGCTAGTCACCCGGCTGACCCTCCGGTCCATGTTCCAGCTCACTGGCCCTTCTGAATGTAGCCTGGGGTGTTTTCCTCTCAGCACTGGGACTATGTCATTGCATGACTGATGTCCATGTGTCCTCTGCCTGCATGCAGGTACTCCACGTAGGCATGCCCCCTTGCCCCTCCACCCCCCCCCGCACCCCAATTTCACCATTTCACTGTTATGCATCATGTTGGCGTACTGCAATGGCCTGTTCAAGACTCCTGTGTACATGCAAACTTCCACCAGCCAACCTGCCAGACACATGCAGTGGGGTACATCCTCTGTCCTTCATGCAGGGTGTCTCACTTGGACTGTGCAGATGGGAGATGCTCCGCAGGGACATGAGTGCCCATTCATGCTCCATGTGCATTCCATGCATGCCCCTATGTGTCCTTGACCGGATGATCATTGTAGTACGTGTCCAGGATGACCTACATTTCATGGCATTTGATCATCCATTCCATGCACACTCTGGCTCAGTCCTGCATCATACACATGTTTAGGGTGTCACAGTCTGTGTGGGGCACAGGCCTCCCCCTGTTTCAGGCCCACTGACTCTATTCAACTGGTGTAGTGGCTTCTGCACACATGGGTGTACTACTGAGGGTTCATCATGTGTCCTGCTTACTGTCCCATCTACATCTGCTGTGTTGTCAGTTGACTTTGATGATGCAATTGATGCTAATCAACACTGTCTGCCAATACACAGGTCTCTGGTCACCCTTTCCCTGGCATGCAATGCATCCCTGCATTTTCACTTAGGGGGGGCAGGGTGGGATTGGCCTCTTGGCCTTTTGGCCCGTGGCTGGGCCGAAATCGTCCCTGGGGATTGGGGGCCGGTTTCTGGCTATGCCTGGGCTGGTTTGGAAAAAAAAAAATAGAAAAATAACCTTTTTTTTTCAAATATTTTTTCCAAAAAAACTTTCATCCTTCTTAGGTTGATAAATGAGTACCAACACAGGTTGGGTGATGTTGTATGCATATTTGTTCTATAAAAAAGAGTTTAAGCATAAGTGCTACACAATAACATATTTTCATTTGGCCTTGGACTTCTGCTTGGATTCCCAGTAATTTAGTGTACTTAGGGACAATGCTATTTGATGCCACTTCCAGTTTTGTCATGGGGTGAAAGGTCATGTTTCATCACTTCCCAGGATGTCACTTTGGTTTGGGGTCAAATGACATCACTTCCGTTGATGTCATTAGAGGTCAAGGGCCGTGAGGCGAGGGGTGGGCCACTTTTTTGAGGCGAGGGGTGGGCCACTTTTTATTGGGTGACTTGGTCTATTTCTTGTCCCAGTCCGACCCTGGGGGCGGGGCTTGCTTGTAGCCATGCAACCCATTGCATGCACATTGCATGTGATGCCTGAACTTGCCCTTGCACTGCCTTCACGTTTATTGATACACATCATGATGTACTTGTTCATGTAGATAGTGGGTAATGTACACATGTTCTGCACTGCATCAACCCACTTCTGAGCCGTGTTACACTGTTCTACATGCCTACTCACTGATGCTATGTCAAAGTTACCTGGCATGCATGCCAGGTTCTCATTTGTGTGTGGCATGTCTGCTTCATGTGTTGGCTGTCTGTGTGATGCCTATGTGTGTGTGTGTCTTGTGCTTCTGACATGTGTACTAATGTTATTTTTTCTCCACTTTTCAGATGATGACACAATGGAGCCAGAGGATGGTGTTGTCATGCCAGACACAGGTTTGCTATCACACCAGCAAATCGGCACAAGTGGGGGTCGTGGGGTGGTAGACCACGAGAACCCACATGTGTTACAGACCATCTTGTCTATGGCTGGCAATGATTCTAGCCCGGATGATCACTCTGACGACAATGTCGAGTTGGATGTGCATCGGGTCCATTCGTCAGGGGTGAGTGATTCTGATGTGGACGCTCCTCTGTCCACGACACCTGCACTGAGGGGCCAGACGGTGGTGAGACCTCCGCCTGTGGTGGATTGGGACACAGGGTCACCCTCCATACCAGTTGCTGATGTGCCTGGGGCATCGCGTCGATGGGGGAATGTAGTCCTGCAGCCGTGGGCGGTGCCAACCCAACAAGGACAGCATGTCCTTGGGCCCCGCAGGTGTCAAGTCCAGCAACGCAGTGGCTGCGCGCCACTGGGGTATACTGAGTGGGAGCAAGCCATGGTTGCCAATTCAGAACACCAGGGGGCAGCAATTGATAACATCGTTTTGAGCATGGAACGTGTGGCCCAATCCATGCTCCCCCCTGCCCTGCTAGACAGGTGGAACTCCAGCAGCGGGCAGCACAGACCTCGGCCCGCTCGCTCAGGCTGGGCATGGCAGCCTCCGACAGGGCACGCCGGGCTGAAATGGTGTCTTTGCATCAAGCAATTGCTGCTCACGCAGAGGCACACATGGAGGCCATGAGGGTTGACTTTGAATCCCTCAAATCTACTCTGGCTGTGCTCATGATGACCCAGAGGAGGCGGTCAGAGGAGAGGTTGGAGCAGCTAGAGAGTACCATCTCGGCTGAGCTACGTGCTTGTCGGGAGGTATACCAGTTGTCCAGCCAGGCCATGCAGGACAAACACTGTGTTACATGTGCTACCTTGAAAGAGGAAGCACGCGTATCACGCGAGGTTCTACATGCTGACCTACGTGTGATCGCCGCACAGAACCAGGCTCACCCATCCCGCAGACTTGCTGCCAACGAGAGGCAAGCTGTGCCTAGGCATGGTCATGGTACTGTGCCACGTCAACCTTTTCAGCCAGAGCGTGACTCGGACGACGAGATATTTCCCACACATGTCTTGCTGTGCAGGCGTTGAACCCATGGAGGTTTTTTTTTTCTCAACATCATCGCATGTGGGTGTTGAGGTGCACCGTGTACCTCCCCCGTCTTGGGTCCCCTCCCCCCCGGGTCATATGTGGCCATTTTTGATTTTTCTTTTTAGTTTACTTAGTTAATATGGTTTTGATAGTTAGTTTAATTAGGTAATATAGGTTTTTTATAGATATTTTAGTTAGTTATAATAGTTTAAAATTGCTTGTCTAGTGTGCATTCATGTGGCGGTGTGGTGCTTTGTGGCTTTTGAAAGCATCCACTGTCTGTTCCAGCTGGGCCCTTCAGGCTTGTCTTGTGTGTTTGTTTGCATCTTGGGGTCCTGACTCACATAGGCCACTCCTGCTTCCCTTATCCATGGGCTCGCAAGGATGGTTCGGTGTAACAGCCATTTACACAAGGGCTTTGGATGTAGGTCTCTTACATGGCCCAGTGACAACCAGCATGAAGACGCACACAGGGCACTTTCCAGCCTTAATGATATATTTTTATACCTTTCTGCAGGAAAATAAGCCTCCAGACAACCTTTGCAAGCAGACACAGGGCCACGTACTACTGAGACCTGGTCACGTTAGGCAGAAGCACAGGGCTTGTGCTCAGACATCCGACAGAAGCAGACGTGTTTCCAGGAGCTCCAAGCAAGGTGAGCAGCAGAAGGGTCCACGCCACAGCCAACCTTCCGCCACGCCACTTGCACATGCATGCTAAGTAGCGCCAGTGCTGGGGAGCTTGGCCAGGCATTGTTGTAGAAGGGCACAGTACAGCTAAAATGTGTTGAGGGACAAATGGCAAGTAGCTTTACAAGCTATCAGAGGCACACGCAGGGGCCATCGAACATATCCTGAAGTCCCCCCTGCTCCATTGAAGCAGAGTTATTAGCGCAGTAGCGTTCCTAGCCAGAAACTGATACTGCACACAGGTACACCCAGCGAGGCACAGACTCATGTGCAGTGCATGTCATTTGCATGTGCAAATTGCCACGTGCAGTACCTATTGAGATCCGTGCCTGACCGAACACGACTTGTACTGAAGTTGCACCTCGCTATACGCATCTAGCAGCTCACCCAGGGACCATTGTATCATGTGTTATTCTTGACGCATTGGTCTTCCATTTCAAGTGCACTCACATGCGCCTGCCTTACTGCATTGACAGTGTATGGACCATCACGGGGGCAAGCTAACGTATACGTACAACCCAGCAGACAAGAGTGTTTGTTTGTGGAGAAGTCACTTACTTTGGGGCATGAATGATGTTTTGTGTGTGTGTTGTGAACACACACAGATTAGTAACTCACACTCTCTTTGCAGCATTGAACTGCTCCTGTTACCAGACCTCAGAGTGCGCAGGCAGGAGGCCAGCACTCATCCCAGAGATAAGTCTCTCTTTGGCTTGCATTTGACTCATTTGGTACAATGTGCATGATGAACATGTTTCCTCAAATTGAGTATGTGTTATTGTCAATAGTTGTATTTTGTAGTTTGCATACTTTCCCCTGCCAATCCAACTCCCCTCTCCTGCCCCTCTTTCCGGTTATCCTGAATTACAATGCCTGTCCAAACAGCAGATCCCTGACCCTCCTTCCCTGCCGGGGTCTCAGCTGTCTGTGTAAGTTTGACCTTGCAGGCGCCCAGACCAGAGAGGGGGTGGTTGGTTCGTGCCACTGCTGTGCCTGGACACCGGAACTGTGACACTACACATCAGTTTTTGCATCCTCATTGTATATTATGTACAGAAAATGGTACCCATCCTGTTGAATCATTGTTGGACTGTGCTACCTTGGTTGTTCTATCATTCTGCTTGGACATGTGCTTTGACATTTTCTGCTACTTCAAGACATCTACCGGAGACCCTTCAAAGGTTTTTTGGTGCCTACAGGCTTTTTCCCTGGTTTGGGGGTTTGGCTCCTTGGAGTTCTCTGCGATTTGGTATTTTTACCAGTCAAGGTGGCCTCTGAGGGGGCTGGACCCTATTTACATGCAAGGTGGAACATGGAGACCAAGGGGTGGGATGATCCTGTAGCCAGGTAGACTTGAAGGAAGAAGGCTACATACCCCAGGCACAGTTGTTCAGAAGGCCATGGGGATGTGTAAATGAGGGAGGGCCTTTTGTTGTTGGACAGTTGGTTTGGGCTACAGTGTTTGGACACTCTCTGACATTGCAATTGTGGGGTACTATGTGCATGATGTGTTCTGCTGGTCAATGCCTGTTCCTGTGTTGTGTTTACTTTTCAGGTGTCAGGGGATTGTTGTGGTTCGACATGCTGCGGTGTACACATGGGCAATGTTCGCATGTGATGTGTACAGGACACTGAGGGTCACTTGATTTCACATGCATATATTGAGTGCATGTCCCTACTGACACACACAGTTGCACAATGCTCCACCACAGATACAACCACCCTTCCATGACCACAGGTGCACACAGATTGCCTTCTCAGGAACACTGTGTCCCTGCAGCACATGATCTATTACCATTTGGGGATCCTGTACATCCGTCAATAGGTTGTTTATTTTGTTTGTCCTTTTCATGTGATGCTCAAGGTGTATCCCCAACACAATGGCTGCTCACTGTGCTGTGTGCTGAGCAGTGTGTTGCAGGAGACATACACAGCACACGGTTTCGGGAGTAGCGATTTTGCCTTGCCCAATGTGCATGTGAACAGGCATTCATTGTTTCTTCATGCTACAACTGGTGGAAAGCATTTGTTTATGACTTGGTATGTGTGGGAGGTTGTTGGTCAGTCATTTCATCTGATTCCATGTAAGGCGTCATTGTCTCGTGCCACTTTCCATGTATCACATGTCACTTCGTATCTTTTTGGTCACATGTTGGGCTTTTGCTATTGCATGCCATGTCATGGTATGGCAGACAAGGGTGATGTGGGTTGGGAGGGTTTGGGTGACATACCAGGGATTGTCATGGGCTGTTTTGTGGGTTGGGGGGTGTGATACACACCTTGCATGTGTTCTTTTTGGTCACACGGGATTGGTTATGTTTAAGTAGCTAGAGATGCACACAATGTAGCACTTCCATGGCAGAATTCTCAGGGTGGTAAGGTTGTGACAGTTGACTGTCTCTCTGTCATCATCGATTGTCACCTGGTATGTGCCAGGCCTGTGTGCACTCTGCAGGGGTGGGAGTTTAGGTGAAGAATGCGGCCACAAGCTGGGACCGGGCTGCCTCGCCACTTGCCCTTTCCCCTCCCAACGGCAGCAGCTCTGCATGTGTTTGGGGATGTGGGGGCACCTTATTACACAGGAAGGCAAATTTTATAAAGTTAACAGGGTAATGCCCTTAGTAGATTACTTTCACACAACATATAGGCACAACACATCTGTTTTGAAAACTAATAGCAGCCACAAAAAACCCAAGATTGGTCCAGTTGACAGGAGCCAAAAAAACCTCACAGTAACTTTCTTGTGGTATGGACTACATGTGAAGTCAAGGCTGTGAAGGAAGACAGAAGGATAGACAGAAAAATATGCTATCCCTGCCTAAAGTGCACTCTCAACTAGTTTGAGGTGTTACAACACCTGTCTAAATAGTGACAGAATAAGAGTCAAATTACCATCTTCTAGAGCGTGTAATACATTTAGCCTTATGAGTCTCATACCTCTCTCTTCCACAGAAAAAAGGTTTTGTGCAAGAAGGAAGAGACTAAAATGAAAGAAAGAAGCTGACAAACGCACCGGGGAGGATAGAAAGGATGTTTTTCCTTTTCTAACACTTTCGTGTGGCATCAACTGGGATAATACACTTTTTAATGACCGATCGATTGTCACACTGACCCTGGATTGTTCAAGTTTAAAAAGACACATATACGAGAAAGTGTTAAGAAAGGAAGAAGGCATACTATGGCAAAAGGGAAAGTGCACACAGTTGCACTGTGAACAACTCTGAATCTAACAACGTGTATATAATACCCAAGTCTTGTGTATATATGTAAAACCCAGGAACGTCAATAAGATAAAACAGTATTACCAATATAGGAAAAGGGATGTGGGGTAAACACTTAGGACCTCCTTATGACTGAAAGGAAAGTCGGCAAACTCTTTACCCACTATGCTCTTACAGATACTGACAGCGCTAAACCCACGTAGAGGGCAAGCAAGGACAGATTCTGTGAACTGACAATCTGTAGAATACTGAATAAGGCAATTATAAACAGTACTCACGAGGACCGGAAAGACCACTTGAATGTCAGTAATTTCACGAACCCTGTAGATCAAACAGGGACCCAGAAGGCTGTAAAAGCAAAGGGTTAAAGATAACAAAATACATAAACCCTAGTAAAAGGCAAGTCTGAATTGTGATAATAAATCGTGAGGAAAACTAAAAGGGGAACACTCTGGAACTTGTAACAACAAAACCCACACCTAATAATCAATGGAAAATGAATGCAGAAGTGCAATGGAAAACATGGAGTGGAATAATAAATCGTGAGGAAAACTAAAAGGGGAACACTCTGGAACTTGTAACAACAAACCCACACCTAATAATCAATGGAAAATGAATGCAGAAGTGCAATGGAAAACATGGAGTGGAATAATAAATCGTGAGGAAAACTAAATGGGAAACACTCTGGAACTGGTAACAACAAACCCACACCTAATAATCAATGGAAAATGAATGCAGAAGTGCAATGGAAAACATGGAGTGGAATCTCAATAAAGTTGGATTAGGAGCAGGGAAAATGATATCACAAAAGGAAACCTTTCCCACCCAATCCAAGGAGAAAAGGCAGTAACTAATTCTACGAAAGTAAATAGTAATACATCATGCTTTTCAGTAACCAGGACAGCATAAAGGGACAGAAAACACCGGCAAACTGGGCTGCATCAAATAGTAAAGTACAGAGAAAGGCTGTCTGCAGACAGAGGAAGACAGAAAGGGAAATTCAGAAAGCATAAATCAAATAAGCGCATAAATCCGAAATCCAGGACAGAGGAACAGGACACAGGAACTAGTAACTGGGCACAAAGCTAGGAACAGGAACTAGGTACAAGGCATGGAACTAGGAACAAGGAACTGGAACTAGATACTTGGCACAATATCTATGAACAAGGAACTGGAACTAGGTACAAAGCACAGAAACTAGGAACAAGGAACTGGATATAGATACTTGGCTCAATATCTATGAACAGGGAACTGGAACTAGGTACAAGGCACAGAACAAGTACAGGAAACAGGGACTAGTCACAACAGGAACACTGCTACAATGACCAGCGCCGGACTGAAGCAAACTGAGGCTTTTAAAGCTGCTTAACGAGCACACCCCCAGGCGTGCTGCCTGCTGCACCTGCAGCCACAGGTGTTGCCTATCCTCCTCCCAGCCTTGTGCTGCAAGGGAGGAGATGATGCAGTGAGCCAGGCATTCTGGGAAGCAAGAGGTGAAGCAGTGAGCCAGGCATTCTGGGAAGCAAGAGGTGAAGCAGTGAGCCAAGGCATTCTGGGAAGCATAGTCATTTGATTTGAGTAGCATGCTGGCTGCCAGGGATGAGGTGAAGCAGTGAGCCAGGCATTCTGGGAAGCAGGAGGTGAAGCAGTGAGCCAAGGCATTCTGGGAAACATAGTCATTTCATTTAAATAGCATGCTGGCTGCCAAAAACCAGGAATGGATCCGGAAGGGAAGTAACTGGGAAAATAAGGTTTTAACGCTCCCAATTCATCAGAACACTGTAGCATAGGGTTCGAAGGAAATGTCCAGTAAGGATTAAACCCCAGAACATGCCCCCAAGTGGCGGGGACGGGAACGAAGGGAGCGAGAACGGGAGCGAAGAGAGCGAGCCGTGACACTATACCCCCTTCCACGGCCGACTCCAGGCGGCCGTTACTCGCACAAAACATCTTCCTTCCATGACTGGAGCGCTTTGTCTTCGGAGGTGGCACTGACGAAAACAATGATCCACGGGCAGAAGCAGAAGGACTGGAATTAATAGAATCAGGCTGCAGTCTATAAGAGTCATAGGCAGGTTTTCGGTGAGGAAAGGACTCATGGGTTGAAGAAAGGCATGAAGGACTTGCAGGACCCGAAGTAGAGTTGGAAAGTCCAGGAAGCTCAGTCTCTGGGAGCGAACACTCATACATCATTGAGGAGGGAGACTGGCTGGTGCATGCTTTGGACAATGATAGATACTCTGGTAGCCCCCCTGCTGAGAGCGAACACACAGGAGGTGAGAAAACAGCGGATTTCAGACAATGTTCATGTTCAGACAAAGAAGGTGGTGACTGGTTCAAGGCCTGTGGTTGAGGGTGACCAAGGTTTGATTGCATTTGTTCCACACCTTGGGGGCCTGGAAGTCCAATGGGTTGTACAAGGCTGGTATTCCTGATGTCAGTCAAATGGCGACCTTGTTGCACGTGGGATACAACCACAGGGACGTTTGGCATACCGATAGGAGTGATAGACGCAGTACTTGGTACATCAGGCACACTCGAAGCTGGAGCAATAACAGACACATCTTGAACTGCAGCAGTCATATCCTCCCTTTGGCTACTAGCACCCGAATGGTGCAGCAGTTGGGGAACCGTGCCCGTCCCTTCCTTCAGGCTCATGTGAGATCCGGCAACAAAAGGGCTGTCAAGCGGTTTATCCAAACCGGCCCCCAAATGTGAACCGTCCGGCCCGTTATCCTGGTTGGCTGCTTGTTCGATGTATAGGCCATGGCTGATGGTATCCGTCACGCTCTTGTAACACTCTAGGCAAGTCCAATGGCCTTGCATGTAAGGCTCTCCCAAGTCATGAACCAGCTTGATGTTTTTGGCAGAAGTCTCAGACTCAGATGTAGCATATGCGGGAGGTGCTAATTCTACAGACAAGCAGTTGGGGGAATTAGCTTGTGTAAAAGGCAGGCCTTCTGGTGATCCTCCTGAAGCATAGGATGGACAGATTGGATGTTCATCCGTAATAAATGGCTGGGATTTAGGAGGTAGCTCTGAAGTAGAAGAATCTGCAACATGATCAAACAGAGCAGACAGGTTCACCTCCGATATTGGCAGCGAGGCTGAGCAGGATACAGGTCTTTCATGAACTGAAGCCAAACTAGCAGTAGGCTCTGGGACCGGAGACAGACACTCAGGATGTGCTACCGGAGGCTTCATGGCTGAAGGATAAACTGCTGGATGAGTCACTGTATCTGAAAACAGGCATGCCAGAGGAAATTCAGAGGCTGAGGGCATGCAAGCTGGAGCCGTCTCGTTAGCTGAAGACAAACTTGTCAAGGTCTTTGGCTCTGACCACGTACATGGTGAAGGCTCTTGAGTGACTGGCAGATATAGCAATTGTTCATTGATTGAAGACACGTTTGACAATGATGACTGCAGAGCCGTGGACTGGGTAGTCGAAAAGTCAATAGTTGTAGAAGGACAGACTGAAGTCCCAGAAGTCGACAGACATATTTGTGGCTCAGGAATGGATAGCACCTTTAGGGCGATTGACTCCATGACACCATTAACCAAAGACTGAGCTGGACCCATGCTGCACCTTTCCTTAGTGGATGACACAGAGTCATTTCCAAAGTCTCTGTTAATCAGGATTTCGTCAAGTGTCCATTCCTTTGTCTTAACTTCTGAAGGTGGCAGATTATCAATCAACAGTTCAGGAAGCGCTTGCCTGGTCCTTGTTTTAGTATACTGTGGAATGAGTCCATCAAAACAAGAATTATGTACTGTCTTTGATTGTTCATTGTGACAAACTTTGGCAGAAGGAGGAGTGAACACAGAGGTAGCATCGTTTTCCACATCAGCTTGAATGTTTACTTCAGTCTCAGCAGCTGGATCAAGGGCTGAACCTAAGCCTACAGTAATGACTGATTCTGTGTACGCAACCATTGTGGATTGTGTTTGAAATACAGAAGCATGTATGTGTTCAAACTCTGAATTATGACTGACTGCTACAGAGGAATTCTTAGGCAAAGGAGTGACTTGTAAATCTTCTACTAACAGCAATTCCTGACAAACGGTAGAACAATTGTCAGAATCTGTGCTCTGAATAAGTGCTGTGCAAGAAAGAGGACTTTCACTCCCAATAGGTTTTTCATATTGACAAGTATCATGACCTACTAAAACCTCCTCACTCAGAGATTGAACAGTATTCACTTCATCAACGGATAAAGTTTGAGGTGTAGTCAGAAAAATTCGTAAAGTTTTATTCTCCTCTAATAAACTGATGTATTCTCGTCTTAATTCCTCAAATTCAACTCTTAACATGCCCAGGCTTAACTGTACATCCCTATCAGTAGTCACAAGGGAAGACATGGTGGCATCGGGGCTGGAACCTGCCCTAGTCATCTGGACGTGTACTGATTGTACATCGTCGTTTACTGCTTGCAGGTCTTGTGATCTATACTCTCGCTTACCGACTTGGTCTGTGTTACCCTTAAGTAAACTACTGACATCAGACCTCTTGACATTAGGGACTACAGTAAGTACTTGTGCAGAGGAGTAAGCAGTTGGCTGAGGGCTGAAAACAGAAGTTATGTAATGAACCCCTTCATTCTTTATGTTTGAATCATGAAACTGTTCAATCTGAGGTAAAGCACAACCGGAATCATGGGGTTCAACAACAGATGTACTCATATTTAGTAAATCTAACAGTGTTTTATTTTCCGCTGCTAAGGCTTGTGCGGACATATCTGGATCAAAATTAAAAACAGAATTAGGATCAGGCAATGTATGATGGGCCAGGCGATGGGTAAAATATCTTGCACGTAAATACCCATTCGTGTCAAGGAGTTCATTTAAGTCTGGATCAGTGTTTTGATTATCACAGGCAAACGTAGTCAAGACTTTCTGTACACATTTTTTAGTAGCCTTGCTACCCTTCTTTCTTGATCTGGCCGTATACAAACGAGAAGAAGGGCTGGTCATTCTGTTAAGAAAGGAAGAAGGCATACTATGGCAAAAGGGAAAGTGCACACAGTTGCACTGTGAACAACTCTGAATCTAACAACGTGTATATAATACCCAAGTCTTGTGTATATATGTAAAACCCAGGAACGTCAATAAGATAAAACAGTATTACCAATATAGGAAAAGGGATGTGGGGTAAACACTTAGGACCTCCTTATGACTGAAAGGAAAGTCGGCAAACTCTTTACCCACTATGCTCTTACAGATACTGACAGCGCTAAACCCACGTAGAGGGCAAGCAAGGACAGATTCTGTGAACTGACAATCTGTAGAATACTGAATAAGGCAATTATAAACAGTACTCACGAGGACCGGAAAGACCACTTGAATGTCAGTAATTTCACGAACCCTGTAGATCAAACAGGGACCCAGAAGGCTGTAAAAGCAAAGGGTTAAAGATAACAAAATACATAAACCCTAGTAAAAGGCAAGTCTGAATTGTGATAATAAATCGTGAGGAAAACTAAAAGGGGAACACTCTGGAACTTGTAACAACAAAACCCACACCTAATAATCAATGGAAAATGAATGCAGAAGTGCAATGGAAAACATGGAGTGGAATAATAAATCGTGAGGAAAACTAAAAGGGGAACACTCTGGAACTTGTAACAACAAACCCACACCTAATAATCAATGGAAAATGAATGCAGAAGTGCAATGGAAAACATGGAGTGGAATAATAAATCGTGAGGAAAACTAAATGGGAAACACTCTGGAACTGGTAACAACAAACCCACACCTAATAATCAATGGAAAATGAATGCAGAAGTGCAATGGAAAACATGGAGTGGAATCTCAATAAAGTTGGATTAGGAGCAGGGAAAATGATATCACAAAAGGAAACCTTTCCCACCCAATCCAAGGAGAAAAGGCAGTAACTAATTCTACGAAAGTAAATAGTAATACATCATGCTTTTCAGTAACCAGGACAGCATAAAGGGACAGAAAACACCGGCAAACTGGGCTGCATCAAATAGTAAAGTACAGAGAAAGGCTGTCTGCAGACAGAGGAAGACAGAAAGGGAAATTCAGAAAGCATAAATCAAATAAGCGCATAAATCCGAAATCCAGGACAGAGGAACAGGACACAGGAACTAGTAACTGGGCACAAAGCTAGGAACAGGAACTAGGTACAAGGCATGGAACTAGGAACAAGGAACTGGAACTAGATACTTGGCACAATATCTATGAACAAGGAACTGGAACTAGGTACAAAGCACAGAAACTAGGAACAAGGAACTGGATATAGATACTTGGCTCAATATCTATGAACAGGGAACTGGAACTAGGTACAAGGCACAGAACAAGTACAGGAAACAGGGACTAGTCACAACAGGAACACTGCTACAATAACCAGCGCCGGACTGAAGCAAACTGAGGCTTTTAAAGCTGCTTAACGAGCACACCCCCAGGCGTGCTGCCTGCTGCACCTGCAGCCACAGGTGTTGCCTATCCTCCTCCCAGCCTTGTGCTGCAAGGGAGGAGATGATGCAGTGAGCCAGGCATTCTGGGAAGCAAGAGGTGAAGCAGTGAGCCAGGCATTCTGGGAAGCAAGAGGTGAAGCAGTGAGCCAAGGCATTCTGGGAAGCATAGTCATTTGATTTGAGTAGCATGCTGGCTGCCAGGGATGAGGTGAAGCAGTGAGCCAGGCATTCTGGGAAGCAGGAGGTGAAGCAGTGAGCCAAGGCATTCTGGGAAACATAGTCATTTCATTTAAATAGCATGCTGGCTGCCAAAAACCAGGAATGGATCCGGAAGGGAAGTAACTGGGAAAATAAGGTTTTAACGCTCCCAATTCATCAGAACACTGTAGCATAGGGTTCGAAGGAAATGTCCATTAAGGATTAAACCCCAGAACATGCCCCCAAGTGGTGGGGACGGGAACGAAGGGAGCGAGAACGGGAGCGAAGAGAGCGAGCCGTGACAGAAAGAAAGGATTTTCTCGTCCTAAAACATAAAGACAATACAGTCACTGCTTCCCATCTCGGACTATTATGAAATGGGGGAAAGTAGGACAATATAAAAAGGTTAGCCCAACTCTCAACCATAGGCTAAATAGTGCCTTTTTGAGTGTGGCAAACATCGTCGACCGGTTTCAGTGGTATAGCTTAAGTAGAACCACATTCATCAGCACAGTCTTAAGTTCCTTGAGGCTGGTGTATTTCATTTTTCTAACAACCAGTTTTCGAGAAACAAAGTGTGGTAGATGGAATGGTACTTTACCACCTTTCCGTAAGTGTCACTGGACTGGAACAGTCTGCAAGGGAACCTGTGGGTCAAAAACAAAATTGAACCACAGTCACTATACGGCTGCTAGATTCCATTTAATGGATTGTGAATGTACACATTAGTACGTGTCACTCATCTACACAATCAGAGACTCTTTGGCACCACTTCTTACTTCAATCATAATATCTCACTATTTATGTCCTCATCGTATTCCAAAAAAGGACAATTACATTTATAGCAATTATCCTATCAGATACAGCCACAGCATAACATATGCTCAACAGTTGGTCAATGGTCCTGAAAAAAGGGGAATATTTCAATTGTGTAATGCAGTATCAAGGTGCACTCACCATATATTCAATTCCCTTTCAAATAATAAGTGGGGAAGGTACCTAAATAGGGCACACCACATGGCTGGCCAGCCAACATGCTTCTAGTCTGTGGATAAATGAAAAGGCATACAGAGGTGAAAAACCCCAATTCATATCTAAGCAACAAACTACATGCAGTGAGTCCTTATATTAATTCTGGACCAATATTGCTAGAAAGCGCTGAAATTTAAATGCTCCCTAACATGGAAACAAAATCCCCGTTACTTGCAAAGCTATTCTCCATACATCAGGCTTGCAAAATCACAATACGTTTGCAGCGTTAACAGGACTTACTTACATGTATCTGAATGCCGTGTAGCAATTCAACCGGGAATGGAAGAAGGATAGCGCGAACGCGTTGCGAATGGCATCCACTCATTAGATTGTCTTTTGTATTCATCACGTGACACGCTAAACGTGTCACGTGAGCGCCAATCCTTTGCATCGGCCCGGAAGTCAGGCCGAGCGATGTGAGACCAGGACAGGCAACATCCTGTACACATCTCTACGATGCATCGAGTGTAGTCAAATGTTCATATTCACGGCCAGGTGGATAGGCAAAGCCATGCAATAGTACAAGTACCTGTGACTACTGAATAACTTGACTGCAGTAAAAAATTAAGGTTGTCCATCTTTTTATAGAGATTGTGTTAATACGTATGGTGTTGTAACCACGGCGTCGGACATTCAAAATGGCAGAATCCAGATGGTGTTTGTGCATATTTAGTATGGCGCACTAACATGAATGACGATCAAGGCCATGGTGAATCCACCACACCCATTCTGTAAATGACAAATGAAGCAATGCATATATAAAAAGTATGTGATATTAGCTCTGTGCTTCAATGATCATATCTATCGTAACCCAATTCATGACATCTTCAATTATGTGTAAATTCAATGATTTAGGTTATCATAGCCAGGGAATGCCACAGTATGGTCTCATTAAGGCCTACCTTGTCTGTTTTCAATCGGAACACCCATTTTTGTTCACATTTTAAGAGCAGGTGGCTCATATCCCCTCCTCTTCTGGGACATTTCACCTTTTCTATAATTGTCCACTCAAGATCAGTGGCCAGGTGGTTCAGTCTGGAAAAATGATCAACCAGTGGTGCATTATCCCTGTGGGTCCTAATACAGGACAGATGTTCTTGGATCCGTTTCTTTATTGACCTCATTGTCATGCCAATATATCTCTTATCACAGGGGCACTTTATCATATATATGACGTTAGGTGTATTGCAGTTGGTTAGGGCAAGTTGTTTCCATGGTGTCTTAAGGCCTAGGTCTAGGGTCTTGGTGCGTTTGGTAAGTGTACAATCATTACACTGGTCACACGGTGTGTGTCCATGTGGGGCAGTATTTTTCCATAATGTTGTCTGCCCAGTTATTTCTGTGGCTGGTGTGTATGAATGAATCAAAGTATCCCCTCAGGTTCTTTCTTTTTTTCATTGCAAACCGAAGAACAGGTAGAGTAACAGGTAGAGTTTGTACACTTACCAAACGCACCAAGACCCTAGACCTAGGCCTTAAGACAAAATGGAAACAAATTGCCCTAACCAACTGCAATACACCTAACGTCATATATATGATAAAGTGCCCCTGTGATAAGAGATATATTGGCATGACAACAAGGCCAATAAAGTAACGGATCCAAGAACATCTGTCCTGTATTAGGACCCACAGGGATAATGCACCACTGGTTGATCATTTTTCCAGACTGAACCACCTGGCCACTGATCTTAAGTGGACAATTATAGAAAAGGTGAAATGTCCCAGAAGAGGAGGGGATATGAGCCACCTCCTCTTAAAACGTGAACAAAAAGGGTGTGCCGATTGAAAACAGACAAGGTAGGCCTTAATGAGACCATACCGTGGCATTCCCTGGCTATGATTACCTAAATCATTGAATTTACACCTAATTGAAGATGTCATGAATTGGGTTGCGATAGATATGATCATTGAAGCATAGAGCTAATATCACATACTTTTTATATATGCATTGCTTCATTTCTCATTTACAGAATGGGTGTTGTGGATTCACCATGGCCTTGATCGTCATTCATGTTAGTGTGCCATACTAAATATGCACAAACACCATCTGGGTTCTGCCATATTGAATGTCCGACGCCGTGGTTACAACACCATACGTATTAACACAATCTCTATAAAAAGATGGACAACCTTAATTTTTTTACTGCTATCAAGTTATTCAGTAGTCACAGGTACTTGTACTATTGCATGGCTTTGCCTATCCACCTGGCCATGAATATGAACATTTGACTACACTGGATGCATCGTATAGACGTGTACAGGATGTTGCCTGTCCTGGCTCACGACGCTCGGCCTGACTTCCGGGCCGATGCAATGGATTCGCGCTCACGTGACACATTTAGCGTGTCACGTGACAAATACAAAAGACAATCTAATGAGTGGACGCCATTCGCAATGTGTTTGCGCTTTCCTTCTTCTATTGCTGGTTGAATTGCTATACAGCATTCAGATAAATGCAAGTAAGTCCTGTTAATTCTGCGAACGTATTGTGATTTTGCAAACCTGATGTATGGAGAATAGCTTTGCAAGTAATGTGGATTTCGTTTCCATGTTAGGGAGCATTTAAATGTTAGCGCTTTCTAGCAATATTGGTCCAGAATTAATATAAGGACTCACTGCATGGAGTCTGTTGCTTAGATATGAATTGGGGTTTTTCACCTCTTTATGCCTTTTCATTTATCCACAGACTAGAAGCATGTGGACTGGCCTGCCATGTGGTGTGCCCTTTTTAGGTACCTTCCCCACTTATCATTTGAAAGGGAATTGAATATATGGTGAGTGCACCTTGATACTGCATTACACAATTGAAATATTCCCCTTTTTTCATGACCATTGACCAACTGTTGAGCATATGTCATGCTGTGGCTGTATCTGATAGGATAATTGCTATAAATGTAATTGTCCTTTTTTGGAATACAATGAGGACATAAATAGTGAGATATTATGATTGATTTAAGAAGTGGTGCTAAAGGGTCTCTGATTGTGTGGATGAGTGACACATACTAATGTGTACATTCACAATCCATTAAATGGAATCTAGCAGCCGTATAGTGACTGTGGTTCAATTTTATTTTTGACCCACAGGTACCCTTGCAGACTGTTCCAGTCCTGGGACACTTACGGAAAGGTGGTAAAGTACCATTCCATCTACCACACTTTGTTTCTCGAAAACTGGTTGTTAAAAAAATGAAATACACCAGCCTGGAGGAACTTAAGACTGTCCTGATGAATGTGGTTCTACTTTAAGCTATACCACTGAAACCGGTCGACGGTGTTTGCCACACTCAAAAAGGCGCTATTCAGCCTATGGTTGAGAGTTGGGCTAACCTTTCTATATTGTCCTACTTCCCCCCATTTCATAATAGTCCGATATGGGAAGCAGTGACTGTATTGTCTTTATGTTTTAGGACGAGAAAATCCTTTGTTTCTCGTAAATGTGTCTTTTTCAACTTGAACAATCCAGGGTCAGTGTGACAATCGATGGGTCATTAAAAACGTTTATTATCCCAGTTGATGCCTCACGAAAGTGTTAGAAAAAGGAAAAACATCCTTTCTATCCTCCCCGGTGCGTTTGTCAGCTTCTTTCTTTCATTTTAATCTCTTCCTTCTTGCACACATTTGTTTTCTGTGGAAGAGAGTGGTATGAGACTCATAAGGCTGAATGTATTACACACTCTAGAAGATGGTAATTTGACTCTTATTCTGTCACTATTTAGACAGGCGTTGTAACACCTCAAACTAGTTGAGAGTGCACTTTAGGCAGGGATAGCATATTTTTCGGTCTATCCTTCTGTCTTCCTTCACAGCCTTGACTTCACATGTAGTCCATACCACAAGAAAGTTACTTTGAGGTTTTTTTGGCTCCTGCCAACTGGACCAATCTTGGTTTTTTTGTGGCTGCTATTAGTTTTCAAAACAGATGTGTTGTGCCTATTTGTTGTGTGAAAGATGTGGGGGCACCACCATGTCAACCGGTACTTCCCGCCGTGTTGCAACATTGTGCAGGAAACATGCTGCCACAATGATCCTGCACACTACTGGGGGTGCATATAGCAGCTGTCCGCTAGAGCGATCAAGGGAGCGGAAGCGTGACTTGAGCACTCTGTATGTGCAGTCCACTATGCCCCTGGTTGCAATATGGGCAGCATTGTATCTTACCTGGGGTGGTGTGGTGGGGTTCCGGATTGGCGTCATCATGTGGTTGCTCAGAGGGTAGGCACTGTCCCCTGGGGAGGTGATAATGTTTGTGATTATTTTGGTTTGTGTATTTGTCTGTGTGTGACATGCATGCATGTGCACAGGCATTTGTACTCACCTAGGAGCCATGTTTTGCCATGCTTCCCAGCTTCCAGGGCCCGGCTCTGGGCGGACATATGAAACTGTCATGGGTATACCCAGGATAGTTTGCATAGAACGAGGTGATGATTCCCTTGGCATCGCATACAACCTGCACGTTGATGGAATGTCAGTGGTTGCGGTTTTCGATAGATGTGCTCAGTGGCCCTAGGTGGACGTAGGGCCACATGGGTGCAATTTATGGCACCAAGCACTTTGGGGAAGTGTGCCACCCTGTAAAAGTCTTGCACCACGCTTGCCTTTCTGCGGGTGTTCTGGGCATGTATATGTGCCTGTGGACTGAGGGGCGCATACTCATGAGTGCCAACACCTTTTGTAGGCAGCGTGACTGCGTGGCCTGTGTGACCCCCCCCACTATGGCAGTTGTCCGCTGAAATGACCCAGTGGCCAAAAAATGCAGGACATTGAGCAACTTCTCGAAGGGGCTAAATGCTTGGGAGCACAGGGTGGGTGACGTAAGGTCATCTTCCCACTCCCTGACAAGGTCTAGGATGATATGAGGTGGAAACCTATACCTGCCATAGTCCTGGTCATCAGGCATCCCAGAAAGGCTGGTCCGGGGCAATAAAATGCGGGGCCTGGCTATTCTCCTCCTGCGGTGTCCCACGATCAGTGCTGCGACAAATGGGGTATTCATCGTAGCTGTATATATGTGTTTGTTGTGTGCATGCACTTTTATACTGCGCGCGGGGACGCTTCCGCCTGCCTTTGTGTGGCGGATGTGTTGACACCTGTGCGTGTCTTTTAGCGTTTGCGGATTTCCCGTATTCGATTCCATGAATACGTGTTGTTTGCGTGCGTGTGGGCGTTCTGTGTATTTCCCTGCAGTACTTACCTAGTTATGCCTTCTTTTTCACGCGTTGTTCCCCATTCCGCATGTTACACCCCGTGTCCCGCCTCCTTTTTGGTGTGTGCACCGACATTGTGCGCTATCGCTGTGCGCATCGTGCACAGCATTTGGGATGTTGGAATGACGTGTGTGCCCGTGTGCGCCACGCAAGAATTCGGCGCACATCCCGTAGTAAACACGCACAGGCCCTTCCATGAATCGCACGTGTGCGCGTGCGCTTGCTTTTTCACACTTGCACCAGCTTGCGGCAAGATTTACGGCGCACATTTTTTCCATGATTTGGCCCCCTAATATCCCTGAACCACAAACGGTTTCATCCGCCATCTTTTGATAACGTGATCTCCAGCGTGATCAACCATAATGTCAAGAGCCCTGGTGGCAATAAATCATAAAACACACACCTGCCTGGGACATCAACTGCCGCAAGAACAAAGCACTGCCCCTGGTTGTGACATTAGTGCAAGATGGCACTAAAAGTACTGTCCATGCATTCACCTAATCAAATGTCTCCACACGAATGTGGAAGACACTCACTCATGCAATGCATAACCACATATATTTTGTTCACTAGGTCCTCACCAAAAAGCATTTTTCTTATTAACATATATTGAATGAATTAAAGGAGTCAAGTTGGTAACATAACTATATGGTTTGTATTCAAATTTAAATAGTGAAACAAATTAATGGTAGATAATCAAACAGTGTACACAATAGTAAAAACATCCCATCTTTGATTCTACTTTGCTTTGTTTCCAAACTTCACATGTTTCCAAGCATGTATTTTTTCTGTCTTGTATTAGCAATTTTTTCGTTGTCATTTGAATATTTGTCCTCCTTGAAAACTCCAACTAAAAGCAAGGCCGAATTTCCAGTTGTTATGCCAAATGTCTCAATCCAAGAGCACAATGAAACTATTAACCTGTATGCAGTTTTCAAATGGACGATACATTCATAGCCAAATCTTCTTTCTACAGGCTTTCTATGGGCACATTGCTTTTGAAAGTTGGGAACGTTAATGGGTCTGCTTGCCCTGCTGTGTCTCGCCATATTATCTTAGCCACTCAACCATTGGGGAGCAAGATATTGAAATGTTGGTTCTTAATCCCATCCAGCAGAATATAAATTCCCTGAAAACTACGAGTTAGGGAGATAAACTTGTTCATCGATAAAGACAACTTAATATTCTGCCCTTTGAAATTCATGTTAAATTATTTGCTGTTGTGCTAATTTAGTAATAATTGTTCAAATCCCCAAAATGTTTTTCGGATATTTAATGTTTTGAAAAATGTTTTGCATTGAAATTAATTGTTTGGAATCATGTTTTCCAATGGCACACACATATAATAAGTCATAACTATTATCAAGAAAAAAGAACCAACTAACAGCATATCTGCTTGCTTCATGGTGAAGGTGGTCAATCCTTTACTGAATTTGAAACTTTAGCATTGAAATGTGCAATATAGTTTTTTTTTTTTAAAAAAACAAGAACTTCTTATTTCAAATAGTTTGATGGAAACCTTCTATGTGGCGGCATGTGATACTCCCGTTAAATGGTATAGTCACCTTTTCAAGAGATTCATTTTGCTGACTGATCGAGGCCATCACTGCCTTTCCATGGCCACAATGTTTCTTTTCACAGAGCACATTGCAGAAGCCGAATTTAACAACTACTAGCTTTGTACCTACTTTATTTCATCCTCTATTTCCAATATATGTTATTTAATAATTGTTAGGCCATGCAGTTATCACCTGGCCTTATGGTTATATCATGATTAAAATTGTTATAGTATCTGTTCTACCAATCACCTAGCCTGCCAACTCTTTGTTCCATTACTATGCACAAATAAAAAGAGTATGCATTCTGTATGCCTTGTTTGGACTGTAAGTTAGCGCAAGTAATGGATGTGAGTACAACCATATTGCTAAAAAACAAAGTTATTGTGTTTAAGATATTTACTATATGGGATATTTATGTAGGCAATGGGCCTCATTACATGTTTAGAGGAAGGGCATGTCTGCCTCCAAATTCATGTCCGGGTTCCCTGAATGGGGAATTACTGGGCCATTCCAACTTTGGAGGGCTCAGTATTTCACCATTCAGGGAACCCGGACGATCCCCATTCCCATTTGAGCCCCCGTGGGGCTCAAATGGGAATGGGGAGCATGCTAACAACGGGCCCGTTAATGACGGGCCAGTTGTTAGCATGCTAGTTCCCTCGCCGGACCCGCAAAAGATGTCTGATCTGACCAGACGTCCAGAGCGGGTCCCGCGAGGGAACCTCGTAATAGGGTGGAATGGCTTTAACGGCGCTGGCACCATTGCCGGCACCATTAAACCCACTCTTCCAGGGTCGCAATGAGGCCCAATGACTTCCACGAGCCTCTTAATTATGCCAGAACTTACTTTTGTCATCCCAAACTCCCTCTGAATAATTTCTTTGAAGTCCTAATTCATATGATTACCAAAAAGCTTTGCAATCTATGCTTTTCTAATGCTTTTTTTAATGATTTCAGTGCACCACCACCATTTGAATTACTTTTCCATTGTACCTCCTAATTTCTTTCGAAGTTATCCCAATAACTTAAAGATACATTACATACAATTTTACTGAGATTTGAATGGCATACAGTCGTCATTTGAAGCACCTTCTGCATATGTCTTATTGCAAGGCTAAAGTCATACCTTTGCTTCTTACTTAAGCATGCAATGTACTTGACAATAATGTAATGTTGACTTTCATGTTGATTACACCCTACTGCCCTAAAGTGGAATAATTAAACACAGACTATAGTGGATCTAATCATTTGCTTCAAAGGTTGATTGATTTTCATCATGCAGACATGTTAGCACCAAGGGCCACCATGTGACCTGAATGTTGCAAAAGGGAAAAGGCCAGTATGAAGAATTGTGTATAAACATTAGAAAGGTTTGCTACCACAATTCCACTGGTACAAGCAGCAAAAAGGGTAGACTACAAGGCTGAATGAGTGGCGAGTAAGTGCTTTTTGTCTTTACACCATTGATATTCATAACCGAGTCAAACACCTTTCCCATGAAAGAGTATAGGAACAGATGTATGCTCTACTGTAGCTTTACTATGTGATTTGCCCTCATTTCCACTTACTTCTTCCAATATTATTGGTTTAACGTGTCATATTTTCCATTACAGATTTAACTCATACATTTTTTTTCGGTATTTATGATATAGTCACTTGCCTACTTGGCTCAAAAAACCACTGATCAATGTTCGCATTCCAGTCTTGGTAGATAGTGACAATTGTAAAACGTTGAATCATTTGATTGAATGGTTTAAATAGTTATGAGGAGCTCAATGTACATTCTGACTGCTATGTCTGCTCATGTTGTAAAACAGAGAGTACAGTTCAACATCAAAATAATATATCTAGAATGTGCTTGTTGCTAATCCTTCCTAGTGACGACTGAACATTTATTTGATGTTGTTGTGTGAAGTGCCAATACAGATATTGTTAAAAACAATAAATACTGATCAGGAATTGGAACCCTGGAATTCACATACATGAAACCTTACAAGTTGTAAGGATAGTTACAATGAGACAAAGATGATACCTGAAAGTGTATTTATCAACCATTATCAGTCCACAATCTATCATTCAAGCTATCAATTATCATTTAAAATGTATTATTTTCTAACAAATAACTTATTCGTATACATTCAATAACATCCCATATGTGAACAGACCCCCATTCTTGATTACATATAACAAATTATTATGTACATTTCATCAAACTAGCAATGCAGTTTTTAAACAGGACATTGTTACAATATTAACACATATTCGAGGACCATACCACTATTTTTTTTTAAGTCTGCACATCGGTTTTTCTACAATGCCAGAATCGTGAGGACATCCCTCAGAAAACCTGTTCTTAGACTGTGTGTTTCCATTGCCAAAACGTTCAAAGTGATATCTCTCATGAACTCAAATTCCTTTTATTTGAAGGCAGGCTTGGTGACGGAGTCATTTTTTATTTTTTTCAACTCCAATAACACAGTTTGCCTGCAATACTAGCAGCTCTACAGGGTAATTCATAGAATTTCGCACAAAAGTAGCGCACGCGGCTGGCGCACAGTGTCCCCGTGCGATACACTGCGCCAGCCGCGTGCAATAAAATCCATTTAATCGCTCAGCGTATTCGTGGATTCCAGCCTCCAAAAGCAGCTGTGGCGCAGAGTGGCGCAGCGACCCTGCAGCAGCGCCAGTTATGCCCCCAAGAACGCCCTCGCGCAAGGAAAACCCTTCAAAATTCCCAATTCATCGCAAAGGGCTGCGCTAACCCTGGACCAGTTCACAGGGCTGCCAAACAGCAAACGCCAAGCGGGGAACGTGTATTTCAGTGGTTCGCGGGAAGTATCACACGCGATTGTCCTGGGTACGTGTACATCAGGGGTGCGCGTGAAGTAACACATGCGATTCCATCAGGGCACGTGTATTCCAGGGGTGCGCGGGAAGTATCACACGCAAAATCAGCAGGGTACGTGTATTTCAGGGGTGCGCGGGAAGTATCACACGCGATTCCATCAGGGTACGTGTATTCCAGGGGTGCGCGGGAAGTATCACACGTGATTCCATCAGGGTACGTGTATTCCAGGGGTGCGCGGGAAGTATCACACACGATTCCATCAGGGCACGTGTATTCCAGGGGTGCGCGGGAACTATCAGATGCGATTCCATCAGGGCACATGTATTCCAGGGGTGCGCAGGAAGTATCACACGCAAAATCAGCAGGGTACGTGTATCTCAGGGGTGCGCAGGAAGTATCACAGCGTGTAATTGGAGGATGGGGCCTTAGCGCGTACACGCAGAAGTGACGCTGGACGTGTGGGCATGTTTAAAAGGTACATGTAGAACGCCATTTCCTTGTACGTGCTTTTCGTGGAGAGCGAGTGGGTGAAATCTGGACTTCTTGTCGGTTCACATGCGATTTACTTCACGGCGTTCCAAGTTCGTACTCCCTGTTACCTCTGACAGCTTTTTCTCTTCTTGTCTTTTTCCTGGGCCTGTTTCCTCAAACAGCATTCACTTCTCCTGTTGTCCTGTCTCCTAAGACAGCGTACAATTCTTCTTTTGGCGGGGGTGTTGCCAACGGGCACATGCGCGTATTTTACACGCGATTTATCCTGGCAGACGGTGAGTTGCGCACATATTTGACATCTGTGCTTGCCCCGTGTGTTGCCTACCCCTTCAGAGGTCAGTCTAGGCTGCGTGTGACACGCATACGTTCATTTTTGTGTTTCTGGGTGCCACAGCGTAGTGCAGGTTTTTTTTTTCCACGCACGTGGTCTAGGAGGGGTTGCGTGCACATTATCTCCCTTTTTCGGGGTGCCTGTGCGTTGCGTGACCCGTCATCTTCCCCCAGGGGTCACATACAGCCTTGCTAGAGCACTAGGGTACGAATTCCATCTAGTACCCTACCCCTTTGACCCCCAATTGCCCAGGACAATAGTTTACTGCAACTCCCATACGCACAACAACATCAGTGCCATGGTTGGGAGGCGAGCACGCAGTAAGGGTGGCAAAGGTGGGCGAGCCACAAGAGGTGGCCGTGGTGGATACGGTAGGGGACGTGGCCAGGACTTGCAGGGTACCCCTAGCCCCCCATGTGTGGGTGACCAGTCAGTGACACCCATGCTGCCCCCCCTGGTTGAGGGTAACGTGTCTGACACCATCCCTGCTCAGCCCTTGTTGGACCAGCCCATTGTGGCACCAGACCTGGCACTGGGTGACTCCATGGCTGACTTCCAGGTCAGCAGGTCTAGGCCACGTGTGGCGGTGCACGTTGGTGTCACCAGCCCACGTGGATCAGGGGCAGCTATGTCATCTGCTGCCCCGAGTAGGCAGGGTGGGGAGGCTGCAGGGGCAGCTGCGTCTCCATCCACCCCAGCTCTGAGTGTCCCAGCCAGGACAGTGTCGGTCCTAGTCCATCCTGCTGACGTTCCCCCTGACCACATCAAACTTCAGCTAATGCCTGCAACAACTCCCATGGTGAGTGTTCATTCCCAAACTCCTAGTCCACAGTCCACCGGGGCTCCTGCCCCTAGTGTCCAGAGCGGCGTAGGACACTCAGTATCACCACCACCTTCCAAGCGGAAGAGGAAGAGTGCTCGTCCAGTACAGGCTGATGCCCCAGACACGGCTACACAGTCCGGCCCACCAAGGAAGCCCTGCTTCAATCGGGTCGAACTTGATGCACTTGTGGAGTATGTGTCCGCACATGACAGCGAAATGGTGATTACTGCAGGATGCAAGACCACACCTGTACAACGTCAGGCACACTGGCAGACCATTGCGGAACTCATAAGTGCCCTTGGATTCGTGAGGCGCACAGCTAATGATTGCTACAAGTGCTGGAATGACCTTAAGCGCAGGGCAAAGAAAAAGCTGGCCTCAAGTCATGCCGCAACTCTAGTGACTGGAGGTGGGTCTCCGGCAGAGGACATAGAACTCACTCCACATGAGTATGTTGCTGGGACCTACGTCACGGAGGAACAGATCCAAGGCGTGGGAGACCTGCCAGATTACGAGGCATTGTCCGGTGAGTGCACATGCATGTGTGTGTCATCCATGTGCATGGCATGTGTGTGAGTGCTTCCGATTTAAGTGCCAGGTGAGGGGGTGTGTGCCTGAGTGGTTTGGGTCACCCATGTGCTTCATCCAAAACATTCTCCGCACCAGGATTTGGGTGTTGCAGTATCCCTTCTGGCAACAGTAGACATTCAGCCCAACCTCACACCAGTTGCCCTTGAATTGTCATCTTGCCACAACATAGTTGCATGTTATTCTGTGTTCATTCAGGTTGATTGTCTGCATTCCACCACTTTCATTAGGCATTTCTCAGTCCTATTGTCACATGTGTGACATGGCTAGGGTACATGCCATCTGTGTGATGGCATGTGTCATGTATGTGTATTGGACATGCCAATCACAGGCCAATGTGTGATGGCACTGCTAGGCAGCATGCAGCAAATTTGTTGGTCTTCCATCTTGGTGTCATCAATGTGTGCCATTTGCCTCCCCTTCATACGCAGTGACAGTGCATGCATGGGAGGGTTATAGTCATGTGGGACATGTTTCAATGGAGTACTGTTTCTGTTGCTTCTCAGCCCTAATTGTGTTCCATGTTGCTAATGCCTGTTCCCATTTCTTTTCTTTCATGTCTTTGCAGGGGATGACACACTTGATACAGCTGGGGTTGTGGAGATGGTGCAGACCCAGGAGGGGTCTCAGGCCCGACCGGGCACCAGTTAGGGACGTGGTGTGCTGGTGGGTGAGAACCCACACTTGCTGCAGGCCGTCATCTCAAGGGGTGTCTCTAGGTGCACCTCCCCCGAACTCTATTCAGGTGTCGATTCGGATGATGAGACCTATGTGCCGTCGCAGGTAAGTGTCTCTGGGAGAGATTCTGTACAGTCCAACCAACCTGCACCAGGAGTAGAACCCTCAATGGGGATGTCAGTGTTGGTAGGTCAGTCTTTGGTGGTTACGGATGCAGGGTCGCACTCCGCTACATCTGATCCTGTTCCTGGGCCAGCAGATCAGAGGGGGAATGCATTCCTGCAGCCTCAGGCAGTGCCGGCACAGCAAGGCGCAGTTCGCCTTGCCCCAGACAGGTGTGGTGCCCGCCGACGCGGTGGACGTACGCCACCTGGCAATACCGCATGGGAGAAATCCATATACGGTATGGCAAACCAACAGGCAGCATTAACTGAGATGATGGCTCAGGCCATGGATAGGGTGGCCACTTCCATTGTCCCCCAAGAAAGGCTAATTGAACAACTACAGCAGGCAACAGACTATATTAGCCAGTCACACAGGGAGGACATGTTGGCGTCCAACAGGGACAGGCGGGCGGCACTGGCGACTCTGCGGGAAGCCATTTCCATTGAGTCCCAGGGCCACAGGGAAGCCCTGAGGGTGGAACTCCGTCAGCTCAGAGCAACTCTGGTTGAGCTTGAGGCTTCAGCTAACATGAGGACAGAACAGCAGCTGGAGCGGCTCACACGTACGCTCTCAACTGAGATGCAGGCAACTAGGGCGGAGGTCCGGGCATCCCATGAGTTGTTGCATGGGGACCTCCGCACAATTATCCTCCAGAACCAGACCTTCCACACCCGCATGCTTGCTGCCATGGAGGACCAGACTAGGACTTTGCGTGGGCTGCCTCCCATAGTGCCACCACCTCCTGATGCAGCTGCAGAGGGTGAGGAGAGCGACAGCAGCGATTCTCCCACAATAGGGTAGCCATGCAGGCCATGAGCCCATGGAGATGGTTTTTTTTCGCAAGATCCACACAGGTGGGTTTTGGTGTGCACCCTGTCCTCAGACCTCCTGGGTGGCCTCCCCCCGCCCCCCAGGGCCCATTAAAGGCCATTTTTTATTTATTTTTTATTTTGTGTTTTATTTTTATTTTTTTATTTTTTGGACAGTGTGTTGCCTTGTGTGGCTCCCGTGGGCATACGCTGTATTGTGGCTGGGCACGTGCAGGCTTGTCCTGAATTTGGGTCAGATGCTTGGGTTTGTGTGACACACACTCCTCCTGCTTCCCGTTTCCATGGGCTTGCAAAGGGTATGCCCAAGTGACATTGACTTACACTGTGATGTTGGACTCCCATTTGATGTGTGGGCAGTCTGTAGGCAATACTGTGTATACATTCCTAGTGCATATTGTTGTTGTATTGTACACTGCATGGTGTATTGATATGTGCCTCTGCATCCATCTCATCCTCCTAATTTGCAGGTCCATTTCTCATATCTTCACAAGGCGCTCTACTTTGGGACTGGAGTCCATGTTGTAAGCAGTGCACCTACACTCTTGCGTGGCGCTAACACTGTATACTTGGAAGTGTTCGAAGTGCTGCCATTATCAGGTAGTGAGGCTACCAATTTTTTAAGTCCGTACTGTCATGTTTATGGTAGGTTGGAGGTTGTGTAGGTGATTGGTATTCTTGGTAAGTATTTGGTAATGTGTGTTGTTGGTCGTGCATTACTGTGAGCATTTCATGTGTGGCCAGTTTCCATTAGGGACACTGTAGTTGGTGACACTTGGGGCATGTTGTGGGGATTAATTTGTTTGCTCTCACATTGCATGACATGCCATGGTGTGTTGTGTGGCCGTGCCGGGGAGGGGTTGGGTGACATGGCACTGTTCTCATGTTGTATTTTGCAAGTGGGTATTCATTTTTGCTGCATGGAAGTGTGTCTTTTGATGACACTGCATTGGTGGTGTTTGTGTAGGTAGGGATGCACACATTGTGACAATTCCAGATGAACAATCTCAGGCTGCTATGGTTCTGATAGTTGACTGTCCCTTTGTTCATCATAATTGTCAGATTGAGTCATCATTGATTGTCAGATGGTATGTGCGAGGGCTGTGTGCACTCCACAGGGGTGTGCTTTCTATGTGAAGTAATTAGCCACCAGCTGCGTATGGGCTGCCTCACCCCGTGCCCTTTCCCCTCCCATGCGCAGCAGGCGTGCATGTGGTTGGGGATGTGGGGGCACCACCATGTCCACATCCAGGCCCCGGCGTGTTGCAACATTGTGCAGGACACATGCTGCCACTATGATCCTGCACACTACTGGGGGAGCGTATAACAGCTGCCCGCCAGAACGGTCAAGGGAGCGAAAGCGTGACTTGAGCACTCCGAATGTGCGCTCCACTATGCCCCGTGTTGCAATATGGGCTGTGTTGTATCTTACCTCGGGAGGCGTGATGGGGTTCCGAATTGGCGTCATCATGTGTGTGCTCAGAGGGTAGGCACTGTCCCCTGGGGAGGTGGTGATGGGGATCATTAGTGGGGTATTGGCATTACTCTGTATCTGTCATGCATGCGTGTGCTGTGGCATTTCTACACACCAAGCAGCCATGCACCGCCATGCCGCCCAGCTTCCATGTCCCGGTTTAGGGTTGACATCCTGTAAATGAAGCTGTCGTGGGTGGACCCTGGATAGTTGGCATATACTGAGGTGATGATTCCCTTGGCATCATATACCACCTGGACGTTGATGGAATGCCAGTGCTTGCGGTTTCTATAGATGTGCTCAGATGCCCTGGGGGGACGTAGAGCCACATGGGTGCAATCAATGGCACCTAGCACTTTGGGGAATTGTGCCACCATGTAGAAATCCTGGCTGACAGCCTGCCTTTCTGCAGGTGTTCTGGGCAGGTATATGTGCCTGCGGACTGATGGGCGTGCAGTGATGATGGACAACACCTGGTGTAGGCACCGTGACTGCGTGGCCTGTGGCACCCCCCCACTATGGCACTTGTCCGCTGAAATGATCCGGTAGCCAAGAAGTGCAGTACATTGAGGACCTTCTCCAGGGGGCTGAGTGCTTGGGAGCACAGGGTGGGTGATGTGAAGTCATCCTCCCACTCACTGACCAGGTTGAGTATTATGTGTGGTGGAAACCTGTACCTCCCATACACCTGGTCATCTGGCATACCAAATAGGCTGGTTCTGGGTGTGAAGATTCTGGCCCAGACTATCCTTCTCCTCCTCCTGCGGTATCCCACAGCCACTGCTGCTAGGAACGATATATTCATCCTGGCGTCTGAGCTTGTTTGTTGTTTGCGCACTCTTTTATGCTGCGCGGGACGTGCGCCTGCTTCATGCTGGCGTATGTGTTTCAGGATTGGTCCTTTTATTTTTTGGCGCATTGTAGGCGAGCGTGTAAATCTTCCCGCCCACCACAGGAACACACGTAACACGTTCTCCCAGGCCCAGTCGTGAGTAAATAATCCCGCCCACCCCTGGAATACATGTACCCCGCTCTCACAGGCACAGTCGCGTGTGTAACTTCACGCGCACACACCAAAATACACGTACCCTGCAAATTTGCGTGTGAAACTTCCCGCGCACCCCGAAATACACGTACCCTGCTGAAATCGCGTGTGGAACTTCCCGCGAACCCCGTAATACACATACCCTGCTGATATCGCATGTCAGACTACACGCGCAACCCTGATATACAAGTACACAGGCGAATCGCACTGCTGGGGAGTGGGGGGGTGGTAGGAAGGAGTGGAAGCCTGGTGGAGGGTGCCCCTGGATGCAGGGGGGTGGGGGTGCAGGGAGACATGACTGGGGGCCTGGTGGAGGATGCCCCTGGATGCAGGGGGGTGGGGGTGCAGGGAGACATGAGTTGGGCATGAGTGGGGGCCTGGTGGAGGGTGCCCCTGACTGGTGGGGGTGGGGGTGCAGGGAGACATGAGTGGGGGCCTGGTGGAGGGTGCCCCTGGATGCTGGGGGGTGGGGGTGCAAGGAGACATGAGTTGGACATGAGTGGGGGCCTGGTTGAGGGTGCCCCTGACTGGTGGGGGGTGGGGGTGCAGGGAGACATGAGTGGGGGCCTGGTGGAGGGCGCTCCTGGATGCTGGGAGGTGGGGGTGCAAGGAGACATGAGTTGGACATGAGTGGGGGCCTGGTGGAGGGTGCCCCTGACTGGTGGGGGTTGGGGGTGCAGGGAGACATGAGTGGGGGCCTGGTGGAGTGTGCCCCTGGATGCAGGGGGTGGGGGTGCTGTGAGACATGAGTGGGGGCCTGGTGGAGGGTGCCCCTGACTGGTGGGGGTGGGGGTGCAGGGAGACATGAGTGGGGGCCTGGTGGAGGGTGCCCCTGGATGCTGGGGGGTGGGGGTGCTGGGAGACATGAGTGGGGGCCTGGTGGAGGGTGCCCCTGGATGCAGGGGGGTGGGGGTGCAGGGAGACATGAGTGGGGGCCTGGTGGAGGGTGCCCCTGGATGCAGGGGGGTGGGGGTGTAGGGAGACATGAGTGGGGGCCTGGTGGAGGGTGCCCCTGGATGCAAGGGGGTGGGGGCGCAGGGGGACATGAGTGGGGGCCTGGTGGGGGGTGCCCCTGGATGCTGGGGGGTGGGGGTGCTGGGAGACATAAGTGGGGGCCTGGTGGAGGGTGCCTCTGACTGGTGGGGGGTGGGGGTGCTGGGAGACATGAGTGGGGGCCTGGTGGAGGGTGCCCCTGACTGGTGGGGGGTGGGGGTGCAGGGAGACATGAGTTGGACATGAGTGGGGGCCTGGTGGAGGGTGCCCCACAGTGCTGGGGGGTGGTGGTGCAGGGAGACATGAGTGGGGGCCTGGTGGAGGGTGCCCCTGACTGGTGGGGTGTGGGGGTGCTGGGAGACATGAGTGGGGGCCTGGTGGAGGGTGCCCATGGATGCAGGGGGGTGGGGGTGCAGGGAGACATGAGTGGGGGCCTGGTGGAGGGTGCCCCTGGATGCAGGGGGGTGGGGGTGCTGGGAGACATGAGTGGGAGCCTGGTGGCGGGTGCCCCACAGTGCTGGGGGGTGGGGGTGCTGGGAGACATGAGTGGGGGCCTGGTGGAGGGTGCCGCTGGATGCAGGGTGGTGGGGGTGCTGGGAGACATGAGTGGGGGCCTGGTGGAGGGTGCCCCTGACTGGTGGGGTTGGTGGTGCTGGGAGACATGAGTGGGGGCCTGGTGGAGGGTGCCCCTGATGGGTGGGGGGTGGGGGTGCAGGGAGACATGAATGGGAGCCTGGTGAAGGGTGCCCCTGACTGGTGGGGGGTGGGGGTGCAAGGAGACATGAGTTGGACAGGGGTGGGGGCCTGGTGGAGGGTGCCCCTGGATGCCGGGGGGTGGGGGTGCAGGGAACATGAGTGGGGGCCTGGTTGAGGGTGCCCCTGGATGCAGGGGGGTGGGGGTGCAGGGAGACATGAGTTGGACATGTGTGGGGGCCTGGTGGACGGTGCCCCTAACTGGTGGGGGGTGGGGGTGCAGGGAGACATGAGTGGGGGCCTGGTGGAGGGTGCCCCACAGTGCTGGGGGTGGGGGTGCAGGGAGACATGAGTGGGGGCCTGGTGGAGGGTGCCCCTGGATGCTGGGGGGTGGGGGTGCAAGGAGACATGTGTTGGACATGAGTGGGGGCCTGGTGGAGGGTGCCCCTGACTGGTGGGGGTTGGGGGTGCAGGGAGACATGAGTGGGGGCCTGGTGGAGGGTGCCCCTGGATGCAGGGGGTGGGGGTGCTGTGAGACATGAGTGGGGGCCTGGTGGAGGGTGCCCCTGACTGGTGGGGGTGGGGGTGCAGGGAGACATGAGTGGGGGCCTGGTGGAGGGTGCCCCTGGATGCTGGGGGGTGGGGGTGCTGGGAGACATGAGTGGGGGCCTGCTGGAGGGTGCCCCTGGATGCAGGGGGGTGGGGGTGCAGGGAGACATAAGTGGGGGCCTGGTGGAGGGTGCCCCTGGATGCAGGGGGGTGGGGGCGCAGGGGGACATGAGTGGGGGCCTGGTGGAGGGTGCCCCTGGATGCTGGGGGGTGGGGGTGCTGGGAGACATGAGTGGGGGCCTGGTGGAGGGTGCCCCTGACTGGTGGGGGGTGGGGGTGCTGGGAGACATGAGTGGGGGCCTGCTGGAGGGTGCCCCTGACTGGTGGGGGGTGGGGGTGCAGGGAGACATGAGTGGGGCCTGGTGGAGGTTGCCCCTGGATGCAGGGGGGTGGGGGTGCAGGGAGACATGAGTGGGGGCCTGGTGGAGGGTGCCCCTGGATGCTGGGGGGTGGGGGTGCAAGGAGACATGAGTTGGACATGAGTGGGGGCCTGGTGGAGGGTGCCCCACAGTGCTGGGGGGTGGTGGTGCAGGGAGACATGAGTGGTGGCCTGGCGGAGGGTGCCCCTGACTGGTGGGGGGTGGGGGTGCTGGGAGACATGAGTGGGGGCCTGGTGGAGGGTTCCCCTGGATGCAGGGGGGTGGGGGTGCAGGGAGACATGAGTGGGGGCCTGGTGGAGGGTGCCCCTGGATGCAGGGGGGTGGGGGTGCTGGGAGACATGAGTGGGGGCCTGGTGGAGGGTGCCCCTGGATGCTGGGGGGTGGGGGTGCAAGGAGACATGAGTTGGACATGAGTGGGGGCCTGGTGGAGGGTGCCCCACAGTTCTAGGGGGTGGGGGTGCAGGGAGACATGAGTGGGGGCATGGTGGAGGGTGCCCCTGGATCCTGGGGGGGGTGCAAGGAGACATGTGTTGGACATGAGTGGGGGCCTGGTGGAGGGTGCCACTGACTGGTGGGGGTTGGGGGTGCAGGGAGACATGAGTGGGGGCCTGGTGGAGTGTGCCCCTGGATGCAGGGGGTGGGGGTGCTGTGAGACATGAGTGGGGGCCTGGTGGAGGGTGCCCCTGACTCGTGGGGGTGGGGGTGCAGGGAGACATAAGTGGGGGCCTGGTGGAGTGTGCCCCTGGATGCTGGGGGTGGGGGTGCTGGGAGACATGAGTGGGGGCCTGGTGGAGGGTGCCCCTGGATGCAGGGGGGTGGGGGTGCAGAGAGACATGAGTGGGGGCCTGGTGGAGGGTGCCCCTGGATGCAGGGGGGTGGGGGTGCAGGGAGACATGAGTGGGGGCCTGGTGGAGGGTGCCCCTGGATGCAGGGGGGTAGGGGCGCAGGGGGACATGAGTGGGGGCCTGGTGGAGGGTGCCCCTGGATGCTGGGGGGGGTGCTGGGAGACATGAGTGGGGGCCTGGTGGAGGGTGCCTCTGACTGGTGGGGGGTGGGGGTGCTGGGAGACATGAGTGGGGGCCTGGTGGAGGGTGCCCCTGTCTGGTGGGGGGTGGGGGTGCAGGGAGACATGAGTTGGACATGAGTGGGGGCCTGGTGGAGGGTGCCCCACAGTGCTGGGGGGTGGTGGTGCAGGGAGACATGAGTGGGGGCCTGGTGGAGGGTGCCCCTGACTGGTGGGGTGTGGGGGTGCTGGGAGACATGAGTGGGGGCCTGGTGGAGGGTGCCCATGGATGCAGGGGGTGGGGGTGCAGGGAGACATGAGTGGGGGCCTGGTGGAGGGTGCCCCTGGATGCAGGGGGGTGGGGGTGCTGGGAGACATGAGTGGGGGCCTGGTGGAGGGTGCCCCACAGTGCTGGGGGGTGGGGGTGCTGGGAGACATGAGTGGGGGCCTGGTGGAGGGTGCCGCTGGATGCAGGGTGGTGGGGGTGCTGGGAGACATGAGTGGGTGCCTGGTGGAGGGTGCCCCTGACTGGTGGGGGTGGTGGTGCTGGGAGACATGAGTGGGGGCCTGGTGGAGGGTGACCCTGACTGGTGGGGGGTGGGGGTGCAGGGAGACATGAATGGGGGCCTGGTGAAGGGTGCCCCTGACTGGTGGGGGGTGGGGGTGCAAGGAGACATGAGTTGGACATGGGTGGGGGCCTGGTGGAGGGTGCCCCTGGATGCCGGGGGGTGGGGGTGCAGGGAAAATGAGTGGGGGCCTGGTTGAGGGTGCCCCTGGATGCAGGGGGGTAGGGGTGCAGGGAGACATGAGTTGGACATGTGTGGGGGCCTGGTGGAGGGTGCCCCTGACTGGTGGGGGGTGGGGGTGCAGGGAGAATTGAGTGGGGGCCTGGTGGAGGGTGCCCCTGAATGCTGGGGTGTGGGGGTGCAAGGAGACATGAGTTGGACATGAGTGGGGGCCTGGTGGACGGTGCCCCTGACTGGTGGGGGGTGGGGGAGCAGGGAGACATGAGTGGGGGCCTGGTGGAGGGTGCCCCACAGTGCTGGGGGTGGGGGTGCAGGGAGACATGAGTGGGGGCCTGGTGGAAGGTGCCCCTGGATGCTGGGGGGGTGGGGGTGCAAGGAGACATGTGTTGGACATGAGTGGGGGCCTGGTGGAGGGTGCCCCTGACTGGTGGGGGTTGGGGGTGCAGGGAGACATGAGTGGGGGCCTTGTGGAGGGTGCCCCTGGATGCAGGGGGTGGGGGTGCTGTGAGACATGAGTGGGGGCCTGGTGGAGGGTGCCCCTGACTGGTGGGGGTTGGGATGCAGGGAGACATGAGTGGGGGCCTGGTGGAGGGTGCCCCTGGATGCTGGGGGGTGGGGGTGCTGGGAGACATGAGTGGGGGCCTGCTGGAGGGTGCCCCTGGATGCAGGGGGGTGGGGGTGCAGGGAGACATGAGTGGGGGCCTGGTGGAGGGTGCCCCTGGATGCAGGGGGGTGGGGGCGCAGGGGGACATGAGTGGGGGCCTGGTGGAGGGTGCCCCTGGATGCTGGGGGGTGGGGGTGCTGGGAGACATGAGTGGGGGCCTGGTGGAGGGTGCCCCTGACTGGTGGGGGGTGGGGGTGCTGGGAGACATGAGTGGGGGCCTGGTGGAGGGTGCCCCTGACTGGTGGGGGGTGGGGGTTCAGGGAGACATGAGTGGGGGCCTGGTGGAGGCAGCCCCTGGATGCAGGGGGGTGGGGGTGCAGGGAGACATGAGTGGGGGCCTAGTGGAGGGTGCCCCTGGATGCTGGGGGGTGGGGGTGCAAGGAGACATGAGTTGGACATGAGTGGGGGCCTGGTGGAGGGTGCCCCACAGTGCTGGGGGGTGGTGGTGCAGGGAGACATGAGTGGGGGCCTGGTGGAGGGTGCCCCTGACTGGTGGGGGGTGGGGGTGCTGGGAGACATGAGTGGGGGCCTGGTGGAGGGTTCCCCTGGATGCAGGGGGGTGGGGGTGCAGGGAGACATGAGTGGGGGCCTGGTGGAGGGTGCCCCTGGATGCAGGGGTTGGGGGTGCTGGGAGACATGAGTGGGGGCCTGGTGGAGGGTGCCCCACAGTGCTGGGGGGTGGGGGTGCTGGGAGACATGAGTGGGGGCCTGGTGGAGGGTGCCCCTGGATGCAGGGGGGTGGGAGTGCTGGGAGACATGAGTGGGGGCCTGGTGGAGGGTGCCCCTGACTGGTGGGGGTGGTGGTGCTGGCAGACATGAGTGGGGGCCTGGTGAAGGGTGCCCCTGACTGGTGGGGGGTGGGGGTGCAGGGAGACATGAATGGGGGCCTGGTGAAGGGTGCCCCTGACTGGTGGGGGGTGGGGGTGCAAGGAGACATGAGTTGGACATGAGTGGGGGCCTGGTGGAGGGGGCCCCTGACTGGTGGGGGGTGGGGGTGCAGGGAGACATAAGTGGGGGCCTGGTGGAGGGTGCCCCTGGATGCAGGGGTTTGGGGGTGCAGGGAACATGAGTGGGGGCCTGGTTGAGGGTGCCCCTGGATGCAGGGGGGTGGGGGTGCAGGGAGACATGAGTTGGACATGTGTGGGGGCCTGGTGGATGGTGCCCCTGACTGGTGGGGGGTGGGGGTGCAGGGAGAATTGAGTGGGGGCTAGGTGGAGGGTGCCCCTGAGTGCTGGGGGGTGGGGGTGCAAGGAGACATGAGTTGGACATGAGTGGGGGCCTGGTGGAGGGTGTCCCTGACTGGTGGGGGGTGGGGGTGCAGGGAGACATGAGTGGGGGCCTGGTGGTGGGTGCCCCACAGTGCTGGGGGGTGGGGGTGCAGGGGGACATGAGTGGGGGCCTGGTGGAGGGTGCCCCTGGATGCAGGAGGGTGGGGGTGCAAGGAGAAATGAGTTGGACATGAGTGGGGGCCTGATGGAGGGTGCCCCACAGTGCTGGGGTGTGGGGGTGCAGGGAGACATGAGTGGGGGCCTGGTGGAGGGTGCCCCTGGATACAGGGGGGTGGGGGTGCTGGGAGACATGAGTGGGGGCCTGGTGGAGGGTGCCCCTGGATGCAGGGGGTGGGGGTGCTGTGAGACATGAGTGGGGGCCTGGTGGAGGGTGCCCCTGACTGGTGGGGGTTGGGGTGCAGGGAGACATGAGTGGGGGCCTGGTGGAGGGTGCCCCTGGATGCTGGGGGGTGGGGGTGCTGGGAGACATGAGTGGGGGCCTGGTGGAGGGTGCCCCTGGATGCAGGGGGGTGGAGGTGCAGGGGGACATGAGTGGGGGCCTGGTGGAGGGTGCCCCTGGATGCTGGGGGGTGGGGGTGCTGGGAGACATGAGTGGGGGCCTGGTGGAGGGTGCCCCTGACTGGTGGGGGGTGGGGGTGCTGGGAGACATGAGTGGGGGCCTGGTGGAGGGTGCCCCTGACTGGTGGGGGGTGGGGGATGCAGGGGGGTGGGGGTGCTGGGAGTCATGAGTGGGGGCCTGGTGGAGGGTGGCCCTGGATGCAGGGGGGTGGGGGTGCTGGGAGACATGAGTGGGGGCCTGGTGGAGGGTGCCCCTGGATACAGGGGGGTGGGGGTGCTGGGAGACATGAGTGGGGGCCTGGTGGAGGGTGACCCTGGATGCAGGGGGGTGGGGTGCTGGGAGTCATGAGTGGCGGCCTGGTGGAGGGTGGCCCTGGATGTAGGGGGGTGGGGGTGCAGGGAGACATGAGTGGGGGCCTGGTGGAGGGTGCCCCTGGATGCTGGGGGGTGGGGGTGCAAGGAACATGAGTTGGACATGAGTGGGGGCCTGGTGGAGGGTGCCCCTGACTGTTGGGGGGTGGGGGTGCAGGGAGACATGAGTGGGGGCCTGGTGGAGGGTGCCCCTGAAGGCTGGGGGGTGGGGGTGCAAGGAGACATGAGTAGGACATGAGTGGGGGCCTGGTGGAGGGTGCCCCACAGTGCTGAGGGGTGGGGGTGCAGGGAGACATGAGTGGGGGCCTGGTGGAGGGTGCCCCTGGATGCTGGGGGGTGGGGGTGCAAGGAGACATGAGTTGGACATGAGTGGGGGCCTGGTGGAGGGTGCCCCACAGTGCTGGGGGGTGGTGGTGCAGGGAGACATGAGTGGTGGCCTGGCGGAGGGTGCCCCTGACTGGTGGGGGGTGGGGGTGCTGGGAGACATGAGTGGGGGCCTGGTGGAGGGTTCCCCTGGATGCAGGGGGGTGGGGGTGCAGGGAGACATGAGTGGGGGCCTGGTGGAGGGTGCCCCTGGATGCAGGGGGGTGGGGGTGCTGGGAGACATGAGTGGGGGCCTGGTGGAGGGTGCCCCTGGATGCTGGGGGGTGGGGGTGCAAGGAGACATGAGTTGGACATGAGTGGGGGCCTGGTGGAGGGTGCCCCACAGTGCTAGGGGGTGGGGGTGCAGGGAGACATGAGTGGGGGCATGGTGGAGGGTGCCCCTGGATCCTGGGGGGGGTGCAAGGAGACATGTGTTGGACATGAGTGGGGGCCTGGTGGAGGGTGCCACTGACTGGTGGGGGTTGGGGGTGCAGGGAGACATGAGTGGGGGCCTGGTGGAGTGTGCCCCTGGATGCAGGGGGTGGGGGTGCTGTGAGACATGAGTGGGGGCCTGGTGGAGGGTGCCCCTGACTGGTGGGGGTGGGGGTGCAGGGAGACATAAGTGGGGGCCTGGTGGAGGGTGCCCCTGGATGCTGGGGGGTGAGGGTGCTGGGAGACATGAGTGGGGGCCTGGTGGAGGGTGCCCCTGGATGCAGGGGGGTGGGGATGCAGGGAGACATGAGTGGGGGCCTGGTGGAGGGTGCCCCTGGATGCAGGGGGGTAGGGGCGCAGGGGGACATGAGTGGGGGCCTGGTGGAGGGTGCCCCTGGATGCTGGGGGGGGTGCTGGGAGACATGAGTGGGGGCCTGGTGGAGGGTGCCTCTGACTGGTGGGGGGTGGGGGTGCTGGGAGACATGAGTGGGGGCCTGGTGGAGGGTGCCCCTGTCTGGTGGGGGGTGGGGGTGCAGGGAGACATGAGTTGGACATGAGTGGGGGCCTGGTGGAGGGTGCCCCACAGTGCTGGGGGGTGGTGGTGCAGGGAGACATGAGTGGGGGCCTGGTGGAGGGTGCCCCTGACTGGTGGGGTGTGGGGGTGCTGGGAGACATGAGTGGGGGCCTGGTGGAGGGTGCCCATGGATGCAGGGGGTGGGGGTGCAGGGAGACATGAGTGGGGGCCTGGTGGAGGGTGCCCCTGGATGCAGGGGGGTGGGGGTGCTGGGAGACATGAGTGGGGGCCTGGTGGGGGGTGCCCCACAGTGCTGGGGGGTGGGGGTGCTGGGAGACATGAGTGGGGGCCTGGTGGAGGGTGCCGCTGGATGCAGGGTGGTGGGGGTGCTGGGAAACATGAGTGGGTGCCTGGTGGAGGGTGCCCCTGACTGGTGGGGGTGGTGGTGCTGGGAGACATGAGTGGGGGCCTGGTGGAGGGTGCCCCTGACTGGTGGGGGGTGGGGGTGCAGGGAGACATGAATGGGGGCCTGGTGAAGGGTGCCCCTGACTGGTGGGGGGTGGGGGTGCAAGGAGACATGAGTTGGACATGGGTGGGGGCCTGGTGGAGGGTGCCCCTGGATGCCGGGGGGTGGGGGTGCAGGGAAAATGAGTGGGGGCCTGGTTGAGGGTGCCACTGGATGCAGGGGGGTGGGGGTGCAGGGAGACATGAGTTGGACATGTGTGGGGGCCTGGTGGAGGGTGCCCCTGACTGGTGGGGGGTGGGGGTGCAGGGAGAATTGAGTGGGGGCCTGGTGGAGGGTGCCCCTGAATGCTGGGGTGTGGGGGTGCAAGGAGACATGAGTTGGACATGAGTGGGGGCCTGGTGGACGGTGCCCCTGACTGGTGGGGGGTGGGGGAGCAGGGAGACATGAGTGGGGGCCTGGTGGAGGGTGCCCCACAGTGCTGGGGGTGGGGATGCAGGGAGACATGAGTGGGGGCCTGGTGGAGGGTGCCCCTGGATGCTGGGGGGGTGGGGGTGCAAGGAGACATGTGTTGGACATGAGTGGGGGCCTGGTGGAGGGTGCCCCTGACTGGTGGGGGTTGGGGGTGCAGGGAGACATGAGTGGGGGCCTTGTGGAGGGTGCCCCTGGATGCAGGGGGTGGGGGTGCTGTGAGACATGAGTGGGGGCCTGGTGGAGGGTGCCCCTGACTGGTGGGGGTTGGGGTGCAGGGAGACATGAGTGGGGACCTGGTGGAGGGTGCCCCTGGATGCTGGGGGGTGGGGGTGCTGGGAGACATGAGTGGGGGCCTGGTGGAGGGTGCCCCTGGATGCAGGGGGGTGGAGGTGCAGGGGGACATGAGTGGGGGCCTGGTGGAGGGTGCCCCTGGATGCTGGGGGGTGGGGGTGCTGGGAGACATGAGTGGGGGCCTGGTGGAGGGTGCCCCTGACTGGTGGGGGGTGGGGGTGCTGGGAGACATGAGTGGGGGCCTGGTGGAGGGTGCCCCTGACTGGTGGGGGGTGGGGGTGCAGGGAGACATGAGTGGGGGCCTGGTGGAGGTTGCCCCTGGATGCAGGGGGGTGGGGGTGCAGGGAGACATGAGTGGGGGCCTAGTGGAGGGTGCCCCTGGATGCTGGGGGGTGGGGGTGCAAGGAGACATGAGTTGGACATGAGTGGGGGCCTGGTGGAGGGTGCCCCACAGTGCTGGGGGGTGGTGGTGCAGGGAGACATGAGTGGGGGCCTGGTGGAGGGTGCCCCTGACTGGTGGGGGGTGGGGGTGCTGGGAGACATGAGTGGGGGCCTGGTGGAGGGTGCCCCACAGTGCTGGGGGGTGGGGGTGCTGGGAGACATGAGTGGGGGCCTGGTGGAGGGTGCCCCTGGATGCAGGGGGGTGGGAGTGCTGGGAGACATGAGTGGGGGCCTGGTGGAGGGTGCCCCTGACTGGTGGGGGTGGTGGTGCTGGCAGACATGAGTGGGGGCCTGGTGGAGGGTGCCCCTGACTGGTGGGGGGTGGGGGTGCAGGGAGACATAAGTGGGGGCCTGGTGGAGGGTGCCCCTGGATGCAGGGGTTTGGGGGTGCAGGGAACATGAGTGGGGGCCTGGTGGAGGGTGCCCCTGAGTGCTGGGGGGTGGGGGTGCAAAGAGACATGAGTTGGACATGAGTGGGGGCCTGGTGGAGGGTGCCCCTGACTGGTGGGGGGTGGGGGTGCAGGGAGACATGAGTGGGGGCCTGGTGGTGGGTGCCCCACAGAGCTGGGGGGTGGGGGTGCAGGGGGACATGAGTGGGGGCCTGGTGGAGGGTGCCCCTGGATGCAGGAGGGTGGGGGTGCAAGGAGAAATGAGTTGGACATGAGTGTGGGCCTGATGGAGGGTGCCCCACAGTGCTGGGGTGTGGGGGTGCAGGGAGACATGAGTGGGGGCCTGGTGGAGGGTGCCCCTGGATACAGGGGGGTAGGGGTGCTGGGAGACATGAGTGGGGGCCTGGTGGAGGGTGACCCTGGATGCAGGGGGGTGGGGGTGCTGGGAGACATGAGTGGGGGACTGGTGGAGGGTGCCCCTGGATGCAGTGGGGTGGGGGTGCTGGGAGTCATGAGTGGGGGCCTGGTGGAGGGTGCCCCTGGATGCAGGGGGGTGGGGGTGCAGGGAGACATGAGTGGGGGCCTGGTGGAGGGTGCCCCTGGATGCTGGGGGGTGGGGGTGCAAGGAACATGAGTTGGACATGAGTGGGGGCCTGGTGGAGGGTGCCCCTGACTGTTGGGGGGTGGGGGTGCAGGGAGACATGAGTGGGGGCCTGGTGGAGGGTGCCCCTGAAGGCTGGGGGGTGGGGGTGCAAGGAGACATGAGTAGGACATGAGTGGGGGCCTGGTGGAGGGTGCCCCACAGTGCTGAGGGGTGGGGGTGCAGGGAGACATGAGTGGGGGCCTGGTGGAGGGTGCCCCTGGATGCTGGGGGGTGGGGGTGCAAGGAGACATGAGTTGGACATGAGGGGGGACCTGGTGGAGGGTGCCCCTGACTGGTGGGGGGTGGGGGTGCAGGGAGACATGAGTGCGGGCCTGGTGGAAGGTGCCCCTGGATGCTGGGGTGTGGGGGTGCAAGGAGACATGAGTTGGGCATGAGTGGGGGCCTGGTGGAGGGTGCCCCTGACTGGTGGGGGGTGGGGGTGCAGGGAGACATGAGTGGGGGCCTGGTGGAGGGTGCCCCTGGATGCAGGTGGGTGGGGGTGCAGGGAACATGAGTGGGAACCTGGTGGAGGGTGCCCCTGGATGCAGGGGGGTGGGGGTGCAAGGAGACATGAGTTGGACATGTGTGGGGGCCTGGTGGAGGGTGCCCCTGAATGGTGGGGGGTGGGGGTGCAGGGAGAATTGAGTGGGGGCCTGGTGGAGGATGCCCCTGGATGCTGGGGGGTGGGGGTGCAAGGAGACATGAGTTGGACATGAGTGGGGGCCTGGTGGAGGGTGCCCCTGACTGGTGGGGGTAGGGGTGCAGGGAGACATGAGTGGGGGCCTGGTGGAGGGTGCCCCACAGTGCTGGGGGGTGGGGGTGCAGGGGGACATGAGTGGGGGCCTGGTGGAGGGTGCCCCTGGATGCAGGGGGGTGGGGGTGCACGGAGACATGAGTTGTACATGAGTGGGGGCCTGGCGGAGGGTGCCCCACAGTGCTGGGGAGTGGGGGTGCAGGGAGACATGAGTGGGGGCCTGGTGGAGGGTGCCCCTGGATGCAGGGGGGTGGGGGTGCTGGGAGACATGAGTGGGGGCCTGGTGGAGGGTGACCCTGGATGCAGGGGGGTGGGGGTGCTGGGAGACATGAGTGGGGGCCTGGTGGAGGGTGCCCCTGACTGGTGGGGGGTGGGGGTGCTGGGAGACATGAGTGGGGGCCTGGTGGAGGGTGCCCCTGGATGCAGGGGGGTGGGGGTGCAGGGAGACATGAGTGGGGGCCTGGTGGAGGGTGCCCCTGGATGCTGGGGGGTGGGGGTGCAAGGAGACATGAGTTGGACATGAGTGGGGGCCTGGTGGAGGGTGCCCCTGACTGGTGGGGGGTGGGGGTGCAGGGAGACATGAGTGGGGGCCTGGTGGAGGGTGCCCCTGAATGCTGGGGGGTGGGGGTGCAAGGAGACATGAGTTGGACATGAGTGAGGGCCTGGTGGAGGGTGCCCCTTAGTGCTGGGGGGTGGGGGTGCAGGGAGACTTGAGTGGGGGCCTGGTGGAGGGTGCCCATGGATGCTGGGGGTGGGGGAGCAAGGAGACATGAGTTGGACATAAGTGGGGGCCTGGTGGAGGGTGCCCCTGACTGGTGGGGGGTGGGGTGCAGGGAGACATGAGTGGGGGCCTGGTGGAAGGTGCCCCTGGATGCTGGAGGGTGTGGGTGCAGGGAGACATGAGTGGGGGCCTGGTGGAGGGTGCCCCTGGATGCAGGGGGGTGGGGGTGCTGTGAGACATGAGTGGGAGCCTGGTGGAGGGTGCCCCTGACTGGTGGGGGGTGGGGGTGCAGGGAGACATGAGTGGGGGCCTGGTGGAGGGTGCCCCACAGTGCTGGGGGATGGGGGTGCATGGGGGACATGAGTGGGGGCCTGGTGGAGGGTGCCCCTGGATGCAGGGGGGTGGGGGTGCAAGGAGACATGAGTTGGACATGAGTGGGGGCCTGCTGGAGGGTGCCCCACAGTGCTGGGGGGTGGGGGTGCAGGGAGACATGAGTGGGGGCCTGGTGGAGGGTTCCCCTGGATGCAGGGGGGTGGGGGTGCTGGGAGACATGAGTGGGGGCCTGGTAGAGGGAGCCGCTGGATGCAGGGGGGTGGGGGTGCTGGGAGACATGAGTGGGGGCCTGGTGGAGGGTGCCCCCAGATGCAGGGGGGTGGGGGTGCTGTGAGACATGAGTGGGGACCTGGTGGATGGTGCCCCTTAATGCAGGGGGGTGGGGGTGCTGGGAGACATGAGTGGGGGCCTGGTGGAGGGTGCCCCTGACTGGTGGGGGGTGGGGGTGCAGGGAGACATGAGTGGGGGCCTGGTTGAGGGTGCCCCTGGATGCTGGGGGGTGGGGGTGCAAGGAGACATGAGTTGGACATGAGTGGGGGCCTGGTGGAGGGTGCCCCAGACTGGTGGGGGGTGGGGGTGCAGGGAGACATGAGTGGGGGCCTGGTGGAGGGTGCCTCACAGTGCTGGGGTTTGGGGGTGCACGGGGACATGAGTGGGGGCCTGGTGGAGGGTGCCCATGGATGCAGGGGGGTGGGGGTGCTGGGAGACATGAGTGGGGGCCTGGTGGAGGGTGCCCATGGATGCAGGGGGGTGGGGGTGTTGGGAGACATGCGTTGGTGGGCAGTAGTGCAAGGTGACATGTGGGTTGGCTGGGGGGCATGGCTATGGTGGATGGGCTGCCTGCGGGACATGTGCAGGGGTGCAGGGTAGTCCCCTGTGGTGTGGGCCACCTGCAGGGGCCGTGGAGGGTGTAGAGGGAACAGCTGGGAGGACCCACATGGCCAATTCACATGTGGGACTCCCCGGCACCCCAGAAATACACGTAGGCTGCTGGATTCGCGTGTGGAATTTGCCGCCCACCCGGAGTACACGTACCCTGCTAAAATTGCGTGTGGAACTTCACGCGCACACCGAAATACACGTACCCTGCTAATTCGCGTGGAAAACTTCCCGCGCACCCCGAAATACACGGACCCATGGTAATCGCATGTGGAACTTCACGCAAACCCCGTAATACACGTACCCTGCAAATTCCCGTGTGAAACTTCCCGTGCACCCCGGAATACACGTGCCCAGGCCAATCGCGTGTGGAACTTCCCGCGAACCCCGTAATACATGCACACGCTATTTTTCACACAGCGGGTGTCCGTGTTTGTCGGTACCCCTTTGCACCTCATTTGTCCTAGAGGGCCACTGTATGGACCCTTCATCATAGCTGTATATGGGTGCTTTTTGTTAGCACACATTTTGGCGCACATTTATTTTAGGCGCAGGGACGCTACCGCCTGCTTTCTTGTGACGTACTTGTTTGGCCCTGTGCGCGTCTTTCACCGTGCTCTGGTTTGCGCTATTCGATTCCATGAATACGGGTTGTAGGCGAGCGTGTGGGCGTTCCGGCCACTTGCCTCCTGTACTTCCCCCGTGACGCCCACATTTGCACGCGTTGTTCCCCATTCCGAGTGTTACGCCCCATGTTCCGCCTACTTTTGTGATGTGCGCTGCGCTATGTGCGATTTTGCAGTGGCTGGGGCGCACGCCGTTGGATGACCTGTGCGCCGGCATGCGCCGCGCACTTTTTCAGCGCACATCCAATGTTTTTCTCGCTCACGGACTTCCATGAATCGATGTGCGCTGGTTTCCCTGCGATTTTCGCAGTTGCACTGCGATTTTCGCCCTTTTACTGCGAATCGCATGTTTTGGCACCTCTGCGCGGAAAATTTCGGCGCACATTAATTCCATGAATCGACCACCTAGTCTTTTGCCTACCAACGTTGTCATTGTGAGCAAGCACAGCTAGCTGTGCATGGGCTTCCATATTGTTTATGATGAAATGCAACATTTGAGGCTGTACTTTGGGGCTGTACTTCAGACACATGTTGTGGATAACCTCCAAATTCTCCTTAGGACACAATTCTGTAAAGCCCTTGATGTTTCTGGTGAGTCTTTTATCGCATATTAACTTTACAAGGACAGTATGAGTAGGAGACTAGAGCTTCAGCCATCTTTTCCTCCACTTATTTTCCTCACTTAGAGGTGGATGTGCACAAGCACAATAGTGTGTGTTTGCCCCCTATGGATGTTTGTTGGTAGCATGGTGGACACGTGATTGCCACTTTTCCACCATTATGGCCACTGAACTTTCAAAGTTTCAAGAACTTCATAAGAGATATTTACTTATAGACTGCAACCATTTCAGTAGTTCTTTGCAGCCCTTTTTTTGCTACAGCATTGATTTTCTTGGCAGCAGACTTTTACACATGCCAAACCTAGAATTGAAGCCTGATCCATGGGAACCACTCTCTCATGACTTTGGCAATGCCCACATGTCTACCTGCGGCTATTACTTTGATTTGTCATCCTCTTGATATAACTTCAATGGATTTCACAAAATAAAGCTGATCGAAGGCAACAGAAGATGCACATTCATTGACTCGGATCACCACAGAACTTACAACATTTTTAGTATCCACGTTTTGTAAGTGATAAGTGTAATACTTTGCAGAACATCCAGGACTGTTGCACTGTCCAACCCCTGCCAGCAAAAGTCTTTTGCCAGAAATAGCATTGTGCAGTACTACCTTCACTTTATTCAACGTATCATATGTATCACAGGGAATTAGTAATTATGCTGGTATTCATAGTAGAATGGTTTCAAAAGGGAATTCAGGCCAAATATTTACAAAAGCTCGAGATGTTTGTAAATGTGGAGCCACTAAATGATAGTTTTTTAAGAACTAGCCACAATAGTTTGCAAGAACCAGTACATTTCCAGAGGAACGTTTCCAAGTATTGGTTGAGTGGACCAAGAAAGGTTGCAGTGTTCATCCTCTCAGCTTCCTTCAATTGTTATGTATGTTCCAACAACTTTGTAAAGAAAATGTATGAACGGTTTGCTACAACTTCTACCCCATGGTCAATTTGTTGCATTTCAGCATCTTAAAATATAAAGCAGATGGCAGTCAAAAACTATGAGTCGCCTTGTACGTTTGTTGGTGCTTTGTTCTGTAAAAAGGTAATGAAAATTAATGTCATTTTTATCACACCACTCAATTCTGAGTTTGAACTTCAAGTGAACGGGGGAGAGTGGGAAGGATATGGAAACCGACAGGCGACTACCGTACTAGGCGTGATGACATTTCTGGTAGAGCTGGAGAAAAACAAAAGGTGTGGGAGAGGGGTGCAGAAAGGGAGGGGAGGAACAAAACAAGCGACTATCGTACTAGGCCTGACAACGTTTCAGATAGTGTTGGAGGAGGGGGGGAACAGTAAGGGGATGGGGGATCGACAGACGAGGTTGCTATCATACTAGGTCCAGGGACAATTCTGATAGAGTAAGTGCATAGGAGAAAGTAAGGGGAGGAAGGGAGGAGATAGGAAAAGGGAGACGGGAGGAGGTGAGGAGAGAACAGAGAGTAAGCAGTCAAAAAGAGTGAAGAAGCAAGAGGGGAGGGTGAATACAATTGCAGAAGACAGTAGTAACACATAATGTTGCAAGCCCGGATGTAAGATGTAGATGGGAACAGCATGATTCAGGGCCACCATGAGTACAAGATGCAAAGGAAGTCCAGCATGAGCGTTGAGAAAGGGTGACGCACCGTGAATCAATGAAGTCCATAAAAGTAAAATCCAGCATTGGCCACAAGACGGTGATGGTGAAACCAGAATGTATCAGGACAGACTCCTGAGTGCGGAAAGGGGGGGTGCATAAGGGAACAACACAGGGGGACCAGAGAGGGTGGGGATGGCCTGTGGGGACAGAGGGTGTAAACACATGTTGGTGCTTGCTTACCTGCTGTCTTAGCAGGGGGTCGGACCCCGGATCCTCCTGGTCCGAACAGATCCAAACAGGAATTGCCCTTTTCTTTGACTGCCCTTCTCTTTGAACGCCCGGGTGAGAGACGCTCTTGATCTAAGTGTTAAGAGCAGGAAGGAAGAGGCAGGGCTAAGAAGGTGGGTGGTGCTTAGGCCAGGTGACCTAGATCCACTTACATCTGCTCTGCAGCTGCAAAGGAAAAAATGAGTGTGAACAGAAACATTTAAAAATGTGAACTTATTTAACATGTGTGTCACACCTGACCTCCTTCCATGGTGTTGTGTGGTCCTAAATTAGTACTCACCATCATATTCTCAACCTGCTGTAAAAGGAATGAAGTTGCAACTAAATATACAGGAAGAATAAAGAAACAGTACAGAGCATGACTCTATATATCAAAATTGGCACACACAGAAAAGCAAATTCTAACCTTCAATTAAGAACCATCTGAATAGCAGAAAATCAATACACCTGGTATACCTGTTATCCTTGGGTTGTGCCATATGGTGCTGACATATGAATATAAGTTAGATTCCTTTGGAACAAGAAAAGATCAGAGATGTGAAAACGAACACTATTGACAATGGAAAAAGCCCTGATGATTTGCATTGTAATAGGCTGATAGAGAGAGCAATTGCATTCACCTGTGACATTGTCGCTTTCAACATGCCTATAAATCTTGCTCATTGATATGCAAATAGCAAACACTAACAATATAACAGTCTCATTGGAAGTAGTCGTACATATCTCACAGATGACTGCACGTCACAGTGGCCTCCTTGAGGACAAAAAGTGAAGTGATATGTGAACAAAAAGAAATATAAAAATGTATGTACAATTGTTTGATGCCATACATTGATATTGAAGAATGGAGAGAAAGATAATGTAGTGTATTGACAGTGTTGGTAACATTTCTCAATTTTAATGACAATCACCATTAAAGCAATAATACAAATAATATCAAATAACTGTTCCCCTTCAGTTGTGTCATATGGTTTGGTCATAAAAGCAAGCACAACTATTTAATCTGAGAGACTAAAATTAACACATCAATGAGGCAAATAAATATTTACAAATGGAAAGTGCTTGCTGATAGCCATTCATCTATGCTAAGCAATCAAAACATGTTAATTCAATAAATAAATGATGGTGCTGTTAACGATAGAAAGTAAAACCAATGCAAAGAGAAATGCATACCTGAGCACCATTAGCCGTGCCTGATGAAACCGATGACAGAGCTGAAGTAAGGTATCATCTTTATGCAATGTGATGAAGGTGGACAAGCCTGGATTACATATTGATTACACCAGCAAACAAGGATAGCAAATGACTTTTAATCAGGCAACGCTATCGTGATATAATACATGCATGCATGCAATTCCCTTTGATACACCAAGAAAGAAAGTGCACTAAGAAACATCAACAGGAGTTATGATACAAAAATACTGATTAGTTTCAAAGACACACAATAAACATAGTACATATAATGTCTTTTTTTGCAAACTGAGGGATTGATTTAGTAATTTGTTAAATAATAAATTATTGGCGAATCACAGAGGATGCCTACAAAAAATGAAATTTGTAGACAAAATCTAATGGAAAATATTGATGATATTGTATCTCCTACATAAACAAGCATGATTATCCATACAGAAGATAAATAAACGTATGCAGTGCCATACAACTGTTTCCTGAGTGGTTTGCAATGATGCTGTGAAAAACATCCCAGTTGTCTCCTGTGTCATAGATATTGAAAATGTCGCAAATAAGATCAACCTAAACAAAACAGCACCAAACATTGAATAGGACACAGAGAATACAATTATTTTTATTAGAATAATTGGATTAATCAAGTTTAATCGTATAGAATGTTGACAAATACAATAAACCTGTCAATTGTGGAATAGTACACCAGACCACTAAGCAATGTATCAGTGGATTCAGAGAGAGTATTAGATGTTGCTGTTTGTCCCTGTAGATATTATTTCAAATTGGTCAAGAAGAGACACAGTCAATGATATGACAACAGCAACGGCAAAGCAACACACAGTAAATTCAAAATGACATGTGTGCAAAGATTAGAAAATCCTTTCAGGAATGAGCACTGCACAAAATTCAAGACAAATAGCATTGCTCGAGTATCAAGCAAAATGCCAGTCGTTTCACCTACAGTACTAAAGAGGCCTTGCACTTTCACTGTCTATGATTGGAAACAATATTACAATATAGGTTACATAGCTACTTGCCTCATCCCCATGTGCCAATGTATATATATATATATATATATATATATATATATATATATATATATATATATATATATATATATATATATATATACATATATATATATATATATATATATATATATATATATATATATATATATATATATATATATATATATATATTACATGGCCACGGTAGTGGCCATGTAGTTATGGTTAAGTTGCTGTTTCCATAGGAAGAGCACTTTTTGGGCGGCTTATAACTTCGCTCCCCCTGGACGGATCCTCACCAAACTTTGCAAAAAAAGTAGTTGGGTCACTCTGAATTTTTTTGCAAAGTTTGGTGATGATTCTTCCAGGGGGGGCAAAGTTATAGGGGGGGTCCCAAAACTTTTTTTTTCCCATAGACTGAATGGGAAAAAACTTTGCGCACGGCTACAGCCCGAACCGCTGGACGGATTTACAGCAAATTTGCGGCAGGAGCGGCGGCCTGGTCCCAAAAGCGTGCTTTTGTAAATTTGGTGTAAATCTGTCCAGTAGTTTTTTAAAAAATGACTAAAATGTAAGGCAAAAAAATTAGTGATATCTGCGTTCGCTTCGCGGACGGACTTCCCTGTTCGCTCCGCGGACAGCACCCCGATTGGCCCATGGGCTTGCGTCATGTCCGCGGACATGCGACGTGTTCGCTGATTGGACGGCCAGGGGCGTGGAGCGCGTCAGATTTTCTGTGGCGGCCGCCATCTTGTATTCGCAGTCAACCGCGGACAGCACAGTGAAACGTGGATAAAAAATTGTATTTAGTGCCGTGTGTTGGTGTGTAAGAGTGTTTGGGGAGGGTGGGGGAGTATGAGATAGGTTATGTGCTAGACGTTTTTGTTGCGTTCGATTTGTCCGCGGAGAAAACGGCTGTTCTGACATTTTGTAAATAAACTAAATGGTGGGGTGTTTAGAGGACGGAGTATGTGTCATTTTTGTTCGCAAGGAAGGTAAAAATGAGCTATGAACACTCGCGGTGTACTTAATTGTTCGTAAATACACAAACTGGGGGTGTCCTCAGGACGCTGTCCGTATTGTAATCTGTCTAGTTGAATGTGTTCTAAGAACACTCGCAGTGTCCCGAAATGGTTGCAATTACACAAAATGGGGGTGTTCTGAGAACGTTGTTTGTATTGTTCGTTGTCAGGGTGAAAGTGTTTTAAGAGCACTCCTTTTGTCCGCTAATAGTACAATTTCCTAGGGGCGTCAACCGACTTTTTGTCCACTAAAGAAACTATAAATCCGGCTGGTGTGCGTCGACATTATGTGATAATCCTATGACTGGCGCTATTGACCTGGCTGACTTGCTTTTGCGACACTAAATCATATCTCCCGCCACTAAGCCTGATATTATCAAAGCATTCATATTCCCCGCCTCTCTCCGTGACGTTACAGGGTGCGTAATGAAACGCGCCCAGTCGTCTCCAGTACTACGCGACTTTACACAGAACCCGGAAGACAACACACATTATGTCACAACACAGCGCGCCACAATTCAGAATATGAAATTGTGATTTAAAAGCAAAGAGCAAGATTGTAAATGTTGTAAAGTACATTTATTTGACATCAAATGTTTAGAGAATATTCAGCAATTTGCATTTGTCTTTGTTGTCGATCCGCAAAAGTTCATGTTGAGACACGCGATGTTCCTTTGCGGTACAGAGAGTGTTAGATCAGGTTACAACTCAGTGCGCCACAATTCGGAATATGAAACTGTGGTTTAAAAGTAAACAGCAGGATTGTACATTTGGTAAAGTACATTTATTTCACATGAAATGTTTAGTGAATATTCAGCGATTTGCTATTGTCTCTGCTGTCGATCAGCAAAAGTTTATTTGGAGCCGCGCGTTGTTCCTTTGCGGTAGATAGGCTGTTGGTTTATGATAAAAGCAGTAAATGGTCTCTCTGATAATCGGAAGGTTGCTCCAACAACGAGCCATTAGACCACCGTATTGGTTGGTATGTTGTTTGTAGCCGCTAGTACTGCGTAAGGGCATATTGGTCCTTGGCGATTGTCCCATAAAATGGTGAGGGTCATGAAGTTGCATATTTGGACTTGCACCTGGCAGTTGAAGACCCCATCCGCTGGAGTCTGTAAATCGTGACATAGACAAAACGGGGCCACGTACCTGTTTTAAAAAACATAAATTAGTCTCACCAGCCGATCTTCATTAAAAATCATCATTTTATTTATTAGGGCGTGAAACTATTTGCTATCGAAGATAGTGCAACAGAGTATGTTAATAATAAAATTATAATATTTTCCCATTCATATAGCGCTAAGAACTGTGAGGTATCTAAGCGGTGCTTATTATTAACCACGGTGTGTGGTGCTCATTTATCGACCACGGAAGGATGAAAGGCTGAGTTTGGGCTTGCCGGGATTCGAACTTGCGTTAGCAAGCTGTGCATGGATGTCAAAGCGAGCGCTGTACTCGCTGTGCCACTTGACAGGCTACAGTAAAGTGGCACAGCGAGTAGAGCGCTTGACCGCCTATAGACCGGTTAAATTATTTCTATTAACCCACTCTGTGTCGTCTGCCTTTTTCAGAGCCCTCTAAACGACAGGGGATCAATTCGGCGGTGATAGTACGTGGTAGAAAACATTATGCCACTTTCAACGAACAAGTTCAACTTCAGCGGTCTTTAATGCTACGCTATTGTAATTATATTTGGTATAAAGTAATGTAAAGGGTTACTTACAGTACAATTGCAATTTCCATTGTCTACGAGTGGTGCAGTCCGAAAATACGACTCCGCGTGTGCCAACGATCTTTCGCACAGTGATATAATATGTAAAAGTGGTTTCGTTTCAGAAATTTCATCTTTATCTTCTCTTACGTTTTAGCAACACTCCTTCAAGAGAAGTCTTTCATCACAATCTCTGTCTGTCAAGGTCAAAACACAATACAACCTTATAGTCTGCTTCGTGAGCCTCTCCGGGGCCCGAGAAAAAAATGAAGCAGCTGACCTTCACTGTGAACGAGCATAAATTCTTACTTTGCAACATTCTGTGTAAAGCCATCTGTAGAAGTTGGTTTTTGCACGCCATGTTTGTATATTGTTTGCGTGATATTAAAAAAAGTTTGCTTAAAGGACGTTATGGTTCTAAGTACAGCCGAAAGACCCCTGAAAATTGCAAGTTATGGTAAGCTATGAAAAATAACTCGCGCCAACACCATGCACTGCTAAGACTAACACCCAGGACATCAAAGATGACATCGCAAATGTCATTGATGAAATCACGGATGACATCACATGTATATGTACTTTTCACGGAATTTGTGTACTAGGGATTTTCATTATAATGTTCCGAAAAAAGTGTCAAGGATATTGCAATAAATATCATACCGTTATTAGTGCTTTGAACGATGCATTTATATCAATAAATAGCATTGTATTATGGGATTCTATGTAGTATACTGAGCTGCTAATGGAGAAAGATAGCATTGTGTGCAGAGTACAAGATAAAAGTATAATATTTGTAATGTTAATATGTAGAATAATGAAATGATAATTGTCCTGAAATGTTGGAAAATGCACAAAATGGGGGTGTTCTGAGGACGTTATTCGTATTGTGTGATTGCTTAGCTGTATGCAATGAGGGAATGGTACAGAGAGTAAAGTGGACGCCGTCCGCGGACACCGCGGCTGTTCGTGGACAGGGCGTGGTAAATCCGGGTTTTTCCAGGAAATCCAACATGGAAAGAAGACTATACGGATCAGCCAATCAGATGTCGATGTTGTGGATTTGTGTTGAAAGAGACTGTGTGTGGTGAAGATGGCAGAAGTGGAGAAAGTCAGGGTGTTGGTGCTCAGAGATATGTTTGTGCATGGTTTACAGCAGTACGCTGAATGCAGGCATGTTGCAAAGAACTTTGATGTCAAAGGAGTGGAGGTGGTGTGGAGCACTGTGCCTGATTGCAATGTACAGGGAATTGTACAAGTTTGTGCGGATATGGCCACGATGAACAGTCCGCATGTGGTAGTTTTGCACTATGGTGCTTTCCATTTGGCAACGTCAGTGCCCCTACTTTGTTGGCTGATTTGGAACGCTTGGTTCAAGCCGTAGTGAAGATCCTTCCAAATGCGAAAGTAATTTTTTCTGGATTACTACCTAGGGAAATATGGGACAATAGTTCAGTTTTTTGTCCTCAGCAAAACATTGCTAGGTGTGTCATCAACCGAGGTATGTGTGCCTTCATGCATAGAGCTGGTATGTTCTTCTGTAACAATGAGACTATTGATGCCAGTAATGCTGTTAATTTTAAAGAAGATGGCATTTCTATATCTTTTACCGGAAATGCCTTTTTATTTTGGAATGTAAGGGTTGCTTTGGAGAAGGTTATGTGAAGATTTTAGGAGTAAAGTAGGAAAAAAAAACAAGAAAAAAAATATAAAATAACAGGTGTCTGTCAAGCATCTGTAAAAAAAAAAAAAAACGGCTCTTTTTAGAGCCAACTTCAAAGGGGAAATGGGGCACACTATTTAAATTTACATTCACCACGCTCAGATTTTCGATGTGTCGGCGGACATGGCGGTAGTCCGCGGACATGAAAATCACTACGAGGGGGTTAGTATGTTCTATGTTACATGTCAGGGATATTATGGTTAAGTTGTGTTACTAAAAACCTATGAAATTCAGTGAAAAAACTTTGTTAAAGGGACGTTATGGTTCCAAGTAAAACCGAAAAACCCTTGAAATTCGCCAGTTATGGTAACATAAGCAACCATAACTCGCGCCACCGTGCACTGCTAACACTAACACCCAGGACATCAAAGAAGACATCACAAATGTCATTGATAACATAACTGATGACATCACATGGCTGGCTCTCCCTTTTTATCCTTTACTGACATATCGAAGCCACATAGTTTTCTACAGTAACAGTTAGGAAGTAAAAATTGAAAAGGTACTATATGTGTAGACTTGGGTTCCTGTCACATCATATATGAAACATGTACGTAGCGGAAGATACAGGCTTGAAAGAGAGGAATCCTTGCTGTGCATGAAGATAATCATTATGGTATCAGCACTTTGTCATAGTTTTATTTTTATTACTCTACCTTCCCTCTATATGCTCATATTTGTATACATTATAGTCACTCTCCATAGAGTGAATGGGAAAATATTTTTGCTCGCGTCTACAGCCCAAACCGCTGGCCGAATTCCACCAAATTTGGACCAGGAGCAGCGGCTTGGTCCCGAAAGCGTGCTTTTGCAAATTTGGTGAAAATTCATCTAGTAGTTTTTTTTAAAATGACCAAAAAGTAGGTAAAAAAAAATTAGTTATATCTGTGTTCGGTTTGCGGATACACTTCCCTGTTCGCTCCGCAGAAAGTGTCCTGATTGGCCAATCGTCTTGCGTGATGTTCGCGGACATGCAAAGTGTTCGCTGATTGGACGGCGTGGAGTGTGAAGCGCGTCAGATTTTTCGGTAGCGCCCGCCATATTGGATTTGCGGACGTCCCCGGACAGCTCGGTGAAACTTTGTTCAAAATGTGTATTTTGTAGAGTGTGTTGGTGTGTAGGAGTGTTTGGGGAGGGTGGGAGTGTGTGAGATAGGATGAAAGTTGTTTTTTGTATATGTTAGACGTTCTTTTTGTGTTCGATTTGTTTGCGGACATCACAGGTGTTCTGAAATTTTCTAAATAAACTGACTATGGGGTGTTCTAAGGAGTCAAAATGTGTCCGTTTTGTTCGCAAGCAAAGTGAAACTGTTCTAAGAACACTCGCGGTGTCCGGGGGGGTTCGTAGGTGGTGTCCTGAGGACGCTGTCCGTATTGTTCTCTGTCAAGTTGAATGTGTTCTAAGAACATGCGCGGTGTCCTGAAATGTTTGCAAATAAACAAAATGGGGGTGTTATGAAGACGCTTCTAAGAACACTCGCGGTGTCCGGGGAGTGTTCGTAGGGGGTGTCCTGAGGAGGCTGTCCGTATTGTTCTCTATCAAGTTGAGTCTGTCCTAAGAACACTCGCGGTGTCCTGAAATGTTCGCAAATAAACAAAATGGGGGTGTTCTGAAGACGCTTCTAAGAACACTCGCAGTGTCCGGGGAGTGTTCGTAGGGGGTGTCCTGAGGACGCTGTCCGTATTGTTCTTTGTCAAGTTGAATGTGTTCTAAGAACACTCGCTGTGTCCTGAAATGTTCGCAAATAAACAAGATGGTGGTGTTCTGAAGACACTTCTAAGAACACTCCCGGTGTCCGGGGAGTGTTCGTAGGGGGTGTCCTGAGGACACTGTCCGTATTGTTCTTTGTCAAGTTGAATGTGTCCTAAGAACACTCGCTGTGTCCTGAAATGTTCGCAAATAAACAAGATGGGGGTGTTCCGAAGACGTTTTTGAGAACACTCCCGGTGTCCTGGAATGTTCGTAGGGGGTGTCCTTAGGACGGTGTCCGTCTTGTTCGTTGTTAAGTTGAAAGTGTGCTAAGAACTATCGCGTTGTTCTGAAATATTCGTAGGGGGTGTCCTGAAAACGGTGTCCGTATTGTTCGCTGGCAAGCTCAAAGTGTTCTAAGAACACTCACATTGTTCGCGGACATTAAAAGTTTCCCATAGATCATAGTTGAAATGTTTGACTCTATGGATGTGATATGCTGCGGTGGTTGTTGCCAGGGCATAGAGTCTTGGGCGCATGGACATTTGGCCATGCACCCAAGACTCTATGCCCTGGCAACAACCACCGCAGCATATCACATTCATATTTGTTTATAACCTTGGGTGAAAAACAAATGTATAAGGAACAAAGGTATTAGATACTATGGATGTGATGTGCTGCTATGGTTGTCCTTATTATTGTATACTTACTGTTTGGTCTAGTAATGGAAGTCCATGTTTTTTTTCTTCATTTCTGTAATAAAAGAAAATAGCATGTTAGTATTAGTATTTTGTAATGACATTACATTGTATAAGAAATATACTTTTATTTTTGTTCGACCCTCATATTTAGTAGAGTACAAATCAGAGTACTGTGCAATTTGCTCAGTTTCTGTATTTGTTGCTAAAATCATTGGGTCTGTGGGAGAAAAAAAAATCCATGTTGGATTTAAAAAAAACCCTTTTTCTGTTATGCTACAGTTTATTTGTTTGTTTGTTTGTTTTCAGTGTTCACTTGTTGTTTCTGGCTTATGCTTTATACTTTGCTTTGTTGTATTTCTTTTGGAACAGTAACAGATTCTTCATTTGTTTTGATATTATAAAATTTTGGAGCAGTTAGATACCAATTGGCGTATTCTAACTGTCTATTTTTTTAATATATTGTAGTGGTTTTCATTTACCTATTTGGATATTGTTAAATTTTGGGACAGTTAGATACCAATTGGCGTATTCTAACTGTGTATTTATTGGCCTAATTTAGTGGTATTCATTCATCTGATTAGTTGTTGTAGAATCTTTGAGCTGTTAGATAGCTTTTGGAGTATTTGAACAGTTTATATTACTTTAACACACATTTATAATTTTGGGACAGTTAGATACCAATTGGCGTATTCTAACTGTGTATTTTTTGGTCTAATTTAGTGGTATTCATTTATCTGATTAGTTGGTGTAGAATCTTTGAGCAGTTAGATAGCTTTTGGAGTATTCGAACAGCTTATATTTTTGTAACACAAATTTACTTAAAGGTTTAAATACAGTTTATTTATCAAATTTTGGTTTTAAGAACATCAAATAAGCGTTTGTAAGATTTGCTGGTAATCTCTGCTTTAGAGTAATGGTACTATCATTACATTCAAACCATCCACATTTCTTTTTTATATATGCAGTGTAGTGCCCTGAATTGGTTGTGGCTCCTGCGTGGTAGATTATACCTATTGTTGTGAAGGTTTTCTTACCAAGTGATATTTGACCATGTGTGAATCCAGTCAGCTTGCAGTTGTTTTTGGTACCATCTGCATTGTAACGTAGAAGCATTAGTATTACGTATTTACTATGTGTTCGTATTACTAACGTGGAGTGATTATCTGAATTGCAGGTAGAGCATAATCTACCATGGTTTGCATTTTGTACAAGTTGGTGAAATGGAATGGATTCACAATTTGGTATTGATATATATATGAAGCGTTCATTGGGGATTTCTTCTTGTGTCACATTGTTGCAGAGAGTGCATGTTTGTTTCCACATGTATGAAATCTGAAAGATTTCATTTATAGGTATGTTTTTGTTTTCCAGTACTTGTAGTAAGTACATTAGAAATTCTTGTGGATCTTCCTGTGAGTTTATAGTGAATTTCACCATTCCAGCACAGTAGTCCAATTGTCGTCTTATTCCAAAAACACTATATGTGTTGTCAGGATTGTTTGCTGCATTTCTGTGAAGTACTATCATTTGCAAACACAATGGGTTTGTACTGTGTGAGTAAATGTTGTCAACAATTGGTGGTAATTGAAATAGAATATTCATTGCTACATTTGCAAAGCAACTTACACCAACTATATTTGAGAATTTAAATGGTCCAGGTAGTTCTGTATCTAACTGCTTTTTTTGGAGTTTGTCTTCCTTCTTTAAAGAAGTACCTGGTTTACTTTCTCTAATTGATTCTTTTTTGTTTGTGGTACTTGATGGAGTATTAGTTTCTTTTACGCTCTTTGGAGGATTTCCAGTGACGTCCTGTTGCACTTCAGTTTGATTTAGTTTTCTTTTACAACGTTTTAGTTTTTGTGGAACAGAATATGTGTTTAGATGGGGAGTGTATAGTGAGCGAAGTCTATTATATTCTAAAATGCAAGGAATATCAGCGTTTACTTTACTTGCATCAAAGTTGATTAGAAATAGACCGTCAAGTGTATGTAAGCGTGATAGTGCTACGTAGCTCATGCCTTCTTTAAAGACTGTGTTACCAATATCTATCATTGCTTTGTCTAGGGTAAGACCTTGTGATTTATGAATTGTGACTGCGTATGCAAGAGTTAGAGAAAATTGTTCTCTGCGTACATACATATCTTTGAAGAGAAGGAATCTAGCTGTTGAGCGTCCTATCCGTTTTACTTCTGAAAGTTTGTCAAAGAGTATATTGACAAACTGAATTTTGTTGTCACATGGGTATGTTTGAAAGCCAACAACTGTACCAAGTGCTCCATTAACTAGTCCTTGGTCCACATCAAGGTTACGTTTAAGCATTACTCTGCAATTTAAGGATAATTTTAACATCTTTTCTAAGCCTGCTGTGTTTGAGATTGATTTTTCTAAATTATTTAGTCTTGTTGTGGCTTGGCCACACATGGGTAGTGTCATACCATGTACATCTAGTTTGTCTGTGGCGCTAATTTCCATTATTGGTTGCATTTCTTTACTTAGCATGATTTCATTGAATTTGAAACAGCTTGCAAGAGTTGGCATTAAGGCCATACAATTGACATTTTTGTGGGCTAATTGTTCCATAACATCTGTAGCACATGCATTATCGCCATAAAGTGCATTAATGTGCCGGGTTTTCAATGTTGCTTCTGCTTCTTTAGAAAGTATACCAACTCTCAAACTTTTTAAAATGTTGGCATAAGTGAGATCTGCAGATTGGCGCATGTTTTCTGTTAATTCTCTGTATTGGAAATGTTGCCAAAGGTTGACATTTCCAATGCTGCCAACAGTTTTACGGCAGAGTTTGTGCCCTAATGTTTTAAAAATAGGTTCACCTTTTACTGGTGTTAATTGAAGCAGATCTCCAAAAACAATAATGTGTTTTCCTGCAAAGAGCTCTTCATAGTCTGTTTTGAGTACTTCTTGTAATCTGAGGTGAATCAAAGCTAACATCAGGTTGGAGACCATGCTCACTTCATCTATTAGTAGCATTTTCATTTGTTTCAATACTCTGCGTAATTTCATTGCAGCTTCTGCAGAAAGTTTGTAATAGTCTAATTTGTTCTGGTGTTCTACTGGTAATAGTAGTAATCGGTGTAATGTAACACCACCTATGTTGTAGTCAGCTAAACCTGTGGGGGCAGTGACAACAGCTGACAGTTTGTTGTTTGTCAATTGTTGAAGGAACTTACTAATGATTTTGATAAGGAATGTTTTGCCAGAACCAGCTTCACCACTGACGTACAGTAGTATAGGTTTATAATTATGGCAGGAACATTCTTTATTTTCATGTTTTACACCATGTGCAATTTGTTTTGTTACTTCTTGAAAAATGCTACTTTGCTCATTGTTTAGTTTTGATTGTAGTATAGTTAAGTCTTCCTTATCTTCATACTGACACATGGTGTTTTCTACTTCTATCATAGCTAATTCTGCCTCATTTGTTATTAGTGGTTCTCCCAGTGGTTCTTGGCTTCCTGTTACAGAAGGTTGACTACTGTCAGGAGTATCCTTATCTAGTTGAGCTTGGAGTTCTTCTTCATGTTGCTGTTCATTGTGCAACATTGTTTTGTACTGTGTAAAGTTTACATCAGTTATAGTGCTTTCATTTGCTTTGAAAGCATCCTCATATGAGTCATAGTTATCTAGTAATTGTTCCTCTTTTCTCCATGGTTTGAAGAGTTGTAGCAGGGACATGTAATATACTTCTTTATGTTGAGGAGTCTTCAATGACAATTTGATATGATTAATTAAATTTGGTTTAGTGAGTTTAACTAAGCTGCCTTCACAGTCTGTCACTCTATATTTACCTTTTATTTCATCGGGTTTCATATTATTTTTGTATGTGTAGTTTTGGGCTATTTGGTATAGACACATGTTTTCCAAAGTATTACTTCTGTTTGGGTAGTATGTGTCCAATAAATTGTTTTTTAACATGTCTTGGCTGTTGGGATCATGTTTGGCTATTGTTTCTATATCTTCATATGATTTTAGAACTCTTTTTCTAGATTTAGCTGGACCAAGACTTAGCCATACTATATTTTCAGATTTGCCATACAATGAAGTACCAGTTAAACGATCAGCTGCTTCATAAGATCCACATTCTCTATGGGTGAGCATTTTTATGCCCAAGCTGTATAATTTCTGAGATACTGTTTTATCTGATGACAGGTCATTCCAGAGGTCTTGGAGCTCTGTCTTTTCTGCTTTAGTTAAGTATGCTGTGACATATCGTGCAACTGCAGTAGAATTGTCTGCAATGTACTGCACATCTATGTTTGCATTCCATAAGTGGGCAATGATTGCATTATAATCATTGATATATTTTTCTTCTTCTTTTCTTTTTATGTAATATGTATTTTTAGGTGACTTTCCTTTAACAGTATGTCTAAATGAAGACATGAGGTTGTTTACTTGACCTGTATTTGTAACTGGTCTAGGGAAACCAAATCGGCATTTGGTGTAGTATTTGCCTTTGTTTTTGTATTTGCGACGACAATATTTTCCACATTTGTGTCTTTGAAATTGTTAAATTTGTGCACAAAGATCACTATTTGTGGCTTCTGATGGAATTTGACAAGTGACATATTTTTCAATAAACTGTAAAACAGTGGCATCACTGTCTTGACCAAATTTAGGAGCATCTTTAATCCATAAAAGCATGTGGATATGTGGTGCTCCTCTGGCTTGGTATTCTTTTCTCCAAAAGAAGTGTTGCACTTCTCCAAGGGGAGGAACAGTGTTATTACAAATAAAATTTAGCATAGCAATGAAGCGATTGTGAAAATATCTTGAAACATTAACAGGATCCAAAGAACAAAGTTCTCCAGGTGTTAGAATATCTATGTTTGTTTTGTTTTTATTTGATATGTGTAGGAAATCATGTAAATCTTCCCATGCATATTCTGCACAACTTAATGTAACAAACCAAGTGGGTGGGCCAAGGTTTCTGATCATACAACGTACATCTCCATGACGTCGAAACCAGTACTCTTTAGTACCACGCATATTTGCTAATAGATTTGTAATATTTGATTGTAAAATATCATCCTTTTGTTGCACTTTCTCTAATAATTGTGTAGCTGTCATATTTTGAAAGTGTGATCCTGATTTTAATATGTGTGCAACTCCGTAACATAAAGTTGCTAGTTCACTTTCAAAGAGTAGGTGGAATATGTATTCCGCATTTTGTCTAAATCTGGGATCTTCAGAATACATCCGTAATGAGCGGTATTCTGAAGCTGATATTTGAATAGGTCTATCATCATATCTTCCTCCTTTGCCAGTTGGAAAGAGTAGAGGAAAAGCATGTGCTTCTATACTTTTTTCCCATATACTGATTGGCGATCCTTTTGTTTGACGCATTTGGTAAGTTTCCAGTACATCTTGTACGGTGTCATTACAGCGCAAAGGATGAATTGTATACTGGTCTAAAGTATTTGATATTGTAGCAGGATCTAGTAGCTCAAATTGACCAGCTTCTTGTGTTTCTTGAATTATTTCAGTTGTATCTTTCAAGTTTTCTTCAATATTAATTTCTTTGTAATATTCATTATTCTCTTTAAGATATTGGAAGGCTTGTCTAACTTTATATAAATCTACCAGCTGTTGCCATATTTTTTTGTCTTTTGTAGGTACTCCATTTACTAATATAATTAAAGATTGGTGCATTGGACGTTGCACTCCTAGAGTATGCACATTTTCTTTTAGATTTAATGGTAAATAAACTACTTTTCCACGAATGCCTTTTACCAATTCAGAGGGAGGTAATTTTGCTGTTTTTGGTTGAAGGCGTATTATTGCTTGAAATGGGTGTACTGTTTGAATTATGATGCTCTCATATAAATTAAGTTGTTGTAGAGGTTTTGGTACTGGGTATAATTACAAATTATTTGTGATAGAACGTGAAGGAGTTTGGTTGTTGTCAAGTTTTGTGGTGCAATAACTGCAAAGTATTAAGGGCTCAGTTATTTCATATTTGTTTTCTGCTAGAAGGTAGAGAGCTAATTCAAACCATTTAGAATCTTCATTGTCTTCTATTTTGTATGATAGGTCCACAGTTTTTGTGTTACTTTTATAAAAAATTCTACGGCAACATACACATACATGGTTTGGTACTTCAGCTGATGTACTTTTAAATTTTAGTATTTCTTTTTTGTATGTGTTTAGCAAAAGGTTGCCATGTGTAGAATTGTTGCTTAATTGGTTTAAAGCTATTTCATTCTGTAAATGGCTTTCACTTCCAAAATATTTTTTCTGGATATAGTGAATTTCTTCAAGTAGGTCTTTTGCTGTACCATGTAGAAGGATGTTATTTAACTTTGCTAGTGCTAAAGCAGGACTTTTAGCATAGTACAGTTTATAGACTAGATTTCTTATAGTTGAATGATGTGTTGATATCCTTTTGATATCATGGAAAGTGGTTTTACAAGTAGGTCCTGTAATGCAGGCCAATGAATGTCCTTGTAGTCCTGTGTACTTGCGCACTGGACAGGTATCTATATTTTGCAGTAATTTAATTTTGATTTTGTCTTTGCTTTTTACATATTTATTGAGGAATTGGTGTAAAGATTTGAAACTTGGTTGGGAATGTTACACATTGACGTGCATGGCCATTTGTACACTAGACGTTCTGATTCAGTTGAATGGAGGGGTAATTCTAAGTTTTCGGGGCATATTTTTGTAAGGAGTACTTCTTGTTCCATTATGGTATTATTCACTTTTTCATAACCTCGACCACTGCTATTTATGGCAATTGTATTCGTTTGCTTTTGTTTGTACGCTTCTTCATTAAAATATGGTTCTGTGCTCGTAGTGTGATTCCATTCACCTCCGCAGATACTTAAGAAGTTTTTCTGTTGACATTTCGCTTATTGAGAAGTCTTTTTTGTAATTTAGTTATTAGTTTTGTTAGTGGTTTCATTTTGTTTAACAGTAAAATAAATAAATTTCTTTTGAGAAGAATTGCACTGTCCGTCAATGCTTCTAAGATTAATTTCTTACGATAGGTTTTAAGCTTTGAACCTGATTTCTCTCCTGTTTTTATAAGATTTTGAAGGACTTTGTGACGGTATATTTTGGCTAAAATACTTTTCTTGGTATGCTTACTTTGCACTATATTAAAATTTGAAGAAGTAGATTTATCTGTACTGATAGCTGATTTTCTGTTAATTGTTTTTTGGTTTGTTTTACATTTTGATAGAGGAAGCGAAGTTGTTGTACTTGAAACTTTTTGTGTTTCACTAAATGATTGTATTAGCTGTTTTATTTCAACTTTTTTTACAAATTCTGCTAGAGATGGATGCTTATGTTGGACACCTTTATTTTCATTTGCTCTAATTTTGCGTTGCTTTCTACGGAGTTGTCTTTTGGTAGGCATTCTTTAGGGTCTGTTGAAAAAAATAAAGAAGATATGGGTTGGGGTGTTCTGGAATGTATGTGTGCTGTGTGCATGAGTGTTTGAGTAAGATGATAAAGATGTATGTAATGGTTTGTGATTGTGCATTGGGAACTAAAACTAGTAGGAGTAGGTATTCTTGAATTTATGTGTCACTAAACTGGGGTTCAGATGACAAAAAAAAGTAAGCTAGTGGTGTGGAAAAGTACAAATAGTAAATGTAATGTATACAATTAAAACAGTTGTTTGTTCTATAATATGAAAATTGTAGTGGTTCAGTTGGCTAATTTGTGTGTCCAAAAATAGAAATTTGTGGGCCATTCCGGTTGTAAATCACTGTTTACGACATGGACATTTTTGGACAAAATGGTACAAAATCTCTATTTTAAGAAACCAACATAGCTGGTATTAATGTTATAGTATATTTGATTAATAATATAAATAATATGGTGATATTTTACTTACTTTTTTTTTAAATTAACAGGTAACTTCTTAGTGTTTCTTTCTTCTTCGAATTCGGCTGCTTATTTTCAGGAAACTGGTCTTCACTGCAACTGTGAAAGCTTCAAATTAGCAACTTTGTTTGTATATAGCACTGTTTTTAATTTAGATATTGATTTTTTTAATTGAAATCCTCAGTGCCTTCTGTAAAACTATTAAACTAATTTATTTACATAAGATACATTGCATCAGTTCAGTGTATATGATATGTTCTTAATGAACAAATTGTATTGAATGACTAACTGTAGCAAAAATAAAATATCTTTACTATGTCTTGTGAAATTTATAATATATTAGTGAATACCACTATTTCTGTAAGTAAACTGTTCTAGGTAATAGTGCCTCAATGTCATGTCTAATTTAAAGAAATTAAGTAAATAAATAAATAAAAACAAAAAATATGAAATTGTATAAGTATTTTTATCAAGGTTTAAACATAGATTGTGTTTGCATGCAATTTTGTTTGAATATATGTAGTCTATATATTTCATTTAAAAAATGTTAGTTTAACATGATTTGAGTGTGTGTGTTTAAAGAAAGTAAAAAGTATAAAGGTGTATAAGTGGTAGTTGATTTTAGGAAATTGAAAAAAGTACAGTAAATTCATTTAACAGATTTTACAAGGTAAAAGTCTGTTTGAAAATGTGTTCATCTACCATAGCTCTCAAGTCACACGCTTTTGGCGGGTGTCACATGCCTTGTAAAGGGCAGACTCACCCGCCAAGCCTCCTGCACGCCCATTCATTCCAATGGGCGTCTCACCCGCTAAAAACAAAATCGGGTGATTTCACCCGCCTGTAAAACAAAAATGGTTGAGAGCTATGTCATGTACTATACAGAAAATATGCATACCTGAAGTTTGTGTTCATGCATATGGATATGCGTGGAGCTGCAAGTAGAAATCTTGAAGACTTGTACAGTATTTGTGGTAGATGCTGCTTGTCAATGATATGACACTTGTACTCAGAGAGATTCAGAGTACATTTGCAGTGCTGATCTATGATGATGCAGTTAGATGTAGAGGTCTTGAATGTGATTGGTGCATGTTCATGTGATTTTTGAGGTACATCCAATGAGGGAATGGCAGAGAGAGTGTAGTGGAAATGGTAGAAGGGCTGTTCATGTTACGATATGTCCGCGGACATGGCGCTAGTTCCAGGACATCGGGAGTTACATCCGGGGATTTTTGGGTTCAGAAGTCATGCAAATGAGAATAAGCACTGAAAGGGATTGGTCAGGAAAGTTTGGTGGGTGTGTTGTGCCAGGAGAGATTTTATGAGATACTCTTTTTGCTGAGAGAACAAAAGATAGCTATGGCTGTGTGTTTCAGAAAACAGATTGTTTGGATTTTAGGAGATTCGTGGATACATTGGTTGAAGGTGCATGCAGAAAGCTGTGGAGTAGTTGTAGATCTTGGATTCCCACATGTGGAAGTACACTGGCATGGAGTACGTGGAATGAAGTGGTTGGATTTGCTACTTCTCTGTGCTACTTTGGAGACAGAGCAACATCCAGACCTAATTGTAATTCATTGTGGAGGGAACAGTTTAGGGCATGTGACTGGAATTTTTTTGCAATTTGCTATGAAAGAAGGACTGAGGAAGGTTATGGACATGTTTCCTAATTCGCAAGTGATATTTTCACGGATTGCGCAGAGACAAATGTGGCTTCGTTCTTCTTCATTTGGTCCACAAATGGAAAAAGCAAGACGCAATGTTAATAAGGCTGTTTGTGGCTTTCTAAGAGATTTTGGCATGTCTTCTTTTCACAATGAAAATATTATGTTTTGTAGTACGTACATTTTTCGCAGAGATGGAGTCCATTTTACTTATGCTGGCAATCAGATTTTTCTGAGAAATGTACAAAATGCATTGCAACCTTTTTTGGAATTACAACAACGATTTTGAAGTAGATGTTAAGCATTTACAATTTTTGACTTACAAACACCACCCAAAGGCTCTTTTCAGAGCCACCACTTCTTTCCAGAGAAAATTACAATGTTTGTGATGGAGTAGTAACCCAATTTTTTTAATGTTCGCGAACTGTTCGCGGACTTCTAAAAAATACAAAGAGCCCTGCTTCATTTATTTTCACTTCTATTTTTTAACTGGGAAAGGCGGCTCTGAAAAGAGCCTTATTTTTTTTTGATTTTTGTAATTTTGTATTTTTTTTGGTTTTTCAGACACGACACAGTAGGAGAGGAGGGTAAAGGAGGGTAAAGGGGGGGACACCAACCACAGGGATAAGAAAGGGCGAGCTGAGAGAGGAAGATGTAGAGTGGGTTTTATCTGGGTAGTGAGCAGGTCTTCTCGTGCTCTGAGACGATAGTCTCAAAAGCACTCCGAAGTCGCTCCCCCCTGCAGAGTACTGTCTCACAGTACATACATACAACTGTGACCCTCGAAAGGTAAGGTCATATGATCTGTTTGCGAACTAGTCTGCGAAGGAAGCGCCTGTCCGCAGGACACCAAGTGCACGGAGATTGGTTAGCGCATGCACATTGATGTCCTACGGACACTGTTCGGGTTCTGAAGTAATTAAAAGTGCGTCACACGTGAAACGAATATTTCAGGACACCGCGTGTGTTCTTAGAACAGTTTAAACTTGGTAGCGAACAGTAAGGACAGATATAGTGTTCTTCAAGACACGTGTAATTTAGTTTATGTAGGAACATTTCAGGACACCAATTGTGTTCTTACAACACTTTCAATTGGGTAGTGAACACTACGAACAGTTGTACTGTTGTTCATGACACATCATTTTCGTGTATTTAGGAACATTTCAGGACAGCAATTGTGTTCTTAGGACAGTTTTAAGTTGATAGCGAACATTAAGGACAGATATAGTGTTCTTTAGAACACTTTAATTTTTGTTTCTTTACGAACATTTCAGGACACCACATGTGTTCTTAGAACAGTTTCAACTTGCTAGCGAACAGTACGAACAGGTGTGGTGTTCTTTAGGACACCTCCATTTTCATTTATGTACGAACATTTCAGAACACTCGCACTGTCCGCGGACACTTTTATTGTTTTTTAAAAAAAAAAAGGAAACTGTTCACAATACAATATAAAAATTAAACTTTATTTAACATATATTAATAATTTATGACAGAGAAGGTGAGGCAGAAACAGAAACAAAAACAGGAGAATTTGGGGTTTGAACATGATTGGTATTAGGTGAGGAAGGGATGGAAATCTCATCAAAACGTTTTGGATTATGGAGAGGGTTTGGGGATAATTGACTGGCATATGGTGAGGAGGGACAAGTACATGTGGGGCAATGGTATGACGTTCTTGTTTTAAAATGATCTTCAACAAAAGTTTTTAAATTATTAAAATTGGTCAACAGTAAATCAATTTTTTCTTTTATGTTGTGAAGCGTGTTTTCCATAACAGCTTCTTCAGAGGTAGTTTCTATTTTGTTATGCTCTGTATAAAAAAAATATATATATGTTAAATGTATACAAAATAATAATATTTAAATGGTTTATATTATAAAGTGTTTACCATTAGTTTCACTATCTTGTGACATTTCTTCATGTGGGAAATTGTCCTCTAGCCATTCCAGAGTACTAGACATTTCTGTGAGAAAAAAAAGAAAAGATAATATATGTTTTAATCTAATTATTATTATTATACTTTATTGTGATACAATCCAAAAATTGGATTTTACACAAAAAAAACACATATATATACATCTCAAAATACAAGCAGAACATAACAGAGCATAAACAACAAGGCAGATCAACTCAATCATATGAAATATAGGACATAGAATAGAATATGAGATACAAATACATTTTAATCTAATACAGAAAGTTTATAAATATATGAGTAACATGAAGTACACTTACTATTTCTGGTAAGATAAGTCCTATGTATTCAGTGGGTCTGGTCTTGTTCTCAGTTCGGTTGTGTCTGTGAGGTAATTATGTTGGAAGCCAATTTATGTTCTTGTGGTATATTCCATTTCAGAACATATTGTATTTAAATGAATGGTTAGTGTGTTACATATATGGGTTACATTTCTTATGTATTTTTATATATAATGTGTTTGTGTGCTGATTTTTGAATTTGTTAAATGTTCTTATATTATGATATAACAATCAAACATTAAATAATTTCGCGGACATCAAGTTCATAAGAAGAGATCTAGTCAGTTCCATATGACATGTATATAAAGTGAAAGTCATTATTGTTAAGTTTTGCTACTAAAAACCTATGAAATTCCGTGAAAAAACTTTGTTAAAGGGACGTTATGGTTAAGTTGCGCTACTAAAAAACTATGAAATTCAGTGAAAAAAACTTTGTTAAAGGGACGTTATGGTTAAGTTGTGCTACTAAAAACCCATGAAATTCAGTGAAAAAACTTTGTTAAAGGGAGGTTATGGTTCCAAGTAAAACCGAAAAACCCTTGAAATTCGCCAGTTATGGTAAGCTAAGCAACCATAACTCGCGCCACCACCGTGCTCTGCTAAGACTAACACCCAGGACATCAAAGATGACATCACAAAGTTTTTTCACGGAATATATATGATTATATATATATTACATGGCCGCGGTAGTGGCCATGTAGTTATGGTTAAGTTGCTGTTTCCATAGGAAGAGCACATTTTGGGTGGCTTATAACTTCGCTCTCCCTGGACGGATCCTCACCAAACTCTGCAAAGAAAGTATTTGGGTCACTCTGAATTCTTTTGCAAAGTTTGGTGAGGATTCGTCCAGGGGGGGCAAAGTTATAGGGGGGTCCCAAAACTTTTTTTTTCCCATAGACTGAATGGGAAAATGTTTTTGCTCGCGCCTACAGCCCAAACCGCTGGACAGATTTCCACCAAATTTGGACCAGGAGCAGCGGCTTGGTCCCGAAAGCGTGGTGAAAATCCGTCCAGTAGTTTTTTTAAAATGACCAAAAAGTAGGTCAAAAAAAATTAGTGATATCTGTGTTCGGTTCGCGGACACACTTCCCTGTTCGCTCCGCGGACAGTGTCCTGATTGGCCAATTGTCTTGCGTGATGTTCGCGGACATGCAACGTGTTCGCTGATTGGACGGCGTGGAGTGTGAAGCGCGTCAGATTTTTCGGTAGCGCCCGCCATCTTGGATTCGCGGACGTCCGCGGACAGCGCGGTGAAACTTTATTCAAAATGTATATTTTGTAGAGTGCGTTGGTGTGTAGGAGTGTTTGGGGAGGGTGGGAGTGTATGAGATAGGATGAAAGTTGTGTTTTTTATGTGTTAGACGTTCTTTTTGTGTTTGATTTGTTTGCGGACATCACAGGTGTTCTGAAATGTTCTAAATAAACTGACTAGGGGGTGTTCTAAGGACTCAATATGTGTCCGTTTTGTTCGCAAGCAAAGTGAAACTGTTCTAAGAACACTCGCGGTGTCCGGGGAGTGTTCGTAGGGGGTGTCCTGAGGAAGCTGTCCGGTTTGTTCTCTGTCAAGTTGAATGTGTTCTAAGAACACCCGCAGTGTCCTGAAATGTTCGCAAATAAACAAAATGGGGGTGTTCTGAAGACGTTTTTGAGGACACTCCCGGTGTCCTCAAATGTTTGTAGGGGGTGTCCTGAGGACGCTGTCCATATTGTTCTCTGTCAAGTTGAATGTGTTCTAAGAACACCCGCGGTGTCCTGAAATGTTCGCAAATAAACAAAATGGGGGTGTTCTGAAGACGCTTCTAAGAACACTCGCGGTGTCCGGGGAGTGTTCGTAGGGGGTGTCCTGAGGACGCTGTTCGTATTGTTCTCTGTCAAGTTGAATGTGTCCTAAGAACACTCGCGGTGTCCTGAAATGTACGCAAATAAACAAGATGGTGGTGTTCTGAAGACGCTTCTAAGAACACTCGCGGTGTCCGGGGAGTGTTCGTAGGGGGTGTCCTGAGGAAGCTGTCCGTATTGTTCTCTGTCAAGTTGAATGTGTCCTAAGAACACTCGCGGTGTCCTGAAATGTTCGCAAATAAACAAAATGGGGGTGTTCTGAAGACACTTCTAAGAACACTCGCGGTGTCCGGGGAGTGTTCGTAGGGGGTGTCCTGAGGACGCTGTCCGTATTGTTCTTTGTCAAGCTGAATGTGTCCTAAGAACACTCGCGGTGTCCTGAAATGTTCGCAAATAAACAAAATGGGGGTGTTCTGAAGACGTTTTTGAGAACACTCATGGTGTCCTGAAATGTTCGTAGGGGGTGTCCTGAGGACGCTGTCCGTATTGTTCTCTGTCAACTTGAATGTGTTCTAAGAACACCCACGGTGTCCTGAAATGTTCGCAAATAAACAAAATGGGGGTGTTCTGAAGACGCTTCTAAGAACACTCGTGGTGTCCGGGGAGTGTTCGTAGGGGTGTCCTGAGGACGCTGTCCGTATTGTTCTCTGTCAAGTTGAATGTGTCCTAAGAACACTCGCGGTGTCCTGAAATGTTCACCAATAAACAAAATGGGGGTGTTCTGAAGACGCTTCTAAGAACACTCGCGGTGTCCGGGGAGTGTTCGTAGGGGGTGTCCTGAAACGCTGTCCGTATTGTTCTCTGTCAAGTTGAATGTGTCCTAAGAACACTCGCGGTGTCCTGAAATGTTCGCAAATAAAGAAGATGGTGGTGTTCTGAAGACGCTTCTAAGAACTCTCGCGGTGTCCGGGGAGTGTTCGTAGGGGGTGTCCTGAGGACGCTGTCAGTATTGTTCTCTGTCAAGTTGAATGTGTCCTAAGAACGCTCGCGGTGTCCTGAAATGTTTGCAAATAAACAAAATGGGGGTGTTCTGAAGATGCTTCTAAGAACACTCGTGGTGTCCGGGGAGTGTTCGTAGGGGGTGTCCTCAGGACGCTGTCCGTATTGTTCTCTGTCAAGTTGAATGTGTCTTAAGAACACTCGCGGTGTCCTGAAATGTTCACAAATAAACAAGATGGTGGTGTTCTGAAGACGCTTCTAAGAACACTCCCGGTGTCCTGGAATGTTCGTAGGGGGTGTCCTGAGGACGCTGTCCGTATTGTTCTCTGTCAAGTTGAATGTGTCCTAAGAACACTCGCGGTGTCCTGAAATGTTCGCAAATAAACAAAATGGGGGTGTTCTGAAGACACTTCTAAGAACACTCGCGGTGTCCGGGGAGTGTTCGTAGGGGGTGTCCTCAGGACGCTGTCCGTATTGTTCTCTGTCAAGTTGAATGTGTCTTAAGAACACTCGCGGTGTCCTGAAATGTTCACAAATAAACAAAATGGGGGTGTTCTGAAGACGCTTCTAAGAACACTCCCGGTGTCCTGGAATGTTCGTAGGGGGTGTCCTGAGGACGCTGTCCGTATTGTTCTCTGTCAAGTTGAATGTGTCCTAAGAACACTCGCGGTGTCCTGAAATGTTCGCAAATAAACAAAATGGGGGTGTTCTGAAGACACTTCTAAGAACACTCGCGGTGTCCGGGGAGTGTTCGTAGGGGGTGTCCTGAGGACGCTGTCCGTATTGTTCTTTGTCAAGCTGAATGTGTCCTAAGAACACTCGCGGTGTCCTGAAATGTTCGCAAATAAACAAAATGGGGGTGTTCTGAAGACGTTTTTGAGAACACTCACGGTGTCCTGAAATGTTCGTAGGGGGTGTCCTGAGGACGCTGTCCGTATTGTTCTCTGTCAACTTGAATGTGTTCTAAGAACACCCACGGTGTCCTGAAATGTTCGCAAATAAACAAAATGGGGGTGTTCTGAAGACGCTTCTAAGAACACTCGTGGTGTCCGGGGAGTGTTCGTAGGGGTGTCCTGAGGACGCTGTTTGTATTGTTCTCTGTCAAGTTGAATGTGTCCTAAGAACACTCGCGGTGTCCTGAAATGTTCGCAAATAAACAAAATGGGGGTGTTCTGAAGACGCTTCTAAGAACACTCGCGGTGTCCGGGGAGTGTTCGTAGGGGGTGTCCTGAAACGCTGTCCGTATTGTTCTCTGTCAAGTTGAATGTGTCCTAAGAACACTCGCGGTGTCCTGAAATGTTCGCAAATAAAGAAGATGGTGGTGTTCTGAAGACGCTTCTAAGAACTCTCGCGGTGTCCGGGGAGTGTTCGTAGGGGGTGTCCTGAGGACGCTGTCCGTATTGTTCTCTGTCAAGTTGAATGTGTCCTAAGAACGCTCGCGGTGTCCTGAAATGTTTGCAAATAAACAAAATGGGGGTGTTCTGAAGATGCTTCTAAGAACACTCGCGGTGTCCGGGGAGTGTTCGTAGGGGGTGTCCTCAGGACGCTGTCCGTATTGTTCTCTGTCAAGTTGAATGTGTCTTAAGAACACTCGCGGTGGGGGCGTGGCCTGGAGCCGATGGCGAGCAGAGGCTGATTCGCCGGGCTCCGGCCGAGACGCCGTTTCCGAATCTTTTTTCTCCGGCTCCAGCAAGATAGCAGCCCGCTGAGAAGCACGCAGCGGTGTGTGAGGCGATCCCGCACAAAACCTGCTCGAGGGGTCGGACTCTCCGGCCCCCTAGACGCCAGCGCTGGTCTTAGAACGCGCTCCCTCCCCCCGCCGCGCCTGGATCCAAGATGGCGTCTCACAGAGCTTAGCGGGGCCTCCGCGGAGCACCCCCCGCCAGCACATCCAGGCGGTGAACGTCGAAGAGGTGCACCACAGCGGAGCGGGCCTCCTTCTAATATCCGACCGTGGCTGGCACCAGATCCTCGCCCTTCTCCTCTCCCACCACGCCGGAAGGCTCCGGCCGACACTACGTGCCGGTGTCGCTCTATCTCCAGAGCTTCACCGCGGCACAAATCACATCTCGGAGACGGCGGTGAGGGTCTCCGCGCAACGCCCGAACTCATCCGCCTCTAACTCTTTCTCCCCGACCTACCCGAAAATAGGCACGGCACATACTCCGGGGACGGGAGTACGCGGCGACGCCACCGGCCTCACCCTCCTGGGCCCACATCCATCTGCAGGGAGGCCGCCGCCGGGAGGCGGGGCCGGAGGAGCTGCTGGGTCACTGGGTCGCAGTGGCCCGTCACCTTGCCCAAAGGCCCGGAAACCAGGAAAGACCCGGAAAGCCGCGACGGTGCGCCAAGCCACGGAACAATTGTGAGCACGGCCCCAGCTACCCTCCCCAACCACAACCTGCATTGTCCTCGCGGCTGGGCCACCCAACTGGACTCATTCACCAAGAGGGGACAACTCCGGCCCTAAGCGCCCCAACACCATCACCCCTGAGTCCAGGGGCAGCGACACAGGCGCTAAGATAGCGGATGAAGCATCAGAACGCACAGTGGAACACTCCACCCCATGTGCCCTGGACAGCTCCCAACCACTGAAAATAATAACTCCCCAGGGCACAGCCCACCCTAGAACACCACTCCGGGCCACATAAGCGAGTGGCCCTGAACCTCACCCCTCCAGACTCAGGATTCCAGGGTAACCACTAGTACGCCTCCAACATGGCCGCCAAAAATAAAACCAGAGCCGCCACCATGGACTCCTTTGTCTCAGCCAGGGCAAAGACTCCCACCCAAGCCAAGGCCAGCTCACGCCTGTTTGCTACACAGTATCTGCATCATACGATTGTAAACCTGTATTGTAAACTTGCACCTGTAACTGGTAATTTCTGTAACTGGTAATGTCTGTAACTTGTAACTGTAACCTGTAACCTATGCTCTAAGCTGTACATATTCTTACTTTTTGCGCCCTTATACTTCAGGGTCCGGTGCGCACAATAAATTCTAAACAAACAAACAAACAAACAAACATTCGCTCGCAGGAGACGGAGCCCAAAGATAATCACTCCCAGATAATGGACGCCATTGCCTCATTAAAGACTCACATCGACTCCAAGATAGACGAGTTCAAAATAGACATACAACTCATTCGCCAAGATGCCCGCAACTTAACGGAAAGGGTGACGGCCATGGAGAAATCCACAGAGGAGGGGTCCGCGGACACGGCGACCCTACAATCTGAAGTTTCGAACCTGAAAGGGAAGGTCGCATTCCTAGAAGAAAGGGCGGAGGATGCCGAGGGTCGGGCTAGACGAGGGAACATCAGAATCCTAGGTATCCCGGAGGGGAATGAAGGCCTAAATACCACGTCCTATGTTGAAACCCTGCTGCTACAGGAGATTGGGGCCGGCAAACTGACTCAGGGATTTGCGGTGGAAAGGGCCCACAGGTCCCTACAGAAACGACCTCCCCCTGGCTCACATCCACGGCCAATCATAGCCAAGATACTAAATTTCCAAGACAGAGAAATTATATTAAGATACTCCAGGGAAACTGGCCCTATTGTACAGGGCGACTCTAAGATTTCCATATACCCGGACTATACCCAGAAAGTACAGAGGGAGAGGAACTCGTTTGTTCCGATCAAAGCAAGGCTTCGCCAACTGAACCTTAAATACAGGTTGCTGTACCCGTCCCGCCTGAAAGTTATCCACAAAGGGCGAGCAATCTTCCTCGAAAATCCGGAAGCAGCCAACATGTGGCTAGAGGACAATAACCTTGCTGACGGTGGAGATAACCCAGGAGGGGAAGACAGAACCTCGGGGGAGCTGAGCTAGACCCCAGGGACCCTCCACACCACCCACACATGAAGCGTAAACAGCCGGACCCAAGCAGGTAATCCAATTAACAGTATATCGTATGGAAACGACCCTCGTTTGGCCTCGCCGCCTTGCAGCAGCCCCGCCCCCAGCGAAAGATCCAACCGGGCGAGTTTCTGCCCGACCCAACTCGCGCCCGACTCCCGGATGGGTTTAGACGGCGCGGGAGCGCCTGAGCACCGCGACAGAGTTGTAGTCGCTGGGCGCACCAGTTTGAGTTATGTTATTAGCTTAGTTAGTCCTATAGTCTTCGTCCCATTGATGCTTGAAAATATCGAGATGGCCACAGGATACGCCCCAAGAATCGACGAACCAGAGGTCCATCGCCTACAACTTACCAACCACGCTTTGATGCCGCATCGGGCCACCGTAGTTGTCCCCCACGCCAAACCCAGAACGCTGCACCAATGGCATCACAACTCAATGTCATGACATGGAACGTAAGGGGAATGGGCTCGTACCTCAGGAGGAACCGCATACAGTCTTACCTTAGGAGGAAGAAAGTCTCGATAGCGATGTTACAGGAGACGCACCTCACCGAAGACGCTCTGTCCAAACTGGCAGACCGATGGGAGGGAACTGTGAGAGGATCCCCATATTCCAAATACGCAAGGGGTGTGCTGATATGGATAAACCCGAATGTGCCTTTCCAGTTACACGGATGTGAATCTGACAAGGACAGCAGATACGTAATAATGTGGGGAACTATGGAACAGACCCCGATTTGCTTAGCTAACACATATTTCCCGCAACACGGAATCCCGTCTTATCTCAATACGCTGAGTCCCAAGCTGGCACACCACCGAGGCCAAACCTTCCTATGGGGAGGAGATTTCAACTGTGTCATGGACAGAACTATGGACAGATCACTTCCTCCCCCCCAATCAAGCAACCCCGCAACCCGTGCTATGGCGGAAACACTGGACCAACTCAATCTAGTGGACATCTGGAGGATACAACACCCAGCCGACAGGATTTACTCACATTACTCAGCCCCACACAACGTCCACACAAGAATAGATTACTTGTTCATTGATCGAGAAGAGGCCCCGCTGGCGATAGCCACAGAGTACCTGGGGAGATCCATCTCCGATCACTCTCCGTTAATCATGCAATGGCGGCAGAGGGGACCCAGACCCCCGATCCCCATGTGGAGAATGCCTTCCGCGACATTAGAGGATCCACAGTTCAGAGAGGACCTTGCCGAGAGACTAGAGGAGTACGTCGAAATCAATAAAGGATCCGTCTCCACTTGGAGCATGCTGTGGGAAGCCATGAAGGTGGTTACCAGAGGAGAAATCATATCTAGAGCTGGTGGCACCCGCAGGCAACTAAAGACGTCACTTGAGGCCCAAGAATCAGAGATCACTCGTTTAGAGTCCACTCTTGACACCTCCCCAGGGGTCGAAACGGAACTGAAAGCAGCCCGAGAAAAATGCCAGCTCTCCTGGGACAGGCTAGAAAAATTTGACTTCGCCACATACACCGCTCGATCCCACAGGGAATCAGACAAACCAAGCAGGCTGTTGGCCTGGTTGTGTAGAAGAGAGCACCCTAAACACTTACCAACGGAAATAATAGACGCCGAGGGTGCAGCCCACAGGACACAGATGGGGATCAACAAAGCATTTGCCGAGTTTTACTCAAAACTATATGCTCATGAAGCCCGGATCCCCACCACAGAAATAATAGATACCCTGGAAGAGATCGACCTACCCCAAATATCCAGCGAACAGAGAACTGAACTAGACATGGAAATCACTCTCGACGATGTAAGATGGGCCATCAGGTCGCTCGCTACCTCCAAGACCCCTGGTAGTGACGGGCTCACGCCGGAATTTTACAAAGCATACGAGCCCATTCTCACCCCCATCCTACACGAAGTCTACCAGGAAGCTTATACAAACGGGATCCTCCCCAACACCATGAGAGAGACTATAATCATCCCCATGCTTAAGCCCCACAAACCGCCCACTGACTGCGACTCATACCGACCCCTGGCCATGCTCAACTACGATAGCAAGATCCTCACCTCAATACTGGCCAGCAGACTTGCTAGAGTGATAGGGTCCATAATTCATGAGGATCAGAACGGATTTGTCCCAGGACGCAACACCACAGCCAACTTGAGGAGGCTTCAACACATCATGGCCGAAACTCACGATTCGGAGGAAGATCTAGCGATTTTGTCGCTTGACGCCATTAAGGCCTTTGACTCCATCTACTGGGAGTGGCTGGTGGAGGCCTTGCGGGCTTTTGGCTTCGGAGATGGTTTCATCAGATGGGTCCAGGTTCTCTACAACTCCCCAGTGGCCAGGGTCAAGACAGGCGGAATAGTCTCAGAACCTTGGGAAATACAGAGGGGCACGAGACAAGGATGTCCACTTTCGCCCGTGCTGTACAT